>NC_059489.1:7458454-8684168 GCF_018139145.2 Gymnogyps californianus | reverse complement strand
GGAGGAGGATGGAGATAAGTAGTACAGGACCCTCTAGGTATCTAAGTAAAGCAGGAGAAGAACTGTTAAATAGAAGACAATAGACAAAAGAGAGAGAAGGGAAGAGAAGCATGTGATTTCCAGCAGTAAATCCGTCTTGCTTCTCACAGGACCCTGTGGCTGTGCTACTCTTGCAGCTAAAAATGTGATTGCATTTCTCCGGTGCATCTGTCAGGAACAGAGAGGAAGGCACTGTGAGGCCACATTGCTCCAAGTGTAAGTCAGGGACATGATGATTTATACCACTCAAGAAAGAGGCTTACATCTTGCATTCCTGTAGCACTTTTCACCCCAAAGGATGCCAAATGGCACATTTCTCCTGCCAGATGTCAAGAGGGATGGTTTCTGATGTTAAGTCAGTAGGAAGAGTATGGGAAAGACCTTTAGCAAGAAATATCTCACTCTGGCTCTAAAATTAGTAGACCCCCACACAGATGTGATTCTGTAATTCCTATCTGTGCAGGGTCTGATTTTTGCAGCCAGATGTGAAGAGCTGAGATAATATGCCTGCATTTTTTGCCAGGGGTACGGAGAGGGATTTGGGCTTTGTGATTCTTGTGTTTCTCTCTCTGGAGCAGTGGAGAGTCCTAGAATGCTCCTACTCCTGGCAGCTCTCAGGGACAGGAGCTGAAGAGGCTGCTTTTCTCTTGAGAGGCCAGCTAGCCATGGGTTTAATAAATTACCTCCTCACCTGTCTGCAGTACTGCCCTGCTCCTTGGGGGAACAGCTCTCTGAGAGATTCCTAGTCA
Source organism: Gymnogyps californianus (assembly GCF_018139145.2). Classification (NCBI taxonomy): domain Eukaryota; kingdom Metazoa; phylum Chordata; class Aves; order Accipitriformes; family Cathartidae; genus Gymnogyps; species Gymnogyps californianus. The sequence goes on along the minus strand of NC_059489.1, from coordinate 8,683,380 downwards.
AGGAACAGAATATTTTTTTCTTCCTTTCCATCAAATAGATTTTAAAGGGGGCAAAAAACCCCACAACCCATATGAGCCCTGAAGTGGTGTCAGTTTGTCTCTCTGTCAGCTCTCGGGTGATATGCTAGGCTTCCTGCTGGGATGGCACAGACAAAAGGCTGTTGAGGGAGGCTTTTGGATAAAGGATCCCTGGTTCTTTCCAGCCTGTGTAACTCTGGCTGACGTTTCCAGCCATTGTTGCTAGGAGTGTATTTTTCAGGGTTTTTTTCAATTCTCTCAAATGAAGTGGCTCATCAGTCTTCTCAGCTTTGTGTATCTGAGAAAGGAATGCTGGGACCAGAGCCATTTCAGTGTTGCAGCTTAAGCGGGATGGAGTGAATGGTGAAGAGCTCAAGAAGCAGAAAAGCAGTGTGATGGAAGACGGTCTGCTTCACTCAATACAAAGAGGTTAACACCTATAGCTGTGGCCATAGGGAACATGCTCAATAGCTGAGTAGTCATTGTGCTTACAGAAAGAACTAAACCAGGTTCCAGGGACCAGAGGCTGTAATATGGCCAAGTTCAGAGCACTTAAACCCCATCTCCCAGTGATTGCTTCAGGCAAGGACTTTCCCTGGTGCGTGGGAGCTGGCTGGAGGAGCCTGTCTATGGTCCCATTACCGTGTGGGAGAGGGGGAAATATTCCAGCTTGGACCCATATCATCTGCTGTCAGAACATAGATTCAAGGCAATTTCTCTACTGGGGCATTAGCTGGGTGGGGCTGGATACCAAGCTAGCGTTCCACCATGAAAGCCACTAATCTCTTTCTGTCCTGGGGCGTTTCAGCCCATGGAGAACACGGACCAGTTGGCTCACTAAGCTGTTCCCCACCTCCTAGTGCAGTTTGCTGAGGCTTTGCTCTGTGACAAACCGGTAGGTCTACTTGCAAGTGCAGCAGTGGAAGAGGTGGGGGCTTTGCCTCGGTAAATGCTGTTGTCTCTGCGTGTTTGTTTAGTGTTTTTGAGAGAAGGTTTGGTGCAGAAGGGAAGGGACTTGCTGGAAAATGGCCAGTGAGTGTGGAATTAAGGCAAGCTTGGGAGTTTTTGGGCTATCAGTTTTGTTTGGTGAAAGCAAGACAAATAGCTGTGGAGAGTTTGCTCTTGTAATTTATTTCCCCCCTGGATTCCCAGCCTGAAAGCGTGTGCTTCTGAAGATGACTACTGAACTGGGAGGGGAAAACAAGAACCTAACATTTCCAAGCCAAGCCTTTGCTAGCTTAGCCTTTGGTAACCCAGAGGCATGACCACTGAGCAGTTGCATGCTGCAGGCAATGTCATTCTTTTTCTCTCCCAGTTATAACTCAGTTGTTACATCATCAAGCAATACTGTGAACAGGTCCAAACACCCCCAGCTTCTTTAGCAATTCCTTATTCCACAGGCTTCCAGTCACATACTGGTTTTGGTATGTTGTGGACATCACTGAAAGACAAGTTTGTCCTACAGTGAAGGTTGATCAGTTTGTAGAACAACTCTGTTCTTAAAGCACATCTTGTGATGCCCTGTTCCCTAGCCCAGAGCCATGGGAAAGTGGAAAGCGCACAGGCAAGTAAACAAGATTTGATACACAGCCCTCTGGAGAACGTGCATGCAGATGAATTGTGGGCATAGTTCAGACTCTAGCTGACACCCATAATACACACAGCTTAAGATCTGATGGAGATAAAGTTTATTTATGAAAAGAAACTAGAAGGGCAAATCTGCCTTTTATTTGTCCAGGATGTAACTAAGGATGTAGTTAAGTGGATGTGGAATTAAATGGACTGTTGAAGAAGGGCTAACAGATAACCATCTTCACTTGATGGTCCCAGGTGGAGTTTGCTAAAAAAACCCGAAGGTCTTGTTTTCACAGCACTAAAGAATAGAAGAATTTCTGGCGTGGGCATTGATATTGGTACCTGGACACACTGAACGTGGAGCAGCAGTGCTGGACTCGGAGTCTCTACACCATGAGAGAAGCAGCATCTCCTGGGATTGCCGTAGGACTGCCAGAGAAACATGCAAAACCTCTCATTTGGAAAAGGAGGCTGGCATCTGGCCAGTGGCCCTTGAGAGGTTGCCAGCCCCTGTGTTAGGTGCAGTCTTTGCTTATTATCTTCCTGTCTGTGGGCTGGGAGCCCTGTGTATCCCAGGAATCATACTTCTTATAGAGCTTTATAAGGGAGCAGCTCTGCTTTTGGCCTCAGTTTTCACCAGGCCATCCCTGAGGAGTTACAATACATCCCCATTTCCCAGTCTGACCTCATGTTTGAGCTAACCACCCTGGCTGCCTGAGCTCTGACAGACCGATTTCAGCAGTGGGTGTGAAGGATGATGAAATAATACTCCAAGGAAGTGAAAGCCAGTATTCTGATAGGGTTTTTTAGGTTTTCTTTTCTTACACCAAGAAGGTGAAAAGCTGTGTGTTTTGCATAGCAAGCCTGCTTTTGGCTAATGTGCTTGCCAGAGATTTGGATATTCCCCCAAGCACAGTCTTTCCTGAACATAGAGTACTACAGACATGTTCTGCACAATTGCCAGCCCAGTTCCTTAAAAGCAAAGAAAGCTGTCTTTTTCTAGTTGTAGGAATCTTGCTATCCCTTGTGGCTCTTGGTTTCGCAGTAATGTTACGTGGAGGAGGTTGAAGGAAAATGTTTGCTGCCTCCAGAATTTTCCTTTGGGACCCTATTAACAAAAAAAGCCTTGCAGTTGCACACAAGCAGCTTCTTCCAAGCAGTATGCCTGAAGGTGCATAGGGCTTGAAAGAGGAAGGCTAAAATGAAGCCGTTATTTTGTCTGCTGCATATCAGTGCTTCAGGACTGACACTTGTTCCCGTAAGAATGTGCTGTTGGAGATCTTGTGGGCACAGAGTTGCTACTTGCCTGCTGCACACCCAGACCTGTAGCCCACCTCTCTAGAATTGCCTGGAGCTAATGAGGGCTGCCCAGGAATACAGCGATACCTTGGCTGATCCCTTTCTCAGTGCCTGTAATTGTTCAACAGACGTCCTTTGATCCTAGGCTCAGTTTGAGCAATAGTGAAATGTTTTGCTGTAGATGGAGGCAGGGTTGTACCCTGGACTAACATCCTCCCTTGTGTTTCTTCAAGGGCTTTTCAAAGCTGTGTTATTGTTTCATTTTTCTCTCCTAGGTCCTCTGATAACCAATGTCTTGCACTTAAATCCAGAGAGAGTAACTTGTCAGAAGTATGGACAATAAAGAAATGCAGCTACTGCTGAGCCTTGTGCAGGGAATCCTTGCAGCTTTTTGCTGTGATGCTTGGAGTGGTACAAGGTAGGTATGAAACCTGTTGACTGGCTTTCCTGTAACTTAAAGCACACATCTTCAGGTCTCTGTATTCAGTAACAGTGTGAGTGCTAGCTTCTGAGATTTGTGATTTTGTCAACAAAAGCTTTTTTATATCTGAGCTTAATTTTGGTTAAGAGTTGTGCAAAAGCAGCCTATGTCATGAGGAGCAATATGGACATCTCCCCTTGAACTGTCAGGGTTAATATTTAACAGCTCCCCATGAGTTAAAATAGCCCTTTGCTGTAGCATGTAAAGCTACACCTCTGGTACGGGTAAGTGTTTCTGTGGCTGTGGTGTTCATCTCTGCTAATCTTTCCCTCTGCTGTTGGGGAGATGTATTCTGGACTGCCAAAGATCGATCTCCAGGCAGACCGCTGATTTTCATGAAGAGGAGAGGATGAGATACGTATTGTGGAACTTGGGATGGGGAGAGAGATTGTCAGGTGCTACCTATCAATGAGAAGCAACATATCCCAGATCTGAATATGCTCATGGCTCAAATCAAATTGAGTGTTTTGTGTGCACATGGCATTAGTGAAGCTTTGTTTTAACTGACACTGTTGATGGGCAAAGCCTGGTTGTACTGTACAAAACCCAAATGACCAGGGTCCCACTCAGGGCAGTAGTGTAGAAGGCAGTTGTCTGTCTGTCCATGATGGCATGATTCACAGATATGAGAAACTCGAAATTTATTTTGGAGTTATGTGGAATAAAAATTCAGATATATTAGATGCTCTCTTGAAACCAACTGAATTTCAAGGGGTGGTACTGTGGGGGTCTCCAGGGTGATCTAGTTCTTTTAAATTTTACAACTAACCACAGACTCAAATCCATTCAGGTCCTGTTCTAGTGGTGAACTGACATAGCTGTCATTTCCTGGCTACTCAGTGATCCCTGTGAAATGATGGGGTGGTTCAAAAGCTAAAAGTAAAAGACCAGTCCTAGCATTGGTACTGGAGGCAGCTTGACTGGGAGCTCAAAAAGAAGTGCAGCTGAAGAGTGTGTATTGCTGCTATCTGTACAAGCAGCTCAGAGCTGAAGTGACAAACTCTTGATTCAGCTTGAGAACCTGAGCTGCAGGCAGGCCTGTGTAACAAGTTTGTCAGCAATAGTGCGGTTAGATTGTGATGGAGTTGGCACCTTTCAGACAAGTGAAACGCTGGATTGCAGTTTTTCCAGTTGCCCTAAAGGCAGGTCAGCTTTATTAGAGAGGGAGGGGACTGTCTGACTCTAAGCCCTGTCCTCTAATGCTTTACTCAAGCACTAATCTGCCTTTAAACACAAACTCCTCTGTTCCATGGTGGATTTACAAGGAGTCTTATTTTGACTTATTTCAAAGCAATCACAAGGTAAAATGGATGTGTATCTAGCCATCAGCTTCTGGGAGCAGGGATTGCTTCTGGATTGGAGCTACAAGCAATTACTTCATGAAAAAGAAAATAAAGATCTGTTTATGGTTATGCCTAGAATCTTGCCTGAGCCCTTGGGCAGGTGGTGGTCTAAAAGCTAATTTCTTTGACTGTAACTATGGCTACTTCCATAATTCACACAAATGTTCCCAGTGATGCCTCCACCAGATTAGAGGTAAAGGGTTTCCTTCTTACACCCGGGCTAACCTCATTCAGGAAAATACAGGAAACTTTCATTGTTTGCAGTAAAAGGTGTTTCTTTCCCCACTCTGTGTTGCAATAAGCTTAGGGTGATAGACGGGAAGAGTGCAAAGCTGCTGTCTTGTCTGAGAAATTGCATCTGTGTGCAGAGTGTCTGGTAATGTTGGGAGAGAGGGTGTGTACGTTCTTGTAGGGAAATTCAGAGAGAAGATCAGCCCGCTCATTCAACACACCTTTAGAAAGCACTGCCTAGCAAGCACCTCTGGGCAGCAGCAGCAGAGCCTCTGTCACTCTCAGGCATCTCACCATGTGGTTTTTCAGGAGAAGGCTTCCTAAAATTCCCAGAGCCTTCATTTGGCTCATTGTTTTAACACACTTTTGCATCTTCATTGCTAGTTTCAGCTCCTTGTTTGGCCTGTCGAAGACAAGGATTTTCAGGTAAGAGACCTACTGCCTTGTAATATGCACTGTCTGGATAGAGTGCTTGTGCTCACTTTCTCTTTCTCTCTCTGTCTGTGTGTCTTTTTACCCTGAAACTTGCACTTCTGATCTGAGTTAGATGACCACTTTGCTCTAGCAGACCACGTTGTGTAGAATCAGAGCACGGTGTTGGAAGATCCACAGTCAAAAACTTGCTTCTGCTGGATCGCTAATTTCCAGTGTTTCCTTGTGTAGCTGTTTAAGAAAGCAGCTTTTGCTTTACTAATGCTACCTGTTTTCATACTTTGCATAGTGTTTGCTTTTCCTGGTGGCTCCCAAAAGGACCTCATTCAGCCCTAGTCCAGATTGCATTGCTGGACATTGAATTTGGTGGGATACCTTCGAATTTATAGCGAGTTCAGCATCTGATTCCTAATACAAACATGCTGCATACTGGGAGACTGATGTTATGCAGACATGATCAATATAGATATTATTTTTTATGTAAATGGTCAAGTAAATCCTACAAGAATGGGTTTGGAGGGAATTGCAGTGTAGACTGCAGTAAAATGGCTCCAGCATCGTTGGCAGGAAGCACTGTTCCTTGCATGAGCCTTTTCTACTACAAGCATTGCTTGCTTACACAGCACAGGGTGCCAACACGTATAGGAAGCACCGCTCCCCAGTCTCCCCACCAGCCCTCAGATGGTCCCAGCTCTCCCGGTGAGCTCGTCTGGCTTCTCTTGGTGGGGTTAGTTTTCAGCTGGACCTCTCAGGGCTGATGCTGTGGAGGCAGGCAGGAGGGGTGAGCCTGGGAACACCTACATCTTTTTTGGAGGTGACATGAGTTTAGCTCAGTTCCAGCAACTTGAGACCACACCTTGAGGACAGCTATCAATTTGGAGAGGTCAGAATCTGCACGAGGGAGGCAGGGGAAAGAAGAGGAGGAGGAGGAGGTGTAGAGAAGTGAAGTGAGTTGTCCTTGATCACAGAGCCCATCAGTGGCAGAGCTGGGACAAGAACTGGCTTTCCATGCCCAGCTGCTTGAAGCCATTTCATTCTGCCGTAGTTTCAGATAATGGAAATGTCCATATTTTTGCAACTTAAGTAAAACACAACTAGGCATGAGCTGTGTGTGGTTATCTGTGTGTCAGTTCTATTTCCGTACCTTTATATGTAACGTAAAATACACAAAGCAGCATTTTCATGGCTTTATCCTCTATTTGTCCTAGGGCTTTGTAAATGGAGAGGAAAATGACAGAAAATGTCATTGAGCTTCTGCAGTTGTTTGCCAGCTGGACTCTAGAGCCTGAAATTTGATGAGCTGCTTTGACCATTTGTCTGGATTTAAAATGCTGGTCAGGACAGCAGGGTCCTTTGTAGGGACGAGTGCTTGGCCCTGTGGGTCTGACTGCAGGGAGCAAGGTTTTGGATGCGAAGGGCTCTCGGTTTTACATTTTGGTCTCTGTATGTTTGGCACAGTATTTGAAATTAAAGTGTAATAGAGCTGGGATGGAATCTGTGCCCTGCGAGACAGCACATATGAAAAGTCTGGGGTGAGGGGTGGTTTGTCATACTATCCTGTTTCATTTGTTCTCTGCCCTTTAATTTCAAAATTTTAAACATCGTCTTAAAAATACAACAGAAAATCATCCAGGGATTTAAGATCTCCCTGAGCTACCTTACCAAATTTCTCTTTACTTAGAGTGTATATATAATATCTCCCTCTTATTAGGCAGTAAACAGTAACACAAGTTTATATGTGAAGCATTATGATAGAAGGCAACTGCTGCTTACTTGGTTGAAACTGGTTAATGATTATGAGGGAGGTAGAGGAAGAGCTGATAGGGCATTTACCACAACCTCTTTTTCTTAGATATAGCGTTGGAAAGGTTCAAGTATTCATCTGATACAAAAGATTTTTAAAAGCCTCCTTAGTTGCTGATTTCCTAATCACTTCAATAAATGCCATACCACTCTGCAACTTCAGCAGCAATTGAACTGTTATCTACAGCTTGCTACCTGCAGAGGTGCACTTTTTCCCATTTATCACCTCGGAAGCAATCCACAGCTCTCCGAAACAAATGCATCATGCAAAGGGGGAACCTGAGTGTGAAATCAGACTGCCACGACTATGCTGGTTTATGCTGGAAAGCTTTGCTTTACATAAAAGCTTTGCTGTCAAAATTTTTCACCTTCCTTTTTCCTGTTCCGCCCTCCAGCCATGTGCAGATAAGAATGAATGTCTGGAACAAAAACCCACCACTTCTGCCTTGATTTTTTTTTTTTTGCTGGGTTTCACCCCAGTCTTGTTCCAGGTGGCTCTTCTGTTGTTGGCAGCAGTATCCTCCTATGACGTCCTTGTACCTGCCTGTGCCTCTGAATCAGGCAACAGGGCAGCTGAATATTAGAGGCAATTGCTGAAAATGCAGAGATTTTACATTTTTAAGCTTCAGAGTGTATTTTAATAGCTTCAAAGTGCCTGTCTTAAGGCATGTGTACCTGGCAAGTGCTGTGTGATGCCATTGCATTAGCTGGCTAAGGGGAGGAGGAGAGGAAAAAGTGCCTTGTGGCCCCAAATGCTCAAGAAGTGATGTATGGTAAAGGAGTGAGTTTCACCTCTTATTAGATTTCCCTTACTGAATTCTGGAAGATCTTCATGCTCTGTTGCTGAAGCACTTGGCTCTACTGGTAAAGAAGACAAGCCAGATGGCTGTCTTCATGGTGTGTGCTGTGTCCTGAACTCAGGATCTCCAAAACAGTCCTGCAGTGCTCTGGGGACACTGCCAGGGCTCCTGCCCAGTGCAGGGCAAAGCTGTTCTCTGCTGGTTTGCAGTCACTGCCAGTGTGGATGTTTCATGAGCCAAACGCTGAAGAGGAGTGTGTAGCCTCTGGGATTTGCTTAGTGGGGAGATAAGCAGTATTCAGGCCAGAATGGTGTGGGAAGTCGAATAACACTTTGGTGGTGAAGTTGAAAATGAAATTGAATTCATACAGCATCCTGCAGAAACTTAGTGGCAGTTGCCAAAGCAAGTCCTCTCAGTGTGGTGGTCATATGCAGTGGTTGCTCTGAAGCACAGAGCGAGGCTCAGGGTCAAGAGCACTAGAAATGGGCTGGAAGGTGTTCAGTGTTAAGTGGAAAGTGTGTGTGATATGTCTGCTTTTCCTTTGATTGCATTCAGGCAATTGAGCATTTTCCAACGTGCCCCAGATATGCTACAAGTGGACACCCAAGAGCAACAGGGTTTAAGTGATTCTGATAATGGGAACTCAGGGAGCTTTTTAAAGGTGACTTTGGCGAGAGACATCACAAGGCTCAAACAAGATATGGTTGAGAGGACACCAAGATGGGAAGGAAAGGAGGAGCAGAAGAAAAGGACAAAGCCAGTTGCCAGGGGGGAGGAAGCCAAGGAGAACATGACTGTGAAACCACCCCCCAGGTTGGAGGGAATCAAGAAGACAACAGTGAAAACAGCCCCTAGGGCGCAGGGAAACAAGGAGAAAACAACAGTGAGACCAGCCCCAGGGGTGGAAGAAGCCAAGGAAAAGACAACAGTGAAACCACTTCCAGGGTGGAGGGAGCCAAGGAGAAGGCAACGGAGAAGACAGCCCCTAGGGCACAGGAAAACAAGGAGAAAAACAGTGAGACCAGCCCCAGGGGTGGAAGAAGCCAAGGAAAAGACAACAGTGAAACCAGTTCCCAGGGTGGAGGGAGCCAAGGAGAAGGCAACAGTGAAACCATCCTCTGGGGTGAAGGGAGCTCATGAAAACAACATATCCAAAGATGAAACAAAGCCAAAAGAGCCTCCTGCATCAGTGAAAACTGTAAGACCTGTTCCTCACGTTGCTACAGCGACAGAAAAGAAGAAACTGAGGGCTGCTGACTTCAAGTCTGAGCCGCGGTGGGATTTCGAGGACAAGTACCTGCTGGACAACTCGTCTCCACCATCGGTAGGTGTGATGGCCATGTGTGTTTGCCAAGAATGATGCCTCCCTGTTGACCTCCTTGTCTGCTGTCCCCTAGGCATGTGTGCCCTTTGCAGTCGAGGCTGATCTCCAAGCTGGTAGGTCAACTCACTGGTATATGCAGATGTTGCTGGGACCCAGAGAGGGAGACCTATATGTATGACTCAATTAGCCTGGCCAGTCCTTCACCATGCTCCAGGATGGGAACTTACTGCAATTGCATGCATTTCCATGGGTTCCTTTGAAAGTCAGCCCGAGCAGCCCTTTCTGAAGCTCAGGTGCATCAGAAGCTGGGGAAAATACCTCTCCTTCTAGATGTGCTACAAGGTGGTCCCACTCTTAGGTGCCTTGATATATTGCATAGGGGACTTAGGCCCACAATGCAGTGTGTATGTTCCCTGTGACGTGGCACCCTAAGGTAAGTTGGGTCACACCTAGTCTTGTGATGCCTACGGGCAGGCGTTACATGTCTGGCACTAAACGGCAGTCTTCATGCAGGTGTCCCATTTCTCACACAATCTCTTGGGATACTGAACACCTGAACTATGAAGAGTCAGGCTTTATAGTCCCCAGATTGGCCTTGATCTTTGTTTTATGCAGCCCAGCTGAAGAAAACAAGCAGGGTCATGGTGAGGGAACAGGAATAGAAATGCCTCTGTGTGCTGGTTCACCCAAGCACATACGTACCAAAGCAAGTCAAAAGCTTTGGCAGCAGTGACACTTGTGCTAGGCTGTGAAGAATGACACTGGCAGTGATGGTGAGGAGGGTCTTTGCACAGGAGTGGAGGCTTTGTTAGTTGCTTGTATTAAATCAAAACAAGGTCAAAGAAAGGTTAGATAAGGATTGATAAGCATATACCTGCCTGCTTTGGAGACGGTAGGGTGGGGACCGTTCCCATTTCCTATCTGTCAATATTGGCAAAAATTTAACTATGTGTATGTGTGCCTAACTGGAGAAATGATGATTAACAAGCAACTTTTTTTACTGTTCTTGTGGTTAATTGTCAACAAGAGGAGAGTCTTTCCCAGGTGTTGCCAGTTCACCTTTTCAACCCTCTATGTAGATACTAGTAGTGAGCAATTAGATTGTTTACCCATTCAGAGCTCCACAACTCAATGGTCCCAGCATGTTGGGTTGGTATCTAGGATTTTTTGCTATGCATTGAACCATCATCACAGCAGAGCAAATAATTCGTAACAGATCTGGCATTCAACAAGTCTTGCTTTGTTCCTCTTTGTTAAACAGGAACAACTGTAGGCCTGGTCAGCACAGGTGAAGTATTTTGGTAGAAGTGAAGATGAGAATCTCAAATGATATAGTTGTACCTGTCAAGGCAGTAGCACTTGCACAGCTACAGCTTCAAAGTTTTCTTACAGATCCTGTTTGTTGGGAGTGTTGTTCTGTAGGTTAGTTCTCGTGATCACCTCTGCCTGTGTAGGTCATATTACTGATGCAATCTTCCAAAATGGTAAGTCATAAACTATAGCAAAGCTCTCAGCAAGCAGATGGGGCAGGTTGTGGTGCACAATACTGTCTTGATTCCCCCATGTTATGCTGGTAACCCTTTGTAAAGCTTACCCAGAGCAGTTTTCCAAGGCACCCCTGTTGTTGGAAGGCTTGGACAGGCGGGTAACCCTCTCTAGAGTGAGGAAGGTCTTTATACATGGGTGTAAGTGGCATTTACACACTGCTCATGTGCTCAGGGAGGAGGGAAGATGTAGGCAGGTGAGCAGAGGACGGGAGCACCTGTTCTAGGTCAGTGATCTTAGATGATCCATTTGCCTATTTAAAGTCTCAGTGCCGCAATCTTCCACCATTGCCGTGTGTCATTTTGGTGGCATTAGGGGGAATGTAGATGTTGCTCCAGGGGACTGTTAGGGCTGCAGGCACCACGTCGTTCTGCTCAGACCTCTCCCGGTGGAGCAAGGGCTACTCTTGAAAAATTTAATCCCATTCACCAACCCCAGGGTGCCCAGGATGCCCTGGGAGACATGCAGAGAGCAGAGGTAGATGAACTGGGCCGATAAAAAAACCTAGGATGAGTTTTATTGTTTTGATGTTTTATTTTTGAGTTCTCTCTCCCTTGTGGTATTTTGATGTTGTTCCCTGTTGCCCCTTTTGGCAGCACGAGCCATTCTTTTGCTGACAGGATGTGCTCTTCAGCATGGCATTGAGCTGCTTGAGAGGAGCAGTTGGCCCCAAAGATACCTCTGTCATCCAAAGATCTGTGACTATTAAATGCGGAACTTGGCTGTTAAACGCTTGAGCTCATGTTCTGGCCCAGCCTTACTGAGTCACAGCAGAAGGGCCTGGCAGATGATCCGGTCTGTGGTGCAGGATGTACATCCTTCTTCCTGGGCTCCCCATGGTCTCGAGGCACCCAGAATACAAATGGGAGTGGGCGAATTACATGGCTAAGAGTGCGTATGCCACATGAGACAGTACCTCACCCCTCCTGCCCAGTGTTACTGCTTGTAGACACAGTGGAGTTAGGTCACCAGGATCCTGCTCGTCGACTGAGCTGCAGAGCATGTGCAGCCATCTCAGAAGTGCAGAGCAGGAGCTGGCAGATAAATGTGGAACAACAGTTCACAGCAGGAAGCTGAGAACATCCTCCACTGTGACAGAGGCTGCAGAGCATCTGGGTGTGCAGAACAGCTGAGACAGAGGGAAAACACTTCTTCAGTACACAAAAGAGGAGAAAATGCACGCAGAAGGGTCTTTAGTGAAGATGTGGATCCAGACATCACATGTTGGGTCTTGCTCCCACACCTGCTCTCTAATTTGGCAGAGAGAGGGAGTGACTAGAAGCACTCCCACCTCCTTCATTTCCTACATGATCAAACTTTTCCCTGGTTCCTCTGGTATTGATCCAGTCTAGCTGTGGAGGCGCAAGAAGAACCAAGCCTTGGATAGTACAAAGTACAGCTTGAGCAGGAAGGGAGTGTCCCTGTCTCTGGACGTGAAATGCGCTGCAAGTGAAATGATGCCAACATGAAACCCTCCACAATGTTCTCATTGTGCTCCTGTTGTGACAGGCAGAATGAGGGCTGTCTCCTCAGGCTGTGACCGGATTGTCATCCTCACCTGTAGCAGAGAGCCCAGCTTAGCTGTGGAGCACATGGCAAGGCTTTGGCAATGCAGTCTGGTCACTGCTGGGGATTTGAGCTGGGCCTGCGGGTCCACTTGGTCTCCTGTTTTGTCTTTCAGTAGGTATTGCAGTAGGTATTTGGGGAAGGTGTCTAAGAAAGTAGAGCCCAAATTGACTCAGTGGAAAATCCAGTGCAGTGGGGTTGTTTGCTCTCCACCTGCACACACAGCCTAACTCTAGCCAGCTGCAATGATACCCCTCTTGTTAGAGGCTTGGATTCCCTTCTCTGCCACACGCTTCTCTGGGATTCATTTATGACGTTGAACAAGTTATTTGCACGCTTTTTCTTATCTTTAAATGGAATGGTAATGGTGATCTCATCTGATGTGATCCTCAGTGTGTTTGCTCGTGTGCAGTCTGAGGCCAGGACCTTGTGAGGTGCGTTGCTAACAGGGACTGCTAGCCTTATTTGGTATGTTTAGGTTAGACCTATTACAGATACTAATTTGCATCTGTTAATGAGGCCCAAAGCCAGTAAAACATGTGAGGCTCGCAGGCCTGTTGTTCTGAAGAGGAAAGTCTCAGAGACCTGGAGTCACTCTGGCTTCCTTGTAGGTGACTTTCCACCAGCTAGTTATTGATGTAGTGCTGAAATTATGCCTTGTGTTCATGGTGATGGGGACACTGAGGGGAATGGAAGATGTACCACTGGAGTTTCTATGCTTCTTTCCGATACGCTCACACACAGGCACACAAGCACTGGCACTCAGTCAGGTTTATCAACTCCCTTCTAATCAGTCCTTATTGTTTTCTTTTTGTTTTTCAAGACCTGCTCTGAATCAGTGAAGGCCAAAGCTGCCAAGTCTGTCTGGCTACAAGATCTTTTCCTGCCCAACATCATGCTCTTCACAGATAAGAGATACTTCAGTGACAGTGAGTGGGACCGCCTGGAGCATTTTGCACCTCCGTATGGCTTCATGGAGCTGAATTATTCACGTGAGTCCCTCAGGGCATGTCAGGATGGGACCATCAAACTCCCAACAGGAACCTTGTGCCAAGTAGCTGGAGGTTTGCGGCATCTCCCTGTCAAAGGCATCAGGCTAGGCGGATCTCATGGTGGAAACTGTGGTGGTTTCACTGTGTCCATCCCGAAGGCTCTTGATGCTAACTCTCCACTGTGTTTGCTTCCACAGTGGTGGAAGAGGTCATGTCCCTGCTGCCCCCGAATCCCCACCAGCAGCTGCTCCTGGCCAACAGCAACAGCAGCATGCCGACATGCATCAGCTGTGCTGTCGTGGGGAATGGAGGAATATTGAATAACTCTGGGATGGGCCAGGAGATTGACTCCCATGACTACGTCTTCCGGTAAGGCAGGCTTTCTTCTTGGAAGATACACAGCTAGCTTGTTCTGGCTAGCAGATAATTATGGCTGGATAACTTCACCTCTTCTGGTATTGCACTGACTCCCAAGTGCCAAAATGGCTGATGGCAGGAGGAGGTGAAAAACCAAAAAGGAATTGGAAAGTTCCTAAACACTCAGGAAGATCTGGGTTCACAGATGAGCCATAAACAGCCATCTCCAAAGCAGGGGCTCTCCTGCAGATCAAGACGTGTAGCTCAAAATGGGCCTAATCCTCCCTTCCTCCGGACTAACGCTGTCTTTTCCTGTTATATACATGGATGCAAGGGTTTTCAGTGGTCACCTGCTAACTCTGCTCCTCTGTTTGATTTCCTTGGCCAGGGTGAGCGGGGCTGTAATCAAAGGTTATGAAAAAGATGTGGGAACAAAAACCTCCTTTTATGGGTTCACAGCCTACTCCCTGGTGTCCTCTCTCCAGATCTTGGGACACAGAGGATTCAAGAACATCCCGCAGGGAAAAGTAAGTTAGGTCCATGCTGTATGCATGCACAGCTTTGATGGGATGCTGTTAGTCTGTGGCCTTCGGTTCTGATCTTGCCATGCATGAGGAGCAAAGGGGCTGAGCTAACACTTTAGCATTACCCTTAGTGAGGGAACCTGCATTGGCTTGGCTCGGAGTGAGCGTTTGCAGTGGCAAGCTGTGTCAGTGCTACCCCAGCCTTTTGGCATGTAGAAGTAGCTGCACATCAGATGTTGTCTCCATTCTGCTTCTGTGGGATAGTTAAAAGCTGCAGACTGAAGATGTGTGTCTGAGAAACTCAGTGAGCCTAAATGCCTGCTTGCTTTTTGTTTTTAAAGGATGTGTGTCTCTTGTGCTGTTCGTTAATGCTCACTTGTTTTCTTAGCATGTCAGATACATTCACTTCCTGGAGGGAGCTAGAGACTATGAGTGGCTGAAGGCTCTTCTGCTGAACAAGAACATCAGGAAAGGATTCTTGAACCACTATGGGTAAAACAAACTGGCCCCACTTCTACACCCTTCAGTGTGGAGCTCTCTGTTGTGCACTTTTCCTCTCCACAGTGCTCAGCCCTGCTGAGGTGCAGGCCAGGGTAAAGCCAGGTTAAAGCCTCCTTCCCCTGGCAGATTTGACTGGAGAAATATCTTATTTCCTCCAGAGCTCTGAGCACTGCTGTAACCAATACACCTCCTTCCCAGAAGTACGTGATCTCAATGATGTGTGGCCAGAGCTTGGAGAAAGCTTTGTGGTCCTCTGGGATGAACACATGCTGTTGTCTGGTCTGGTGTCTGTCTGTGGTGGCCGACTCATGGATGAAGGCCTGGTTTCATTAATTCTTGTCTATACACACGCGTGCTTTTGATATTCCTGTCTCCTGTTGTTGCCTCTCCTCCCTGATCTCTTCCTCTGCAATGCACACAGCTTATGGAGGCTTTGTTATAATCTGGGAAATGTTGCAGAATAACTTAACAATGTTTGCGGTTCTTCTCTTATCACCAAGTGCATCAGGGCTGATGCTTTCCAGTTGTGATGAAATATAGGAGCTTGTCCTGAGTCTCCCCATTCCTGTCCTTAGGCAGAGGCCCCGGGAGAGATTCGATGACGATTTCACGATGGACAAATACCTGGTGGTTCACCCTGATTTCCTCAGATACATGAAAAACAGGTGAGCTGGGGGTTATGTGCTCCAACAGGCTTATTTTTTCTGGCCAGCACCATCTCTGTCTGTCTCTGGGCTCTCTCCTCCCAGCTCACTCCCTTGTAACTGCAGTTTAGCCACACCAGCAGACTGAGGGTAAGCTTCATCAGTGTGCAGTCAGTTAAAATTCTCTGTGGTGCTGCAGTGGGATGTTAGTGGTGGGTAGGCATCCAGCATCTGTGAGCTGGAGAAGCAACAGCCATCGGACAGTTTGGCTTTCTGCATCCAAAAGAGGTCCTGGGCAAATGGCAATTTAGATGTGGGAAGAGTGTTGCTAAAGTGCCAGAATAGTTGATCTAGTTCAGGACCAACCTTTCATGTTCCCCATTGCTTAGCACCTTGGAGGAAGGCTCTGTAACAGCCCTTCTCTCCTGAGATCCCTTCTGGACCTGGGAGGTTGTTTGTGCCCTCAAACACGATAATAGGCACTTCTTCAGTATCCTGTTTGTCCTGGCCTGGCTGCTCTTCTTTGCCTCTCTAATCCTTTTCACAAGCCTGCTGGACACTCTCACTGTAAGATCTGCCAATCGTGGGCCACACGTGACCAAGAGATGTAGGAAGAGCTCCTGTTGTGCCCTGCTTTGGCTGTGTTTACCCTTCGGTCTCCTTGAGAGCTGAGTTATGCTTTCTCTGAGAGAAGGCAAATGCAGTGCCAGATGGCTTGCACCTCCCTGCTCGTTCTGCTGTCTCCCCTCTGACTTGGGTCCTTTCCAAGGCCAAGAGGGCTCGAATGCTATTTTTTCCTGGTGTGGACTCCTACCTTCCTAACAGCTTCTGGCATAAAACACTGCAGCTCCTAGCAGGTTTTGTGACCCTCCTCTGCACCTTTCCTATGTCTCGTTTCACTCCTAAATGTGGATGGGGAGCAGAATATACCAGGGAGCTTCAAAGCCACTTCTGCATTGCAAGGCAAAGGACAGCTTTAAGAGTGGGCTTTAACATACTACATCCTTTAATCCACCCCTTCTTTGTCCCCACTGCCTCAAGACCTACCACTTCCATAAAGCTGGGGCAGAGCTGGGCTTAGGTTGCAGCGCAGGTGATGGAGCATTCTGGGCTGGCCTTGTGCTTTAGTGAGCACGTAGCGGTACCCACACGTGTGGGCATACTCGTGGCTTGTCTGAAATGCCTCGTATGGCCACAAACTGCTGCAAGGAGGGAAGATGCCACATAGGCCACAGGGGGACAAGGTGTGCCCAGCTTGAACCACCACACCCAGCAACTGCTCTGTGCTTTCTTCTCTCCTACTGCAGGTTTTTAAAATCTAAAAGTCTGGAAAAGCCTTACTGGCGGCTGTACAGACCCACAACGGGGGCCTTCCTGCTGCTGACTGCCCTCCATCTCTGTGACCGGGTAAAGGGCACGATGATTCTTGCACACAGCACTGTCTGGAAGGGGGGGACAGGATCACAGGGCAGAGCAGGGGTGGCTCCAACCCTGCCTACCATCTGCCTTGAGGGTATATGGGTTCTTGTCAGCTGTGGAGGAGGAGCAGGTTGAGGACAAGAGAAACAGCCACAAAATAGTTCACATAGAGGTTGTGAAGCCTGCTGTGGCCTGAGAGCCATCCTGCCGCAGGCAGTGAGAGGACAGCAGGCTCTCTGGAGCCAGTGTTGATAGTCTGGTCCTTCTGGACCCCCATGCAGGGTCACCTGGAGGAGCCCTGACTGGCATCCCTGTCCTGTGCTCCCTCCCCGTTTGGGAACTGTGTCCTGTAGTTCACTTAGCTCCCTCCGTCCTTGGTACCTCTCCCCAGTGAGCCCTCTGTCTTTCCCAGGTGAGTGCCTATGGCTACATCACGGAGGGTCACGAGAAGTACTCGGATCACTACTATGACAAGGACTGGAAACGTCTGATTTTCTACACTAACCATGACTTCAACCTGGAGAAGCAGGTCTGGAAAAAGCTTCACGACGAGAATATCATGAAGCTTTACCAGAGGTCCTGATTGTGTGGCAAGTGCCATTGCCTGGGAAATCTCAACAGCACCTCACTGGGAACAGAAGAGGACCACCAGAGCCAAAGTTAGCTCTGGACTTCCAGGCACATTTCATCCCCACAAAGATATTTCCCTCCTTCAGCACCTCTATTCTCTCACAGCGTTTCTATGAATGCGCAAATGCTACAGACCCGGAGAAGAACAGTAAGAAGATGCAGCACACCAACAAAGTAGTCCCATCTGGCTATGCGCAAGACTGTTGCTGATGGTTGTAGGCACTGGTGTTGGGAGAGAAGAATCCAGGATGGATCTGGGTAGCTGTATGGTCCAGTGTCCTGCATCTTCATCCACGTTTTCTCTCTTTGCAAGGAGATGCTCCTCAGGCTGGGGCTACTTCACTTCTGGGTGGATCCTCTCCATTAGTGGTGTCCATCTTGGAGTTGGGTGTATTGTCTAAGCAAGCTCCCTCGGCAGCCAGCGGATGGAGGTGGACACACAGATCCTGTCACAGGTTGACTTAATTCCTGGAGGTGCTGCTCTCACTCTGCTCCCTGCAGATAAAAAGGATGGACTGAACACTTCCAGGTGACTAATTTGAGAGAGGATGAGTCTCATTTCTGCTTCCCCATGTAGCCTTGTCATGACACCTCTGAAGGAGCACCACCATCAGCTCAAGGGCAGGTAGATGCTTTCCATGGTGCAGCAGGTATGCCGGACTTGGTGCATCTTGCTCTGGGGCTCCCCTGGCTGCAGGACATGTGAACGTTTTGTCGTGGTCCTGGTGTGCCAAGTCCTTGCTTAGCTGGGCTTTGGCATGCTTGGCACCCAGCTGTGCCAGGAGCGCTGTGTTTGCTCTCTTGCCAGGGGAGGTAGGAGCTCTCCAAGTCCAGGGATGGATGCTATCTGTCCTTGCTGCCGGCTGGAGTGCCTGTCCCCCATCGCACTGAGAGAGGAGCCTGGTTGCAGCCATCGAGCCTGCAGCGTATTGGCCTCCTGACAGGGGTTTTGCAAGCAAAATAAATGGCACTACTTTGGCCAAGCTGATTTTTCATTGCAGCCCTGTGGGTTGTGGTTATTTAGTGTGCGTCCAAAGCAGTTGCTTAAAGTCTGAGATAGCGGACGATGAAGCCAGGAAAGGGCAGGACTGAGTGTTAATGAGAATACCTCCACCTGCAGGTGCTCTGCAGCTTGTGTGGACATACCTGAGCATCCTCGCCTTGTTCACCTTGCTATCGCAAGGCGGGGATCAGAGCCAGCCAAACACCTCCCTGAGGAAGTGGGTAAACACCTGGCGAGTTTGTCCTTGTCCCAGCAACTGCTCTCCAAGTATATCAGATGCTGGAGTCAAATGCGTGAAGGGCTGGATGTTTCCCCCCTGACACCATGCAGGCAAAAAGCCGCTTCCAGTGTCCAGGCAGGTCCAGTGCATCTCCCCGGGCTCATCCGGCTCTGGATTGGGGCCCAGCTGCACACTGACTGGTCCCAGTGGACCTGCTCTGGCTGCGAGCGGTTTTCCTTTTGTGCAGCATTTCTGCTGGGGGCAGCAGCGTCTCCAGGGACCCCCTGGGCTCCGAGGGAGGCATTTCGGCGCGGATTGTCAGCAGGGTTTGTCAGGCCTGATTTCCTTTGTCGCTTTTTTCCTTTTTCCCTTGTGCTGCGGAGAGGCCAAGCAGTTTCTCACGTCTCACTAAGCTTGTTTGCAAAGGACAACCCCCCACACTGATAATCTAAATGAAGAATTCAGCTTATCTGGGAGAGGGTGCAGCCTGCGTTTGGCTGCTCTGCCCATACAAGCCCCGCAGTGTCTGTGGGAGCAGGGAGTTATCCGGAATGCACTGCACCTCTGTTGGGAATGATGTATGTAGCCCTGTGTGAACACCAGACCCATGGGGAGCCACGGGCTTTGGAGCAGACCAGAAATCCTTCCTGAGCAGTACACAGCCTCCCCGTGAAGGGGGAGCCTGATGGAGGCTAGTCACCCTCCAGAGCCAACCGAGGACAAACTCCTGCACCCAGGAGCTCTGGACCCCGCTGGGCTCTCGGTGGGCAGCGAGGCAGCTTTGTTCCTTGCCCGTGTGTCGGGCCGTACCAAATTGCTGCGGGTTGCTTAGTGACCAGCTCCGCACGGGTATTCTTCTTGCCTGAATAGGGCCTTTCTCTTCCCCAGAAGTTGGAAGAAGTTTCTCTTAGACCCTTCCCTTCCCCCTCCTCCTCTTTTGTTTCCCTCTCCTCTGGGAAGCGGGATGGGGCTGAGTCCCTCAAGGAGGCTTTGGGGATGGGCTGGCAGCCCCCAGCCCGTGCTTTCCCCCAGCTCCTCTGCGGCTCAGGCTTCCCAGGAGGCTTTCCACCCCAGCAGAGCCTGTTCCCTCCAGGCTTTCCTCTCAGCACAGCTGGCATAGTTTGATGTTACAAGGGATAACCTTGGCTGGAGAAGGGTCTTTGCTGTGGTCTGGAGTTTCCCAGCAAGCTCAAAACCACATCCTCTCTGGCCCCAGAAAAGCGGCTTTGACCTGGTGGTCCTCTTCACCTCCTCACTTTGCTCCTGTCCCCCCTGCACCAAGGCATCCCGTCTCACCGTGGGCTGGCCAGGGTGCGGCGCACAGCGGGGACACATCCCCTGAAGCAGAAATCCAGCTGTGTCTCACCAGAGCCACCTGACCTTGCGGCATCAGGTCCGGAGCAGCCATGGGAAGTCGAGGGGGTTTGGAGGCGGCATTTCCCAGCCAGCCTGGCACAAACTGGTGTAGCAAAACCTGTGGAGGGCAGCTACAGCTGGAGCACCCTTGGCGAGAGCCAGGATTCAGGGCTTGGGTGAGTCCCCAGCTGAGTGTGTGTGTGTGTGTGTGTGTACCAGGGCGAAAGCAGCAATGCTGGGCTGTGCCGCAGTAGCCCCAGCCTCCTCGGTGCACCTGAAAAGAGCCAGTGCCATGGTGCAGGGCTACCCCAAATGGTCCCCATCCAGGTCCTCGCCAGCAGGATTGTCCCAGTGCCACCAGGTGGCAGCTCCTGTTCAGGGACCTGTCAGCATCATGCCGGGTCTGGCACAGGCCGTGTCCCAGTGCTGCGCACAGCCCTGCAGCTGCCCAAACTGCGTCAGACTATTGTCCCCCAGTATCCTTTGCTTTATAATGCCCACCTGCCCATAGGATTTATGGCCCGGGAGCTCCTTGGGGTATGTAGGGACATGCATAGAGGAGATTTGGTACCTGCGAGTGCCACTCTTGCAGCTACAAAGTGTGTGCAAAGGTGTGGCTTTGGCTTGTGCAAGATGGCACGGCACCGAAGGCAGCACAAGCGGAGGGACCAACGGCAGGATCGGGTCTGACATGCCTCAGACACAGCAACTCTTCGTGTGCGGACACGATACCCAGTGCCAGCGACCAGCAGTGTCTTTCCCCACTGCCAGGAGCTCCAGGGTCTGCCAGATTTAAATGGAGACGTCTGATTTGGGGAAGAAATACACAACTGTGCGTCAGTGTGTCTGGAAGCTGCTGTTGCGTCAGCCCTGCTTTTTTGGGAAGCTGTTGGTGAGTACCATGAGCTGTTATTACAGCCGTGCCCAGCTCCTCTTGGGGTTCTCCAGGAGTTAACAGCCTCTAAATATTCCCTGCCAGGTTGTGGGAAACAAATCCACTTGTCACCCAGGAGCTCTCGTGGTGTCACCTTCCTGGCAGGGCTTCGAATCTTTTGTTTGGTTTCCACGTCTTCCCTTTTTGTGGTGTGACTGCTTGCCTGTCTAGCAGAAGCAGGGACCGTGTCCTGCTGCATGTTTGCAGGCACGTAGCTCCTCAACTGGGGCTGGGGCCGAAGCAGGAGGAAGCAGACAGGGACTTGCTGGGCCTGGGGACGGGCGTGTGCCTTGGGGCATGCAGGCAGTGCAGAGCTCATCTTGTCCCCGCTCCCGGTCAGCCCAGCCCTGCTCTCCGGAGGCTACGGAGAGCAGAGTTAGGCTGACCGGGAGCGGGGACAAGATGAGCTCTGCACTGTGTCCTGGGGCTTGGGGTACCTGCTAGCACTGGCAGCCAAGACCAAACCCAGCCAGGTGCCAGAGGGAGTCACTGCGTGTGCCACACACGGCTCGAAGGCAGCATGGTGCCATGGTGGCACATCCAGATTGTCGCTCCTGTCTCTCTTGTTCCCAGGCAAGAAACCGAGGCACAGAGCAGCCAGAGCTGGACACCAGCGCCCGGCTTCCCAGCATGGAGCAGGTGCTCCCTCCGGATGCATCGTTCTCAAGCAGCCGTGGCCGACCAGGCACCATGGGAGTGTAGCAGAGGTGTGTGCTGGCTCCAGGTCAGCACAAAAACCTCTTTGCTGGTGACTCACCAGATGCTATTTATGTTCCCCAAGTGGAGAGAGGTTTGGAGCAGGCCCTCAGTGCGCAGGGGTGGGGGGGGCTCACCCTCCTCACCTCTGCTGTGTGAACCTTCTCCCTTTTGTTGGGGATGTGGCAGCAGGGAAATCCAGTCAGACCAGAAAAACTATTGATAATAGGGGAGGGAGAACAAGATAAAGGAGCAGCCCATGGCTTTGTTGTGCAGAAAGCACCAGGTGACCTCCGAGCACCACCCCTGCAGCAATCCCTCATCTCCAGGTGCCAGGGCAGGGCCCTGCAGGCAAACAGCTCCTGGGGCTGCAGCAGCCCCTGCTTCCCACGCCAAGGGGCTGTGGTAGTCCGGCTCCTCTGCCAGGCTGAGCATCAGGACCCTGGGTGCTGCGGGACTTTCCCAGCTTGGCCTGAGCCAGCCCTCAGGGTGGTAAATTCTGGAAGGACACTTGCTGAGTCCTGAGGACATCCCAAAGCTCTCCCCATCCCTCCCACAGCAGCCATGCAGCATCAGGCAGCACCGCACAGATGGACAAGGGGCTGGCGCCCATCCACACTCAGAAACAGTGTCCCCTGTCCCTAGCTGTGTGCTTTGGGGACAGAGCCTCGCCCGACCCCTGGGCCACATGGCTTTGAGGCTCCCGTGTTTCAGCAGACCTCAGGAACTGTTTATCCTGCTAAGAACAGGGCAGGATCAGTCTGCATCTGCTCTGCCTGGTCCAGAGCTGGCAAGAGAGGGGAAGGCTGTGGTTTGCGTTGTCACCCTAATTTCTCAAAGGTGTTTTCCAGCTCTGCACCCCTCCGGGGCATAACCCAGAGCCCCACAGGTTGCCTCATGCCTGGCGGAGAGGGGATGGCCTTTGGACTGTGTGATGTGCTTGTCTTGGCCGCAGTCAGCGGTCCAGGGCTGACCAATGGCTGCGCCGTGCGCGGACATCTCTGCGATAAGAGCCGGGCTGGGCCCCAGCAGCGCCGAGGGGAGCGAGCCAACGTAAGCCACATACTGCCACCTAGTCACTGCCACCTCAGCCCATCGCTTGTCCCCGCAACCTTCCTGCTTCTGGGGGGAGCAGGAGGGGACTAAAGGATGTGTTTCCCAGATGGACCGCATCCTACCAGATTGGCACAAAGATGGGGCACATCAGCTCAGTTTCGCTGCGCAGCTGCATCCCCGAGCCCCTTTCCCTACCCGCAGCGTGGGGTTGTGTGTAAGGCAGAAAGGCAGAGCCCAGCGCTCGGAGCTGCAGTTGCCATGGGGTGATGCTGAGCACAGCCCTGAGCATCTCTGGTCCCGCAGCCGAGTGCTGCCACCGCACTGCCGTCACGTGGGCGCCGGGATCCCAATGTCCAAGCATCCTCCGTGCGGTCGCTTCCCTGCTTGCCTCCTGACTTTGGTTGCAGTAACACCTAAAAATCCAAGGAAAGACCGGTGGGGAGCATCCACAGCACCGCCCAGGCAGCGTTAGTGCAGGTAGGCGCTTTGCCTGACCCCGTTTCTGCAGGGAACCTGGCGAGAAGAGGTTTGGCTGAGGCACGCTCTCGCTGCTCTCCCCGCCCCAGTCGGGAAGGGGCTGTGCGTCAGCCTCCCGAGACATCTGCTGACGAATTTTTCGTTATGCGATGGCCTTGCCTCCGCAGGCAGCCATATGGTCCCACGTTCTCCAGCGGGGCTGACAGCAACGCGTTCCTAGGTCCAGACTTTGCATTTCAGGGAAATTTCCTATGAGCAGATTTTTGACGCTTTCTTAAATGCGCCTCTGACCTTTGCTGAACAAATTGGGATATATAAATCCTCCAGGAGATTTTTGGAGATCTCTTTCTCCCAGCTGGACAGTTCATCATGGCAAAGACCACAAGACTTTCCTCCACCAACCCGTGGCCGACAGCCAGCTGGTGCAAAATGTGCTTATTTTCCTCTTGCTTTCTCTAGCCATGTGGATGGCTTGGGTTTTGTTTCCAAGAAGTAATCACTGGAATAAAAAGCCCAGGCTAAAAATGATACTTGCTGGTTTTCACTGTAATTTCTTTTGTGTTCTTTTCCTAATCTTTATTTGGCAGCTATCATCCTAAAAGGTTTTCGCACTTATGTAACTTCTAAATAAGCACCACTTAATTTTGGGGCATGGGCCAAAATGCATTGTAGCACAAAATAAGTAGAGCAGATGAAGAACTGTGCATCTCATTTTCACCCCTTTGAAAAAAACCCAACAGTAGAAAACCATATATCATGGAAACAGAGAGATGAGAGCGGTGTGAAGAAGCCAGCTCCTCCCTCCCTCTGAGCAAACGCACCGAAGCTGCCGCTCGCCAGCGTTTGCATAATTGGGCCATAAATGTCTCCGGATGGCAAATTCTTGGCTTTCCCCAAGCCACTCGCTCCGGACCATCGGTCGTCCGCCTCCAGGGCCAAGTCCTTCTACGTCCCTTGTGATTTACTAGAACAGTCAGTAATAATTAGCCATGATTAACGAAGGGCCAGAGCTGAGAGCATGTGAGCCGAGGCGCTGGGTTGCAGGGAACGAATCCGTCAGGTCAGAGCGAACAAGGGCGACCCCCGAGTCACGCCGGGTGGGGACAGGCTCCAGGCTGGGGGGACCTTTGAGCAGGACCCCAGACTCTTGTCCCACCTCCGCTGGCCCTGAGTCTTCTTTACGATGCCAGTACACCTGGGGGCTGGGAGCAGGCTTCACTGATAGAGGCAAAAAGCATCAAACTCTCCCGTCGGCACGCCCGCGTTTCTCTGAGCTGCCCTTTGCTACTAGGGTACGTGTTAACTCCCTCTTCCTGCCCTTCCTATTGTAGTTTTAGCTCCAGCTGAGCTTTAGACCCGATTTCATCCCTGCGTGTCCAAGCGGTGATGGTCTGTCCTGTCCTTCCAGCTCCTTGCCTGCTCTCTCCTTCACCGGGACGCCCCATGCCCAGCCAAGCCTGCCTGCCACAGCTCCCCGGCCCCTGCGCAACAGCCGGGCTTCTTCCCTGTCAGTTTTCTTTAAAACCAGTCCGGCCGCCATCCCCTCGTGCTGACCCAGGTCCGATGTCCACTCTCCCAGTGGGACAAGGCCAGCACTGCCACCGCTGCCAGCCTCGGGTCACAGACCTGCTCCGGTGTTGACGCCAGGACATCGCCACCGATGCAACCTGGGCACTTTGTGGATGCCAGCACGGTGCCATCCCTGTACAGCCAAAATTCCCAGAGGACCAGGGCCGGCAACTGGGGGACTTGCAGTAATGCGAGCAAATGGAGACTGAAGCAAACTCACATGAAATGGGTTTTGCATTTATCTTCCTTGGAACGAGCAGCATCATTGGAAACGCGTCTGGGCAAGCAGGAATGGACGTGGGGGGTGATTGGATCGGGGGGGGGGGTAAGAAGTGTTGGGGAAAACGCAGCTGTGAATACACCGGCCTGGGGGTGCGCGGGTGGGACCCGGGAGCAGGGATGGGGTTTGGCCCCGGGGTTTCTGGGTCTCAATAACGACAGCGGGTATTTGGGGAGGGGCCGGAGGTGGGTGACACCCTGGAGCGACATGTTGTGGGTGCTCGGGGAGCCACGGGCACAGGGCCGAGGGTTTGGATGGAGCAGGGCTCACCGTGCTGCTGCTCCCTGAGTCTGGTGGCTTCCTAAAAATCCAGCCCCCCCCCGGAATCACTGCAGATCAACTGAAAACACTTGTTTTCCTTGCCGAGTCCCTTCCCCCGCTGTAACAAACATTTTGGTATGCATATCCTTTAGTTTGCAGGGCTGTTTTCTTTGTTTAGATGAGTTTAACTAAAAAGTAGTGTTGAAACATTCTTTCAAAAAAGAAACAGAAGCACTTCCCTTCCGAAAATGTCAAAATGCTTCATTCGGATTTCCCCCCAAAACCCCGCAAGCCCGTTTTTCCTTTCCCCCAGCCCAAACTATTTGTCGACCTCGGCACAAAGCCCTGAATGGTTTTGTTTGCTGCAAAACCACATTGTGGGGGAGCGATCTGTTCAGCCAGAAAGCAGCCAGGGACCCCGAGGCAGCACCCCACCAGTGTCCCCCGCTTCTCTCCTTTGGCACCAGATTTGCTCCCGCAGCGGTGGGTTTGCCTGCGAGCGGCTGGGTGCGGGTATGTGCCGCGGTGCTGCCGTCGGGCACGCCAGGGCCGGAGCCCGGCTTTACTTCGGAGCCTGGAGTTTCTGATAAACTTCTAATAAACAGCAGACGCCTCCGGCCACGCTCGGCGGTGGCTGCACCGGGGGGTCACCAGGTGTTGGTGTGGGCTGTGCGTGCTGCCGGGTGTGAAGCAGCCGGTGGTGAAAGCACATATTTTAGCCGAACAAGAAAGTTACAGAAAGGGGGAACCTCCGTGCTTTGTGAGCTGTAGGTGGGTGGCATGAAAAGGAGGCAAAAAAAAGCACATTTCCCTGCTGGTCTGAGTAAATGTTTAATCCCCAGCTCGGAGAAAAAGCAGCTCAAAAGTGCTTTTTTTCTCAGCAAGCCTGAACCAGTCAGCCTGGTGCCTCCTCCCTCTGGCTCACACCCTCCCTCCCACCGCTCCGGAGGAATATCCCAGCCTGCTCCAAGGTGCAGCTGGGCACCCAGGGCAGGACGGAGCCAGGCCAGAGCCGTGTCCGCACCCACCGGGCCGGGAGAGGAGAGGGGCCGGGAAGTTTGCAGGGCCCCTTGCAGGCAGCGGCGGGACGGCGGTGCATCCGGTGCAGGCAGCGCGGGCTCCCACGCTCCCGCTTGCCTGCGCTACTCCGGCAGTTGAAGTGCCTGGGATGGGGTCCCCGCACTGGAAACGGCTCTGCCTTTTGCTCCTGGCAGGTTTAACATCCTCCCTGCTCCTCTACAGTCACTACTACGCTACGGTGGAGTCGCCCACCAGCCAGAGGATCATAGCCAGGTAAGGGGGGACGGGGAGGGGGGCGGGAGGCAGGGATGTGCAAATCCAGCACGAGGTACCATGCACTGGGATGTGGAGGGGGAACTGGGGTGCCGGTGTGGGTCCCTTAGTGCAGGTTATCCCAGCTGTGCCCCCGGTTGTTGGCTGGTTTGAGAAATGTGCTTGCAGCAGGCTCTGCCCCCCGCAAGGTGTCCTGGGCACCGGGTCCTGCCCACGGCCACCAGCTGAGCCCAGGGGTGCCCAGCGTGGGACCCTGGGGCCGTGGGAGGCTGCAGAGGTCCCCACGTGGGTTCAGCCCATCACAGTGCAAAGAAACCATTGCTGGGTCCAGGGACGACTGAGGGTGCTCAGCTCCCGGCAGGATCAAACCCCCTTCAGCAGGCGGCCAGACCCTCTGCGAGCCCCATGTGTCCCCGCTGGGCTGATTTAGGATCAGAGCTGGCCGATTGTCCTGGGGGGAGGTTTAGCCCCCCATGGAGCTGCACGGATCCCCCCCGCTGCAGGGGCAGGGCACGGCTGCCCGCAGCCCGCTCGGATCCCCGGGGCTGCCCCCCCCCGCCACCGCTTGCAAACTCCCAGAGGCTGCAGCATTTCCCAAACTCCGGCAATTTGCATCTCCCCCTTTGTGGTCACGTCTGCCTTCCCTGCATCCTCCAACCTCCCCAAGCCCTTTCCTGAGTCTGTCCGGTGCCAGGCGGGCAAGGGTGCTGGGGTCCCCCAGGGAGCCCTGGGGAGCGCGGCTGAGCGGGCAGGGTGTGAGGGAGCCTGCACAGCACTTGGCCTGCGGGACCAGCTGCCCTCCTCTCCTGCGAGCGTCGGGTAATGTGCCAGGAGAGTGCTACGGGTGTCCCTCGCCTCCACGCTGGGTGCTTTTGGGTACCGTCGGTGCGACAGAGCCCAGCTGCCTGGGTGCTGCCTGGGAATGGAGGATGCTGTGGGGACCAGAGCTAGTCCTGCACGGGGTGAGCTGAGTGCAGCCAGATTTGCACTGGGAGTTGCTGGGGATGCAGCTGGCTGGGCTGCCCTGAGGTCCGGACACTCTCTCTTCCCCAGCTGGGAGCCAAGGGCTCTCCTTGCCCCCTCCTGTCCTGCCCAGGGCAGAGATCCCCTCTCCTGCCGGGCTTGCGGAGCAGAAGTATCCCCAGCAGCCCGGGCAGAGGTTTGCTTTTTCCACACTGAGCCATGCTGGGTGAGCAGTGGTGCCAGCGGTGTTAGCCCGTACCGCATGGTGCTTGGCGCAGGTCGTGGCTGGGGTGTGGAGCAGCTCCCTGCCAAGAGCTTGATGTCCATGAGAGGGGAAACTGAGGCCCACGAGGGCAGCAGGATGTGCCCAAGGACCACGCTGCAGCTGGGAATGGAAACCAGCCGTGCCCTGGCACAGGGTCTGTGGCCCATCCCAGGAGCAGGGTGCGGAAGAGATCCATGGGATGGGAGCCAGGAGCGGGTTCCTCCCACCACATGGCAGGCTGCAGGTAACTCAGCCACTGCCTGACCCTGCCTGGATCTGCCCCAGCCCCAGGTCCCCCCACTGCAGAGCCAGCCCAGGCTCCTGCCCCGCAACCGATGGGACCGAGGGTCAGCTCGCCCAGCCCCAGCGAGGAGCCCAGGGTGAGGTAACGGGGAGCTGACCTGCGCTCCGAACCAGAGCGAGTCCTGTTCGCTCCGATTCCCTGTGTTTACAAACATGCTGCCCTGTGATCGCTGCTTGTCCAGCCTGAACCACACACCCGGAGGAATCGGCGCTGCTCTGCTGACGGATGCGGGGCTGAGTCCAGAGGTGAAACCGGGATGGCCGGTGTTCCGCACGGCTGATGTGCCATCACAGAGCGCACGCTTCCCGCTCTGCCTGCTGTCGGGGCAGAAAGGGAGGGTCAGGGGTGCGTCGGTGCAGGCGGCCACGTTTTAGCGGAGAGGTTTGTGTGAGCAGTGTCTCCATGCAGACTTACAGGGGGATGAAGGGGGTCAGGAGGAAGCTGACCCCCCAATTGATGCTGGCTGCTGCCAGCACCAAATCACCCAACGGCCAGATACCCACGGCAATGCCGAGTCCCCCTCCAGTTCAGTGCAAAGCTGGTGGCAGCGGTGAGGCCCCTACGGAGGTGGGCGAAATGCCCCTGTCCCCACAGAGCTGGCCACCCTGCGGTCAGTGGGGCTTCAGGGAACCGAATCCCCAGAGCCCCCCGGGTTCAGCTGGGCACAGCCCCGTCCCACTCCCTGCCTCGAAAGAGTCCTGTATTGTTATTTTTTGTCACTACCTCCCCGGGTTGGGAGTGGGTAATCTGCGCGCCTGCTGCCTTCCTTGGATGTGGTAGCCGTTTCTCAGGCTCCCTCTTCAGAATTGAACCCTGATTCCCCATCACCCGTGGTCACCACGGTAGGCACAGACAGTACCATCGGAAGCTGATGGGGCAGACATTCGAATGGGTCGTCGCCACCGCGGGGTCATGCGATCGGCTCGAGGTGATCTAGAGTCACTAAAGCTGCCGGACGGGCCCGGGTTGGTTTTGGTCTGATAAATGCTCGCTTCCCCGGAGGTCGGTGCTGCCCGGCCATCTCTCTGAAACCCTGCCGGCGAGCTGCCGGCATGGCTTGTGCCTTTATTGTTAGGGCAGCCGGGATGAGCGCAGAGCTCTGCCCAGCCTCGCTGTGCTGCTCTGGCTCTGCGCCGAGGAAAGATGCTTTCTGGAGCTCAGCCCTTCACGGTGGGATGGAGCAAATGCCTTCCGAGAGCGGGTTCGTGTTGCTGCTTTGGGTCCCTCGAATGGCTCTGCAGGGCCCTCGGAGTGTTTGCTGAAGATAAGACCGGAGTGTGTGCTCACAACAGTCGTACATGGTGTTACCTTCCGGAAACGGTGGGTGGCCATGGACCAGAGACGTCATATTTGTAAATGCCACGGCGGTGAGAGAGTGCACCCAGGCTTGGCTGGCTCTTCTGCCACGGCCGGTGCCCGGGCAGCCACGGGCCACTCCTTCCCTGGAGCCCCATTGTGCATCGGCCGGTCTCGGGGAGGGTTGTCATCTTCTGAGTCAACCAAGCATCACGAGGTGCTTCGCCACATCCTGGCGGGTGACGTCAAAGCGTTTGACTCCCCGATGCGCCACCGAGCTGCCGTTTGGCGGGGGGGGCCTGCCCGCCCCACGCCCTCCCCGGCAGGGTTTGGGCAGCAGCCACAGCCAGGATGGCTGCCGCGATGCTGGGGAGCTGGCTCCAGCACCCACAGCTGGGGTGCGAGTGCAGGGAGGTGCTGACACAGGGACCGAGTTTATCACGTCAGCACAAGTCCTGGAAGAAGCGATGAGCAAGTGCCACGCACCGCGTCTGGCCACGGGTGGAGGTGGGTCCCAGCTCCCATCGAACGCCAACAGAGGCCAACCTGCCGGGCTGCCTGCGCCCACCTCCCTCCAGCCAGCCTCAGCAGAGCTGGGTCTGAGCCCCCCGCGCTGCCCCGGGTGTTCCCGCAGCATCCCTGGCAGTTCAGAAAGCAGCACAGCACCCTCCCGCTACCAGCGCCCGGGTCTTTGCCTTGTCCTGCAGGCACTGGGATGAGCCAGGGAAGGAGAAGGGAAGGATCTGTACCAAGAAACAAGAGTGGGAGAGGGCTGGGGAGGGGCTGGGTGGGCAGAGCTGTGCAGCTGGGGCTCATGAGCCTGACGGAAAAGGGCTGGGGAGGCTGGCGGGGCTGGGAGAGACTCAGTGCATGCAGCTCCTGGGCAGCACGAGCCTGGGCACGATGTGTGAGGGTAACGGCTTTTGGGGTTTGGTGGTGGGTTGCGCCTCTGTGGCCAGGAAAAGGGTGGGTGGCCAAACTGGGGGCTTTGGGTGCAGGGAGTTGTGCTGCTCCGGGGAGCTCCGTGCTTTGCAGGAGCTGGTTCTGGTGCTGGGTTTGGAGCAGGGACGTTTCTTCAGTCCCTGGTCTGTTGTTCAGGTGCTGATAATGTTGATAAGCTCCTGCGTCGTGAGATGGAGGAAGAAAGCAGGGCTGGGGTGGCTTGCTGAGGGTGAGCTCTGCGGAGATCCCACGGTGGTTCATTGCAGCTAAGCTAACTCAGCGCGCAGAGCTCTCCTTGTAGCTGCTGCGAGACTTTTGCATGGGCGAGCTCTGCTCTGACCGGCGTGTGCTGCCTGTACCTGGCAGAGATGGGCTGAAAGAGCAGCTTCCAGTGTAACCACAAGGTCTCATACAGCCTTTGGATGGCCTTTCCCAGCCAGTGCCTTGCTGTGCACAGACCCTGCCAGGGCAGCTCCACTCCTGTCTGCAAGCCGAGGGAACAGGCAAGTTTGGTCAGGCTGGGTTTATTTACATGCTCGCAGTGATAACACCAGAAAGGCCCTGCAGAAAGCTGCAGCTCCGGCATCTCCCTGGGACGCCTCAGTCCCACCTTGGTGGGCCCTCCCGGGGGTTTGCCCTCCCTTCTCTCCGCCAGCTCGGGTGCTCCTGGGATGAGCTTCAGGGATAAGCTGGTGGCTGCAAGGGGAGGTGGGGGCAGCGCCCTGCCTGACCCCTCTCCCAGCTCTGGGGCCAGCCCCGGTGTCAGCACTCCCGTACTGTACGCAGCAGAACGGCTCTTTGCACGTGTTTGGAAGGCAAGATGTGGGCACGGGGCAGGGCTAAGCCGGGGACCTTGCCCCTGGGCTTGGAGAGTGTGTGTTTTGAATGGCGGAGGCTCTGCAGGGCAGCAGCTCTTGCTGGGGAGCTGCCTTTTTATGGGATGCCGAGGCAGGACGCACTGGCTTGATTTAAAAAGCTGCCCTGCTCTGCTGGCGGTGCTCAGCCCCCTGCGCAGGGGGGACGCCTTTGCCCTTGGCATCCCCTGCCCAGAGCTGGCGGTGCTGGGACGGTGCAAGGAGGGAGCTGGGACTAAAGTCCACTTGGCCCTGACTCCCCATCCGTGCCTGGGGAGATGCTCCAGCCCCCGGTGCCAGCACCCAGGCAAGGCGCTGGGCTGTCCCCCTGTGTCATGCCGTATCCCCAGGGTGGCACAGAGCGGGGTTTGGGTGGCAAACGGGTCTGGATCCGCTCCCGGGCAGGGCTGTGGGTGCTGCTGGTGTCGACAGGGGCCGTGGCGGGGACGGAAACCCAACGCCTGTCGCGCCGGCGGGGGCCGGGGGGGGAGGCAGAGCTCCGCTCCCCACCTGCCTCTACCTGTCCCCGGGCTCCCAAGCAGAGATCCCATAACAAGGGGGCCCTTGTCTCCTCCACAATACCCCCCTTCTGGCCTGAGCACCTGCCGGCTGGGCTGGAGGCGGCGCCGGGGGGCTCTGAAGGGCCCTTCTGTGTGAGGATGAATGGGAGCCTGTTCCCCTCCGGTGGGCTCCCACCTCCTGCTTGCCAGGCTGCGACCCTGCCCGCTCCCGGCCCCCAGCCCCGCACCCCCTCCTCCGGGAGGCCGGGTCTGCTCTGCCTGGCCCCACGGGGCTCAGGGCACCCCGAGGTGCTTGGAGCGGGAAGCCCTCTGCCTCTGTCCCCCAGTGCTAAACGAAGGATCAGGGCATGCCCCAGCTGGCCCCGTGGCAGAGGGGGGTCCCGTACACCCCAAGAGCCTCCAGATCTCAGCTGCCGATTGCTTCGCCATTGTAGCAAGTACATGTGTCCTGCTGGCCTGCCCGGCTTGTCCCAGCCCCATCCCCCTCGGGCTTGGGAAAGGTGGGTTGGTGGGAAGAGCCGGGGAGGTCTCGGCAGGGTCCCCCCAAAGGCTGCAGGCTGGGCTGGGTGCCGGTTTTGGAAGGTGGGACCCACCAGGAGACTGCGGTTGCTTTCTGCATAAACCCAGTATTTTGCAAATCCATGGCTCCCCGCTTGCAGAAACACGCGCAGACGGGGTGGGTGGCCGCAGGCAGCGGTGGAGGGGAGATGACGTGGTCCTGCCCCGTGACTCTCGCAGGTGGGGGGGGTGTCAGGGTGCGGAGGCTCAGTGTCACCTCCCCGGCTGAACCCCCACCGGCTTCTTTTCCCAGCCTGCTGCAGCCAGAGCTGCTGGTCCTGGCTCCGCCGGGGACATCGCGCCGGGCTGGCAGCCGCAGATGGCCCCTTGAAGGCGGCTTAGAGAGGTAAGGGGGGAAGGTGTGCGCAGCGGTCCTGGCACGAGCTGGGAGCCCCCTGCCCACTATGGGGTTTCCCAGTGCCCAAGTGGTGGATTTTTAACTCCGCTATGTGTTTCCCCCTTTCCAGCGGGAAGTCCTTCAAGCCTTCTGCCGAGCTGGAGGAGCCCAAGCCCAGCAGAAAGCAGGTAATCGTTAGCACAGTACGGTTAGTGTCCCCAGTGGCCCTCCTTGCTGGGTTTTGTTGGTTGAAGGTCTGTGTGGGGAAGCTGAGGAGGAGCAGCATCATCTGGAAGGGGTTTTGTGTGCGTGTGTGTGCGGAGGAGCAACCTCCTCCATCCGTGCGTGTGGGTCTCCCCAGGCCTCCCTGCTGCGGTTGCAGCACCTCCCCGAGCAATTCCACAACGTGGAGCCAGCATCACCCCCTCCCTCCAACCCCGTGATGCCTGGGCCACCAGCCTGGGCTGGAGACTCATGAGGATGGACCCAGGCTCTGGGAGGGACTGGTCCTGGGCACTGGGGCTGTTCTCATACAGCAAAGGGCTTTAGCAGGGTGCCCACACTAGAAGGTGCTGGATCTTTCACAGGGCTCGTGCTCTGTGGTGACTCTGTAAGCCCTGGTCCTCCCAGCCCTGGTGAGCTGGGTACCAAAGCATGTTTTGCAGCAGGAAACCAAGGCATGAGGCAGTGCCCTGCCTGGGTGACCCAGCAGAACATGTGAGGGACAAGGAGCATTTCTGTCCCTGGGTTTGTCCTCTCCTTGGTGCCTGCTGAGGGGTGGAGATGTTGGAGGAAAGGTAGATCCAGGCTGGAGACTGAACCAAGGTCCTCCTCCCCTCCAGCCCAGCACGTGCCTCCGCTCAGTGATGGCCAGAGCAAAGGCAGACCCCAAGTTTGGGGAGATCTTCCTCTTCGACACCCCCGTGCTAATGTGGGACCAGCACTTCACCCCGGAGACGTGGGACAGGCTGAAGACACGACACGTCCCCTACGGCTGGCAAGGCTTGTCCCACACAGGTACAGACCCAACCGGGATGGGAGCGGCAACAGATGGGGCAAGGGGGGTGGTGGGAGCGTGCGGCGCAGCTCGAGGGGCCCGGGGAGCCCGGCAGAAGGGACTGAAGACATGGGGCAGGCAGAGAAGCCCTGCAGAGGAGCCAGGGACCTTGATCTCTTCCCACTCTGCCTCCCAGGGCGTGGGGTGGAGGGGACGGCTTTGCAAATGCCGCTTGCTGCATCTTGTGACATTTTCCCCAAATAAAAGCTCCAGTGTGTGCATGATTATTAACTGGGGCCGGAGGAGCTCGGACAATCCGCTCCATTGTTGTGGATGGAGATTGTTTCCCTTCCTAGCCCAAACCCACTCTCTACTCTCCCCAGCAGCCGCTGGCTTCAATCCCTGGGCTGGGAAGTGCTGGGGATGGTGCGGGGGAGTGAACTGGTGGCAGATGCAAAGAGGCATTGTCAGGAGGGGACGTGGCCAGCACGGGCAGCAGCATCAACAGAGCTGGGGCTGGAGATGTCCGGATGCATCCTCGTGCCTTGCACGGCCTCAGGTGGCCGCTGTTTGGAGCAGGCTTAGGAACATGGAGGGCTATGAGGGGGTGACACCAAGCCTGGGAGAGGAGGGACTGGCTGGTGTCCCCCCATCCCACCTGTAGACCCCTCTCCTGCACGAGGATGGCGTGACCTTTCTTGTGTGCTGCTCCTGGATGTGCTCTTGCGCAAGCTTGTCTGTGCGTGCTGTTGCACGCTTAAGCACGCACGTGCTCACGCGGGCTGATGCACACCTTTTTCCCCGCTGACCGGCCCCATCCTGCTGTGTTCCAGTGGTGGGCAGCACCCTCCGGCTCCTCAACACCTCCGCCAACAGGCACCTCTTCGACAGGGACGCCTTCCCCGGGGGCTGCGTCCGCTGTGCCGTGGTGGGCAACGGCGGCATCCTCAACGGCTCACGGCAGGGCAAGGCGATTGATGCGCACAACCTGGTCTTCAGGTGCGGACGGGTCCTGGGCAGGATGGGGCCATGGGTGCTGGGGAGAGACCAGCCCTGGACACACGTCCTGCGATTTTCCTGCAGGCTCAACGGTGCCGTGATCAAAGGCTTTGAGGAGGACGTCGGGACCAAGATCTCCTTCTACGGCTTCACGGTGAACACCATGAAGAACTCCCTCATCGCCTACGAGGAGTATGGCTTCACCCAGATACCCCAGGCCAAGGTGAGACCCCGAGGGCTTGTTGGGGAGTTGATCCTAAGTTGTCCCTTGAGGCTGGGCTTGCCCCCCAAACCTTCTCCCCATCTCGGGAGCCCTCAGTCCTCACCTCGCTGGCATGGGCAGTGCCCCAAAGTCCCCCCCGTCTGTGTCCCTGCTGCAGGACCTGAGGTACATCTTCATCCCCTCGGATGTCCGTGACTATGTCATGCTGAAGTCGGCCATCCAGGGCAGCCCAGTCCCCGAGGGCTCGGACAAGGGGGATGAGTGAGTAGCCCCCCAAGATCCCCCCCAGCACCTTTCGTGATGCACCGGAGGGAGCGTGACTTGCCTGCCCTCACCCCACATCTGTCCCTGGTGGGATAAACCCCAAATAGCTCCAGGACCCCAGTGACGGAAATTGTGCCCTTCTCCTCGCCCCGCTGCAGGCCACGGAAGTATTTTGGACCGGAGGCGTCTGCGGAGAAGTTCAAGCTGCTGCATCCAGATTTCTTGCAGTACCTGACAGCGAGGTGAGGATGATGAGGGCCGCAGCTGCTGCCCAGCTCTACTCCAGGCTGGGCTCAGATCACCTGCCTCCTGCCACTGCTCTCTCCAGTACAGACCAGTGGCTGCCCAGCATCAAAGCGCAGTCCCAGTCCTCCCCAGGCACTGAAACCACCTCTGCCCTGCTCTCCGCAGACAAGGCAGAGGCATCTCTCCCCTGCCGTTCCTATTCACTGCAGCACAGCTCACATCCCCTCCTACACCTCGCTGTGCTCACCTTGCCTCCCATTTCCCAAAATAAATTAAATTTTGACCCAGTCGAACAGGAGCAGAGGTAGGGCCCAAAGGGATTGGCTCTTCCTGCCTTTCATGAAAGCAGACGCCTGGGTTGGGGTGATTTCAGGCAGCGGAGAGGTGCCTTGTAGCAACCTGCAGCAAATGAGCTGAACCTTAGGAGCAGCCGTCAGAGAATCCACGAGCCCTGCGTTTCACTCGGTGCTCCTGCCTTACCGGGCACCGGTGTCACCGAGCGCGCGGTGGGGGCTGAACGGGCACTGGGTGCTGCAGGGTCTGGTGCTGGGGGCCGCGGTGCCGTGCCAGCCGTGAGCCCCCCCCCCCCCCCCAAACCTGCGGTGCCCCCCGGCAGGTTCCTGCGGTCGGAGCTCCTGAACACGCAGTACGGCTCGCTCTACATGCCCAGCACCGGCGCCCTCATGCTCCTCACTGCGCTCCACACCTGCGACCAGGTAAGAGGCCACGGGGCCACCTTCCCCCTGGGGACAAGGGGATCCCCCCTTTGGCTGCTGGGGGCTTGTGAATAGCTGCTGTAAGGCTCCTGGTGGGGACCAGTGTGGTCCTGGTGGCTGTCCTGCATGTGCCACCCTCTGTCCCTGGAGGGGGTGGTGCTGGTGCACGGTCCACCCGAGGTGGAGCCCTGACCCCGTCCTTCGTCTGTCTGTCCCACCTCCCTCCCTGCAGGTCAGTGCCTACGGGTTCATCACCGCCAACTACGAGCAGTTCTCAGACCACTACTACGAGCTGGAGAAGAAACCGCTGGTGTTTTATGCCAACCACGACATGATGCTGGAGGCAGCGCTGTGGAGGAGCCTACACCAAGCAGGGATCATGACCCTCTACCAGCGGTGAGGCCGGGCGGTCGCCCACAGGGGCAAGTCCAAGGACTCCTGTGGCTCTTCTCCTCTTTCCCGAAGGCCACCTTCTCCCTCCCAAGGGCTCTCCCCAGCTGGCCAGCCAGCCCAAGGAGCTGCACCGCAGCCGGCGGTGGTGTGATGGTAAGGGGCAAGCCGAAGCTGGTAATGTTGCATTTCCTTGGGGATCTCCGCAATGTTTTGTGGCTCAATGTGATTGAAAGTGGCCTTTGGGGCACCAAGAAGCACCACGGCACGTGGCTGTGAACTCCTAGCCCCACAAACACAGCTGTGGGGCAGCAGCGGCCCCTGTGAAGCACAGGAGGAGTAGGGTGATGCTGGAAGAGGATGCTGGAGATGTGTACATGTGGAAAACGCCCTTCACCTTGCCATCACACTCCAGCTCAAATGCTCGTTACCGTGGTGGGACCACAACAGGCATGATGAATCCTTGGACTGGAGACGAGATCATCCAGCTAACAGGAAGGTGGTGTGTTTGGAGAACACCTCCCTCCCAGACTGCAGAAAGCCCGAACTCCAGCCACCTCTGGGTTGACATGTGCTGCTTTCCAGAAGGATCAGTTTGCCTCCATGATCAGCGGGAAAGACAGCGGCTTGGCTGCCCTCTCCTGTGACAGACACACAGTGTGCCCTGTCATTTTCCCCTTCTCTAGGTCATGGTGTTTTCAAACAAGGAAGGGTCTTAAAAGCCATCAGCTAAGAGTAGGGTTACTGCAGCTCAGCCGGGACATCGGAAACGTGGCTGGCCTTCGAGCATCCTGGAGATGCGAGCTGGCCTACTGCCCACGTGTGCGGTAGTGCGTTTGTTGGGTTTTTCTTGCACGGGGACCATGTGGTGCCCTCTAAGTGCTTTGAGAAGGCAGCCCCATGCCAGGTGGGTTAGGGAACCTGCTAGCTCGTTGGGTGAGTCATTCTTTTAATTTTTTTTCCTCCCCAAAAACCCGAGGGAGGTGAAGCTCTTGAACCCTTCAGCCACCCCATGTAAGCCAGCGCTGCTAAGGAAGACCCACTGGCGAGGCTGCTCCAGCTGGTGGTGGCCGGAGGGTTGATAGGGAATAGCAGAGGGAGCGGCGTAACCTGAGACACTTTCCCACTTTGTGTAATTACATAAATGTTGAATGATTTTCTTTTATGCCTGTTTCTGTTGTTTTGATGAACTGGGTGGGGGTGAGAGCCCCTACCTCCCGCAGCAGGGGAGCTGTAGCATGTAGTAGAGCAAACCTTTGACTGGGGAACGGCCCAGAGGCAGGGATGGGGATGGGAGCCGGGTTAAACCGTGGAGACCAGGCCCGGTGCCCCGCGCAGAGGCTGTGCTGGATCTCTGGGAGCAGCTCTGAGCACAGCCTTTTTCCACTTGGGATGCTATTTGCTGTACGTCAGCTGGGGAGGAATGATTTACTGCAGAGATGGCAAGAGATACCCTGGCCATGAGCCAGGGAACCTCAAAACCCCCTCAAGCTCACAGCAGGCTGCTTTCAGCCAGTTCAAATGAGCATTACAGGTTAGTCTGTAAGCCTGTTTCAGATGTAATCTCTAGTTTGGAGCCCGTCTTGTGTTCCCAGGTTTCAAATTAACCTTTGTTCGCATCAGAGCCCCCTTACAATGGTACCAAGG
The DNA here is from genome assembly GCF_018139145.2 of Gymnogyps californianus. Taxonomy (NCBI): domain Eukaryota; kingdom Metazoa; phylum Chordata; class Aves; order Accipitriformes; family Cathartidae; genus Gymnogyps; species Gymnogyps californianus. The sequence continues at coordinate 8,645,229 of NC_059489.1, read as the reverse complement.
CAGCCTGTCAGGCCTGGTTTTTATGCGCAAGCACTCAGCAAAACTTCTTTCATGACAAGAACGAGCCTGATCCTCGCATCACCTGACCAAGACAGTACCAAAACCTCCTCAAACCACCTCTGGCCAAGCCTCGGCACAGCCCATGCCGGTGAGTTTGAACATGGCCGTCAGCAGCACCTTGACGCACAGGGCAAAAAGAACAGGTTTTAAAAACGAGTGCTGCCGCAGTGCAGCATCCTGCCAGGAATCCCGTCCAGCTCATGGGCAGAGCTGTCTGTGCACATCAGGAACTACTACGCACGCCCTCCTTTCCCATTTCAAAAAGGGAGGTTTTCTAGCCAAGGGTGTAGCCTAGCCCGGGAGTTAAACACCCTCCATTTTAAGGGCTTACCAGACAGGGAACCTGATGGCTATACTACTGCCTCTCACTTCTTCTCCCTTATCTTTGAGCTTCTAAACAGGCCGCAAGAACCATTTCTGTCACCAGTCCTAGCTTAGCCATAAGTAGTTTTGTCACACTGTTACCTTGAATTGCTTTTCTTCAACTTTCAGCGTCTGCAGGTTTTGCTATGAAGGGTAAGCTCACAACTGCTTGAATTTCAGAAAGCGTTGTAACCCAAAATCCTTTCTACCTGCTCAAAACCATTTCTGTTCAAGTAGATAACCTTAAAAAAAAAAAACCTAACAAAAAACTTCAACTCCCAAGATTTTCCATAACTTATTTTATTCTGGAACAGAAGACAGGAGGGAACCACTGTTTCCTCCAGCCAGCTGTAGGTCAGGTCCTAGTGGAAAAAAGACAGTGTCAGAGCAAAGCAACTGTCAGCTGAAAAGTTCCTGATTCGCACTGTTTAATCGAGAGTACAGGTCTCAGGAGACAAAAACTTGCTCCCCTCCAAGCCAACAGCACTAGTACCCAAATCCTCTTTGGCTTTACTGCGAACTCACCCACGACGCGGTTGCAGCAACCACTGAGCGGCGAGGAGGAGCCTGCAGTTACACACAGGTGGCCATTTTACAGTTTCGAGGCCATTTGCGATACCCACTCCAGAACAATCTTCCTTCTGTTGCCTCTAGAGTTGGGAGACACCACAAAGCAATACTGTAACTGCTTTCCTAAAAAAGTTTGTGCTGAAACAATTCCTGCCCCTCTCTATTCTCAAAGCACTGAGCAGCTTTTACTTTTCCTATTTTATCATCAGGCTGCCTCTTCACTTTTTTTCCCCTTACTCCTTGGAAGCCAAAAGCCCCACGTGCTCTTCCCAGTGACTGGTCCTACTTGGAACACAGCTGTACCGACAGAGCAACCAATCTGACCGCTGGTTCGTAGTACCATTCCCTCCCCTTTTGCATACCAACCTTGATTTCTTAAGGAAGTCCACTGTCATCAAGTTTGCCGGTTCAGCCTGTCAGTGAACGTTATTGATCTTCTGCAAACAAATAAAATTCTGTTAAATAAAGCGTGAAATTATTTAGCAGAATGCAGCTGTCAGCTACCTAGAGACAAAGTGCTGTTACAGCCTGTGTGTTCAATGACTGTACATCAGGTGAGATGTGGCGGGTTGACCCTGGCTGGAGGCCAGGTGCCCACCAAAGCCGCTCTATCGCTCCCCCTCCTCAGCTGGACAGGGGAGAGAAAACGTAACGAAAGGCTCGTGGGTCGAGATAAGGACAGGGAGAGGTCACTCACCAATTACTGTCACAGGCAAAACAGACTCAACTTGGGGAAATTAACTGATTACCAATCAAATCAGAGAAGGGTAATGAGAAATAAAAACTAAATCTTAAAACACCTTCCCCCCACCCCTCTCTTCTTCCTGGGCTCAACTTCACTCCCGATTTTCTCTACCTCCTCCCCGCCAGCAGCACAGGGGGACAGGGAATGGGGGCTGCAGTCAGTTCATCACACGTTGTCTCTGCCGCTCCTTCCTCCTCAGGGGGAGGACTCCTCACACTCTTCCCCTGCTCCAGCGTGGGGTCCCTCCCACAGGAGACAGTCCTCCACGAACTTCTCCAACGTGAGTCCTTCCCACGGGCTGCAGTTCTTCACGAACTGCTCCAGCGTGGGTCCCTTCCACAGGGTGCAGTCCTTCAGGAACAGACTGCTCCAGCGTGGGTCCCCCGCGGGGTCACAAGCCCTGCCAGCAAACCTGCTCCAGCCTGGGCTCCTCTCTCCACGGGGCCACAGGTCCTGCCAGGAGCCTGCTCCAGCGCGGGCTTCCCACGGGGTCACAGCCTCCTTCGGGCATCCCCCTGCTCCAGCGTGGGGTCCTCCACGGGCTGCAGGTGGATATCTGCTCCACTGTGGACCTCCATGGGCTGCAGGGGGACAGCCTGCCTCACCATGGTCTTCCCCACAGGCTGCAGGGGAATCTCTGCTCCGGCGCCTGGAGCACCTCCTCCCCCTCCTTCTTCACTGACCTTGGGGTCTGCGGAGTTGTTTCTCTCACATGTTCTCGCTCCGCTCTCCAGATGCTGTTGCCGCACATTTCCCCCCCCCCGCCCCTTCTTAAATAAGTTATCCCAGAGGCGCTGTCACTGTTGCTGACGGGCTCGGCCTTGGCCAGCGGCGGGTCCGTCTTGGAGCCGGCTGGCATGGGCTCTATCAGACATAAGGGAAGCTTCCAGCAGCTTCCCACAGAAGCCACCCCTGTAGCCCCCCCGCTACCAAAACCTTGCCAGGCAAACCCAATACATGAGATAAAAATGCATTTCTTATCTGCCCTTCAACCTGCTGTTGTGCCTCACTGTTTGGATAACCAACATAAAAGCTCTTCACAGATCTAAATTGTGCTATGACAACAGCAGGCAGCGCTTATAGTCCCTGTACCGAGCCTTGCCCTATCTGGGCTCCGGAGAGCTGGCTGCTGAACAGCCTGTGTGCATGGGACAGTGCTTGCGCTGCAGCTGCACATAGCAAGGGCAGGAGGAAAGGGAAGAGATGCTGCTCTTGCCCTACTGGTGCCACTTGTGTCATCTGAGTCTTTGCAAGGGCTAGGAGACCCATTAATGTGAAATACATAAGCCTCAGTGGACAGTTGTTTCTCCCTCACAGCTGAGTTATCAGACAGGGATAACAGCACATCACAGGCTGTTTGTCTCCTGCCCTTGGCTATATAAACTCCTCCAGTTCTACAAAACTACATACAGCAAAGACACCCAGATGCCGACATGCTGATGACCAGGGTTCTTCCTGATGACTAGTATTTTTCCTGGTAAGCGTTCAAAGACTAGGTATTCTGCTCAGCAGATGAGTCATGCTGCCTACAGATCTGACATATAATTAAAAAATTAAAAACGAGCAACATGCAATACTGAAGCATTCTCTTACCAGCTTGAAGCCCAACTTGGCAGCTGCCCTCTTGCCAAAGCTGTCTTTGGGCAACAGTACAACCCCAGGATTCTGCAGGACGATTTCCTCCTAAATACAAGTTGAACACTATTAGCAATAGTACTTCGAATAAAGTTTGTCCTCCACTCATTTCTTCTCCACGCCTTCTGAAAAAAACAGCACTGGGTCACAGAGCAAGCATTAAAGACAGGAAGTTTTACGTTCAGAGGCAGGCAATTTTTGTCTCACAAACTTAGCACAGCAGAAACCTGTCCCTCGGAGACAAAGGAGTATGTTTGCCAGTGAGTTGTCTGACTCAGAGACAAGAAACTTTGGGAGGTGGATGCTATTTAGATCCTTGCTTAGAAAAAAACCCCACCAGCTCTGAGACTTCGTGGTAGTTTAGATGCTTTTTAGCTGTTTCAAGCAGACATCCTCCTCATCAGCATACAGAAACATCTTAACCCAACTCCCTCCTTGCACACAACAATAATCCTTTCATCCAGGATGTAAATGGTCTATGCGTTTCTCTTGAGAAATGCATTCAAGCAGACCTAAGGCAGGCACATCCCTTCAGGGGAAGGATTATTCAGGGTGTGTCCTTTCTAGGATGACCCTTTGGTGTATGTGAACTACACCTCCCCACCCCCAGCAACCTGATCCAAGTTTGGAACTGTCCCAGTGCACCTCCAGGTAGGCAAACAGAACAATTATTCTTTCACTAGGTCTATTTCTGTGACAAATACAGTTATGAGATGAGCTGTGTCAAGTGTCTCCATAACGGGCTGTCATCCAATCCCTCCTACTTCTAATCCCTTCTACTCTTGCTCATCTTTGACCACGCTGACAAGCAGGTGCTCTACTGGGCACCAACAAGAGTAAAATTCCCATTCACTCTGTGCTGCCTTTCAACTTGTGCTCCATGGCAGCACAGGGCTGCACACTCAGGTGGCAGCTGCAACAAAGCTACAGCCTTGATTGGCTTAATTACATTAATCAAGCCATTGGGCTTTTATATCTCCTCCCAGTAGGCCCTGGGACACAGAAGGATATCATCTGACACAGTAGGATGTGTCTTACTTCCATAGTGCAGTGAGAAAACTAGACTGTGACAAGACAGATGCTGATGTTTCTCACCATCATGCAGCTGGTGCAGGTTTACTGTCAGTCCAGTGAAGGAATCAGCTTCCCAGGCAGGTGAGTGTTTTTACCCTTGCTTGACAGCATGCTGTGCTCTGAAACAGAGGAAGGGGACAGAGAGTTAGTTCATGTAACAGACCATTCTTTTACCTTTGTGTCTTTAATGCTGAGCCTCAGAGTCATGCTTCCACACAGGAAAGATTAATTTCAGACAGGGATAACTTTATCATCACTAGCTCAGCTTCCAGAGCAGCCAAACCTGCACCACACGTGGACATCCCAAAAAACTCAAGCCTGTTCTTGGCTTTGTGGCCTGTGCGCTCCTCACCCGGGCAGCAACGACACCTGGTGGGTACGACTCGTTCCGCTGACCTCTTTCTGCGTGGGTACTCGGTCAAGTGTGATGGGTAATGCAGGCTCAGCCCGCTAAACCTCGCTGCTTGCACGGTTCTTAAAGACAAGCCCCGATACTGTACTGATGGCAACGCGCAGGCTGAGCTATACCAGCTGCTGCATTAAATACTCTCCCACAGGCGCTGCTGGGGAAGAATCAGTAGAAGCGTAGTCAAAATCTGTGAGCCGAGCATCGCCCGGGCCAGGCTGTGCATCCCCCGCACGGTAAGGGCTGGAGCCCCGTCCAGGCGGCGAGCAGGAGCCGCGGGTCCCAGCGCAGCCCGGCCTTGCCTCCCTCCACCCACCATGGCGGGGTGGGGGTGGGGGGCACCATCACGTCCCCACAGGCAGACATCAAGGCCTCGCCGCACCCCTATAGGCAGTCTCGGAGGCGCGCAAGAGTGCCCCGCTCCCCCTCCCGCTGTCCCCGCGCCCCTCGGGGCCGCCGTGCCCGCGGATGGCTGCTGATGGCGGTCCACCCTACTCACCACCTGCAGCCCTCCCGCCATGCCGACCCGGAGCCACCGCGGAGACGGAGGGGGCGGGCTGCGCGCCCGCCTCGCCCGCCAAGCCTCGCGAGAGGCGCGGGGGCTCATGGGAAATGTAGTCCCGTCCCTCAGCGGCGGGCCGCGGCCTCCATCGCCGGCCTTGCTCAGCCCCGCCGCCCCCTCCCGTACGGCCGGCGGCACCGGCCGAGGCACCGTGCCCTCGGGGCTGGCCCCCGGGGGCGTGGGGGGGGGCCTGGGGTGTGACAGTGGGTGTCTGGGGGACAGGGCTCCTCTGACAGGAGCCATGAGCGGGGCCGGCTCCTTCACTCCGTCCTGTGTCTGCTGGGTGGAGATGCCAAATAAGAGAAAGACAAAGAAATAGGTGTGTGTAATGTATCACTAGGGTGAGGCTTGACTCTTCCAGAGGCTGCTTCTGCGGCTGTCGCCTCACTCGAGGGCTCAGCAGCCGATGCAGGGAAGCCGTGGAGGTGGATGGGGTCAGCCTCAGCGATACGGGCTCGTGAGCTCAGAGCTGGGCCTGGGCTCCATACACAGAGCTTTTGCACTGTCATGCTGCTCATTAATTGCATTTATTCATTCTTCATGTGCCCAGTTTGCTAGGGAGACACGCATGGTTGTACTTGGTGTGCTAAATGCTTCAAAAGGCTGAACAAGCATTAGGTCATGTAGGAAGGGGCACACTTCAAAAAGACTAATTAGCTGGAGATTAGGGATTAGTTAGTAAAAATATGTGCCGTGCTTTGAATATGTGATGCTTCCAGTATGTACTATGATTGTCCTTTGCTGTTAAAACCTGCCATGAAATCTATAGGATCTTGTTTAGCTTATGAACAGTAACAAAGTGTAAACAGAACCAAGGGGAGGAAAAATAAGAATAGTTAATATCCACTTTCTTGCCCCAAAGCTTTATCCACCCTTGTGGTGAAAAGCTCCAGTGACTGGAAATGGAAAGCAGACAAACCTGAGTCGGAAAGCAGAGAAGTCTGAGTACAGATGAAAGCCTCGTATTTAACCAGTGTCACCCCTGAAATGTCTGAGAAGCGGGGGATTCACAGTCCCTTGGGGCGTTTGAACCGAAGATGTACTTATGGAAAGTTGTCCAGTTCCCCACTGCAATAGCCCGAGTAAGCTTCCTATGTTGGTGTTGTATGGCATGGCCAGCTCATCTGTTGTCTGACCTGGCCACCTGGACTGCCAAGTCTGTGAAAACACCACCTCGTGTTATCCTGAAGAGCTGAGTCCCATGAGCTGGAGGGAAGTGCTGCCAAGGAGCTCGGTGTCTCTCTGCTCCTGGATTCCCTCCGATGGCAGGGAGATGGCTCCGCGCTGCTGCCCACACCGGCCGGCCCTGTGCTCCGGGAGGCCCCTCTCCAGGCAAAGCAGTCAAGTTCCCAGGGAAAGGCAGCGTGACTTCATGTTTATTTTCAGTGCCTGGATCCTCCTGGCCTTGTTTCTATTTTAGAAAGTGGTAATTTTTTTTTTCCGGAGCATAGACTTAACCTGACTCGTGAGTCCTTTGCTCTCCACAATGGCCCCTCTTGTTTCTTAAAAGTGTCTCTTAAAAAGTGAACAGACTGCAAGAGGCACTTTTTTTTTTTCTACAGTGGTGCAGGAAGGCTGTAAAGAGATGCCAATGTGCTGTTAAAAATAAGCGGCTTCCAACATAAGTGGCTGACTATGAGGTCTTCCCCAGCCCCCTGCTAGCTGCAGAAAGCCTAGCAGGCTGCCCGGGCAGGTTGGGCAGGAGCCCGGAGGAAGCTGCCTGCAGCGAGTCCCATGCTCTGGCATGAGGACATGAGAGAGCTTCAGCGCCTTCCTGCCCCGCAGGAGCCTGTCGCACCAGTGTTTGGCCTGGTGGGAAGGCAGATGATGATACAGAACGGCAGTAATTAACGCAGCCTTTGTTGCAGCGGCCTTTGCTCTGTGAAGATGTGGCTGGCAATCTGCCTGACTACTTTTAGCTTTCCAAATAAGCAAATACATAAACTCCCGCAACTAGAATTAGCCCTTTAAGTCCCCAAGGGACATAAGTTTCTTTTTAAATAAAACAACTAAAATCCCCCCTTGTGCAAAGTTCAGATCCTGGAAGGAGAGAAGACATAGACTTGGATGTGCTGAGGGATTTGCCACCATCTTGATTTTTGGGTGGAAGCTGCTCAGACCATAGAGTAACTGTCTACTTGTGCCTATAAATGGATAAGCTCTGCCAGGTACCAAGTAATGAACTGACTCAACAATTAAAAGCTCAGGAGAATGGCATGAGCTAACTGTGCAGTAGATTGGCTGTAATTATTCATGGTTGCAGTGCATAGATAATGTTTCCAAGCGTATTTTGGAGGCAGAACGAAGACTCTGGATGAAGAGAGATGGCTATTGCCTCGCCCATGCCCACGCTCTCCTAAATCTCTGCAGCTTCCCTTGTGTGGGGCTTAAGTTTTCTCGGCTCTTCCCTTTAGAGGGCGTCCATGTCACACACATCTTCGGCGTGCAAACTTCACCCGGGAGCTGCAGTACAAGGCAAAGCCTCCCAGAGGTCAGCAGAACATGGTGGCTCTTCTGAAGAGTCTGTGAACCTTCCTAGGGAGGTGAAGGAAGTTAGTCTGGTCTGAACAGTTCTGGTTGAACACATTCTCCTTCCTCGGGCAGTTGCAATGCTGCTCCCAAAGGCCATTTGGACATAATTTTGATAGATTTCCTGTGGCTGATCTCCATCAGTTACGGTATTTTCTTGCTCCAGTCTTTGAAAGGTTGAGCAAGTAAGGAAAGCTATTAAAAGGGCATGGAGATCTTCTACATGTGAACGTTTTGGGGCTGCTCTCAGCTTCCCAGCAGAGGATCTGGAGGGAATTGCTTCCTCCAGCAAATCGTATGCGACATTAAGCTCCCATCTTTCTGCTTTCTCAAGGCGGTTCAGTAGCTGTCCTGCAAAGCCACAGCATTACCCTCTACAAAGAAGTCTGAGCTGTGCTGTAGCGTATTTGGTTATCCCTAGAGCAGATAACAGGAGAATGGGCAGAATATGTGACAGAGAAGGGAAAGGTGGAAAGACTAATGGAAATCAATGACAGAACCTCTCCAACTTCAGCTGGGCTCTGGTCCCATGCTTAAATTGAAGGACAAGGTCTCCTCCCAATTTCCCACCCATTTGCCCTCTTGGCTACCTGTAAGTCCCTCCAGGGAGAAACTCTCCATGCTTACTGACAGCAATGTGATTTCCTCTTGATTTCCCCCTCTGCCCGTCCTGGTCCCACCCTACAGACAGGGTTCCACAAAGCCTGGAGAAACAAAGCATCTGTTCATTCAGAGATGCCCCGCTGTGGTTATCTTCAACATATGGCCGGGGGAAGCAACCAGGGTATTTGAACACATTAAGAAGCTAGTCCCCCATTGCTAACTGTGTCTGGCAGGCACCAGCCCCCTGCATGGCTTGAGCGTACGAAGCATGAGGGGACACCGAGGTGCAGAGGGTAGCTGGATTGATGCTTGTCTCTGTTACGTATGCTGTGTGCACAGCAGTGCACAAAGAACAGTCCCTTGGGGTACGGCTGGAGATTTCTTGCTGGTATTTCAGGTGCCAGACTTCTGAGAGAAAAGATCTGTAGTGTTAAAAAAAGCCTGCCACGAGGTCCCAGATCCTGGTGTCTGCTGCTTCAAATCAGTCCCAAGAAATACCACAAAGGCTCTTTGGAGCTTAGTAGCAGACAAGCAACGTCTTCCCACATGGGACAAGGCATGCTGCAAACAAAATGTCCTTCCCTTCTCCCAGCAGCAAAGCTCTTAAGCCTCCATTTAATGTTAAATACACGCTTAAACCCATTCCTCTTCAGCATGTCCTGTGTGCTTATGTAGAATTTTAGCAGGATCAGAAACGCTTTGCTGTAACTGGGGCCTATCTAAAGGCTGAACCTTGTACACTCAATAACAAGAGCTTTATCTTTACAGAATATCTGTGCAATGAAGGGATGGCTTTTCTGGGAGCATGGTGGTATCTGCAGGCAGGGCTATGATAGGGATTCCTGGAGGTGGAGAACAGAAAAGGTTCCCCTTCCTCCTCCCGATGGTGCTGAACAGCAGAAGAAATGGCAACTTCAGCCACTCAGCTGTTCCTCCCACTTCTTCCCCCTTTCCTCAACTGACTTTTGGGCACAGTGCAACAAAACCAGTCTTAAGGTACTGTCTTCAAGTGCAACAGGGAATGGAGCTTGAGAAGATCATGTCAGGGGAATGGAGACAAGCTGACGGACTGACTTGATTGCTTCAGATCTGATGTCCCAGCTAGGCAAAGTGACCGTCTTGTCAGAGCTAGCCAGATTGCATTCACAGCTTCGTTCCTTGGAGGAGCCGATCAGAACAGAGAGCACACAACAAATTGTTCCGATTGCAGTGCATGCATAGATAAATCCTGGGGCCAGACATATGCACTTGTTGAACAATAGCAGTAGGAATCCAGCTTCTTCATGGATGAATATGTTTAATTAAAATATATATCCTCAGAGCATATCCAGAGATGGAAGATGTGTACAGCTACACAAATGCACTCAAAAATAGTAGGAAAAACTTAACACTGTAAAGCTAGTGAAACCAGGAGTAAGATTTCCGTCGCAGAAGGTCTTTAAGGCCAAGCTAGATAAGCAGTTACCAGGAATGGGGAATTGACCTTGCTTTGGGCAAAGAGATGGATCCTCTCTATTTTCTGTGTCAGCCTGAGAGATTAAAGGCATGGTAAGCACAAAGGGAGTGAGCTGGTATAAAAATATCCACACAATACTAATGAGGAACTTCTCAGGTCTTCTTTTATCACAAAGAGTATTTCTGTTTGCTTGGATTACTTGGCCAACCAGCTGTTGATTCAGTCAACCCAATCTGCACTGTCGTATACGCAATATTTCATCTATCATCAAGCTTAGATACAAGAAATATGCTAGGCACGCACAGAGCAAACAAGCATGTTCTTGCAAGTAATTAGCATAAGCTGCACTGAGGTCAAGCGGTTGTGTCAGAGCACAATACAAATTGCCAACACTTCTTCCTACTGAAGACTGAAAATGGAGAGTTGCAAATGCCGTATCTCTGGCTCACCTCTTGCTTCCCATTGTTTATACCAGAGGAAGGAGGTAATTGTTTTGAGGTACTTTTGAGAATAGTATCATCTCTGCTACTTTCATTGCTTAGTGGGAAAGAATGTGTTTAAATGATGAAAGGTCACATTATTTCAGGACCCACTACCTTCCCAGGCACCAGCCATTTGAGGAGTGCGAACTTTGAGAGCCAGACATCAGTTCAGTACCCCCACTAATGGGTTTTCTCTGCAATGGAGATTTTGTTAACTTTCTTTTCCATGAACTTGCCCAGTTCCCCTGTGAACCTGTAACAGCCATTCCCTCCTGTGGGGAGGGCTTGCACAGGTCAGCCCGTGCTGCGAGAGGGACCAGTTTCCTTTCGTTTGTGCTGTGTCTGACTCCTGTTAGTTTTGTTTGATTGCCCTGAGTTCTTGTGCAGGAAGAGACCATGAATGGTCCTTCCTACCCATCCTGCCTGTGCGGGCAGAACTTATGGATCTATTTATCCTTCCCTTCTCTTCAGGCTCCCAAGTCTGATGTCTTCAGAAGAGATCAAAGAGTGAGGGTAGCATTGTTTTAAACCACTAGTTTCCTACAGAATGTGATATATCCACTTGCAGATGGCTTTTATGGTCTCCAAAGCCTCCCATGGATTAGCCCACAGTTGACTGTATAAAAATTTTCTCTATCCCACATCCTGCTTCCACAGCATGTCTGGTACTCACTTCTCTGTCCTCTCACTCAGTCCAAACATCCTGCAAAAAGCCTCCAGCTCTCCTCGACAGCCTTCTTCACTCCCTTTCCCCCCAGCCTCTGCCAGGTTGCAAATTAAACTCAATCAGCCCAACACAACTGCCAAATTCTTGGAGACCTGCCCATAAGGGAGAGACTCACGTGCCTTTCTTTCTGATTTAACTACCAACACATGTACTGCTGCTTTGCTGTTGACCTAATGCTTCTGCTGTTGCATAAAGGTTGGTCTGTCTTCAGCCATCTCTCCCCCTGCACATTTCAAGTGCTCTCCTTTCTCCCCTCAGCTGTCATCTCGAGCAGCCGTGCTGCTGAAGGAGGTGGGCGGGAGAACACGCACCGCGGGAGATGGCTGATCTTCCGTTGCACTTGAGCTCATGGATGGGAGAACTCAGCCGTGGCGGCATCCTCCTCCACCTCTCCTCGCCGTGTCAGGGGGAGAAAGCCCCACCGCGGCTGCCTGGCACGTATGTGTGCACCAGCACCTGTGTGCAAGCTCTGTGGCTTGGGGAGTGCTGCTGGGGGGTTAGAGGGGGGGCTGCGTGGTGGGAGCTGGACATACACCCCTTTATCTAGCAAACCAGGGGCTGCCTTTGCTGGCAGTCCTCCTGCACAGACACACAGCAGAGCCTGCAGAGGAGAGGGAGCTGCTGCAGCTCACCAGTCTCAGGGTAACCCCCTTCCCTGGCAGTTGGTGGGGGCATGACTGAGGCTTAGGGGGGTTGTGGGGGTTCCTTCTGCCAGACCAACTGTGGGGCAGGCCAACTGAGGCAAGGGTAACCAGGACAGCGTGGGTGGTGCTGTCTCAAACCACAGCACCTGATTTACCAGAAGTTGTGTCTGAAGTGCTGCTGACTTGGAGCAGCTGGCAAAAAAGTGAAAACAGTCCGTCGTCCCCCCCTGCCCAAATCATTATTTAAACAGTATAAAGGTCTCTGTAAATGTTTAAAACAACAACATGGTTGGGAGGGGAAGGAGGAAAGACAAACAAGTTTGCTGTTTCAGCTTTGCAGAAACAGATCTTAATTTTTGGCAGGGTTTTATTCATCCAGAGGATCCAGCTGCTAACGTGCTTTGGGAGGCTCCAAATTCATAATTGCTTCCCTAACATCTTCCTCCAAGAGGCTGCAGTTTGGCACAGGCGCCGCCTTTGATGTCTGCGTTTGGCCAGCACCTCGTGCCGTAGGATCCCAGTTCACGTCCAGGGCATCTATGCAAGGAATCAGTGGCTGTGAGTGCTCCCAATGATGTTTTTCTTTCCCAGACCTAAGGTTCACGGTGATCAAAGCTCAGCAGGAGCCAGGGAGCTCAAAGGAGCAAGGTGCTGGGGGCTGGCTGACTGCTGGGGTACCTTGCCTGCATGTGAGCCAGGCAGGAATCAGGACCCCCTCTTTCCCCTGAGCACCTCTCTCAGGAGATGGAGGCTCCCAGTTCCCAGCCCACTGCCCCTCCTTCCTCATCTGCCTCGGTAGCACTGCCGGCACCTGGTGCATTACCACAGCAGAAACCCTGTGTAATTCCTGCTTAGATACACAGCTGGCAACATGACTTCAACTAATTCAGCTTTTTGCTGTTGAAGAGCTGGAGATGTATCCTGGTTTGGCTCCAGGCTGAGAGGGACTTGATCTGAAGCCCTGGGTATTGCAGGCTGCTGGAGATTGGTGGCTGCTCTGGGTCCCAGATCCCAAGCCCTGGAGCATCTGCCCTGGAGCAGGACCATCATCTGTGTGGGATCTTAGCGGAAGGGGGGCATCCTTCTCAGCATGGGGGAGACTTTGGGCTGGGAAAATGAGGGTGCATCCATGAGGAGGACATAGGAGAACAAGGTCCCTGGGGAGCAGAGGAGGACTGTACTCCCCACCAACCTGCCTGAGGTCTCAGCTGGTCGCCAGCCCCCAGTCAGAGCTAGTTTCTGCCCAGTCCCACCTGCTCTGCTCCTGCCCAGTCTTGTGTTTACCCCAGTCTCCTTCTGGCCCAATCCTGCTCCGCCCCACGCTAAGCTGGGGGGTATATATCACCTCAGCATTCGTGGCTGGGTAGCTGCTTTCTGCTGTGAGATGTCTCTGCTATGATTTGCTTTGACTGGTGTGTGCAACCTGTATTGCTATAGAAATGTGCTCTGATCTGCTGTATTTGCTCTACAGTCTCTAGAATTATGTTCCTGCTTCAGCTGTTCAGTCTGACAATGGTACTGAGCTGTGATCTGAAGATGCTGTTTCCAGAGAAGCTCAAATACCTGTTGGGTGGCTTAAGAAGCTGACCTTGCTGCTGACTTGCGTGTGGTTGTACCTCTGTGCAGATACGGGAGGGAAGATCTATGCAGTGGTTCCTCATACAGCTAGTCCCAGCCTGGCTGTTGCTACTTCTGTTGCTGGAGTGGCCTGATCCAAAGCAGAAAGACTGAGCTCAGCTGGGCTGGCTTAGCTCTTGAGCAGGGCTGCTTCTGTTGCCTGGGGCTTCATGCAGTTTGGTGGGGGAAAACCCTGATACTGCTTTCAACCAAAGCCTGAAGTGTGATGTGAGGGACTGGCCTGCTTGTGTGCTGTCCTGCCTCTCTGAAGTCCTGTTCTAGTCAAATCAGTAACTGCCCACAGACAGCACCAGGAAAAGCTGTTGCTGGGGTCTCCTCTGCTTTTCTAACTTCAGCCAGCTCCTGTGCGGAACCTACACTGAGGTAAAAGAGACTGACACAGTGTGAAACCTTCCTCCTCTTCAGCAGATGGTGTTTGTGACAGTGGACTTTGCTTGTGTTGTTATGACAGAACAGCCTGGTATAGCCAAGAAACAGTCTAGTCTTGCTGAGACTGGCTTGCTATGTAAACCTGGCCTGAAAGCCTGGATCACAAATGAACTCTTGCTTTTTCAAGGATGAGACTTTTCTGCCATCTTCAACTTACAAGCTAAAGTGCCATCATGACTTGCCTGCAGTCAGTAGCTCTCGTCACTCTGCAGCATTCACGGCAATCTCCCGGGACTCTCAGTGACCGAGGATGTGATGCGTGTTGCAATGTGAACTTCATGTTACCTTCACAGAAAACCGAAGTGCATCTTAACTGGGGTTAACCTGGTGTCACTGCCTTAGGCTTTAGCAGATCAGGGCTACATCTGTCCTAGCTGTGAACTCTACATGCTTCATGCCTAAAAATCCTCACAGTTGGAGAAACAGTGCCTTTACTTGAGTGAACCACTGAGATGGTGTGAGTTATTGGCTGGTACTGCTACTGACTGAGCCTGTTCCAGCATATCCTGCTAAAATGATGCACTGAGAAGGTGAAGCTGAACCTCCATCAGGCCCATTGCTATCATACTGAGACTGCTGAGCATTAACGGCAATGGGTACTTTCAGGATAAACCTTGGTCTCAATCAGAGTGAGCAAGAAAAAGCATATTGCCTTGATATTGTCTGAAGGCTGCCTTCTGCATCATGACTGAGGGTGGAACCTGGTTACCAGCAAAAACCAGGTGTCAGCTGGTATAAGCCCTCCAAGAAACTGGGTCACCAATATTTCTGACCTTATTCTATCTATTGCATTCAAGATGTGAGCAGACACAGAGCAAGTGGTGTTCCTTCAGCTGAAAGGGCCAAGAAACCATGTGCTCTGAGGCTGCTTGTGTGTCTCAGCTGGTCCCAGGCCTCCAGAAAGTCTTTCCTCAATTCCCTTCTGGCTATCTCTGACTGTCTCCCTGTTCCCAAGTAATGCTGCTGCTCCCGAAGCATTGCTGGAGCTCTGCCTGACTGCATCAGCTACCTGAGCTGCTGTGCTCCTTAATCCTCCCAGCAACCAGAGACTCTGTACATCAATCTTTAGCCTCCATTGAAAACCCTGCTGAGCCACAGCAATCTGAGAAGAAACTCATGAGCACGGCAGAGAGACTATGGCAGGCTCTGTCCCACATTTGATTGATACCTGGGGGAGATATTAACCTTCATGGGGAAAGGGGTTATGTACATTTGTCAGCTCTGCTATTCAAGCACGCAGCAATCCCGTGGACATAGACACCTCCACCTGAAATCCGAGATCCAGCTCAGCCCGTGCAACCCCTGTGTGCATCCCTCCTCGCTAGTCTGACTCTGATAGCACCAGGCTTTCTCACAGCTCCTGGGGACAAACCTCACTTAGACCTGACAAGCCTCAAAAGCTCTTTCACAGGAAGGCATGTGTGAACTCAGCGTGTCCCATATCAGCACCATCTATCTGCCTCTATCCTGCCCAGTTACAATAGGCACAACAGGCCTGGACAGGTAGGAGGACACTTGGCAGAGTTGGACTTGGATGCTGGGGCTGGAGGGGTTCAACCAGAGTGCACTCTTTCCCACAGTACTCTGCCTTCAGCCGAAGAAGAGATCTCTCTTTAGCTCCTCTTTCACTCAAAGCTTTCAAAGCGGTACCGTATGGATGCTATCATGATGTTCATTAGTCTCTGTCTGAGCCCCCTCGTTCTGCAAAAATCCCTAGAGGGGACGGGCTGGAGTGGGATGGGTTTTGCTGCAGCTGAGCTCTGGTGGTTTTTCCCCTGGGGTTTCAAGAAGTTTCGTTCCACCCGTGAGAAGTGCCAGGCATCAAGGAAAGATTTGTTTCTTGGCAGCTGTTCCCGTTTTCCTCTAGAAAACCGATGCTGTGCTAGGAATGCACCGTGACTAGAATTCCTCTGGGCTGCTCAGGTCAAATAGCAAATAGCAGCAATAGGAGAAATGGGGGGCAGGAGAGCAGTTTTGCTCAGCAGAGAGCAAACAGGAGGGCCGAGCCCTTTCCTTTCCCTTTCATCCTCTCCCGAGCCAAAAAGCAGGAACTGAGCAGTTTGAGGGAGAGGAAGAAGCTAGGGGTTAGCAGGCTGCCTGCCTCCCACCTCTGGCAGCCACACAGCGCAGGCATGCATGCTTGGCTCTGCCTGTACCTGCTCTGGGAAGCTCTGGCATTGTCAGCCTTGTTGCTTTTGAGGTGGTGTCTGATCCCCTTGGAGAACAGACCATGCTCTCTCCATTTGTTTTGCAGAGGGCTCAGGGAAGCTTTCAGGATCAGAAGTTTAAACAACGGGTGGGATGAGCAGTGACAGTTTGGGAAAAACACAAGCAGCAAAAGGTTTTGATACTGTCAGAGAACATGACAGGCAAGTTCACAGCCCCTGCAGGCCTTTGGCTTCTTGTTTTCTTTTGCCAAACGGGGAAAGCAATCCTGTGCGGTGACAGAGTTGCAGGCGGTGACCCTGTGGCAGGCAGGGCAGAGCTAGAGATGCTGAGAGCAAAGCAGAAAGCCTAGGCAAGGGCTGGGAGGGGGGGGAGATGGCCTGCAGGGGCTAGGGAAGCTGGATACCTCTTTTTTTGGGAGGATGCTGTGAGGCATCTGGAAACTCGGCTCCTCCAATGTGCTCAGCTCCGCCCGCTGCACCCTGGATGCTGAAGTTGCTCTCAGGGCATCTCTGCCTGCTGCTCAGGGGCTGCCAGGGCTGATAGAACCTCTGGGGCTGGAGAGTGGGGGGTGAGAGGTGCAGGCAGCCCAAAGCCTGCCTCCTTGCCCTTCACCGGCTGAAGGTGCTGGGACTGAGGATGTGGCCATGCCTGCCCAGCGAGCCCTGGGTGGGTGATGAGCTCAGTGTGGACACAGCCCTAATGCTCCAGCCCCTCGACACCACTGCAAAATGGGTCGCCCCATCAAAACAGACCTTGCCTTGTTCCTAGACTAAAAGAAGGGATTGTGAGATAAAAAACTGCAGCTGGTCTCTCTAATCTCCCACCAGTGTCTGCATTAACTGTCAAGACAGTGACTTCCTTGATGCTGGGCAATTTTTTTCTGTGCACGCATCTAGCTAATCAATTAAGTTTCTCAGCAGCTTCCTCCAGCATTCAGGCTTGGAGGGTGGAAGGAATTTGTTATTCTAGGCACTGTTGGAGAGGCGTGAACTGTACTAAAAGCAAATTGGTTGCGCTTTCCAAGCACTGACACTCTTCACTCACAGCTTGGCTTTTGGGTCCTCCTCCCTCCATCTCCTCCCTGCTCTCCTGAGCACCTCTGGGTGCAGCCTTGGTCCGACC
The DNA here is from genome assembly GCF_018139145.2 of Gymnogyps californianus. Lineage (NCBI taxonomy): Eukaryota > Metazoa > Chordata > Aves > Accipitriformes > Cathartidae > Gymnogyps > Gymnogyps californianus. The sequence goes on along the minus strand of NC_059489.1, from coordinate 8,628,015 downwards.
AGCTCAGACAGAGCTGGCCTGGGGCACATTTGCTCAGCACTACGCTGCACCCTGCTATGGTGGGGCTGGGTGCTGGGGGTGCTCTGTGTCCCAGGCAGAGACATGGACGTTTTCCTTGGGGTAGGGTCTTCGTAGAGCAGGTCAGTTCGGCTGGACAAGGGCTTAATGCCGCTGGATTGCCTCTCACCTGCTTTCCCAGCTGTAGCTGGTACAAGCTGGCAAGGCTGGGTACCATGCTGCAGTCATGGTGACATGCCGGGGCAGGTTGGTTTGTCCCTTAGCTTAGCCCTCTGCTAAAAAAGTATTCTCTCTTGATGCTTGTTTTCCTTTTCCCATCTTGTTTTCCTCCTGCTTTGTTGTTGTTCCTTGCCCTGCCCAGGCATGGTCCTCTGCGTATGGGAGAGAGATGCTATGTGATGTATTCACATCCGTCCCAGTAACCTTGGGCTTTGCGGAGCTGAGCACTGGGCTGAGAAACGGAAGTGGAAGGATCCAGCAGGGTGGGTGGAAGCACCAAGAAATATGGGGCATTTGGGGTGATCTCAGGAAGATTTATGGATGGTTGAGAGGAACCGCATCTCCTGCCAGCTCAGCTACACCCTGGCTCTCTGCTAGTGGGAATGGGGATGTTTGTTATGTGTATTTAGCAATGCAGTGGCTTAAGCATGAGAGCGGCAGGATTGCCGGAATCAGGAGGGCCGCAGAGGTTTGTCAGGAGCTCAGCCAGTTGTGTAAAACTCCTTACTCCCCACACTTTGGCCTGTCAGGATTTACGCATGCATCCTCCCAGGCCAAGGAAAACTTGGCCCAAGCAGAGCGGAGCTGCTGTTGTGCTGTTGGCTGGGTGGCTGGTGGGTAGAGATGGCCACAGCTTGAATCCAGCCTGGCCTGGAGGTGAACCAGGTCTTTTCCATTAAGTGCTGCCTGGCAGTCTCGGTGATGCTTGCTCAAAGGCTTCCCTGCGGGCTTGTTGCCCCAACTTGTCATCCTGTTTAGAAATCTCAGCAGAGAGGATAAGGAAGAACTGGGTGGAGAAAATGACCCATGCTTTCAGAGGGTTATCTTTATCAGCAAGAGGATTTCAGCCACCTCTAGTCCTGTTCTCTGTATCAGATAACCTGATGCTAATGGCATTGCTTCTGTAGGATAAATCCCATAGATGTTCTGCTGGGGAAGTAATTTGGTGAACCAGAAAAGAGAACCCAGGATGCCTGCTACCAGTCTTCTTTCCAAGCCGTTACACAATACTACTTTGGGGTTAACAAACTAAAAACATCTGGGAATAATCAAAGCTATTTAGGCTCTGGGAAAGCATGGCTGGAGAAAGTTTGAAGGAAGCAACTTGAAAGCTCAGCATTGTTAAAAACAGTCTGGAAGCCCTGCAGATTAAAACTAGGGTAACATCTACAAAGAGTGAGGAAGTATCAAGAGAAGGATCTAATATCCTCTGAGGAACAGAGAGGAGCCAGAATGAATTGTAATGCTTAAGCCTCTACTAAGCTACAGGGCATTAATAATTGCTTTGAAACAAACAGATCTGCCTTTCCTGCGGTTTCCACTGGCAAGGGAGCAGAGGGAAAGACCAGGGGTCTGTCTTAAAAACAGCCTAGGGAGTGGAAGTACGATCACAATCCTCCAAAAGCCCCGGTAATGCCGATGCAGAGCCTGCAGTGAGCGGTACCTGCCAGGCCTGGCTCAGGGAGGATGCAGGGCACGCAGCGGAGGTTCGGGGCCAAATTGCATCCCTGGCAGAGTGCCACCAGCCAGAGTACAGCTGTGGCAGGGAGGAATATCACCCACAGGCTTTGCTTTCCAAGCGGCAGGATGCGTGCTTGGGCTGGCCGATGGCATCGCCATGGGAAGGGGAACGGGATGGATCGTGGTTCCCGAGACACGTTCCCCACGGAGGGTGACGGTGCCTTTCTGCCTCCCACTGCGGGGAGCATGCTCAGGCCTCCTCTGGGGTGGCAGCTCAAATGACCGTGGGATCATCCTCTGAGCCTGGTGGATAACCCAGGGCTGGCGGCTGGAAACACTGTCCGTGGGGGTGTCCGGCTGGCAGCAGGGACCGTGGTGCTCTGCGTGCTTGCTGAGCTACCTGCAGCACTGGCCCTGCTCCTTTTGCAGGAGCCTGGGGGGCTGCTTCCCTGCCGTGACTCAGAGAAAGGCCACGGAGCCAGCTCTCATCGATGGAAATCCCATCTTTTAGCATCACTGGGAAGGCAAGTCTGTTGCTGGGAAATCTCACTTCTGCTGGCTTATAGGAGCTTTAATCTTGAAAGGCCTCTCTCAGTGCTTTCCATTCCCTCTTCTACCACTTTACATCTCCTCCTACTTCTGCCCCTGGCTGGGTCTGGGGTACAAGCCCCCAACATCTCCAAGAGATGGAAAAGGGTGGGCACACTGGAGGAAGGACAACGGGACAACCAGCCACCGCAGGAGCCATGCAAACGGTTAAAGATTTGGGGAGTCCAGATCTGCCGCATCTTCCGTGACAATCTGGCCTCCCCAGCATCCTTGTAAATGAGAAACCGCATAAGCCTCACACTCTATTATTGCTACGGAGCATTAGAGTCTCTCATTTAGGATAAACATTCTCATCTCCAGCAGAGCATGAATAACATTAAATGAGATAGTTAAAATGTTTCAGGCCAATTATAGCCCTGGTGTAACTTCAGCAGAGTTACACCAGGGATTAATTCGATCCGGAGAGCTCTGCCTCCTGTTCTGAACTGGGATTCCAGCGCGGGTAATTACATCCTGCCTCTCTGTACTTCCTCTGGAGTTTTAATTGGGTTGAATGGACCAAATCCGCAGCAAGTGTAAATCAGTGTAATTGAGCTCTCTCTGGAGAGGAACCCTGCTGGTTTATACCCTCAAATCTGGGCCAGCCTTCTCCCTTTCCTCTCCGCCAGGCTCCAGCTGGAGGCTGCCCAGCGAAGGGCAGCACGGGCTGAGGCTGGTGCAAGCAAACTGCCCCGACCCAGCACCAGCCTCCCTGCAAAGGACTCAACTTCTGCTCTTTTCTTCAGAAAGTCACCAAATTTCCAAACTGCTACTAAGAGCCGAGAGAGCTCTGCCCTGCCTCTCTGCCATGTTAGTGCAGGTCAGGTCTGCTCTGGGGTGAAGGCAGCCCAGCATGGGTGCACGGCAGCCTGCACCCCGCTGTACCTTCTGCCGGTAAACCCACCACCCCGACCTCATGCTGAGGGGACTGGCCCTCACCTCCCAGCCTGGATCCCAGACCGGGTTCCTTGTGCACTGAGACAGGCAGCTGGACTGTCTCCCTCTTCCACTTCCCAGTCCTCTCAGTAAATCAGCGTTAATGAGGGACATTTGACCCTCTGTTTCCCTGAACAGCCTTAAGAAGCATTTTTGTTCCATGAGATAGTTAAGAAACTTGAAGCAATTTCCTCCCCCTGCTTCTACTGTAGTTTTTTGGTTGCCTTTTTTTTTTTTTTCCCCCAGAAAAGGAAAAGTTATAGGGCACAAACAGCCTTTAGGATGCCTCAGAAGCAGGAGCAGAGGAGAGACAGCAGTGTCTGCTATGGAGGGGATGGAGCAGACAGGCCAGTCAAGATGGGGTGACCCCAGGCCTGGTCCACTTGGTCCATCAGAGCGACCACGTGTGCAACCGAGACAGGAGGGTCAGAGCTGGGAAAGTGCACTCGCTGGCTGTAATTAGGAACTTAATTGCGAGGCATTATCTCACCAAGTTGGAGCCTATACAGAGCCGTACGTCCTCCATAGCCAATTGTATACAGGGGCGACGGCGGAGGGAAGGGTGCTGGGAACAGTCTCCCTCACAGATTTCCAGGACTTTCTGCTGCTGTGTGGTCCCTTTCCCTTCTCACAGAGAAATGATGAAAACAGACAGTCAGATAAACCCCAGGGAGCTGGGCCCAGCAAGGCCCCACAGCTTCGCCCCCTCCTCCAGGCTACATGGGACTGCTGGTCCCACACCACCTCCACCACCCTCCAGCTGGGTGTAGCCCACTCGCCGTTTCATTTCCCTTTTGGTTTTTCCCAAAGTGTATTTTAGTGGGGACAGAGAGGGAAAGAAGAAGAGCAGAGATGTCACAATCCTTCCTTCCTCCTCAAAGAAATGGCATCTCCTCAGCAGGACCACAACAACGGGACTGCGATGGTGGGACCGTGTCCTTCAGCCTCCTGGCCCCGAGGAGACCATCAGCATCCTATCCCTCGGAGAACTGCCGGTGACACTGTGCCTGGCCCATGAGGACCGTCACTACCAATTCTGTGTTTCTCGTAAAGCGGAGGGTGGTTTTGGCCGGCAGAGAGGACGCAGTTAACAAGGTTAAGCGAATTCCCACTCCCACCCACCAAGGGCCTTCCGGGACCATCACAAATCTCAGCGCAGACAGCAAACACCTCATCGCGGCCAGCAACCCTCACGCAGCCGCTTGCTACAGGCAGACTCACCCGCCCTTAGCTCAGCTGCTGGCTGCGGCTGATTGAGTAAATAAAGAACATTTCTCATGAAATCCACCCTCTCGGAGGTCCCCAGGCGGAGAGCTGGCCTTTCCGCAGCTCAGGAAACCTTTATCCCCCAAATCTACAACACCCCCATGCAGTCGATTTAGCAAGCGATGTTTGCACACCCAGGTTTGCAGTGCAGTAACCCTGTTCCAGGCAGCAGCGTGACATTTGCAGGCACCGTTTCCAGCTGGCCCCACGTTGTTCTTTCTGGGATTTTTTGTGTGCTAGTCCAGATGGGGAGAAAGATTGGAGTTACTGATGGTAAGGTCCAGACTGAAATCTGGATTTTCCCTAAGCCCAGGATGACTGTGCCTGGGCTAACCCTGCAAATTTGGGCTCCAGTCGGCTACCCTCAGCGGATTACAGTCGGCTCTGCTCCTAGTCTTTGGGGCTATCATAGCTTCAGCATACGCACATCTTTCTTGGGGCTCTTCTCCATCCCGTTTCTGACCTTGCAGATCCTTCTTGTTGCTCATCACTGCCCACCCAGAGCTGAACAGCCTCAGCCCTGATGCCTCCTCTGCAGCTAAGCCCCTGACCTTTATTTTCCCTTAAATCAATACATGAAAGCCATGCTACAGCAATACCAGCGTGTCAGGGGAGTCCAGGTGATTTATATCATCTGAGGAGCTGATTCTGCTTTTGAGGCTTCAATCCTGATAAGCTTTTGTCTTTCCAGCCCCCAATCTCTTCTGCGCTGCCTTCAGCGCATGTACATTGTATTCATCCCCTGACCCCTCTTCCTGGCATTATTGACTCTCCATCTTGCTTTTAATCTGCTATAAAATGAAGGCAGCTCCAGGTAAAACAGCAGTTTTATTCTTTCTGATCATAATATTGCCTTTACCAAGAAGAATAAAAAAAATCATTTAAAGTGAGTTGAGGTTGTAAAGGCTTAATTAAAAAGCTTCAGGGGAAAAAAATCTATTAGGAAAACTCTATAGGCATTTGTGAAACTCTCACTGTGGAGAACCAAGCTGCTGAGAGCTCTTGTCCATATGTCTGGCCTTACCTTGGTGGCAGGGAGGTGACCCTACAGCCTCAGGATGGGGACAAGGTGCTGCCATCAGCCGGAAGCATCCTGGGCAGGAGCCACATCCCGGGCTTCTTCCCCACTGTCGCTGATCAGCCGCTCTCCTTCCCCCATTGCTGTGTCCTGCTCGTGGCCGCCAGCAGTGGTCGGCTCTCGGAAAGGAGCAAACAGCCTGTTCTGGGTGCAAAAGGGGTGTATTTGGCACTGAAAATTCATGCCAGCCATGGTGAGGCCGCCACAACTGTGCCCGCAGAAAGGATTCTGCTGTGCGACTACTTCACTCACCAAAAAAGCAAAGACCTGTCTCCTTCTGCCTCACATGTATTGGCAACAGCTTTGAGAACTGCTTTTTCAGTTAGGTTGAAGCTGATGTTTGCAAGTCTACTGGTCCCAATGACTGATCAATACACGCTGATAGACTTTTCCCATCAGAACATTTATTTTTCCAACAGGACACCGAGTTCTCAAACAAATGAAGGCTTGCACAAGAAATCGTCTGCCTCAGTTTGGCAGCAAACAGAAAACAGGAATATTTTTCTTTATTCTAAAACCAAATTTTTGTGGCTAAATAGATCCAAAAATATATCTTCCCCCCCACTTCTCCCAGACACGAGACATCTCTGAATGCCGAAAGCAACTCTTCCTCGCCGCAAATGGACCAAATAAACCCAGCACGAGACTGGTGCTTAGTAGAAACAGATGCGCCTCTAATGCTGTCATCTACAGCAAGCTGCGTCTGCAAACTGATCTTTTATTAACGTTTTTATATAGATGGGAAAGCTGCAGAGGCTGTGCGAACCCCACCGCCGGGAGCAGGATGCCTGATCGCCCCATGCCCACAGGCTGTGTTACAGCTTGCAGAGGGCATCGCCCTGGGGCTGCCGGCCACCCCCCCCCGGGGCTCAGCCTTAAAGACAGGCAAATTTCTTTTCTGCACTAGCATTTAACCCAGTGCCTGGTCCTCCCTGAGCTGCGGGAGGGGAGCCGGGGTGATGTGGGTTCGTCGGCCTGCGGGTTGGCGTCATGGGTTGTTTTGCTGGGGGTTTCGGCATCTGCCGAGGCCGGGATGTGCTGGGTGCCGGCTGCAGGGCGCAGGGGAGCTGCAGGAGGAGAAGGAGTTGTGGTTAATCGTTTGCTGAGAGCTGGGACGGACGAGGTTGTGAGCCTTGGGGGATCTGCTGAAGGGAAGGCAGGGCAGGGTGAGTCCCTGAGCTGCTCACAGGCATTCAGCAGTGCCTCGTAGTCTGGGGGGGAATTAGGAAAGACAGCCCTGGCCTCAATTCCCACCCCAAACCCCACACACGTGCCCCAGCCCAGGCCAGCGTCCCCTCACCCTCGACACCAGATGTTTCCTCCTGGGGCCAAGACAGCGGTGTGAGTTACCCTACCTTTGCTGGGAACCGCAGATGGACAGCCTGGAGCCAGCCCTCACTCCCTGGGGTCACTGTGCAGGACACAAAGCCACATCAGTCCCAAATCCCCATGTCACAGGCACCCCATCCCCATCCCAGCTGGACCACCACCCGCTCTGCTGCCTTTTCAGTCCCTACGAGACGCTCCTGGCATCCAGGCAGCGGGCAGGAGGCCACAGAGGAAGGGCTGGATGTGCCCTCACCTGGGAACGGAGCTGCTATTGAAAGTGATGGAAAAATGGGCTTTTCCCTTCCAATCGGGCCGTTTCAGGCTCTAATTTCCTTTGCCCAGAGCGAGCCACTTTTCTAGAGCCTTCACAAGCCTCACCAGTAGGCAGAGACCTATAAATCCTGGGTGAAACAGGAAGAAACCATCATTAAAATGCCTGTGGGGTCTGTGAGCAGGGCAGAAAGGCAAAGACCAGGCTTTTTACCCCAAGCTAGCACCTTCTTTCCACAATTTCCCCAAAGCTGCATCTATCCCAGATAACTGGTACATCCCACCTGGCTTTTACTCCGAAGCAGTGTTACGTGGCACGAGGGTCAGAGCCAGCCTCTCTCCTGGTCTCTTCCTCTCCCTCGGGATGCCTGGGGACAGAGGAGACGGGGTGAGCTGTGGGCAGTGGTGCTGACTGCAGCCCTTTCTAAATGAAAGTGATAACTTGCTGCAAGAAAGGGCGGCTTTGCATTGAAGGAGCTAAGCCCTTGGTAACAACAAAACCCTCCTTTTCCCCATGTCCCCCCGGCTCTGCAAAGCAGCATGCAGCAGGCAGGGGTGAATGTCCCTTGCAGGGGGACCAAGCACCTCAGCTCAAGTCCCACGATGAATTGCTGCAGCACAGTTTAGCCTGGAATATGCTGATTTTATCCAACAATCCTTTTTTTTCTTTTTTACCAGGAAATAAATAAATCATGCAAGTCTTTCATCACCCACTCTCTCCAACCAGCTCTCCCTTTATCATGGCCCACCTTCCCCTGGGCCTTGGAACTGGGTCAGTGAGCAACATCCAGCAGCGGTTGCTTCCCACTGAAATTCATAGAAAGCAAATATGGCCCCTGGGTGCTTTTAAGTGGCCCAGCTTTGCCTTTTCGGCAGGAATCTCAGCCAGGCCGGAGCAGGGTGGCCGGAGGAGCAGGCGATGCCGAAGAACAACCCTCAAAGGGACCTGGGGCTCTGCCAGCAACACTTCCCTGCGTCCCTCTGCCATGCCAGTGCTCATGGCTTTGCATCTTCGCTACCTGGTAGGGCCTGGATGTCTTTGAACCTCTATTCCCTGCCAAACTTGGCTGAAATAAGGCAGCAGGCTCGAAAGTCATCTGGGGGAGCAGCCACACGCGTGTGTGCATGTACACACGCACAGCGCGATCGCACAGCACTTATTGCCTGTGGAAACCGGGCAAAAGAGGGAGCAGCTTCATCCTGTGATCCTCACCCTTGCTCTGCTTTCAGTATTATTCTCTGCCTGGTTACACCTGATGGTACAAGGGAATTTGTGCTCGATGGGTTGGGGACCAGGTCTTGGGACAGAGCTCATCTCATCCTGGGGAACGCGGCTGAAACAAGTCCAGGAACCTCCTTAAGCTGCCGAAGGAGCCCTGCAGAGACCAGAGAGGTGGGTAAAACCCGTCCCCACCTCCAGATACCCAGCTGGCTTTTCCACTTCTGAAGCACAGCTCTTTTTCAGTGCTAGAATTTGGGGTCACTTTCAATAACTCGCTCAAAAATCAGAAGAAAAAGCCGGAGATGCTCTCTGAGTCACTGGCATGTTGTTACCAAGGACACTAAGGTTCCTGATTTTGAAGAAGAGATTAATTACATTCTACAAATAGACATTTTATCTGCATTGAAGAGCAGCAAGAGCTAGTTCTTTTAGTGTAGCTCATTATGTATCAGCAGGTAGTATTGTGACAGATGTAGGAATCCAGTCGTATTGTCACTTGGGTTTAATCATCAGAAAGCTGTCTTCCCCGGGTCAGCTTCTAGTGAGGATTTGTAATATTTACATAGCACTTGGGGCTGGCTTCTTTATTGCCAGAGTCTGTATTCACTCGTCAGTCTCTCATTATGCATGTGCCAGTATTAATTGCATTTAGAAATGAGATTCTAAAGGAGAAGTGAGAGCTATTTAGACCTCCATTCAGCTTGAAAGACAGCAGCCTTCTGTGTGACAGCTCTCGAGATGTTCTTGTGCTCGGCTTTCTCTCCAGCTGAAAAGCAGGTGTTGGAGAGAGTTGGTGTCGGAGCCACTGTATCAGCACTGCCTTTTGTGCATGCCCAGACATTTATATAACCGACAGTATAATGACTCCGCAGAAGTGGCACAGAATTGACCCTTCTGGTACTGGATTCAAACACAGCAAGGTAGAGAGCGGATCTGCTCAGTTGCTATACAGATATAAGGGGGAAAGTGATGCTAAGCCTTATCTCCTGTGGAAAGAGGAGGGGTATTTTCTTGCCGATGGGTTTGGCGGTTATTTATTGGCTCGGCTGTGCCTGCAGCACTTTGGAGCTGTGTTTGTGGCCTTGCTAATGTATTTAAAGTAATACAGAAATTCAGCTGACACTTGTCTGTGCATGCCTGCTGCGCGCTGATTGCTCCAGCCCGGAGATGCAGAGCTGTGTGCCGCCACTGCCGGCTGCCAGCCGTGCCTGGGCAGTGGAAATGAGGAGGTCGTGTCCTGCTTCCCAGAGGGGACTAAGCTGGAAGGTTAAATCCAGATGATGCCAAGCTACCGGCTCTGTTTTCTCCAGCTTGAGGTGCAGGGGGTCTGTCCTCACCTTGCAGCATGGTGTGTGGGGTGCGACGAGGGTGTCCTCATGGGGGGAGAGATCGGCACTGGCACCAAATGCACCCTCTCTCCATGGCCCTGGCTCCCAGTTCTAGGAAAAGAACACCTCCGGGGCCCGGGGGATCCGTGTCCAGCCTCTTGTGAGGAGCTGAGAAAGCAGCAGTAAAGGCAAATCCGCATTTCACTTTCCCAAAGCGCCTCCTTTGCTTTGCCATAGTCCAGCCCTGCCCCACCAAGCCCCCAACCTGATCCCTCTCCAAGAGCTCTCCATGGAGGACATCTCCCCTCACAGACCTGGCTCTTCCCAGCAGGCTCCTTTGGGTGATCCTGTACTCCCTTGGGTGCTCGCTGCCCTGCGTCCCCCCGCACTAGACTGGCACCAAGACCAAACCCCAGGCTCCGGGTCAGCGGCATCTCTACCTCCCCAAACCCACATATCGCTCAGGAGCAGGCGGTGAACAGCTCCCGCCGGGAAGGGACCGGAGGCAAAGAACATGAGAAAGGCAAACAGAGCAGGCATCCGTAACCAGCCCTGGCCCCCGGCCAGGATCTTCTCATTAAATATCGCATAAAACAAAGAATAAATCACTGCTTGTTGAGGAAACCCAAGCACTGAAGCCCAAGGAGTCCCCCTTGACCTTCCTGTCCCTTGACGGGGAGGTTAGCCCAGGGTAGCATTTCAGTTTGCTTTTCACCTCCGGTGCGGGGGGTAGAGCATACCCCACAGCTGGGCTGTTAGCAGGAAATCCTTCAAACCTCTCATTTTGAGACGGTGGCAGCCAGCTCCAGGGGCCAACCCCAACCCCACGGACCCACGGCTGAGCCCCCCAGCCCTGCAAGTGTGGGCCAAGGACAACCTGCGCTGTCCCTGGCAGCCCCAAGGCATATAAATAGAAGACGGGACGTGAAGGAGGTCAAGTGAGCAGGGGATTTCACATAATCTGATCTTGCCTGTGCTGTTCATTTGTGTCCTTTGCCCAGGACGCACGCTCTACTTCGCACACAGGGACGTCAGAGCCAGAGGGACGTTCCTGCGCCGAGGCAGCTTTATCCCTCAGAACATGTGGGCTCCTGTCGTTTTCTTCACTGTGTGCTGGTTTTCAGGAGTGTCTTTAATCCAGGGGTCATCCAGACCGGTGCACATATGGAAAATCCTCATCTTTGTTGCTGTATGGGGTCCTTGTGCCTGCCCAGCCTGAGCCTGGTCCTCTAACTCGCCAAAATCCAGTTGGATCAAAACTGGATCAGGGCTCTGGTGCCTCAGGTCTGTTCGTGAGGTCTGTTCACCTCCACCATGCCCATCTGAAGCCTCAGTCTGTTCTGCCTTGGTCACCTGTACCACTTGTCCCCAGTCCCTGGCCGGCAGCACTTCTTTCTCTTGCTTCTGCTACTTCTCTTTTCCAAAATACAAAAGGCTGGAGACAAATTCTCTCCTGGTATAAAGCTGTCAGTGGAACTGCTCTGATTTATGCCAGCGCAAAGCAAGGTGAGTAGATGAAAGTCCAAAATAGAGCAAGTAGAAAACCTGTTAATAGCCACTGGTCTTTAATGGGGAGAGCAATTAATCACCAAAAGAACTAATCTAGCGGCGTATGGCTTCTCTGTTGGCTGGTGTCTTTGCATCTGGACCAGGTGCCTGTCTGAAAGCTGCAGCAGGGCTCGGAGGAAGCTTCTCCCGGCCACCCAGCTGTGAGTGTCCCTTGTGCTGCCCAGGGCCCCACGCCGTGCTGGGGAGCCCTCGTGCTGAGTCCAGCCTCGAGCTGCCGGTGCCGGCGCCAGGCGCACTCCCTCCCCGCTCTGCGTTGCTGTCTCACCGGCCACACATTGATGATGATGGCGGTGATGATGGCAGGTCAGGTGCAAGCTCTGACCTGGGGTTGCGGGGCCCCAGTTTAGCCATGGTGGAAGGGGTGCTGATGCTGCCATGAGTGGAGATAGCCAGGGCAGCCCCAGTGCCCCTCCCAACTGCAGCTTTTTCAGCTCCAGGCTCCATCCTACCTCCTCCTGCAAGGTTTTCTTCTTTCCCACTGCTTGCTTCTAACAGCAAGGTCATGGTGGCTAAGCCACAAACCAGTCCTGGAGCCCTGACACCTTCTCCTACACCTGCACGCTTTGCTTGCTCCTAACAGGGTGCCAAGCCAGCCCCAAAACTGCCCCCGCACCCCTGCCCCGGCCACCCTGAAGGCAGCTCACGCCTGCTCCCACGGGCAGGGCTTCTGCTGTGGCTGGAGCTGCCTCCCTGGGGCCGGGGCCTTGGGCTGCCTGCACGCTGCCAGCACTGGTGCCATCGCTCCAGGTGACCTGTCCCCCAGCCACATACCTGCCCTGTGTGTGGGCAGCGCTGCCTGCTCGCCCTGCGGCTTCCCAAGGGATGGACCTGCAGGCTGCCAGCTCTGCCGGCCTCGCCAGCCACCCCCGTACCCCCTGCCCAGAGACAGCTCCCACCTCTGCAGCGAGCGCGTGTTTGCTCAGGCACTTAATGACTCCTTAATTTAGCTGGTGCTGCAGGTAGCACGGGGAGGGCCGGGAGCACGCAGGCCAGGAGATGCCTTCCCTGCTTCGAGTCTTGTTTCTCCCTCCCCTGACTTAATTGGCTCATTAAGTGCCAATTTGACCTCCCCACTTTCAGATGTCTCCAGTCTCCACTGGTAAATAGATTTGTGCGTCTCCAGCGGAAACCTCCTCGAGCTGAGCCTGGCGTTGGAGCAGGCGGCTGCACAGCAAGCAAGAGCGATGCTTGGCCCCGCCGCGAGCGTGGCCCCGCTGCCGCCGAGCTGAAGCCAAGCGAGTGCTGAACGGGAACAAAACTCCCTCCCGAAAGACACGGGGAGCTGCAGGTAGTGGAAGCCGCAGCCGCCGGCACTGTGCCCGTGGCGCAGCGGGGATGCACCGAGCAGGAGGTGACCCTGCGCTCCGGTCGCGGCTTTGTCATTGCCTTGATGTGGGACTGCAGCAAGTCCCTTCCCATCTGCTCCCTGCCATTGCCTCGGAGCCAGGATGTGTGTGAGTGTGTGCGAGTGCGTGCGTGGGCACGGAGCACAGCGCAACAGGGCCACGGCTGCAGGCTGGTGGCTGCTGGCTCTTCTGAGAGCCAACATTTAGCTGATGCTCTCAAGCATCTTCCGTACCCAGACACTCATCCAACCTCCCAGCACCCCAGGGATGGAGCTGGACCTCCCCAGGGCTATTTTATGCCAGATGAAGGTTTGCCAGCTGGGCGCTGCTGGGTGTCTTTGGCAGCCTGGTGATGTCCCCGCGGCCGAGAGCACTGCTCAGTCTCCTCCCCAGCTGAGGCATGAAGACAAACAAGCAGCCAGGCTGCTTGCCTGGATGGATAGCAGGGTGCTGGACGGCTCTATCTGGGAAACACCTTGATCACTGCGTGTAAAAGCATCCCAGGAGTTCAGCCCTGTCCCTTTGCACCAGAAAGACAGGGGACCAATCCTGCATTTCCTCCTTGCTTTCACTGGTGCAATGGGGAGGAGGTGACAGCACATCACAGAAGGCTCTCCTCTGCCCACCACAAGGGAATGTCTCCTGGTGTCACCCAGAGGACCGAAACTAGAAGGAAACCAAACATCTCCAAGGATGGATCTTAGGCTGAGTAGCAAGATCCTCCACCCCAGGGTGCCCCCCACCCTCCCGTCCCCAGCCCCAGAGCCCCAAGGGGACGGGAGAGGACGTACGGTTCGACTTTGTTGAAGAAGCGGCGCCGCAGCATCATGACCAGTGTGCCGAGGAGCAGGACGGTGGTGCACATGGCGCTTCCTCCATCACCACGCAGCGCTGCTGGCCCCTCGCGTCCCTCCTGGAGGCACCGCTCGGCCCCGGGGCTGTCACCCGTGCCCGGCTGGCCCGTCACCCCAGCTGGCGGGCACCTCTCCCCTGCAGCCACCTGAAGGCTCTCAGGGGTGGTTTTAGGAGGAATTAGGGCAGGATCAGATGTAATTAAGAGGCAACAAATGAGGACGCTCTCCTCTGACCTTCGGATGGGAAGGAGCCGAGCGGCTGGTCCGTCACCCCTTGAGCACTTAATTGGTTTTGGCGTGCGGTGCTCCCACCCCGGCTGGCCCGCGGCCCTGCACCTCGGCCAGGCAGTCACTGGGGGTGACGTGTGATGGACCAAGCCCGTTCCCACCCCATCCACCCCATGGCTCCCCCAGCCCGTCTTCCTGTCCCCACCAGCCTCATCACCACCAGGGCTGGGTGCTCCCCTCTGCTCCCCCCTTTCCAGTGTGCCTTCCTCCCCTCTTTGCCCACCTTCCTCCCACTCCTCCCTTTCCCTCCAGCTCCTGTATCCCTCCTCCTGCCAGACCTGCCTCAACCCACTCCCCCCCTCCCGGCTCCGGTAATCTGACAGGCTCAGACCTGCCTGTAATTCCCATGGACGTGTCTCAGCCAGCTGATCCTGAGACCTTGTCTGCATCTTCCACTCGCCCAGGCTGGGTTTGCCTCCTCGTCCCCGCTCTCCCATCGCTCACCGGCACGCACACCTCTCCCCACGGCACGGCTCCGGCCCCATGGTCTCCCCTCAGACCTCACGAGTGCCACGAGGGACCTCAGGTGAATGCTCTCTGCTGCCCACACCCCCAGTGCTGCCTGCCCCACGCCGACACTGCGGCAGCGGACTCCAAGCCACGGAGACCCTCAGGGGTCCAACGCTGATGCTCACCAACGTCGGGACATGTCTCCCTTTGGGGCCGTGCCTGGGGAGCTGCGCACACAACCCTGCGGGTTCTCCCTCTTACGCCATGCCCCGGCTCTGTTTCGGCCCTGGGGCATGAGACAGGGGCTGACGTGGGACGGATGCTGGCTGCAGCAGGACAGCTGAGAAAAGCCCCAAGCTGGGCATTCCCGACACTCAGCTGGAAAACAGCTTCCCCCCCGCAAAAGGATTTTGAAGCCAGAAGCGAATCCAAGGAACCTAGATCGGTCCAGGTTCAATGACTGGTTAAATCTGAAAGAGAAAGCAAAGCCGAGCTTTCCAGGAAGCCTGGCTTTCCATCCCCATCCAGCCGGGGCCACAGATGTCCCCCAAGTCCAGCCATAGCAGGGGCCTGGGATGGCTGTGGTTAATCCTCTCTTGGTGGACATGTCCTCTCAAAGTGCTCCAAACCCTAAAAACAACAGTCACGAGCAGCGCTTGGAATGTCAGTAAAACCAAATCCCTCTAAGCCTGTCCAGTAAACATTCCTGGTCCCTGAACCTGGGGGTCGGCCAGGGATAGAGGGGACGGATCCGGCCTTGCTGCTGGCACCGGTGGGATGGGAAGCCTTCGAGAGGGTGGTGGAAGAAACATCTCAAGCGTCTCCTGCAGCCAGATGGAAACAAGAGTGAATAATTTCTTCCTGAGTGGAAGTCAGGCCGGAGGGTGCGGAGCTGCCTTACGCAAGGCACCGGGGAGCGCGTGGGGCGGCCGAGCCCGATGTCCCGGCCAGCCATGCTGGAGCACACTGGGCCCCCAGGAGCACGTTTCGGTATGCTGTGAAGTCGTTGAAGCCAAATAAACAGCGGTTGCTGGCTGAGCTGGAGCCCAAGAGGCTGGAAGGACCTTCTTTTCCCTGGCAATAGGCAGCGTGGCTTTCGTAATCCCTAGGAGGACATCGCTGCTTGCAAACCCCTCTCCCCTTGCCGAGACCCAGCCAGGCTGACACCAGCGAGGTCCCCGCTCTCGCGCCCCAGCTGCCGTCTGAGGCCCTGAGAAAGAGCAGCCGCGGGAGCTTGCTTCTTCATGGGCTTGTTTATAGCTGTACGGTCCTCCATAACCAGAGGATGATAACTTGCGCTGCTCTGCCATGCCTCCGTAGGCACGAGCCCTGGGTGCTCCCCGGGTGCAAAAGGGAGCTCCGTGCAGGGGGCGATGGCTAAGTGCCGGTCCCTCTGCTCGCTTGACATTGGGTGACCTCACCGGCCCAAACTCGCCCCGTGCGGGAGCGTATCGCTTCCAAACACTCTTGATTGACGCCGAGAGATACTCGGTTCAAAGGCAAGGTAATGTGAGCAGATTAGTTAATGCTTCTTGCCCTAGCCCTTGAGAGCAGGGCTGGAATGGCAAAGCAGACTTAATGGGTTTTGAAGGCTTTTCTTTTTAAGATATGAATCAATGAAGCTGTACGGGGAGCATGGATAATGTGATCGGAATAAGAAACAGGGCTTGTCTTTGAACCGGAGCGAGGTCCCTGACGGTGTTTACTTCATGTCCTGGCACCAAATGCAAGATGACATGAATATATTAGCTTGCTGGCTTTCCTGAGCAACCCCTGCCACGCTCAGACCAGCTTCAGGAAGGAAAAGAGCAGCAAAGAGAATCTGTTTGGAAGTGTCGCCTTGTTTCCCAATAACCCTGTCATCCTCACTTACTGCTGAAGGGTCTGGCTGTGACAGGGGCTGCGCTCCCGAGGGGTCGGCCGGTTCCTGCTGGCAGGGAGAGCTTGGCACGGAGGGCCGAAGGGGAAGGCGGTGACACCGGAGGCTGTTCAGGGTCCGAGGAGGTTTAGCAGCCGGCTGATGCCTTGCCCATGCAGCCCCGCGGTGCTGGATCTGTCACCTGCTTCCTGAGCAAGCACCTCTTGCTTCATCCCTCCAGGTTGCATCACAAGGTTTCAGTTTCCTCAAATCCCAGGGCGGGACTGGGGGTTTTTGCAACAGTTCCCAGGCCGGGACCGGGTTGGTCTGCGTGGGAAGTGCTCTCCAGGGCTGCCTTGGCAGCTTCTTGCCCTGCCCTGCCCTGCCTGCAAGCACCAGGCAGCACCCAGCCCCCTCCTAGGGCCCCTCTCTGCTTCCTTTTGTTCCCCTGGATTTCCTAATCCTTGGGGTTTTTTAGATTGTGCGGGTTGGTAGGGATTTTTTGGGGAGGGAGGTGGAAAGCTGACTCAAGGTTTGAGAAGGCCACAGGGAGGCTGTGCTGTCCCCATCTCACCCACCCACCTCCCCCTGCCCGCTGCTGCCAAGGGTCCTGCCTGGGTGCCTCCCTTCCCAGGCATCACCCCAGCACTGCTGCTGTCCCGGTCCCCAAGCCGACGTCCCCGGCATCACACACCATCCTGCTCCCACATGTGCAGGGGTGGCGAGATGGAGGTCGGGGTGGCCCCAGGGGTTGGGGTCCCCTCTGGGAGCTGGGGGCTCAGGGCAGGGTCCCACTGGGGGGGTTTGCTTCGGTGGCACCGCAGACCTCAGTTTCTGCACAAAGCTGCATCTGTTGGACTTGACCCCAGCACAGACGAACCCTATTTCCATGTAAGAAGGAGAGTCTGGGCTGGTTTGGTTTAAATGCATTCCCCACCAGCTCCGGCAGCGCCGCCTGAGGTCTGGTTTCAATCAGAGGAGGAATGTCTGCCCCCGGCTTTGCCCTGCACAAGCAGCCTGGGTTTCACTTCCCCGGCGCTGCCCAGGGCTGGGGCAGGGGGGGACAACGGCAGCTCCCCACACTGTCACCTCCCTTGCCCAGCTCTTCCCAGCCGTGCTGAGGACATGGAGCTGGGGGAATCGCTGTCTCTCCGTACTACTGGTCTTTACGAGTAAATTAGTGACCGACCCTGCCAGCGACGCAGACAACGGCTGCGTGATTAAACTGGGATCTTACAACATCCCGCGTGGGCTCACCACCCCCAGATGATGGAGACGCAGGCAGCAATGCAATCCCAGCTGGATCTGGGGGGGGTCCTGTTGGCTGTAGCCCCTTTTAACCCCCTGGCACGTTGTCCTCCAGCCTCTTCCCGCAGTGACGGCTCACAGGCCACAGGCACTGCCGGCGCAGAGCTGGAGCATCAGGATTGCGCATGGGTCTCCTGGGATCAGAGAAGCTGGGGGAAGGAAACCTGCAATAAGTACAGAGCATTTATACAGGCTTTAGGCTAAATCCTTCCCTCCCCGGGTAGCAGGCACTGCAAAGCCGTTTCCTAAAGTCTCGTTATTCCTTTTCAGGCCAGGACTTTGCAGTTGGCAGCAGGGCTGGATTAGGAGCGGGGAGAGAGAGAGGCATTGCACGCTGGGGGCAACGCTGGGTGAGCCGGGCTGGCAACCAGGGGCTTCGTTTCAGCAATGTTCAGGGTGACAAGTCCAACATCTCCGGGTGAGATAGATAGCGCAGCAGCCCAGAGCGGCTCCAGGAGGAGGACGAAGGAGGAACACCCAACCTGGCACGTACGCGTGTCCTGCAATAGCCCTCGGCCACGTCGGTGGGAGCAAAAAATGGCAAGGAGCCCTATCAGCATCTTCCACCTCCCACCGTGTCCAGCTCAGAGGGAAAAGGGGCAGAGTCAGGGCTGCTCTTCTGGATGCCTTGGGCTTTACCACACGGGTGCCTTCAGCCTCATTTTACTTAAAATCCCAGGACTGCTCCTGTTCTGGCCTGGTTGGTGTCTCGAGGGTCTGGAGAAGGAGTCCTCGCTGGACTCCTGGCATCACACCAGCACCAAGAGCTTGGGGCTTGGGGCAGCTCCTGCAGCTCCATCCCAAAGCACTCCCCGAGGAGCTCGTGGGGTCTCTTCCCGGGGCCACCCCAACTGATGGTGTTTGTCAGAAGGTCCCAGGGAGCTGACTTTGCAGGGGACACAAGAAGTCACCCGCTTTTCTCCAGGAACTGAATAACGAGGCTGTCCCCACGCATGAGGGAAGGTGGGCTCAGCCCCGAGGGTCTGGATTTGGGGTTTCCGCCTTCGCCCCAGAGACAGTGGAGGAGTCAAGGGTGGGGATCTGCCATCATCCACATCCCACACGCTGTGGAGCTGAAGTCTCGGGTTTTTTTGCCTTCACCTCCCACTCGAGGATCGGGAGCCAAGTACATTTCTCATTGCACCCAGCGCACGGGGAGGAGGAGAGGCAATGTGGGAGGGCACGGGGGGAGTGGGAGAAGCCGTCGGCAGGTGGGTACAGACCCCGCAGGCACACGGCGCGCCGTGAGCAGAGGTTCGGAGGGCCTGGAAACCCATCCTCACCCCCTGCGGCCGTGCAAATGGAGGACGGCTTGAACAGGCAGTTGATCTCTCCCTGCCGTGCAGAAGCTGCGGGAGGAGCAGGCTGGGGCTCGGCAGCGACGGGGCCCCACTGGCAAGGCTGTCACCGCAGTGCCACCCCGTTGCAGGGACAGGTCCGTGGGAAGGAGATGGAAAGCAGGAGGGCTGTGATGCTCGACTGGAGAGGGGAGATGGATCAGGGTGTTGAAATGAATTGCGATCTGAGAGAGAGGGAGTGATTTCTTCCATATGGATTACCCAGGCTGACCCCCTCTCAGCCTTCCCACTGGCCCTGGGGACCCAAGTCCTCTTGTCCCCATCCCTGAGCCCTGGGCCACCGTGCCACGGCAGCGGGCACTGTGCTGAGCCCCCTTCTGGGACAGCAGGCAGCAACCACGGGCAGCTTGGGCTGGGCAGGGTGAGCAAATGCCATCCCAGCCCTCAGGGCTGCCACCTCCCTCTGCACAGCACCTTGCACCAGAGGGACTGGGGGGTCACCCGAGTCACTACGGGGCCGTACAGACTGGCAGGGCGTTGCAGGGCGATGCTGCCTGCCTGCCAATGCAATCCCCAGCCGGAATTTTGCTGCAATGGTGTCAACGCAGCATCTTTCTCCTTCTGGAACAAGTTGCCTCCTAACCCCGAGCCCTCGAGAGCAATAGTCACGGGAAACCATGGAAACGGGTGGCTGGCACGTGACAGCGTGTGCCTGCGCTCCCGCCCCTGATTTATGTCCCACATCTGGAATGAGACGCTGAAGTTCAGGGCTGTTGGGGTTCCTTTGGGATTTTGAGGCAGCGGAGCATCGTCGCCACTTTACTCACCGTCTCCTGTTTGCGGAGCGGGATGGCACATGGGAACGGGGCTGGGCTCCTGCCAGGGCCAGATGTGATGTCCCCAAAGAGGGAGGCAGAAACCTTGAAAAGGCTGGGGGATTTCTCACTTACTTTGCTAATATTTTCTAATATTCTAATATTTCTAAATGGAGACTCTTGAGCCAAGACCCTTCAATTCCTGGTGCCAGGGAGCGAGGCGAAGCGCCCGCTGCAACCAGGCTCACCGTGGAACCCGGTACCAGGCTGTGAGCCCCGTATTGACTAAGACACAAGGTATGAAAGCTTCAAAGAGTCCTTTTCTTTAAACACACAGCAAGTAATAACTTAACCAATGCTCCACCTAGATTATCACGCAAGCGTTCATATTTGTCAGAATTTGAGTTTTTTCCCTTTTTGAAAGTGCTAGCGCTGCATTGCAGTTTTGCTCTGGTTTTAAGCTGGGTCTAAGCACAGCGCCTCTTCCCCTGCATTTTTAAGGGAGGGTGCTAAGCTTGGCCATGCCATCCTGGGTCCAGAGGGATTTCTCTGCTGCGTGGGGACATATTGTAGATAATATTTGAGCTCGGGCTCACGGGTGCTAATCCCAGTGGCTGATGGACAGAAGGCAAATCCAAACTTTAAGCTGTCTGGTGAAAATCTGATGATTTGGAAGCCAGTGGTGGTGTTACTGGGGACCTGAATGATGCCCAGCCTCCAGCCGGGTAGGATTGGCCACGCTGCTGTGTTTGCACACTGGTGGGTTTCGCAGCTCCTAGGTGAGCCGAGCTTTGTGTCCCTGAGCCAAGGGGTTCACAGAAGCGTGGGGCTCCCGGTCTGTCCCGGTGCAAATTCGGTGGGGGACCCACAGTGGGGGACCTGTGGGCAGCATCTTCTCCGCCAGCTCTCGTTAGATCTGCAAGAGCAAATTTGCTGACACTGCCAGTCTGGCTGCTGCTAACGGGGAGGTGGCCGAGGCTGGTTTGGAGGAGAAATACAGCAAAAAGCCTCGACAGATCTGCAATAACAAAGCTCCAGCCCCCAAAGGGGCTCAGCCACCCCCCAGCCCCTGCCTGCCCGGGTGTCAGAGCTGCACCCTCAGCCTGCCTGTCCGTCTCTCTGTCTGTCTGCCCTGCGAGGGTGCGCAGCGGGTGCGGGAGGCGGCTGTGCACACCAGGCTGCTTCTCTTGTCTCTGATCCCCCTCTGGGGGATTGTCGGTTATTACAAGTCTCTGTAGTATTTTCCTTCTCTCTGTGCAAATGGACTGTGCTGCGGGTTTAATATGCCGGATTTTCTGGGAGCTGGAAATGGCATTCGGGTAAAACACAGCCCAAAAGCACACACACGAAGGCAGCGGGAAGCCTGGCGTGGAGGGGTTCCCGCACTCCTCGTCCCTGCCAAGACGCTACCAGGAGCGATGCAATCGCAGAACAACAATAATACATTCATTTCACGAGTGCCTTAACTCTGGATCCCTTTACAACTGGGTCCTGCCACGAGAAGGGAGAGCAAAATCTCATCATTAAAAAAGTCCCTGTGGGACAGACCATGATCTCTGTTGGGTGGCAGAGAGATGCTCGCGAGTGGGGGTGCCTCGCGCTCCCCTCTCGCCCCGACTCTCCGTGCAGCCCAAGAATCAGAGGCAAGCGAGGGTCTGTCCTTTAAAACACAACCGCCTGCAAAATAAGGGAGCGCGAGGGGGAGAGCCGAGGCAGAGCTCAGCGCAGCCAGCGGTTGGGATAACTTTAACTCGGCACTTTGGATTCTGAATTTCCTCTGAGCTGTTTACAAGGGCTGATAAAAAACCTTCCAGCCCTACCTCCCCCGCCCAGCACCGTCCTGATGTTGCCCAGAACATCTCCCTCATCCCTCCCTTTCGGGGAGGAAAAAAAAGGGAAGGAGGGAGGAGTGGGAGAGAGGAGGAGAGAGGGAGAAAGTGAGCTCACGTTCACACATTGGTAAAGAGGCTGGTCTTGCAATGCCTTTGAATATTTTACTTTTAGGCAGTTCCCCGTCAGTCAGCCACACACATCCGAGCCGAGCTGAAGCTAACTACAGCCATGGACAGCACTAGGAGATCTGAAATCTAATCGCATGCATCATACCTCCGGGATATTTTTTTAAATTACATATATAAACACGCCGACAGGCAGCCGCGCTCGCACACACACGCATATACATCCACACATCGGCAGAGCCGCCAGCACCCGCACGGCCGCTGAGCAAACACCTTGTCTCTTCTCGCAGGATATACCCGCTCACACACATCTCTCTTTATCTCCTCCTGGCTTCCCGGAGGATCGTGCCGGCTGTTTTTCATGGAGAAAGTCCAGGGAGAAATGGAGATTGAGAGATGGGAAAGAAGTGAAGAGATTTCAGACGCAGAAAAAAAGGTTATTCAAGAGACATGGAGCAGAGTATATGCAAACTGCGAGGATGTTGGGGTCTCCATACTCATCAGGTATTTAAAAAACAAACAAAAAAAGGAAGCAGCAAATCCAACTAAATCTCTTTATAGCTGAGAAAGAGGCAGAACAGTATATATAACTGAACCGAAATGAATGACAGCGAGTGGGGAGCTGGCTGGGTGTATTCGCTGGCTGGGAGCAGGGAGGGTTTCACAGCACTCCTCTGATTTCCACACCTTTGAGCCGGGTGGCGGCGGCGGGGGGAGCGGGGGGAGCCTTGCCGGGGGACTTTGGGGGAAGCTGCTTCCCTCGCAAAGGTCACCTTAGCCCGCGGCCGGAGCTGGGGGGGTGGCGGAGGGGGGAGGAGAGCGGCGCCGGGCTTGGGTGGGTTGGGGTTGGTTTTTTTTTTTAAATCCCCCCCCCTCCCAGTTAGCTGCGTGCGGATGGCATCGGTACGTAGCAGGCTGGCGGGTGAAATAATGCAAGTTGGGAGCCAAGATAAACCCCAAGCAGGTGTGTCTCCGAGGGCACCATCTGTCCCTCCGGCGGCAGCGTCGGCGGGAAGGAGAGCGCCGAAGTTGGCGGCGGAAGGGGGGGCGAGGGGGGGGGGCACAGGCAGGAGAGGGGGGCAGCGGCGGGGGGGGCAGGCACCCAGCCGCCCCGGGAGCGGGGTGCGGAGCATCGCCCGACGGCGTGGGGCTGTGCGGCAGAGATGGGCAGCTGGCGAGCCCCGTGTCTGTGCCTGAAACCAAAACGGGGGAGATGCTCTTGAGGTGGGGAACAGAGGCAGGGGGTTTTCTTGTATTGTCTGGGGGCGCGACTCTTGTCTGGGTACCCCGGGAAAGTGCCCAGCGGGAATCTCATGGGGTCCCGCAGACGCTGGGAGTTTGGGGTATCAGTGGGGTGCAGCACCAGCAGGCCGTTTCCCTTATTTAAGAGGGGAGAGGAGGACGGGCAGGGCGAGGAGAGGGGCAGGCGAGATGCCCGCACTCACCTGTTGGCAAACAGCAAAGATGCTCTCTGGAGAAACAAAGCTCCCACCACCCATCCCGGGGACCAGCAATGCAGGGATCTCCCTGGTCCGGCTCCCGCCTGGACCCAACCCCAGGCACCCCAGATAGGAGACAGGAGACTGTGTTGTGTCCTTCCTGTTTTGCTCCTGCAGCAGGGGACCGTGGGTGCTCCAAGAACCCCTTGGATGGATGCGCTGTTTATTAATAATCATCCAAAAGTTTTCCAAGAGGCTGAGAGCTAATGCCCTGAGCCCACGGGATCTGCGGAGAGCAGAGGCTCCCCAGACGTGCCGGTGAGCAGAGCTGGTTCTCCTCCAGGCTTACTGGCAGCACTGCAACGGGATTTTCCTAGCAAGACCCCTCCGCAGAGAATCCAAAATGACATTTGAGTCCCCTCTCTGCCTCCTTCTCAAACATTTCCTTCTCTCAGAGCCAGCTGATGGCTGAGCCCATTCCTCCACAGCCCCCCGCTCTGTGTAACCGACCGGGGTGGTCTGGAGGTGCGACAGCCCCGCGGCTGGGGACACCAAACCCACCCGGGCTGGGTTTGAAGCCTGCACATGGCACAGGTCCGGGGAATGCAAAATTCCCCTTTTCCCCATCCCTTGAGCTAGCTTTGGCATGGGGCCTGGCCAGCAGCCATGCACGGCCAGCTCCTTGCCCAGCACCCAGGTCATGCCATGGCCCCATCCTCAAGCGCAGCCGGGTGCCCCCCTGCCCGCAAGCACAGGGAGGGTGGCCGGGTGCCCACGGCTGGTGCTGAGGGACTCGTGGCAATGCCATGGGGGGGATTCACCCAGGGCAGCTCATTGCTTTTGGTGTCCCTGTGTGCAGTCATGGGGCTCGGAGCAGAGCTGGGGACGAGGGGCAGCGAGGTGCGGCAGCGGGGACCATGTGGCCGAGCTCTGGTCCCAACTCAAACTTTCCCAGTAGAAGTTTCTGGTCCAGTTTTTTTTTTTCCAGGGAGAGTTGTGGCACCATGGTGAGGGGTTTCTCCCCGCTGTGCCAACAGGGCAGGACTGAGCTGGGTCCCAGGGTGAACCCCGGCTCCTTGGGAGCCTTTACATGCTCGGCTATGGCACGTGCCCTAGCACGTCCCAGCTAAACCCACCACCCGCTCCCTCAGCCAGAGCTTCCCTGGGGTGCTTAAAGCGAGGTCTGGACTTTTGATGAATGTCCCTGGGGATGACGGTGTAATTTGGGAGAGCTACTGTCCCTGCCAGCAGCACCGGTTGGAGCAGCACACCTGCCTGCATCCCTGCGCCACGGCACCCGTGGCCGAGCTGCCCCCCCCCGGCACCAAACCCCGTCCCCAAAGAGGGCTTCGTACTGCTGCCCTGAGCCCCGCTCTCCCCGCCAGCTCTGACGAGCTCAACCTCAGCTCCCCGGCGAAGCGCGCGCCTGGGCGAAAGCAGGGCAGCCCTGGCCGGGGTTGGGAGCACCGGTGGCCGCTGCTCTCCCGGCTGCGTTTCCCGGCTGACATCAGCCGCCGGGAGAAGTGGGTCATGCGTGGAGGCCGCCGGGAGCCCGGGCAGCGCGGGCGGGTGGCAGCCGCTTCCCAAGACATGATTCAGCAGCTCCAGAGGTCGGGGCTGGGGAGGGGGCGGCAGGCAGCCGCCGGTGCGGTGCGAGCTGACCTGCCCAGCTCGCTTTTGGGTGCGCACACATGCAATGTGCCGGGGGCCGAGAGCTGCCCCAGCTAGCCTCCGTGCTTTACCGGTACAGGGCTGGTGTTGCTCATCGCCTTGCTAGGGAAACTGAGGCAGAAAGTGATGTGCAAAAGGGTGGCCGGGGAGAGGGAAGGGGGATGCATGGCTGTGGGCCCCCATTTGGTGCAACCCCACTGTGCAGACCAGTAAAAGCAGGCAAATCTGTTAGCAGCCACATTTCTGTTGTCAGGGTTGCGACCGGGGAGTTGCCTGTGTCTGGTGGCAGAGGGTCTCTTCCATGCTTTCCTGCTCCATCCCCTCTCCGTCCCTTTGATGCTGCTGAGGGCAGGGAATGACTGTTTCCCATGTGGGAAGGGCTGGGGGTTTGCAGCACCTCTGGACTTAAAGGGTTGAAATGAATCTGGGGCCTGATCCTGTGCCCTGAGGGCGGAGGCAGGAGGGCAGCGATGCCCACCCAAAAGGCAGCGATGGGGAGGGCTGCAGCGCCGGTGACCCACAGGAACCCAGTCCGGCTCCCTCCACCCCTCCTTCAGCCCCCACCCAGCAACCTCCTTCTCCACCTCTAGCCTTTCCATGCTTTGCAGGTAGGGAAACTGAGGCACAGAGCTGGGCATCAGGTTCCCAGCCCTCGTGGCTGCTGCTAGTGCTTGAAGCCATAGCAAACCCCTGCGGTCCTGCTAGTAGCACGGTGGGGTCCTGATCTCACAGGGCCTCCGGGCTCCCAGGGGACATAAACACGAATAATAGGGACTTCTGGCTGAGCAGCCACCGGATCATGGGAATCTGCGCTGTGTGGTTACAACTATGTCGCTAATTGACAATTTCCTCGGTGGGGGAGCCTCGCGCCGGAGGAAGCACAGTCTCCTCGCCACGCTCATCATCTTCCTCCTCGGGAGCTCAGGGGCCTCTGCAGGCTCCATCTCACAGCCGCCGCCTTAACCCTTGCTGGAGTTGGAGCTGGAGCTGGAGCTGGAGCCTCGACCTGCACATTTGGGGCCGTGCGTATCGGCTGGGTCGCTCCCAAGCAGGTATGCCGGCCAGCATGGCTGGAAGCCCTGGGCTGCAGCTCACCCGTAGCCTCCCCATGCCCCTGGGCTCGTTGCTGTGCCTCAGTTTCCCCATCTGTAATTTAGGAATCAGTCCTTTTTGAAAAACACCCCTCACGAGAGAGCTCACAGCAGGGGAGCCCAGGCATGTGAGGGGAGCAGGGCAGTCTTCAGCAGCTCTGGCATCTGCATCAGCCCTCGCTGTGCGGCGCAGGAGCCCTTTGAGCATGCGGCCGTCACTCCCCAAGCATCCCCCTTTCTGTAACGCCCTCACAATGGTTTATTGCCAATACTCCACGCTCCGAGACTGTGCTGGGGGATGCAAGCACCCGGGTGGCTCAGCCCTCCCGCTGCCCACCCTCTGCGGCACGCAGGGGCTGAGAGCACCCAGGCGAGCAGGGGTGAGCATCAGCGGGGGCTCGGGACCCTCACTCCTTTGCAGACCCTGACTAAGCCCAGGATGCCAGGGCTAAAACCGCAGCCTGTCCTGACCGTCACATGCATTCGCTCCCACACCCACACACACGTACCGCGGTCACAGATGTGGGACCACAAAACTTTACGGATCCCATCAGGGGATAAAACCCAGGGATAGTTTCTATTAGCTCCCAGGCAAATCCGCACCAAATGTTAATGCCGTGCCAAGCGCAGGCAATGCAAGCTGCCACAGCCACCGCAGGCTGTGCCGCGTCCACAGGGTTTCTCCATCACTGTTGCCTCCACCTCCGCTCCAGACCCATCAGCTTTCCAAATTTCCAAAATTGTTACCTTCTCCATCACTCCTGATGCGCTCTTTCCCTCTCAGGAGGCGTAGGAGGGGAAGCGAAAGGATTGCCAATGCAGAATCAGGCCCCCGGATTTTGACAGCTGCTTAGTCTGAGCTGACACACCTGGATTCAGGCAGTTTGCAAAGAGCTTTGAAATATAAAAGCACTCCTTGGATGCCAGACGTTATTGTAAGTTTTAGGTTAAAATAGCAAAGAGCCAGAGTAATGAGTCTGGCAATGCAGAAAACCCTTTTTTTTTCAGCTGAATCTAAAAAAATGGGTTGAATCCACCCAAAAATGGCATTTAAAGAAATTATTTTGCAGCTACCCCCAAAGCCAACGTGTGTTTTGTGGAGGTGTCCATAGGGAAGGGGTCCGTTCCTGGCTGCTGACGGGTAAATTTCAGAGCAAAGCAGCTCAGAGAGATCCCCCTGCTGCAAAATCTCGCTTTGAAAAGGGCGTGATGAAAAGACCAGCCTTCTGTGTGGCAATATCCCTGTCCCACGGCTTGTCACACGCTCGCGAATCATTGTGGTCAAGCTGGAGAGATGTTTTTCTGGAGACAAGGAGAGCCCGAGAGCAGCAGGACTCTGCTCTGCTGACGAGGACACGCACGAGGAACATTTTCCAAAACAACGGCCCCCTCCATGAGCAGTGAAAGGGGCCAGTGTGGGTTTAATAAGCTCTGTCTAGAAACAGCCCCTTTCCGTACGGCTGTGTTTTCTCTCTGATCGCAGCACCTGGAACCAGCCCTTTCGGCCGCTTCATGGCCAAGGCGGCTGCGCGGGGATCCCTGCGGCACATCCCGCACCAGCCGCAGCCTCGGGGCTGCCAGCAGCTCTCAGGGTGACCCGAGAAGATCCTTTCCCACCTCCCCTGTCCCAAGGCTGCCCTTGCATCGAGCTGCGCGGGGCTCGAAAGATCCCACTCAACACCCGGAGAGCTGCAAGGACATCCCTGGCCAAGGGAAGCAAAGGCACAGGGGAGTCGAACGCTGTCCCTGGATGGTTTCCCTGGCTATGGCTGAGGACATGCTGGATGTGTTGGTACCAGCCCTGAAAATCCCTCCCCCGGAGCAGGAGGCGAGGGCCAAGTCTCTGCTCTGCTAACCGGCTCCGTTAATGAGGCTGCTGCAGCGGAGCGGGGCTGTACCTCCGAACGCGGCTCGGCGAGCACCCGGCTGCGGAGTTTCAGCACTCATTAAAGGCAGGAAAATGTCAGGACAGCCCTCGCCGGGCTGGCAGGCGCTGAGCGCGGCTGGGGAACGGGGAGTGCTGGCTGGCTGGCAATCCTGCTGGAGCGCAGTGCCGGGGGCGAGCGGCCGGCAGAGCCGCTGGTGACGCCGAGCCGGGGCTGCTGGTAATCGGCATGGGAGCATTGGAGAGGAGAGGCGGTGGCAGACACCAGCAAAAATCGGGTTCCTGATTTAGCTGGAGGGATGGCGGGTCCTGGCACAGGGACCATGTCCTTGTGAGTCTGGGTTACCCCTTCTCCACCTGGCTGGGGGTTGTCTTCCACCTCCAAACCCCTCCGCTGTCCCTGGGGGTCAGGGACACACAGCCGGGCTCCGTCCTCACCGTGTGTCTGCCTCAGAGGCAAGAGTCATGTTTTGGCATCGTTTCCTAATACCCATGGACCCTGCTGGGCCACGCTGACCCTGCTTGGCAGAGCTGTAGGAAGGGTGCCCGGTGTGGGGGGAGATGCTGATGGCGGGGTGGAGGGGGCCGACAAAGCTGTTCCTGCATGCTGCTTGCACCCAGCGGGCAGGGACGCGGGCAGGGACAGCGGTTTGGCAGCGGAGAGGGGCAGGGACACGCGTGTGGAGGATGAGGATGATGGTGTGGATGAAGGCAGTGAGCAAAGGGGATTGCAAGGGCCGTAGGAAACCGGAGGCGTGTGGGAAAGCCACTTTGGTGCTGTTAATTCACTTATCTGATGAAAGCTGACCTTACCCCTAGCCTAAAGGTTCATCTACGCAGCCAGGAGGCTTGGGGCTGAATCCACATATGTGGTAGGGGAAGACAACAGCAACGAGCACTTGGAGATGTGAGTTGTGCACACACGAGCGAGCAAGACGTGCCCCCGGGGGTTGCTAGCTTGTGCCCAAATGTATTTGGCTGCATCTTTACTGCTGGGTCCTCTCCCAGCCTCACTGGGCTGTCCTGGTCCCTCTGTCCCGGGGCTCTGCAGTGCCCGGGGTGTTACAGCCTCCGAGCACGGCTCAGCGTTGTGCCGGAGTCCGCTCCCGAGGCTTTGCAGCGGGATGTGGGCTTCACCTGGAGGAAGGCCAGCTACACCTCTTCTCCCTCAGCTGTAGAAGAAGTTGAATTTAGCATCAGTGTGTGGACCGGGGGCTTGGCCCTTTTCCCTCCAGCCCTCCTGCGCCGGAGCTGGAGATGCTGCCCACCACCATCTCCACCGCTCCGTGAGCCCTCGGAGAGAGGACACAGGCAGAGCTGTGCTGCGGGGGGCAAGCGGGCACCATCCTCTTCTCACTCCAATTAGATTTGCCTTTTTCTGTCTTGCTGGGTGGTGGCATTGACATGGCTGAGACCTTTCTCACCTTGGGCTGGGAGCTGTAAACACAGGCAGCACCCAGCACCCCTGCCCCAGCCCGAAAATAGGACGATAGACTACAGGTGGCTGGGAGGAGCAGGGGGGAATGTGCAGGCGAAGCGGTGAGGCAGCCCTCAGCATAATAAATAAATAGCAGCACCACACACCACCTGCCTACCCATTATCAGCTGCTTTGTAGGCACCCGAGCAGAAAGGAGTTGGAAGGAGAGGTTTGAAAAGGGACGCAGAGAGACTCCAGGCTGCATTAGAGAGAGTTTCTCCCACGTAGAGGGACGAGGCGAGAGAAAACATGAAAGCATGGGTAGGAAAATCTAGCAAAAAAAGTCTACGAGTGCTGGCTGGGGGTTCAGCTGAAGCCTCCCAGCAGCTTCGAGGGCTCGCTAGCATTTTTTCCCTGCAGTTTGCAAACAGGGTAAGTGAAGCATCAAGGGTTTAGGTGCCCAGGGGGACCAAGTGAGCAGCACCCAGGTGTCCTCTTTCCAGCTGGGGAAGGAAGGAGATGCCTGGCCTTGAAGATTTCCTCGGTGCAGGGTTTGCTCCGCAGGGTCTGGGGAGAGGGAGGAAGATGGGGGAGATGGGAGGAGAAGTGGCGTCTCTCCTCCTGAACAGAAAACAGGTTCCCAGTGACTGCAGTGTTTTTGCACCTTAATTATTTCCTTTGGCTCTGCTACTGGGAACGGTTGTGTCCTTAAAGTTGTTAAAAGGGCAAAAGAGAGAGGAAAAGCAATCCTGACATCCTGTCCGTTGGGTCCAGATGTAGCTCGCAGAGTACAAATTAGCGGGTGCAGAATGGAATCGCTTAAAAAGAAATTTAATGAGATTGGTATGCAGGCATCTGGTTTCTATCAATCATAATTTTGTGTGATATGCAATGGTAAATATCATCTTTTTAATGACTCCAATGAAGAAAAAGAGCCCAAAACACACACACACGCATAATGAGCCAACAAAATTCCAGAGCCTGAGACATTTGAACCCTCAAAAAATGTTCTGTAGATAGAAGAGGTGTCAGTTGGGGTTTTTCCAATTCACTATTGTTTGAGTTATTTTATTTCTTCCTTTTATTTTTTTCTCCTTTCCTCTGGTTATATTTAACCTTTGTGTTAAATTAATCTTCTCTGTTTATTAACAACTACCACTGAGCAAGCCTCCTTCCCTCTTTTTCTCGGTTCGACAACTCAAATATTTGCTCCAGGCCTGAAGTTCTTGCCGCAAGCGCCTGCCTTTCTCCAGCCCTGCAGAGAGGCAGTGGCCAAGGAGAGATGCTGCACGTCTCCGGCCGGCCACGGATTTGCTTTTCAACTTGAAGCAAAGATGGTTTGGGCTCCCCTGTTTCAGTTCTCCATCGATGAAAGCAAGCAGACAGCACACGGGGTTGAGCACATGAGCTGGGGATTTGCTGGTTTGACATCCCTCCAGCACCACTGCCGTCCCTCTTGCAGGTCTCTGAGGAAAGCTGCTGGGCTCAGCGCCCACGGGGGCATCACCTTGAGCGTCTGCGAAGCGGGGAAAGGTTGGAAACCAGTTTCTTGGATCCTTCACTGGCCTGGTCTCACCCGGCTTAGAGATTTTTTTATGTTTGATCAATCTTTGCCCCTGGCGTAGCCGGCCAAAAGCGGCAGAGAGGTGGAGGTGATGCCATGGGAGAGGCATGAAGCCTCTGCTCCTGCTCCTGAAGGGCATCGGCCCCGGCGGCTCCTTTCGGTCCTTCTCTTGGCGGAGGGATGCTGCGATTCCTGGCGATGCAGGGGTCAGTCCCCCCTTGTTGTACCCCTTCTGCTGAAAGAGCCTGGCTCAGACCAGGACTTTTTCTCAGCTCATTCCCTGGGTCTTCACAACATCATGCCTTTGAGCTGAGATCAAATAGGGCTTTTCAGGGACCTTCCGATGGTTTGGGATTCAGAAGCTTAGGCATGCATTGACCGGCTGGCAGCCTCCATCCCCTGCATCGGGGTAGTCTGTGGGCAACAGGTTCCACTTCCAGCAGCACCCGCTGCTCCCAGCGCCCGGGGGGATGCCTGCCAGAGCCGGAGGGTGAGGGGGAAAAGATCCGCTAGCAGGGATGGCAAAACCCTTAGCTCCCACCTTGGCGGGGTGTTCGCCGTCGATAGCTGGAGGGCATTGATCTCAAGGGTGGGCTGGAGCTGCGGGCTCGGGGGCTGCAGCAGCTTGCGCAGAGGTGGGGAGGGATGGGATGGGGGAAGAAGGATGCTGGGGCCAGATGGAAAAAATGGTCCCATTAAGACAGAGAGGAACGTTTGTCCTTCTGTTGGGAAATGCTTGGGGCAGAAGTCTTGAATCCTGGGAATGGTGCTATCTGCGTGGCCCTGGCCGGCTCCGTCCCCCCAGCCAGGGGACCGCTGTCCGTCCCCAACCGCCTCTCCGACAGCTCCGAGCTGAAGGGTACAGACTGAGCATCTCTGTGGCGACAGGAGCTGGAGACAGCCAGGCCTGGGAATGATTTCTCCCAACAGGGACCAGATGTGTCAGGAGGAGCTTTGCCGGGGGAGGAGGCTGCACAATAACAAGAGGAGTTTTGTCATGGGTCCCCTCCAGGTTTTAAAAGCAACACCTTGTCTCCCCATTCCACCTTCCTTCCTCCCTCACGCTTTCTGCCGCACACTCTTCACACCTCCGAAACCTATTTTGGGCCGTCTGATGAATCCCAGATGCCTCGGGGAAGCAACAGAAGTGGCGGTGCACTCCAGGCGCTGCTTCACACCGCTTCCTTGGCAATGCCCCCAAGCTTTCGCAAGCCAAGGGAGCGGGGGAAGGAAGGGAGGGGGGAAAAGGAGGAGAACGAAGTGGTAAATGAGCCTGGTCCTCAATATTGTGATTATTTGTGGAGTGGTGAGCAGGGAAGAGGATCCCACCTGGTCCTGGAGGGAGGTAGCAAAGGTTAGGAAAAGGAGTGGGATGGGTTCACGTGGTTTGGGATGGTGCTTGGGGAAGGGGTTACGGCAGCCTGGGAGGGAGGAGGAGGCAGTCTGTCTGGAGCCGGGGATGATGGGGGACAGCCCTGGGAGCCCTCTGCCACCTCCTGAGCATCCTTCACTGGTCCAGGCGAAGGGGGGCCCAAGAGGAGGCAGGGAGAGCCCCATTGGAGAGAGGGAGCTGCGTGAAAAGGGGGAGCAAACACTGACATGGTTCTCTCCCGTGTAAATTGAGTGGAAGGGGGTGGTTAACGAGTGTCAGCCCCGGCTGCTGAGAGCGACTGGCTCCAATGCTGGTATCGGTGGTGCTGGCATTGGTGGCCCCAGCCCTGCACCCTGTCACCTTGTGCCCTTCAAACCCCCAGCCCTCCAGCTCCCCAGGAAGCTCAGCACATCAGCTGCAACCACAGCTTCGTTTGCTTCAGTTGCATTTCATTGGGGCTGATTTAATCCGGCAGAAAAGAGGGGCCTCAGCCCCTCAGAGGGGCTGGCTGGGTGTCTGGGGCATCCTCATGCTAGGGGAACCGGCTCCTGGCATAGAGCAGCAGTGACATGAGCTCAGGGCTGAGATCTTGCTGGAGACTCTGGTGGGGCTGATCTGTGAAAGGTGGGGGCACCCTGGGCAGGGGGAGACTATTTTGGGTGGTAATGTGGGAATAAAGCCCATGGGGCCAAGAAGCTGCTGTGGGACTGGGGAAGAGGGGCAGGGAGAGGCTGGCTGGGATAAAGAGAGGTTTTCCTGCTCATCTCCAGCTCTCTGAGACAGGACATGATGTTTTGATGTGTGTGGGCATGTATACAGCATAGGGCATGCCTGGGTGGGGTCTCTGGGTATCAAGAACTCAGTCTTGCCTCTGCTTTGTAGATGAATATCTAGTTGTGATGCCCTTGTAGCAGATAGGGAAGGTTGGGGAGAAAGGCATCAACCTGCTGATTTTTAGGCAGCTGAATGCCACAGCTCCTGGGGAATTCAATGAGGAAACCAGCCGTGGCCGTGTTAGACGCAAGGGAGTGGTTTCCAGCATCTCTACCACTCCATGCTTTGCTTTAACCTCTCAGCCTGCTCTCACCCTCCTGAAGGTATTTTATTTCTCTTCTTTCTTGAAGGTTTTTTGTCAACTTCCCCTCAGCCAAGCAGTACTTCAGCCAGTTCAAGCACATGGAGGACCCGTTGGAGATGGAGAGGAGCTTGCAACTGCGTAAGCACGCTCGGCGGGTCATGGGTGCCATTAACACTGTGGTGGAGAACCTCAATGACTCCGAAAAGGTCTCCTCCGTTCTGGCCCTGGTGGGCAAGGCCCATGCCCTCAAGCACAAAGTGGAGCCCATCTACTTTAAGGTAAAGGATAGGAGCAAAAAAATCACGGGGATGCTTTAGAAATTAGGAAGAGGGCAGGAGAGAGGGAGCCGTGGCGAGCTGGTGCTGCCTGTCCTTGCCGGGAGGAGGCTGGCTGATCGTGGGGGTTGCTCCCCACGTGGCTGCAGTGTCCCCCTGCGATGCTGTCCCACGCAGACCACCACTCCCAAATGCAGCCAACGCTGGAGCATCCCCTGCCCAGGGAAACCCACCTGCCTGCGTCCTGCCTGCAGCCCCTCCGGCACGGCTGTGGCCCTATATCCCTTCTTTTAGAAATCAAGCGTGATAGAAGGGACTAAATAATTTGAGGTGCCCAAATTAGGGAGGTGCTTGAACCTGCAAGCAGCACGCCACGGTGCCTGGGCCTCAGCCTCCCCCCTGCCCGGGCAGGCTGGTTACCTGGGGTGTCAACAGACCTCCCGAACGTCTGTCTGTCCCACAGAGGGTTGTCATTCCCAGAACTCAGCAACAGGACTAAACTGTTTTTGTAGGGAAAAGCTAAATTTGCAGTTAGCTGCTCCCTGGAAAGTTATTAACCCTTTGCTGTCCGCCTCCCTCCAGAAACTCACTGGTGTCATGCTGGAGGTCATTGCTGAAGAATACGCCAACGACTTCACCCCAGAGGTGCACGGCGCCTGGACCAAGATGAAGACCCTCATCTACACCCACGTGACGGCGGCGTACAAGGAGGTGGGCTGGGCGCAGTACCCCACCGCCACCCTGTGAGCGGCCAGCGGGGCCAGGCGAGGGGCAGGGAGGGCTTCGCTCACCCCAGGACTTCACTCTGGTCTCTTCTCAAGATCTTCGCTCAGTCTGGGGAGCCCGGTAGGGCCAGCTCTGTTAGCTGCCAAGTCACAATTCGATCTCCATGGGGTTTAAAAACAAACTAAATAAGCCAAAAAAAAAATAGAACCACGAAGGGTGTGGGTGGGTCAGGGTGAAGCAGTTGCAGGGGACGCTGGAAGGGGATGCAGAGCGCGAGGGGAGAGTGCTGGTTGTTGGCTCTATCTTACTGTCCTGGCCTGTCCATCACCACCTCCCAAATCCTGCACCTCGCTTACGCCATCTCAAAATCCCTTGCACAAGCTCTGCTGCGCAGCAGCGACGTGCAGCCCCGTTCACTGACGAATGACACAACCCTCGTTTTCCATGCAAAGCCCCCGGGTAAACCTGGCCCCTTGCTTTTGGGGGTGCGATGCTTATGGAGACTGCCGCCTGCCCGGCTGGCACCGAAAACGCTTTGCTTTGCACTTTCTCTACTCCCCTAGCAGAGTGGCAGGGCTGATGGCTGCAGCCAGAGCCGCTCTCGGCTGTCCATCACCCTGCACCGTGGGCTGACAGCAGCCCTCGCCTCTCCCGTCATCCACAGTCCCTCTCCTTGGCTGGCTGTTGCAAACCCTCCTGGGGCTGGAGGGAGCGAGGGGGTGGGAGAGACGTGCTCCCCCAGCGTGAGAGAGTGGGGAAGGAGGGGGCTGCCTTTGGGCTGCCTCCCCTCGTGGCTCGGAGCACGGCGCGTAGGTGGGATCCCTGTGCCAGATGCAGGGAGGTGGTGAGCCCACCCGCCTCCCTTCAGCTCTCGTGGGCAGCAAGGACGTGCGTGAGGATGGGCTTGGGTGGCACGGGTCGTGCCATTGCCCTGGGAGCTGGCACATGTAGGTCTGTCTGTCCGGCAGCCAGCAGCAGGGATGTAGGGCTGGGGTGGCTCTGCCCCGCTCGGTGAGAAGGGGAGTTCGGGTTGTGATCAGGAGGGGGAAAAGATGAAGTGGACATAGCAGGAGGGATTCCTGGGTGTGAAGAAAGGTCCCTGCTCTGTTAAAATTAATAAATAACTTGTTACATAGAATATATTCCTGCCCTCTTGGTGAAACTGGATTCCTTCAAATAAAGTGCCTGGTAGAAATCAACCCATGCAGGAGCTGCGTCCCTCTTCGGGGGCCGGCAGTGCTCCCGCCCGT
Source organism: Gymnogyps californianus (assembly GCF_018139145.2). Lineage (NCBI taxonomy): Eukaryota > Metazoa > Chordata > Aves > Accipitriformes > Cathartidae > Gymnogyps > Gymnogyps californianus. Next base: position 8,592,787 of record NC_059489.1, on the reverse strand, counting down.
GCCTGGGAAAGGCCTCTCCCCCCCCACCCCCCAAACCGAGACGCGGCTGCAGGGCTCGCAGCACTCATCCTGCCTCCAACACCGACTCCTCCTCAAGCTGTGGGTGAGTCTGCTTGGTTTCTGCCTCAGTTTCCCCTTCGGTTACAAAAAAGGGAGGAGGAGCAGCCCCGTTGCCTCCTGCACACATGTGCTTGGATTTATAGGATCCTCTGGGGACTGATTCCCGAAGGATTGGGGATGAAGCATCAGATGTGCTAGGAAGCTTTGGCATCCTTGTCACCCAGTATTTCCCAAAATGTCTCTGTTATTTTTAGAGCCCTAGCATTAAGGGCAATGTTACCTATTGAAGTGGGAGGGGGGTTTCCTTCTGAGATTTCCTCTGGCCTCACTCCACTATTTCCCTGGAGAGCTGGCAGCTTTCTGGGAGAGTCCAGCTCCTCTCCTGGATGTCAGCTTGACAGGCAGCGAGCCCACGGTCCCCGGCTGGGATCCCCACGGCTGCCCTGGGGATGTCCCCCCCCACCGCAGGGACACCGCTGGAGGGGGCAGCAGTAACTCTCCCCGGGGCTGATCTCCCTCCTCTGGAGCAGCCAGCAAGAAACTCCTGCTTTGCTCACCTGCAGCCAGTTCTGTGCTTTTAATCATCCCAAGGGAATAGGGGTTTGTTTTGGTTTTTTTTTCCTGTTTCTGGTGTTTTGTTTCCATGCCAAGGGGCTTCTCTGCCCCCCAGCCCTGGCACTGCTGGGGGGGTGGCCAGCACCGGGTGCCCGCTCCCAGAAAAGCTCTCAGTGGGGTTTTCCCCTTTCCTCCACCGGCTGTAACAGCAGGTTTCTGCTCAGGATCCGTGGGAGCCCGTATGGAGGGGCAAACCCCCGGACCCCAGCCTTCTCCCTTCCATCGCTCGTGCCAAGATGCTGGCACAGCCCACGGCTGGGCGGCGACCCTGGGGACCGCTGCTCAAAGCAGCAGGAGAGGTGTGCTTGGGGGAAAATGTCTTCTCCTCTTCCTCTGCGCTCAGTTAGATGCAGCCAGGAGTTTGTGTCATCGCCCAGTGCCCTGGCTCTGGGCAAAGGGGGATTTGGGGAGGGCTCTAAACCTCTTGGCTGCGTTCCCCAGCGCTCCCTCACCTTTCTGTAGAGCCCTGGGACCAGGGTTAGTCCCAAAATAGCCCCAGGACTCCACTAATGCCACTACAGCCGCTCTCTCTGCCTTGGAGTTCTTTCCTCCCTATGTCCCACAATAAAACAGGTGGAGAGGAGCGATGGAGCCAGCAGCGACGGCATGTTCTGGGTGTACATAGAGGGTTGGGTGGAAATAACCGTTCAGGGCACGGCTGTCCTTGGCATGGCAGCGTGCAAGGTCAAGGGGTTTATAAAAGGAAGGGACGGGCACAGGGTGACAAGTGATGCTGCTTTGCTGACGGGGTGGGCTGTCATTTAGAGTCAGCACCCCTGAAAGCCAGCCCACCAGCCTGCACCGGTGAAGGTGCCAGCAGCTGATGGCTCCGGCTCATGTCCGAATGTCCAAGCAGCTGCTCATCCCTTGCGCAGTTGGCGAAGGCATCCTTCCAACGGCAGCTGCTGGCCGGGGTCAGGATTAGGCCCGTGCAGATGGGAAAAGACCTGTTTAGTCATTGACTTTGCTCTAGTGCAAGAATGGAGAGCGATTGCTTGGAGCAAGTCTGTTTGTTAGATATTTTTTTGGGTACATCACGGGACTCTCACAAGCGCAGCTCCACCGATTTCTGCCAAAACTTCCGGGCCAGCGGCGTATATTTTCGATGAGTTCATGTACTCCCCGTGCTCTGCGGATGCTGGGCCAGGGATGTTTCTGTACAGGGATGTTTCATCTTTAGGCAAAGTTCACACATTAACCTTTGAGGTTAATATTCTCCAGGCAGGAATTTTTATTTTTCAGTGCAAACTCTTCCTCTCCTTTCCCACAACCAAAATTGGGCTTGGTCGTGGTCAGCAGGGAAGCGATTTTGGGGTGGCTGGGAAGTGCCCATGTTCATGCCCGACCCACCCGAGTGCCTTGGCTTTGGGGGAGCCGCAGTGAGGTCCCCCCACCTCACCTTTGAATGGGGCTTGGTTTCTTTTTTTTTTTTTTTTTGCATCCCTAGAAAAAACTGACCCGTGACCTCATGCACCCACGCATGTGTTTGCTGGGCTTGGGGTTTTTTCCAGGCACATTTTTCTAAAGCAAATCCAGATGCGTGCAGCTGCTGTCCCTCAAGGAGCTCCCCTATCAGCCAAATTGCAGGCCAGTTGAATATATGCAAACAAAACCGTGTTTATTTTTACCAGCTCTGTAGGAAGTAAAATGAAGCAGGGAGGGCAGCCGGGGCAGAGCTCGCAAAGGGAAGAGACAGAGATAAAGCAAACGCCCCCTCTTCGCCGCCCGCAGCAGAGCCGGCATTGCTTAAATCAGGGAAAATTCTCATCTGGAGAGAGATGAAAATGAACAGAAAAAGGAAAAAAATACCATTCCAGAGTGACAGGGCTGATAAATGCTGTGTGGAAGAGCAGAAAGGGAGGCCGGGTCCTGGCTCTGAGCATGGCTCTCCAGCACACACGCCTGCACACGCCTGCACAGCTGCTCCCGGTTACCGCCAGCCCCGTCACTCCCCCCCGAACCCACCGCAGCCGGCGGGGGACCCCCTCGTCCCCCCTTCCCTTCAGGCCCTGCTCTCTGAGGCTCGACATTTTGCCTCCCGGCGCGCTTGGGCTGAGATAAGGGCGCTGCCCATGTGCGCTTTGGGCTTGGCTTTGCTCTCCTTAACAGGGGCAGGTAGGGATCGACATGCAAAGTTGTTCCCCCAAAATTCATGGGCGAGAAGCTGGGGACTCAGGGCACGGCACCGGCACTGCTGGGGACCAGCCAGTCTCTCCCCTTCCCTGGGGGAGACCCCCATGTCCCCCAGCCCCATTCGCCTTCCCCAGGGATGCTGCTGGACTGCTCCTGCTCACTCTGCTCCTCTCTGATGCCCGTGCCGTTGCGGCTGCCCCCCGTGCAAGCCAGCCAAGCTCAGCTCAGAGCTGCCGCCCCCGTAACCAGAGCAGGATCCGGCCCCTGGCTCAGCCAGCACCTCTGCATTAGCATCAGGGCTGGGCTTGGACCTGTGACCCGGGTGGGAAAGTCTTTGTGCCCCCTGCCAGCAGCAGATGAATGCCGATTGAGGGGGGGGGATTCGGTGTCCCTGGGGTAGGGTCCGTCGCCCCCGAGCACCTCGTCCCAGCTCTCTTTGGGGACACCCGCTCATATCAACCAGCTTGTGTCCCCCCACCCCAAGTTCAATTCTGTGTTTGGTCAGAGGGAGCTCAGCGCTGGAGGGAATGGGAAATGTTGGGTTGGGATGGGACATAGATCCCGTCCACCCTGTCCCCCCCTCCCTATGGCCAACACTCAAGGCAGGTATAGCTCCATATACACCCGGCCAGCTAGAGAGACACCCCAATGCCACCAGAGCCATTCGGACAAGGAACCCTTGAGGACCTTGTGCCACCACCCTCGTCTTCTTTTACGGAGAGACAAATCCCCAAGGCAGCCGAGCCACAGGCTCTCCCGGGGGAATCTTCTTGCATCTCTGCCAGTTTGCTCCAGTTTGCCCCAGTAAAGGGGATCCCAGCATCTCCCCGCTCTCTGAGGAGGTGCCTAGCGACTTCAGTGGGGACCAGATTCCGGCTGGCTGGGCTCTGGCGCCGGAGCTCAGCCTTCCCTGCCCCTTGCCGTAGGGAAGCCGCCCTGGTGCACTGATGTCAGTGCGAGGACTGCTCGGGGCCAGCACCAGTGATGCCGGACAGATGGGTGGAAGGGAAACCCATGAGCTAACCTTGGACCAACTTACAGAAAGGGAGGGATAAAACTACCCGCCTGGGTCTGACCTATTTAACAGACTGCGACGCTAACTATTTTCCATAGCTGAAGTTGTCTCTAATTGTTAGTATGTCTTATTCAGTCCCATCGTGACCCACAGACATGAGCCGGCGTGGTCTGATGTAACTCCTTGTCTTTCCTGTTACTGCTGCGGATACTGTTCATGTATGTGTTTCTCGGCGCTTCCGTGCTGGTTTTATACATGCCGTTTTGTGTACAATGGGTGTAACTTGTTTTTCTTTTTGTAGGTTTTTAGTATGTTTGTAACCGGACAGAATGGTGTTATTAAACTGAAACTTGTATCTTCAGTGGATAAATCAATCAAACCCCTCCAGCTCTTCTTGGTTTCTTTCTGGTGGGGTGGCTGCGAGGTGGGGGGATGTCGGGGGGATGCGAGGGGCTGCCCCATGCCCAGGTGGGTCTGTGGGTTCCTGCTCACTCTGGGGCACCGGCGAGGGAGCTTTGTGGCTGGAAAGCAGCAGCAAAGGGAGGAGCTGTGCCCTTCACTGCCCTTCTGCACCAAGGGTGTAGAGGTGGCCGGAGGCATCTTACTAATGGGCTCAGGTGAGAAGGGGAAGGTCTGCTCCTCCTCTGGGCTCTTTGCTTGGCTTCCAGGTACGTTCTGCAAACCTCCGGGGGCTCTCCCTGAATCAGGAGCCGTTCCCATGCCTTCACCAGCCCAGCCGGCCCAAAATGCATGCAGGGAGGATGAGCTGCAAGGGACTGGCCAGGGACTTTCCCTAACAGACATCCTACACCTAACAGACAGCCCACGCACAGCCTCCATGGCACGCGAATCCGGGCAGGCACCGAGACGAAGGCTCCTCTCCGCCGCGGGAGGCAGCGGGACAGAGCTGGACGTGAAACCTGCAGTGGTGATGGCCACGAGATGCAGCAACCACGACCGCCAAGGACTGTGAGATAGTTCCCAGCCTTTAAAAATAACAAACAGCTCCCTGAGCAGCAGAAGCCAAGCTTGCCGTGGCTCTGTCCCACACAGCTCCTCCTGTGTCTCTCGCTGCGGCTGGATCACGTTGCAGTGGGACGGGTCCCAGCACGGTTGGGTCACATCGTGGTTTCCCTCCGTGGGTCTTTACAGCTCCCTCTTTTGCAAAACAGTCCCGTGATGTATCTGAGACCTCTGTCAAATTTGGCTGACGCTGGCCAAGCTTTCCAAAGTTGTCGGCAAAGGACAGATGGACAGACAGACAGACAGATGCATGTTATAGTCCCATAAGCCCCATTTCCGTGGGATGCAAGGCTTGGAAAAGAAATCTGAGCAATTCTTTTTATTGTGCTCCTCTCTACTGATGCCAAGGACATCACCACAAGTCAGAAGGGGCTTTTCAGGGAAGGGAAAGCTCACCCCACCAGGGTGGTAGGAACCACCAGCACCTGGCCACAGGCAATTTTAAGGGGAGCAATCCCAGTTTAGGACCCCTGTCTGAGGCTGGGGAGGGGCTCAGTGGGGTCTGAGAGGGAGGAGGGCAGAGACCGGTGCCTTGCAGGCTGCCCAAAGTCTTGGGAAGCCTGATGCTGGCTTGTCTCCTGTTGGGCTGAGGGCAACGATGATGTTCTCCAGCCCTGCACGTGGTGGAGTAGCTCTTGCATGGGCAGGCATTTGAGCTAGTCTGGGGTCCCCAAGCTACAGGGACTGGGGTAGCCATGCAAGGGGAGCCTGTTTCTTCCCCTACAGCTCAGACGAAACAAGCCCAACTGGCCACGGCCATGAAGAAGGGAACCAAAGGCCAACCCACGTGGGGAGGGGAATAACTGCCTGGTTCAATCTGTCTTCTCCTGCTGAGTCTTCTTTTTGGGGGGAAAACCGCTTGGTGCTGTTAATGCAATTAATAAGCCGTCCTCGGAGTCTCCGCCACATCCTGTATACGCTTCCAGGCGGAAGCAAATGGTCAGCAAAGCCCGCATGCTGCTATGCTCCAGATGGGAAACGTTGGCTTGGAAACCATGAGCAAAAGGACTGGCCAGCTCAGGAGTGGGGAGGTTGCGGTGGGGACCTGAAGCTCTTAGACCTTTGCACGCTGGGCTGAGACTAGCCAGAACCAGCGGTGGCCGGAGGGTGCTGACATGGGGCTGGTTTTTCCAAGAGCTTCTTGAAAAGGAGCCGGGAATTTCAGCATTACCTTGCAGGGAGAAAATATGTACACAGCCCTTCACTTTGTACTAATATTTACCCCCAGATCTCGTCACTTGGGGGTGGCTGTGACGATCGCGCCGTGACCCGGACCCCGTGGCCATGCCAGTGCTCTGCAAGCGCTGGTGGAAAAGGAGACAGGGTGGGAGGATGAGGCTCGCAGCGCACTGGAAAATTGGCCCAAGCGCCCGGGTGATGGGCTTACACCCTCCTCCTTTCCTGTGCCCGGGGGGGGCTAAATCCATCTTGTTTCCAATTGTCACAGCCTGGGGATGCTGCTTTCCAGGAGGCAACCCTCACCCAAGGGAGCCAGAGGAGATCCAGCTCTTAGACACCACCTCAGTGGCCCTGGTGAGTGGGAGGGAGAAGGGAATTCAATAGCTAAATCATGGGACGGGGTGTGCTCCCAGCCCATCTCCCATGCTCCAGCCCCGGGAAAGCCCATCTGCCCCACACCACCGGCCATGGGATCCAGCGCTCCCTGCCCAGTGCCTGCCACGTGCTGGGGGAATTACAGCTCCACGAGCCTGGTGCAGATGTGGGCTCAGAGGTGGCACGTCTCCACCGTGTGTCCATATCTCGCCGGCACCCGGTGACAGCCAAGGGGAGAGCCAGGAGGTTACTGCGAGGGACAGACAGAAATACATCTGCAAAGGGGAGATTAAAAAAGAGAATATGCAATAACTGTGCTGCACAAATACCTATTAAAACCCAGCCTGCAGGAGCTGGCGGTGAGAAGTCGTCTTCCCTTGTGTCCTGGGTGGCACAGGGCGAGAAGCCTCAGGAGACAGAGCTTGCAGGCTCCCACCGGCTTGAGGGACACATCCCTTCTTCTTCTCCATTATCTGCACTGAGATAAGAGCCAGGAGCTCCAGGCTTTGCTGTATGAACCGCCCTATGGCCACCCTCACCAGTGCGGGGTTTTTGGCGGCTCCTTGCTCAGAGCAAAACCCCCGGGGGAAAAAAAAAAGCAGGAAAATATCCCACCCCGGCGGGGCTGACACTGAGCAGGAGCCAGCCCTTCCTTCCGCGCCCGGCTCCTCTTCAGCTGCGCTGGCTGATATGGTTTATCTGAGCAGCACTGAATGTAAACGCTGTCAGCGCCGGCCGGGATTAATTCCCGGGAGTCTGGCAGCCGAGAGATGAAATAACAGCGCTGGGGCGGGGGCAAGTGCACATCTCAGACTGAAAAATCCTCCCAGCTAATTTACAGCCAGGCTTCTCTTCTCCCAGGCACTTTTGAGAGAGAGCAGAGCTGAGGGCAGAGGGAGGATGGGGGAGAGGGCCAGGAGGAGGAGGAGGAGGAGGAGGAGGAGGAGGATGGCTCCCCGGGGGGCAGGCTGCCCTCTTCCTCCCCCCTGGGACCCAAGAGAGTGGGGACAACTGGGAAACCACACTTGCCCCATGCACAGGAGCTGGCTCCACAGTGCCCAAAAGCACTTGGCCCCGCTGCCAGGGACCCAGGGGGTGGTGGGGGACACGGCCCGCGGCCCCCAGCCCAGCCAAATCGCCCTCTGGTTTCGCAGGACCCCCCGGGCGGAGGCAGCAGCGCCGAAGGCACCGAGGTGCTGCCGGACACCTGAACCCGGACAGCCGGCACCGTGCCCGAGAGAGGAGCCTCCCTCTGCTTTCTGCTCGCTGCTGGGTCGATCGCGCGTTAGCCCGGGGGGCAATTGCCATCCCCACACTGACCAGCACCGGCTCCCCTCGCTTTGGGGAACAAACCAGCAAAAAGCACATTCCCGTTGCTCGGCGCGTTGAACACCGCAAGATCACCCGAACCAAACAGCTTTGCTGCTGGGAGGATTCCCATCCCCACACAGATGGGAAATCTATTGCTGTTTATTACAAATCCTGTTTATTAATTGACAAGTATATTTGCTTTAAGGGAAAGCTTTAAAAAACTGCCCCGCGGATGCTGTTATTTCTATGTTTGATCAGTTCTGAGGCTGATGTTCCAAACAGCTCCTGAAATAAAATAATCATCAGGCTCTGCTACATTGTTGTGGTTTTATATTTATATAGCAGAGGGATTTGTTTTGGGGATACTTTTCTAAGCAATAGTGTGATTTTCATTTACTTTCTTTAGATATTTCAGTAAATAACTACAAATACTTTCACTTATTTTTATTGTTTTCTTGGTACAGGAAGAAATTGGCCGGACAAAAAGCCCAGCAGTGCATGGGCAGGTAAATTGGTTTATTTTAGACTTAGGAAAGCCCATGTCTTGTCTGTCTGCCAAGAGCTGTGCATCACTCAGGCCTCTGCTACCAGCAAATTATGATTATACTCGGGATTTAACGATGTATTTTATACCTATCTACATATGATGTGGTCCTATAGATGTATTTCGAGGTCTCAGTGCTGCTCGAGAGACGCGTGGCTTTGTGTGCCCTGTGGTGCTGCCGCTGCTCCCCACGGCTGGCTGCCCTGCCGCTCGCCGCCCTGCCCGTGCCCTGCCTGCTGCCTGCTGCCTGCTGCCAGGATGCGGCCGGGCGCTTTCTGCTGAGCTGCTTTCTGTCCCTTGCGACAGAGCGTCCCTGGCCCGCGTCTGCCGGGGCACCAGGTGACATCCGCACCGGCTCTGCGGGTGACGAGGGGTTGCAAAAGGCAGGGAGCAGGTCCTGGAAATCGTGCTGCCAGCTTTGGGAACCCGATTTGAAAAATAATCCTAGTGATGATGGCTGGGCGGGGGGTCAGTGAGACAGCGGCCATCTCCCGCTCCGTGAAAACCCACCCGTGCCATGGTTCACTTTGGGACCAGAGGCTGGCAGAGGGGTCGGGGTGACGACAGAGAGGGGTGCCTGCAGGGTTGGGCTATCTGCAGAGATGTTGTGCCTACAGATACTGGGGTGTCTATGGAGAGATGGGTGCCAGCAGAGATGTGGGTGCTGACAAGGATGCGCCGGGCAAGTGCCTGTTTTGGCAGTCCAGCCTTGCTCTCTACTGAGCACCCATCTCCCCTGGGGTCCTGCATCAAGGGATGCTGAAGCGTCCCTGGCCCCAGCCCTTCCCCGGCTAAGAGGGGCTGGGGCTGATGGAGAGCGGTGGTGCACGGCCAGTCACAGCTCTGCTCCCCGCACCAGCCCAGTTGCTGGTTGCAGCTTGGCTCGCAGGCAGGTAACCTCTCTGAAGGTGAATGCAGATGGCTGTGCAGGTAAACACCACGCTGCAGCCTCCGCTCAGCCGGGCGTGGATCCACTGAGCCCAGACACCGCTCAGCCTGCAGTCCGAGCAGCGGCAGGGGGGAGGTAGGCAAGGCAAGGGGGATGCCTGGGGACAAACGGACAGCTTCTCCTCCCAGCTCGCCTGCCCAGGCAGGCAGGAAGGTTCAGCCTCTTGCAGACCTGCTGTTCCAGCAGTAAACGTTGCATTCAGCTCCACAAACCAGAACCACCCCTGGACAGGAGACAGCCACAGCTCAGCACCAGGGCAGCCCAGCATCTCCCAGCCTGGCCTGCACGTACAGGGTCAGACTCAGCAGAAGGAGCTGCTGGGAAGGCTGGATAAATAGCAGCGGGCGAGGAAGATTGCTTCTCAAAGGTCACTGCTTCCTCCGCGCCGCTGTGAATTTGCCTGCTTCAATCCCTCCGCCTCTCCACGGCAGCATCCTCTGCCCTAGCCCCTGTCCCAGCAGCTCCCGCTGACCCCAGCCCCAGTGCCAGGGGGCAAAGCAGCCTCCCCATCAAGCCAGACTATTCCCAGCCTTATCGTCTGACTGGGCAGTCATTTCTACCGGAAGCAAAATCCCCAAGGCTGGACCATCATCCTACGAGATTTGCCAAAGGGAGCAGGCAGCTCCCAGCCTTCTGCCCTTTCCTGCTCCACTAAATCACCCCAGAGCCCTCCCAAATGTTTATTCTTTGAGAAAGCAATAAAAGAGAAGGAAACCCCAAAAGACAAACTCCCACCAGCCTGCCTTTGATTGCATTTGGTATTGTTTTATTTCTTAATGCTTTCCCACCGCAGGCTGGCCGAGGAGGGCGGAAGGGAGGGCGGGAGGAAACAGCGCTTGAAGGGGGTAAAAATACAAATTTCCCACTAATATCTGTGTCTGGAGGGGTCTGTGCACTGCTGGGGTGGCTCGGTCAGGATCTGGGGGTGACAGTGCCTCTGAGAAAGGGACCTGGGGTCCCCCAGCTCCCCAGGCTGTGGACTTGGAGGTGAGCAGGAGCATCCCCATGTTTGCAAAGGTGGCTGAGCACAGGGCAGCCACAGAGCATGGCACGGGTGGGCGATGGGTGCTGCTCCCCATCTCCCAGCCCCTCGATGGCCGGGGCAGGGGAGCAGCGGGGACAGGCAGGCGAGGACGCCGTGACAAGCTCTGTCTGCCGCACAGCTGGGTGGCACCGCTGCCACCAGCACTGTGATGCCGGTGGGAAAGGCTTGGGGAGGCTTTTCCACCCACTCTGCCCTCACAGAACCAGACCTGCGTTCCCAGTTTGCCTGATAGGAGAAACTTCCCCCGTCTTTGCGTGAAGCACCCAGAGCCAGGTGGTCCCAGGGTGCCCCGTGTCCCTCAGGGGCTGGGTAGGGGTGACAGCCGTGACACCCAGCGTGGCACCAACGGGGATGGGGGAGCGGGGCAGCAGATGCTGGTGAGATGGAGGTGAAGGGAAGGGAGCGCTGAGCAATGGCAGAGGCTGAGCATCCTCTGCTGCTGCTGGGAACGGCTTCCACCCCGCTCCCAGCGGCGCTGAGCGTGGCCGCGGCCTGGCCTCTGCCGTTCGCACCGGGAACGGCAGCGCTGCAGGCAGCCAGCTCCGGCACCAGGCTGCTTTCGCGCTGGCACAGCAGGCAGCTGCCTGCCAAGGGGCTGTGCTGGCTTGCAGCAGGCAGAGGTGATGGTGGCAGCAGGGACAGGCATTTTTTCACGCTGAGTGAGATGAGACAGAGCGAGAGCGGGACATGGGGGGGTCCAAACTGGTGGCGAGGGCTGGGGTAAGATGTGTCCCCTCCATGTCGGGCTTTTCCCCCAGGTTGTGTCCCGAGAGACCGGGGGATGAAGGGATGGGGAGGACAGGCTCCCAGAGGGGCTGTGGGGACACAAACCCATCTGCCTGCATGTGGGAGCAACTCAAGACAATCTGGGGGATCTCACACCCAGATGAGGGGCTCATGAAGAGCCAACAATGGGAAAAAACTCCTGGAGAACCTCAGACGTTTTAGGAAGCGGTTGATGTGTTGGAAAGACAAGGAAACCTTGGACTGCAGCCCCAGGATGGGAGCATGGGGTTTTTACAACACAAAAACTACAAGATTGTGAAAACCAGGATCTTTCACCCCGAGCATCCTTGTGACGCTGCCTCTGAAAAGTCATGTGAGCTGGTGCCAGGCTCCTGGAGCTCCTCCGCAGGCGGGGGCCCACACAAAAGGCCGTTCCCCAGCTCCATCCAGCCCCAGCACATCTCATAACGCTGACTCTGTCCACCTGTGTCCCCCAGCCAGGGCTGGAGGGTGCCAGGCAAGCGGAGAAGGTCAAACCCCGCAGGAGGCAGGGCTCCCTTTCCCCGGTGAGCAGGCAGCCTCCCAGCTCCATCAGCTCTCCCGCAGTGGGACGGCTGGGCTCATGCCACATATCAGAGCCCCATTGGCACCCAGGTTTGTAGACCATCATCCCTGGGAGGAAAAACCGCAGCTACCCTGAAAGCAAATGCCCTCTTCCAAACGTACTTGAATTTTCTGAGAAAAAGTCCTGCTACAGGGATACCAATGCCAAGGGAAGCGGGGCTGAGCTTGCCTCTGAAGCTCCTCTTTAAAATGCCCTGAAATCTTGGCTTTGGTTTCTAACAAAACCCGATGCTGCTCAGATCTCCTCCCTGCTGGATGCTGCGACGTGTCGCCACATCCAGGGACAGGACCTGCCCTGGCAGCAGCCACCTCCCAGCCTTCAGCGGGCAGTGAGCAGCAGGACCTTGCCTGGCCCCAAGCTGCTGGGGATGGATCCCATCCTGGAGGATTTCATGGCATAACAGGGAGGGATGGCTCCTGCTGAGATGTCCCAGCCCTGGGCCTGGCACATCACACCGGGGCCTCCCAGCAAGTCACCCAGTGGCACCACTGCAGGGTGCACCCTGCACAGGACAGGTCTCCCAACGCCGGGGTGCACAGTGCTGTGTCCCCTCCCTGCTTTCCTTTGGGGACAAGCCAGCCAGGATATTTCTGGCCTGGCCGGGCTGTGGGGCGGTTTGCACTGCAGAGGGAAGTGCTCTGCAGAGCATCTCCCCGGCGTGCTGATGCAACACCCTGACGTTGCTGCCTTGGGGGTTTTTCGGTCATTTCTTTTGCTTCCTTATTGCCCAACACTCCGTGGGGTTTGCACAGGTGGCAGTCACCGTCCTCTCTTTCCCTCTGTGGGCCTCGCCAGCCCGCACGGGGCTCTGCCCGGCTCCTCCACAGAAGGACACATCCTGCACGTCCAAGCCTTGGAGAGGGACGTAGGCAGGGCCACGGCAGCAATGTTTTTTGTCGGCCGTTGTCTGTCCCAGCCGAAGACAGGCTGATCTGTCCCCTTCCAGACACAGGGAGAAGTCGGTGCCTGGCATCTTGGCACAGGTCCCTGCTTGCCACCTGCCCCAGCTTGCCGCTGGGGACACCCCCACCTCACCCCTCCCTCACCCCTGAGTCACGGGCAGGGAGCATCCACCCACCCCACGGCACAGCCCGCATCGGGACGTCCGTGCCCAGCCACCCATCCCAGCACCCGCCGGGCTCTCCCCTTCTCCACCCGCTTCAAAACACAACTTCAAAGGAGCTGGGAGGAACCGAAAGCTTTTTCCACCCTTTTTTCTACCAGGAACCGGGAGCAGATTTGCTGAGCAAGAACCCATGGAAGTGGAAGGTGGAGGGCCACTGCGAGCACGAGCTCAACGCCCTACTAGACGTCAGTGAATCCAAGCTGGACCTGAGCTGCAGCACCCAGCGACAGTTTTAGCACAGCGGGCTTGCTTGAAGTGTCCCTGTGCGGGTAAGATAAATATAAAGGAAAAATGCAGTTTTGAATAGCGAGGGAAAGTTAATTCCTGGTCCTGCCTGGTCCTAGCTGCAAATTCAGTTGGCACTCGCCTGAGACCTGCAGCAAGTCATGAATCAAGAATTTATTTTGTGGCAAAAACCAGGGCATATTTTCCCGTATAAAAGCTTCAGCAATATATACATGCCAAACCCAATCTATAAAGGTCTCTCCTCAGCCCCCCAAATCCTGCCAGCATCCAATCTCCTCCGCAGGGATGAGCGGACGCTCATGTGAGGCTGTTGTGGGAGACGAGCGACCCAGTGCCGAGGGCGATGGGAGCAGGGGCAGTTCCCCGAGGGGCTCAGCTCTGCCAGGCCCTGGACGAGTCACCGCCGCGAAAGCCAACACGACTGGCTCTGCGGCCGCTGCCCGCTGCCCCAGCCTGGCGATGTGTCACCCGGCTCCGGCCCGGCCGGCGGGACGTGCCCGGGCCCGCGGTGTCCTCTGCGGTGTGCCAGCCCGCACTGTGCCTGCCACGCGGCCTGGCACACCGGGGTCCCCGCTGCTTGGAAGTGGGGTCAGGGGGACCATGCCCTAGGGTCCTAATAGTGACCAGTCCTAATAGTGGCCGGACCTAATAGTGACCGGAGCTAATAGTGACTGGACCTAATAGTGACCGGTCCTAGTAGTAGCTGGTCCTAATGGTGACCGGTCCTAATAGTGACCAGTCCTAACAGTGACTGGACCTAATAGTGACTGGTCCTAGTAGTAGCTGGTCCTAATGGTGACTGGTCCTAATAGTGACCAGTCCTAATGGTGACCAGTCCTAATAGTGATCAGTCCTAACAGAGCTGGGTCCTAATAGTGACAAGTCCTGATAGTGACCAGTCCTAATACTGCCTGGTCCTAATAGTGACCAGTCCTAATAGTGACCGGTCCTAACGGAGCCTGGTCCTAATAGCGCCCAGTCCTGATAGTGCCCAGTCCTAATAGTGACCGGCCCTAACAGTGCCCGGCCCTGGCAGCACCCAGTGCAGGCTGTGCCCAGTTCCCAGCTCCCAATCCCCGGTGTCCCGGGGCAGAGGGCCGGGGGAAGCCGCAGGGGCTCAGCCCCACGCGTGGGCCGACACCACCCGAGGCCGTGGGGCTCGGTGAGCCGCCAGCGGGGCGGGGACCCGGGGGAGCACCCACGCGTGACGCCGTGGGCGGGCGCTCTGCGGGGCGGACCCTCGGGCGGAGGCCCCTCCCCAGAAGCGTCCCCGCCCTCAGCGAGGCCGCGCCCCCAGGAAGCCCCGCCCCTGGACCGCCCCCCAGGCTCCGCCCGGCCCAGGTGGAGGCGGTGGCGAGCGGCGGCCGGTGCCGGCGGGACCGGGACCGGGACCGGGACAGGGACCGGGGTCTGGGTCTGGGAGCGGGGCTGCGACCGCGCCGAGGTGAGCGGGGCCGAGGGTGGGAGCGGGGCGGGGGTTTCCGGTGCCTCCGCGCCTCTTCGCTTCGCGACCGCCCGGTTTGTTGCTGCTTTGTGACCGGCCGCGTCCCGCCACCTTCCTCCTCCGCCCCGCGGCCGCTCGGAGTACCGGCCCCGCCGAGGGTGGGCACCTGTGCCCCTGCCCCCCGGGGGCCCTTTGCCGGAGTGGCGGGGGGGCGCCGCGGATCCCTCTGCCCGGGCTGCGGCCGTACCCCGCGCCCTCCCCGGCGCCGGCAGCCCGGACGGATGGGGAAGGACCCTCCTTTTCCTCCTCTTCATCACGGGGACAAGTGGGTGCGTGTCCCGGCGGGGTGACCCGGCCGTGCGTCCCGGGCAGAGGGGAAACCGCGGGGCGGGGCGGGGAGGGAGCCCTGCCCGCTCCCCTGCCCGCTGCCGGCTCCCCTGCCCAGGCTGGGGAGGAAAGCCCTAACCTACTTTCTGGAGCCGATGGCCCGATAAACAAGCGGGCGGTGGTTTTGTTTTTGTTTTGTGGGTTTTCCCCTTCCCAGGCGAGCGGGGCTGGCAGCGCCCGTCGGAAGCGGCAGCAGCCTGGAAGCCACACGCGAGGGCAGGCGAGGGTGCCCGGGTCCCTGCCCACTCCCGCTCTGCCCGAGAGCGTCGTCCTTCCCGACGGCCTCCTGCCGATGCCGGGGCTTTGTTGTTGTTGCTGGTTTGAGGTTTGGTTTAAAGGCTCTGGCACGCTCACACGTGCTGCCTGAAGCGTTGAGTGCTGCCGCCAGCCCTTTGCAAACAAAAACCCTTCGAGATCGGAAGGGTCCGGTCATCCCGCATCCGTACGTGCATCCTGCAGGGAGCGGAGGGATGCTGGGCGTGGATGTTTTAACCAGTTGATTTTTTGCTGTTGGCCCTCAGTCGTTTTGGGGCAGAGGGGTGAGGCTGAGCTTTACCCCACTCCTGCCTTGCCGCCAGGCCAGCAGGACCAGGCAGAGGCTGTCCCTCCAGGCTTGCCTGCAGCTGGAGTTGCGGTGCCCACGGGGGTGTGAGACCCTGCAGCTCTCGCTCAGCTCCCTGTGCCCACGCTCTGCAAGGGGAAGGGGACCTGAGAGGCTGCATTGTCGCCACTGGGTCCCTGC
Source organism: Gymnogyps californianus (assembly GCF_018139145.2). Taxonomy (NCBI): domain Eukaryota; kingdom Metazoa; phylum Chordata; class Aves; order Accipitriformes; family Cathartidae; genus Gymnogyps; species Gymnogyps californianus. The sequence continues at coordinate 8,577,242 of NC_059489.1, read as the reverse complement.
GGCAAGAGGAAGTGCCTGCCCTCTTCCCCAGCGCGGCGTCATCCTTCCTGCCGCGAGGCCGTGGGGAGCCGGGACGTTCTCCTGCCTGCATGCGCCTGGGTCCTGGATGGTCACTCCTGGGGGTTTCCAGGGTGAGCTCATCATATCAGCGCCGTCCTGGGCTCACAGCACACCGGCCCGGCTGGAGGGTCTGGGAGCGCACCGTGCCACAGTCCCATGGCTGTCCTGAGCGGGGAAATGCCGCCCGGCTCGGCTCGCTCCGTCGTGCCCTCCGAAGGAGCGTTCTTTGGCTCCGGCTTGTTTCCCAAGTGAGAAATAACCAGCTTGGAAATGTCCCACCTCCAAAACGAGCTGGAGGGTTCAACTGCAGCCGTGCACGGGAGAAAGCAAAGCCGCCTCTGCCTGCTCTACCCCAGGCACCACTGGCTTCGCAAGTGGCTTCCTGGGCTCCCCGGCTGCTGCGCCTGGGCTCTGCCGTTCCAAGCTCCTTTGCAATTAACGGGGTGATCAACACCTATTGCTGCTTGCTGATTTGGAGGGTGGCTTCTGCCTGTTTTGCCTCTGTTTGCTGGAAAGAGGGTGACCGAAGCAAGCTTTGGTAGCCTTCTCGCTTCCCCTGGCAGGCACCACTGCAGCTGGAGGTGCTGCAAGCCCCGGGGGTGAGAAAGGGTAAACCACAGCAGGGGGGAGTGGGGTTTGACACGGAAACAGCCGCCCCAGTACAAATTCTGCGAGACGGGGCCGAGCCTGGTGTCATGCTCAGACGCACATGCGAGCGCTCGATGCGTGAGAGTGGCGTTGCCGGAGCGCGGATGCCGGCAGGAGGAACAATAGATGCCGGCGGGTGCTGGGAAAGCAGCTCGGAGGCTGGGGATGCAGAGCACGGGGGCGTGAATCTGGTGGGGAAGGGGGCTGGGTGGGTCGTCTCTCTTCGGGGGGCTGCACTCCTTGGGATGCACTGGGGGAGCTGGGGAATTCGGGTGGTGTTTGTGGTGTTCGGCTGTGCTGGGCTGAAAGACGAGCACGTGGCTGCCTTCTGGGTCCGCGTTTTGTCCTTTGATACTGCTCCTGCTTAACTCTTACAGTGAAGCTGAGGAATCCCCCAAATAAATCCTTATTCCTTCCCTTAGGTTGTTGGTCTTGATCTGAAAACAACCCTCGGGATGAGCTTGGAATCAAATCAGCGCTCGTCGCCAAAGAAAGTGGGGGACGGGTGATGGAGAAACGGCTGGCGGGGGGTTTGTGGGGGTGGTGGGAGCCCTGGTCCCACATCCTAAAGCATCCGTGGCAGCGTGCCATGCTCTGCGAGGAGGGGACTTGTCCTTCTCCCACTGTCCCTTGCCTGCTGTGCAGGCAGCCCTGCCCGGGAGCTGCCCAGGCCGGTATGGGGCTCCCGAGACATTTCCACGTTTCCCACGGGCACTGGGAGCCCTGCAGGGACCTGGGCCTGGAGGAGCGAGTGGGGGCTTGGTGCTGGCAGGGGCTCTGCTCCAAAGGAGTCAGTTAGTGAAGGCTGAAAACTGATAACTTACATCTATATGAGCCCACAAGTGATGGGATCATAAACTCTTCTCCTCTTGAAGAGCTTTTTGTCTAATGACCACTGGTCCCCCTGTCCTGCTGGGCCAGGAGAGGTCTGGTAATGTGATGAGCCTCCAACAGGGATGGGCACAGTCCCTTTTAATTACGAGGATCCAGGAGCTGCAGTCGTTTGGGAGCATGCAGTGCTTTGGGATGTGGTCGTTTCCTGGCCTCCGAGTGAGCACTGAAAGCTGTGCGTGTGCTTGCAAGTATGGAAGAAACCCTTGGCGCTGGTACCCTTTTTCTCACTTAATCCCCGTTTCTTAAAAAAACCACAAAAAGCGGTTTTTTGGTGGTTGCTCTCTTAATGAGGCATTTAGGATGGGGGATAGACCCAGGGAGGGTGCCTTGGGGAAGGTCCACGATGCCGGGTGGCCCTGGGACCAACCCTGCCCTCTGCTTGGGCACCGCACAGGACGCCCGTGTCCCCCTCGTCCTCGGGGACCTGTGCACCGAGGGCCAGCCAGCATCGCGGGGTGCTGGTCGTGTTAGCTGAGCATGGGGCAGGGGCAACCCCCAAATAACTGTTTTGGGAGGGCAGGGGAGCAGCCTGCACCCCTTGTGGAAATCGAGTATTTATGGGTTTTACATGTGAGGGCTTCCCCCCTCCTCCCTCATCCTCCAATAACTTAAATCTGGGGGAGTTGTATGGACTTCGATAAAGTCCTTGCAAGCTGCCTGGGGAAGGGACCAGCTCCCTGCCTGCCGGGGCAGCGGCGGGGTGGGAAGGCAGGGAGTCTTATTGTATTGCAGTGCCTCAGTTTCCCCACCTTTGAAATGCCACAAATGAGTCAGAAGTGCGAAGGTCTCCTGTGAAACCCGCTGCTTATCGCCTCGAGGGGAGTTTGAGCAGCCGCTGGTGCAAGACTCGCCGCTGTGACCGTACCCCGAGATGGGGGAGTGTGGGCGCAAACCGACTTGCTTGGCACCTGTGGTGCCAGAGGCTGCGGCAAGGCACAGGGCAGGGAGGGAGCAGGGCAAGTGCTCAGTGATGCTCCTCGGCCTTTTCCCAGGCTGCTGCCATCGGATGGAAGGGAGAAATCGGCCAGTGGTGGGGGGACACGGTCTCTGTGCTGAACGTCCAGCCCTGCGGTGACCCGGTCGGCTGGGTGCTGCGTGGGTGGTCACTCCTCAACGGGATGCTCCTGCTCTCCGCTCCCATCCCAGGGGCTGCCGCATGCCCGGCCATCCCGCAGGGCCATCCCTCCCATCCGCAGGCACCTTTTTGGGGTGCTGCAGCTCCCAGGGCAATGGGCCTCTCCTTCTAGCAGTCTGTGTTGGGTTTTTTTTATTGGCCTTTTGCTTAAAAATAATAATTCCTGATGTATTCATCTGGTCTGACGGACCTGCTCGGAGCAAGGGAGATGTGGCTGGTGCCCCCCGAGATGCCCAATGTGCCGGTGCCCCACTCCCAGCCGTGGGGCTGCCGCCGGCATCACGGGGCTGCCTTCGTTCCCCGTGCATCATGCGGCAGCTTGTGCTGGGGATTTGACACGTTTATCCCTGTAATTCGCTGGCCTGCAGGAACGCCGGGGCAGGGCTGGGAGTCACCTCCCGTTACGTGTAAGCCCGAAGGCTGCACGCCATGCTCATGGGCAGCCAGGGTGAATCCCCGACGCTCGGCGTTGGCGTGTCCTGCCCTTTGCTTGGCTCCTCCATGGCGTGAGCAGGGAAGTCTTGCTGGGACCGGCACCACTGCTGCTGGTGTAAGGCTTTTCCACGGGTGATGCCATAACCAGGGTGAAGTTGGCTCATGCACGTGGTGGCTTAACCCAGTCGGAGCGCTCCTGGGGAAGACGTGGAGACGGCTCCTTAAAAATCAGCATCTCCAGCCCCTGCAGTGAGCTGTGTGGCTTCCCTGTGGACGCAGCATCCCTGAGGTGGGATGGTAGGCAGGAGGAGAATGAGGATGGTGGGGGAGACCCCACCACCAGCTCTTGGCAGCCGAGAGGCTGCAAAGTGCATTCCTGGCACAGGTCCACGGCAATGCTGCGGAGGGGGGAGAGCATCGCACGGTTTCTGTAGGCACCGGTGAGTGTAGGATCCCCCGTGCCGGGTGTGCGCTGTGTTGGATGGGGATGAGCTGTTGCTGGTCAGGCTTTCCTCTGCAGGGTGTGGACCTGGGTTCTTCTGGCCTTGTGGCAATCAGGAGCGAAGGGAACGAGGCCGAGGAGTGGCCCACGTTGGGCTGCTGGTGCTTGGGAGGAGGGAGGGGTGGGCAGGGAGCAGCCTCCCTGGGTTGCACTGGGACCAGAGGAGCACTGAGGCTTAATGGGGTGTCCGAGGGGCAGCCCCCGGCCCGTGGCCGGTGCCAGCTTCATCCACGGCACAAAGGGATGCCGCAAGGTCCTTGTCCTCTCTCCTCAGGGAGCTGCTGGCCTCAGGGGGGGATTGAAGGAGGCTGCTGGCGTCCACCCGGGCTTCTCCCTTTACACGGGGGGCCGGCGGGGCGAGGAGCCGCATTGTACAAGCCTTGAAATGGCTGCGTTGAGATAAGGAGCCTGTTCCCAGAGACAGGGAGCTTTAGCTGAGGGGGCTCGTCCTGCCACCAGCCCAGGGCTCATCTTGTGCCTGGGATGAGCCAAATTCGTGCGCGGGGCTGAGCACCACCTCTGTCTGCCGCATCCCATGTGGGGCGGGGATGCTCAGAGCTCACGGCGAAGGGACCCTCTGCAAATATGGGGCGTTTCTGCCAGCCCGCTGCTGCTCTGGGTGGCTCAGTGCTCTCCAAAATAGGTAGTGGGGGATTGAGGAAGTCTGCAAGTCCAGCCTGAGCCCTCATGCCAAGAGTTGCTGTCAAAATGAGTGTTTTGCAGAAGAACCAGGGGAAGAAATGTCCCCCCCCGATCCCCATTGTCGTCTCGCGCCAATAATTTTGCTTTGAAGAGGGAAGCGAGAATGAACTCAGTAACAACCTGCAGTGTGGGGATCGCAGGCAGATGGCCTTCAGGCAGGATTCCCCCCCTTGCTTCAGGGAAATAATGACCTGGGACCCCTCAGCACCTTCCAGAAGGTGCAGCCGGGGCCGAAGCACTCGCACCATCATGCCCTTGCACTCTGTATTTATGCCAAGCTAAGGAGGAATTGGAGTAGCTCTGAGTAATTACTCAGTTCTTAGATAAAACCAAGTTAAATCAATCCTGGTAGCCTGGGGAATCTGTGCGGCACCTGGAAAAGAGCTTTCCTTGGGTCTAGAGAGTGCTGCAAGCCTGCCTGCGGTGCTGCCGGGGAGCAGCCAACCCCTCTGCACGTTCACTGGTGGAGCCGCCCTTGCTTCTCTCGCTGCTGGTGGAGACTTTCGCCCTTTGCTCTTTCCGAAGCCGTTGGGGTGACTCAAAGCCTTCCAGGTACGCGTTCCCCACTTGGCTTGGGCTCCAGCCCGAGGAAAGGGCCGGCGGGCTGGGGGTCTCCCTGCGCAGCCACGGCCCCTCCAGCAGCACCCACCACCCCGGCCGGTGCATCTCTCCGTGGGAAACAGAGTGGGTTTGTGCGGTGCCGCCTATTTGGGGTTATTCTGCTGTGAGGGCGCGTGGACCCCCCGGAGCCCTCCCAGGAAGGGGGAGCAGGGAGGTGTGGGGTGGGTGGGCAGTGGCGCAGAGGGACCCCGGCTTGCTGGGGCTCGCTGCCCACCCCAGCGGGTCAGGAAGTCTTTGGGTGCTGGCACTCGCTCTGCCAGGGCTGGGGGGTGGGGTGGGGGTGGGGGGTCGTTGCGCTGGTAAAAATTAATGAGGGTGGGAAACGGGCTGTGGCTGGGATGCAGGAAATCCTCCACATGGCTCTTTCCACCTGCTCCCAGATTTCGCCAGGCAAATCCTTTCCTCTCCATGCAGATATCGGCGGCATCACTGAGGACTGCCGGAGAGACCGGGGCCACACACGCACCCGGCGATCAAACCCTTGCAGCAGGGAAGCCCGGCCCATGGCTGCCTTGTGCAATGGTGCGAGCGGCCGTGCACCCTCCCCAGCCCATGCTTCCTTCCCCCGCAGGCAGGCAAGGCTCTGCCCGCTGCGCCTTTATCAGCGGCGTGCAGTGCAGCCCCCCTGGGCGGCACGCTCTATCTCCCCTGGTAGCTTTGCTTCCTTCCAGGGCGTGCCGCGCGCTCCAAGCTCACCTGGACCCAACAAACCTGCCGCGGTTGCCCAATGTCCTGCCTGACGTAGAAAATGGGAGAGGATTTCCTAATGGCAGCGTGGGCGAGGTGCGTGCCAGCTGCCTGTACGCCCCGGGGAGCGGCCGGGCTCTCACCACCCATCGGGCATCCGTACCCCATCTTGCGACCCCAGCAGCTGTGCTGGAGACAGGGATTAAAGCTCCTGCGGGTGTCGGTGCCGACCGCGTGGCTCAGCGATGCGGGAGAGGGAGGGGGCAGCTTAAAATACACCCTGAAACACAGCGGTCCTCTCTCAAGGCTCAGAGTGAAACCTTGCATCTTGCAGGTTTGCTGACCGGTCCCGTTGCGGCAGGGTTGGCACGCGTGGGGAAAAGATGGAGTTGCCTTCTCTGTGGTGGGGGGAGAAAAAAAATCAGCCTGATGTCATGGTGCTGGGGTGTGAAACGGCTGTGCGTGGGCTGGGGGGTGGTTTCTGTGCTGTGGGCATGGGGCTGTACAGGGACATGAAGTCCCTTAGGGACAGGAGGGTTCCTGCAGCGGTGCCATAAAGTGTATTTTGTCCTTTAAAAAAAAGCCTAAGTACTCAAAGCACAAAAAATAAGTGGAGGTTGAGAGGAGGGAGGCAGTGGATGGAGCCTGGCTGCTTCTCGGCTTGCGGGGTTGGTGCTCTCCAGGTCTCCCTGTTTGAGTGGGTCCACGAGGGACTGAGACACACATGGGGTCTGGGCTTTCCAAGAAGAAAGAAAAATATTAAGATATTTAGTTCCCCACCCAGAATTATTCTTCGTGGTTTTTTTAATAATATGTTTTCATTTCAAGAGCTGTTTGTCTTGGGCTGCTTCTCTCAGATCTGAGACTGGAGAATGGTAAAAAGGTTTTAGAAAGGGAGCAGAAGCGGGGGAAGGTGCTGGGCGGCTCACTCGGGGGTCCTCTGCTCAGGTGTGAGTCCATGGGGCCTCGATGCTCGGAGCAATTGGACCGAATGACTTTCCTATCCAGGGCTCTTGATAACGGGGAGCACCTTTTAACGAGGCTCCAGCCTTGAGAGAGGTCTTCAACGCGCTCGTGAATCATTTACGGGCAGCCGTTAGCGCGCGGCAGCGGCACGCTCTGCCTAATGGACTCTTGGGTGCGAGCGTCGGTGATGTCTGCGGGGGTGTTTCGGGGGCTCCGCAGCATTGGTGACGCCTTTCTCACTCCCCTACGGAGATGGAGAGGGAAGAGCAGGGGCTCGTTGTGCTCACGGTGATGGGTGCTCGGGTGCTCACAGGGGGTCCTGCTCCCGGCCTCACACCCTTGGGTGGCTCAGAGCTGCTTTCTCCTCCCAGCTTAATTGCACCAGCTTGATGCACTTTTATTCCAGTGCCGGTAATGCTGCCTCCCCCCACGCCAACAGACTCGGGGAGAGCGATCCTGATCCTTCTCTCAGCCTCTCTGCACCCGCTGTGTGCTGCGTACGTCCCCCTCCGACCAGGGCTGCTCTGCAGGGTTGGCTCCGGTGTCTCGTACGATGGTTGTGCTTGGTTGTCCCCAGGGCTGCTCTGCAGGTTGCTGCTTGGCCTTGCTGACAGTCCCTTTGCATTGCTTGGAGCATCCCTGCGTGTCCCATAGTGACGCCTTGGATGAGCTGCGTCACTTTTTCCATCGCTTTCTTCCTTGGGCGTGCTTCCTTGGGTCAGCGTCTGTCATGATTCACCCCAGGGCTGGGGCTGGGAGCCAGCCCTGGTCGCCCTCCCTGTGCCTCTCCTGGTTAAAGACCTCATCCCAGTTGCTCACCAGTGCCACGCACACACCTGCCCTCTTAGGAGGGGATGGGGGCTTCACCCGCTTGTTGCTGGGGCAAGGGCAGTGTCCCTCGCTGCTGGACGTCAGGTTTTGGTGAGCTTTGGTGAACACGACAGCTTTGAGAGGGAAGATGGTGATGGTGGGGGATCTCTTCTTCTTATCGACCAGACCAGGTTACCCACCTCCACCCCCCGCCCATTTATCACTCCCCCTGCGGGTGATGGCAGCGTCCCCAGTGCATTTTTCTCTCTCCCTGGAGATCTTTTCCAGCCTGAAGTGACACTGTGCTGTCCTGGGACCCCTCTTCCAGCTGGAAGCACAGCTCCTACCAAGCTCGGGACGTGCTCATGGGTGCCAAGTCCCGTGTCTGTAACCCCCCCCGCTGCTGTCACCACCTCGTCCCCCCGACAGGGCGTCTGCGCAGCCGTCTCCCCGTGCCGGCTCAGTGCATCGCCTCTCACTTCCCTTTCCTGTCCCCAGGGCAGAGCCACCATGTCCCCTGAGCACCCAGGGACTGGGCTGAGGCTCCCTGGGGACCTGCAGCCGCCAGCGCTGAGGGGCAGCCGGGCTGTGCCCTGCAGATGGGGCTGCCGGTGCCAGGACTGCTGGGCAGAGAGTGATGCTCCTGGTAGCATAGCCCTCCGTCCTGGGGCTGGGAGGGTGAAGGGGACCCGGAGAGCTGAGCTCGTGGCAGGCTTGCTCTGGATGGAGGCGCCGGCTGGCCCATTCTGAAGCCAAGCGCGCTGGGTGAGAGCGGTGCCAGCACTGGAGGGGTTGGGTGCCAGCGCCAAACACGTGGGGAGCTGGAAAACGCCTTCCCAGCACCGTCCCCGGGGGATTTCTCTGGCTGGTGCGGGGTAAAACTTCTTGCGGGTCAGGATCTGTGCTAGGGGGTGGCCGCTGCCCCAACCCGTGTGGCCAAGGGGACTTCAGCCCTTGGGGGCTGCTCCCCTCCTCCCCCCTCTCTCAGTGCCAAATCTTGCGTTAATGCACAGAGCCGTGAAAACTGCTCCGGCTGCGCCGCGTGACCGGGACGGCAGGTGCCTGCCGGGTTGTGCCAGCTCCCCTGGGACCTGCGTCACCTTGCCCGCGGCTCGGGGGAGGCCGGGTCCGTCCCTCCACCCGCGCTGCACGGGGAGCCGGTGGGGAGTGGGACCGGGCTTTTAAATGTGCTGCAAACCTGCTTCGCCAGGAAGCATGGAGGTCCTTGCCAAGGGCTGCCTGGGGTGTGATGGGAGCAATCAGGGACAGGATTTTGGGCCGGGGTGTAAGAGCGGGGCCATGCAAGAGCACCATGTCCTCTTGCACCTCTGAAGGACACAGTTTGGCTCCAATTTCTGTGCTTCTGGCTACCACTGATAGCCATTCCCCGGGGGTGGAGGAGGATGAGGGTGTCCCGGGGCTCGCTCCGACCCTGGTGTGTTCCCATTCCCGGCTCTCCGGAGCAGCTGGCATCTTGAGCTCATTGCTGGCTGCCCTGGGAGGAAAACAAACAGTGTCTCCAGCTCACCAGCCCGATGGAAAGTTTTGCTTGCTGGGCCTGGACCGCCCGGCTGGCGTTCTCCCAGCTTAGCAGCTATTAAATACCTCAGCGAGGCACTCGCATTCCATGCCCGCTCTTTGCGGGTGTCTCACTTCCCGAGAGCTTTGCCTGGCAGCAGTGGGTGAAAACTCCTTGCCTGTCCTGCATGGTTCCCCTGCCACGGTGCAAGGCGTATCACTGCAAACGGCGGCTTTTCCTCCTTCTGCCGCCCTGTGTCCGTGTCCCCGGTGTCCGGCCGCCAGCAGCCCCGTCCCCAGGGCCTGGGAAGCATTGAGCTCGGCTCTCCCTCCACCTGGGATGCTCCTGCAGCCCTCTGCTTTCCCTTGCGTGGCTTTTCATTGCATCCTCTCTCCCTACCAGGTGAGGCAGGAGGAGTTTGGCCGTGCCCTGGGGCTCCCGTGCATGAAGGACGGAGGAAGAGGAAGGCTGCTGCCGGTGTTTGCCATCGAGACACGCTGCGCGGGATCCCTGCCACTCTTATGAGGTAGGGAGACCTCGGCGGGGACCGGCACTGGCTGAGCCCCCAGGAGAAATTTGGGAGCTGGTTGCTCCCAGCTTTGGCATTTAACGGCAGCGAGGGGTGAGGCAGCACCTGAGCTGCCGGCAGCACCCCAGGGTGCTGCTTTGGTGCCTCTGGGGAGGAGAGAAGGCAGGCAGTGTGCCGGGATGCTGCCTGCGATTGCAGGCGCTGCCTCCAGCAACATCTCGCCTGGTCCTAGTGGCGTTTGTGTGATGGCTGCCTTGCGTCTTCCCATCAGGATCCCCACCGTGAACTGATTTATTGCCAAGGCTGGAGAGAAGCAGAGTTAATTTAGGAAGGAGAACCCAGCCCCGCTGCCAGCCGGGGCTGCTGGTGCCCCTCGATGGAGGGGTCTTAGTGAAGCCACCGCTCGGGTTGCATCTGGCATTCCCCCTGCCACACACGTCTCCAGCGTCACACCCCGTCCCTGCCCTGCGGTACCCCAGCCGGCCCAGCACCCATTTTAAGCTGTGCAGGGGCAGGCAGGAGCAGCAGGCTGTCAGCTGGCCCAGGAGCCGGCGGAGGGTAGCAATGCTCTGTAGTGCCACCGGCTCCGGGCTCCCACGTCCCCATGTAGCTGGTCCTGGACTCCCACATCCCCAGGGAGCCGGTCCCATGGGGATCTCATGCTCCTAAAGCCAGGCTTTGCTTGTGGTGGGGTCTGAGGGGAGGGTCGTGCTCGGGACTCAGAGTGCTGGGGGAGCTATGAAAGTGCCCCTGTGCCTGCCTCCTGCTCAGGCACGTGCTGCCAAGGCGGGGGACCGTGTTGCAGAGGGGGCTGGGGGGGTCTTGATTGCCCAGTTGACTGCTTGAGCACCCTTACCCGACAAGAGCAGAGTGGGGTACGAGGCCATACGGCTGGGCTGGTTATTGGGGTCCTGGACAGAGAGAGGGGCCAGGCCCATGGGTCGAGCTGGAGTTTTGCAGCCAGTGGCACTGTTGGACTCTGAGCTCCAGCTCGGTGGTGGTGGGTGGCAGCAGAGGAGCCCCAGTGGGATGCCTGGTCCCCCCAAGGGGACTCTGCCATACCCCTTGGGTGGAGAGGGCCAGCTCCCATCTCCCCTTGGGAGCAGATCCCATGGGATGCCGGTCCTCGTGGCCGGCCCGTGGCAGGGCTCGGTGCATGCCGCAAGGGGTGAGCACGGCAGGTGGCACCATCCCCGTGGCCATGGCTGTGCCGGGGGTACGAGGGATGCTCGTAAGACCTGTGCGAGTCCCCTGGGCACTGGCACGTGGTTGGGGTGGGGGGGGTGGGAAGAGGCCAGAGGGGGCTGTGCCTCCCTTCGAGAGCCCCCGTAGCCCCTAATAGGATCTGGGACTCGCTCCCTTGCACTCGGATGGAATTACCTTTCCTGTGAGGTCCTGCCTGGTAGAGCTGGGCTGCAGGGACCCTCAGGAGGGGATTGCTTGAGGAATTAAGCACCTCTTGGCTGTTAAGCTTCCCCCTCCTTGCACGTGGTGCCGGGGAGGATGCAGTCTCCCAGCCTGGCGTGTGCGTGCACGTGCCAGAGGGGAATGTCCCACATCTCCTCTCCCACGGGGCACCCAGACACACGGCGGGTCCCGGCTCCGTGGCCGGAGGAGGCACGGGCTGCCTCAGCCCCTCTCACTGCAGCAGGAGCCATCCCCTACGTGCGGGCTGTGGTGCAGGTGGGGATGTGAATCGGGTGTTTTCAGGCTTTGCGTGTCCCCTGCAGGGCTGCGTCCCCTCCCTTCCCACCCTGTCCTGCACGGGCAAGGTGAGCTCTTTGCAGACCCCCCAGGAGCGCCTGCAATCCCCCCTCAGCTCCCTCACCGTGCCGAACCATGGGGGCCGGTGCCCCCGTGTCCGAGAGCCGCAGCTGCGTGCCACGGACCTGGCCAGGGCTTGCGGAGATCCCCCCATGTCTCCCATGCACGTGCTGAGATGGTCAGGCACATCCTGGTGGGGTGTGAAACCCGGGTGTCCCACAGGCACGTGATGGGGATGCTCTGACCCTGTCACTCCTGCCATCCCTTGCTCTGCTCCCCGCAGGTGACGGGATGGTGCTGGTGGTCCTGGGGGACTGGGAGCGAGTGGGTGATGGAAGCCCTCCTATCCACCCAAACCTGGGGAGGGAGTGCGGGTTTTGGGGACACAGCAGCTGGGCTGATGGTGATGAGGTCTCAGCAGCACAGCCGGTGGCACAGGGGGCTGAGGCTACTGAGATCCCACTGGTGAGGCCCCGTCTCCTGCTGGGACCCAGCCTTTCCCCACACACAAGCTCCTGGGGAAATATTTCTTCCCTTCTCACTGACTCCTTGCACCCTCCAGCCTGCCAACCGCCGCCAGCCCGAGATGTCAGCCGGTGACAAGAACGGGGGCAGCCACTCCAGCAGCAGCCGCCTGCAGAGCAAGAAGCCCCCCAACCTCTCCATTGTCATCCCTCCCCGGGAGGTGGAGGAGGATGGCGCCCGCAAGGAGGTGAGCAATGGGGAGCTGCGTCCATCCCATGCTGGGCTTGGGGGGCTGCCGTCCCTGGGGGACCCCCATATGCCATCCCATCCCAAACGCACTGCTCTGCCTTCCAGCCCTCCAAGGTCCCCATCTACCGAAAGAGCAAGAGCCTGCAGGAGCCCCGCTCGAAGGGATGCGATGGCTCGGAGCGCCAACCCGGCTTCCGCCGGCAGACTTCCCTGTCCCAGAGCATCCGCAGGTGAGGGCCAGGGAGCAGCGGCGTGAGGACAGGGCGGGCTCCGGCGGTGACTGAGTCACCGCAGGGGTCCCTCGGTCCCCGTCGGGGTGCTTGTGGCTGTGGGTACCGGCAGAGGACTTGGGATGGGGACGGAGAGTTGCAGCTCGGAAGGGAACGCCTTGGAGGGTTTCGTGCGGCTCTGCTTTGACTCACTGGTGTCTACCTGGGGATAATCCCGCAGCAGAATTGTTTAGTGCTAATTCACACCGTTGTTTTGTACATTGGGGAAATTTCTCTGCCCCGTTTCTGTAGGGCCTTCACAAGCACCTTGAGCTGGATGTCTGCTGCAGCCCAGAGCTGATTCACTGTCCCGTGCAAGGCGCAGGTCTCGATGGAGTTACCTCTCCAGAGAGACCCAAAGGCCAGTGACCCCTCTGCAGCATCCCTTCCCCTTCCCTTTCCCCTTCCCCTTCCCTGAGACCCATAGCCGGGTCAAAACTGCCCTGCTGCGAGCTGAGCTGAGACACCCCAACCCAAATCACCTGCCGGAGGGGATGCCCGGGTGGGATGGCAGTACCTGGGGTGGGGGGACCAGCTGGGTGACAAGTGTGCCCATCGTGTGTCCAGGGGCACGGCGCAGTGGTTTGGCGTCAGCAGCGACTGGGAGGGGAAGCGGCAGCAGTGGCAACGCAAGAGCTTGCAGCACTGCAGCATGCGATACGGCAAGCTGAAGCCTGCCTACCGTGACATGGAGCTGCCCAGCCAGGAGGTGCCCTCCTTCCAAGGCACCGAGTCACCGAAGCCCGCCAAGATGCCCAAGGTAGAGCTCGGGGCGCTGGGTCCGGCTCCCAGCCTTGCTCTCCCAGCACCGACACCTCTTCCCTCCTCCAGATCGTGGACCCGCTGGCCAGGGGCCGTCCCTTCCGCCATCCCGAAGAGAGCGACCGTCCCCACACGCCCCACCACGTCCTGCCCCCGCTCACCCCCGGCGTCGTCTCCTTGGCGTCCTTCAACAGCATCCGCTCCGGCTACGGCCGCCTGCCACGCAGGAAGAGGGAGTCCGTCGCCCACATGAGCTTCAAGGCGGCCGCAGCCCTTCTCCGCGTGAGTTTTGGGGAGCTGGGGGGGTCGTCTTCTTCCTGACTCGGGTTTCAGCTCTGTCCCTCATCCGTCATCTTTGTTTCTTGGCTTTTTGCTTTGCACAGAGATCGCTGTCTCTCCAGGGCAGGTTTAAGGAGGGAGGTTGGTGTTTTTTAACCTGAGCTCTGCTTAAAAAGAGTTTTGGTGAAAACTGGACCACCAACGTGGAACTATCTTGCACGGCATCCCTAGAAAAAAGCAGCTTCTGGGTTTCACTGCTGAGGAGCCAGGAGACCTTTTGCTGCAGGGGGAGCTTCTCCAGTGGCTTTCTAGCCCCTGGGGAGCCCTGGGCAAGCCTCGGGGTCGGATTTGTGGGACCGGTACTAAACAGGGGATTTAGAGTTCACTTGTTGTGCTGACTAACACGGTCATGATCCAACGCTGGCTCTCAGGAGCTGCTGCCAGCTCCTGCTGCCTGCCCTTCCCACGCAGGGGGATATGGTGGCTGGTTGGGATTTAATGCTTGCAACTTGGCTTTGGGGAGGGAAGCTATGAGAAACCCTTGGTGCTGCAAAAACTGGGGGGCTTCTGGTTACTTACCCTTGTTTACTTCCCCTGCCAAAGGGACGCTCTGTCCTGGAGCCGCTGGCTCCCAAGCGGAGGAGCAACAAGAGGAGCTTTGTGTACCCCAGCTTCATGGACGAGGACATGGTGGACGCTGCCGATACCCTGGACTCGTCCTTCTTCAGTAAGGCAAGCGCTGTTCCACGCCGGCTGCCGGAGCGGGGAGGTGTCCCGGTGCCCCTGCACAGGGGCTGGATGTGGAGCGGGGCTCTGATGGGGACAGTGCTTCACCCTGTCCGGGAGCAGGGGCATCGGTGGCCGCTGTGCCCAGCGCTGCAGAGCCCTGGTCTCAGTGATGCTCCGCGGGGGTGACAGGGAGCGCTGCCGCCATGGTGGGCACGTTTCACACTCTGTGATGTGCAGTTAATGGGGTGTCAGTGGGGATCCCCCCCTCCCCAGGCTCCGGGGCCAGGTGGAGCTGGGCTGCCCTGGTGATGGACATGCCTCGGGCAGAGGGAGGCTTCTCACCCGTCGCACACATCCAAAACATGTCTCTGTCCTCCTTCCAGATGGACATGCACGACGAGACGTACTCCATGCCCGATGATGTCTTTGAGTCGCCGCCTCTATCGGCCACGTATTTACGCATGCACCCAGTGGGGGAGGATGCCAGGGTGTCCCCCGAGGTGGAGCAGCCCACCCCGTGAGTACCAGCTCTTGGCGGGTGATGCCCCCGAGGCTGCCCAGGTCCCCTGCCATGGTCAGGATGATGTCCCCAGCCATCCCTGCCATGGGGCACTGGGTACTTCCAGCGTGCTCCTAGGAGGATGAAGCCAAGAGGTGCCCCTAGCCCTCATCCCAGGCATCCTTTGGCCTTCGCCAGCTCTGGGCTGTGGCTGTGGGGTTGCATGTGGGGGATTTCTCAGCTGGCCCCTTTCAGCTGGCGTGATGGATTTCTCCCCTCTCTGCAGGCAGGAGGGTGTCCGGCTCACTTCGGCCTCCACTGGCGCCGGCCCGGCTCCCCGGCGAGGCAGGCGCATCGCTTCCAAAGTGAAGCACTTCGCCTTCGACCGCAAGAAACGCTACTACGGGCTGGGGGTGGTGGGGAAGTGGCTGAACAGGACGTACCGCCGCAGCCTGAGCAGCATCGTGCAGTCGCAGCTGGAGATCACCGACAGCCACCGGTGAGGGGGGACTGACGGGACGGGGATGGGCATGGGGCTCCTTGGGGCTCCCCAGCTGTAACTCAGATATGTGTCCCCCTCGATGCTTGGGGATCAGGGCTTGGGAGACTGCAGCGCTCCCTTTGCCCAGCAACCCTTGAGCTGCTCAGATTTTGGGTCCTTTCCTCCGCAGGCCGTATTTCACGTACTGGATCACCTTTGTCCACATCCTCATCACCTTGCTGGTCATCGGCACCTACGGCATCGCCCCCATCGGCTTCACCCAGCACGTGACGACAGAGTTAGTAAGTTTAAGAGCTACCGGCCAGGGCTGTCCCCTCCCAGCTCTCCGGTGACGTGTCTGGCTCTGAAATGGCAACCAGCTAGCTGCCGAGGAAAGCAAGGCTGGTGTCTGGGAGGTGCCTTCAACACCTCGGAGGGGTGATCGTCGCTCTGGGGTTAATCCTGGGAACCTGCAGCCGGCTGCATTGCTCCCCCAGCACCCGGGCTGGAGAGAAGAGCAGGCATCCGTCTTGCTGGGGGGATGGTGACCACCAGTGTCCCATGCTGTTGTGCTCCCTGCTAGGACTGGGAGCATCTTGGGCTGCTGCTGGCTCCTGCTGTTTGAGAGGCTCCATTAAATAGCCAGGGCAGGGGGTCCACATCCGCTGGATGAGCAGCAGTGTGTTGCAGCAGCACACGTGCTGGCGGCAGAGCTGCCCCTTCTCTCCCTCCCACATAGCTGGTGGGACCCAGCAGCCCTTCCTCTTGGGCAAAGGGGGCTGCTCAGCCCCCCACAAGCAGAGAGAGAGGGGGCTGCACCCCCACACCGCCAGCCCCCTCGGCGGGAGCTGACCCTGGCCTGGCTCGGCAGGTGCTGAGGAACAAGGGCGTCTACGAGAGCGTCAAGTACATCCAGCAGGAAAACTTCTGGATCGGGCCCAGTTCGGTAAGGGCTCTGTCGGACCACTGCCCCCCAGCCTGAGGCTCTGCCCTTCACCCGCCTCTGCTCCCCCTGCCCTGACCGAAGCAGGTACCCGGGGTGCTCCTGTCCCCGGAGGGAGAGCTCAACCCCTCGTCCCAGCCTGCTGCCCCGGACCTTCGGTGCCCGCCATCCCTCTGGGACCTGCTGCCTGGTCCCAGCCCAGGCTGGGAGCTCAGAGGCACTTCCCAGAGCTGCAGCATTGTGGTGGCATGGTCAGGAGAGACCCTGTCCCCTTCCTGCCCACGTTCTCCCTGATGGGGTTACGGAGGCTCGGGGCTATCACCTGCGGGGACCCCCTCCCCTGCTGAGCTCTCCCTGGGGGCACCTGGAGGGGAGGGGAGGTGCCGGGGGGCTACAGAGCATCCCCTGGACTGGCATCTCCCTCCCAGATTGACCTGATCCACCTGGGAGCCAAGTTCTCCCCCTGCATCCGGAAGGATCGGCAGGTGGAGAGGCTCATCCAGCGCGAGCGGGACCGGGAACGTGGCTCCGGCTGCTGCGTCCAGAACGACAACTCGGGCTGCATCCAGACCCTGCCGCAGGACTGTTCGGTGTGTGCTGCCACTGGCACTGGGAAGTGCTGGGGATCCCTGGGGAGAAGGGGGAAACCATCTCCGCCCTGCAGGGCACCAGGGCAGGGTGCGTGCGGGGTCAGAGCAGTGCATTCACTGCCGCATCCTCAGTCTCTCCATCCTCCCTGCAGGAGACGCTGGCGACGTTCATCAAGTGGCCAGGCACCAACGCGCCAGCCATGGGCTCGGGTGAGAAGCGGACGTCGGGGGCCGTGTGTCACCAGGACCCCAGGTAGGAGTGACGGCTGGGGAGTGGCACTGCGGTCACCCGGCTGTATGCAAGGCACAGCGGAGGTGCTGCCTGGGGCTGCGTTTCCAGCTTGGATGTCTTGAATTCGCTTGTCCAAGGGGCTTGGGGCTTCTTACACACCGTAGGAGGGTGCTAAGGAAGAGGGAATCGGTGGGGGAACTGAGGTGGGGTCTGTCCTAAATGTAGGCAGCAGTGGATGAGCTGGAAATACAGCCGCTGGCCCCTGCCTGCCCTCTGCCCGCCCTGCTCTGCGGGGGGTGAGCTGGATGGGTGATGCTGCGAGGGGGCATCGATGGGGTTGTCTGGCAGATACTGAGTGCCGCAGGGTTCACCTGCAAAGTTGTAGGACATTGTTGTAGGGGTTGTAGGAGTGTTGTAGGACACTAAGGTGCAGGATCCCTCCCAAGCCAGGGGAGGGGGCAGGTCTCGGGGCTGTCTGTCCCTGAGGGGGGTTACTAGTCTGGGGGAGGGATGTGAAGGAGACCCGTCCTGACCCCCCACCCACCTCATTCTGCCAGGACGTGTGAGGAGCCGGCATCCAACCCACCCCATGTGTGGCCAGATGACATCACCAAGTGGCCGGTAAGAGCCTGGTGCCACCACGAGCTGGGTGGCACCGCGGTGGCGGACGACAAGCCAGGCACGGGGGCTGCGGGGAGAGCCTGGGGCCAGACCCTGACCTTGGCTCCTCTCCCTCCTGCTTGTAGATCTGCACCTATGAGACCAAAACCAACCACACAGGCTTCGCCCACATGGACTGCCAGATCAAGGGCAGGCCCTGCTGCATTGGCACCAAGGGCAGGTGGGTCGCAGCGATGGGGCACCCGCCCGGGCTCGGCTCCCCGCTCTGCCCCGCTGCCTGTTGTTGCCCTGTTGGTGTCTGGAGCTGTGTCAGGGGGAGAGGGAGATTATGGAGCCTCGGGGGGATGGGAAGCACGGTGGCGGCAGGACTGGCTGCCGGGAGCAGAGGGGGATGCTCGGGAGAACGGGGAGCGAGCCCTGCCCCGAGCGAGCCCGCTGCCTGCCCTCTGCCCAGCTGTGAGATCACGACGCGGGAGTACTGCGAGTTCATGCACGGCTACTTCCATGAGGAGGCAACGCTCTGCTCGCAGGTGAGCGGGGCCAGGGACACGATGCTAGCAGCCGGGTCACGCATTGCCGTGCTGATGCCAAAGGGCTTTATAGTATCCTACCAGGAATGGGACATGGTTGGGATGGGGGGGGGATGCAAAGTGCAGGGACTTGCCCAGTATCGGCTGGCCTCCTGCTGCCACTGCATGCCCATCTTGCTGGTGTGGGGCAGGAGGAAATGTAGGACTTGAGCCAGCCTCATCCAGGCAGCACCGATGTCCTTGGGAAAGGCACGTCCTGGGCAGGAAAACAGCCCTTCAGCATCTCCTGGGGCACTGGGGATGCTCGGTTGCTCCCTCCCCAGCACCTGGGTAGTGTGGGTGCCCCACCACCCGGTCCCCCCACAACTGACACATGGCATCACCGGCCACACGTCCCTGTGACCCATCCTTTGCTCCCTGCGGCTCTGGGGTGTGGGCTGAGCCCCCGTCACTCCCCAACCCCGCCTGCCTTTGCAGGTGCACTGCCTGGACGAGGTCTGCGGCCTCCTGCCCTTCCTCAACCCGGAGGTCCCCGACCAGTTCTACCGCCTGTGGCTGTCCCTGTTCCTGCACGCCGGGTGAGCCACGGCCCCCGTGCCCCCAAGGGATGGGAGGGCTGGGGACCGGTGAATCCATTGGGATGGTCTGTGATCCCTGATGGGTTGGGAGAGAAGAGGGGAGAACACCCCCAGACTACAATGACATGTGACATCGGTGGAGGGTGTTTTGTAAGATGTCTTGTGCCCCGGGGCAGTGGGTGGGAGGGCTGGGTGGGGGCTCTGGCGGGGCAGGGGTCTCTAACGCAGGGTCTGTCCCCCCAGCATCATCCACTGCCTGGTGTCGGTGACTTTCCAGATGACGGTGCTGAGGGACCTGGAGAAGCTGGCGGGCTGGCATCGCATCTCCATCATTTTCATCCTCAGCGGCATCACAGGCAATCTGGCCAGTGCCATCTTCCTGCCGTACCGGGCGGAGGTGAGGGTTGGAGGGGGGGGGCTCTGCCCACATCACCCCAAACCCAGCCAGCTCCCCAGCGACTAAAGGACACCCCTCCCTGTCCCTGTCTGGCAGAGCCTTGGGGAGGGGGCTGCAGCACAGAGCTCTCATCCCCCGGCAGGTTTTGCTGCGGGGGGGGAGCGGTGGGAGGCTGGTGCCCTTGCAGTGAGGGGGGGAGTGTATCTGTCCCACGTGTGGGATTCGCACATGCCGTGTGGGTCACACGTTGCCACGTGTCGGTGTGTGTGCAGGGTTCCCGGGCGGGCAGATGGCTAATCTGCTGGCAGCGAAACCCTGCCGGGCTTTAAATGAGATCACGCCGAGCGCCCTAATCCCCCGGGGGTGCGTCGGGACGGGGCCGGGGGGGCTGTGGCCTGGGAGAGGGTGATGCTGCCTGGCTGCTGAGTCACGGAAAGTACTGGCTCTGCCAAAACATCACGATGTGCTCCCCTCCTCTTCCTCGCATGCCGGGGCTCCTGCCCCTGAGCCCCGCACTGGTGTGAGTGCAGCCCTCAGAGGGATGCAGGAGCCAAATGCATTTTGCAAGGGGAGGAGACGGTCCCTGGGGACACGGGCACTTGTCTGGGGTGATGTGCACAGGGTCCAGCCATGACTTCCCCCATCCCCACAGGTGGGCCCTGCTGGGTCCCAGTTTGGCTTGCTGGCCTGCCTCTTTGTGGAGCTCTTCCAGAGCTGGCAAGTGCTGGAGAAACCCTGGAAAGCCTTCCTCAACCTCTTCGGCATTGTCCTCTTCCTCTTCATCTGCGGCCTCTTGCCGTGGATCGATAACATCGCTCACCTCTTCGGCTTCCTCAGCGGCCTCCTCCTCTCCTTCGCCTTCCTGCCCTACATCACCTTCGGCACGGTGGACAAGTACCGCAAGCGAGCCATGATCATCGTCTCCTTGCTGGTCTTCGTGGGGCTCTTCGCCTCGCTGGTGGTCTGGCTCTACGTCTACCCCGTGAACTGGCGCTGGGTGGAGTATCTCACCTGCCTGCCCTTCACCAGCAAGTTCTGTGAGAAGTACGAGCTGGAGCAGGTCCTGCACTGACCCCGCCGGCAGGGACAGGGCTGGGAGCGGCGCCGGCGGGGATGCTTTCCATGGGGTGGGTCTTCACCAGCCTGCAGGAGATGGCAGTGGCTGCTCCGGGATGGGGCAGACCCTGGGCATGGCTTCATCCTTGGGGCTGGTGGGTTTGGGCTCACCCTGTTAAACGCTGGGGATGCAGTGGGGAGCGGGGCTGGAGCCACCCTGCCTTGCACCCCTTTGGGGCCACCTCTTGGCGCTGAAAAGCCATAACTGGTTTGGGGACCGACCCCGGCTGCTGCCTGCATGGGGAAAGGGCCGAGGGAAGTGGGGTTGTGGTATGTCCACAGCCAGGCTGGGCTCCCAGCCCTGGGGCAAGGGGCCTCGAAAGCACGAGGGAGTGAAGCTACCGAGGTCTCCTGCCTGTGCCCCTGCCTGCCCAGTGCCCCATCCTGCCTTGGTGCCCCCGGGCACTGCAGCTCATACTGTGAACATGATCCCCTTTTTTGCAGGGGCACTTTTTTTTTTTATCCGCAGCTCTTTAGGCTGAGGGTTTCCCCCACTTTGGGCTCCCTGGGGCCTCTGCCGTGGCTCCGAGGTGTTCAGAGCTGGACTTTGAAGGTATTCTTCAGTCCCGCTCTTACATCTGATGCTCCCCTGAGGCCATGGAAGGAGGCTTGTGCTTCTCCACCTGGGCTCCTCACTGGATGGAGAGGCAGGACTTAGGGCAGGGGGGCTTCTTTTCCCCTTATTTCAGTGAAATTCCCTTTTTGGAAGTGGAGAAGCAGCATGTACTGCGTTTGTAGTGCCATGCCAGGAGGCAGGCATGGAGAAAAACACCCTGGGGGGGGGCTTGTGTGGCTGCTCCTGAAGCCCACAGACCCCTCGGGAAGCTGTCTGTGCTCCCACCTTTCACTTCTGCCTCGAGTCCCTGCTGTTACCCCTTTCCCTTTTTCAAAGCGTAGAGAGCCCAGGTAACCCTCCCTGCCTCAAACGGTGCTGGACAGATGGAGAAGCGCAGGATGGGGCAGTCGCCTTCCCCCTTCCCTGCCCGAGGCTGCACGTCCCTGCCTGCCCCCAGCCCTGGGCTGCTGCTCCCCAACATCTCCTCCTCCCTCCCACCGGCCACGGTGCGAAGGCAGGTCCTTCCTGGGGTCCGGGTGACTCCTCTGGGCTGGTTTGGACCCAGGCTGGTGCTGGGCTGTCTCTCCCCTGGTATACATTGCTTTGGTGCTGGTGGGTCTCAGCGCTGTTAAATGGGGGAAGATGTGAAGCCCCCAGCTGGGATGTCCTGGGATGAGTATTCAAGGGCTGGGAGTTCGGCTCCCTCTGCCCACAACCACTCTCCAGGTGACCCCAGGAGCTCTGTGGCACCTGCATCCCTCCTGCATCCCTCCTCCACCATGGCCAGTTTTCTGCCCTGCTCTGTCCCTCTGGTGCTGCTCCAGCCAAAGACAGACACTTCACCTCATTTGTCTCTTTTTGATACTTTTTTTAAAAGCTGTGGGTTTTTTCCCCCCTTAATAAATTTCTACCTGTATTTAATGAGACGCACAAGGCCTCTTCTCCCTTCTTGGGCGTGGGGATGTGGCACTTTTAGGGGGTTCTGGTTGTTTTGGTGATGGTCGGTGTGGCAGGGAGAGCGGCAGAGATGGGAGTGCCTGGGGCTGGTGCCCTGATGTGCAGGGCTACACTCTCCCCTGGTAGCCCTCAAACCCCTCCCTGGGAGGGGGACAGGGTTTAGAGGGTCTTGAGCAGAAGGGGAAGCCAAATGCCTGGAGCAAAAAGACCCATGGAACCTCCTGATCCTGCCCAAGGGCAGAGCTGCCCCCCCCCCCCCCCCCATATCCCACCCTTCATCAAATGACCTGGGGCTGGATTTGCCCCATCTCTCCCAAAGCTGGGATGCCCCAAGGGGTGTTGGATGGCTCCCATCATGCTGGCTGGTGCCCTCCCTCCAGCTGTCACGGCGAGGGGATGGTCGGAGCGGGGCAGGAACACACAGAGGCTGCATAGAAAACCACCGCCATGTCTTTATTTGCTGCTTCACAACAGCTGAGGTGTTTGCAGAAGGCTTTGTCGTGGGACAGTCGTGGGTCTGCGGAGGGAGGGGGGACTGGTTTGGACTGGCCCCCCCAGGGAGGCTCTGCAATGTGCGGCTGGGTGTGTGCTCTGAGGGGTCTGGAAAGATGTCAGCGGGCAGGGGGGCGGCTGCTGGGACCCCTGCCTGGTCTGGGGGCTGCTGGAGGAGGGCTTGGCCATGGTGTGCTTCGCTCGTGGTGTTGGCGGTGGGAGGGAGTGCAGGGCTGGGGGCACGTGTATGTACAGGCTCTGCTGGGTCTCTCAGCAAAACGTGGCTGTGAGTGCCCTTAAATCAGCGGAACCCCCCCAGCTGCTCCTGGGGTAAAGTCTTTCCATCCCTGGGGGGCACATGGCCCTGCAGCCTGCCCAGGCTTGCCGGCACAGCCCTGGCTAAAGCAGAGACCAGGAGGTCGGTGCTTCCAGCGGGGCCAGGTGGGAGACTTCTGTCCCCAGCCCCGTGGCGCTGCGATGGGACCGGGCTGATCTGGCTGGAAAGCGGATGTGGCAGAGGGAGAGCTGTAGCCAGGGCAGCCAGGGAAGATGTATAGCCGTGGCAGGGATGGAGATGGGTCGCAGCCTCTTATTCCCCCCCCCCCACGCAGCCTCTCTCCAGCCCCCCAGCAGGGCTGGACTGGAGGGGGCTCAGCAGCCGCTGTTTCTGCGCATGAAGGCATGTCCCCGCACGGGATGCTGCATCTCGATGAAGGCCAGCTCCCCCACCGTCACCTCACAGGGACCCAGCGCCTCGAAACCGCACTTCTGGTAGAAGGGCACGAGGAAATCTTCGCACATGAGCAGGGCGCGCCGGGCGAAGGGCAGGCAGCGCAGGTACTGCAGGTACCGCCACATGAGGATGGAGCCCTTGCCCTGCTGCCGGAAGGTGCGGTGCACGGCCAGCACGTGGATGTGCACGGCTGTGCCCTGTGGCTTGTGCAGGGTCAGCGCTGCCTGCCGAGGGGGGAGCGGGGATTAGTGTGACCGAGGGGTGTCCTGTCCTGCATGTGTCTTGGTTGCCCACCCCAATGAACCAGGGTCCACATCCTCCCCCAAAGGGAAAAGGGTCCCGGTGCCATCCCCCTTCACCTCCCCCCATCATCCTTGGAGGCTTTTTAATTTTAAAATGAATGTTGAGGGAATTACTTGGCATATTTTTAACAGCATCAGTAAAATTAATTAATGAGGAAGTTCATTTCCACTAGAGCAGCCCTGTAGCAGTTAGTCTTGGGAGAAGACTTGGTGAGTAGCCTTGGGGCCCCGGGGAGCTTCTCCTTGTCCCCAGGCTCTGGCAGTGCCTCTCCCAGTGCACAAGCCGGGAAGTACATGGTCCGGCTCTTACCTGGCTGAGCCTCTCCTGATCCCAGAGGGAGCCGATAATGAACGCCACGAGCCGCCCTTCCTCAAACCAGCCGAGGGAGAGCTCCGGGCAGAGGTTCAGAAAGTGGCAGATCTCATCAAGGTGGAGGGGACAGTCTCCGGAGACGGATATAAAGGCTGGAGGGGGACAGCGGTGAGCACAGCAAGGGGGACCAAGGACACCCAGATCCAGAAACCCCCCCCGCACTGATGTAGGGGGGGAAGGCAGCATGTGATGGGGAGAGATGGCATGTGTCCTGCTGCCTACTTGGTCCAAAGGAGCTCTAAGGGACATGGATGGCTCCGGGGAGCAGCTCTGCTCCTCCAGAGGCAGCCCCCCACAGCCCAGGGACCAGCTCCCCACTCTTATTGCTGATTCCAGGGCTACAGCAGCGGGTGCTGAGATGAACCCTCCTGCCTGGCATCTCCCTGGCTGCCCTTGTCCTTTGGAGAGGAGGGAGAAATGGGCCAGTGAGCCTGGGTGAGGGGAGCTGGGGGTGCCTGGGATGGAGGGAAGGGGGAATGTTGCTGGGGATGCATCTGAAAGTGCCCCTGTGCAATAGGAGGCTGAGCATGGTGTCCTTCCTCCCACCTTCCCCCTCTCCTGTCTGCTTGCCTCTGGCAGGGTTGTTTTGGGAGAGCTGCTCCCCACTCACCTGGTCCTGCTCTGGGATCGCCTCCCACCATCCCCACCCCAGGTAGCTGGGTGAGCTGGGGGCTGTGGTTCTCCACCTCCTTAATCACAGGCTCCCCCGCTTCGTTAAGGAGCCCGTGGTGGCCTCGCCACAAATCATGGCCGCTTGCTCCCTCCCTCATCACCCACGAGGGCATGCATGGGGGTTTTGCCACCACGATGTGCCCCCAAGGAGCATGAGGGACAGGCGAAGGAAAGGGACGGGGCATCTCCAGCCAACACCACCAGGCAGGACCTCCCCGGGGCAGCCCCTTACCTTCCCGCTCGATCTCGAACACGCTGACAGCATCCTCGGGGCTGAGGCAGCGAAACTCGCTGGCGGGCAGCGTGTGACGGCGCTGGCCCCCGAGCGAGCTTCGGGGCGACCTCAGGTGAATGGGCTTCAGGAAAGGCAATGCGCTGAGCGCCGGCATCCTCCTCCTCCTTCCTGGCTTCCCACTGCTCCCTCTGTTCGGGGCAGCCTCTGCTGGCTCCCGGCCGTGGCACAGCACCCTTTATTTCAGCCAATCTCCTCCAGCGCTCTTAGATGCCAAAAATACCTGTTGATCGTGCACAGGATTAGGCTGCTTGCCACCCTTTCCCTATACATATATGTGTGTATATATATATATACACAGCAAATACCCGCCCACACTGACCTCATTGCCGGTCCGCAGTCGCTGCGAGCTGGGGCCATTGCAGGAGCCTGGCACCAGCCATGGGCTGTAGCAAACTCGTTGCCCCAGGGATGCGGGGAGCAAAAGCCTGGTGACCAGCTGCCAGCATCCAGGCAGTGGGACAGAGCAGGGACAGGAGCTGTTAGAGCTGGAGCTGGGGGAGCAGGCATGGGGCTGAGCATCCTGCCCTGAGTGGTGCCCCGCTGCACCAGCGGGGGCAGCGGGGGCAGGACACGTCAGGCAGCCAGAGCCGCCTCCCAGAGACAGCCCGAGCCGCCAGGATTTACTCCCTTTTCCGACTCGCTCAGCGGGTAAGCGACACAGCTTAGCCCCAGTTGGGCTCTTAGGTCACATCCACACTCACAGACGTAGCTGAGATGGGTCAGTGGCAGGAGAAGTGGGTGCCTGCGGCTGCAAGCCTCCGGTATCCTCCCTGGGTGAGGTGCCCCCAGGCTTTGCCCCCTGCCCGGGGAGCTTTGGGCAGCATGACCCCACCAGGCACAGCCCATCCTGGGACACGCTGCCTGCGACACGGGACCCCAGACCGCTTGGTTCCCCCAGGAGGATCACCAGCACCCAAGCTCCCCAAGCTCATCCAGCAGTGCCCGTCCTGCACAGCCCGGCCAAATCCCTTGACCTGGATCAGAGCCTGTAGCTTCAATCTGCCTCTGGTTTCATGTGTGAGCGAACCAAGCTAATAAATCCAGAGAGAACCACAAACTGAGCAAATAACTTTGCTAAGCACATGCATCCCCCAGGCAGAAATAGTGGGAATGGCTCCCGGAGCCATCCATTCATTCATCCCTGCTCAGCCCAATATTCAAGCAATTTGCAGCATAGCCGGTGCGAAGCCAGGTCATTTTTGATTATTGTTTGAGAGGTGCCGGCTTTCCCTGCTAATTATAGGCTTGCCTCCAGCTAATAGGATTTATAGAAACAAAAGCATTACCAGCGCAAACATTGCACAGGGCAGAACCGGCACAAGCTGGGAATTTTCCATCCTGAAATGCCAAGGGCTGGGTGCTTGAAATGCCTGTTTTATCCAGGCCGAGGTAAGACGGGGTGGTGTTGTGATTTATTTTCAATGAATTGCTGGTTTGGCAGTGGATGTGTATCTAAGGGATTGCATCCATCAGGGAGAGGGGTTTTCTTTAGCGGGGGAATTATTCAGCATTCCCAATGCACATTCTAGTCACCAAGGACTAACTGAAATGGTGCTGGGAATGGGTGGTTCATGGCCCTGGAAACCATGTAGGAGGGAAGTAAAGGGGTGGCCGAGCTGGAGGGGAGAGCAGGCTCCTGGGGGGGTATAGTGTTTGTAGAGCTTATTATCAAATCTTCTGGAACTCCTCATCCTGCTAATTGGATTGGAGGCTCATCCACCTGGATAAATCCCGGAGCAGGCAAGAGGGTAGGCTCTGGGCACCTAGAAAATGCAACGGTGGTTTGATACTGGGCGGTGCTGAGTGCCTGGGGCAGGTTCTGGGGATGCTGCTGGATCAGGCCCAGGGATGGCTGTGCGGGGATGGCAGGGCAGAGCAGCCAGCTGAGTACGGCCTCGGGCAGGGCTGGCGTTTCAGCTGCCATGGGAATGATGGAGCAGGATCATGGAATCATAGAATAGTTTGGGTTGGAAGGGACCATTAAAGGTCACCTAGTCCAACCTCCCTGCAATGAGCAGGCACATCCTCAACTACATCAGGTTGCTCGGGGATGTTTGCTCACCAGTAGCCACTGTTAATCAGTTCACTGTCCAAGAGCAAGTCTTTATCCCAGATCACATAAAGGCTGGAAAGAACTGAATAGTGGAAAGTCTCTACAGGGACATCCACAGAGCTGGGGAGTTCAAGACCTCTTGTGCAAGTGGCTGCTCCATTCCCATTAGAGATAACCGGGAAAGGGGAATCAGAACCCTCCAGCTGTTTTTAGAAATTTCTTGAGACCCCAACCAGCAACAGCCTGGAGCAGAAGTCGGTGATGGGGAAAGGCTGCTCCTTGGCTTGTTTTCCTTGCATTTTTTCCCCTCTGGCACTTCATTCCTGGCAACCGAGGTTATACAGCTGGAGGGCTGATATATTTGTGTTTGTTTTCTGGAAATGAACTTCTTGCTTTGCTTCTCAGCTCCCCACAGATGCAAAGGTCTTCTGGGGTGGGGACACACATAGAGCCTGCAGAGCGCAGAGGAACCAGCCGTCCTCCCCAGCCCGTCCCCAGAGCCGACCCCGGGCCCTGAATGGCCATGGGGGTACCAGCAGTGCTGTTACACCTGGGAAGCATCTGACCTGCAGAGGTGAAGGAAACTCGCCCCAGGTCACAGAGTAAGTGAGAACCAGAGTGAGGAGGAAAATCCTCTCTCCTTGACTCGAGACATCTGTCTTCCAATGCTCCAACACAGCCTGCTGTATATTGTTCAAGTCACTTATACCCCAGGCTAAATTTTGTGCTGTAACTCCTCACCAGACCTGCCTGAGACGAGCCTGATACATTTGTGTGTACGTAGCAGTCTACCAAAAGCTCGCTCTGTACATTTTTTCCCCCACTTGTGTTTGTGCACTAGAGGTCAAAGCATCTGCACAGTCCAGAGAGATGCTCACGTGTAAACAAACAGGCAAGTCCTCAGTACCCCCCTAACAGCATCTTTTTATTATGTCATGAATGTCTGCCTGGATTTGGAGCTTGAATTTTTAAATGAGTTGGTAGTAAGGAGTTATTCACCCAACTTTGAAGCCAAATATTCTTTGCAAAAGAGCTTGAGTTCTTCCCACACCCCAAACACGGAGGGTTTCAGTGAGAAGAGTCCCTACACCCAGGTTTTGATAGCACGTGTTGGAAGTGTAGGGATGGGACAGGGGCTGTGATGAGAGTCACGCTCTTACCTCCACCAAAGTCACTTTTCAGGCAAGCTAAGCTCCATGCACCAACCTCCATCCCCTCTGGGGCAATTCCCCCCATCCTGGGATGCTGGGGCTGGCAACTCACAGTGGCCTTGGGACCACCAGCTCTCCCCAAGGCTGTTAGTACCACCAGGATGCAACAGAAACATGGGTGCTTACCGGATGGGGACCCCGCGCCGCTCTCTGCCTGCCTGGCTCCGGTGGTGCCGTCTCACAGCTGGCAGGAGAGGAAGACCTGGGGTTTTGCCTCCCCTCCTCTGTCTGCCGCATCCTCCGCAGCCCCTGCTTATATATAGTTGTTATTTATGGAGCACGTGATGACATCCTAAGGAGTTTATAACCCCGATGAAAGACAGGGAGAGGTGAGAGGCTTTAAGGTGACAGGCCAGCAAAAGGATCCCATCAGGCTTTTTTTTTTTTCCCCCTGGCATGACTGCCTGCAGAGGGATAAAGCATTTAGCTGATTGCTCTGCACTGAGTCCCTGCTGCGAGCCAGGCAGGGAGAGCAAAGGACTTAACTAGGAAAGGAGAGCAACATACTGTGCCTGATCCAGACCTCTCTGACGGCATCGGGAGCCCGTAGGAAGTTGAAGGCAGCCCCGCCGAGAGTGGACGAGCTTTCTTTGCGGCAAGGATGGGGAGGCTGCTGGTTGTGCCAGGAGCGATCATCGCTTGGGCTTGAGCGGTGGGGAGTTTCTCAGGGGAATCAGCTGGCTCCTTGTAGGATAGGGGGGCCAGACCTAAGGTTTCTGCCCCAAGGAGCTTACTCCAAAGACCAAGCATCTCTCCCCCGTGCAGCTGTCGGTCCCTGGGAACTATTATATAAGAAATTGGATAGGCAAAGCCAGCAATATTTGTCCCCATCAGGACATGTGTAATAAAAGGGGGATTATCACAGGCGTGAGCATGATGTTGGCATCATCATTATCATCATGAACCAGATGCAGCCCTGAAAGAAGCCCAGAGCAGGAGACAGAGCTGGCTTTGCTCCGCTGGAGATATTTCCAGGGGAGCTCAGGACCTGCTTTAGTTTCCAACAATGGGCAAAGTGACCTGGGGCTACACGCTTATCTCCCTCTTTTAAGTTTTTTTCATGGAATCAAAACAGAAATACGACCCAGCCACTTTCTGCTCTTCAGAAATGGCATTTCAGAGCAACTCGAGCCATTAAAACTGAGCCCAGCAGAGCAGAGGCTGGCCCGTGGCTGGAATAGTCAAGCAGGGATGCTGCATTCAGTGGTTTTAGCTGGGTCCGTCTCTCCCTGCTCCTACACAGCTGTAGAGGTCAAAAACTCTATTAAAACGAGAGCCACAGCAGTGTGCTGAGATTTACATATTTAGCAGCTCTCTCAGCATCTTCAAAGAGCCCCGAGCTGTCACTCCGGCCCCGCAGCCAGGCTGGTCCCTCCGTTGGCGTGCCTGCTCAGGAAGACGGCAGTTATCTCTGGGTAGGATTTGCAGCGAGGGGCGACACGTGGGAGGCAGATGAACCAGTATTTGTCCCCCACTCTGCCAGGACCTGGGAATGAAACGACACACATGCAGCCCAGGGGGTCCTCAGCTGTGCCGCACTCTGCCTCCGAGCAGTGCCCGGTTATCCCAGTGCTCAGGGGGATTAAGCTGGTTTTGGTGGCTGCAGCCTTTGGTGGCTTGGCCTCAAGGGGCAGGGTCTGCCATCACAGGGGATGCAGGTGGCATCAGGGCCCACCCCGTGTGGCACCATCAGGGAGATTTCTCTCCCAAACTCACATAATTACTCACATAATTACCAAGCTGGACACTCTGCTTAGATCCCTGTTTTACACCTTCCCCTGGCTTAGCCAAGGGGATCCACGTACCCAAAAAGGGTGACGCTTTTCTCCTGGCAGTAGCATAATGGGGATGGCAGCAGGGCTCTGCAGTTTGGCATCACTGCAAGGTCAGCCGCGGGCTCTGATTTCATTCTCCCTTGTCTCCTGCCTTTTCATCAGCTGCTGCAGACTGGCAGCGTGCGAGTGCTCATCGTTGCTGTAACTTCACAGCAGGATGCGGCTCTTTGGACATACTCGGTATTCTCAGCACTTGCCAGGCTGGCTACCTGCTGCTTTTACCCCCAGTGCTCCCCTCTCGTGCTGCCAAGAGCAGTTCAAAATCACCAGGAGGTCCTGCGAAGCCTGGGTGCCTCCAGCTTCTCTGCTGGAGCGGGGCATTTGGTGTGGCTTAGGAGCCTGCAAGCTGGTGCTCTTTCAAAACAGCAATACAGAGCTCAGATGGTGGCCAGACCCCAGTCACAGGCTCTAAATAGACCCTGGAGGGGCTGATTCTCCTCTGTGCTCTGAATTGTTAATATATATATAATATGCAAATATACATGTATGTGGATTTCCTGTGGCATATTTCTTTTGGCTCATCAGTGCAGATGATGCCTCTTCTGTGAGAGTGCAGGGCTGAGTCCCTCCACAGACGGTGTCACAGGGAGCTGGGGAAGGGATAAAGGGATGCTACTCCACAGCTTATTTGGGATCCCAGCGATGGTCAGGGGAAACAGGCTTTGAACTCTGGCTTTGACCTGCACTAGATCAACACATGCCTTTGCAGAGCTGGTGTATCATCTTGTCACTCCTCTACGTGGGCCTTTGAGGAAAGAGTACAAACAGTTTGGGGGACGGTTTCACCCATGTCTGCTTGGCCATGGCAACCTCAGCCTAAAGCAGGAGGCGGGGGGCCAGGACCCGGCCAGGACCTCTTTTATCCCGTCCCTAGAGCACAGGCACTGGCGGTGATTAGCCTCTTTTCCTTCTCGCTGCTGGGCTGTGGTAGTTTGTAACTAGGTCACGGCCACTCACAACACAATCCCCGGGAGGAAGGAGGATGGGGTTCAGTGGGGGGCTGCAGGGGCTGCTCTGGGAGGAGAAGGCTGGGCAGATGGGAAGGGGTCTGGCAGAAGCAGCCCCCACCCTCCAGTCCCAGACCTCCGGGCAGTTTAGATCCAGTTCTGACTTTGGGACATGGCAGTTGGGTGATTGTTGCTGGGGCATCCTGCTTCTTACAGGAGCTCTCCTGCCCTTGGTCCAGCCCCAGCCCCGGCACACTGCTGGTGGGAGCCAGGGCGACCCCATGGAGATGGATGGGGACCAGATGCCATCTATGGGGAAGCCAAACCCTGCATCCCAGAGCAAGGCTGGGCCTGGACTAGCCCCATCAGGGGATTTGTAATGTCTTGGTCACAGTGAAGTGGATGAGAGAGAGTGGAAGAGGATTGCGTTTGCATAAAGTTACATGTATGCAAGGTGACGCGACTCGGAGGCCATTTGTGGGGAGGGTCAGAGGTGTTTGATCAGGGTGGCACAAGCAAGGAGGGAAGGGCCAGGTAATCCTGTGCAGGATGGGGACACCGGGCACTGCTAGGGGCCCCTCGCACAGGGGAGAGGCTTTCCCCGGCCTGCCCAGCCTCGGGACATTTACTGGGCTCACCGAGACAGGACGAAAGATTGCCATATGCTGCATCACTTGCTAATATTTCTGTTCCCTGATGTGATCAGGACACAGCGATTCCTGCTAAGCTGTTTGCACGATGGCGATAAACTCCCAGCCTGTTCCTGCGGGAGGGTCTGGAGACATTCCCCGGGAACTGAGCGGCAAGCTCTACTCTGAACCACTATTTCTGAAGGCACCAGCTCTTCCGAGCGGCTGGTAGGGGTGGTACAGGGACACGTGTGCCTCTGGGAAGCAGCAAAAGAAGAAAATATTGGCAGGATTGGCCAAGGAGGAGTTGCGGAGCAGAGCAGAGGGGTGCTGAGAGCTCTCCTGCCTCTGAGCGAGGAGCTCCACCAGCCGCTCCAGACCGGCGGGCTGACCCTGTCTGCAAGCGCTGGGGCTGCGAGCGAAGCTTCTGCTCCTCTGGAGCAACAAACCGGTGCCGTCCTCTCCCTCCCGCCAGACCGGGAGCCGCCGGGCCGGACCCTGCGCGGCGGCGGGAGGCGGCAGCCCACGAGGTGGCACCAGAGCCCCGCCGCAGCCCCGGCACCCGGCGCCCTGCGGGGACCCGGCACCCTCCGGGCATCCCGGCACCCTGCGAGCATCCCGGCACCCTCCGGTCACCCGGCACCCTCTGGGCATCCCGGCACCCTGCGAGCATCCCGGCACCCTCCGGGCAGCCGGCACCCTCTGGGCATCCCGGCACCCTTCAGGCACCTGGTACCCTCCGGGCAACCGGCACCCTCTGGGCATCCCGGCACCCTGAGAGCATCCCAGCACCCAACGGGCATCTCCAGCACCCCGTGGGCACCCTGGCACCCTGCGGGTATCCCCAGTGGGCATCCCAGCACCCAGTGGGCATCCCAGTACCCTGTGGGCACCCCAGCACCTGGCAGACATCCCCAACACCCAGTGGGTATCCTGGTACCCTGCAGGCATCCCTGGCAACTGTCAGGCATCCTGGTACACTGCGGGCATCCCCAGTACCTGGCAGGCACCCCAGCACCCTGCAGGCATCCAGGTACCCTACGGGCATCCCAGCACCCGGCGGGCATCCCAACACCTGCCCCTTAACCCCTGCAAGGCCTGGGCAAAGATGCTCTGTGAGAGGTGCACCCAGCGCCAGCCAGGTCCTGAGGAGGAAGGACAGGGCTTGCTTTTCACCACTGTCTCGACAGGGAGATATTGGTGATCTAACTGCCATAAGGCAGTAAGATCACACGGGCAGCTTGCTTGCAGGGAGGATGTTCTCCTGCAGAGTAAAGGCCATCGCTTCCTGAAACAGCCTAACAGCAGGAATTGTCCCTGAATGGGGCAGGGGGGCTGCTTGACGTGTATCACTTTGCAGAAGTCCTGCGTGTTCAGACCTCCTGCTGAATCAGTCTCATTCTCAAAAAAAAAAAAAATCATGCACACAAAATGCTTCTTGGGTTTGCCTTAGTATTTTGCAGGGTGGTCTGACTTGCTGAGGTCCCTCAGTGGAGATCTGAACAGCCTGGCTTGTTGAACGGGAGATGCTCTTTTCGACACCCAGGGACTGTAACGTGCCCAAAGCACGTCTGTTTTGGCAGTCCAGGCCCCAGGCTGTTGTGTCCTGAAAAAGCGATGAGTTCTCCTTCAGTGCCACTTCCCGATGGAAGCACATCAGAGCCCCAGCTGGGATCACAGTGCAAAAACACACCCGGCTCAACTCCTGCTAATGAGCAAACAGCCCTGACTTGTCCCCATTAAAATCCCCCTGCCGTGAGCCCGGCCGGTTGCATAATGTGATTGTTTTCACGGCTATTTGTGGCTACCTGAAACCCCACCGCTGCTTTTCAGCATGTAATTGCTCTGAAGAGGGACAGTTCCCATCTACACGCACGATTATGCCCATTACGTGTATCTATATTTTATTAGTGGCTGTTACGATGTACATTAAGGAGATGATGAAAAGCACCACCATGCTGGATAAAGCTGTGCTTTGAAACCTTGAGAACATGCCGCCAATTTCAATGGAGCCAGAGGGCACCCTCTCCCCATCCCAAAGGCCTGATCCTGACCTCACAAAGGCACAATTCTCCCTGGCTTCAGAGGGAGGGAGGCTGGCACCTTGCCCCCAGTTCCAGGTGGGCTGGCTGTACGCCCCGGGGAGATGTGCTGCACTCCCCGCTCTAGCACAGGGATGGTCGGAGGGTGAAATCCTCGTGCTGGTGGCGTTCATTTGCTGCCTTTCCACTCCCCACCTCCTCCGCTTTACAGAGGTCATGGCTTGCAGAGAGAAGTCTGTACTCACAGAAGCACATCCCTGTGAACAGCTGTATAACCATGTAGCACTGAATGGATATTTAAACTGTCTTTCCCCAAGGGTACGCTGCTATTTTCCCACCCAATGGTCCCTTTTAGCTCTATTCTGCTCCTTATCCCTGGGGTCGATGCTGAGAAATGCTCCAGCAGGGAACCACATCAACGCGATACACCTCTGATTAAAATGATGCCGTAGCAAGTGATTAAATGCTGGCGTGGAGGTCGGGCTGACCCGGGTCCCGGGGGAAGGTGGGCACTGAGAGTGCTTGCACTGCCTGCAGCTCCCTGATTCGGGAGCAGAACAGGAATAGTTTGTATTTCACCATCACTTAGAGCATCCTGCTGCCCTGCTGCCCACACCTCGGGATAGCCGGGGAGCCGGGCAGAGCTGAAACACCAGCCGGCTCCCAGTGCATCCCTCACCCACGCACCACCCGTCTGCCCCAGCCTCTTCCCAGCTGCTTCCCAGGGTTTTAGGACTGTTTGCAAGGTTGGAAAATCCCAGCGGGCCTGAGGAGAGGGTCCCTGCTCCCTTGTGGGCGGTTAATCTCGGAGGTGAGCACGAGCAGACCTTTATCCCGGTTGCTTTTCCTAAAAGGAGAAACCTTGGAAGGAGAACTGACAGCCAGCTGGTTGATCCAACCGAGGCAGAGCAGCCTCACGTTTGTGGGAGGGAGAGGGCAAGAAGGAAAACACCGCTCTGCTGCTCCGGGGGTCTTTCCTGCAACAAAACACGTCAGACTGAGGATTTCAGGCATTTTCCTGATACTCCAGCCAGCGCTCCACAGGTGAGGAGATCTAGGGAGCGAAGAGGCAGGATATCTTTGGGTAAAGGACAGGCAGCGAAGGCTACTTTGGATTCCTTTAGCCCTTTGCCTACCAGAGCAGCGGGACCCGGTCAAGAAACCATTTCTGTTTCAAAAATCCCTGCAGACAGAGGAGGAAAAAACCTCTTAGAGTCAATGAAGCCAAATGTTTGGCTCATTTGCACACCCTAATGAGGGCTTCTAGGAGCCATAAAAAGCAAGACCGGGCTCTGCTGTCGGCTGGAGAGCACCCCTCAGCAAAGGGCAGTGCCCAGTGCCAGGGTGGACCCCCACCCCGTGCCCAGGGCGGCCGCCTCGGCAGGGCAGGGAGGGCCCAGGTGGGGGTGAGGGGTGGTGGGTGGGCTTTGTGCCCCCTCCCCGTGCAGACACCCGCATCTAGGTTGCAATGTCGAGGCTTTTTATAGTAGAGCTGCACAAACTTCTGGGGTGAGACCCATCGGCCGCTCCAGCTGGGCACCAGGACTGGGGGCATCTCTGCCCCCTGGGCATCGGCCCAGGGATGATGCAGTGCAGCCCCCCATGACTCGGGGCCCGGGGATGATGCAGTGCAGCCCCCACCCCCCGGTGACTGGGGGTCCGGGGATGGTGCAGTGCAGCCCCCCATGACTGGGGGCCCAGGGATGGTGCAGTGCAGCCCCCCATGACTGGGGGCCTGGGGACGGTGCAGTGCAGCCCCCCATGACTGGGGGCCCGGGGACGATGCAGTGCAGCCCCCCCATGGCTGGCGGCCCGGGGACGATGTAGTGCAGCCGCCCCCCATGACTGGGGGCCCGGGGATGATGCAGTGCAGCCCCCCCCATGGCTGAGGGCCCGGGGACGATGTAGTGCAGCCGCCCCCATGACTGGGGGCCCGGGGATGCTGCAGTGCAGCCCCCCATGACTGGGGGCCCGGGGATGATGCAGTGCAGCCCCCCATGACCGGGGGCCCGGGGATGATGCAGTGCAGCCCCCCACGAAGGCCGGGTCCGGACCCGTCACCTCCCGCCCCTCCCGCGCGGTGGGCGTGGCGCGGCGTTGGGCGTGTCCCCGCCGGTCCCCGCCCCCGGGCCGTTACTTGCGCGCGGCCCGCGCCGCCCATCCCCTCCCCCAGCCTGCGCCGGCGGCCGCGCGCTCTCCCGCTCTGCCCGGCGCCATGGCGGACCAGCCCGCTGAGGCGGCCCCGGCCCCCGCCGCCCCGGCCCCCCCGCCGCCCTGCCCCTGCCGGCCCCGCCGGGCGGCTCGCAGCGCCTCCTCTTCTCCCACGACCTGGTGTCGGGCCGCTACCGCGGCTCGGTGCGGTTCGGCCTGGTGCGCCTCATCCACGGCGAGGACTCCGACTCGGAGGAGGAGGAGGGCGGACGCGGGACCGGCGGCGGCGCCGCCAGCTCGGGAGGCTCCGAGTCGGGAGGCCCGGGGGCCGGCGGCGCGGAGGAGGGCCGCGCCAGCCCGCTGCGGCGGGGCTACGTGCGGGTGCAGTGGTACCCGGAGGGCATCAAGCAGCACGTCAAGGAGACCAAGGTAACCGGGGCGGCCTCGGGCTCCGCCGGCTCCCGCCGAGAGGGGCTGTCCGCGGCCTGGCTCGGCCTCTGCGTCCGTGTGTGTGACACCCCCCCCCCCCCCGGGGGGCCTGGCTCCGTCTGCAAGACCGGCGCTCCGCCTTGGAGGCCTCCCGGGGCAGGGGCCTGCGCGGCCTGCCGGTTTGCGGGGCTGCCGGCCGGCTCCCTCCCCCGCCGGCTGTGGTGTTTGGCTGCTCTGGAGGCACCCGAGAAGGGGGTTGTTGCTCCTTTTCCCGTATCACCCCCCGTCCTCGCCAGCCGGTGGCGGCGTGCAGGAGTCTGAGCGTGGGGAAGGTGGACGGTGTCCTCCAGAGGTTGAAATCCCTTTCCCTTCCTTCATCACGCTCCTTCTGGAACCCAGGCATTGATGACGCTCCTGCCTTTTGCTGGTGGCAAAGTATGGCTGTTTCGCTGGGGGGCTGGGATTTAATGGCATAAGGAGAGGCCTGCCTGTGAAGGTGATTTGAGCAAGCTTCCAGACCCCTCTTACATGGTGGGGATGTGGGCCAGTATCTCTGCCTTGTCAGTGTCGTCATTGCCTGTTTTAGGGGACTCAACAGCCGAATAGGGAAACCTTGACTAGATAAAGATTTCAGCGGCAAGTAACCATGGTTTGGATCTGCCCTTGTTTACGTGAGCGTTTACCCCCTGCTGATGAGACATACGTAAGTGTGTGACCTCTTAATTATATCTGAAGAGCCACAAGGTGTAGGTCTGTGTTAGAATATTCCCACTTCACAAAGTTCGTCTGGCGTGGGGTTTCGCACAGACTGACTGACAGTACGGAGACAAAAGCGAGCGAGGGGGCACTGTAATATAGCACAAAGGGGCCTGCGAGGAATGGGCGTTGCACTGAACAAAACAGGCGGCCTGCACTGTCCTTGTAGCGGAGCGGGTCCGAGCGCTCTTCTGGGGTGGCAGGCGAAAGCAGGAGGCTTCTGGTATGCCGTCTGCTTTGCTGTTTCAGAAATGGCCCCGTACGCCGAAGGAGAGAGGGGAGACTGAGAGGAAGAAAGGTGTGTTGCAGTCCTACAGGCATCGGTAGGATTGCAAGTGCTAACAGAATGAGCTAAATTTAGGTGGTAGTGTCATTAGACACGTGACCGGTTGGAGATAAGGAAAATGAAAACAGGTATTCAGAAAAGATACTGCCATGTGATGTATTTCTACCTTAAAAAAAAAAAAAAGCCTTCTTTCTCTAAAGAACCACAATTCAATCACTGCAGCCTTCCAATAAAATCTTCGTGCGCTGTTGCAGCAAAAGTTTGTCCCAAGTTGAGTGTGGTTTTCAGCATCTAAACAAAGCTGCCTCGATTTGGGTGAGTAAACACAGGCTTAGGAGTTGTTACTGGGTCCCCAAATCCAGAAGTGTTAGCTCTGACTTTAGTTGCTTGGTAACTGTACCCTTTGCAACGTTAGAAACAGCTAGACTCGGGAGGATCAGAAATCAAAGACAGTTATGTAAATAAACGATCTGTCTGTCCTTTTCGTGGTCCTTCTCTGGTATAGGCGTCTTTACCACTTGGGTAATGGACCCTGGGGAGAAGTTTCCTAGGTGCTTCAGAAATTTAGGTGTGCTTATATTGATTTTTCCATTTGAAAAGCAGCCCACTAACAAAATTGAGAGGCATTGTGTACGATCTGCGCTGCAGGTCGAGGTTGCTAAAAACAAATCTGACGCCATTAGAAACATGTTGTGGGACTTACCATTTCGTGGTTATAATCAGGTTTTTTACCTGTCCTCTGACCTAGCCCTTTTTGGGTTACACTGATGTGTGAGAACAGGCCAGGTAAGCCTGACGTGCCTGTCATTGTCGATGCTGGGAGGGGTACAAACTGTAGGCACCGCATGGTTGTCCTGGGCCTAAAGTTTGTTGGCTTTTGGGTGCTGTTACCTGCAGATACATCTTTTGGCTGTGACTCTGACTCTCTAGCATCTTTGGCTGCGAGATTCTTGTTTGACGTCCTTAAAAACATTAACCTGTCCTGGTTGCAGCTAAACCATGGATTCAAGAGGGTGCTTGTTGCACCCTTTTATTTCCTTCTATTACCTTTTATTTCCCTGAGCTCTTAATTCTGAAATGGGCAGAGGGTAAAGGTGCTCCTGGGGCCAGGGCTTTCGCTAGCCCCATCTTGTGCCATCGTGTGCCTGTTTTGTACGTTAGATCCTGCTTTCATGTAGAAGGCTGGGTGCCTGTCTATCTCGTGTTCGTCATGCGCTTTAAGATCTATGAACCCTGGCGCACGTATTGGATAGAGCGAGTGTTGTAACCGAGGGAGAAATAAAGTTGTTGCAAATTTTGAGGGTAGTGAAACAGCACCTTTGGCTCCTAGTGCAAAGGTCAGAAGCATCTTTCTGTACCCAATTATAATCCTAAAGCTTTCCTGTCTTTTCTTTAAACTGTGGGCGGTTAAATTATTTTTTTTCAGCTAGGGAACAGGTAGGCTAATCACTTTTACTGTTGCTTCTAGAAGTTCAATGCTTGCTGTTGCTCTTTCCTGTTGGAAATGGCAGGCAGACTGCCACTTACACCCAAGCACATGATTACTGGTGTAAATAAGTAATAGAAACTTTCTCTTGAAATAGAGCTAGCAGTTGCTACAAAGCCCCGCTAGCTCCTCCGATAATAAGTGGTATATCTGAGTACATTCCTGCCTTTGATTCCTGTGTTGATAGTCATTAGCAGTATCATGACAATGATGTGAATAGAAGAAGAGCCAGGATTTCTTACCCTCTGGCTCCATGTGCTCCTTTCTTGCCTTCCATGACCACTTTCCCCATTTAAAACACTGGAAAATCATTGTTGCTCAATATTGTAAAACCCAAGCTGTCCTGGAAGGAGGAAAGCTTCCCTTTCCAAATATGTTTGCCGTCCATGTCGTGCCTGACCCAACAAACCTGAAGAGCAGTTCCTCTGACTGGCTAAAGCCATATCTCTTGTCTTCATGGTACCATTTGAATGCCAGATGTAATTTGCAACGCGGGTTGTGAAAGTACTGTGAACTGTGTGAGCACTTGATGCTTTTCTCTAACAAATTAGCAGGACTACTTGAGACCCAGCTGAATTTTAATTTCAGGATTTCTCAGCTGTAGGTTAGCATTCCTGCTGCACACTTGAGCTGCCTTTGGGAACTTTACAAAAATGCTCGAACATGTTAGATATACTAGTAAGGCTCATAGGGTGCTTTAACATGCTGCTACCCTTCCTCCTGCTTCTCACCTGAAAGCCTCAGAGCTCTCTGCCACCTTTCATTTTCACAAAGCCTGTGCAAGGCAGATATGCCTCTTCTGCAGCTGGGGGAAATGGAAAGTGCAGGTGTTGTATTTCAGCACCTTATCTAAAGGCCTTCAGCCGGCCAGGGTGCTGAGTTCCCTGCCTCCTGCTCTGTGTCTGCCTCGGGGAGCAAATGCTTGCGCTAGCGTCTTGGTGTGATGCTGTGGTACGCACGTGGTGCTGATTGATTTATGTGTAGGGGACCCTACAGGGCCTCAGAATTGCTGTAAGAGTCAAGGTGCAAGTGTTTTTTTGAAGTTTTTAGCAGCCTTTTGTTTTGTAAGGTCCAGAATACAACTTTGTTTGGGTCACAGTCTTACTGCATTCAGCTTTGCTTTGGAAAAGCATTCAAACTATCAGGGCTCCTCAGACATAATCCAGTGGCTGATCAGCTTGTTAGCTGGAAATTATCTGATGTTATCTCCACAAGTCTATGAATTCAAGTCTGCTTCATCCCACACAGCCCTTCTGTTCCTTTCCACCCTTCACTGCTATAATTTCTTGACCTCAAATATTGAGTCATGAATATAAGGTTGCAGAGAAGTTTCTGAAGACGTTACACTCACATCACTTCAAGATTTTAATGAATATTTTATTTCTTGTCTGAATTCTGCCATGTAGTTACTGCTGTGACCTGAACTTTTAAGTTGTGCTCTTTCTGTGCTTATGCTATAGAAGGAAATACTTCCTTTTACTGAAGGTCTGTGTTTTCCCTCTCTGTCCCTTTACAGCCACTCTGAGCCCTCACTGCTGGGATCCCAGCCCACCAGTATGTGCTCTTCAGATGTTAGTCCTA
Organism: Gymnogyps californianus; assembly: GCF_018139145.2. Taxonomy (NCBI): domain Eukaryota; kingdom Metazoa; phylum Chordata; class Aves; order Accipitriformes; family Cathartidae; genus Gymnogyps; species Gymnogyps californianus. The sequence goes on along the minus strand of NC_059489.1, from coordinate 8,537,444 downwards.
GCTAGTGACTCTGTGGAAGCTATTTGCAATTGAGGGATGAAAACAGAGAGCCTTAAAAATCCTCCATCTTCAAACCTGGCAAGGCGTTTGCTGTCTGGAAGTGCGGCGATGCAGCGTGGGTACGTTGCAGCAGATGAAGAGGGATGGCTCTGCGTTGAACAGGCAGGGTCCTTCTCAGGTGCTGTGAGGAAATGCTGGTCACAGTGCAGAACTCTAGTGTTGTTGCAGCACACAAATTCCATGCCCATAAACTATAAATACTGGCTGTTATTGCATGAGGAAGCTGTATCTAACCCTCTTCTTGCATCTGACATTTCAGTTAGTCTCCCAGGGGAGTTCTTTGAAACCACCTGATGTTTGTAGCTGTTAGAGGCAGGAGAAGAGAAAAGGCTTACTGGAATTTTTGCAGTTCTGTGTAAAAGAGAACCACTTTAATGGGTGACCTTTCCATCCTGTGAGTATCCATTGCAAGGTTATGTACCCTTGAGTCGATTCCCCGTTTTACTTTGATTTGTTTGGCTCTTGCAATATAGACTTGGGGATCATCATTAATATTTTACTGCAAAAGTGGAATCCTGCACAACTCGCAGTATGGAAATCTCAGGAGTACTAAATAATGTATGCTATTACTGTATGAAGAGTTGTTTTGTGTACAGTGTGCAGAGTGAATTGATAATTCAGGAGCTGCAAGTGGCCACCTGGGCTATGCAATTAATTATAACTATTCCAAATCTAGACAGGAATGTTATTTTTAAAATGGACGAAACCTCTCCCCAAGCAAGCAGTTCTTGTGACGCACTCTCTTCCAAGGTGCACTCACTTTCAATGTGCCAGTAGAGCTTAGAAAAAAAAAAACCAGCTAAATTAGTAATGCTCTTAGGACTAGTAAACAAACTAATGTGCACTAAAAGCTTTAGAAGGAATCAATCAAAGCCCATGGCAGGCTTTGAAATACCTGTGTGAGTGAGGCATTTTGCTGCAACTTTCTCATACAAGTTCTTCCGTTGCTGATGTGATGCAGCTGCAATGCAGACTTCTGTAAAGAAGCGGCTTTAAGCAATTTTATAAAGTTACTTTTTTGGCTGAAGGTTCTTCATTGAAGTTAAACAGCAGAAGCTTTGACAGATGCTTTTTGGGGCAAGGTCTTGCTTACTTATGGCAGCTGTCCTCAACTCCTCTCTTCAGAGGAAAGACACTGTTTTTAATGTTCAGCATCTGTGTTGGTGCTGGGAAATAATTGGTGTTTGCGAAGCTAAAAGCCTCTTCTTGTTTGACTGTTTAATTACTTGGGGGATTTCAAAGGCTCAGAAGGTGATGACACCTTCCTAAATGCTACTTAGGAAAAACCTGCCTCATTGTTTCCACTTTACTGTTACCTCCCACCACGTGCTGGGTTTTTGCCCAAATGGGTTGTTGTAAGCACAGGAGCTGATACTTTAATCTGAAATCTTTGCACTTGCTTTTGAGGTTGTCAGTCCTGAGTTTCCTGGAACTGAGAGATGCAAAATGATGGCTTGGCTTTCTTCTTTTTATGTAGTGCTCTAGAGCACTTGACCTGTAACTCAGTTCAGGCTCTACCTTGCGTAGCTGGTGTGTCCTACTCCTGAGACCTTTAGACCTGTGGCAAGGTAGGAGGATGCTAACTCCATCTTCTGGAACAAAAAAAAAACCATAGGGAGACTCCATGGTAATGTTTGGGCTTTTTTCCATTTGCTGTTGGCTGTTAGGCTGCTAAATAGATGTGTGCATGTTTGTCTGAAACCAAAATATTCTGCTAACTTGAATTTGTGAAGTTAACAAACTTCAGCAAAAGTCAGTTTCTCTTAGTGGGAAGGTCCTGGGACTGGGTGGGGGATTTACCTTTGGCAGATATGGATAAGGTTTTTTCTTTCTGAATGTTAAGTGTTTCTGTGAAGGGAGTAGGAGACTACGTGGGGGGTAGAGTGATAATGATGGTAAGAGATGACTTGAAACATCAAATACTATGAAAAAACGTGGTTTTGGTGGTAGAGGTGGTGGGAATTACTGATAACTGTAATAGCTGCAGTGCTTTCAGATGTGCCTGAGTTTCAAGTTGACAGGTGTCCTTTTAGATTTACTGCTCTTTTTGGTCTGTGCTGAATGAATTGCATGGAGGATCCTGTGCCTGCAGTGGTAAGCCAGAGCACGTGCAGCCCAACTTTGTGCAGTTAGGTGTGTTATGGGCTCGGCTGTGTTTCTTGATAAAAAACACCTCTTACTGTGCATTTCAGGATTATTCTTACCTACCTCATGTATTTGACTGTGCATCTGACAAAAAGAAGGGTATGGAGCCATGTCTGCTGCACTTTCTGCCCCAGCCTTTGGGGAGTGCTTGGACCAGGCAATGGAAGTGGCCCAAGTGGAAACTGAACATTTACTGGGCTGAAATCTTCAGTGTGGTGTAGATGGGAACAAACATATTGATGGTGGATGTGGACTTGATAACTGTGTGTTGGATATGTGCTTGTGCAGGAGAGGTAAGGGGAAGTACAGGTGATGTTAGATTTGTCTTCTGCCCTTAATTGTTTAGGGTTTAAAGCAACTTAATGGAGAGATAGATCCAATAAGCACTCGCAGATGGAGTTGCTCCCTGTTACAGAATATGACATGCAGATCGAGGCCAAAAATGTAGGTTGAGAGTGGTCAGATTTTAAGACTAAGGAATCTGTAGCTCTCTACACTAGACTGCTTTTTGGGTGGTTGTTTTAAAGAAATGACATCACCTTTATGCTTTGTTCATCCTTCTCCATCGGTCAGGTACATGCTGCACCAGAGAAGCTCTGTGACTGTGGAGGGGGTCGCAGAGCAGTTCAGGTTATGGGGAAAACTTAAGCGAAATAGCATTGATGCCTGTATGCTGCGAGCTTAGAGCGTGCACCATGTAACTACTAACCTGCTGGTCTAAACTTTAATGAATTAATAGTTAGAGATGTGTGGAAGTGCTGTCTAGAGCAGTATCTTGATGAGACTCTAGTTTTGGGCGGGTTTTTTGGACTTGCTTTATTAGCTTCTGGCATGGGGTAGAAGGCTGCTTGGGTATATAAGGGGAGCAGGTGGAAGCCAAGATAAAAAATGCTTTTTGTGCACATGTGCTGAGATCTTGAAAGTGGGATGCATCAAGCTTAAATAATTTGCCCAGTTTTTCAAGGGGTTTGAACAACCAGCTCCCTGCTACGGATGTATGTTGGATGCTCTAGGTAGGTTGGCTTCTTTGTCATTGCAAAGCTGAATTTTTTTCCCTGCTTTTGCCATTGTCTTTAAAATCATGACCTCTGTTTCTTTCCTCAACAGCTGGTGCTGTAGCTTTGTGAAACGAATGGGCAGTGTGAAGGCTGGTAGGAGGTGAGACCAAGGACTTGCAGCAAAGCAGGCTAGGAGAGGATAGGAGGACTTGGTGTCTTACTGTAGCTTCCAGGCCAGGAAAAAATTTCATTCACAGAAGTAAATTTGAAATAAGAAAATCCTGCTCAGCTTGCATTTGCAGTGGTATCACTTCACAGCCTCTGGTTACAGTCTCTTGAGTTGAAGAGAAACTAGGTAGCTATGCCCTTGGTCCATTAAGCAGCATTCGTTTTGTACAATAAAATTGCAACAGTAGTACCATGTATTCGGCACACATCAAACACAGCCTCGGTGGTTTGTTCTTACCACTGCCTGTAAAGCTATTAGCTTCTCTGCTTGAGGGAGGGGTTTGGAGACTGACAAGTGAAGAGGGCTATTTAATCACCAGCTGAAAAGATCAAGAGCTTAAGGCTTTTAACTATGTTTCTTAGCCCAAAGCTGGGAGTTCCTAGTGCATCATTCCTGTTGAAGTGACTGGGTACAGTTTTCATTCGTCAGTGGACGATGAACCTTCTACTTAGTGAAATACGCTAATACTGGGAGAGCTGGAATTAGTTCCATCACGACTGATTTATTTTTTTACCTACTTTTGAAAGGGTATAACTTCTTTGAGAATAAAAGAATTGTGCGTATGAATCATTTTGGTTGTAAGAAAAGGTGCTGCTTCTCTGCTGATAAGGATACTTAGCAAGTAAGTAGCACTCTTCATCTTCAAAGAGCTTTCTGGGCTCTGATGTGGCAGTGCCTCTTTGGCTGTGCAAGTTGGAAAGGTGACAAAAACTTCCCCCTCGGGTGGCTCTGGGTAAGACAGCCAGCATCAGTGCTGCCAGGCCTGGTGGTGTTTTCCTCGTGTGTGCTCAGTGCCTTCTCTATTTGACCCTTTCTGACCAGGGCTGGAGAGCACAAGCTGCCTGCTCGGTGGAAAAACTTTTGATGTTCCTCAGTGCAGTTATAGCTAGAGACTTCTGTCTGGGCAAATTATTCTCACCCCGAACCATAATACATTGGTTATTTGGCGTATGTGTAAAATGGGATGCTTGGAAACTAGAATGTAGTCAGTGAAGAGCAGCCTAGATGTAGGCTGTTAACTTAGTTCATGGCAGCGTTTCTAGAATCAAGTGGGTGTTTCAGGCCTCTTTGCTCAAGTTATATTGTTAAATAACTGGTCCTAGATCTCAGTCCTCAGTGAAATTGTTGGCAGCAGCTATGCTGAAACACAGCTGGAGCTTGAGTAGCACTCTGATCACCAAGGAGCCTTTGTATTTTCCTTCATCTGGCTTTACTTCAGATGGCACTAAACTGGCCAGTTCTGCCTTACCTGCTGCTGGAGAGGGGTCGGAGGCCTTCCTGGCCGCTGCCCTTCCCGTCTCAAGTGGCCAGTGCTGCCACTGGCCTCTGCCCTCACACTTTTGCTTTTCAGTATTTGAGGTGTGCATGGAGTACTGCTTAATATTTTTGTTCAGAGTTGATCAGACTTCCAGCAAGGCCCTCTTTGTCCTTTGGCTTTGCCCTTCTGTCTGCTTTTGAAGATGAAAGTTGGTTTTTTCCTTGGAAGGTGGGTTATATATCTAATCCAAGTGAATAATTCTCATGACTATTGCAAGAAATATTCATGCTTCTGTTCAGCGTCTGAGTCCAAGTTCCTTGAAACAGCATTAGTCTTGAGACAAAATAGCCACATTTTCTAAATTTAGAGTTACTATGCAGTTGTGTAACTGGCTGGAAATGGTACATAATGAACTGCCTCTTCATATTTGTTTTGTCCTTAACACATGCGACTTCTGTCAGAAGCCTTTTCTCTGTCCTTGTGCCACAGGTTGTAAAAGTTGCTCTGGTTTCCCATGCTGAAGTACAGTCTCATCTTAGTGAATTGTCTGTGGGCCTCAGTTTAAAGCAGAAAATGGGAGCAGGGAAGAGGGAGGAATCTCTGTCCTTCCTGGAAAACTTCTGGGTTTGGTTTTTTTTTAAAGTCTGCAGATGTGGATGATTCATTTGCTTCCTGTAAGAGGTGGGCTGGCCAACATTTCGGGTGTATTCTAGAAAGCTTGGGAAGCTCTTCCTAAGGTGGTGTAGTAGTATATAATGTTTCCTCCTTGGGGTATATTTAATGCAGCTTGTGATTGATGAACATAGACCTGAATTATCCTGACCATGGAAGCTTTCTGAACTGGAGCAAACTTCACAGGATGAAGCAAGCTGCATCCTGGATGAAGCAAGTTGCTTCCTAGACTGTGCACCTCTGTGTGTTCCTGAAATATAAGAAAGAAGAGAGCACCTTGCAGAATTACACAGCAGGGAAGGTGACACTGCACAGGAAATACCAGAATTCCTGACTGCTTAGATTAGGAAGAAACTTCAGGATTTTTTTTAATACATTGATATATTTATCATCCTAATGTGCCAGCTGTCAATGTTTTGAGATCTCACTTCATGTGTAAAAATGAGACAGTCAGATTCAGAGTGTATTATTGGCTCAGTAACTACCTTTTCACCCAGAACATCTGACCTGTGTAGCTGAATTGGCTTATTTGCCCTTTTGACTCTGGGGCTGGAAACTTCCTCTGTTTAGTTTTGTGTGGTGTAGGGATTGTGCTGGTACATGACCGAAATGTCTCATTTGGTTCACAAACAAAATTTGCCCTGTAATGATAAAGCAAAGTGCTAAGTACAGGGTGACTGTAACTCACTATAATAACTCAGCTATAATAAAATGTGTGCTGGGCAGGAACTCCCTGTGATTACTCGTGAGCACTCCAGGCTAGTACTAGCGAGGGCATCCTGAGCCAGTCCCTGCTATCACTGCAGCCAGCAGCAGCCTGCTGGTGTATCCATCGGGGAAGGTCTGTCATAAAGAGTTAACTGTTTGCTCTGATTTCTTGAATTAGGAAGCTGTCCCAATCTTGATGAGAAAATTTGTAATTTCTAGCATAAACTGCAAGCAGTTTACACCCATGTCATCTTGTAAAAAGCAAACCTGGCTCCTAAATAGCTTCTTGTCTTTGTAAATGTGCTATTATGTGGTGAAGCACAATCATTTTCTCCCTTTTCACCCTCAGACTGTATATCACTAACTTCCTTGCCAGATAGGCTCTTTCCCTGCTCATCTTGCAGCGCTTGTCTGCACCTACTCCAGTTCGCACTGTGCTTTCTTGATCAGAATTGGCTCTGGCTGCCCTGATCAGCCTCGAGTACCTTGTTGAATGGTATTAATGTTTCTTTCCTGAGGCTGCTTTTATCTGAGCCCAAGTGTTAGATGAAAACTTAACACTTCCCTTATCAAGCACTCTTTGTATTTCACAGGAGTATTACGTGATTGGCTCTCCTATTTCTTGTTTTGTTGGGGATCTTAGAGAAAGATTACTAATTTATAGGAAATAAACATCACAAATATGGTAATTGATGTGGTCACTGTAATGCATGTGTAAAATCTTTAACTGGAGTCTTTCTGGTTTTTTTCCGGTGTTGACACTTTGAGCTTTGGAAGAAATCCAGGCTAAGTTCCTGGCAGCTTCTTAATTGTACTGTCTGTATTTTTTTTTTCTATTCTCAGTAACATAATTTAGTACCAGATTTCCAAATGGTAACCAGTACCTATGGATGGCCTCTATCTGCTCTTGCACAATGGTTGAAATAATTGTGAGTTGAATTATGTCTCATGTTAGCATAGTGAATGTGGCCTGAGTGTGTGTTGCACTAATTCTGTGTATTCTACTGTTTAATTGGCATTCAGGTGCAAACACACAATGTGTTTTCACACCTAACATCCTCTCTCTCACAGTGATGCTTTGGCTTCTTTTGTTTCTGCCCCATGCAGTTGCTTTCTCTTCAGATTACGGCAGTCTTTCTGATTAACATATGTACAACCATGCAAGCAAGGCAGTTTTGTACAGAAAATACTCTTATCTGAACTCCCATAGCTGGTATACTTGCTGTAAAGTGAGCACTCACTGCAAAAGCTATTTTTTTTCCTTTAGTGGTTGTGGAGATGGTTGGAAACTGATGGTGAGCCGTACATGTTGGGTTTGACAAACTGCATTTGACCTTCTTGGCCGTAGTCAGTTGGGTAGACCGGTCTCACCACCCACCCTACCTCTGATAGTTGCTATTGAGTGTACTTTGCTGCCCATGGTGACTGACATGAACCTTAACTTTCTCTTGTGATAACTTAATTAATCTCTTCTAATCTGGCATTGATAAGTGTTTGCTGCCAGGAGAGCTGTGATGAGAAATGAAGGGACTGAAAAGATCAGCTTGTAAAAGTGGTGTGTGTTGGGCAGATTCCTGTCTCTGTGCTCCTGTACCTGCTTCTCTAAATGAGTGTTGTGTTCTCATGCTGCTAAGGGTGAGCGTGTGGAGGGGGCAACAAACTCAGGGTGGAAAGCGCTTGCTTTCCAGAACTTGGATCTTTATAACTGCTTAGTACTGTTTGGGCTAGCAAGCTATTTTGTAGAAGCATTTATGAGCAATCTTAGACGTCTGCTGTGCAGCTCCTATCTGCATCTCCTTGGTGCTGGAAGAATTGTGTTGATGTGATGATGGCAGCGAACCCCAGGAGCTGGAGAGTCCATGATACTTGTTCTGGAAAGCAGCCTAAGAAGTCTTTATGAAATGCCATTTGTTCTCATTAGTGCTGCTAACTTAGCTCAGCTACAGTTCAGTTCAGATTGCCTGCCTCTGATCTACAGTGCTGGCAATGCTTGAATGAAGGCTTAAAACAAAAGATCAAGGGTTAGACACAGAATGACATTCATAGCATCATTGTCCAACCTGTATGTACTACTGAGCATGGTAGAAAAGACACCAAATTGCAGTTCTTAAGTATTTGCTAGCCTGGCTCTTAGCTCAGCTGGTTCCTACTGTGCTGTAGGAGGATCAGGTGTGTTACTGCTACTGTAGACAAAAGTTTGTTGTGGTAGCAGGTCTTTTTTCATAGCTCTTTCTTTCATTTTTATACCACTTTGCTGCTTCAGAGGCCCTTAAGTGTTCATGCCCTTTGATTAGGTTTAGTTTTCTCCCCACACCAGGATCTCTGGCCCCTCAAAGACCCTTTCTCCCCACCCATTTATCCTCACATCCCTTATCTTTGCTATTTTCATTTTTCACTGGGCGTTAAGTTATTCAGGGCAATAGCATGTTCATTGCTCTTAAGAGGGTGGTCCCTACCCTGCTCTGGATGGTGGCAGACCTGTCCAATGCTTTGCCTCCCCAGCTGGCAGGGCATCTGTTTGCCCTCTCATTTTTCCAGTTTCATCAGGAAAAATCCCTGGATGTTCTCAAAATGTTTAATTGGTTAAGTATGAACTTCTAGCCTGGGAGTGTTGCATCTGAACTGAGGAGTGATGTTGAGCTGGGTTTTTAGATTTTCCTGTTAATGAACGATGCTGGTATGTGAGCTAAAAGGGCATTTTTTCCACTAAATTGCTTTAGGGTCTTTGAAATGAAGCAGGATTATCTGTGTTCTGAAGAAGAGTAAAACAAAGGATGTTTGTTTATGTTCCCATGTGGAAATGAGGCTTCGGTAGGAACATTGCAAGGTTAGTATGTGCTATGTGCATAGCTACTACTACTTCCAGCTTAGCCTCATCCAAACATTGCCTTTGAGTTTATCTCATGCTTTCAGGAAAAGGTGGCACCTGTCATGTTCAGCTATGTGGTGATTTAGCAAAGTGGCAAATCTCCATTAGAGCCCAGGAAGAGGAAGAGCTTTTAATCATAAATGACAACATGTGGTCTGTGATTTGCACCCAGGCCTCAAGTGATGGGTGAAATTAGCCTTCTTGACACCCACCTTCCTATAAATAGCTGTTTTAACTGGGTGCAGGTGCTCCTGAAATGTCACTTGGGTGAAATCTGAGTGTTGTATTGAATGCATGTCTCTGAGCAGAGAGAGGCATTGTCTTGCTTCCTCGGATGTATCGGAAGCTGCGCATCTCTGCCAAGAGATGTTGTAATGGTGAGATAGCTATTTATCAGAGCTTCTCTTTGAAGTGTTTTGAAACTCCAGTATTTTCTTGAATCATCTTGGTGCTCCATTCACAAACCTGCTGCTGCTGTTGTTAAAATGTCACACTGATAGATATGTATTGTTTTTATAGCACCCTACTCCCCCACTGTAAGTGATTTTTTTTTTCAGGAAACTCTACACTTTTTCAGTTCCCTACTTTTGTGCACATCGCAAGGGTTTTTTTCCATTATTATGAAAAGAAGTGTTGTTTGAGTGCCCAGACTGTTGGTAACATCTAGCAATATGCTTTTTGGTGCAGTGTTCAAGTATCTTCACAATTGTCTTTTTATAATTGTCCTCTGAAAGAGTAAGCTATGCTGACTTCCCCATTGAAATATTTATCCATCACATGCTGTCTCTACAATATTGCTGGGACTAGACTTCTGATGCTGAGGTTTTCTGCAAGAGGAAAATTGCAGTTTGTCTTGATCCGTTCAACCCTGAAGTGTTACTGGAACTTTGTGGAGAGGTCTGTGATTGGTGCATGTGATCGAAGAAAAGTAGGATTCAGTTGCAAATTTTACTTGCCTTTATCACGATCACTTTCCAAGATGATGAACTCTACCAATCATCAGTTACTCTTGAGATGAGAGCAGCAGCTTCTTTTTAAACTTCATTGGCATCTTTTTTTAAAGCTACTGTATCAAAATCATCTTTGCTAAATGAAATGGATTTGGGACTTCTGAATTATAGGCTTTGACTTTTAAGCCAACTTCTGATCTTTGGGCTCTTCCTGTTCAAAAGGTGCATGACACTTAAGTGCTTTAACACTGAGGTGCTTAGAGGCTTCAGGTGGCTTGACTGGAGAGTGCCTTTTTGTAGTTACCATTATTGCTTTATTAAGTGAGCTAGTAAGATATTGGTAGAAATCTCTAACACCCAAAGCCTGTGGAAGTTATCTCTGCATTGCCCTGCTTGTGATGGTCAAGGAGGCTTAGTACTGATGCCTGTGGGTGATGTAATTGTGGTCACAGTATAATCCTGAAAAGGTTCTGGAACGTGGCTGTGGGAGAAGACTCAAGCACTGATGGACAAGCATGTATCACACCACCATATAAATGATTTTTAGTAATTCCCATCTTTGTGTTACCATCTCAGCCTGGGTTGCTGACCAGACTGAAAGCTAGGAAGAACTCTGGATTTGGGGCTGAAACAACATGTATGCTTTGTCCGTGGAAGACACAAGTGTGGTAAGAATGTAGTTGGAGGCTCCATCCTGAGGTGTGCAGAAATCAGGGTGGTAAGAGTTGGAGTTTCCTTAAAATCATTTCACCCAGAAAGGTGGTGTTTGCCTCTTCTCTTGGGTTGAAAATGCAGATTTCTGATAGAACTGTATGGTTGTCTGCTATTCAATTAATAATTTACTAATTATTGCAGTACTTCAAAACAAACCATCCATCTGTGCAACCCTTGCAGGCAGGGGATGGTTTCAGAAGTAACTTGTATTTCTGCCTGGACTCTGCCACAAACAGTTTGTGTTACTGCTCATCAGGTACACAGAAGAGGAGACCCTTCTTGTTATATTTCAGCTTAAATATAAGTGTTGGCTTAAGTTTCTCTAAAAATCTGGGGTTAAATTTTGCTTCTAAAACAGGTAACTGTTCCACTATGGGCTCTTCATATTTTTAGATAATTGTAAAAAGTAACCTTATCTTGTTCTAAGGTCTGAACATTGACAAAAGTAAAGAGATGAGGTCAGTTTACCATGTGCTTAGTATATGCGGTGGCCCTGGAGGATGTCATACAACAGGCTCCATAAACTCTTCTGTATGGATTTTCAGTGAGATTGGTTATTTCTTGTTGTGTGGAGAGTAGTAGCTCTGTGGGCAGGCTACTACCCAAGGGTTGAAGCCTTTGGAAAATCCGCTTGTCCTGCCTCCTCCAGTTGCTTGGACTCCAGGCCAGAAGTAGTTAGTTAATGGCTTTGTACTCCCAGGTTATGCTTCTCTGGCTGAGATTTGAAAACAAAACACTAAAAAATGGCAAGGGAAATGACAGTTCTGCAAAGGGCTGTGCGAGGAAAGGGAAAAAGAGGAGCAGACTTTACCTCTTCATCCCTTGCCTCCTTGCCGAGACTGTCATGCTCTGGCAGAGTACAGTGTGAGAGTGCACGCTTGTGCACAGCTGAGTTTGGGATCTTTGTTTCATTTCCCCAAGTCTGGCACACAGGATGGAAAAGTTTGAGAGAAGATGTGATGCTGAGCAGCACCAGGAGCTTGAGAGGTGCCAGTGCTGCAGCGAGGGAGTAGGCTGCGGTAGGAACGGTGCCCGTGGTGGTGGTGGGTCCTGCCGCAGTGCGAGGCTCGGGTCTGTCCTGCGGTAGGTAGCCTGGATCTGGATGTGGCCTGGCTGCCAGACCTGCCCTCACTGCTGGCTTAGTGCAGGCAAGGCCCTTTTCACTAACTTCCACCAGCCTGTGTCTCAGTAGAGCTGCACTTGTGAAAGAAAGGAGTTTATACGGTAACAAAGGAGAGGGCGTGCTTGTTTCCTTCCAGTTGGAGAGAACTTTAAGCCTGATCTCTCCTTAGTTTGTTCTGTTTGGGATGATGTGAACAAAAGGGAAAATCGTGGGGTTTTTTTCGTCTGTGGCTTTCTTACCACGCCCCTGGTGATCTCATATCTGTTTAAATCTCAGACCTATTTCTGTACAATATAATCCTTGTCGTTTTGTGACGGTTTATTGTATGCACATTCTCTGTGCACCTCCTGATCTTAACTGCTTAGTATACCAAAGCAGGAGTTATTTTTACTACTGTCAGTATTGTTGAGCTTTGCAGTGTTGGGCGTATCCTGGTCTGCGTCATGCGTCAACAAAGCTAACAGCCTTTAGAGGTATCGGGGATCTTTATTGCTGGTGGTGATGGAGAGGGCAGAAAAATGATGTGGTTTAGCTTGTAAAAGCTGTTGTTTTTTTAAATATCTAAAATTGATACAGGATTGAAAAAGTGTAAATCTGAAACATGTCCTGATGGGGAGAATGCGTTGATCAACTTAGTGTTTTCCAAAGGCTGTGGCAGTGAGGTGTGTTATTCTGTCACTGATTTTTCTAGCCCTTCTCAGCTCCTATTGCAGCCCTGACACCCTGGGAGCGAGCTGCTGTCCCTGTCGCCTGATGCCCTACAGGCAGGCTGTGTCTGTGGTGTGCCTGGGGGAAGCCCTGAGCAGCTCAGGCTAGAGCCCTGAGGGGTGGGCCCGGCTCCCTGAACACACTGCCCCAGGGCAGCTTTGCACAAATTCATTCTCTTTTGAGCCTTCTGTGGTTCCTTTCTGGTTTTGGGGGTTTTCTTAGGGGGGGGTGGGGGGGGTGCTGGAGGGTTGTGTTTTGCTGGCTCTGCATTAGTAGAGAGGAGAGGCTGTATCTTGGAAGCAGTTTGAATTTCCGAAAACTCTTGGGAAACAAGGGTAGGGTGTAATCCTTACATGTGAGTTGCTGTTCCCTTTTTCTATTTTAATGCAGCCAGTGAGTCTGCTTGTCTATATGTTCTCTTTACTACTGGCTCATAGGCTCCTTTCCTGTGGAGACGAGTTAAGGTTGCTGACTGCCCCAAAGACTTCTGATTTTTGTCTTCCTCCTCAAACCTGATCTTGACTGCAGTTTCACCAGGAGACAATCCCTTGCACAACAAGGTAAAGCAGCCAGCCAGGCTCACTGGGGGCATGTGGAGGCTTCGGTGTTCATTGATCCCAGCAGTCTCTGGAGCAGAGGGTGCCAGTCAGATCAGGCTGCGGATACTGCCTGCCCTTATTTGAACTTGATGGCTTTTTTACCACTCTCTCCTGGAGTTTCTGTAAGCTGTGTGTTATCTGAATAGACGTCAGGCTGCTCCATCCATCCCTGCTGAACCCTGAAAAACTGCTGGAGCTGATTAAAGAGGCACATTCCCTCCGGAGATGGGCCTCCTTCGAGCAAAGGAATGTAGGTCATGGTTAAGTATATAAAATGAAAAAAGACTCCATTGTAATGGCAGCATTTCACCTAGATAATCCATTGAGGTTCTCGCACTAATAGAAAAACCTGTTCTTACATATACGCTATTTAATATGACTCATTAAGCAAACCTAATTAAGTAGCAGCTTCAGCCCTACTAAATGCCATGGCACATGTGATTCTTAAGGCTTTAGGGCTGGCATCCTGACCAGTGCATTCTCCTGTCTGCCATGTTTTCTCTGTCCAAATCGGTATTCTCAGCCTTCAGTGCCCAAGGCAAGGGTAAAGGAGGAAAGCAGCAAGACTGATAAGTACCTGATAGGATAAAAGTAATGTTGCATACATGGCCATCTGAGCCAGGCATGTAGCTCCAGGGTAATGAGAAATGAATCCAGACAGATGAATTAAGTGGGATGGAAGCTGACTCTGTGCGGAGAAGGGGGTGCTCTGTGTTCACTGCATGAATGTGTGCAAAGGCACGTGTTGTAACATGCAGGAGATCTAATGCACACCTGATAAGGGGTGTATCCAAAAAAAAAATGTGACAGACAACAAATGCCTGTTGGCAGTGAGTCTAAGGCTGGTGGTTATATTACGCAGATGTTCACAGTTGAGAACCTTTCACTACGGGATTCTGCTGCATCAGGTGCTTTCTGGGTTTTTTAGTTCGTGGTAGGAACACAGTGTGTCATTTCATATTCATAGCAAAAGTATTCCTTTTGCTGCTTTTTCTGTATACTCAACATACTTTTTAATCTTGAAAGTATCTTGAGTACTTTAGTATATGAGTATAGACTTGAGTATATGTGGAGCGTGCACCTTCAAATGGAGAAGTGCCATGTTCTTGGCTTATTATTTATAATAAGTTAAATCCACTATTTAATGGTGCACCTGATTTTTCATAGCTACCATGTTCAAACCCAGTGCTAGCTGCATTTCAGTGGCTGATGACACAGTACCTTTGTATATGCATAACCTGCAAAGCTGGGGAATCTTTTTCAAGCAAAAATCACTTGTAAGCGTAGGAACATCCTGGTAGTGGCTGGTCTGATTTGGTTTGAGTTGTTGCTGGAGGTCACACATCCTATTCAGGAGCCTCCCAAATCTGAGGAGTATACAGTGGCAATTAATGAGTAGGGGCAGTTTTAAGGAAGAATCTAGTTTGTATGTTTAATTAAGAATGACAGGCCATATAATGCAGCCTGAGGCTTATCAACCCATGGACTCTTCCCAGAACACGGCTGGGGCTCAGCACCTCAGAGCGGTTCTGCTTACGGCTGTGCTAATGCTGTTCAGTTCATGCCACGTGGCTTTTCAGTGACTCTGAAATCTCCTGTCCAGTCATTACTTTCCGCAGTCACAGGCCTGCAGCTTTGTCCCCCTTTCAAGGATTTGCAGGACAGTCCTCACCATGGCATTTTGGCAGTGCTCGTTAGAGGCAGAGTTCAGTTAACCTCTGTTTTGCTGGAAGCAGGGAGAAGGAGGCAGAGCACTGCTCCAGCTGTCAGGGGAGCAGAGGTCTCTCAATCATCTTGTGAGGGTATTTTTATAGTGTTTGCAAACCTACTCTAACTGTGTTTATGGCTCAATGTTTCACTGGGGTTGTGATGGGCTGAGATCCCTCTATTATAACTGAAGTCATTAAAGCCAAGAGCATATTATGTATATGGCACCTAACAAAGAGTCTGGTGTTAAAGCAAAATACGCACTTTCCTACTGTATATGTGCATAGCAATATATTCTCAAAAAAGGTCATTTTAGGAAGTAGGCATCAAGTGAATTACAGTTCCAGGAAATATGGGGCTCCCTGTCAAGGATAACTGACTTGGTTTAAGAAGGTAAAATGTATTTTGCGGACAGGGCTATTGATTAGTTGTTCACTAGACTGTTTTTATTCTTTGGTGTGTGGATGCAAAGGCATCCAGATGTACAAAGCATACATTTGGAGTCATGCCACTGTAGGGACAGGGATCAGTGACTTTGTAATTGATTAGCTGCATCTTTTGTCCTTAGTATTTTTTCTTCTTGGTTACGATATTCCCAAGAGGCTGTTAGCACAGGTACAATGCAAGACTCAGTATTGCATCTGTGCTAGGAATCTAGTGCCTTTCTGCTCTGAAGGGTGAATGTTTCTTTAAAGGGGAAAAAAAAGAAAAAGCCTCTCACTGACTAGCTGTGTGTCTGTTTGGAGGCAGAACTGCTGATTTCAGGCAAACAGGCTTTTACAGCTTTTTGCTCATGCTGTCTGGAGTGAGCACTTATTCTTCTAAGGGCTTCCTCAGCGGAGCTACTTGCATCTAGTCAGGTTACACCTGAGAGAGTCCACGGAGGCAGTGAAGATGCTTAAGATGAAAGACCTCAGCTCATCTCAGACCTTAGGCTGAGCTAGCAGGTCTGAAGGAGGGGCAGGAAGGATAGGAGGGGAACAAATGCACTTTGTAAGTGTGCAATATTTGACAGAGCTGCTGAGTCAAACGTGACATCCCCCAATGCCATTTTAGCATCTTTTTTAACCAGATCTGCATTGAAATATCTTACAGATGATGTTACTATCTGATGTTTGTCATATTAGGCCAGGAAGAGAATAGAGACATGTTCCTGTGTTCCTGCTGAAGGTGTACAAATTCAGGGAAGGCTTTTTAAAAAACCTGGTAGGAGCAGCCTGCCGATCTATATGCAGAGCTGAGGGATGCAGCAAAGCATCCCTTAAAACAGTTTTAAACCCCAGTTAGGAAAATTCTGAGACTTTAGTCTTTGACATTTATGGGAAGATAGTCAGCTCCAAGGTGAGTTCTGTTAACAGTCAATCCTCCCTTGCTTGCCTGTAAGAGGTGACCTTTTAGAAATGTTTTTAGTGAAGGGGCAGTTCCAGGTTTCTCTGAGACACTCCTCTCGTTGAAAATGGAAGATTTCACAGTTTCCTGGTTGGCTTAGAAGTGTGTTACTCCCCTGGGGACACTTCTGATGCTAGGTCTCCTAAACGCCTAAGCCATTCTTGAAAACTGGATTTGAGCACCTTGGGAAATATTTTTTTCCCGGTAACTTGTGATTGCTGTACAGCTGTTGGGCTGTGTTGTGCTGTAGAGCATGTGCGGAGTTGAGGAGCATAAAGATGTACTCCTGCAAGAAGTTTACTGTTGTCTGTATGCTATGTCCAGAGGAAAACCAAGCTGGCAAGGATTAATGCAGGTATAAAGGATTTTGCCCTTAAAACCTGTGTACAGGGAGGTACTTAATAATCTAACTTCAGCAGGTTTAGAATGGGAACTGTATGTACTTCATACAAAACCAGGGAACATCTGGCTTTATTGCTACTCTAGTTTCTATGCCATTGCTATAAGTGTTTACTTATACGAGTAGCTCTGACTTCTGTGAGCCATCTATGTACATGCTTTTTGGTTGCTCAGTTGTCAAGGAAGGGGCAGGGGGAGAAAAGAAGATTCCCTGAGCTATAATCAAGAATTATTGTCACATCAAATGTGTTGCTGAATAACTGAATGGATACCTGCAGAGTAACACAGAGAGGAGAGCAGTGTTTCCATGCAGATGTTGGATGTTCTGCTGGGCAAATGCTGTGTTGTCTTAGGTGGCTGGCACAAATCTGGAGAGCTTTTGATAAATGGTTTAGAAGTCAGCCTAAAAAACACCTGAAGGCAAAATGATGTAGTAGTGTTGTATGATTGCATGGATGGGTTTTAAATATGATGTTGAAAGCTTTGTGCTCTGGCTGAGATGGTAAGGAAGAAAAAGTCAGTCCACTAGATTTACCTGTGCAAGGGGGGTGAAACAATGCTTTGCTCCAGAGTATTAAGTCAGACTCTGAAGGGCTTTTACACTTCTGTCCCTATTGCATCATTGCTGACACCAGTCCTGGTGAGATTTTCTCAGAGTTATTGAAGGGAGTTGAAGGTTGATTGCTTTTGTATTATAGGATGCACAAACAGGAGGCAATGAATTAAACCTGCTCTGGCTGGTAGATGTTTTAGTCTTCCCCCAGCCATTCTGCAAGTGGTGAATTCACCCCTTGAATAAAAAGGCATGTAACAGTGCAAGGGTTGCAGAAATTCAGTCGTTAAATAACTGGGCTTCTGTAGCCTGGTGTATGAATTCAGTAGGGGCTGTTCCTTCTTTTTGTAATGGCCAATACAGCATTTATGTATGGGGGGGATAATTGAAACTCTTTCAGTGAATAGAAAATGCAGCTGAGGTTTTTTGGGCAATGATGCAATTGTGCTGCATTGTCCCAGTGGCTTTCACACACTCTCTTCTGCAGTGTGAGCTGGGGGAGTGGCTTTGCTGTTTATCAGAAATAAATGCATGCATGGGCTACCCACACTGTCACTGAATTTGGGGTGGATTCTCTGTAGCATTCCAGAGGTTGCCTGAACTGGTTATAAAGGCTTTGATTTGTTTTTTTTTAAAACCAGTATCTGACTTAACTGTGGATACAGCTGGTTCAGAAGGCATGTTATTTAACAGAAAACCTTTGCAGAACACTTGCTATGTCTTGCAGCTAGCGTTAGCCATTGTACCTCTCAAAACAGCGCTTGCCTTCACTCTGTGTGAGGAGGCACTGTGAGAGATGACCCTAGACCTCTGCCCTGGCTGTGTCCTGACGAGGAGGCAGTGATACTGGTTTCCTTGTGAGCTAAATTTCAGAGTTCCCCCTGAGTGCTCTTAATCACTAGCTGTGGAAATTGTCCCCATCTCCAGCCTGAGCATCGTATATTTCCCAGCTAAGCTAGAAAATTTACCCAGGTCCTGATCCGCTTCGTTGAATTCACTGCTCTGCCTCTTCTCCTTGGGCTTCAGACAGCCCGTCTGTCCGTGCAGCATTCCTCATATGTAGCAGAGCAGTAAGGCACTGCAGTGTGTTTGGGGAGTGTGTTCTGCATGTGAGATCAACCAAGAATATTTCTCCAGGGGGATGCTCTCATTTCAGAGCAGGCATGAAACTCGGAGAAGCTACAACAGAGACTGGTCAGCTCCATGCACTCGCTGCCCAGGACTGACTTGGGAGTGTAGCATGACACAGCACTTGCTGTGCTTTCAGCTACAGCTATTTATACATCGCTTTTCAGTGTTTTGTCTCCTCTAGGAGATTCTGTACTTGATAAAATAATCCTGCTTAAGTTTATTAAATTTGCTACAGTTCCTAGACCTAGATGAGTATTTTGGCTCTGTGGCAGTGCTTTACCTCTGGGTCCAAACATGGCTGAATGTGAGGGAATTTCATCATTAAGGTATGTCTGGATTCAGTCCCCTAAAGCGATTTGACCTGCAGAATGGACTTGCATTGGGTCTTACATGTGAACCAACACTGGCACGTTAGGGATTTAAGGATAATAGGCTAATATCTTCCCTCTCTCCTAGGAGAGAAAATTGCAGCAATTGTGAAATGTTACTGTCTGTGTTTGGGGGAAGGGACTCCTGTGAGGGTGGTAGTGGAGTCTCTGGGTGAAAGAAAGGGAAAGAAGAGTGGGCTGTATTACACTAACCATCCTGTGTCAACCTCCTACGTTCGGGTGTCGCATGGCTGACATCCTATCAAAGAGCTCCGGCTGTGTCCAGAATTTTAAGCAGCTTTATAAATAGTGTTGCTCAAACTGCCTGTGTGTGCAGAGACTGTGAACGACTGGGGTAGACCAAAATATTATTGGTTTAATTATTGAACCAGTCCAAAAACTGGACCAAGAAAGAGTAGAAGCCTGAAGTGTAGAAACACCCATGGGTTATCTTCCTCTGCAATGCAAAGCACACATCTGGGGGGGGGGGGGGGGGGGGGTCTGTTAGAGAGGCAGCATTGCTGGAAATTGCAGGCTATGAGACTTGCAAAGCATGAATATATGAATCTTGTTAAGGCATCTTAAACCATTCTTTCTCTCCTACTTGCCTGCTGTCTTAAAGCTGCTTGCAGGTTATGCTGAATAATTGTGAACAATTAGAAGCTAATTTAAATGGCTGGTTTGTATTCACAGCAGCAGCATATGAGCTAACCAGCTGGAAAGCAGACATGGTGATTTTCTGTTGATATGTCTCCCTCTTGTTGTTCCCTGGCAGTTTTTGCAAGGTGGATATTTGCTGCGGGCTAATAAGGAGTTCCTCCTGCACACTGCTGACCTGATTGCAAGGAGAAAGAGGATGCTTCATTCCCTAGCACAGAGTTACCACCAACCTAGTCCAGTTTTGGCTCAGCAGAAGAGCCCTCCCTGGTTTGCTCCAGGAATGGAGCAAAGGAATATTTTTTTATGGCTACACTCTTTGTTCCTACTCCCAAAGATGTAGAAAGGTGCGGTGCGCTTACTGTGCCTCAGGAATGAATTGGTCAGCAATAGTCACGCAGATTTCCTCGCAGCATCCTTTTTATCCTCTGGAAAGGCAGATGGAGGTTCGAGCAGCCCCACTCTTTCCTCCAGGCCTGGCAGTGTGCCCCAAATGCTGCTCAGAGCAGCGAGTGACTAATTTCTACACCGCTGATGCTGTCCAGATGGCAACCCCAGTGCGGTCCAGCAAGAAGGTGGAAAACTTGTTGCATAATAACTGCCATCTCCTTCCCAAGGCAACAGTTTGAGGAATCCTTTTGCTTCAGGTAAATGAAAGAGCTACTGGACAGACTCTCTTTGCACACAAGGAGGAACACAGCTTAATTGGCAAGCTAAAAAAGCAGGCTGTTGGGAATCCCAGGAATCTAGACTGGTGGCTGAAATGGGCTCCTACTCTCTCCCTGTCACACTGGTTGGTGTTAGCATCCAGGTGAGCTTCTCCTTAGGGGAGTCTCTTCTAGCAGTCAAATGCATCTCACTTAGACCTTGTTAGATACTGCCAAAAAGATCAGCACAACCATTGCTTTCACCCTGGATGGTTAGGTATTCACCAAGGTTTCAACAGCCATCCCCTTAGGTCCTGTTTGAACTGGGCATCTCTCTACAAGCTGGGCTTGGGTGTCTGTAGAGGTGCTGTGCTCCTCACGGCTGTTTTCTTCTTGGTGGGGATTGCTAGCTCTGACCTGTGTTTCGCATGAGGCTTTACTGAGGGAGTGTTGAGACAGCCTGTCTGCAAGAAGTGTTGGCTGATGTATAGGCAAAATGTTGTCTATTTTTCTGCTTACTGCTTCCAGCCAGCTTCTCCTGTGTCTTTAACCGCGGTCTCATGTGGGTTTTTTCAGGTAACAGTGCCATCTGGTGCTAGAGCACTGCTCTTTATCAAGCTTTTCTCAAATTCTTAGGCAGAGGTAGTAGGACAGTATTGCTTTTAATCAGCCATCTCACTATAAGAAAATGGGAGGAGGGATGTCCTGTCATAATCTGTGCTGTTAGGACATTGCACCTGGAGGAGATCCTTTAGACTTGTCTTTTCTATTAAGCAACTGATTTTCCCAGAACTGCTATATCCAGAAGACTGGGTACATGAAGCAAGAAGTATAAATGCTGAGAAGGGAGATCCTATCTTTTACTATAAACTGCTGCTGAGAAGAAAAATCCTATGTTTAGATTAAATCCTGTAACTGGGGACATCTCTGAAAGATTCCCTATAGGACTCTAAGTGGTTTACTGCTAGACTTACTAGTCAGTAAATCTTGTCTTACAAGATCTTTCCATATTTTGTAGTCATAGCCATGTATTTTTAAACTTTAGTCTTCCATATCTTTATGCTGAGCATCATTATCATGTTCATTCTTTCTGAATTATTTTTCAGGTCTCCTCTAAGGTTTTGCAAACCTTTTTGCACACACAGGGTTTGCTTTGCATTCCCAGATGGAAAGACGTGGTTATTGGTTGAAGTGAGTGAGTATATGGGATGTAAGCCTGTTTGAACAAATAATTCAGCAGCACTTGATGACAAGGTTGGACAAAGCCAAAGTTTTCTGTAACTCTTTTCCCAATTGCACTGAAGATCATTCTTGCCTGTTGAGTCTAGAAGGCTCAGTAGGCTGTTGAGGTCCTCTTCCTTCAAGCCAGAGCTGGCACTTTAGGTACCAGGTTGTCTTTGCTGCTTTACCCCATCTTCAGGCATCTAACCCAGGCTCACATGTGAGTGGGTTCCCTATTGCCGCATCCCTTTTGTGATGAGTGGTGGTGCTCAACTTTTACACGTGAGAGAGAGATGTGAGACTAAGGATGCTGAAAAGCTGAGAGTTGCTGTTGCTGGTTACAGGTGGGATTCACCTTCCAAGCAAAGCAGAGAGCAAGGTGGATTTGTGCAGCTCTCCTTGTTCTACTTCCAGGATCCTCCTCTCTCCCAACTGCGTTGCTGCCTCTGCTGAGAAATGCTCCCAAACCTACTTCTTTTCCTTTAAGTAATAACCCAGTAACCTTCCTGTCGTCTTGTCTTCCTTCCCTGGAATTACTGCCTTGTACTTTGTCTTCGTTTTTAGATTGGTGCATTCACCAGGTCAGGGAATCTGTCTTGCAGTGTTTTCCAAAATGTCATGTAAATTTGCAGAGCTACAGAAGTGATTTGTTGCCGGTATAATAAATAATGCTTGACAGTCTCAGACAAGGGAAATCCAAGTAAAAGATTTACTTTTGCTAAGCAAAAGGTTGTTGTTAAAGCCAAATTCCTCTGCTCCAAAACACAGCACTTACCCACATTATAATTAAACTGAACTTTTGTTGCATCCAATGATTGGTTCAGACTTTTTAGCCAAATTCCACTTCTTGGAAAAGGAAAGTAGAGCCTTTCATGTCTTTCTGCCAGGAAGCTCGAAGGTGATGCTTGTTGGGAGGAGGGGAAGATGCTGCAGCGTATAGCTGTGAGCGAAGGACCAGAACTGTGCTGTGGAAGAAGTTTTGTACTTACAGAGGATGGAAAGATATTCTGCCACCAGAGAACTCTACTACCTGAAAATAACGGGCAGGGGAAAAAAAACTCCCAACAGGTAGGGTGATCAGAAATGTAGACAGGGGCAAAAGTGGCTACAAGTCCATTGCAGGTAGATGTGTAGATAGTGGAGGCTCAGGGAGCTTCAATGTGAAGTTGGAAGGAGCTCAACTGAGTGGCACAACTTCAGGTTTCTGTGTCTCCATAATATGTCATAAAGACAAATTAAAGAGCTGTCAGTTTGTCTTATGAGAGCTGCAGGTCCCTGGAGAGGCTTGCTCTGTTGGGAGATTATAAGAACTAATGACACAGCTGGATTTTGAAACTGCCTGTGTAACAAGCCTTCCTGCACCGCTAGCAGTGTTGAAAGGGAACAGCAATGCAGAGCCAATGATTTGATTCTCATTTTTCAGATTGCTTGATCTCCTGTGGGTGTTGCAAAGGCTTCCCTCCTCTGCTGCCTTCCATGCCATCACCTGCCGGGTGTTTCCTAAATGGCTCTTCAGAAGATTGCAGGTGCTGCCTGTCTCTGGCAGTCCAATAAACAATTTGTGTGTAATTTGATAAAAATTCATGTCCCCTTAGTACAGGGCATTAAAGCTGTTGCAGACATTCAGCCGGTGACAGGCAAGTTTATTTTAGAGCAGTGTGTGATGGCCTGGGGCTGGAAGCTGCCGTGTTCATCCCTACCAGCAATGGGATCTTTGAGCTAAATTAGGAAATCCTACTTTAGGTCATGCCTTTTGCTTGTTTTCTGAAAAAGTGTTATGTCCACACTGTACAATTAAATCCACAGTAGTTGGCTGGTAACAGGCACTACTTGGGGTAGGCTTAGTGGTGAATCTTAGTTTATGCTGCTAGTTGTGAATGTGCTGAATGTTGGATGATTAGCAGATTCAGACCTGCTAGTTGCATGAACAAAAGAATCGTAATACATTATCCGTTGACTGCCTGCAGGTAGTGCTGCATGCGATGCAAAGCTGTCTTGATTTCATCTTGGCTTCTGTGAAGTCCTTTAAAGAATTTATTTCAGTTTTGGGGAGCATTTTAGCACCTCCCTGCCTACCCTCTTCTGTTCTTCCTGCAGCTGAAGTTAATTGTCAGCCTGACCTTTTGCAGAATGGTGTTTTGCACTGCCCAGAACAGCCTCATGAACAAGCTTTTGGACTCTTTTGCACTGAATATAGGAAACAAAGATGCTGCTTACTGTCCTTCCCTTGCTTTGACCAATCCAAATGGGGAACTGCGTGTTACTGAATCACTCAAGGTTTTTGAGTTAGTTTAATACATGCCATGCTGAACAATTTTTTTAATCTTCTCGTGCAATTCCTAAGTAACTAAGTATTTTCTCCTCTTGTAATTCTTTGAGTGCTTTGAGATGACAGGTGATACCGTCATGATATGAAAATGCAGAATTATGTTAAAAAGCAAAATGGCTAAAAACCTAAATGCATCTAAAGGCATTAGTTATGTGGCGGAGCAGTGACTGACTTGGTTCTATAGTAGGGTGTTGGGAGCCGCATACCACTCTGACATCTCTGCTTGATCAGGCAGAAGCCTAGACCTTGTCCCAGAAGGGCGTAGTTCTTCTGTAAGTAATGCAGGAGTCTTCACAACCTCCTGTCTCAAACAGATTTTGAACTTTTTGTCTGGAAGAGCCACAGACTACATGTGCTTGCCATGTAGGAGTAGCCAGGAGCTGTCAGGGGCAGAACTTCTGTGCCAATCAGTGCAGAAGATTTATTCTCATAGTTTTGCAGCTGCATCCCTCAAGGGTTGTTTTTAAAACCCTCTGTATTGTCTAGTTCATTGTTCAGCTCTTCTGGGTAGTAGAATTTCAGTTCTCAGGAGTCTTAAGTTTCTAGTAGTCTGTCTTCTGCCCCATTCTGCCATCTTCCTTCCCCATAAAAGCCAGTGTGGTTGGAAACCTCCAGTTGTTAGAAGTGAAGCTACATATGCCACTTCAAATGTCGCAGTGTGAACCAAATCTGAGCTTCCATGGGGTTCTCTGCTCTTGCTGCTTTATGCTCTCTCCTCTTGCTTTTTAGATGGCTCGTGTGCAATGCAATATGATCAATGTAACAGAAGTCTTTCAAGGGAAGTGAACTTTGTACGTGGAACATATTTTCCCAAGAGTAGTATGTGATGCCACTGGTAATGTGTTGATACTGAAATGATATTAAAAATATCTTGGCTTCAGATCTTCTGGGTCTTTGAATTTCTGAACCT
Organism: Gymnogyps californianus; assembly: GCF_018139145.2. NCBI lineage: Eukaryota > Metazoa > Chordata > Aves > Accipitriformes > Cathartidae > Gymnogyps > Gymnogyps californianus. Next base: position 8,513,100 of record NC_059489.1, on the reverse strand, counting down.
TTGTCATCTAACTCTGTGTATCCATGCTATATTTGGACAGCTGACTTGCTATTTTAGACACCTCATTTGGATTTAAATAAAAACAGCTTGTGTTGAGATGACTGCTATACTACTGTTTTAGCTGAAGTAAATTTGGGTGTGTAATCAGACCTTAGAGTTTTAAAAAAAAAAAAAAATTGGGGGATGCTGACTTGGGTTGGCTGCTGCCAAGCCTGCTGCCAGCTGTGCTCCCTCCTGTCCCACCTCCATGAACACCCGTCCCACAGCCACCCTTGCACCAACGCAGCTGCTGAGCTGCTCCAGGTTACAGCCAGCCGTAGCATCAGTTGGCACCATTTCGTTTTCTCTTAGTGCCTGGGACTAGAGCTGGTGGTGGCCAGGAGCTGCTTCATGTAGGAAGGAAGTTTCCCCTTAACCTCCAGTAAGAGCCCTGCAGTGGTCCCAGTCATGAATCAGTGCTATCTGGTGTAGGTTTCCAAATCACAGCTTCACCATTGGAGAAAAGGACCTAATTGCTTTCAGGTTTAGAAACCAGGCATGGAAATATGGTACACCATGTCCTGCCTCACATGGACTTGAGGTGCTGAGAGGCCAGGTCATTCAAAAGACCTATGAGGAACCTCTCTCAGCTGAATGAAGCAAGGTTGTGTCTTTTCACATCATCAGGCACTTGGATTTAGCTTTAACTGATTATGGAGCATCCTCTGAGTGTGTACTGGGGTTTGGAGAGCTCTGCGGTGCCTTGTTACCTGTTGCTGCAGTAGACTGCTTTCCCTGTGGTTTGCTGTTAACCTGTGGTTTTTCTTTTTCCTCTGAGCATTGATGCTACAAGTTTCCATGACAGCTTCCAAACTAACACATAGGTGCTGTCCCTTCAAAACAAAAATGCTAACGTGGGGATTGTAGGACACTGGCAGTCGGAGTTGGTGACCTGGAGGGATGTCCCAGGGAGGGGATTAATTTTTAACTCCAGAACAGATTCAGCCAGTTGACTTGCTGGGAACACTCTCCAGTGCAGTTTAAAAAAACCTCAGTATGTGTGAGACTAAAATCTTAACTGTTAAACTTGGACAGAAATCAGATATCCAGTTCATCATCTCTCCTCCATCACGACATTTGTCCATTGGCACAGAAAAGAAGACAGGTGTGACATGTTTTCTGTGTATAATACCTTGGCTTGACTGAAAAGACGACCGTGGAATGGTAATGCATCCAAAACGCATTATGTATTATTTTTCCCCTTATGCTTTCTTTCTTAGTCCCACTGAGAGAACTCACCATCCCTGTTACAAGACAGGCTTTATAAAAAGGCAAGTCATTTTTTCCTTTTTCCTTTTTTGTTTGCAAATGTAGGAGGAGAGCCTGGGAACAGTGGTTTAAATGAGATCAGTTACACAAGATGTATGAGGAAAGTGCTGGGACATGTGAGATAGACAAATAGCCCGGAATGAATAGTGGTAGCAGGTCTGTGCAGGTCAAAGCCTGGCTTCCCCACCCTCATGGTGGTGACCGCTGCTAGCCAAGTTCTTGCTTAACTCAAATGGCAGAAGCAACTTCCATAATGGATAGTTCACTTCTGACTCTTAGTTGGATAAACATCTCAACCATCATATAGCAGTTCAGGTAAATGTATAGAGTTTCATCTCCAGCACTGTGCTTTCCTCCCTTTTTTTGCAGTGCCTCGTATTTCCCATTTTTATAAGCAGTTACCAAGGGAGGGTGGGTGTGTGCTGCTTTTTCTCCTCCATCCTTATGTGCTTATTCCTAGAGCTCTTGTTTTGGAGGATAAAATCTGGAATGCTTCTGGAATAGAAACTGATATTCTCCTCACCACGGTGATTGCGTTGGAGGTAGATGCTGTGGGATCACACTAGCACCCTCGAGCAAATTTTATTCTTTATTGGTCAGACGTTGCAGTTATGTGAGACAGCACTGACCAAGTGTGAACTTTAACAGTTTAAGTTGGTATTGGCAAACTTTATGTTGGATCAGGTGTCATCTTCCATAGCCAGGGTGCACTCTGTATTGCTGGGTAGCTGAGCAGAAAGGCAGTTGTAAAACCATGGCTGATCCAGGTGAAAGGTGTGCTCCCAAGGCCACGAGTCACTGGGTGTTGAAGATCAAGGAACTGTGATCTGAAGTTCAGCCTTGGGCAATGATGAGTCATAGTGACAAGGTCTCCTGTCCTTCCTGGTGTCCAAGTGTGGGTTGAACCTGCAAGGTCCACTGAGTAATCAGCTCCTCTGAAAGCTGGTAAGGGAGCCTGTGCAAAAGGTGTGTGCTGGCATGTTTGAGACTGAACAACCGATGACTGCATATAGATGCATTCAGCCTTTAAAACTATGGTTCCCTTCTGCATTTAAGCTTGTCCCCCCAGTGTCTGTTCTTGGGTTGTTTGGAGCAGGGGGCAGTTTGTTCGTAATTACCTCCTGTGACAGCATTGCCCACTTGGAGTGAAGTGTGGCAGTAGCAAAACCAAATGCTGCTATTTGCAGGCAGAATTACCTTCTTTTATTTCTCCTGAAGTAAAACATCAAGACTCCTGCCCCATGCAGAAAAGAGAGCATATGGGAATAGGAAAGGAAGAGATGTGCTGGCAGTAAGCGTGTATGTGTTGTCTTTTCCCCTTGGCTGGATAAAACATTGCGGGGGGGGGATGACTGGTAGCTGGAGGGTGTGGAGAGGTGGTTTTGTCTGCTGTTGGGTACCAATGATGTGACAAGTGCACCCGAGCAGCTAATTAGTGAATTTAAGCTCTGCTTTTAAATATGCAAATAGTGACCAGGGATTTATGCCACTACTGAGTACTTTCAGTACTGGTTTTGTTTGGATACACACCAACCGGGGCTAGTTGTCCCGGTATCAATCTCAGCAACTCCTATATTATTTGTCACTAAACTTCAGAAGTGATTGCTGCTTATTTACCTGCCACAATACTTGCCACTGGTGGCTAGTCCAAATCGTGAAAATAAATTGCTCTGGTTTTGATCTCTTGTCAGAAGGTAGTTGTCAGAGAGGAAAATGGGCCCCATGTCTCCCATTTGCTTTATGGAGTTGAGAGGTTAAACCCAGAAAGTTACAGTGTGAGTTTAGCACACCCCTGCCCAAGGATGCTTACCACCTAGCTGCTGAATTGTTTGCTGAAGTGAGGATCCAGTTTACTGTCACAGACGTATCTCCCAACCTCTGCAGTTAATTAAAAAAAAAACAAACCAAACAAAAAACAAACTGCGAAGAATTTGCTTCAAATGACAAGTTTGTTTGTGGTAAGAGATTAGACAAATGGTTTGAAGCAATAAGCTACCAAGGCTTAATGAGTTAATGCTCAGCAGCTAGGCAGTAATGTCTGTCCTTCTCTCCTAGTCTACCCAGTTTCAGGTGGGAGCTGTGATGGCTACCTTATTTCATTTGAGGTGAGGTGACTCAGCTGAGAAGGGGAACATGCTCCTGTTGGTGCTTCTTCTCTATGCAAAAATCAAAATTTCTGTACCCCTCCTGCTGTGTGTGGTATGAGAGCATCATCAGACCTGGCGAAGTATCAGATGTGCTCCAGATTGCAGCTGGTGCCTTTTGACTAGGAGATCTGCTGTGGAGCTCGGGCATTGATTCAGTGCTGAGCACCAAGAAAGCATCTGAATAGCAGAGGAAATAAATGGGTGCCAGAGCTATTCTGCCACTTCTTTTTGCAGTCAGTGCACTAAGCAATGTAACTGACTCCTGGTGGGTGGGTGTTGGTCGTCCCTTTTTGCCTGGGTTAAATGTGTGTGCAGTGATGAGTGTCTTTGGTTTGCCTTATTTAACATACATAAATGTGAATTTATTTTTTAAAAAGGCAACACAAAGTATGCCTTGCATTTGAGGTGTTTGGAGGGTGTTGAGCCCAGCTTGGCATACAGGAGTGCAGGACTAGCTGAGAGCATCTCTGGGAAACTGATATTTCTCATTCTTGAGGCTATTATCAAGGCACACGGCTAGAACATAAAACTAGTCATGTTCATACTGACTTTCATAGAGGTAAATATAGCAGCTGAGCTGTAAGTACCTATTTTAAAAGTGCTTCTCCAATATTGAGTTCCCTCACTGCTGAGTGAGGGGGCTGACCTTCAGCTGATGATCACATCGCTCTGGGTATAACAGACAAGAGGAGGAATGACTGAACTGTCATGTGTTCATCAACAGCCATTCTGGCTTCCTCTGGTCGGGTTTCTTCTGGGTTTTGACAGTCTTTTGTGTGATGACAGACCTCCTAAGTATTTATTGTTGATGCTGGCATTCTGCCTACTACTTGGCTTGCTTATCCTAGCAACTGAGGCAGGTGGGTCTGGCACATGAAGCTGTAAATAGTTGTGCTGCCTTTAAAAATCAAGAGATCTGAAAATAGGTTAAATGTAGTCCCTCTGCAGAGAAAGTTTTATGCCTTGCTTTGGGAAGAATTTGTGTGATTATATCCGTCGGGAAGGATCACAGAAAAGGAAAGCTACTCATTTACAACTTTTATGATTTATCAGAGTTGACTAACACAAATATTGCCACTGCCAGGTAGCATCGGATCATCTTGTCAGTCTGGGTTCTTCAGGTACTGTTTAATACAGAACGGAGCAGTATGGCTCAATGATATGTTGAAACATCATGCATCAATTTAAACACCACGTGTCAGAGATTAAATTGCCCTAATGCATGTTGAAATGAAAGTATCATTATACACTTGGAGCTCTGCAGCAAGAGAACTCCAGTTCAAATACCCAAACTGCTGCTCACGCGTGAGTACTTACTGGAATGTGAATGTTGCTGCCTGGTTCTGGATGTTAAGAGGCTATCTATACAGTACTTATTTTAACAATTTTGAAAGCTGTATAAAAATTGATGTCTATATACCCCGGTGGGATGTAGGAGGCAAAGAAAACACTTCCACAATCTGGAAATGGGCTGTGGGAGGCTTCAGGTTTCCCACTCCGGTGGAGTTCTGACTCCAGAAGTTGGGTCTAAAAGCCTAGCTGGCTGGCTCTCTTCCTCTCTTACTGAAACACGCAATCAAGAAGGCAATAAATACTCAGGTACTTTGGTTTGATTCCGGATCCTGTCCTTGGATTATAGATTTATGTCTAATTTAGTAAAGCAGGCTGTAAGCCAGGGCGTGGGTTAGGATGAAATGCTGACAAAGCACAGTGGATTTCGGGCTGGGGATCAACAAGGAAAAGCCACGAATGCAGCAGTAGTGGAGGGGTGGATTCTGAAAGTGATATGTGAAGGAGGCTTTGTCCCTGATACTGCGTTCACATGGTGCTTCCCAAAACGCATGGTGTGTAATTAGTGCAGGGCTCAGAATGATGTACCAATGCAAATATGTTCTTGACCACTGAAATGCAGATGGGACTTCTCCCTGTTCAGCACAAGGAAATCTTAGCTGAGTTACTGTGAGGCTGAGCAAGCCTGAAACTGGAGGTCAGTCTTGTGGCCTCCCTGTTCGTATGCTTAGGACATTATCCCTCGTGTAGCATTTTAGTACTAGTGTATTCGACTGCAACTGCATTTTGTAGTTTTGAGCTTGTTAATAACACTTAATGAAATAGCCTGCAAGTAGTCTTGAGATCACTGAAACAGCTTGATGAAGGACATCACTTGGTTAACTGACCGGTAATCACTGGAGATTCATCAAGTGATACCTCCCCTTACCAGTAATGACCCCTGGTGCCCACAACTTTGCGTGAACTGATGTAGAATATGTCATGATGGTCCAGCTGCATCTTTTGTTGCTGGCACTAGCTCTTTGCCAGCAAGTGCTTTAGCAGGAGCTGGAGTATGAGCAGTGCTTTGACTTCATCCATGCTCTTATCGACGTTTTGTGTTACCTGCATGGACCTGGGGGCTACTAAGTGCAGTGACAGCCATTTCTTTTCCTTTTTTTTCCCCTGAGGAAAGTGCTTGCTGCAGTGGATTTGGCACCAATCCCCCTGCCAGCTAAGACTACTTACTGTACAGTACCTTGCTTAAAATGTTCCAGGCCAAACAGGATTTCCACAGATATTTGGGGGTATCTTGCGTGAAAAGCGTGCAGGATGAGACACAGAACTGTGGTGTGATGTGCTGCTTCCTGTGTCTTCTGTCTTCTCTAGTACATAGACTGGATGTGGGTAGGAAATGATGTGTGATGCAGATGGAGGAAGAGAAGAGGGGGACTTGAAGTGATAAACGAGTCAGAATGTCTGCACCCTTTTTGATGTGTCTGCTGACTTAGAGCACAGTCGTGGACAGATCGCCTGGCTGCTGTGTTTCAGATCTGTCAACTGGATTTTGCGAATGTGCTAAGGGGGTTAACTCTGTGTATGGAAGTGCCTCAGCATCCTCTGCTGAAAACCTTCTCAGTCCGGAGGATTGGGATACTGTGCATTTGTATTTGTCATGTTATTTCTGACAACGTATCATCTGGGGTCACTAAATACAGTGTGTCTCTCTCTCTCCCCTTAGCTGAAGCTTGAAGATCGCTCTGTGGTCCCTCGAGATGTGGTCAGACATATGAGCTCCAGTGTAAGTGCTTTTTTCTTTGTCCCTTTTTGATTGTGATACTGCTGCATGGATTTCTAAGACTTGCCAAATTGCCTGAATGGAACTGAACAGTAATCCTTTGAGCATGTTCTATTTTTAGTGTGTTTGATAGACCTAGCTGCGTCCTTTGAAAATGAAATGCTGATAAGGCTGCCTCTCTACTGTTGCATATCTGCAAAGGTCTCCTAAGCAAGCGAGCCTGATAATGTCAGGTAATGAGACAAGAAGCTTCTCTATCCTGCCATCCTTTAAGCTTTAAATCAATCCATTCTGAGATGTGGGGAGTGTGGACCTGCTCTCCCAGACCTAACGGAGAGGCTGGAGTGGAGGCAGATCACATTACTGCTGCCTGCCTTTTGGTGTGCTATAGTAGAGAATTTGGAGGAGATGTTTTCAGGGAGACCTCTCAATCTATAGTGAGCACCATCTTGTCCAGTTTCTCCCAGAAACAGAGCAAATCCCAACACTGCTGAAGCATCTGACATAGCTAGATCAACAGAAAGCAAGCTGGTTCTTAATCAGCAGCCTCTAATCGTTACCTTTACTCCTTCTGGGTACTATTTTAAGTCCTAGTCATTCTGTTGTAGTTGTACAGCATTTGCGCTTGTCAGAGGTGTGTGAATTTGGTTTTTTGTGTAGGAAATACTGGGAAAGTTGTTCAGTATTGATTATCAGATGAGATGTGGTCTCTAGGAGCTTAGCTAGGTTGGCAATTTCTTGCTCTTGCTCACACCTAACCTCTAACCCCGAGCCATATGGCCTGCCATGTGCACGCCTGTATCTTCTCTTGACTTGCTGCCAGCAATGTGGCTACCAAGGTTGTGATGAAGCAGGCAGCTGGCCACTAACTGCTGCAGTTGCACCACATGGTGTGCAGCCTGGTGCAGGGATGGGGAAGGCCATTCTCTGACCTGGGTGTTTTGTTTTTTTAAATAAAGCCTTTTTTGTCAATTAAAAAGTAAACCCACCCCTTTTTCACAGAATGTTCCAAAGAAAAGGGAGGAAAAACTTGAAGGGTAATTTGAAAAATGCTGAAACAAAATATTTCTGTAAGAAATTTAATTGTTGTTTGAAATGGAAATTTGGAGTCAACATATCTTACTAAAACTGCAGCTTTAGGAAAGCATTTCAATCCAGAACAATGAAGAGCTAGCAAATGGAAATATCAGCTGTTCACGCCGTTGTACCTGGCACAGCTGGACTCTGTAGTATATCCTTCTCTCAGAGGGATGCTTTGAGTCCTGCCTCTCAACTGTTTGTTCTCCAATGCTTCTTAAAGTAATTTTAAGCTTTCAGGACAGCAAGTTGTTCTCCTCTTGGCAAACATGGATGTGCTGCTTTTGTTTGCAATTTCCATACTTATCTGAGGAGAAATTGGCTTCTCTGGCTTGCTGCATGTGTATTGGTAGATACACTACCCAGCAGTTGTTTTGCACAGTCGTTTATTGTCTGTTTGCATGTTTAAACACCGCTTTTTGCTTGACCATTTGTACTAGTGGCTGATAACTTCATTTTTTTAATTGATGGAATGGTGAGGGTATAACTCAATTTCTTCTCTCTATTCAAAGGCATAGCAAATCTGAAGATGACTTATATTTCACATGACCCTCAAGTATGTTTTAAATGTCAGTGGTAAAGGAAACAAACCCCTTCTATCCCAAAGAAAACCTTCACTTGTTAATCAGATATATTCCAAAAATTATAAGAGCATTTAAAATAGAAAATCTGCAAGTGTCAGCCTGCCAAATTCAGAATGTGGGATGGTTGCCCTGCACCAGTTGGCCTGGCAAATGCACAATGTGGAACTTATTCTGTATTCACCACACTCTCTTAGGGCTTGTTTTTAACCTTGAGCGGGAAGGACTCGAAATCCTCTGTTCCTCAAGAGAAGAGAGCTGACTCAAATTCATGTGCTTCTCATCGAGCACTGAGTGTGGGGAAAGACTGCTTCAGGGGGTAATGCATAAAATGAGATCACTTTCTCTGAATGCTGTTGGGCCTGTAAGTCTAATCCAGCTGGATGAGAAGTGGTGAAAGTGGCAGAGTTCATTTTTTCCAGGTGATACGCTAATTTGGGGAAAGATTAGAAGTAGGCCTGCAATCTGTCAGACACCTGGATTTTCTTGCTTCAAAGGGTGCTGGGCTATGCTGTCCCTTTTAAATAAAGGAATGAGGGGGTGGTGTAAAGATCCCCTTATTAGAAAAGAGAGTGTTGAGGGAAGAGTAGAAGGATGGGAGGTGGAAGATACGGGATTGAAGCCTATGCTTGCTGAGCTGCTGTTCTCTCAGATGGGATTTTGCTGGTCTGCCTTAAAGCCTTGTCTCTGGGGAAGGAGAAGAGTCACTTCTCCATCCATTCACTGCTTAAATATTCAGTATCTCCGTTGTGGTGCATGCCATCAGGGTACAGATGCATCAGAAGATGCAGGAAGAAAGTCTAGGGAGTGCACTTAATTCTGGTGTGAGTTGGGCTTGAACCCATCAACTCTTCTAATGAAGATCAGTCACCTCCCTTTTCCAGTTCTGCTGTTGGGGTTGATGGAAATTGATTTTTGTAACAGAACTGTGAAATGTCAGCTCATTTCATTTGGCCCCTCCTTTAATGGGGGCATCTAATGAGCAGGACAGGACAGTTGTATTCAAGCAGGCTGGTGGGGAGCCACGCTCCGACTGTAGACCTGCTGTGGAAGACAAGAGACAAGTTGGCAACTTCTCGCTCCAGGACTGCATTGCTGAGCACTGCTATAATCTCATGGAGTGATTCAGCAGCTCTTCAGCCTGCAAATCTGCCTCCCCTGTCGCAGGCTAATGTTTCATGTGACAGTGAAATAAACTCGTAATAAACAAAGGTTCAGTGGCAGGTGAGGGAGGAGAGCTGTGACTCAACAGCCCTGGAGCTGCTCAGAACATTGATCTCTGCTTTCTTAACCACAGACAGCACTTTGTGCTCGCTCAAGCATTTTGCAACTGGAAGGAGAAGCAAGCTGAACTAAACCTGGGGCTCTTGCCCATGACTAATAGCACCCAACTGTGTTAGATGGGAGGCAGGCTTGTAGGGTGGTCCAGGCACCTTCTCCATGGGGAAGCTGTCACTTAGAGAATGGGCAGAGGGTGTTGGTGTACGTCAGTCGCCCCAGTCCTAGTTTTATTGCTTGTTATTCTTTCACCATCAGTAAAAGGGGGAGTTTAGGCTCAGAGAAGATGATCCACAGAAACCGCAGGTATTGGATTGTATCATGTCTTGGAGCCGCTGTCATGTTGGCTAATGATAAAGCAAAAATTAATGCTGAAGTGCACAGTGTAGGGCAAGGAATTTGTTTCTTGAGGGTTTTTTGGTTCTGACTACTAAGCAATCTAAAACGCAGGGCCTGAACTGCAAAGCGTGGGCAGAGGATGGACTGGGCATACTTAGTTTAGCTTAATCTGGAGGAAAAGCAGGGTAGGTGGCTGTGCTCTAGCCTACAGAAGTTGTGGGTTTGAGCGGGTGCCACTTCTGAGCAGGCCTTGCTCATCCTACGGCTCGAATCGTGCTGGCAGCGGCTGTTGTGAATCCGGTGTAGTTCTGGCAAACCCTTTTCAGGTGAGAGTTACGGTACAGCTCTGCTGGGCTCTTTCCTGGCAGCCTGTGCAGGCTGCAAGCTACATTAGGCTAAGCTGCTGTCTGTCATGATGGAGCTATAGCTGGGAAAGGCTCCCTTTGCTTCCCAGCCTTTCTAGAAAGAAATGGGAGTGACATGTGGAGCAGCGGGAGGGAATGAGCCCCTACTGCTTTGGGCTCTGCCAGCCTGGCTCTCCCAGCCCTCCTGGCCATGCTGGCACAGCTATGCATGGGCAATGCATGGGGTAGGACCCACTCTCCTCATCGCCGCCTCCTTGGGAGCCGGGGGGGCTGTGGAGCACAGGGTTTGTGTGATGTGAGGAAGAGGACTTGCAGCAGGCAGATGGAAAGCAAGCCAGCCAAATGGGCTGAGCAGTCTGTCCAGGAATTATCCTGGACTGCAGGTGTCTGTAGGGTGTCTTTGCTCTAACTACCAATCCCCAAGATGAGAGTGGATGAGTTGAGCACCAGCAAACTCCTGAACTCCCAAAAGGGCTGCCCAGGGCTCTGAGTGAAAGCCTTGAATAAATATTTAATGTGGTCGAAAGAACAGTATGTTTATAATTGGACTGAGCAAACAAATCCACTTCTCACAGGGTATAAGCCCTTCGAGTGTTACGCTCAAGTCCTGTTGGAGCAGAGACCTTGATGTTTGAAATCAGGACAGCTTCAGAAGTTGCTGATCCCAGGGCATTTGTCATGCTGGCCCTCAGTCAGCTTTTATAATGGACTTGTGGTCTTTAATAAATAAGAGTATCGATTGTCCCAGCTGTCAGGAGGCCAGGGCAGCTGCTGCATTTGACAGTGTTTGGGTTAGCAGCCCTTCCTTGCAGGCCTCCACCATATGTGTGAGCAACATGCATATTGTGTGCTCCCTGCCAAACTATCCCCAGAAGGCTCTTGACAGCATGCGTTATTTTCTTGGGGACAAAAAAGATTAAAACTTTGCTAAAAAGTGAGGGAGATAATGACAACCATCTCGTAATTGGACCAACTGTAAATTATCTGGCTTGAAATCTGACTAAAGGTGCCAGATTTTTTTTTTTAGTATGGCAGCAAGTGAAGACCATTTATAATGTCCTGCAAAATCAAGCTTTACATGAGAAGTCACAGATAGCTTTAAAGAATTTCTTTTGTTCTGGGATTGATGATCTACCCTGCCTTTGACTCGGGGCAGTACCTGCAGGATGGTCCTATCGAGTTGCAGAGATCTGCTCAGTTGAATAAACCAAGGAGCCAGGCAGATTTTAAAGCAAGTAAATACTAATCACCTGGCATAGTGTGGTCTTATTTGACCAGATGCAGGAGTTTCTGGGCTGCTGCTTTAGCAGCCATTGCGAATTTTAACTGGGAAGAAAACACTACAGGTCTTTAATAGTGATCTCGCCTTCTGAGTTGTCTTAGGGTCATGTGAAATGCCGCTTCAGAACGAGGGCCTGAAGGGTAAGAAGGGGTTTAGTCCTGAAAGTTTGTCTCTGCAGTTCTGATTTGCACACAGAGCACGTACGTGTGTATGTAGGACCTTCCCTAGGTGATAAACCCTTTTTCTCTTTTTTTGCGTTTTCAGGACAGCCAGTGTGGAACTGTAATTGATGTCAACATAGAGTGTGCTGTGAAGCTGGTAGGAACCAACTGCATCCTCTACCCTGTCAACAGCAAAGACCTGCAACATATCTGGGTGAGAACGCAGCCAAAATACATGTGGGAGCCAGGGCTTGGTGGTTTGGAGGGATGCTGCTGTATTTCAAGTAACATATGCACGGGAAGTATCCATATTGTGCAAGATGCATCTGCAGTTTGGTTTTATTTTAAACTTTCTGCAAGCATCCTCCCTGGATGAAGATGATGCAGCGTCACCTCATATCCCCATCTGTTCTGTGTTTCTGATCACATGGCTGAGACCAAATGGAATTGAAGGACTAGGTTGACATTAAATTGTGTGAGAACTTCTGCATTGAGATGGGCTGGTGTGACAACCTGATTGGGGCAGCCCCATGGCAGCGGCACAGAGCTTTTGAGCTGCAAAATCATTACTGTTTAAACAGACTATAAAAATGCTGAGATGAGTCGAGCATCTTTCTGTTGAACTGGAACAGTCTGAAACATATCTGATTCTCCCTCCTGAGTGGGTGGGTGATTTCCAGACACCAGGTGGGATAGGATTTCATCATTCTTTTCCTCTGAGAAAAAGATAATTTGGGAGTGAAGAGCAGGAGTGTCACAACCCTTCTCAAGAAACAGCCTGTGGAAAGGCAGTGGGATACAAGCTTCTCTGAGATGGAAAATTAGTCTCAGTGATAAAAATTAATTGTTAATATTAACTGAAGGCAAGTGCGAGTATGCCTCTACTTTGCAGAGCACCTCTTGAACAGAACAGGACATGTGACTGAGAGAGCCCGAGCTGTTTAACTGGAGAATCCAGGCTATGTGCTGACTGTCAAGCAAACTCTTTGATGTACCTTGATTCCAGTTTACAGCGAGATCTGCAGTTGCTGTCATAATTTCCTTTGAGATTGCTATCTAGTCTGTATGGTGCGAGGACTTACTTGATGGCTCAAAGTACAAGGGTTGATATTTATAAGGTTTTGTTTCCTGTTTTCTTCATAGCCTTTCATGTATGGTGACTACATAGCCTATGACTGCTGGCTGGGCAAGGTCTATGATTTGAAGAACCAGGTCATCCTCAAGCTTTCCAATGGAGCCAGGTACTTCTTTCTGTTGAACACTGTACCCCTTGGCTTTCACAATCCTGATCTTTTTTATGAGAACTAGAAACAGGCTGGGCTTCATTCACATACTGATAAGTTATCTGCTTGTGTTATCTTCAGATGTAGAGTAAGAATACATCTGAAAACATTGAGATTCATTGGTCATGCTCTGGAAAAGCTGTTGTCTGAAAGGTGACAATTTTTTTCAATCCCAGCAGATCAGTGCTCCAGAACTAGAGCATGTTGGTCTTTAAACTGTACTTCTCTGGAAAAGTAGCTGTTTAAGATGGATCCCTATTCCAGACCTTTTCTCAGTAGGAGAGCATAACTTCACTGAGATGCAAGGAGGATTCTTACCTTTAAAAAAGGTCTCTGAAAGTGTAGAAACTTGCAAGCTAGTCTTTTTTATCAAAGATGAAAAAGCTGCCCAAAATTGAACAGCTTTGCTTTTTCACTGTTATTTGCAACTGTATTAGGAATGTTTTTTCAATGAAGACGTAATCCAAAGTCATATCTCTAGAGAGAGATTTAACCAGAGATATTGAAAGGAATATCTGGTTAACTTATTTCTGCAAAGCCAGCAAAAGGATCTGAATTCTGTTCCTTATGCATGTCGGACAGTTACTTGAGCCTAAACCCCTGTGAAGTCACTGCATTCACTCTGTTACTGAGGCCTGTCTTGTCCAACGAACTTTTTTTATTGATGCAAGGGAAGGAAGGAACCAGTGGAGGGCCAAGAGGCTTATGGGCCTGGCAGCTGGGGAATAACCCATCTGTCTTGTAAATTGAGTGTTGACATTGATGATTAAAAAAAAAAAAAACAAACCACAATCCTGCAGCCAGCTCTGAGAGAAGCGAGTAATGCGAGAGCTATAACAGATGATTTGTGGATGCATCTGTGTTTTTGATTGTTTTAGTGTTCAGTTAACCTAGGCTGGAAGGCTCTTACGCATATGTTAAACTGGGAGTGACAAATAGCTTTGCTTCTCTATCTGTATCGCCTGCAGTTACTGGTGCAATTTAAAACCTTGCTTGGTATCTGTTACCAGTTCACGCATAGCTATGTGTCCTGGTTTCAGTTGGAGTAGAGTTAATTTTCTTCCGAATAGCTGGTATAGTGTTTTATTTTGGATTTAGTGGAGAATAATGTCGATAACACACCGATGTTTCAGTTGTTGCTAAGTAGTGTTTATACTAAGTCAAGGATTTTTCAGCTTCTCATGCCCAGCCAGCAAGAAGGCTGGAGGGGCACAAGAAGTTGGGAGGGGACACAGCCAGGACAGCTGACCCAAACTGGCCAAAGGGATATTCCATACTATATGACATCATGCCCAGTATATAAACTGGGGGGAGTTGGCCGGGAGGGGCGGATCGCCGCTCGATAACTAACTGGGCATTGGTCGGCGAGTGGTGAGCAATTGTGTTGTGCATCACCTGTTTTGTACATTCTAATTCTTATTATTTTCTTCCTTTCTGTCCTATTAAACTGTCTTTATCTCAACCCATGAGTTTTACTTTTTTGCCAATTCTCTCCACCATCCCATCGGATAGGGGGGAGTGAGTGGCTGCATGGTGCTTAGTTGCTGGCTGGGGTTAAACCATGACACTACATAACTGTTTTCAAAATCTCTTCCTAACGAATCATTTGAAATCCCACCAGAACTCACTCTGGAAATGAAGCTATTACTGAAGCAAGTATACCCAAATTGCCTTTAGGTTCCAGCATCGGTATGAATAACAAATGGGACCTTTGCAGCAGACAAATCTCGTCCAGCACCCTGCATATTACTCAATTATTCTTTTTACATGCTGAATGGAACCTTTAGATACCAGGCAGTGCTTTTATAGCTTGTCTGTAACCAGTTTTGCTCTGGACCATAAAGGCTCAGTCATATACTGCTGAGCATATGGACAGACCCGCTCAGGCAGTGTCAGTTAATTTGGTGCTGTTTGCTTTTGAGGTGTATGGCTCTGGAAATGCGACCGTGTCTCTTGTCTGTTTTCCAGGTGTTCTATGAGCACAGAAGATGGAGCCAAGCTGTATGACGTTTGTCCTCACGTCAGTGACTCGGTGAGCTTCTGGTTCTCCTGAGAGTCTTTTTGATCAACTTCATCTTGTAAGCTTTTTGTGCAGGAGGGAGGGAGAAGGCAAAACTATGGACACTTATTAATCCTAAAAATTAAATGATGCATCACAGATGAAAAACACTTCACTAGGTCTTCACTTGAAGTAAGTGCAACAGGATGTAGCTTAAAGGTAATCTAATGAGGAGGGTTTGAGGAGGTATTACAATTAGTGTATCCAACTGTTTTCTTTGCAAACAACTTGCATAACATGCAGTCAGATGGCCGATGTCAAGGCAGTTCACTGCTCATTATATCTGTACATGCTTGAAAAGGCTCTTACTCTATTTAATGCTTTCAAAATTGTTCCTCTTCTGGAAAAGGGCATATTGTTTGAAAGGTGTTCTGCTAGAAGCATGTTTCCAGATCACGTAAAGTACTGTCTCTCTTGTTGCTGTAGTCCATTGCATTTGAATGGAGTCCATCTCTGAATGGAGACCTGCCACCATACCGGCATTTTCCAGATCACGTGGGGCGAAGGTTTTGCTAGCTTTTGGGTAAAACATAGTTCCGTGTGTGATGATGGGATCTAACCTCTCACCTTCAAAGGCTGATGACAGCTTGCTTGTTCTTCCAAACAGCATCAGTAAGGCCTCGCTGCCCTCCTGGCAGCAGTATTGGGAGTTGACTGAGAATGCTGTGTAATTCTTAGGAACTAGTGATGCAGTCAGCCCTTATCCTTCCCAGCCTTCAAAGCAAAGGTCCCTTTCATCTAAAACTGCACTTCTGTTAAAATTTGATGCCTGTTTCTTCAAGAGTAAATGGAATATCAGTTTAATAGGATGTGCTGCTGTGGTTTTCTTGTTCTGTACAGAAAAGGAGTGGTCTGTTGCTGGATACTCTCCAGTATCTTAGTCTCTGCTACTTTAGGTTGTGCAGTATGTTTTCCGCTTGCTAAATGGATGTTGTGGCAGCATCCAGCTTCTGGTTACCCAGTCTTGAGATATCTTGTTTTGAGTCAGGCTGCCTTTAAAGTGTACATAGTCCACTGGAGACTTGCGGTTTGGTCTGAAACATGAGTTATCTCCAGTGTTACTCTTGATCCCGTACTCAGAATTGCTGTGTGTTAGATACTTACCTGACTTAGATCTTGTCGCACTGCTCTTATCCTTTCTGACAAATTACAAGACTTGATAAGGTTTTGTGCTCAGTATTTTATCTACCCGAAACTGCTCTGTCCACCCCCACATTCTGAATCTTTAGCTCATCAAGTCACGCTTTATATCAGTGGGAAAGAGCTCTAGGAGAGCAACCGTGTTTACCGTCCTGTTTTGTTTTCAAAGAATCATCATATTAACTAATCTACCTAAGACAGGAATAATACTTACAAACTTAATTTGATGAGCAGAGGAGTGAAGGCAGGCATCCTCTGGCTCTGAAAGCTGTAGGTGCTTGAATTAGAGCATGGAAAAAAGATGGGTGTCCTTGCCCAGGACTCAGCCCACCTTGGCTACCTTGTTACTGAGATCGTTTGTGTGGAAAGATGCATCTTTTGTCTCTTGCAAGTACCTTTGCTTCTCCCCCACTGAGTCAGTCCTGTTCGGATGTGTGACAGAGCGGGTTGCTATAGGAACTGCTGGGCTGACTTCAGGAGAGGAATGAGCTTTAGAAGATGGGCAACTTGCAGACTTTACCTTTATGGTTAATCTTACTGATCACAAATGAGAGAAGAGAAATGCTGGAATCTTAAATCTTAGGAGTCCTTTATGCTGTTTTTTCCCCCTCCCTTTCCCCCACAGGGTCTCTTCTTTGATGATTCATACGGCTTTTATCCTGGGCAAGTCCTCATTGGGCCTTCTAAAGTCTTCTCCAGTGTGCAGTGGCTCTCGGGTGTGAAGCCTGTTCTGAGCACAAAGAGCAAGTTCAGAGTGGTGGTGGAAGAGGTAAGGACTGGCAAGCTGACACACGGCCACCTTCTGCACAGAACTGTCCCTGGCTGGTGTTTTGGAGCAGAGTCAGCTTGCCATGGTAACCTTCTAAGAGCAAATGCGCTGTGGCTGTGGTGTTCTGAGGTGACAAATTTCTCATTGTGGACTGACAGGACTTTTGAGCGTGGTTTGGCTTTTCCTCCCAAGGGTCCCTGCCGGCACCCTGTAAGGTGATAGCGTGCCAATACACTTAGAGGCCAGTACCATTGATCATTAGGGTAGTAGAAGCACGTCTTCTATTGAAACTTAATGTTGCATGCTATCCAAAAAGGGAGAAATGTTGCTGACTCTTTGCTGAAAGAGGGAGCAGCTCCAAGTCCATTAGCATGTCTCTTTGTGACATTGGACCGCTGATTTGTATGTACTATAGCTTCCTTCCCAAGCCAGATGTCATCCTTCTTGAAGTTAAAAACTGTAGAAGCTCTCGGTGTTGCCAAGAGCCATGCTGTGGGAGCACTGTAGTGGTCCTGGATGTGGTGAAACTGCACTTGGCCATCTTAAATGATAAAAGCAGGTTTGCCACTTTCCTGTGCATAAACACTAGACACTGGTCTAGGAAAGCCTCTGAAAAATTAAATTGCCTTCTCTCTCTTTACATTGTAGGTACAGGTGGTAGAACTAAAGGTTACTTGGATCACTAAAAGCTTCTGTCCTGGAGGTACTGACAGTGTGAGCCCTCCTCCCTCGGTGATCAGCCAGGAGAACCTGTCCAGGTGAGAGAAACTGAAAACCCCTTTTTCACTCCCAGCACCCAGGGCCTGCACAGACTATGGGCGACATGCCTACCAACTGATTAGACACAATGCTGCTGTTTCCAGTGGGTTCTTCTTCTTGTTGTATGCCTGTATATTCCAGAGCTTCAAAAATGTGAGAGAATAGCTTCCAAATTAGTTTAGCAGACACTTGAGTTACCAACACAGGAGCTAGCATCCCACCAATCCTCTCCAAGTACTCTCCAGCTGACAAGTGCATAGAGGAAAGTGGTGTCTGGCAACAGCTCACTTCTTCCCTTGTCCTTCGGCTTGTGTCTGGAGCAGGCTGCGTGTTTTAACTGTGTGCGTGCAGGAGGCAGCTGAGGTGTCCTGCTCTGGACCCAGGCGGTGCTGAGGGAGCATCTGGTGCCCTCTGCAGGCTGCAGCTGCAAAAATGGGCTGGACAAAACTCGGAAAGAAAAGTCAGATGAGTGATAGCACAATGCAGTGTAGTTCCTGCCTGGAGCTCACAAGGAAGCTGGAGGAGAGGAGCCTCTCGGATGACAGCAAAATAAATCAATGCCAGCTTCAAATGTCTCTTGGCAGCTGTCTCTGGGAGGGGGAGCTAGAGGGAGAGGAGTGACTGTGTCCCACCCAAACCCTTTGTATCCCCACCCAGTCCCTGGTGGGATTCCCACTCTTCCTTTAGAATTGTGCGCCTGGAAAAGATTTGGTTTGGTGTTAGCTTCTGCCACCCCAGAAGAAGTGCCGTTGGCATGAGGTCACGCCAGCCTTGTGAAGGCCCTGGTCACTGCTAGGTTCTGTTACTGGTTTTGCACTTCGCTCATGGCTGTCATCCTGTTCTACCAGAGTAAAGCGTCTGGGGTGCTTTGACCATGCCCAAAGGCAGCTCGGGGAAAGGTGCCTCTATGTGTTCCCGGACAAAGTGGAACCTGCAAAAATCACCTGTGAATGCCCTGAGAGGAACTGTGTCCTGGGTGAAGGATCAGTTGCCAAAAAGGTGAGTTGAGGGGTCGAGGGAGGCATTGACTTCTCTAAGCATTTCTGGTCGCTGTGGCTTTTAAAGCAGAAATCTTCCTGGTAGTCATGTGGTTTGAAATGTGACTCCTGAAGTGGTTGTAAAGAGTAATGGCTTGTCGTTGCCAGCAGCGAAGTCACCTTGTACAGCAGTCTGACTGCACTGGGTGAAGCATGCAGCTAATGCCACGAGAAAACATGGACAGGACCTTGAACATAGAGGTGTCACCTTGCAGGGGTCAAGCTGTGTCAGAGCTGGTGTGCTCTGACAGCTGGGACTTAGACACATGTTGTTTTCATTAGCATGACCTCAGGTTTCGTGTGGAGCTGAACTGTGCAGTTAAATCCTTGCTACAGTGAGACAAGAAAGAAGTCTTTGCTTCCTAGGCCAAATGAGTCATGCTATGATTTCTACATGCTGGCTGTAGAGGAGCAGTGTTCCTAGAATAACAGGATATCATCAGTGTGGATGGTGACCTCCCTGCATAGCTGTGTCTGTTACATAGATTAGTTTGTGCAGCCTCTTGTGACCTTCCATAACAAAAAGTTCAGAACATCCTTAAAATAGCCTTAAGGAGCAAAGCTTGCTTTTCTTGGATTAGTCCAGTGCTGCTCCTGAGTAGAACAGTGGTGAGATGCTGGTTTGCAGAATACTCTGGTGCAGGTGAAATGTGCAGAGGCCCGTGGGGTGCCCGTGGCCTCTGTGTACAAAGCTAACCATTCCCCAGGTTGGCTGGCAGCTTGCTGAGTGTACAGGCATATTGTCTGACCCAGGTCTGCTTTCTGTAGGTGAGGCGGCTGCTGAAGAAGCAGATAGTGAAGATCATGTCGTGCTCCCCGGAGTCTCAGGGTACCAGTGAAACCACTGACAAAGAGTCTGCTGCAGCTGCTGACCAAAAATCAGAAGAGCTTAAGCCTGGGTCAAAGTGTGAGCTGGATGACTCTTCCAACAGTGCACTGAGTCCTGGGGAGAGAAAGGAGGAGCAGCCTGAAGAAACAGGGAAGGAGAAGGGGGGAGCAGCAGCGCGACAGCAGCAGCCTCCCTTTCTGCTGAAAGACGAAGGATCGTCCGACTACCGGCTTCAGTCCATGGAGCAAGATGCTGATGATGAGGCAGCTGATGACACTGATGACACTAGCTCTGTCACCTCTTCTGCTAGCTCCACTGCCTCGTCCCAGAGTGGCAGTGGCACTGGCCGCAAGAAGAGCATCCCTCTTTCCATCAAAAACTTGAAGCGGAAGCACAAGAAGAAGAAGACCAAGATTTCACGAGAGTTTAAGCCAGGAGACAGGTGAGTTGGGTTTCCAAACCCAGGTGTACTTGCCAAAATCTCCTTTGTCAAAGTTCTCAGATGTAAACCACCTCTCTAGCTTGAGTGGAGGATGATGGTATGCCTCATGTTAGGACACCGCTTGGTAGTAACCAACAGCAATTATCTTGTGATGACTGTGTAGTGGCCTGTGTGAAATCAGCTTGGTCTCAGTCCAGCTTCTGATGAGACTGGGGCCACGTGACGTGACACTGATGCCGTTCTATTTCAGCTATGCCTCAGGGCATTGACAGAGTATCTGTGCTGCGCTAGACTCTGTACGCAGAGAAGAGGCAGGTGAATAAAGATCATACAGCTTAAATATGACACTAATTGGTTACCTCATTGGCAGCTTCTGCAGAGAGGCTGAGGATAGACCATGCTAGCAGGAATGGACAGCTTATCCTCAGAGAGCTGTCTCCAGATCAGCACAGAGGTCTGTGCTGGCAGGGATTCGCGCTGCAGTGGTCTCTGTTATCCTTATCCTGCTCTGGAGAGAGATCTGCAACTTTTGCCAGCAGCATACTTTTTATTGGTTTTTTAATGAACACAGTGCACTCCTTGAGAGCCTTAGAGGAATTGATTTCAGTAGCTTGGGGGAGAGAGCATTGCGTGTATCTGCCCATTTCTAGATAAAACTGGATCTCAGCAGCTTTTACCTTTTACCTAACTTGAGAATGTTTAAACTGTTTTCAGGGGATGCAAGGACATCTGACAGCTGGCTAGCCTGTCTTGCTGGCTTCCCTGGGCTACTTAATTTCTTATGCAGGATCTGTGTACAACTAACTAGTGCAGATAGTATGTGAGAATCCTCCCACAAAGGTGACATTATCAGGATTCAAGGGATCCAGTAGTTTCAGAATGCCATGAACTTCATTCACGTTTTGTTTGGGTATTTTAGCTTTGCGTGTATGCAAGGATAGTTGTTGCTTTAGTCCTTGTGGGTTTTGGAGAAATGGGATTTGAAGGTCACAAACATGAGCAGAGCAGTATTTGAGTGAAAGGAAAAAAGTGGGAGTGCATGATAGAGTGCCTGGGAACTGATTCTGAGTTCGCTTTTCACTTCTTGCCCTCCTGCTGAGTGCCTCTACTTCACTAAAGGCTTTGCTAAGGAGAGCTTAGCTAGTAAACCTGGTAGCTTTCTGCACCATACAGGCAGTGGGGAGAAATCCCTGTGACAACACCGAGAGATTCCTGTGCTGGATCTGGGCAGCTCCGTACAAGGAAATGCAGGGATCAGATGTTGGAACACTTTGCAGAGATGCCCATGTCACAGAGAATAAGAAATACAGGTTTTTAAGCACAGAATGTGAAACCCTAGCTGATACTTTAAAGGGCGTATGTGGCAGCTGGTCACAGCTCAGTATGAGGGGTCTTCACTGTTTGAATATTCAGATGAAGCTGGTGAGACCATCAGGAGGTGTGCTGCCAAGCACTGCTGAGAAATGCAAAGTGGATGGGCTTGCGGCAGTTAGTCACCAGATCTGATGTGTCAGTTCATGGGCATCTCTGACTGCAGGGGGCCAGCTCAGCATGTGGCTTTACCATCATTTAGTGACCTGCTGCAGCTCTCTGGGCAGCACATAGACCTCTGGTTATTTTTTAGTGAGGATATACAGGGATTTTTATTAATGTCAAGTCGTGATTTTTTGTTTGTGAAGCTGCGTAAACTGTGCTGCAGACAGGACTGTATCATTTCTTTGGGTGGCCTGCCTTTCCACTCTCCCGTCCTCAGCTACACATGCCCCCACTTCCACCAAGGAACCATCTGTTGGCATGTCACCCACCACACTTGAGCTGTTACAGACTTCCTTCTCTGATAATTTCTGCTGTTGAGTGCTGGCCCTACTAGAAACTTCGTATTATTTCTACTTAACAATATTTCTGACATTCATAAAAACAGTGCTGGAGGAAAACAGTTGTATTTGCCTATTGTATCTTCTTTATGGTTTGACTCGAAA
Organism: Gymnogyps californianus; assembly: GCF_018139145.2. NCBI lineage: Eukaryota > Metazoa > Chordata > Aves > Accipitriformes > Cathartidae > Gymnogyps > Gymnogyps californianus. The sequence goes on along the minus strand of NC_059489.1, from coordinate 8,491,198 downwards.
CCAACATAAATGCAGCACTTGTGTTATGTCTGGAAGGCCTGGCCAGCAAAGTACAAAATTTAAAATCGGCATGGGATTCAATTTGTTCTGTGCTGTAGGAGACATGAAAATGGTGGAGGGCTCATTAGAAGAGCCTGTCCAGCTAGACTGCAGCTCCATTCCTCCTGCCCCCAAGCGACTTGCCTCTTCAAGCAACTATGTCAAGCTCCACAGCGGAGTACCAGCATGTGGTCCATTGTTGCATGTTTGGGTTTCATTTCTGAGCTGCAGACACACACATATATGTGTTTGAACAGCTGGGAAGGAGACTTGTCTCTTTTAAACAAAATCCTTTTGCTTTACCCACATTCAATATGTTGCCTCTTTGGGGGTTTTTTTGTTCTTTCTGGAAGGGCTAAGATGGATGCTGCTTTATCTTTCCTTTCCAGTCCCATGCTCCTAGCTTCAAAGACTCCTCAGAGCTGCCAGGCTAGAAGGTGCTTCAGTGGAGAAGATCTTAAGTTTCGTAGTATTTGAAGCTCCTGTTGTGCTTCTGCCAGGGGTAGAAAGTGGGTGCTGGTAGATGTTAATTTGCTCCATTAGGAATAAAAGTAAGCTCAGCATCAGCTCCCTGGAAAGTAAGTCCTCCTGCAATATAGACTTGCAGCAGTGTAACATCTGCAGTGATTGAGAACCCGTCAAAACAAAGCCTGCTGTTTAGCTGCTTCCCGTGGGACTGGATGGGGTTTCCTGACTTGCTTCCCAGCCTGCTGATATGTGTACCTTTGTGTTGCTGAGATCCATCTTGATTCCTGATGTTGGCAGCATCACGTTCTGGTTGTGCTCATGCACGTTCCTTCTGGTAATGTGTTGCCTTTCTGTGTTCCCAGGGTTGCTGTAGAAGTGGTGACCACGATGACTTCAGCTGACGTGATGTGGCAGGATGGCACTGTGGAGACAAACATTCGCTCCAATGAGCTGATTCCAGTCCATCATCTGGACAACAACGAGTTCTGCCCTGGGGATTTTGTGGTGGACAAAAGAGGTATTGGGTGTCAAAACAATGCACTCAGGGAACAAACATGCTCTTAATTGCAAAGTATTCTTCAATCTGGATCTCCTAATGTACATTGTAGCCCTTTTTACGGTAGCTGTTAGTAGTACTCACTGGAGGTAGGCACAAGAGCCTAACAAGAGACAGACAGTGATTTAGCTGACTTAACATGAACATCAGCAGAGAGCCATTATTTAACTACCAAAGTTGAACTATGACAACAGGCAAGATGTGGAAGGAAAAAATGCCAGGGAGCAAAGCTAGGACTCTCAGTATTTCTGTAGAGTAGAGGTGGCCCACCTTCTCCTTGGAAGTGCAAATGGCTGTGAGCTCTCTCGCAGAATGAGGGGAGAAATGAACAGCTTGCCTCAGGCTGCTTTCTCTGTATAGCTTGTCTATCATGACCCTCCATTGTTTTCTTGAAGGGTTTTGGGATCCAGAGGCATCTTCTTGCATCCCTTTTCTTCACCAAACCAATTGGTGACGCTAGTGAGGGTCATGGTACAAGTTTAAGGAGACTTACAGCTTTTGGATATGAAATATTGATGGCACACCGTCTGGCTCTCAGCTCCTCTTCTTTTTTAGCAGGGGTAGACCCTCAACAGTGGGGAGCACAAGGTATTGTCAGGTTGGGAAGAGGGAAAGCTGGCTTAGCAAAAAAAGATGCTGTTTTGCGTGGCCGTTTCTGATGAGCAATGGTCTGACTGGTCTTGTGGGTTAGACGTAGTTTGTGGGAACTGAAGTTATCCATCAGCTCCAGCTCTACCATTCTAGTTTGGCCTCTGGGAATCTGTATTCCTCTGTCTGTCAAACATATTCTCCAAGCAGTCTGGGATACCCGCAGTTGCTTGCGTCCCCCTGCTAAGGATGCCAGGAGGTGGATCCTTGTCAGCCAGATAAATCTGAAAGATGTCTGGATATCAGTGTGCTGGATAACAGCCCCGGCCTAGAGAGGTGGTCCAGGCCCAGCTTCGATGCTGTTGGATCCCTGATGCATGCATATGCGCATGTATACCTGCCTGCACCCTGCCTGTCTTCCACCTTTGTCCAGTCCATTTTTCCAGAGGAGCAAAACTGTTGTGGGTGGCACATTTCTAGATGAAGAGCTTGGCAGCCGGGGCTGTTCTCAGGGAGCTCTTGGCCAGCCTGTCCAGAAACTCTGACAGTCTTGGTGCGGAGCTAATTTGGAGAGCAGAGCACTATCGTGACAGCGTGTTTTATCTATCTTGGTGACAGAGCTCAAAAGTGATCCCAAAGTGAATGTGTTCACCCAGTCCAATGCAACATAATCTTTATTGTCACTCCATGTCCCATTAAAATGCAACTCGTTAGCTGAGAACAGTTTTGACTGTGTAGGAAGAACTGTTTTTCCTCATGCCATTCACAAATGGAAGGTTTCAGCTGTGAGAGCTTGGGAGCTGACAGCCTCAGTTGCTGTGCAAAGTCTGTGCTCTTCCACTTAACTTGTCTATTTTCTTCCCTACCATTGCGACCAAAAGCTCAGAGCTCCCAGGACCCCGGGTTATATGGAGTCGTGCAGTCTGGTGACCATATTGGCCGTACCTGTGTGGTGAAGTGGTTCAAGTTGAAATCCAGCGGAGACGATGTGGAGGTAAGTGCAGGAGCCAGTGCCTGTTGGAACCAGCTAAGAGAAAGCAGCCACAAAACAGCACAAGCTTCACAGATAAACACAGATAAGCCTGGGAGTCAGCTCTGCAGTGGAGTCTGTCCTTGAGGGTGGGAACAGTAACGGGCTTTTGGGCCTGAGAGGCTTAGCTAGAGGTGGTATCACTTCTTCATATTGGTAGATGCCTGCAAGGCAGTGAAGACCAAGCAAAGGGTTTACATCCCATAGTCAACATCAGGCTCTGGTATGGATGAAGATTTTTGCTGAAGTTGTCACAGACAGTTGATTTCCTGAGTTCCCTATAAGAATTTTTCCTTCCCATGTCTTTGCTAGTTCATGGAAAGAGAATCGATCTATCGTATGTTGTCCTGCTTGCCTCTGCCAGGCACTATTGCCTATAGTCAGCCTAAAACCTTTTTCTCAGGGCTTGTAGGAACACTGTATTTTGCAGAGTCTTGATAGACTACAGTCTAGTTGGAGATGAGAGGGGGACTCGAACCACACAAATGTGGTGTACTGCTTTCTGCCTTTAGAATGGGAGACCGCATTGTCATAACTGAGCAGGGCCCTTTACATCCAGAAGCAGAACATCAGTCTGGCCTGGGGTTGTGCTGCACTTTACCCATTTCTCATTGTTTGTGGGCTCCTAGCTCTCTTCCTCCAGGAGAAATCAAAGGAAGGATGTTTCCCATTAATTAACACGGTTTTTTTATCAGACACTTCCTGTTGCCTCGGATCATTTCAAAAGCAAACTCTAACCCTTTGGACGCCAAAGAACTGCTTTGAGAAATCTGGGTGTTCAGAAGGGAATAAAATGTTTTTCTTGCGTGTCTCCTGATTGTAGTGATGTGGAACCTGAAGTAAAGGTGAGGGTGAGCAGATGAGACAGAATATCTGCTTCCTTTCATTGTTGTACCACAATGTGCTGCAGGATGAGGTGACAAGAAGGGACGTTAGCAGCTCCTTGCAGGCTGTTGGAGCAACTGAAAATTGACAAAATAAACACAAAGTACTTTCAAGTGTTGAAGGTGTGCTCTGAAGGACAGTGCAGCATCCTGGGGCTGACATGTTCGTGTTCTGTCTCCGATGCAGCTGATCGGGGAGGAGGAGGATGTGAGTGTGTATGATATTGCTGATCATCCAGACTTTCGCTTCCGCACTACTGACATTGTGATTCGCATTGGCAACTCAGACGGAGCCACAGCTAAGGAAGATGAGGTAGGTTTTGGGCACAGTTGTGTGACCACATTGTCACCAGGTATTAGTGGAGACACTTGAAAGAGTCAATAGGAGGGCCTTAGGCCCCACGTGGGCATCCTAAACTCCCTAGCTTGCTAGTTTTGTATCAGTGTCTCCTGCTGTCATGAGTAACATACCAAATCTCTAAGTCTGGTGGAGATGTAACCTTGAAATCCTTTGACCTTGGTGACAGAGTCTATAGCAGAGCAAGAACAAAGTTGAGACAAGACTTGAACATATGCCTGAGGGGTTTTAATAAAACTCTTGCTTAGGATTTCAGAGTAACTTCTAATATGAGGATATTCTGTGGGCTCCTGAGCAAGAGTGAAGGTGGATTTGTCATGAAACCAGTTTCACTTGGCAACAGAAGACTGGGGTTCTGGTTTTCATCTGAGTTGTTATGCACACGTTAATTTTGTTGAGCTGATTGATCTCTGGAGGAGGAAGAGGGAACAATTTATGTTGTAGAGGATACACTCTTTGCTAGGAAACAGCCTTCCTTACTGTGCAGGGAAAACCTCCAGCTTTTGAGACTACTGCCCTAAAAAAGGGTTAAAAGGTACAGTGTGGCTCGTATTGTGGCTCTAGTTTCAGCAGCATGAAACACATCTGAGCTTGCTCAGGTGACCTAAATAACCTTCTTTCAGTGCAAGATGCTACTTACTGTGCACACCCTGTGCCAACTGTGACTTGTCTGTTCACGCCTGCACTCTCTGCTGGGAGAAGCTGCTGTGAGCCCCTGATGCTGGCTGTCGGAGCGCAGGGGCCGGCCGCTGGCACCCCACTAGAGGGCACCCCGATTCAGGGCAAGGTCCTGTCCCCTTCCTGGCCCAGCCCCAGGGGTGCTGCCTGCAGAAAGGCCACAGCCCTGCAATGGCCCTGGTCCTGATCAGAAGTCAGGATCTGCTGCCAGACCAGCCCTCCTGGTCCTCCTCTCCTTCGGGGGGGAGGAATTTTCCCAATCTCCGTGGCAGCGATGTGGGGTTTCTCATGGAAACCCTATCTGTAGGATTCTTCTCCCCCTTGGCATGGGACCCCAGGACTCCTGCCACTTCTGCAGCAGGCTGCAATCATTGCTTTAGGTGGGTCTCTAACTGCAGAATATCTGTTTCTTAAAACCTTCCTGGCTCTGCACTGACGTGCCTGGGAAAGAAAAGGGACTGACAAACTACTCTTGTTTCCACAGCCTTCGGTCGGACAGGTGGCTCGCGTGGATGTCAGCAGTAAAGTGGAAGTGGTGTGGGCTGATAACTCCAAGACTATCATTCTGCCTCAGGTGAGGTCCTGTTCCAGCTTGCAATATCCCTGTAATTCTTAGCTGAGTGACAAATCTTGGTTTTAAATCCTGGGTGCAGAGAGATTTGCTGTGTAAGGGAATCTTGCTCTATTGCTGCCTTCCCACATGATAGGGTGGCTTCCCACTTCTGTTAGCACAAGAAAATCCTTCCTTTGTCAGGAGGACTGCGCAACTAATTGGTCATCACTGCTCTTGAATATAGAGAATAGGAAAGTATGGGCAGACTGTTGCTCCCTTCACACGCTGCACTGCATGTTCACAGCTCTGACCACAGCCCTGCTTTTGGCCTCCAGCACCTGCTGCTTTGCAGAGGGGTTGCAGAGCTCAGGGACCATCACTTCCGACTTGAGCCCAGGTTCACTGCATCGCCCAGCTAAGGCACTGCTGAAAGACAATTGCTTGTTCTGTCTTCCTTGTGGAGTGGCACCATAGTGTTCGCTTTGGCTAAAGAAGCTCCTCCAGAAGCTGGACTAGAGCCACAAGTTGTGACCTTAGCTAACCTAGGGATCAGACCCAAATCTCTTCCCAGGGCAGGGAGGGAAAAGGGTTGAGTGCGAGCTTAAAAATATGGATATAGCCACACTGCTAATCCACTTAACCCCATTGATTTGTCTTCTGCATTGTTCTAAGGTTTTTGTTGTTCTGTCTTGTAATCTTATTCACTGCTGCACGTACAGTTTCATCCCATGTCTTTTCTCCTTGTTGCCTCAAATTAAGGCAGACAGCCTAAAGATAACAGACCTGCTTCTGTAGGGTCCCATCTCCGTCACTGTGGCAGAGAACGCCACTGCCTCTGCTGCAGAGATGCGTTTGCGAGTAGAGACTACTCGATCAAGATTTTTTTAAACCAAGCAGCTCTGCATTAATTACAGTAGAATAGTCAATGCCTGCACTATGGCAGTGGACTAGAGTGTTACAAAGCAGGCTGCTGTCTCCCTTCCCCCTGTTGTCACATGTGCTTGGATCACAGGCACAATCGGAGGTCTGATGTGTGCTCCACAAAGGGCTGTTCTCGCACTGCGGTGCTGGGGCTCTGCAGCAGCTCCTGCTGTGTCACGCCAGTCCCTTCGATTCTGCTCGTCTGCGTAATTATGGGAGTTGGGGAAATGTCAGGAGCGTGAATTATCAGTTGGTAAAACTGTGATTTATCAATGCCTGTCCGTGTGCCCAGAGACGAGCTGTCTGGGTGCTTTTTCTCAGGTCTAAAAATAAAGATGGCATAACTGGCTAATTAACTTTCCGACTCAGATTCGGATTAGCTTTGAGGGCAGTGAGTTTTGATGGCTTTTCCTGCCTGCAGTCACTTGTGTTGAACCCAACTAACCTCTGCTGGCTGCCAGTCTCTGGGTGGCACAGGACTGGCTAAACAGTGCTGGTTCAGTTCAAGGCTTTGATAAGATGACTGAGCATCCATGCACTTTAGCCTCTGGGGTCATATGTTGCAAGATTAAGAGGATTCTTGGGCTGTCGTTCAAGTGTCAGAAGCCTGCGGATAAAATGCTCCATCTTGTAACTCCTAACACAGCCCTATTCTTGCTCCCCTGCTTCTACGTTGGTGCTCGTAGCTGGAGTATGTCTGTAAGCCTCTGCAGGGGGGCACCTCGTGAGAGACATAGCATGTGCAAAAGCACGACTATAAGAGGTGAGGCTAGATGGAGTGTGGATGGGTTCAGCTTCCAGTAGTGAAGGGGAAGAGAACTTTTTATGTAAGAGCTTATTCAGCAACTTGGGTTAGGCTTCATTGTCCCAGCTGAATTTTAAGCAGTAGTGACATACAACAGCTAAAGCAGCGTAGCAGGGCTCTGATGGCAAGTAGTGTGTGCCACAGAAGAAGAAAGCTGGTATGGGAATGTTTTCCTGGTTCCAGCATTGTCTCTGTGGAAGGATGGAGTGTGGAGGCAGCCAAACCAGGGCTCTCTGCCAACACAGTTGCTGGTGCAGAAGCAGGACCAGAAATACTAACTCCACACGCAATACCCAATACCTTCTGAACTAGCTCTGCATTCAGAAACCCTGGGGCATCCAGGTAGCTTTTTGGCATCTGCATGCTCTCCTTGGTGGCTGGATCCCAGCCACCGGGATGGCTGCAGCCCACCTAGAACTTGCCCTAGTTTTCCCCCAATGCCCTATTTTGAAAGGTGGAGGATGGGGCTATGCTGATTCATAATCTGTGCTGGTCATTGATGAGCATGTTATTTGGATCAAACACAGTCTACCCTGTATAGATGGAAGGGGTTGAAACAGCCCAACAAATTCTAGCTGGGAGCTCCTTTTCATGGGAAGAACTGACTTGCCTGTGTTGAAAAACAACTGAAACTCTGTGCTTCAACCTAACTACTCTGGTGTCTTTTGTAACTCTGCTCTCCTTTAGCACTTATACAATATTGAATCAGAAATTGAGGAGTCAGACTACGATTCTGTTGACGGCAGCACCAGCGGGGCATCCTCTGAGTGGGAGGATGAAAGCGACAGCTGGGAGACAGACAATGGCCTCATGGAAGACGACCACCCAAAAATTGAGGAGTTAGAGCCTGAGGAGCCGGCAGCAGAGGAGGTGAAAAAAGTAGAGGAACAAGTCCAGGGAGCTGTGGCTATGGCAGTTGCAGATCTTGCTGCAGAGAAAGCTGGCAAGGACGGAGCCCCAAAGAGCTTCCGGGAACTAAAGGAGGCCATCAAGATCTTGGAAAGCCTGAAAAATATGACTGTGGAGCAGCTGCTGACTGGCTCTCCCACCTCCCCAACTGTGGAGCTGGAAAAACCCACTCGGGAGAAGAAGTTCTTGGACGATATTAAAAAGCTGCAGGAAAATCTAAAGAAGACCTTGGATAATGTGGCTATTGCAGAGGAGGAAAAGATGGAAGCCATGGTGGAGACGGAGAAGAAAGAAGAAAAAGCAGAGGCACAGACACCGGTGAGGTCGGAGTGGCCCAGCGAGACACCAGTGCTCTGCCAGCAGAGTGGAGGCAAGCCTGGAGTGACCTTCACCAGTGCCAAGGGAGAAGTCTTCTCTGTGTTGGAGTATGCTCCAGGTGAGTGTGTCAGGTCAGGCCGGTATGGGATACTCTGTCCTTCATTGCTGTCCTGCAGTGTTTCTTTCTCCAAAACCTTTGCTGCTAGGCCTTTTGGATTGGGTGTCCTCTTTTCTTCCTAGTCCTTTTCACAGCTCATTAACTGGGGAGGAGAAATTAAGACAACTTCTGTAGCACAATCTGTTCTGGGACCTAAACCTGGTTTTTAGATGGCATCTCTAGGCACTACTGTAACTTCTCAAGCCACAGAAGTGGGCTTCCTTTTTGTCCACATTGGTAACTAACTTTGGAGGGCTGTGGAGATCAGTCGCTTTCCATTGCAGATACTTTCTTGAAAGCTGCAGGGTTTGTTCAGGCTTTTTTGCAGGGATGAATTGGTTGAGAAGCAGAGCAGGAACAGCTGGTGTTCTTGTGCTGGGTGTCCTTGGTGGGTGAGTGTCCTTGTTCACTTGTGCCAATGTTAATCAGCCAAAAATAAAAAAGAGCATCTGGTTCTGTGGAACATTGGTGACAGAGGAGCCCAAGGTGCTCGGTGAGCCAGCCAGCCAAGCCAGACCTGAGAAGGAAAGGTGGCCAAACTGTTCTGAACCTGCAGGTGTGTATAAATAAAAATGGGGAGCTATGCTTAGGTTTTGTAGAGAAAGGGTCATTGCTTTGTGCAGTTGTCCCGGCTGTGGGACAGGGCTCCTTGTTGGGGCACAGGGACAATGTTGTGCCGGTCCATGAGGACAGGAGATGCAGGTTGTGGCTGCTGTACTGTGTGGGGAAAAAACAAATAATCTCTAGGCTGCCTCCTGGCTCAGCACCAGAGCAAGTCAACTCTTCTCTTCCAGAAGATACATTTAACACATGGATAGATTTGCCTTCACAGGGAACCTATGGCAGTTTCCAAAGGCAGGCTTTAATCCCGTTCTCTTCCCTGCCCCACAGATACCCATGCCTTCAAGAAAATGGAGTTCCAGCCCCCAGAAGCAAAGAAATTCTTTAGCACCGTGCGGAAAGAGATGGCTCTCCTGGCCACCTCCCTGCCTGACGGCATCATGGTTAAAACCTTCGAGGATCGAATGGCAAGTGCCTGCTCTCAAATGCCTGTGTGTTAGTACTGGGCTCCGCATCCGGATTGCTTTCTTTGGAATTCCCTGCTTAGCCTTAATCCTTTGCATTAGAGCTGCAGGAATGTGTGCAGCGTGTGAAATATGGCTGTAGTTACCACAAATGGCTGCTTTTGCATTCCCCAAGTCAGGGTGGCAAACAACGGGGGGGCTCTTCATTGCAGGAAGCCTATTTTGGGTGCTTTGCCCACTGGGCTGCCTGTCCTGCTGAGCAGGAAAGGCAGGTAGGCAGCCTGCAAGGGGCTGGTGTAACCAGTGAGCAGCTTGGGGGTTGCTGGCTGTCCTCGAAGCCCTGCTTCAGATCCGAAGGCTTGCTCTGCTGTCAGGCTATAGTAGAAGTGCAGCTTCTAGGGGGAAGGTGCCCTGAGATGTGTTGCTTGAGCTGACTCTTGCAAGGGCTGAGTTAATCACATCCCCTCTCTCCCTCTATGTAAATACAACCCTGCCAAGGTAAGAGGATGTTTCACAGTGCCTGGCTTATATTGTCTCTCTCCACAGGATCTCTTCTCAGCACTTATAAAAGGGCCCACGCGCACGCCCTATGAAGATGGCCTCTTTCTCTTCGATATCCAGCTCCCCAACATCTACCCTGCTGTCCCGCCTCTCTTCCGCTACCTCTCCCAGTGCAGTGGGAGACTGAATCCCAACCTGTACGACAACGGCAAAGTGTGTGTCAGCCTCCTGGGGACGTGGATAGGCAAGGTAACGCTTTCATCCGCCCGTCCGTGGGGAGCAGCAGTTGTGCCAGGCTGCTTTTGGAACAAACCACTTCCTACCAGGCCAAGAGTCCTGAGTGGCTTCTGGTCTCAGGTGGGGCTTGAGCTGGGGTTAGCTCTGGCTTTGGACTCTGTTTTAGATGTCTGGAGCAGGTAACTGGTGTAGTTTGGCTGCTGCTTGGTCTGTATTTGGCCCCTGTCTGTCCTTCTTGATGAGAAACCTGTGGTCAGACCAGCCGGGCTGTGTCACGGTTGGACAGAGCAGAGATGGCAACACCAGCATGGGGTGTTCTCCTGTGGTTTGGGTCCCTGTCTCCCACACTGCGGACAAATCATGTAGTGTGGCACAAAGCCCAGCTGGAGACTTGTAATAAACAGAGCCAGGGAAATGCTGTGTTTTGGGCAGGTAGATGGACAGGGCAGCTGGGGAGGGGTTGGAACCGATGTCTGGTGTGTAGGGTTACGCCGTTCCAGGCAGAACTGGCCTGATGGGGTGCAGTGCTGGCAAAAAATAACAGAGAGATGGGTTGGTACAGTGGGACACTAGCACATTGTGTGCTTGTCGAGTCAGTCCCTTGTTCCTGCTGTGAGCCACAGGACCTTAGCAATAGGAATGTAGAGAAACTGGGGCCTTGCTTCATCTAACAATTATCGCAGAGCAAACCGATGGTGCTTCAGCCCTGTAACACATTTGTATGTGCGTTTCAGGGGACAGAAAGGTGGACCAGTAAATCCAGCCTCCTTCAAGTACTCATCTCCATCCAAGGTAAATACTCCTGCAGAGCCTGCGGGACAGGAAAAGGCGGAGGAAGGAGGGGATGCGGGCTTATGGGGGGCACACAATTGGGATCTGCCACCCCAGCTGGGTTAGTGCTGCCTTTTGCTCCCACCTTGCTGGACAAAGCAGTGTCCTTATCTCTCCAGTTCAGCAGTTGAAGCAGGTGCAAGCTTTTCTCATGCCCTGATTTTTGGCTGCATCCCAGGTCTCTGGCATGATGCTTTCCCTTCTTACTGTGGCAGCTAAGCACAGAGCTGTTTTGCTTGTTATTTTGAGCTGACAAAGGTGAGCCACTGTGTCCTCAGCCACTTACCGAAGTTATTGAAGTTGCTAAACTGGGCTTCATTTGCAGGACTGGTTTTTTTTTATCCCCACTGAGTCACCCGCCCGTCCTACATTGGGCATGTTTTTGCACACGATGATGGTGTTTATGCTCCTTCCGAAGCAGAGAATAATCAGGGGTGTGTCTAGACCAGCCCCAGGGCTTCCTGCCATAGGGCTTTGCCCTGCCATATCTAGCCTGGGAGCAGACAGACTAAATCACATCTCTTCCTCAAGGCCAACTTTCTGTGCAGGAAGCCCAGGCATGTCACTTGAGAAACCTTTGACACAAAGCAAGGGCTCCTGCCTCAAGTCAGCAGGCAACTGCTGCTCCTCTGAAGTCTCACAGTCCACCTGTATCCTCCTGTGGGCGAACGACACCACGAGAAAAGCCTTTTCTCATTTACAAAGCTGAGGGTCCAAATTCAGAAAATGAAATACTAAAGGTTTCACTGGAGCAACTTGGTGCTAGTGAAAAATCTCTCCCCCTCCTGGTGCCTGGGCTTTGAAAGACTCATGATCTCACCTCCACCGGCTCTAATGCAGTTTGTGGCAGGCTGCCAGCAGCCTGGCAGTATTGGTACCATTGCTGCATACATGCAATTACATTAGACCAGAAGCAAGCAGGAGAAAGCTTGGTATGGGTGACTTGTCACAGTATTCACTGTCTCAGAACTGCACTGTCTGATGGGACTATGCTGGATAGGATAGGACCTGGCCAGCTCAAAGCCTGTTACTGAGGATTGGCCTTTGCTCTGATTAAGAGGAGGAGGAAGAAAAACTACTTAAGAAAAAAAAGCTTTGGGTGTGTTTGTGGTTGTTTTGCTAGGAGGGGAGGGAAGGGAAAGGAGCTGTGAAACCTTTCCCCTTCTGTCCTTTTGACCTCCTCCGCTGTTGTGTGCGTTCTGCATCGCACTGGTGGAGGACTGTTCTTGCCAGCCAAGGATCTTGAATGCCACTCCCAGTGGCGTCCGAGAGCCCCACTGCCCTAGCAGAAGGCCACAGACCCATTCACACGAGTGCCCCCCTTGCGATGCCAGTCCATTGCTTCTTGCAGGTTCCTGGTTGTCCAGCCTGGCCTCTGCTACCTGCTTGAAGTCAAAGCATGGCTTCCCTGCAGTGTGTTCTCCTGCGGTCCCTTCCCTGCGCTGCCTGCATCGGTGTGGCTGCGGGTGAAGCTGGCGTGATGCCTCAGCAAGGCAGTGCTGTGACCCTTGAATCTCAACCACCTTGGCAGAAATCGGGGCCCAGCAGTGTCTGATGGTGATTCACGGTAAAGTTCCTCCCTTAACCCCTTGGTCTGCCCTTCTCTTGGCAGGTCTCATCCTAGTGAACGAGCCCTACTACAACGAGGCGGGCTTTGACAGCGACCGGGGCCTCCAGGAGGGCTATGAGAACAGTCGCTGCTACAATGAGATGACCCTGATCCGGGTGGTGCAGTCCATGATGCAGCTGCTGCGCAGGCCGGTGGAAGTCTTTGAGCACGAAATCCGCGAGCATTTTCGCTGCAACGGCTGGCGCCTGGTGTCCCGCATCGAGTCCTGGCTGGAGACGAACGAGCTGGTGGAGCGGAGCCACGAACAGGCCAACGGGGCGGATTCTGCCTCCCTTCTCTCTGCCTGCGGCACCCTGGCCGAGAGCCCAGGAGACAATGCGGGATCGCTGGGGGAGTACGGCAGCAGCTCGGAGCAGGGGGCCGCCGCCGAACTTTCCGACTCGGCGCTCGATGGGAAGGAGGAGCTGGACGAGTCGGAGTTCACAACCTCGACGCCCAACGCTGGTGATCTCCAACAGTACTCAGACTCGGAGAGCACAGGCCAAGCCAGGGGGGTAGACCTGGCCAGAGACCGAACGGACGAGGGGAAGGCTGCCCAGGACTCTGCCTTGCAGCCTAGTGTGAAACCAAAGAAAAGGAGAAAGAGCTACAGGAGTTTCCTTCCGGAGAAGAGCGGTTACCCTGATATTGGGTTCCCCCTCTTCCCTTTGTCCAAGGGGTTCATTAAAAGCATCCGCGGTGTCTTGCAGCAGTACCGGGCTGCCTTAGCAGGGGCCAACATCCCAGAGTGGACAGAGGACAAATAAACCGTCAGGTTAGGGACAGGCAGGTGCAGGGGAGAAGGGAAAGCAGCAGAAAGGAAATTGGGAAATGCTGTTACCAGTAAACTGGCTTCTCCTTCCAGCTTTTCTTCCTCAGCTTGGTTTGTTCCAAAGAAGGTCTTAGGCCTGATTGCTCCTCCGAGGAAAGGTTCTCTAAGCATGAGTAACTCCTTAAACCCAGCCCTTCTTCCTTCCCCCAGTCCCATGTACATGCTCCTCTTGCGAGTTTGACCCTGCAATGGTAAGATTTGAGACCTGCACAGAAGCAGGCTTGCAGCCACGTTCCCTCTGCACTTTCATCTTGGGGCACCTTTCCACACAAGGACTCTTCCCACCCAGCGCTACACCCAGCAGTTTGTTCTGGTGGGGTTCAAGCCAGGAGAAGTGATTGCTGTAGTATCTGGAAGTGAAGGGCAATGCCCTCCCAGTCTTTCATTTTTCTCTGCGTTACCATGGGTTTTATGAAGTCTACCCCAGCTTATATGTACTTAGACATTGGATTGTGTTTGCATTGAAGTTGTCTACACCATACGGAGTTGCTCTAGTCTTAGTTGTTCACCGATAGCTACGAGGTTCTCCCGATCAGGACTTGGTAGGCAGAACCAGAGCTTTGCGCTGGCACTTGCGCTGCCGGGTTTCCATCCAGTTCTGCAGCTTCTGGTCGGTCTTCTGGAAGCAATTCTAGCCATCCCCACTTCTTTTTCTCCAGAGTAAGGCAAACTTCCCTTTCCCCACCATGCATGCCTGTCTTCTAGAAATACATGGGATTCAGGGTTCTGCCCTTATTACTTAGGTATCCGCATCTTTGTTCCCAGCCATCCTGGCTGTCACACAGCACTACACCTAACCCTGGATCCCGTCCTCGCCTGGGCAGGCGGCAGGGAGTGATCTTGGGGCATATTGTAGATCTAGCAGCTAGTCTGGATGGTGAACCTGGCATGGCTGCTGCTTCTCCGTCGTTTGGCTGTAGATGGGTATTTCAGAGCTGTTTGAGCCAGGGTTACCCAAGGGAAAGGAGCTGTCGTGTCGTGACGAGGTCCTGTTGTAGCAGCAGCAGTTTATGACCGTTCCTGTGCTGTTACTCAGCCAGCAACTGGTGCACATCAGACACTGGTGCGGACCGTTATCAGTTCCTTCCCTTGCCAGCCATTTCCCATGGTGGCCTGGGTCCGCTGTGGCCAGCAGCGACGTGGGCACAGTACATACTATCCCTGATCTCAGCTGCAGCGCTGCTGTGCTGCTCTGGGAAATGGCTGGTGAAATCAGCCCGTGTTTCAGCAGCGAGAGCTGCCTGAGCTGGTGACCGTGAGCACTTTGAAGCAGTGACTTGCCAGAGTCTCCTGGTCAAGACACCTTCCTGAAGCCTCTTTTTCTGTGTGCACGCACTTACTTGCACTTCTGGAGCTGGGAGATCGCACTCCAGCACTACTGCATTTGCCCAATGTTTAGGCATTGGAGAAGCACCCACTTCGCATCCATGTGGAGCACAGTCTGTCAGGGAGAGTCCGTTGGTCCTTCCAGCCAGCACAGGGAGCCGGTGGTGCCAGGCTTCCCGGGGAGGGGTCGAGCTGAGCGGTCGGCTCTGCCAGAAGTAAGGATGGAGACAAAACTCTCCTTTTGCTCTTGCTCAATGTGGCTGTGTGCGTTTCCCCCCCACCCGGGCCAGGATCTGGCCTTCTCATTTTGAAACGGAGAACAGCAGGCGAATCTTGGCATGTTTGCGTGCTGCTTTCTGCTCCTTGAAACACCAGGGTCTGCACCCACTGGCCCAAATCCCCCCACCCAGCTCCCTGCGCTTGTTATTTCCAGCTGCCCCTGCGATGCTCCGGAGCCAGGGGGGCTGGCTGCGCAAAGCCCTTCTTGTGTCACCATCCACTGCCGGGATTTTGGAGGGCACGTCCAGCTCCCGGAGCTCTGGAGGAAGCAGGGCTTGGCTGTGAACGACGACCTGGGCCTGCAGAGCTCTCTAAGCACTGGTCTGCGGGTGGATCGCCTGCGCAGCAGCGCTGGCCCTGCTCCAGCGCCGGGAGGCCTCCCTGCCCGGCAGGCAGGAGGTCTGGCAGCGTGGCAGACCCCCACCCCGGGGTGCAGAGAGATGCTTTGAGCCGCAGGCAGGGCAGTGCGAACCGCGTGCGTAACTCCCGGCTGCTTTCTGGCTGTGTGGCTGGTGCTAAATGAATGAATCCCTTTGAGCGAGGAGCGGGGTCTCCAAAATATAAAGGGCTGATTGGGGCAGAGGGGTGAGGCTGTTGCTTCAGGGAAGGGGAAGGGCAGGCACAGAGAGGCTTGTTCCACAAATGATTAAACCTCTTACTCACCAGACAAAATTGCGGTTGGCGATCTACAGATTCGACTTCCTCCATCCCCTGTGCTGGGCTGTGGCTGTCCTTAGCCCTGCCGGCCAGGGAGGGAGGGAGAAAACCCTTGATGGCCGAGCTGTGGCTGGGGATGGAGGGATGGAGGAGCTCTAGGGTTCCCCGCTTTGCCCACCCTTTACTCTCTGCAGCTCTCATCTCACGGGGAAGGCAGGGGCTGGTCAGGCCGCCCACCCGCCCGGGGAGGAGGGCAGGCAGCCGGCGCTGCTGGCGTGAGCTGCTTGAGTCCTCCCCTTCGCCCAAGAAGTCTCTTTTGTTTCCTCTGATCATAATCAAGAGCTTTTGCACAGGTTCCTGGGGCTTCCTACCGAGGAGGTGTGTACTGGCCTTCTGGAAGGGGACGCTGCTCCCCAGCTGCCGCTACCCCTGGCATCGCTCGCTCTCTGTAGCTGGCTGTCCCAAACCGAGGCGTGCACAGAGGTTTACAAATTTTCTAAAGCTTTTGATAATGTGAAGCTCCTGGGTGATGAGGTTGGTGGTGAGCACACTGCAGCTATGTAATTTTTTGTGTATGTATGTAATATTTAAGGGTAACAAAATTTAAAAGGCTAAAACCTTAAAAAAAAAAAATTAAAAACACACAAAAAAAGCCAAAGCATGATGCATATTGTTAGCCTTAAAACTGGCTACACGACTGTGTGATGTACAAATGAGAGTAGCCTGTAACTGGTTTAAGTGCTGGGGTTGGGGAAGAAGCATTACAAAATCAGTTTGTAGCCTTGATTCTGTACAGTATTTAATGAAAAAAAAAAAAAAAAAAAAAAAAGACCTGACTATTGAGGCCATGCTTAGAGGTGTGTCGTTCACGTGCAGATGTGGATGCTTGGTTGCTTATGATATATGTATAAAGTGCTGTGTGACCATTAAAACTTTTTTTACCTGCAGAATTTTTTTTGTTTGGCTAACCAAGGTGTAATAAAGGAGGGAAGATGACTTGCCATTAAATTTTGCCTCTGTGAGTAGTTCTGACTCTTGTCTCTTTCTTCCCCCCCCCCCCCCCCCCCGCCGTCACGCTGTTGGCACTTGCCCTGTCTCCGGCGTGCATCCCTGCGCCAGGGTCTGGGCTGGACAGGGTCCCGCTGGCTGAAGTTGACGGCGCGGAGAGGGCAGTGAGTCCGGAGGGAGCCAGGCAGATCTGGCAGCGAGGGGCTGCCCCTGGGGCTCCGTATAAACTAGCTCCCCGAAACCCTGATTCACGGGCATCTGTCAGGCTTTTTTTTTTATTATTATTTATTTTTTCATGCTCTTCGCTGGCGCGTGGTGCACGCAGGCTGCCCCGCAGCTCGGCGTGTGCCGCAGCATGGCTGGTGGCCCAACTGGCAGCTGCCCCGGCAGACGGGGCCAGACCCGGGGTGAAGCACAACCCTTTGCAGACCCCCCCCCCCCCCAGCCTGGCAGCGGGATGGCTCGTGGGCCCTGGCAGCTCTGCCCTGGTGCTGCCTTCCCAGCCCCTCGCCTCGGCACACAGGTAAGCGTGTGATCAGATGCAAACGCAGCCGTGTGCGGGCTGCTGGGGCCAAGGGACTCCTGCACCTCCTGGGTGCTGGTGGGGTGTTTAACCCTCACTGATGTTTGCCCCCATGGCTGCCCTCCCTCGCCCCCCTCTGCCTGCAAGGAGAGGCTTGAAGGGTGCTGGTGCGGGCAGATGGGCAGCGATGTCAATGTTCTGAGACTTGCGGCTTTGCTGGAGTTGTTCAAAACCAGCATCTGCCATCAAAACCAGCTGCTGCCACCTTCCTCCGGTGTCGGGAGCGAGGGGCTGTATGGGAGGAGCTGTCAGGGGCTCCCCTGGAAGAGCCCATGGCTGCTGGCTGACAGGTTTTGGAAGCAGTTGGGTCAAGGAAGAGAGGTGTGCGGCAAAACCTGGGAAAGGGAGAGCGAGGGAGATCCCAAACAGCAACTGTGAGCAATACAACCGTCCCTGGGAGAGGCCCGGAGGAGACTCCAGGGAGCCTTTCAGGTGCTGCAAACCCAAACGGCTCAGCTCTGGTGAGCTGTCTCGCTTGACAGAGGCGGCCGAGAGCTCTGAGCGCATCCCCTGCCCTGGGCTCTCCCTGCAGCCTCCTCCGGCGGTGGCGGCTGTTTGTCGTGGTTAGAGTTCAGCAAAGCATCGCTGAGCCTGTTTTTACACCTGGCCCAATGCCACGGGGGAAATAACTTTATTTTGGGAGGTGGTTCCCAGCTGCTGCCTGCCTTGCTGGCCCCGGGAACAGGAGCTCGGCTCCCCATGAGCCCGTGGGGCCGTGGGGGGGGAACAATTGCGCTCTTCTTTCCCGGTTCTGCAATCCTAATTGCATAGTTTGCAGATGAATAAGTGCAAACAGCCACCACTGTTTACTCTTCTACTTTGTACTTGAGCTTTGTAAATGAGGTTTAATTACTGCAATTTTATACCAAACAGGCTGAGTAATCCCCCCCCCCCCGAGGCAAGCCCCCGGGCAGGGACCTGTTGCAGGGCTCCAGCTGGCCCCGGGCTGCCTGGGAAAGGGGATGCGTGAGCTCCTCATAGGGCCCCGGCTCCCGGCAGAAAGCCAAACCCCTCAGCTCCAACACCACCCTCCTTGAACCTTTTCCCTGACCCCTTCCCTGCCCTCGCTCGGAGGCACTGAACCTTCCCCAAGATGTCCCAAAGCATCGCTGCGGGGCTGAGCTCCCTGCATTCAGTCGCCCCTCTGTGTGAGGCTGAGCTGGGAGGCACCGGCGCACCCCAAAAACCGGGGTCGGTGGCAGCAATGCCCCACGTCCTGCCTCTGAGGCATCTCCCCTGGGAGCATCTCCTGCGGCCGTCGCTCCGTGCCGGTCCTGGCCCCAAGATGACGGTGGTCCAGGCAGCGCGGGTAGGATGCCGGGGAGCGATGGGCCGCAGCGCTGAGCTAAACCTGTCCTGACAGCCGCATGGCCGGGCTCTGTGTGAGCCCAGCCTGGGGTGACAGCACCACAGCCCTGCCCCTGACAGCAGCCATGAGCTCAGATTTAAAACCCAGAGGGGATTTTTTTGCAAACACTAGATATTTATTGCATTTCTCACAAGAATAAACTCTGCTTCTACAGGAGGCTTTGGGTAGAAACATTCTTAAAAAAGTCAATTTCTTGTATTAGATAGATTGGTCCTGACTATCCCTGGGGGGTGGCACTGGCTCCGCAGTGGGGACACAAGCGGTGCCACCGTGTGCATTCGAGCCGGGGAGGGGATGGGGCTGTGCCGGCGCAGCCGCCCGGGGCTGGGACCTCGTACCGGGATAAAACACGCTGGCGTCTTGCCGGCACCAAGTACCTGATGGGGCTTGTGGCTCATTTTTGGGACAGCATTGGTGGCTGTCCCAAGAGGGTAAAGCTAAGCGTGGGGGCAAGCGAGGGGACGAGCGCCCACAGCCCCCAAGAGCTATTGCTATGGGAGGAGGAGGAGGTTCCTGAGTGGGAGGAAGGCTCTGCCACCCTTGTGCTGGGCTGTGCCGGCAGCTCAGCGCTGCGGGGGGCAGGCAAACCTGGCTGCTCAGGAGCCGCTGAGGACGCGGCAGAGACGGCTGTGGATCTGGCCCTGCACGGGCTCACAGGCCAGCGCCTCGCCGTCCACCGTCATGATGCCCGTGGCCGCCCGCGGCTCCAGACGGAAAGCCCGGACGGGGACGTAGCACAGGTGGGGACAGTTCAAGTCCAGGTGGGTTCCCCTGTCCATGGCCAGGAAGAGCTTCAGCAGCGCCACGCGGCTGATGCCGGCCTTCACGTAGAAGAGGTGGATGCAGCCGTCGTGCAGCCGGGCTGCTGGTGCCATCAGCAGGTTGGTGCCCAGGTGGGACTGGTAGATGGCATAGACGGAGATGAACTCCTCCTCGGGGACCACCGTCCAGTGCGCCGGCACCGGCTGGCACAGCGGCACCAGCAGCGAGTCGGTGGGCAGAGCCCCGAGCGCTTCTGTCCCTGCCGGCGGCAGGACGTGGCCAGCCTGGCCGTTGGTGACGGGTGCGTGGGGGTCCCTGGGTGCCGACGGGGTGCCCTGCTCGGGGACAGCGGGCAGGTAGGAGAGGCGGCCCTGGTACACCCGCAGCTTGGCCAGGCACTGGAGGGTGCCCACGGTGAAGCGGGTATTGCCCAGCCAGCGGTACTTCTCGCTGTCAATGTCCACGTCGGAGATGAAGCCCCAGCCGAAACCGAGGAAGGAGAAGAGGCGCTTGCCCGAGGCTGTGCTCAGCGAGACCAGGTCCATCTGCGTGTGCAGCCCCTTGCACAGGATGAAGGTGCAGTTTGTCAGCAGCTTCTTCTTGGCGACGTGATCATTGCTGCGAGGGATGGAGAGGGTGAGTTTGGGCTAGACTCAGCTGGGGGCCTCTCCTGTTGTCCCAGCATCCGTGTGCAACCCTCGCCCCTGTGTCGTGGTTGGGACATATCGCAGGTGGGTGACAGTGTCCCTCAGGGACAGCTGCTGGGAGAGGTTTTGCTGGGGGTGGGAAGGATAAACCAGCTCCTGAAAGAGGGAAATGAGCTGGGGCTGCTGGGCCAGGACAATCCTGGTCCCCCCGCCCTGCAGCGGGACCGGCTGTGCCCCGGGCTGGCTCCTTTGGAGCAAAGCTGTGCCAGACTCAGAGCCCAGAGAGGAGAAAGGCCGTGGGGGAAGCTGCGGACGCAGGGATGCAATCTGATGCTCGCAGGGACCTGCTGGGGCTGTGCTGCACCAGCCTGCGGGGAGGTGGGGACCCAGGCGGGCACCCCTGTGCTGGGCATCCCAGCACCCCTCCCCTGGGCTGGAGCCATGTGCAGCCTTTCGCTTCCTCATCCCCCCCCGCCTCGGTGCCAGCGCAGCCCTGTGTGCCGGCCGGTGCGGTGCCAGCAGCGGGTGCCCCTGTGGGGTCGGGGCTCACCCTGCATAGTGGTTGATGGAGGCGGCCAGGGCGTTCCCAGAGCCCCCCGGCAGGATGCACAGCGGCTTCTTCATGGTGTCCTCCCAGTCCGGCCGCTCCATGAGCCCGTTCACCACCTGCGGGGACGGAGGAAGCTTGTGGCACCCGGGGCCGGGCAAGGAACCCAGCGGCCCCTGCCCAGCCCACAGGGAGCAGAGCCCGTGGTGCCCCGGCCAGGGCAGGACTGAGGCCATGGCTGTCCTGCTTTGCTCCAAGCTAGGTGCCATCTCTCCTTTGCCATTCCCTGCCTGCCTGTGGGTCTCGAAGCTCGGCTCCTGCGCCAGGCACCCCTCTTCTCCTGGCTCTCTGCCCATCCTGGCCGGGGGATGCCCCACGGTGCCCCTCACCTCGTACAGTAGCCCGTCCCCGGCCATGACCACCAATGTGTCCCACTGCGACAGGTCCTCATCCCGCACCTTCTCGTGCGCGTGGTGGGGTCTCTCTGCAGCGGAAAGTGGGGAGTCAAGTGTTGCCCTCCGTCCCTCTGCCCTGCCTGCTGCCACCCCCCAGACGGTGACCCCAGCCCCACTGTCCCCACGGGGGTCCCAGCCAGGGATGCAGGAGGTGAGGCAGTCACCCCTTTTGAGTGCAACCAACCCACCCATCGTGTTGTCCAAACCAGCCCCGCAGGAGCCGGAGCCGCGGCAATGCCGGGGGTACGAGGCCCTCGGAGGAACCCATCCCAGGGCGGCAGCACCCAGGTAGGATCCCAGGAAGGGAGGAGGAGGAGGTGAGGGAGACGCTCGCGGACTCACCGGTGATGAAGACGGTGGTGGCGATGTCGGCCTCGGCCAGCATGGGCTGCACCACCGCCTGGAAGTCCTCGAGCGCGCGGCCAGCACCGCTGTGCGGGTTCAGCAGCACCAGTGCGTGGCAGGGCCGGGGCAGCACCCCATAGCTGTCACCTGGGTGGGGGGGGAGAGGGGGTCTCAGGGTGGTGGGGCTGCAGCACCGCCCGGGGAGGGCTTTGCGAGCCGGGGCAGCGTTTGCCACAGCCCCACAGGAAGGGGAGCTGCCCCTGATCCCCACAAGCTCCCTGGGCTGCATCCCTACCCAGAGGCAACGGGAGGTGAGCAGGGATGGAGGAAAGCAGGGAAGGTGGCAGAGACGGGGACACGGGGTCCTGCAGGGACTCATCTTGAGCTCTCCCGCAATCAGCAGAGATGTTTTACACCCAGGCCGGAGCCCCGCAGCAACCCAGCGATGCCGCAGCGGAGCCGGGGCTCTGCAGCACCGAGCATCCCTGTGCATACCAGGGCCGCGGGGTGCTGCCAGCTGTGCTTTGGGACACGCCGAGGAAAGAAAGGTGGAAGCAAAGGGGAGGTTTGAAACCCAACCTCCGCAGGGGCACCCGGCCCTAAACACCCTCGGCTGTGAGCTTTCCCTGCTGAACCCCACGGCTCATGACACAGCTCAGTCCCCCAATGCACAGGGAGCCAAGCATGGGGGGACGAAGGCCAGGGGTCTCGAGGTCCCAGTTCCCCACATCCACCCCAGATGGAGCGGGGCCAGGACAGACACCTGCGCCGGCAGATGGACGCTTCTGCTTCCCCTGCTCCCCACGGGGCTCAGATTCTGCGCGCGAGGGCCCTGGTCAGGCTGTAATTACAAGCCTGGCAGGGGTCCGCATCCCTCTGCCCCCCCTGCCTGCTTCCAGCCCCCCCCAAGCCCAGTGGTCCCACGCGGGGGGGACAGGGTGAGCCCGGGCTGCAGCTGCCCTGCGAGGAGGTGCAGGGAGGAGGAGCGATGCGATGGCACCCGGGGGAGCTGGTGGCAGCGTGCCCGACGGCAGGGCCCCTGGGTGCTGCTTGGGCACCCCGAGCCCCAAAATGAGCAGGGCAGTGTGCCTCAAGCTCCTGCAATGCTTCTAGAAAGCCCTGGCCCTGCAGGGTGAAGCCAGTATTGGGGAGTTGGGGGGGGTCCCCACCAGCTCTGGGTGGCCTAAGCTGGGATCTGGCCCCAGGGGATAGCGAGTTCCTGCCCAGGCGCGTGGGCTCTGCGGGCCAGTGCGGGGGCTGCTCCTGCTGACTCAGCAGAAAGAGCTGCTCCGTCAGGAGCTGAGTCATGAAAGCAGATGACATTTCCCAGCACTGCCCCGGGTCAGGAACCCTCCTCTAAACTGGGGCAGGGGGGCCGGGGCCAGCCGCCTGCTCCCCTGCCTTCTCTGCACACTTTGATTCGAGCTGTTTGAACACACAGGCAGCATTTTTACAGCTAAAACCCCTCCTGCCGCCCACACCGGGGGTGGAGGCAGGGAGAGGGGAGCCTGGGGTGATGGAGGTCCCCACGTGTGCCACCTCCCCGGGGTGACACCCGGTATCACACCGGTCATGGCCACACCAGGGCTTCCCCGCCGGTTGGCAGAGCTCCATGAGCTGCCCCGCGGGGAGACATGCAAGGAGCATCCCATCTCCGTGCCCATCCCAGCCCTGGGGAGCACACAGAGCTCTGCTGATTTCGGCACCATCAGGTTGATTTTCTGCCCCTGGGAGTGACCCAGTGAGGCTGTCACCCTCCGGGCCACCTCCTTGTCCCCACGCCGGCTGCTTGGGACCTGCCACTGAGTCCACAGCAAAGGTCTGCCCGTGAGAGCCTCAGCAGCCAGGGCTGAGCCTGGGTCTGGGTGCTGGCTCTGGGTCGGCTCTCCCGGCTGCTGCCCAGGGCCGGGGGAAGGCACCGGCTGCCCCCCACCCTCCCCGGCCCCTTATCAGCGGGCACCAGATAGGAGGGGACCAGCTGCCCTCGGGGATGGTGGTAAAGTGCCGCAAGCAGAGGCCTCCCTAGCTCGGGTCAGGGATAACGGGCAGCAACCCCGGGGCTGGGCTGGCTCCACTCCCCCCCTCCGGAGCCTTCCCCGGTCACTACCAGCACTAAAATCCCCTATTGACAAACGCAGCCGAGCCCCCAGGACAGGGAGTTCGTGCTCAAGCCCCAGCTGCCAGAGGCAGGTGATGGGGAACTTTTCTCTCTCCTTCTCCCCTCCCAACCCTGGAGGATGCAGAGTGAGAGCACAAGGCACTTCAAGAACCTAAAGGCAGTTTTTAAACCCACAATGTTTCTAATCAGCTGCATCATTTCTGACAGGCACACAGAGCTGCAGCCAGGTCTTGCCTGAAAATCCTGCCTGGACTCGTGGCTGCTGCCCCGTGGCCTCCGCTGGGCAGTGGGGTACGGCTGGGACCCCGAGGACCCGCTCCTTGGCTGGAGGGGGAAAGGCGAATGCTGCTCAGGGCACAGAGGGATGCCGTGACTCCATCACAAGGGACAGATTGCTGGTACCAGCATGTGAATAGGGACAGGGATGCGATCCCAGTGCAGGACCGGTGACACCAGCAGCAACGGGCTCAGCCCAGGCTCCCGTGGCAGAAGTGGAAGGTGCTGGTTCAGAGCTGGAGCCCAGCAGCGGTGATGCTCAGGCGGAAGGGACAGATTTCAGCAGCATCTCTTTCCCTTGCGCAACACCAGCAGGCCCCTGGTGTCTCAGCGAGGCCCAGCCGCTTCCTGCCACAGCGTGGTTGCTTTCAACCTCAAACGCCCAGCAGAGCAGACACTGAGTCACCAGGAGGAAGGGGTTTCGAGCTGCTGCCAGTGCACAAACTCTGCTCTTCCCCCTCTGCCCACATCCCCCCACGGGACACATGTCCCGGCCGTGCTCAGGGGGGGACCACGCTGCTGCAGCTCTGCCATCAGCAGCCCCAGCTGCTCCATTGTGTCCCTGCATCCTTCTGGAAACTCCCTGGGCACAAGGAACAAGCAATGCTAGGCTGGCAGGGGACAGGGCTGTCCTGCCCGGTGACCCGGCTGGCGTGAGGCTGGGACAGACTGGGGCATGCCTACTGCGTCCTCTCTCCGCAGAGTGTCACCTCCGCACGGCGAGGGGATGAGCACGGCAGGGAGATCGCCCAAAATGGGGGCTGCTGACACGCCGCGATGCCATGGCTGTTGTCAGCAGCTCGATGGCAGCTTCCTGCCACAACCGGGGGCTGGATTTCCCCATCAGGACAGAAGCCCGGGGGCGGTTTGCTCCCTCCCGGCCGGCTGCAGGGTGGGACACTTCCCCTGCACACTGCAGGCAGCCCCAGCTTTGGGGTTATTCATCGCTGAGGGACTTCTTTTTTCCCCTTCAGGTGAAATAAGGAGGGGGAAGCTTCCTCCCTGCTGTAGGGCTTTTATCCGAGGGGATGCTGGAGCGGAGACAACACCGGGACGGGATCGACGGTGGCTCCCCGGGTCCCCTTCCCACGGGGATGGGGTGGCAGGATTGCTCTGCACGGACTCACACGCAGCTTCCCGGCACGGCCTTATCTGTCCCGCACAGGCCACGATGCCAGCACGTGAGGGTGCGTGCGAGCGCAGGGTGTGGCGAGAGGCATTTTTAGCTCTGTCCCAAACTGGGGGAGGAGGTTTGCAAATCCTGCTGGCCCTCAGCTAGAAAAATAACTGCGAAATCCCACACTGCCTTCTCCCGTCCTCCTTCCTCGGGCTCCCCCGAGGCCCCTGCCATGCAATGAGCTGCTCCTGCCCCGGCACCCTCGCACCGCCTGCAAAAAGGGCGAGGGTTTTAAAACGCCTGGAGACTTACAGCTGCAGAGTTCAGGCTGGAAATAGAGCCGAGGAACTGGTTTTGCCCTCACCCCTTTCCACTGGATTTTTTTTTTTTATTCTTTAGGAAGAGTAGCAGAAAGTTGTTTTGTAGCTGCAGGTCATGTAAAAAAGCTGCATTTTAAAATCCAAGCAGGGAGAGCTGGGCTAAATGTGATTTGACAGGATCCCTCTAACCGCATGCCTCTTAATTTCCAAGTCTGATCAGTGCAACTGGACAGCTAAATAAATGAAGTAGTGCATATAATTGAATCTCTGCTCAGATGTTCAAATATATGCCAGCCTGCCCTGCCCTGACTGCAGGAGCTGGGGGACTTGGCCCCCGAGCCAGCCGCTCCCCTTCGAGCTGGTGGCAGCTCCTGGGGAGTGGGGGGGGGGGGGGAAGAGGGAACTGAAACCCGGACCCCTCCGTGCTGCCCTGGGACCCCGCTGGGCCCCGGGGGGGTCCCGGGGGGATTCGCCTGCTCCCAAGTGATGGATGGGACCTGCCGGGGACAGCGCCTGGCTCCCGTCCTGCCTGCGTCAGCAACGATGACTATTTTTTTTATCTTGGTTAATGCTGCCCTTTGGAGTTTTGCTAGTTATTGAACCGAAGCGATGCGGGGGGGGTCGTGCGAAGGGTCCCCGTGGTGCGACCACGTCCCCGCTGCCCCTTCAATTTAAGGGCGAAAGTGGGGAGAAGCCACCCCCGGCCCCGGGGCTGTGCTCAGGGATGTCCCCGTCCCCCCCGTCCCCCCCAGGCTCGGGGCGGGGGGGGATCCAGGTGACCCTGCTGGGATGCGGATCGGCCCCCGTCCGTCCGTCCGTCCGTCCGTCCCCCCGACCCCGACCTGTCCCTTCGGGGCCCGACCACCGCGCAGCGCTCCCGGCACGGCGCCAGCTGCCAGCCGCGTCCCCACGCCGCCCCTCGGGGCCAGCCGTCGCGCGTGGGGACGGGCAACGGAGAGCTGGCGGGCTCCACGCCCCACACCCCACACCGCCCTCGGGCGGCTGCTGGCCCCGGTCCCACCACAACCCCCCCACCCGGTCCCGGGGCTCGCTCCGTCGGGACCTGCGGCGGAGCGGGGACGGGTGTCCGTGTGTGTGTCGTCGTGTCCCGTCCCCCCCCCCCTCCCCTCCCCGGGCGAGCGTGGGGCGGCCGCTGCGGGCGGCGGCTCCACACTCACCGTCCTGCGTGGGCACGGCGGGCACGGAGAGCTCCCGGATCCTGCGGCTCCAGGCCTGGGCGATGCGCAGGTTGCCCTCGGCGTCGGGTCCCAGGGAGACGCGGAAGGTCCGCTCCAGGCGCTGGCGGGCGGGCGAGCCCCAGCGCGGCCCGCGGAAGGGGTAGCAGACGAGGGAGAAGCAGGCGGCGGCGGCGGCGGCGGGGAAGGCGGCGGAGCCCACGCAGTCGGCCAGGCGGAGAGCGGCGTCGGGACCGGCCGAGCCCCCGGAGGAGCCGCCGGGACGCCGCACCTGCAACTCCCGGGCCGTCAGAGCCAGCGAACAAGCGGCAGCACCGGGAGTCGGTCCCGCACCGAAGACGCCTTGAAGTAATACCGGGCCCCCACCGGGTTCCGGGGGAGCGCGGCGACCGGCGGCCATCGGCGGCGGAACGGGAGCGGGACGCACCGGGGAGCGCCGCCCGCCGCTGCTCGCTGCTGACACCCGCCGCGCCGCCCGGCAATGGCAGGCGGGGCGGCCCCATTCATAAAAATGTAACCCACCTACCCCCCCACCGGGGGGGCCCGTCCCGCGGCTGCCCCGAGCCCCCCCCCCTCCCCTCCCCGCAGCCTGCCTCAGTTTCCCCAAGCGCCGCCCCGCGCTCCGGGCAGGGCTGCGGCCGGCAGCTCCCCCGCTGCCTTCCCGCGGGCCGGCGGGGGGGGACCCGGACTGCTCGGCTGGAGCAAGGCTCTGCAGACACGCGATGGCAAAGCGACGCCGTGGGTTTGCCGTGGGTGACTCTGCCCTGCCGGGGTGGGTGTCCGGCATGGGTGCTCCCACGGCCCTGAGGCTGGCACGGCACCGACCCACGCTCACACCGGGAGAGCAGCGGCAAAGCACCGGGCAGCCGCGCCAGCCCCAGCTCCCGTGCATCGTGTCCGGCAACGCGCAGATCGGCGCTGGCAGGGGGACCGTGCCTGCTCGAGTCCCTTGAGTCCCACGCTGGGCTGAACAGCATTGAACACCGTGTCTGCATCTCTCTAGCCGGGACAGGGCGAGAGGAGCGGAGCAGGTGCCTGGAGAAATCAAGGCAGGACAGTGGGCAGCCGGCGGGAGACACCTCCAGGAGGGAGGATGGAGGGGGACGATGTCCTGCCCATCACTGGTGGCTCGCCGTCAGGTATCGGTGAGGGTTGGAGGGTGCCGTGGGCATGGAGCCCCGTGGAGGGAGGTGGGCTGTGCTGCGAACCTCACCTTGGGGCACAGAGCGCGGGGGACAGAGCCTGGGGGACCTGCCTGGAGGGTGCCAGCACGGCTGGGAGCCGCTCTGTGCCCGCGGCAGCTGGCAAAAATCACCGGCAGCAGCTTTTGATGGCGACAGGACTGACCTCACCCTCCCGAGGGGCTGCAGGGCTCCAGAGGGTCTGGCCCAGCCCAACAATGATTTTTTTTTTGCCAACCAATTCCCCACGGATGTAGCTCTGCTCCACATGCTCCAGCTGGCCCTTTGCTCTCCTGAGGCTCTAACCAAAGCAGAGCTGAGCCTCTGCACGGGGATAAGCCGGTGATAAGCACTCGGACAAGCGCCGTGGGAATGCTAAGGCAGGCGGAGAGGTGCCCCAGTCCCTCCCTCCGCCTCCCCTGGGCCTTCCTCGCCGCTTCCTCATCCCTCAGACCACCGTCGTGGCAATGCTCGTGCGGGTTTCGCACGCCGCGTGCTGCTGGGCTGGCAGCAGCCTGAGACCCCGTAACCTTGAGCTCGCACCTCGGGGAGGCATTGCTCTTCACACTTACAGCAGTTTAATTAGCGGTAAGCCCTCAGCCCACTGTCCCCGCTTAAACCCGCCGGAACTGGCCAAAAATTGCAGGGAGGACACGGATGACCAGCTGGGAGGATAACGTGGTTAAGTCTCGCTTTCCCAGAGTGGCCTAAAACGAGAGCCGAGGTGCCATGATTTGGAGCATCGCGCTTTTCCAAAAAGACTCCCCTGGGCGCTATGGGTTCAAAGAGATGCTTAGAGGGGGGCGGTGGGGCAAAACCCGCTCCCAGCCATTTGCTGGCCGATGCTTTTGGCTCAGGAACTGCAGCACCCACAGCTGATACTGGGTGAGATTTGGGCACGGCCGCTTCCCCGGCCGCTGCCGTGCCGCGGTCCAGCGTTTGTAAACAGCCCCGAGGTCCTCGGCAAGGTGTCACGGGAGGAAATAGCTGGATGCTGGGGAATGCAGCATCCTGGTCTGCCTCTCACCCTTCTCGGTGACTAACCCGCTCCCGATTTCCGCTCAGGAAGGCAGGAGATGTGGTGGGAGGATGTGAGAGCAGCTGTCACGCTGCTCCCGGCAGGTGCCACGGGGCGATGGGGCTGCTTTCGGCTCTGTCCTCACCGTGCTACATCCGTCCATGGCCCCGTGCTGCAGGGATCCCCCTCGCCCTGCCTGCCTGCGCTTTAAATAGGAGTCAAATGCCCGGCCGGGCTCCGCTGGCCACGGCCGTGCTGTGGGCTGGGGAAAGGGGCTGAGAGCAGCTTCATCACGAGCTGTCGAAGCCGGCAATGCCGCAGCACT
The DNA here is from genome assembly GCF_018139145.2 of Gymnogyps californianus. Lineage (NCBI taxonomy): Eukaryota > Metazoa > Chordata > Aves > Accipitriformes > Cathartidae > Gymnogyps > Gymnogyps californianus. The sequence continues at coordinate 8,462,369 of NC_059489.1, read as the reverse complement.
TGGGCGCAGGAAGGGTTAGGGCAGGGCTGTCCATGGCGGGGATGCCCAGGGCAGGGAAATGAGGGGGCTGCAGCCAGGTTTTTCTCAGATGGGGAATGGGACCAGCACAATCTCAGCCTCCGTGACGGCACATCACACCCAGGCAGAGCTTTTCTGCATTGGTGCTGGTCTAGGGGGCTTCACGTGAGCCCGTCCCGATGCCACACCACCTTGGCAGATGCCCGCTTCATGCCACGGCCAGCCCGGTGCCCACCACCAGCCCCGCGTGGGTCCCTTTGCTCTCCACAGCCACAGGCTGACTCGACTCGGTCCCACACGGACGCCACTTGTTTGCCTGCAGATGCGATGTCTAATGCGGAAGTGGGATTGCTTCCATCACCGCTCAGTGCTGATAAACAGTCGTTTGGGGCTATCTTAATTACGAGAGCCTTAACGAGCTCCCTTGACCCGACCGGCAGCCCAAAGGGTGCTCACGTGGGCAGGCGTCTGCCCATCGGGTTTGTCCTGACGGGCTCCATTCCTGCCCACGTGGTGCTGCAGAGACCGTGTGCGTGGGAGGGCAGCACGGGGATGTGGCGTGGGGATGCGGCATGGAGGCGGCGTGCCAGTGGGGACAGCCAGTGGTGAATCCCCACACCTCCTTTCTCATTGCAAAGGGGCTCGCCCACGGTGCAGGGTGTCCAGTCCAGCCATGACCACAGAGGCCACCAGTCTCCCTTCAAGAGCAAACACCCCTCAAACTCCTATCCTGGGAGGGCCTGTGGGGTGTCCCAGACCCCACAGATGTCATCTGGGGGAGAAGGCTCATACATCCAGAGCACCGTGCCCCAGGCTTGCTGGAGAAGGTGATGGATGCTCTATGTTTGGGGAAACTGAGGCAGAAGCAGCAGACAAGGTTTGCCTTGAGTTGTGCAAGAAGCCAAGGGTTAAATACGGCAATTAAACACCCCCTCAGCTCCCTCCTGCCCCCAGGCTCTTCCTGCTCCTGCCTCCAGCTGCTAGAGGAGCTGGAACCCCCAGGGAGCTTGTCCTGGGGGAAGAAAGCAGAGAGGCTGGGGGCTTCCCGGCCCTGCCATAACCCTTCGCCTCCCCAGCTGATGCATCCCGGCTGCAGCGCAGACCCGAGGCTCTCTGTGCCAGGGCAGGCCCGGATTTCCGGCTCCTGCTGCCTACACAGCAGCGGTAGGCAGCCCCAGAGGAGGTGTGCAGAGGACATGGCTCTGCTGCAAGATGAACTGCAGCGTTTCACTTCGAGGCACGCAGCTCCTCCAGATCCCCGCTTGCTCTGCCGCAGCCACCGGCAGCCGCCCGGGGACGGGAACAGGAGGGGGATGCACTCATCCCGGATCCGTCTCTTTTAGCATCGTTCCCACTGCTGAAGGTACATGTCTCAAGGTGGAGCCAGAAATAGCGCGGCTCCGAGCTGCATCGGGGCTGGCAGGGCTGCAGGGTTTGGCAGGGGGACAGGCACCGACTGCAGCAGTGGGAACTTTCCAGCCAGTGCCTGCGGGAGCGGCCGGTGCAGAGATGGAGCTGTTTTGGGGCAGACCCAGCCCGGAGACTGCGGCTCGGCCCCTCTCAGCCCCCAGCTGCAGGGGCTCGCAGGGAGCCGTCACCCTGCGGCTCCCCGGGGAGATGCTGGGGCCGACGCAGGGGACCAGCACGGAGCAGGAGGGGACAGAAATAGCAGAGGTATTTCCTGGAGGAAAGCGATTGGGATTGCATCCCACCTGAGATGCATGAGCCAGGACACAGGTTTTGGATCTGCCACTGATTTGCTGCAGAACTCTGGCAGGTGACTGCACCCTCAGTCTCTGCCTCCGTGACCCATGGGCAGCAGGTATCACCCACGATCTCAGCTTCACACAAGGCCCAGGGCTTGACCCAGGATGTTTCTCAGCCTCCAAGGAGCTGGGGGTTCAGCTCCTAAATCACAGCCAGGCTCTGCAACCTGCTGGGGGCTGCTACCCGACCCTGACCCTCCGCCGAGCTCTCGGCAGCTGCCGGCACAGCCCAGGACCACAGGGTTCGCTGGGAAGCCCTGGCAACGCCAGCAAGCTGAGCTCATACCTCCCAGCTGACGATTTACTCAAAAATATTTCTGAGGTCAGGCCTCCTCGGGGGAAACACTCCCAAACACCTCGCGAGAAGCTGCTGAGTCTGGAGTAACCACACGCGCCGCTCGCTCTGCCCAAAAGTCACCTCGATGACTAGCCCTGGCGTCAGAGGGATTAAGGCCAAAGTGCTGCCCGTTTGATCTCCCCCTTTGCTGGGAGAAGCTGAATTTCAGGCCATTGCAGGGTTTTCACCACTTCCCAGCAGTGGTTTCCTGCCATGATGTGAGCGCAGGCATTTTTGGGAGGTGAGTCAGAGGCTGCAATGAGAACCACCTGGCCGGGCTGGGACGCTCAGACCCCGGAGCGATCCCCGCCACCATGCTCGGCGCCTGCGGGCAGCATCCCCGGGGCAGAATGACTTATGGGTGACACAGCATCCCACCACAGCCCCCGGTTCTGGCCTGGGTAAGAAGAAATGGGATTTGCTGCCGCAGTTCCCACGGCTCCTCTTTTCTTGCCGGGCTGGGATGGGCATGCTTCGGCCACTCCACCTGGGCTCCAGGGAGAAACGTGGTAAAGGAGAAGGGGCAAAACCTCATCCAGCTCTGCAGGAAGCTGCCTGCAATGGCTGTCCCACCCCGGAGCCATATCGGCCCCACACACGAAACCGCCCCAAAGCTCCCGGCGTGCACAGGGCAGCACCGAGGCCCTCATTTTCTCCAGGGAGCAATGCAGGACTTGGCAGAGCTGAGAAACCGCCCTCCCTGGTCGCTGAAATTCAACATATAAAGCCGGTTCCTGCTAAAGGAACCTCCCAGGTTTTCCCTGCTGGGCTTTACCATTTTTTGCTATTAAAAATGCACGACCCCTCTGCCCTCCCCAACATTACTCAAACCCCTCTGCTCAGCAAATAACTGCATCGCAGCCAGCGAGTGAGACTGAGCCCGGATAAGCCTTTTCAAAGGAGCTAAACCTGCTTAAAGCTGGCGCTGTTCCCTGACCCACCCTCCTAATCCTGCCCGGGTGATAATGAAATAATAAAGGGCTGCAAAGCCTTGCTCTCCACCGCACTGTGGGGGAGGTTTCTGCTGCCTCTGTACATGCCAGGAGCTGGGATATTAATTACTCCCTAAGTAAACAGAACTGCTGCTTTCTTCTCCTTTGCCTGGCTGTAAAACCAGGTGTGACTGTCAGCCCGCAGAGCGGAGCAATATCAGAGTCGCTCCCTTTTCCAGGAGAAAGGTTGGTTTTGCAGCGATAACAGCCGTGATCTCTGCCCGCTGCCCTTCCCCGGGCTCCTCGGGGGCTGATCCCAACCCCGGAGCTCTGTCAGCCATCCCGCTGGGACCCGCAGGGCCATCCCTGCGAGGCTGCTGGGCCTCTCCCTGCAGGGATGAAGCTGGCAGCGCCGGGGCGAGGGGAATCTCAGAAACACGAGAGCGGGGTGGTTTTGGGGCAGGACGTGTTGTCGAGCCCCTCTGAGGTGCACACAGAGGTGCAACTTGGGGTCTGCTGTGCCGGTGGCTGGCCTGCAGCGGAATGCACAAACTTGTTGCATCTCAGCCTCAGCAGCTGGGAAAGCGAGGAGAGGTGACAACGCAGGCAGGATCCATGCCCTATGGCCGGGATGGCTCTTAGCACCCCACGAGGCTGCAGGAACGAGGACCGGAGGATGGTGCTGGAGGACCTGGAGGGCAAAGCAGAGGCTGAGGGCACTCAGAGAGGCCACAGCATCAGCCCTGGGCTGGTGTGTTGAGGCTGCCAAGCGAGGAGCCAGCTGGCCCCAGGTGGGAAAGGGTTAAACAGCCCTTCCTTCTCTGGCACACCTGAATTGCATGGCAAGCCAGGAGGGAAGGGCTTTAAAAGAGGAGGGTAGGAGCAAGTCCCTTCCCTAGGGGCCTGGGAAGGAGCTGGTAGGAGGCTGAGCACCCTGCAGAGGTGCTGTGCCACGGCCCCCCTGCAGCGCTGGGTCTCCCTCCCCACCCTTGGGGCACGTTCCCCCCTTTGCTCTCCCCTGCCTGGGTGCTGCTCTGGGGTTTCTCGCTGCTGCTGCCCTGCCAGGGTGTCCCTGCAGGAGCCTGTCCCTGCTGTCCCTTGGGGTGTCCCTGCTCCCCTGGGAGCTGCCGTTTCTCTGGTGGCTGCAAGAGGGACCTCAGGAAGCAGCCAACTTCCTACATCACAAAAATAGTCTGCCTCCCCCAAATTTTGCCAGCTCCTTCCTTTTGAAGGACAAAGCCAGCAACTTGTGACAAGTGAACGGCTGTAGCGTGGGTGCTGTGACTGCTGTCAGATGACTGTGACTCGCAGGGCAGCAGCAGCCATTGCTAAACACACATCTGCATACGTGGCCAAGGGAGAGCCCGGCCCGGGATCAGGGGTGTCCGTGAGGGGGGGATCTGGGCCGCCTGGCAAATGGATGCTGCCGATTCATCCCAAGCTGCAGGGTTATCGCCAGCCTGAAGGCCGGATTAGCATTGCACGCCCGGCTGCGCTGCCTTCTCGGAGTGAATCCAGGCAGCTGATGCTGTTAGCTCTCGCCTCGCCTTACACTGCCATCGAGGGAATGAGCGGGGACGTGGGAGTCGAGCTGGAATAGCCCCTGCTGTGACAAGGCACGGATGAAGGACCTGTGGGGGACACAGGGGACTTGGAGAGGCACCAGCGACCCGGCAGGGACCACACGCAGCTTTGGTGGCAGCAAACTGGCTGCATGTGGGAGAGGTGTCTGGTGCTGCACTGGATCTGCCCCTGCAGCAAGGAAAAGGGGTGGTGGATGTGCCACGGCTCCCCTCACCTTGCCAGTGCAGGCACCGTGAAGGCGGTGATGTAAACCTTGACCTCGTCCGGCTGCAGCACGCGACCCTGCAGCGTGTTTCGCTGCGCTCGTGGCCGGTCCAGGCAGGGCTACAGCTATGATGGGGGATCTGTGCTGAGCCCTGCGGCTTGATCCTGCTGCGGGAGCAAACCCAGGTGGCTGGTGAGGTGCAAGGGGGGCTCTCCTGGCTTGTACACCAGGTAAATAACTGTGGGGTGGTCTCGAGTGATTGTGGAGGGAGATGTGGGGATGGAACCACACTGCAGGGACAGATACATGTCACCAGGCAAGGTGAAGGGAGACAAAACTTTCCATCCTGGTGCTCGGGCAGCGCAGTGGTGGCATACGGAGGGGACACCGATGCATTTCTATCTCGTTTGCATTGAGGATGCTGCATCTCAACGAAGGCGGGAGAAAGACAACCTTTAATGAAGTGTTCAGCGGAAGGGGACCGATGGCGAAGCTGCAGCTCCCAGCTAAGCACGAAATGTTTCTGACGGGAGTCGTCGCCAGAGGCACCGCTGCCGTCACGCACCCGACCCCACGCACCAGAGCAGCTCAGCAGCGGGCAGAGTCACTACTGAGTAACGGAGGCGTACATCCTCCACGTCCTGAACGAAGCCCACCATGACTTCCTCCTCCTTCCCCATTCTCAGCTGGGAGAAAACAGGCTAAGGGATGACGACCTTGCACAGCAGCATGGAAAACTGCCGGGAAAAACCTCTCCCTCCGGGGCAAACAAAGTAATGCGGAGCAATCCTGGTGATGAAATTAATGCTGTTTGCTTTCCCTGCGATACAAAGCGTGCTCCTTGGGCCGCGAAAGGTCAGCACAGAGCTCTGCCAAATGGGTCGGAGCATAAGTTTTCTGCCGAGTTAAGTAATTTAGTGCCTGTACCCGAGAGGACTTTGTCCTCACATCCAAGGAGCCCGGAGGACCTCGGAGAGCCTGACAGTGAGTGTTCCCTTTGGGAAATGGTGCAGAGACCAGGTTTAGCTCCAGTAGCATCTCCTCAAGGCTGTCATCCCACCGCCATCACGGCCCTGGGGTGCTGAGGGCAGCCTCAGGCCCAGAGTTGCAGCCTGGCCTCTGAACACTGTGGGGCTCCGGGAGGCCTCAGGCCTAAGCTCTATGGGGCGGGAGGCCTCCGGCCTGAACCCGGTGGGGCGGCGGGGGCTGTGGGGCGGGCGGGTTCCCGCCCGCCCCACAGCCCCGCCGCCCCACCGGGTTCAGGCCGGAGGCCTCCCGCCCCGCCTGCCATAGAGAGAGGCTAGAGCGCCGCCGCAGCGCTTCCGTCGGGCCGCCGGAGCGGCCGCCATCTTAGGCGCGGGCAGTGAAGCCGCCGCATTGAGGTCGTGCGTCGCAGCGCCGGGCAGAAGGGGAAGGCGGCCGCGCTGTTAACCGTACCCGGGAAGCGGGCGGTGCACCCCACACACACACACCCGGCTCCCCGAGAAGGGAGAGTTTACGCCGTTCTCACGCCTCCTCCTCAGGTACCGGCGCTGTTCGGGCAGTAGCTGATAGGCCCTCTCCCGCTGTGAGGGGAGAGCGCGGCCGCTGTGCCCTCACCTAAGATGGCAGCGGGGGCGGTCTCTCCCCGCGGAGAAGATGGCGGCCGAGGGGAGCGGCGCTCTAGCCGGGTGGCGGAACTCGCTTGGCTGGGTGAGGGGAGCGGGAGCGGACACCCCCCACCACGGCCTCCTAGGGACCACCACCACCACAGGGACCCCCCTCCAGCCTTGCTGCCTCACAGGGAACCCCTCTAGCCCCCCTCCCCAACCTTCCCGCGCCTCCCTCAGCTCACCCCCACCTTCCCGAACCAAGGGAACACCTCTCTGCCTTGCTACCCCCCCCCCCCCCCCATTTTGGGGGTCTTCCCTCCCCTGGTGTATGAGGTGCCTCTGGGTGAGTGTGGGGCAGGTTTGGGTTGGGGTTACCCGAGGCCTGGCTCCTGGGGGGTGGGGGTTGCTCTGCCGGCAGCGCGCTGCCCTCCCCCGGCCCCCCCGCCAAGGCTGCTGCTGCTCCATTTTATTTTAATAGTCATATTTTCCACCCCCCCTCTTATACTTTGCCATAGGAGTGGACCAGCAAGACCATAGGTAGCGGAAGGGTTCCCTTCCTCCTCCTCCTCCTCCCCACCCCTTAAGGGGCGGTGATCGTGGCGGAGAGGAAGAAAAGGATGCCACGGAAGCTGTTGTTGCCTTATAAATCTGTTTTTTCTCACTTTCGAGCTCCACGGGGGTTGCATGACTCTTTGGCGATGAACGCAGCCAGAAGTGGCTACCGGGTCTTCTCTGCCAACTCCACGGCAGCCTGCACCGAGCTGGCGAAGAGGATCACGGAGTAAGTTCCCTCTCTTTCAAGTTTCTTTTCCCCTCCCCAGAGCTCCTCCGAGCAGGCAGGCTTTCTTCAAAGCGGCTGGAGAGGCTTTTGTCGTCCTCCCGCCTTCCCAAGTCAAAGGTGTCTGCTGCAAACACCTTTGCTCCAGAGGTTTTGCACTGAGAGCGTTCAGCAGCTCTGCCCTTCTCCTTCTCGGTGCCAGCTCATCCCTCCCAATAATCCAATTTGACTCGGCGACGAAAATGGACCGGCTGCTTTCTGCCTCTTGCGTCTCTGACGTCCGTTTCAATGCTGGAAAGGCCGGGTTGCAGCAAAGAGTGTTACTTTTGGGGAGGGAGAAGGTGAAACTTGGCTGAACAAACCTCAGAAAGCGTTTTAACTGGTTTGGGAGATGCTCAAAACTTTCTCTGCTGCTTTTCATGGGGACGGGCGCGTTACCTTGTGTGCTCAACAGCTTCACTGCTTGGGGCACGGGGAGTGTTGCCTGTGCGGACCTCAGTACACCACCTGCAGTTGCACTAACCAAAGTGGATTAGTGAATCTGCATTTTTGTGGGGTAGGAGAGGTGGGCAGCACATGCAAACAAAAGAGAATTTAGTTTAGGGATAGAATTGTGCCTCTTGGGTTTTTTTTTTCAGTCATTGATTTGAGCAGAGTTTGACCTTGATTTGGCAGGGATGGATGCGCTGGGTCCTGCTGAAGGAGGTGTGTAACAGCTGGCTCCAAAATGGGGCTCTTGCTGCGCAGAGGAGCACTGAGTTTACCCCGACACCTGATCTTTGGTTTTGAATTAGTTTGGTTCAAATCGGGGCGCTCCCAGCTGAAGGGGCTTTTCTGAGACAGGCATCTGTGTATTGGGGAGCTGTCATCCTAAAGCAGGATTTGGGTTTCCTTTCTGCTGTTCCTCAGCTACAGTTCATAGGAGGCTGCTCCCAAAATCGAGGGGGCTCAGTGCTTGTTTGCCTGCCGCAGCAGGTAGCGTCCTTGCTACCCCTTCGGCAGCTGCTGGCCTATTCCTGTCTGCAAGGGCATGCTTAAATTGGAAACATTACTAAATACAGGTGTGCTGCCACCTTAAACTGCAAGAACGTTTTGCTATTCGTCCAGCTAGCTTAATAAACAGTGTGTTCAATCCTTAGCACAGATTATCTCCACGAAGCTGACTTGGCTGTTTGGCTGGGATTGCTGGTGTTGATGGGGTGCGTGTTGGATAATAGTGATGGACTTCTTTGGGTGTGAGGTGGAGAGGGAAATCCTCGTGTTTGGGAGTGGAAAGCTTTTTTTTTGGTTCATGTATTTTTGCTATATTTGGTCAGTTCCGTATCACTTTCCCTTCACTGATACAACTCTGAAAATAAAGTCTCTCTATATAAAAAAAGTAAGTTTTGCTACAACAGATGGGACATGGTTTTACAAGGCTTGTCCTGTTGCGTCAACACAGAACATAACAGAAGTCCCCTGGGGACGAGCTCCGAGTTCTCAGGACTGAAAGAGCAAACGGGCAATCTTTATTCTCTGCTTTTTGTCTTAAAAATAACTCACTTTTTTTTGAAGATGTAATGAGAAGAGAGACAGAGCAGGCTTCCCTAGGCCACGGCGCACACAGCTGGCTGTGTGACATGCTGCTGTAACCCTCTGCAGGGTTCCCAGTGATGCTCTGAGGGTGAATGACGGCAGGATCCAGAGTGACCTCCTGGCTGTCCTTCACGAAGTAAACTTTTAATAGAGGTAATGTGAGCTTTTTGCCTTGCCTCTAACATCAGTGAGGAAGTTGGATGCTCTGGTGATGGTATGAGCACAACAGTGTGATACACAGCTACTGCTTAAACTGAGAGTTAAGGACACGTAGCTTTACTGTCTGTAAAAAGGGAGTAGTGACCACTCTGAAGTGCAAAGGTGCGAAGCATTATATGCGGATGAGGTTTTGTTGGAGGGGGGTGCAAAATCTGGAACCATTAATAGCACGGATTGTCCACAGTAAAATGTCTCCAAAAAACCCCAAAAGGTATTTTCAGCATCTTGTGCGGTGGTTTTGCACTGACTTCCCTTAGGAGCTCAGGGACTGTTTCAACATGTTTGTAATACATCCCTTGTTTTTCCAGGTTGCAAAAGATGCGTGACTGCTGGCTTTCCTACTGTGTCACATCCCAGCCTGTGCTTTGCTGGGGAGGTCAGTTGCGCCTTTTAATAGAGTTGGAGCAGTCTTATAAGGGTGAGTCTGTCCTCTAATATTGTGCGTTCTTTTTAAAGTTTTTTTATGACCTTTAGTATAAGTAGTAAAAGAACTTTAAAACAACACGCAATATTAGGAGTAGGGCCCCTTGAGACACTTAGCCATCCAGGCTCTGTTGCTCTTTGCCTGTAGGTATGATGTTAAAATTGATTCTTGAGGAGTCCTGGCTTATCCTTTTTTAAAATCTCAAGCCTGGGGAGGAGCAGTGTGACATAAACCAGATATCTGAAAGCTGTTCAGTCTCCTCGCTTTGTTTAATGCAAAACTTCCAGAGTTGCTTTCGATTCAGGCTCTGAGCGTGGCATTCTGGCACACTTCCGATCTTTACAATTTCCCGTTATGCATTCTTGTCTGGTTATAGAATAAGTGACTGAATGGTTAGTCTAACTTTCACTTTGAGTTTTCAGAGCTTTTGTTTATGTTAGTGTCTGCCAGGGAGAGGAGATGGTGCTGGCTTATGAGAACCAAATACCTTGTGAAACTTTAAATAATAAAGATGCTCCTTAGATTCAGGACCACTGAAACAAATAAAACTGTATGTTTACTTGTATCTTATAAATTGAGAGGGATGGTTTTTATTTAAAATTCTTTCCCAGATGGAAAGAAAAATCCTGCTGTAATTAGGACAGTTGGCACCTGATTACAAGCTGCATTTGCAGGGGAGAAAGATAATTTCTATGACCAGTGCTAATCCCTAATAGGCCTTGTGTACTGCTGGGGGGGAGGGAGGACTAGCAAGTCTTTTCAATCTCCGGAGTCCAACAGATGCATTTAGATCTCCCTCTGACTGCAGTGTTTGGCACAGAGGGTACAAATACTACATTCCACTCCCTGCTTGTGTTTGGCTTGGAGGGGATTGCTGATTGAAGCTTGCTAGTGCCTCCCCAGAGCTCCTGCAGGTCTGCATTATGTGGGACGTGATACTATTGTAAACTCATTGCAGACTGTGAATGTGAGTATTCTAGAGATTTATTTGGTTTGCAGCATGGAAAATGCTGGTGATCTAAAGATAAAAGCAATGCCGTGAGCCTGAACAACGTGGAGTAATGAGGAAAAGATGGAGACTTGATCTCTGGTTGTAGAGAGCCGGGTACACAACACTAAAACCAGGGTGGTGTTTTCTGTGAATGAGCGGGAGGTGAGCCCTGCTTTTGGAAGAGACAGTATGTTAGGAGGACTTGCAGCAACCTCCCTCAGCTGAAGGAGGATTTCTGATGGGATGGAGGAAGAGTAATGTCAGCCTTCCTCATTAGGTCATCTTGCCAGCATGTGAGAGGGTGGCACAGGGGAGTCAGATCGCAGTAACTTTGTGATGCTGTTCTCCCCCATCTCCAAACCCTGTTCTTGCCTTCTGGAAAGAGCTCTTGTGTGGTGCTACGGGAGGAGAGGAGGTGCCACCAACTCTTTTCCATCTCAGAAGATGCAGCACTGTGGCAGGAGGCTAACATATTACAGTGTGAAACTGCATCAAAGGATTTTGGAAAGGGAGAAGAATAACCAGCTAAAAAGTAGTGCAGTTGGAGAGGGTTACAGGCAGGGGACGGTGCTGGAGCAGGGTGAGTGTGGAGCAGTTGGGCTTTGAGATTTTCTGTGCAGCTTAGATGGAGCATGTAGTGTGGCTGAGCAGATGGGCTTTGCGTGGTAGCTTTCTGTGCTGGCCAGTGCCAGGTTTAGGGGAAGTTCCTTCACAAGGAGCGGACTGGTAGGACTAGAGGAAAATCTGCGTGGTATTTGCCGGTAGTTCAGCTGCATGGCTTTTGGCATGGCTGGAACAAGTGATGCAAGTGCTGGATGGCTCTGGGTACAAGTGGCAGATGAGCAGTAGGGACTGTTCTTCAAGTATGCAGTTGTGCTGGGTGGACGGAGAGAGGTAAAGGATAGCTCAGATAGTTATGAGGATATCTGAACAGATTGCCTTGTATCCAGGAAGCTGCTGTTTCCTTTCCCTTTCCTGGCTTGTTCTTGTAACGGCAGATTAGGAAATACACCGCAGAGCTGCCACTGTGCTAGCTGGACCAGTTGACTGATCTTTATTTAAAGATTTGCTTAAGTTTGAAAAGCAATTCAAAGTCAGGCTGTGGCTTGCTTTGGTCATGGCCAACCACAGAGCAGATCCTCTGCTGTCAGCTCCAGCTCCTTCTGGAGTCTGCAGCGGTACATGGAATCTGCGGGTGTGTGGAAAGTCGGGTATTTGCAGAGCTGAGACCAGTGGAAGTGTTTGTAATGAAGAGGGTAATGCCAAAATAAAATCATGTCATAGTCGAGGGTTTTGTCTGCAGGCAGATTTCTCTTCAAATTTTTTGTACTGTGAGCTGGCTGGAAGCTTCCTTCCGAGATAACTTTACAAATGTCTTTCAGGTGCTTGTCACAGAGTGGGAGAAGGAAACGGGGCCTAGGCTGAGAGCCCTTCCCAGCGGTACATGCTTTGATGGCGTGAAATACTGCAAGTGCACTTGCCTCTTGAATTTTGATTCAGCTAAACATCAAGTCTCTTTTAACTGACTGTCCTTTGTCTCAACAGCCTGGTACAGTGGTTTTTGACAGTCTTCAGAGGAGTATTTTAAAGTACAGTCTAATATAACCTTGTGGCGTTTCCTAAAATACTGCAGTGTGTCACTTCCTCATTAAACTGCAGGTGACTTCTGAGCTGTTCACATTTAGGCTGTGAATTCGAGACGGATTTTATAAACACTCTTGTATCCATGGCTTAATATCTTCTTGGCATGTGTTGAGACTGCAGAAAGTTAGATCATCTTTCCTCAGCAATGTTTACAGAGAGAGAGATTCCAGATCAATATAAGTTTTTACTGGCCAATTGCTCTGGGTAGGATTTTTGAAGCCATAAAGAGAATTTTTCTCTTAGATGCTATCAGGTCTCCGAGGAGTCGGTTTAGTGACGGAGCTGGTGTGAGGACAGCAGAGCGAGGAGCAGGGCTTTCCCCATCAGGAGCAGTGAGTGGTCACACGGGGAAAGCTTACACTGAGACGGCGTTAAAAACTTTAAAAGCTGGGAGCAGCCTGGAGTAGTAGTACCTTGATCCTGCTGTGCCCAGCCCTCTGCACGGAGCTTGGCAGCACTGTATGTGCGTAGCTTTTTTTAACAGATCCCAGTTCTGAAGACTGCTGCTTTTAAAAAGAAAAACAATGCCAAACTGAGTTTCTGTCTCTCTTGGATGGAGAAGGGAGCTTCCAGAAGTGACCTCCTGCTCTGATGTCTGCTCAGTGCTGGTTGACAAGTGAGATTTCTGCAAATACTGTAAAATCAGCCTGACCGTTCTCCAATCTTAAACACTTCAGTATTGGAAAAAGCCCCCCCCTGCCGCCCCATAGCCAAATACTGCACCACACAGCAGGCCTTTTGTCGATGGAGCTCATTTTGCTTGGAGATGTGACTTAGCTACAAGACCTAAAGTATTACTTTTTGCCAGAAGAAGCTGTATCTCTCTCGGGGGGGTTGTGCTCTGGGTTACCTGTAGTGGCAGCCTTTTCTTTCCTAGGGTAGATCTGCCTGGGTCTGCAGACAAGTGATCCAGTAATTGTGATAGCCGCTGTTCGTACGGTTATGCTGTTAGTCCTGAAGCCCAAGGCAAACGGAGTTCTTGCTGTCAGTTTAATTCCTCTGTCGGCTAAAGCATCGACTGATTGGGAGCTTCTGCGTGGAGAGGATTTAGAGAGAAAAGAACTAGGGATGGAGGGGGAAAAAGGGAGAGGTGGCAGGAAGGGGGAATTTATCTTTGAACTGTGTTACAGATAGTTGCTCCCAGGCTGTGTGGTGGCTAAGGGCGTGCTCTGCCCTTGACTTTGGTGCAGATCTCCCTTTTGACACAAGTCGTGGGGAATTCGGTGTTTTACAACAGGAGCTGCACGAAAAGTGCCCTCTTTAATAGCCTTGACTAAATCAACGTTTTATCAGACTCCTTCACTTGGCTGAAGTCTCGGGTTACGCAAAGCGTTCAGAGAGGGATTTAGTGGAAGGTGTGCCCCTTGGGTAAACATACCTGAACTGCTTTGGTGGAGCTGCCTGTCGGTCCATCTGCCATGCCTGCAGCTCGCAGGACTGCAGAGTGCTGCAGGCAGGGTTGATGTATGACTTTTATGGGCAGTTTTATCTTGTATCCTTCCCATTGCTGCCCCTCCTGTTTACTTGCAGTCAACAGTTGGAGCAGAGATGAGATTTATTGTCTGACCAGAGCAATCTACTGCTGCTCATTCCTTTAAGTTGGCAGCTGCTTACTGTCTCTGCTGCTGCTATCTGCACCCAGGTTTGACAAGCTGAGCTGTTTAGTGTCCCTCTTTCCATCGGGGAGCAAAGTGGCCTCTCTGATTTCTTGTTTCAGCAGCACAGAAACTGCATTGCTGCTATATGATCTGAATAGGGGACCACTGGGCTCTGGTTTCTTCTTGGCAGCTACATCCCTGCAGAGTATCGCAAACCTCCGTGGTGTTTGTTTGCCACCTCTTAGCATTGGAAGTGCCACCCTCCAGGGGATGTTTTGCTGAGATGTGTCCAGCTGGACTGTTTTTGAAGCTTTCCCTCCTTCCGTGAGATGCAGAGTTGACTAAGGGTACGTGCACAGTCTCCTTAACGGAGGTTTTTTTCCCCGTAGTGAGGTAGGAATGTGCTGTCTGCAGTGAAGTCAGGGCGCACGTGTCTCCAAACGGAGCTTGCAAGACTTGCCATGCAGTTGTGGAGGAACAAGTGTGAGTCATTAAACATTCCGCCCCCTCCCCGCCCCCGGTTTATTTTGTGTGTGTGTGTGTGTGTGTGTGTGTGTGTGTGTGATTCTTGAGCTTGTTTTGACTTGGATGCCTTGGCAGCGATTAGGCCAAAGCTTAGTGGTTGCAAATGCCTGACTGTTATCGGAAAGGCGGTGGAATCCCAGTGGGCAGTAGAAGCTTGACGGATCCCATCTGCAAAACTCACCTTTACTGTGCATCCATCCCCAGGGTCCCGGGGCTTGCCTTTGCTTGACCAGCTGCCAGCTCTTTTTTGAAGATACAGAAGGTACTGAGGATGCCTTTGTATTGCAGCTGCAAGTTTTAACCCAGCAGGGCTGATGAGAGAAGCTGAATTAGAGATCTGGGTGGCTTGCCTGCTCTGGACTGCACGGTGCCCAGGTGATGCAGCAGTCAGTACCCGAGCCAGGCTGGTTACAACCACATGTGTATGATTCTCGTTGCAGGAGTTTACTCACCAGCCCGAGCCATGGCAACACGTGCTGCCAGACACACGATTGGGAACGTGTGTGCGCCAAATACGTGCTTTGTAGCCAGCTAAGCAAATATATCACATTGCATTCGAGTATCTGTTATCGCAGCTGTCCTGGGCACGCTTTCCAGGCCAGCTTCTAGCTGAGACCTCCAGCCTGTGTGTTCGTAGCTGAGTCCAGCAGTTGCTGGTGGGCCAGCAGCATGCCAGTGTCGAGCTGTCTCGCTCATTGACTTTTGAAAAAACTTTGTGACAAGTGAAGTACAAGGCTGAGTCTGTGGCTAAGGAGATGGAGAGAGATGGACTGCTGAAGGAGGTAGACCGGGGAAAGCCAGTGACAGATATAGGCCCTTTATTTAGGGTTAGTCCTGATTCGCATAATTTTGGCATGTGTCCAGGTAAATACAGTATATGTGCAGATAGGAAACTACCACCGTAATCAACACATTGAAAAAAGGTATTTTGTAGGCATAAACTGTTTCCTAATCCAGCGTTTGAGCATGGCCACCAAGCAGACCCCAGAAGAGAGGAGGGACTTGCCCTGTGCTCCAGCCAGCTGAGTTGCAGCAACACACCTATCCCAAGCATCTTGCTGGTGCGGAGTCTCTCAGCTGAGGCTTGTGGTTAAAGCATATGTGCCTCTAAATACTTACTAATGGATTACTTGTCAGTACAGTTAAGTACGGAAGTGTCACCTGAGGGAATAGTCTGCCTTTTGGAGCCTTTTAAAATGCTCTTCGAAATGAATCTTTCTTATCTAAGAAAGAAATTAAAAAAAAAAAGGGACGACTGTAATCTTTGTGATGAATGTTGTAGGTTTGACATTTGAGAAGAGGAAGGAGCAATTTGAAAGAATCAGAAAACTTTTTTTGAAGTTAAAAATCTCTTCAGTCAGCTGAGTTACTTCAGAAGGAAGGTTTGAGGGGGAAAAAAAAAGAAAAAGACATGGGAGTCAAAAAAGTGACTCAGTTGCCATTAATCAAGTCTGAGTAAATCTAGTTCCACAACAGATCTGCCTAAGGTGGCATTGCATAGCCTAGCAAGATGTCCTTTGCATCTGGGGACACAGCCTCTGGTCAGTCGTACAAGGACTGGCTCTTCCAAGTATGGCGTCAGCCTGCCGCAGAGCAGCGTTCCCCAGGGACGTCGGAGGGAAGGAGACCCCCGGGGAAGGGGAGGACGTGTAATTCTACAGCCTGGCTGGCGCACTCAGCTCCCTGTTAGGCAATGCTGTGTTTTGTTGGTGTGTAACGTTTGGTCCAGTCTCTGCTTTGGATCACAAACTGCTGGGTTTCTCCATTTTTAATTTTCTTTTTTCTCTCCAGGCGTCTCGGTGCTGAGCTGGGGAAATCTGTAGTGTACCAGGAAACCAATGGAGGTAAGAGAAATCTTTATTATTTGCAACTGTTTTGAGGTAATCTTAGAAATACTGGGTAACTCCATCAGCCAAACCTGTCTAAAGTGCAGTGATTCAGCTGTGATGTTACTGCTGCTCCTGGCAGTGCTAAACCTCCGTGTCTGACCTTGGACAAAGCAATTAAATATGTTCCTTGTTTTCCCCTGTTATCTCGTTTGTCTGCCCATCAGCAAACTCTCGTCTAAAGGAGAGTCCTACCTCGGGTGTTAGCTGCTACAAAATCTTACATGCTCTTGTGCTTAGCAAAACATCTCCCAGGTCTAAAAGTAATGGCTTGCTTTCTAAGTGTCTGCCTTGCAAACTTTTAAATTGCCCCTTCTTCCAGCCCTCTCCTGCCACAGGCAGTTTACAGCTGCCCTAGCAAGGACCTGTCCTCTTGCTTTAAAGAGTGAAAATTCAGGGCTGTGCTGGGGAGCATGCCTCTTGGAGCTTGCTTTCTTCTCTTTAAATGTAGCAAGTGTCCTTTTTCAGATGCCGGGCTAGAACACAAGGATATTGACTAACGGAGTTCAGTGGCTAAGAGTAATTTACTGTTTCAAGACCTCGGTTACCTTATTTGCAGGAGAGACTAGAACGAGAGCGCTGATACAGGCTAGAGGAAGGGATGGAAACGGTGCTGGCTCGGTGTGAGGATTTGAGATAGTGCTGCTGCTCTTACAGGCAGAACGGGCCACGCGGTGTGTAACTGCCGTGGTTATGGTTGCGTTGGCTGTTGCTTTCGTGCTAGTGAGAGCTCGCTGCCCTTTGGAGTTAGTTTTAAATCAGGTCACTTGCTACAAGGTCTGAAGTCGTTCTTCATCACTGCGCAGCAAATCAGTCTGCTTTCAACAGAGTCCCTTAAGGCTGCTGCCAGTGCCCAGGCAATTAGACTTTGAATTTGGTAGCTGGGTAGATATTTCTCTCCTTTTGCTTGTCCCTGCCCTCTAGTTCACGACTGTGTGGGAAATGAGTGGCTAAGACAGGCACCTCAGGAAAGCTGGTGTCATTGCTTTGGCTTTGCAGAGCTGCTTCGGGCTCGGCTTTTGCATTTGAGTCTGGGACTGTAGGAATTGTGTTCAGCGGAGACCCAGGTTTCCAGCTCGTGTCAGTGTTGAAATGTCTTGACCTTGATAGTGAAACTGGGGGAGTTCTCCCTCTGAAGTCTGTGCTGCTGGTGTTGCCTTGGGCTATCCAGCCTGTATGGAGCTGACCCCACGGTAAGGTGCAAAAGAGCTGAGTTACCTTCTTGGTAAGTACTAAAGGTTGTTCTGCTTTGGGTGGTTCATTATTCACTAATGAATGTGGTATTGTCAGCTTTCAGCACTCAGCATGGGGAAGTGAAAAGGATCTCTCAAAGAGAGTTAGGTAATTGTCCTCTACATGTAAGAGAACAGCTATTCAGCCTGGTTTTGCATTGTAAATACAACTAACTCACTGGTATATCATGCCAGCTCTTCACTTCCCGGGACCAACCTTTGGAAAATCCCCTTGACTGATCTGCGTGTGTGTAGTGGGTGTATGGGCACAAAGGGCAAAGGAGCAAGTCCTCATCTGCCCTGACCAGTAGGCAAAGTTGCTGCTAAAACATGGTGTGTTATCACTGTAAATCTGATGTTTGGAAACGAAACTGACTGTGTTTTCAATCCTCTTCAGAAACAAGAGTTGAAATAAAAGAATCCGTCCGGGGACAGGATATCTTCATTATACAGACAATCCCCAGGTAAGGAACTTGTGGCTCAGTTTTACAGCTGTGATATGCTTTGAATTTCTGGTTCAGCAGATTGTTTGATAGGTTTGCTCACCGTTAGCCAGCATGATAACCAATGTCTTTCCAGTGTTGTCATTGCTTTGACTTACATTTAAGACACCACATAGTGTTAAGCTGTTAAAATTCCCAGAGGATCGCTTGCGCCACAGCAAACTGAGAAGCTTCCCATCAAAGAGCTTAAGTGTGTCACTTGAGGCAAGAACAAGTATGACTGATGGCTTCAAGTGAAACATCCCTGGTCTGTGTGTTGGTGTCCTTGCAGGCTCAGTTGCTTGGTGATTTCTGACTGGCATTTCCATTTCAGGATCTGTAGTTTCCTCTGCTTTCCAATTACCAAGCAGCAGAGCCAGCAACAAACAGCAGCTATTGCTTTCATTACAGGCTGAATTACTCTTCCCCCTTCTCTGTAGTGATGTGAAACTGAGCTTAGGTGGAAGCCTGTAGCTCCCCTCCTGTACTTTTATAGTTCTTAATGATGCTGGGCCTTTTCTTAAGTGGGCCTTTTTGGTTTTTATTTTGGGCTGTTCTAGCCTTGGAGTAAGAGGAAAAAGAAGTGCTGCAAGTAACCAGGGGGCTAGAAAACCAGCTGCTAACCCCAGGAACCTCGCTGCTCACTGGCTGAGGAAGAGTGTAGCAAGATAGCACTAGTATGGTGGTAAGGGAGTCTACATACAAATGATAACTGCAAAATGACCAACTATGAGTAGGGGAGGTGCTGTTTTCAGACATGAGGTATTGAGAGGATGCCTTTTGCACCATTAGCAAAACAAGGATATTCCTGCTCTGATAGCTTTTTCCAAGTTACCAAATTCTGTTCACATTTTGGAGATCACAAGAACTAATAAGTACCAGAGCTCAAGCAGGTTACAGAATACCCTTGAAACAGAATTTTTCCTTGCTTGCCAAAGAAATAGAGCCCAGTGAGAATTCAAGTTCATTTCCTCTTTGTAGTGCTTGGCCTGTTGTTAAAGAAATCAGTGGGACTACAAGATCAGCTTGCTCGCTTCTGGAGTTCCTCTTGCAGGCTGAGACATTTTCCTAGAGCTCATCTCTCTCCAGAGAGATGCTCCAAGTGTTTCCTCCCTCAGGGAGGAATTAAATCTCCACAAGATGAAAATCCACTGATGCAGGATTACGTTTCGGGTGAATAGTGCCATTCTCCTGTCCCTCATAAGAGAGTTCTCTGAAATAACTTGTAACTGAGAGCTGTGTAAACACGAGACAGATAAGGTGTTCAGAGAGAGATAACTCAGAGCATTAGGGAAAGCAATAGTTTTGGGAGGGGGAAACCTCCCCTGCTTTTAACTTGTTGATCTCCTTGTTTTTCCATAAACTGAATTCAGTGTTGTGGGCCAAGAAATGGGTCCTTTTTAGCCAAAATGTTCAAGGCCCTCCAGGTGAGGAGCCACCGTTCTGCAGCCAAGTCATCTTTTATTCTTGAGATGCAGCTGTACCTTGCTGCATTGCTTCAGAGGACAGGTTCAAGGGCATCTTAATTTTGCAGTGGGTTTCAGGGAGCTTTGCAGGAGAGTAAAAACAACTACTGTGTTGAACAGTCTAAGAATAGGACTTCCGCACTCAGTAGCGGCTTGAAAAGCAAACAAAATATTAGGACTTAATAGGAAAGGAGTAGAGAGGGAAACAACCTTGTTGTGCTGCAGTGTGAATTCACAGTCTGCATCTCCAATGCACAGAGAGAGAACAGAAAGACCTGAATATTTGATAGAAGCTCCCTGTCCAAAAAGCATATAGCAGAACTAAAAAAGTTACAAAGACAGATATCGTCCAAGACTGTTGGTGTGTGGACTAGCATTCGTATGAGGGAAAATGAGATAGCTCATGTTTAGACTGTAGAAAAATGACAGAGTTGGTGGTTTAGTGATACACTAAAAGCGAAAGGAGTCTTCTAGTGCTGAGTGTTGGTGCTGGTTGTTGCAAAGTCGATTGGCAGCTTCAGATAAGCCATTTGCTCAGCCCCCGGAACAGGGATCTCCAGGGATGGCTCAGGGAGGGATGGGGAGCAGTGAGGGAGGCTCCAGGCTGCTGGAGAGGGGTGGTAAGCAGGGTGTGGGGGACAGCTGAGCTGGCTCTAAATGTCCTGGTAATGAGCTGACAGTCCCCGTGTGTGGTCTTGGCTCAGGCTTTCCAGCAGTAACTGTGAGCATGGCTTCAAGGCAGGAGGCGGGGAGGGCAGCAAGGAGACTGGGATGCTCTCCTGGGTACCCGTTTTGGAGATGCTGTGGCTGGGGTTCCACCGCAGATGTTACTTCCCCCAATAGTCCCCACCCCGAGCTGGGCTCTTGGTTGGCATCAGTGCCCCTTGCAGAGGAGTGGATCCCTGTGACGGCTGGCTCAGCACGAAGCATCCAGGAGGGTGCTCCTGGCCTCAGCAAGCCCCCCCAGCCCACCCACCCTGGGCCCAGCTGGGCTGCCTGCTGCAGATGCCTCTGCCTCTGCCTAGTGCCTGTGCCGGCTGGTCTGCAGGAGCTTCCCGGAGTCCAGCGTGGGGTCCTGCTTGAATATGGAGAGAGGTGCTCCTCCAGTAATTTCTCCATGGATATGGCTACCAGTGTCCCACAGCAGCACCAGGACTGCTGGTGCCTTTTGAAATCAGCGGTAACCCTTTCTCCCAGGAGCAGTCTTGTTCTCTATCTGCTTTCTATGTGAATATAAATTTTTTTTTAAAGAGTAATTTGAAAAATGATGATGGAAAATACTGAATTTCTGGGATGAACTTTAAATAGGCTTAAACTTGGCCACTTTGTTTTTATACAACACTGATAGTAGCAACTTTTTCTCATCTCACGGCTCCACTGGCACAACTAAAACACCAAAGGGAAGAAACAGTTCTTTGTTTGCTCGTTGTCCTACGTGGCAGGGGGCTGTGTTTTATGTAATTCTTGGCCGGGTGCTTCAGAGCTAACAAAGCTTTCTTGTGTGTAAACGGCATTGTGCGTGAGGGCTGGCGGGGCCAGCGGGAGAACAGAGACCCAGAGCGCTCACAAATGAAGAGGCACAAACAGAGGTTAACTTCCGAAGGAAGGGGAAGCAATGGAGAAATGGAAATGGTTAGAGGTTTGTCACGGGTCACACAGACGGAGGCTTGGAAAACGGTATCTCTGAGCTCTTGGGGAAGCCGTCCCCAGTGGTCAGGAGGAAAACGGGTCCTTGAGCAGTGCCTGGGTAATGTCCAAAAAGCTCTGCAGAGCTTTAAGCTGCTCTGTTCTGTTTATTCCTCTGCTGCTGTGTGGAAGGATGGCCCAGTCAGCCCCTGCCCTGTCACCATGGGCTCCATGGCTTAGCCACCACCAGCATTGCCCTCCTGGGGACCAGTCAGGGGAAGTGGTGTGTCATTTGAGGCTGTCCATGCTGAAAACCCCCAAGCAAGGGTGTCTGCATTGTAGGAGGAGTGCCTGTCCCTCCGTCTTCCCTGAAGTGCAATTCTTCAGTTCCCAAATGGTCTTGAGGCAGTTTGTGACGATGCAGACAGTGTCTCTTGGTGTTGGTTTTAAGGAACTAAAAGGGCTTGGCTTTTCTTTTTTTTTTTCCCCTTCCCAAAGTGAATTAAAACGCAGATTAATACACTCCTCCTGGGCCACGCCAGTCATCATGGTGAAGCTAACTGAAAATGGGGTTTTATGTGTATTCCTTGCTGTGGTCTACAGATTTGTTCTGCCTATGTTGTTTTTTTATTTTTTCTTTCAAGAAACAGTTGTTTAGCATTTACTGTGCTGTTGTTCCTTCCATCTCTAGATAAGCTAGATAGCGTGGAGATGCTGACCTCTACCAGAGTGATGCATCTGGACTTGGTACTGCTCCAAAATGCAGTATTTCTTAAGGCAGGAAAAATTACCTGCGTTACATTGTTAAAAATAAAAATACCCTAATAAATCCAGTGTGGATAAAGTTGTGTTGGCTGCATGTGTGTTGCTTCTTTAAAAGACTATTTCAAAATACACTGTATGCAGTGACATTTGTTCCAACATAAATGAAAAAATGCCTTTTTTTGTTGTGATGATGGAGGGAAATCATCAGACACCTCATGTTAGAATACAAAATCAAATTCCGGTCCACGGCTCTTGAGTGCTGGAGTCGTATCCTGTACATGTAACAGTTGATTGTAATGTGCTGTGGCATGATGGAAGGAGCTATATGATTACAGTCTGGGTCTTGCATACACTAGTATAAGGTGTAGCATTATTTGCTTGGAAGTTTGGTGAGGAGAGGTATGGGTATAAAAGGAGAAGGAGTGCGTTGGAAAAACACCTACTAATACTTGGAATGGTTTTCAAATCTCCTAGAGATGTGAATACCGCTGTCATGGAGCTGCTGATAATGGCGTATGCACTGAAGACTTCCTGTGCCAGGAACATCATTGGGGTCATCCCTTACTTCCCCTACAGCAAACAGAGCAAAATGAGGAAGAGGGGCTCTATAGTCTGCAAGCTGCTGGCTTCGATGCTCGCCAAGGCAGGTGGGTGTCCCAGGGAGCAGCAGCATGGCAGGCTTGGACGCTGCAGTGCATCCAGCTGCTGGGCATCCCAGAGGGCGTCTGTCCTTCCGTTCTTCTCCTGTTCGATGTGGGGACGTGCTGCCGAGCCCTTGAGCCACTTTGGGGGAATTCGTTTTCTTCATCTTAATTTTATTTCTTTGTAACTCGCACCTGGGGAAGTGGCCTAGCAGTGTCATATTGCAATACAGCGTCAGCCTAGTGCTGTGACTTGGTGCATGCCTGTTTCTCATTATGTCTTTGGAACTTTTTACGTTAACCTGTTTATGCTTATTTTATCATATGGCATAATAGTCTGAGTAATAGCTAAAATAGTCTGGAAAATGGAGATATTGGAGGAACTCCAGCCATGTGGGAGTCATTTCAATGAATTGTTTTTTTTTTTTTCCCCCTTAGGTTTAACACACATTATCACTATGGACCTTCATCAAAAGGAAATTCAAGGCTTCTTCAGCTTCCCAGTAGACAACCTGAGAGCATCCCCTTTCTTGCTTCAGTATATACAGGAAGAAGTGAGGTTACTCTAGTTCTATATATATCAACTTGTCTTAACTCGTCTTAATGTGATAGGAGCATTGGGCCTCTGCTTATGCAGAGGTTGTGTTGTCAGGCTAGGTCAATCGTTCTGTTAATGAATTCTTTCTTAGGGGGTACCTATTGCACGTTTCTTAGGAAAGCGGGAAAACGTTATGTTGTATGATTGTACCTGGATAGAAATTGAACTCTTGATCATAAGCAGAAGATGAGCTTGCTCTCTGTAGAGTTAGTGCCATCTGAGGGATGCTATTTATGCTCCTGCCTCTAATCACCTTTTAAATCCTGTTAAACTTGCCCTTTGTTCTGTGGTGGATGTCTGCCTGCTCTGAATTATTGATAGACTTTGTCTTGGGCTGAGTGTAGGAATGCTGAGCACAGCAGGGCTGGGGGCAGGGCATGGAGGTTTTATTTTCCATGTGCCAAAGATGATGATTTATGCCCGCACGGTGAGAGCAAGGCTTCCCCATACGGGGAGAGCGGGCCCTGGGTTCAGACCTTCCCCGGCAGACAGAAGTAGCTGCAGCCGGTCCGTATAGCATAGGTTAAACACCGTGAACGTTCCCACCTTTGCCTGTTTTGAACACAAGGCCAACGCCTGCTCTGCCTGGGCACTGGGGCTTCGCATGCTGGTGAGCACCAGGGTTTGATACCTCTGGCCCCCAGGGCCATCACTACACCGTCCCCTTCCTTCCCTGCACCGTGTGCGGTGCCCTGTGTCTCAGAGCTGTGCTCAGCACTGCCGACCAGGCCATCGCTTGTGGGCAGCAGCAGGGAAGGAGGCACAGAGCTGCGGTCATGTGCAGAGTAGGACCTGCAGTATTGCCTGTACTGAACTTATTTGAGTTGCATTTGGGGCAGAATACACAAATACTGGTGTTGAAAACAAGTGCAATTGGCTCTCTAGTTTCTTGCCACAGAATGAGGATTTGGGTCTGGGGAAGGAGAGTGGGCGCGATTGTTCAGCCACGTATCAAATCAGTTACTTGCTAGCAAGAAGGTCTTTACTTAAATAACTTTTTGTCACATCCAGATTCCGGATTACAGAAACGCAGTTATTGTAGCCAAATCTCCTGATGCAGCTAAAAGGTAAATGGATGCTTTACCAGCTGGTTAAAAGTAACTTGGAAAAGATCTGGCCTGATGTGAAATACACCAGGAAAAATATAGGAGGGTCGCAAATGGATCAGCAATCTGGTTGATAAGTCCTTTGTGGCTGGAAACGGGATGGACGTCTGTAGTGGTGCAGATGGGCAGCTGAACCTTGCAATCCCAACCCTGTGGGAGTAAACTCGGAGGTCTCTGCTGCTGCAGAGCTAGGTGGTTCACCTGGGGCCAGGATCAGACTTGCTGCATGAGTTTCAGCAGTGCCTGACCATCCCAGAAAGCATTTAGCATACAGAAGAATGCCAGGAGACCCCGGTGGTGGAGCCAAGGGATAGAGTGGGCTTTGGGATATTAAGGAGGAATGAAAAGTCACTTCCAGTGAAGTTTCTTGCTGGGGAACAGCCACAGAGGTGCAGCCTTTGCTTGCCCTGTTGGGTCTAGGAGAGGCCTGCTGCACTGGGCTGTGAAGTTGCATCAGCCCAACATCTTCCTGACATGCTGTGGTTGTCCTGCAGGGCTCAGTCTTACGCTGAGAGACTACGGCTGGGACTAGCAGTGATCCACGGAGAGGCTCAGTGTACAGAGCAGGATATGGATGATGGACGTCACTCCCCTCCAATGGTCAAAAATGCAACTGTGCATCCTGGTCTGGAGCTGCCGTGTAAGATTAAGCTTCTTTGCTTATCTTTGGGCAAAAAAAAAGAAAAGTTTGGTGGGAAATTGCTGTTGGTTTAGCTGTGTAGATATAACCAACCTAATGGCAGTTGGACCAGTGGAATTTTTCTCATGGAAAGGTTGATACCGGTGAGTTGTAGGAGAAAGTACAGGGGAAGGTTTTTATTTGACTCTTTCTGGCCATGCAGAGCATCAGTATTGTTCTCCTTGGCTGTGCCCACTCAACAGTGTCAGACTGACAAACCTCTGATAAAGGTGGTGCTTTTACAGCACTCAGCAACAAAACTCATTGAGCTAATGAAACGGAAAAGAAATACAAAAGTGTAACTAACATGGGAACAGCCACTGAGACAGGTTGCTGTCCCCAGTGCGGAGGGGAGGGCTGGCCGTTGTCTTCCCCTCCTGCTGCAGCCATTGTTACTGCTGGAAATTTTCTTCATCGTGGCAGCCAGGTGATCATGTTCCAGTGTCTGTTTTGATAATGTTTTGAGGTTTGTGTGGCTAGGGTGAATAGATTCTCCGAGAGCTTTGCTGAGCTGCTTCCTGTGCTCTTGCCATCGATTGATAAGCTGCTGATTTGGGAGCACAGAGCAAAGGAAAAAGGAGGAAACCTGTATTCTGGGAAATGCCATCCTCTTAGGATTGCTTGTATTCCTGCAACAGCAGCAGTCAAGTAACAACAGTACAATCAAAATCCAGCTCCCTCTTGAGAGGATTTTAGCTTTCTAGGTAGATGGTGGTAGGACAGAAATTGAGTGCAGTGAAAGTGGCTGAGAAGTGACCGTGGGAAAGGATGTATGGTGCTGTATGTGGGAAGGAGCTATCCGTCATGCAGCCAAACTTAATTATACCAGCAGTGGCTAGGGCTACTGATAAGCGTCTCCCCTCGTCTTTTGAAGTTTAGGGAGAGCATCCAACCAGTTTGTCGGCAGGTTGTGGAGGGGAGGCAAGTAAGACTGCAGGCATTTTACATTACCCCAGTCATTGCTCACTATAATACAATCAGTTAAACAGTGCTTATGTTGCTGGTGAAACTCCTCTTGGGCCTTGGGGACAGGTGCGGTGTGGCACTGAAGTTTGGGACTTCATCTTGATTGTCCCCCTTCTGACAGGGGGATTTTTTCATGCCCTTCCAACAAAACAGGAATTTGCGTGGTTACTCTTGGCCTTTTCCTTCCTCTCCTATTCCGAAGAGGATGAGCTGGAGGATGCTGTCCTCCAAAATATCACTAGCTGACATTTGTCTGCTACCGGGGCATTGATGCGACTGTATTTTTATTTCCAACCATGTCACTTTAAGGAAGCTCAGCTGTGGGAGCTTGTGCTGCTGGAGAGCCCTGTGAATGGTAGCTCATACAGAAATGTGCCCTTGTCCAGTTTAGTTATGATTCCAGTGGAAAATTGTTTTCAGTCCTCAGCTATCCAAACACAAACTAATTTGCTGTGTATCACCACTTTCTTCTTTTATCTCCTGCAGAAACTCAGCACTTGACTAATGACCTTACATTCCTGCATGCCTAAGGCACAAATGTAAAACAATCAAGCTGTGGCTTGGTAGCTGTCGGCGAGATGTGGGGTGGATTATGGGGCGAACTTGTCCAAAAGTCTCAGTAGAAAGTTGCTTTTCTCTCCAGTTTTCTAATCTGATAGATACCTGGTTTTGAGTGAGTTTTGAGTGAGCTGGGCTCTGTTACTGGAGATGCAGAATACTGAGGTAATATCTGTCTAAAAGCAGTCTGTAAGCTTCTAGTGCATCCTGGTTGTGTCGCAGCCTCTGCCATGGAGCTGCGCTCTTCCAGACAGGTGAAAATGCAGCTAGTGTTAGGGATGGCAATGCTGTGTTACCCTCTCTGCTACGCCTCCTTTCTTGTCCGATCCAGTCATTTGAAAAGTGTCTTCCCACCTCAAGTGGCACATCAAACAAAACCCTGATCAGCTCTTCCTGCCATGTCTACGATTGCCAGCAATCCCAGTCTGACAGCAGAGTGAAGCAGAGTTCAGCTATGTCCCTGTATTGTTGTTTGTGAAAGGTAGGACACGTGCTACTCACCCAGAGCTGTATGCTTCCTTACCCCAAAACTGGCCAGAAAAACCTCCGGTTGTTGAAACAGAACCGGGCTCCAGGTCTGCCTGGCTCACTACCACAAACCTGGGTCTGGGCAGTCAGAAGGTGGGGCTGCTCCTGGAGGTGGCTGAGCGTAACCGTGGAGCATCCTGCTCTGGGCTACAACCAGATCGGTGTGGAGCATCCTATCTTCCCTCTCTAGACTCTGCAGTTCAGGGTCCCCGGCAGTTGTGTTACAGCCAGAAGAGAGGTGAAACCCGTGTCTGGGAGCGGCCCCAGAGCCCTACAGCGATGACTTCTGCTTTATGCCATTCTTCATGGGCTTCCTAGTGAATTGGCTGGGCTCCTGTGTCCCGGCATGCACCTTTTCTCCCTATTCTAGTAGAGATCGTGTGCCTTTAATTAACGAGTGTTATGCAGTGTAATGGCTTATTTATTGTCCTGAGAGTGTAGCCTGATGTGATATTCTGATTTGGTGTCATACGGAGCCGTAACAGAAAAATGCCAAAGGTGCTTCCAATTGCACTTCTCGAAGTGCTGCGCTAAAGCGGCAGCAACAGCTCACGTCGCTCAAAACCCAGAAATCGGAGCCTTTGAGACAGGATGTCACTCCGAGGTTATTCTCTTTGATTGTGTGCTCTTTGTGTCTCAAAGCTTGCAGCTGGCTTGGGGCTGTGCTTTAACAAATGCATGTGGACTTTTTGCATGTTTCCTTGTCCTTGAGAAAAGGAGTGGAGCACCATCTGTTAAATCATTTCAGTGGCTTTGAAATTCGGTACTTTGTACAGATAGCTAATGGTCTGCTTCAAACCCAGAGCCCAGCAAACTCCATGAAGGAAGAGAGTTTGGGTGAAAAACTGGAGTGACCGTAGGTCTGTTCCTACTCCCTACCCCCATCTCTTCCTGTGTTTAGGCTGGGCACAGGGATGTTACCTGTCTTTCCAGGTCTATCTCTTCACAAAACAGTTCATTCTTGAGCAGCCTTTTGCTCATAGACTCTGTTGTAAATGCAGCATTTTTTTTTTTTTGGTGATTATCACTTTAATGCACACTGTCAGCTCCAAACAGAATTTGTTTTAGCATTTCTTAACCCATTTTTGACCACTTAATTAAAGCAACAGGTTTATACACCTGAGAATGCTGTTTCTTTGTGCCAGTGATAATCTCGCCTTTAACACGTGGTACTTTAGCGTATATTACTCACATCAGAATGAAAGTGCAGGTTAGTGTGTTTGGCTGACGAACGTATTTCCCCGCCACGCCTCAGTGTTCTTTGATAGTCTTGTTTTATAAAAATGGTGGTTAGTTTGGTTTTTCCCCTCTTTTCTTTATCTTTTCCCCCCAAAAGCTACAGATACCTCAAGCATCTTTTCTGACTCTCCAGGAAAAAACAGCAACTCTTTCAACCTAAACTCGTACATAATCCAAGGGCTTACACCAGGCAGAAGTACAGCTGTGGCTTACTTCTGTTGCCCTCTTTTGTCTACATACAAATAGAGGTTTTGTGTCTGGGAGGAAAATGTTCTTTATTATTTGAATCATTTTTCAAGCCACCTTCTCGTAGCAGTTCTGACTTGCACATCTTGGTATGTCCAAAGATTTTGAAGAAAAAGAAACTGGCCGCAGTAACCCTTGCATAAAGTCTCATCACACTGGAGCAGTTCTCTTGAGATTTGATGTGGTTGTGGGTAGATCTTTGGCTTGCAATTTTTTTCTTTTCTTTGCAGAGAAAATTGATCAAGAAAAAGGGAGAACATCTCTTTAGGATCCGGGTAGGTTGACATGTTGCCTACCATACTTCAAAAATAAAGCAAAATTGAAATACAGCATTTAAAAACAAAGAGATGCAAAGCACTGCTAATGTTGCTAGCTGCTGTGTTAGCCTTTAAGCATAGCAAGGAATGTGTCTGCTTCCTTTATGGAATAGATTTGCTGAAACTTCATGTGTCTGTGAGTAAAACAGTGCTGAATTTCAGCTCCCTAGGCCTGTTCACCATTTGCTTAGAAAAGAGTTTTCCCTAGCCTGGCTGTTGTAAACAGAAATGGTACTCATCTGTGGATGCACATGAAGGATGGGATGGCAGCCAGATGTAATCCTTTTGGTATTTCACAGCTCCCGCCGGGAGTTTTGTTACTGTCCAAACTAGATAATAATCTAATAACTAATCTAAGCAGGTAGGTAGTGCCTGTAATTGAAATTTATGGTCAGCTTATCTCTTGTGATGCTTAAGCTGAGTTTATTACAAATACTCATCCTTCTCATAGGAATATTTTCCCTTCAGGATTTAGATGTGACTTTGCATTTGATAGGAGACTCAGAAATAACAGTGCAAGGGAGGCTGGGGAATCCTGTGTTCCAAAGAGCAATTAACTCTTAAGTCCAAGGTAGCTGTGACTTTAACTGAAAACCTAACAACGAGTAATGTAACTTTGGTCAAAACAGAACTGTTGGACACCTTTTATACAGTTTTGGTAGGCTTACGGAAAACCAGTCTGTGGAGTAGGTCGTGTGTATGAAGAACAGCTCTACACATGAATCTGTGGAGCTGTGGTCCTTATAATTGCTTTCATCGCATCTCTCAGTCTGACTCACTCACCCAGCTGTGCTTGCACTCTAAGCATTCCCAGGCACTGATGAGTTGTGGGAATAGTACTGGATCAGCCTGCTGTGCAGGATGGGGAGTTTCGTGTAGGACTTTTTTGATCCAGGAGGGCAGAAATCGATATTCAGACAGGCTTTTTGATGGGCAATGGCTTGTGTTCTCATGCTGCTCAAGTATTATATTGAAGTAGGTTATCTTAAAGGAGAAAAATCTTGCTATCTAGGGTGTCCAAAACTCCTTGGCGCTTGAGAAGCCTCTGTGGCCAGAATCCTGGCAAGACCTGAGCTTACGAAGAGAGGAGGGGTACAAAGTGCCTCAGTAGGACACTTTGCTGCGCTCCCTGTAGAGAGCATAAAATATAGGGGGGTGCATGTGGGCCAGGTAAGTGTTACAAAATGCTGGATGTTCCTCTTTGCTTCAATGGTTAGATCAGCTCAGATTATCACCTAATGACACGTGCATGCCCACCACTGTGTCCTTTCCGTGCTGGGAGTTTTTGTACTGCATTCACTGTATAAACCAGCACCCTCCGGCAAGTGAGAGGTTTGGCTTATGGGCAGCGAGTACCTGGCCCGTATCAGAGGCTGATTGCTGTTTGGTGTGAGTCTGAAGACTGTGTTACATCTGGACACTCTCAGTGCATCCTAGTTCATATCTCTGTTATTTTTGATACTGCTGCTGGATGTTTTTCAGAATAAAGGAAACGCCTGTTACACATGTAGTTTTTGCATGAACCATGTCAGTGCAAAAGTAGAGTCAGGAGGGAGTGGAACCTTATTTCCTGGTACATCTCTTCACCATGTGTCAGATAGCACAGCTCATCAATGTATCCTTTTGCTTCCAATTGCTGGTTGCACTGAGCTTGTAGAACTGAGTTTGAACTGGATTTTGTCCTGCTCTTTGCATTAATCAACTTTAAAAAAAAAAAAAAAAAAAGAGCAAATTTACTTCTGCAAACTTCCTTAAGCTTTCTTTGCCTGAGCGGGTATTATTAAGGTCGTTAGGCCCTCTGAAAGAGCTTTGTGTGTTTGGTGATATGAGAGAAAGCAAGCAAGCTGCAGTGCGAGTCTCGGATCCTTCAGATGAATTAGTGAGCCCAACAGATGAAAAATTGCACCTTGTAAAGCATATGCCCTTTGAGAGATGTTGCTCGGAGAAGCCCGTTTGTTGTTCCCAATTGTGAGATACCCCTTTTTTTCAAGTCCTGTTCTGGAGCACAAAGAAAGTCACTGACATTTCCCATAAACTAGGTGCTGCTTTGTAGCTCTCTTTGCACAGGGGTCTGTTAGATATTTGGATTTTCTTACTGTCTCTGAGGTCAGTACTAGATCCCCACAGAAACTGAGAGTTTCATCTTTATGCAGCAGTGCTATTCATTTAGGGAGGAAAACGATGGTTAAACCAGTGGTTACCCACGTAGGTGGGTGTCAGGATAATGTAAAGTGCATGTCTGTATCTATGCACCAGTATAACATGCAGTTAAGGGCAGCGCCTCTTGTGTGGTGGAGCTGTTGCGGTTTGACTCAAGGCTAACTGACCTGGGCTTTTTTTTCTTCTTCTTTAGTGATGATGGCCAAGGAGAAACCGCCAATAACTGTGGTTGGAGACGTTGGAGGAAGAATTGCCATCATTGTGGTATGACTGTGGAGAGGACGGGGGGGTGGCTTCCTCCCAGCATCTTTTCTTGAGCTGCTTTATCCCAGAGGGTAGGAGGGACTGCTGGTGTAGGGGTGGGAACATGATTGTTACCACTGTTTTCTCCAGTTTTGCTGGCGGCTTTGGTTGTTTCAGCTTTCTGTTGAAAACCCTTCGTACTTCAGCGCTTTAAGCCCTGAAATCTCCTTGCTCCCTTGAATCTACAAATGTCAGATGTCTACAAATACTCAACAAATCCAGGACGTGCAGAGAAATCTCCTGAAGTGTTTAAAAAAACCCCAACCAACCAAACAAACAAACTTGCTGAGCTTCTCATACTTGCTGTGCCACACTGCAGTGTCAGTAATCAACATGCAGCTACTATCACCATGAAAAAAAAAAAATACCTTGCTGAAGATAAGCTCTGTTTGTGTGTGTGCACATGCAGGGACTAATTTGTTTCCAAGACACATTGTTTGTTCTGCATACTAGCAAAAGGGTCTGTACATTAGGGAAATGGCGTTCACAGATTTAAGCCGTGCACGTGGCTGTCCTTGCATCTCAACAGCAGCTGAAGTAGCCAGGGATTTTTTTTTTTCAGCTGTGTGCATGGCCAAAGCTGCAGTAGCTTGCAGATCCACTCCTGCCCTGCAGGCACGGTAAACCTGGTTTTGATGTTATTTCTGTTTCTTCTCAGGATGACATCATCGATGATGTGGAAAGCTTTGTAGCTGCTGCAGAGATCCTGAAAGAGCGTGGAGCCTACAAGATTTTTGTGATGGCTACTCATGGGCTCCTGTCAGCAGATGCCCCCCGTCTCATAGAGGAATCCTCCATCGATGAGGTGCGTCTGCTTTCTGGACTGCAGAGGAAGGGCTAGCTCTGGTGGCTGGGTTGATTTAAGGCACCAAAAACCACAAACTGATGTTCTTCCCCTGCCACATAGCTCAGCTCTGAAATGACTGGTTTCATCAGATGCTTTCAGTTAGCTGATTCTTCATTGAGGGGGGAAAAAAAAAAGCGTGTGTGATTAATACTTGTTCAGATCGGATCTGCTTCTCTGTGTATGTTTTCTCCCTAATGCACAGATATTAGTCATCCCTGCCTGGACACTTCCCTTACCGCACCTGGGTGCATGTGACTGCTTTCTCACTGTACAGACCTTCTACCTGTCCCTCTCCCCCAGCTGATGACAGGCTGTTGGGTACATTAAGACGCTAAGATTTCGAACCTTGTCCTTAGTAACAAACATGTCAGATCCTGCGATCTAAATGGACCCATCAGCCTGTGTGGAGGTGGCTGTTGTAGAGTGCTGGTTATGCTGGTCCCCTCAACAGATTGACTGTTACGTGGGGGAGACCGTTTATTTTAATCTTTTTTTCTAACATACAAGGATTTCTCCCCCTGAACTGTGAAACAGCAGGTACGCACCACTCGTGGAGTTAAACTAGGGTAGCTGTTTAGTGAGAGTGAGCATATCAGCGGCACAACTAATGGTCTTTTCTTTCTGGCACTCCGTAGGTGGTAGTAACCAACACAGTTCCTCATGAGGTACAGAAGCTGCAGTGCCCCAAGATAAAGACTGTGGATATCAGTTTGATTCTCTCTGAAGCCATCCGACGAATCCACAATGGCGAGTCCATGGCCTATCTCTTTCGCAACATCACTGTCGATGACTAGACCGGGCGCTGCCCCTGTCCTGGCTTCCACAAGAGAAGGAAATATGCATGAAAAGGCAATACCATAAATTATAGGCATAACACAACTGTTTATTCTTGTAGGAGCGTGAAGGTTTTCAGGGTCTTGAGCCATGAGATCTAATAGAAAAAATCAACCTGACCAGCACTTTACAGGTGAATAGAAGAGGCCACTGGCAATGGGGGGGATTACATCTTAATTAAGAGAGATGGAGAAATGAGGAGGTGTTAAATTTTTAAGTTCCTTTAATTTTTTCTTTTTTTAGTGTCTTATCTCTTGCCCTGTAGGGGTGGGGAAGAAAAGAAAAAAAGACGTAGCTGTCAGCTTATAAGAAGGGAATAGAGACTGCTCATTGCTGTGTGTGGGCAGCGAGAGGAGACAGCCTTGGGGTTTCTGTTTCTGACTGACTCGCCTGAGAGCGCAGAAGGGAGCGCTTCATTCGGGCGGCTGGGCAGGACTGCTTGCTGCTGGCAGAGCTGATCAGCAGAGCAGCTCCTTGCCAATTGAGTGGCCTCTCATCTCTTGCACAGCATAGCAAGGACTTTCATCAAAACTAAGTTAGCGGAACATCCAGAAAGGGCAGCTTAGGGCAACCCATTCGCAGGGCTGCTCGCATCCTTGTGTCGGGGCGCTGGGAACAAGCTCACGTGTATCTCCCAGCAGGGCAAGGGGTGCTAGTTAATGTGCTGGCCTTTTCATTTTGCGAGCCTCGGATCATTATTGTTCTTCAGTGGCAAGTCACGTGAGGGTCTAGGTCCTCACTTGAACGCCTGTCTGCACTGCAAAACCAGGTGCAATTTCTGGAGTTGCCTGGGTCTGATGAGTTGTGGCAGAGTCTCGTGGGGAAGGGGCGTTGGAACAATATCTGCCTCTAATGCAGCTGTGCTCTCCAAAACACTAACACTGAACCTGCAATAAAAAGCATAGGATTTTTCATTTTTTGGTGCTTCCTGTGAACCCTGTACCCTCTGGACAGCTGCTGTGTCTGTACCGTGGGGCTGTTGCTGTAACCAGGCTCACTTGGCAGCTTGCAGCCGCCTTCTGCGGGGAAGTAGGACTCACTGCTTGCTCCTTTCTTGAGTGACACTAATCCTTGGCTGGAGGGGACACTTGAGAAAGCAGCACAAGGTGCTTGTGAAGGACTTTGTCTCCAGAATGTTAAAAGGATAAATTCCCAAACTGTGATCTTCCCCCTTGATGAGGCAGGCAAACACACTCCAGTAAAACCTATACCACTTTCTAGCCTGCTGATGTGAGGAACAAAGCCTGCCAGAGGCAGTTGCTTCAAAAGAGCCCTGCTGGTGACGGGCTGTCTGTAGCAGGCAGTTGTTTAGCTTTGCTTATCCTTCAACTTCTGCCTACATCCTTCTCTTCCACTCCAGCATCTAAAATGTGTACGGTGCCAAGGGGCAGGCAGTGACTCTGAGCAGGACAAGCCTTGAACACCGGGCAAACAAGCGTGCCTCGACACGGGGGAGTTTGTCTTGCAGAATCGCGTCCTGTCTCGTAGCCAGTGAGTGTACATGAAAGGCCAGAGCGGTTGGGTCATCTCCAGTATCCAGCATGGATTAAACCTCCAAGGCAAATCCCACGAGGGGTGCGCAGGGCTGGATGAGGTCTTAAGGCTGTTGGTGGTTTCCCTGCATTTTCGAAGTACTACGAACAAATCACGGCTGTACTCTGTGACCACAGCGTGGCTCCTCGGCCTGGTGGAGTAACGCGGTACTGTGCTATAAGTATTATTGAACGGATCGACTGAAGTGTGTGAAGTCCTTGCGGACATCTGTATGCCCCCTTGTTCTGAGCCGCTACCAGACCATGCTCTTCGTACTGGAAGCCAGTGTTAAAAACATGAGCAGTATTGCTCTCCTCTCCCCTTCAAACTGCTTGTCAGACCTGCCAGAAGCAAGGTCAGGGCTTGTTGAGCGCTGTTGCCCCATTCAGGCTTGCCTTTACTGGCCTGTATTTGGGTAGAAACTGTGGAACCACGGCACCAGTGAGCAGAGGGTTGTGCCAGTATCCCCTGGGTCGTACTCGGGACCACAACCAGAGTTATCCTCAGGCTTCGCTTCAAACCTTACCCTGACTAGAAGCCAAAAGCAGTTGGCTAAACTGAATCCAGGAGATGTTCACGTCTCAAAATCCCTAACTGCTTGAGGAAAACTGGTACCCTGTATTCACTGGGTCCCCAAAGGTCACGGGGAGATGGTTGGTTGGGGCCGGTGTACGCTAGGACACAGCATCTGCCCGACCTGACCCAGCCTGGACCTAGGTTGCCATCACATCGGCATTGAACCTCAGCACTTTCCCTTCTGCCCCAAGATCCTTCCCTTGCTGTTGCTGTACCGCCGTGCTGATGTGGCCCTGTGCTATTTTGGGGGTCTTATAGCTTTTCCTGCCAGTCCTGGGTGCTGTCTGGAAAGCTTGACCAGTCCCTGGGTGTAGCTTTAGAGCTCCTGAGCCTGCAGCTCTGCCGGTTACTGGAGTTAAGGCTTAGGATCCCTCATAAGAGGGTTAGCTTCTTGCCTCGGTGCATCTTGTTCCTATCTCTTAATCTCTCTACTCCCTCTCTGAATGCAATCCTCCCAGCTTGGAAAAGAAAAATGCACACACAGAGCAGATCTATATGCTTTGGGTTTAATGCCTGAAAACGGTTATCACGTACCTTTTAAAAGAGCCAGGCGTCTGTTCTGTTTCCTGCTTGCCCACCCTCATCCTTTCTTGGAAATTGTCTTCGAGTGCCTCGCCGAAGGAGGGAGATGTCAGTGCTCTGACTGTGTGATGGTTGGACCTGGAGGTTTATGAAGTTCTTGTTGATTATTTTTGTAAGTACTTGCCTGATGGATCACTCTGGTTCAAAGATTTTTCCCAGTGTTTGAATACTTTACTTCCTGGGGTTGTCTGGAAGCATGTGTTTATCTGCGTGTCTTTTTCCCCTGCTTATACGGCTCTCTGCTTTGGAGCAAGAGGCTAGAAATCCCTGTGTTGATGCTGTCAGCAGCAGCCTTCCACCATTCCCACGTCTAAGGGAGAGGGTAAAATCTGTCATGCTTTTGATACTTAAAAAAAAAAACCGAGGTGCTTCCTTGCCGGGACTGGTCTCCTCCTGGAGAGTTTCAGACCGGAGCAGGCTCTGCCACCGGCAGGTATTGTCTCTCTACGCATGGCTCAGCCCTCCTTCGCAGGGACAGCTCGGCCTGTGAGGGAGCTGCGTCTCCCTGGGCACGGGCTGCAGTAACCTGCCTCAAAATACTTGCTTTTTGGGTATTGAGGTGGAAAATGCAGCAGGGAGCCTCGGCCGGGCCCGGGCCGGCGGGGGCGCGGGGCGGTGCCCGCCGGCCCTCGGGGGCGGGGCGTCGCCTAGCAACGGGGGACGCTACACTCTCCCCTCCCCTGTAAACACGGACACGTGGACAGCGGGCTCGGCCAATGGGTGGCGGGGAGCGGCGGGGTGGTGGCCAATGAGGAAAAGGAAGGGGCGGGCTCAGGGCGAGGGTGGGGCCGGTGGCTGCGGGTGCGGGGGCCAGAGGGAGCCGGGCTGGTGGTGCGGGATGGGGGGGGTTCAGGCCGGGGGGGGCGGTGGGCGGCGGAGAGAGCGGGGCTGGGGGGCTCGGGGGGGGCAGAGCTGGAGCGTCGCGGCGGGGCAGGGTCGGGGAGAGCTGGCTGGCGGCTGGAAGTGGCCGGGGCGGCGGGGAAGGGGACACCACGTCCCCCAGAAAGCGCTGCCCCCGGGGGGGGACACCCTGCCACCCGCTCCCCCGCCCCGGTTGGGATGGGGTTTGATTGCTTTCCGTAGTGGGGGGGGGGGGGGGAGGAGGAGGAGGAGGAAGGCTGCCGGCTGCCCGTCCCTCCTACCCTCCCAGGTCCCCTCCAGGCAGAAAGGCTCCCGTGCCCCCCAGGTCAGGCTCCGTGTTTTCGGGCAGGGCAGCAGCAATGGCCCTGCTCAGCCTCTCCCAGCTGCTGGATGTCGCTATCGGGACGCCTGAGGTCGGGGCCGTCAACTTCACAGCGCTGCGCAGCCTGCTGCAGGCCATGCTCGGGCACCTGGGCCTGCAGGACCTGCCCGCCCAGGAGCAGGGGCACAGCCTGACCTCCCTCCGGGGGGGGGACCAGCCTGCCAAGGCACACCCTGGCCTGGAGAAGAAGGGAGACAGGACAGAAGCCTGGGCCCAGGGCACGGGGCAGCAGCCAGGGGAGCTGCTGCCCGGGAAGGACCTGCTTCAGGGGACTGCGAGCAGCCCCCAGGTCGTCTCTGTGGCCACCGATGTGGGGCAGATGAAGAAGAAGATTGAAGAAAACGAGAGCGGCATTTCCAAGGTAGAGGCTCCTCCCAGTCCCCCTGGGTGCTCCCCCGCCAGACGCCCCCTCCTCCAGGGTCTGCGCCGCTGCTGCGCTGCCCTTAGACCAAGGTCTGGTTTTAGACCAAGGTCTGGTTTAAGCCCAAGCTCACGGCGGCACGTGGGGCTTCACTGCGGGAAAGGGATGCAGTTTTGGGTAGGAAGAGCTGGGGCTGAAATACTGCTCTGCTTGCTCTGGGTCCTCCCCACGTTGCCATCAGTGAGTTGTGGGGGGTCTGATAGAGCACCCGGTACCCTCAGCTCCACCAGCCGGAGGCTCAGCACCCCTGGAGGTGTGGCCCCAGCACCCTCTCCATCCCTCCCTTCCCCGCTCCTGACCTACGGCTGGGTACTGCGCCTGCTCCTTGGGCAGCTGAGAGGCTCCATCAGCACCTCATGGGCCTCATCTCCCACCACAAGTCCCCTTGGCTCGCCCAAGGGCTAAACCCAGCACTGGTGGGGACTGGAGAGGGGGCTTCATCCTGCACGGCACTGAGCTGCTCACGGCCACGCTTTTCCCGAGCATCCCCGGTGGGAAGAAATAAGCTCA
Organism: Gymnogyps californianus; assembly: GCF_018139145.2. Classification (NCBI taxonomy): domain Eukaryota; kingdom Metazoa; phylum Chordata; class Aves; order Accipitriformes; family Cathartidae; genus Gymnogyps; species Gymnogyps californianus. The sequence goes on along the minus strand of NC_059489.1, from coordinate 8,424,837 downwards.
GGTTCAAGGAAAGAGCCACCCTCAGCTGCAGGGCCGGATCCTGCCAGGGCTGGGACACCTAGGGAGAAGGCAGCAGGGAGAGTTTCCCCGGGTGGCAGAGCAGGGAGCGCTTGCCCTGCTTGATCGCTCCCCACTTCGTTAGCAGCGATTGCCACTGCCCTCGCTGCCCAGGCTGCGGTTGAGAGGGTGGCAGTGGCTCTTTGCCCTTTGGATCAGCTTCAGCTGCCTGGCACGGGCGGGCAGGGCTGGATCCATCCCTGCTGACTCGGGTTGTGCGATGGGCTCCCCCAGGGCAGGGGTGGGGGTCTCTGGGGAGCTGCTGCCCCTTCTTGGCTGTTGAAGATGTGATGAATGGTAAGTGCTGCCCGCAGTGCCCGGCGCTGCCCCCCCGGCTCTGTGCAGACCGCAGCGGGGGTAAAGGTCCTGGTCCCCAGGGACCCTCCCCTGGGGCTCACCCCCGCCACCCCCTCTCCTAGGCCATGGCTCTCTCCCAGGATCTCCTCGAGGAGATCGGCGGGATGAAGGCGGCACAGTCCCGCATGGGAGAGGACATCCAGGCGATCCAGGAGGTGCTTGGCTTGGTGAGCTGCCGCCGGTGCTCCCGGGAGGGAGCTGGGCCCTCACCCCCTCCCTGCCCCTCTCCCCATCACCCTGCCGCCCCAGCCCCTGCCCCACAGCCCTGGGTGTCACCCAGCATGAAGGGTACCAGGAGGGAAGAGTAGGAAGGGTGTCCCAAGGGGGGGAGCGGGGGAGCTCAGCCCAGCCCACCTGGAGCCCCCCACCCTCTGCCTGCCAGCGCTGCCCGGGGAGGGCAGAAACGGGCACCGCTGCCTGCGGTCAGGCTGGTGCTAAAGACATAACCGCATGCATCAACCAAAGCGATGCTAAGGCATTTTTTAACTAAACAGCCATAAAAAAAGAAACATGGGTGCTGGGAAGGAGGAGAGATAAAGATCTACCCGTGCAATACAGCCACAGCCCCCAGGCACAGCCCTGCCCAGCGTCCCTCTGTCTTGTGCCCAAGTTAATTTGCCGATGCTCCTTTTAAATCCTGCTCCTGTGTCCTGACTGCTGTCCCTCTCCTCGCCCCACTCCAGGGGAACTTCCAGGACGCTGCCGGCCGGCTGCCGGGCCTCCGCGACCAGATGACGTTGGACAGTGATGTGGTACGGCCGCAAGCATGCCCGGATCCTGCTCCAGGACAGGAGGCGGCTGCATCCCCAGGGGACCAGTGCACCCAGTCCCTCCGTATCAGGGCATGGTCCCCAGCAGCGCTGGGCAGCGATGCTGGGGGGGTCAGCGCTCCTGTGGGTCCCACGCCACCCCCGGCTACATGGCCGGGCTGACTCCTTGATCCCTTCCTTCCCCAGAAAAGGCTGAAGGAAAGGCTGAGCCTCTACCCGGCCCCAGAGGAGGTGAGCAACATGGTGCGCTGGGAGGTGCTGGAGGATTGCCTGGTGGGCAGCAAAGCAGGAGGAGGAGGAGGAGGAGGAGGAGGACGAGGTCTGTCGGTGGTGAGTGCTGGGGCAACCCGGCTGCGGGAGCGGGACCGCAGCCCCCAGCGCCTCCAGCCGCTGCACGCCCCGGGGCCTCTGCGGAGGTTTGCTCAGGACTTCTCTTCCCTGCGCATCCCGCTGGGAGGCAGGACCTGGCATGGGCAGAGCCAGGGCAGCTCCTTGGCTGGCCTAACAGACAGACCTCCTCCATCGTCTGCACCACTGACAGCCCACAACAGCTCCTCCATGGGGCAAGCGAGCACCCAAAACCCTCGGGGTGACTGCACAGCCCATGTCCTTGCTCGACGTTGGGCAGGACCACGGCTCCCTGTGCTCCCGGTCTCTCTGGGGCTGGTGGGTGGGAGGCAGGGACAGCAGAGGGACGTTTTGGGGCAAACCCTGGCATTTTGCACCATGAGATGGTTTCCAAATCCCACCTGGGGCTGCTGCTCCTGAAACGCAGGCGCAGCCCATTGGGCTGGGAAGCGGGTCTGGTCCAGCAGGTCTGGGGATCTGAATCCCATTGCTAGAGGAAAGAATGCCTTGCTGTTTTATCAGGTGGTATCAGTAGGGTGTTCGCTGATCCCCTGGATCGGCTGCTAAAACGACTCCGCAGGCACGGAGGCAACCAAAGGGCTAAGGGGGCTGGGGAGGGGCTGGGCAACTGTGGCTGCGGGAGCTTGGAGGGTCTCCATGGGGTGGGCACTTTGCCTTTGGGCTCTTGTGGGGTACGTGACTTTGGCCCCATGAGCTGGGGGTTTGGGGACAGGGGCTGGGGACAGGGCAGGGGGCCCTGGGTCTGTCCTTGCTGCTGCACTTCTGCCTATAAACCTGCTCCCCTTTGCCTCCTCTTCCCAGGAGGGCAGTGGGGGCCGGTCTGCCCCTGCTGAGCCCCTCACTTCGGATGCGGACACCCCACGTGGGGCAAGCTCAGCACTGGGGCCGAAGGGACCAGGGACACAGCCTGCACCCAGGACCAGCAAAGGAACCAGCAAGGAGAGTCCAGGGACGCAGCTTGGCTCCCTGGGGACGCAAGCAGGGATGCAGAGAGCACCGGTGACCCCTGAGAAGTGGGCAGGCGCTCCCTCAGATCGGATGAGGACTTCTGATGCCAGTGCCACCACCGCGGGGACACAGCCAGGGTCCCCTCACACCAAGACCACCACCCCAGGGACACAGCCAGGATCCCCCGGCACCCAGACCACCACCCCAGGGACGCAGCCAGGATCTCCCAGCACCCAGACCACCCTGGGGACGCAGCCAGGATCCCCCGGCACCCAGACCACCCTGGGGACGCAGCCAGGATCCCCCGGCACCCAGACCACCCCGGGGATGCAGCCAGTATCCCTTGGCACCCAGACCACCACCCCGGGGATGCAGCCAGTATCCCTTGGCACCCAGACCACCACCCCGGGGATGAAGCCAGTATCCCTTGGCACCCAGACCACCACCCCAGGGATGCAGCCAGGGTTCCCTGGCACCCAGGCCACCACCTCAGGGATGCAGCCAGGGACACCCAGCACCCATACCTCCATCCCGGGGATGCAGCCAGCACCTTCAGGGACCCAAGGAGGAGGAGCAGGGGTTCAGCCAAGCCCCCCTCGCATGGAGCCCAGCCTTCCTGGCACTGAGAAAGTCCCCGCTGAAGCCACCCCCAGTGCTCTGGGGACACAGATGGATGCCACAAGCCCCAAGGAGGGAGGCAAGGCTTTGCCTAGCACACAGCTTGCCCGGGCAGGCCACCCAGCAGCGGGGACCCTCTCGCCGACAGCCCAGGGGTTCGAGATCCCCCTCGACGCCGATCCCAGGGCCACGTCCCCTTCACAAGAGCCGGCCATGCCCTGGGGGTCCTCGGGCTCCAGCAGTGCCTCTGGCCGCTACGTGGAGACGGTGGAGGCTCTCCGCCAGATCGGGCAGCTTGGCCACCTCTATGCCGCTCTGAAGGAGCAGGTGGCCCAGCTGGAAGCCACCAAGTCAGACCACACTGAGCTTGAGAAGCTGCGCCTGCTCTTCCCGGAGGGAGGTGGGAGCCCTGGGGGGGCTGGCAGGGGGGTGTTTGGCTTGGGGACACCCTGGGTCAGGGGCTCATTGTGCTCAGAGCCTGGCCCGGGAGGGTGAGACCCCCTCACCGACAGCGTGTCCCCTTGGACCATGTCCCTCTAGACCAGGAGAGCATCGCCAGCGTCCTGGCCGACCTCCGGGGCCGGGTGTCCTCCCTGCAGGGCCTGGCCAGCGACCTGCAGGGTGAGAAGGGGAAGGTGAGCTGGTGGCAGTCACTGAGGGGGCTGCAGGGATGCGGCGGGGGGGTTTGGGCAGGGTGGGGGCAGCTGAAGGGCCCCCATGCTGGGATGACACAGAGAGCTGTGCCCTGACTCTGCCACCACTGCTGTTCCCAGATCAGGCAGCTGGAGGATGCCCTTGGAAAGCTGGGGGTGGCTGGAGCCGACTGGAAAGTGGATGGCAGCAACCAAATCACCCTGCAACTGGGGTAAAAGGACGGGAGAGGGTTTCCTACCCCACGGGGCTGCAAGGGAGACTGGGGGCACTGGGACGATCCCAGTCTGGGGGGCGAGGAACACCCTGCAAGTGGCCCCATGGAGGCTAAGCCTGCCCGTGCCCCTGTCTCGCTGGCCAGGTCCACGCTACAGGAGATAAAGCGGGAGCTGAAGGAGCTGGGAGAGCAGCAGGAGATGACCAAGGCCACGCTGGAGCAGTTGGTGACCAAGACGGCCGACCAGCTGCAGGAGCAGGTGAGGTCCGGGGGGAGCGCTCCCACTGCCCGCCGGCTCGGCAGGGTGGTCCTGGTGGGGGTCCTGGCCACATCCCCTGGCTAGCTGGGGCCATCGAGCCTCCACGGCATCCGGGCTTGTTGGCTGCATCCGTCCCATCTCGGAGCTGATTCCTTCTCCCCTTCCTGCAGCTGGACGAGCTGAGGGCGACGGTGGAGAGCGTGGGGCAGGAGCAGGCAGAGGCACAGGCAGCGTGCCCCATCTGCAGCACGGACACCAGCATGCAGGTGGGGCAGCTCCTCCAGCGCTATGAGAAGCTCCAGGAGCTGGTAGACTCCTTCATGTCGCAGCAGGCGGTGAGCAAGGTGGTGAGGCAGCTGCCAAGGAGGAGCCAGGTAGGAAGATGCTGGCATGGGGGGCTTGCGAGGGGGTTGCCGGGACCCCCCCGGCTGGTTGTGCTTCATTGTAACACGGGGGAGCCCCTCGCTCCCCCCTGAATTGGCTTGTACAAGTCAGCAGCATGGAAGGAAATTCAAGCCTTGGTGCACATGTCCTGCTGGCACTGATAGCCCACGGCCACCGGCCGAGTAACCCGGGTCTGTCCCCGCGGGGCAGCCAGCCCCCCCTTGCACGGCACTGCCTTGCTGTCTTCCTCCCTGAAGCAGGACGAGGAGCTGCTGAAGCGCATCCAGGCCACCATCGTGCAGGTGCAAGGGGACTACGAGAAGCTCAGCTCCGTCACGGGGAACCTCCTGGATGACCGTCACCAGAAGCAGAAAGATATCGAGGTAGGCGGCTGAAACCCCCGCGGGGTCAGAGCATCTTCCAGGCAGACCCCAGGCTGGGGACCACAAGGGATTTGTCCCCCTGCCAACCTGCTCGCAGCCCTGTGGAGGTTCAAACTACCTTTCCCAGAGGTTTTTGGGGAGGAGGGGGAGCAAGGGGTGCTCGGCTGGCCGGGAGGCAGCTCCGACCCTTGCTGCGGTGTCATGGGATGCTTTCTGTGTTGGAAGGCTCTGTTCCAGTCCCTGGAGAGGCTGGAGAAGGAGAAAGCGGACAAGGAGGACCTGGTGCTGGGAATCGATGTGGTATGGCCTCGAGAGACCCTGGTGCCAAGGGGGTCCCGGGCAGGGTGACAAACACCTCTTGTCCCTTGGGTGCTCATGGGGGCTGGGGGGAGGGAGAATTTCCAGACTGGCTGCGGGTCTCTCGCCAGGTCCCTCTGTCTCCCCTGGGATCCCTTTGGCTGATGGGACCAACCCCACAGGGGTGATGGGGTGAGCGGGGCCACGTAGCCGCTTCTCCCTCTCCTCCCGACACGAGCTGGCCCTGCCCATCGCACCTCCGTCCTTTCCCCACCACCCTCCTGCCTTTCCCTGTTGCTAGAAAGCAGACAAAACCGCCCTGGCCGGCAAAGTCAGTCGCACCCAGTTTGACGCAAGCATGGAGCGGCTGAATGAGTTGATCCAGGAGATGCTGAGCCGGGTGACGGGCCAGGAGCAGGGCTGGCACCAGGTCCAGCAACAGCTCAGTGAAGAGATGGACTCCAAGGTGAGGGGTGGCTCGTCCCTGCTGCGCAAAACTGGCTCCTTCGAGGCTTGGCAGCCTAAGGCAGCATCTGTCTGAGGATCCCCCCCCTCCTGGCTTTTCCCTGGGGACCGCGATGTCCCATCCCGGGGCAGCTGGCTGAGGCTGTGCGTCCGTCCGCAGCTGGACCGCCTGGAGCTGGGGCCTTTCCGGCAGCAGCTGGAGAAGCACTGGAAGAGCATCCTGGAGCAGCTGAAGGAGAAGGCGCCGCCAACGGAGGCTGATGATGCGGCTGGGATTAAGAAGTGAGTGTGATGGGGACGGGGATGGCTTCGGGGACAGCGCTCGCCCCGTTCCCTCCGGCTATCACAGCTGGTGCCCACGTGGTACCCTGGCATTGGACCAATTTAGCCAGCGAACCGTGGGGATGCTGACGAAGTAGCTGTGCCTTCTCCTCCCACCAGTAGCAGATTTCCAACATGAAAGGAGGCATGAGGAGGGGGCACCTCCAGGATGGAACCCTCCCGAACCAAAACTGGGGTGTGGGTGCAAAGGCTTTCTGGAGCAAGGGTGGGGGATGGCGGCTCATCCCCCCGGGCAGGGGTGCAACACGTGGCGCCGCGGAGCTGGGTTGTGACCTGCCCTCCTGGCAAGGCGCAGAGGGGTAATTAGCGCTGACGAAGCCATGAAACGGGTGCGAGGGCTGGTTCGGATGGCAGGCATGGGCGCCTGTGCCCTTCATCTTGCATCCCTGCCTGCCCTGGGCAGCCACGGGCAGCTGCCGGGTTTCAGAGGTGCCAGTGGGGCTGAGGCGAGCGTGTCCCGGTCCTTGGGGCAGCCGTGACAAAGCTCATCCTAAAAGATGTGGGAATCCTGCATCCCCCAGGCCTAGCATTTGCTGCCAGGCTGGGAGCATCCCACCCCAGCAACAGGTACAGGAAACCCCCCCATTTTGTCCTTGCCAGCACCCACCAGTTCCCATGGGACTGGGGTGCTGTGGGTGCCCGTGGGAGTAGTTCCCATGGCGGTGGTAGTTTTTGGGCGCTCCCCTCTGCGGATTCTCCGGTGCCTAATATGAGGTGGAGCTTTTTCCCAGGTGGGAGCCCACAAACAACCGCTCTCCCCCATCGTACCCCTTTTATTTTGTAACCAGCCAGCGGGCTGGGACCTTGCTGGGGTGGTGGGGTATAAACCAGGTTCAAAACCCTGCCGTTCCCCCCATAAACGCCATAACTCACTACAGCAAAGTGCCCAGCACCTTGCTGCTGCCTGCGAGCTGCCTGCCTGCATGCAGGCAGGGCTGCGTGTCCCCCCCCAGGAGCTCACCCAGCCCTTTTCTCCCCCCCCCAAGGCAGCTGCTGGCCCATTTCCACTGTGTGTCCTGCGACCGGCCCCTCAGCATGCTGGTGCCTGGCCCGTGAGTAGCACCCAGCACCGGTGCATCAGGGGGCTGAGTGGGTGGGATGGGGGAAGATGGGTGCTGGCGGTGCCCCGCTGTGCCAGGCACGGGGGTTAGGGTGTCTGCCTGGGGGGGTCCGACCCTGCCAAGCCGCCTCTACAGCCATGCCCATCAGCAGGGGGACAGGGACCTCTCCCCGGGGGGCAGCGGGCAGGGGGATGCTGTGGGGTACGAACCTGTGGGTTTTGGGGTGCTGCCCTGAGCCAGGGTGGGTTGTTTGACCCCTGTCACCCACCCATGGCTCCTGCCCTCCCCAGGCACATCGTGGCCATCCCGTCCATGCCGCCGCTGCCCCCCCGCCTCACTGGGCACCCCCATACCGTCCTCGAGCTGGAGCAAACACAGCAGTACAGCCACAGGTAGGGGACACGTGGACCCATCCCCGGTCCCTGGGGTGCAAGGTGGCCCTGCCCTGGCGAGGGAGAGCTCTTCCCTGGGTGGGGGCAGAGGGGTTCGGGGGGGCCTGGGCAGGGCAGGGGAGCAGAGGTGTGCCGCGGTGGGTCAGCTGTGCTTGCCCCGGGTCTGTGGGGTTTTACAGCCCCCCCCTGCGCTGCCCCGTCTAGCCCAGGTCTCTGTCTCAATGGCACTGAAGCCACATGTGATGCATTGTGTCTGGTCTCAGCCTGACCTCAGGCTTGGTAGGAAGTCGGGTGCCTCCTGTGAAACGAGTCGCCAAAATTAAGCACTGCAGCTGGGACAGCCCAGCTCCTGCCTCCTGGTGTCCCCTGTGTAGGGTGCAGGGACCTGCCATGGCCATGGCCGTCTCACCGGGGCCGTGGGGAAAGAGCAGATCCAGCACGGCTAGACGGGCGTGGGTCTCCTGCAGCAGTCGGAGGGGAGCCGGGAGGGACATACCCCACCGGGGAGCACCCCCCTGGCCCCCTCTCTGGTGTAGTAGGGTGAAGCACGGGGTGCCACGCTGCTGGGTGCTGAGCATCCCTGTGCCCCGTCCCACAGGGAGCGGGCGGCCGAGTGTGGGTACCCCAGCGTGCCACGGCACTGCGGGGGCCGGCACACCCTCACCCACCCGCTGCAGCGCTGCCCGCGCCTCCAGCCCTTCCCACCCAGCGCCCCACGGCCGATCCAGCCCCCCACCCTGCTCCCCATCAAGGTAGGGATGACGAAGGTAGGGATACGGCGGGGGTGACTGAGGCTGGGAGGGTGATGCTGAGCATCCGGGGGGGATCTATGCCTCAGTTTCCCCAGGCAGAACTGAGTGTGGGAGGGTTGCTTGGGGATGCTGAATTCGGCCCTGTGTTTCAGCCAGCCCGCTCTCTCCTTCCCAGCACGACGAGATGGAGCTGTTGGGCCAGGATGGCCACATCTACAGGGGCCGGCGGGACGGGCAGCTGCCTGTGCTCGTGGGCAAGGAGGGTACGGCCAGGGCATGCTTGGGGACGGGATCTGGCGGGTGTGAAGGGGACAGTGGGGTGGGCAGGGCGCCCACGGGGTGCCAGGTTTTCCCCCACTCGTGTTCCCCCTGGCTCCCACCACCCCAGCTCCCTCTGGTCTCTCCTGCCAGGCTTCCCGAGGGACAAGCCCAAGCTGTCCCCAAGGCAATGGGATGCCCGGGACTCCAGCCGCCTGCTCTCGCGGCCTCAGACTGCCGGTTCCTCGCTCAGCCAGCCGGGTAAGGCCCTGTCAGAGCACCGGGGTGGGGGAGAGGGCACCCTGCTGTCTCCCAGTGGGTGGGGGCGAGCAGGGGTCTGTGCCCACAGCCAGGCAGGGTGGGATGGGGTCTGGGGTCTGGGGTGGGGAGGGGCGGAAGCAGGATGGAGGGGGAGGACTGGTGGATGGGGCAACCGGTCCCCGTGTTGAAGCCGGAGCGAGGTGGGGTGATGTGAGGGGGCAGGCCTGGCCAGTGTGGGTCAACAGCCTGTCTGCTTCAGGGTGGGGGCCAGGACCCCGTTTCTGGGTGTCTCTGGCCGGGCAGGTGCCCCTGCTGCCTGCCCCGTCCTGGGCTGGCAGAGCTGCCCACAGCCAGTGCCTGCCCCGTGGGCTGCAGGGGGGCTAACCCCTGCCCCTCGCCCCAGGCACTGCCGCCTCGCCGGAGCACAGGCCAGCTTCGTCCCACGGCCACCTCTCCCGGGCACCGGGGCTTCTCCCGCCCCTCCAGCCCCCGCGGGATGGATCCAGCACCCTGGCAGCTGGGTCGGACTGGGGGCCCCTGGCCAAACCCCCATCACGCCGGCCGCCAAGCAGGCGAGCAAGTGGCTCCGGCCAGCAGCAATAAAGGGCGATGGGCAGCCAAGAGCCTGTGTGGCCTGAGTGGGGTGGCCCTGGGTCGGGATCTTCCCATCATGCACAAGGAGGGGTCGGCAGCATCACTCATCCTCCGGCCACGTGTTGCCGGAGGAGCTGAAAACAGCCCCTGGCCAACCCCCTCCCAGGGTCTGTGCCGGCCCCGTGCTGCCGTGCTCCCCCTGACACCCCCTGGCCTCTGCGAGCCCCGTTTGGCCCCGATGGCCCCTGCCAGGGGAGCTTGTGGCCCCAAAGGGGGTCTGGGGGAGCTGGGCGGTGCAGTAGGAGGATGATGATGCTCAGTTGCTGCTGAAGGCGGTGGGAAATGGGGACCTCAGTGGGAAGGGCGGCAGCAGGACATGGCTTAATGCCAAAAGCAAATCCCACCCCAAGCCTGCTGGTTTGCTGTCGCTTATCCCGAGGGATGAGCATCAGCGAGCTGTTTTCCTTATCTCCTGGTGGAGAAACCCCCTTTATTACCCCCTTGTCCCTCTTCCAACGCTGCCATCGATGGAAAGAGGAAGGCACCAGCCCCACTGCTGCCTGGCTCAAGGCAGCTGATGCTTCCCACCTCTGGAGCACAGCACCATAACCCCTTCTCTGCCCCCAACCTTGGGGGACAGGTCCCCTCCTTTCCCTTATGCCACCCCCATGGCTTGGGGCTGCTTTTCCCCAGCCCCATTCTGCCACCCATCCCCTCACTGTCAGATGGGAGAAAGCCCCACTGCGTGCTGAGACCGAACACAAATTGTATCATGAGTGGAGAAGTACCGGGTAGGGAAACCGCAGTCCCTGGAAGCAGCGTGGAGGGGACATGGGGGTGTCATGGCTGGGGACACGTGGCTGTGTGCATAGGGAGCCAGGGCTGTCCTGCGCTGGGGACAGCCCCAGCTCCCCCATGCACACATGCAATGACATGGGGGGGGACGGACACAAAGCCGGTGGCACCTCTCGGGGTGAGTAACCCCAAGGGAAACCCCAGAGGCAGCCTGGGGGCACGCAGGCATCACCCCTCACTCCCCCCATGGTGTGTCCCTGGGGGTTGCCCCATGGAAATCCTGCTCTCCTGGTGGTTCTTCTCCCCAAATTGGGGGGGGGACCCCCCAAACCTCTCCCCCCCAGTGGCAGACCCTGTCCCTGCCCACCCTGCTGTGGTCCCCAGGCACCTTAGTCCCCAGGGATCCACCCCCCGGGGATGTTTTCCCTGGTGGGTCTGGTTTTTCAGGGGAAAAATGGGTGCTAAAAACCTGCTTTGGGGGTGCCTAGGTGGGTCCAGCAGGATGAGGGGTCCCCCCAGTGCTGCCTGCTAGTGGGATAACTGGGAGCACTTAGAGCAAACCAGTAGGCACCAGAGTAGAGCCAGCAAAGGACCATCCTGCACCCCATGGGTGAGGTCAGGTCTCGATGGGCTCAAAACCATCCATGCCCCCCCCCCCCCCCGGGACTAATTGCATTTGCAGGATATGGCCCAGCTGGGGTCAGCACCAAAGGGGTCAGCCCCTCTCCCACCCCCTGCCCCATTTGCTGCTGCTGGGACCCAGCTGCACCCTATAAATACCCCCCACCCCCCCATAAACCTGAGCACCCAGCTCCATGTCCCTTCTTGGGTGCTGCCTGTGCCACTGGGGTGGGTGAGTAGCCCCAGCTGGGGGCTTTTATTCTTTTTTCCTTGGAGGTTGTGCCGTGCTGGGGGTCTCCCCATTCCTGGGGTCTCCCCATCCCCTGGGGGATGCTTTGTTGCTGTGCCTTGAGCCCCCCAGCCCTTGCTGGCACCTCCGGAGCTGCAGCATTCCCATTTTGGGGGGTTTTTACCCCAATTGCTTGTTGCGTGAGCAGTGTGGCAATCGGGGCTGTGTTTTTATTCCATTTTAATTTAGTTTGGATATTTAAGCACTAAACTAGGGACTGGCGTGTCGTTGGAAGATATTAGAAGGGTGGTGGCACAGTGAGCGGCTTGAGAGGTTGGGGCCCAGGGCTGAGCAGTGCCCAGGCTCTGCCTGTCCTGTGGGGGAGGAGGTCCGGGGCCAGTGAGCCCCCATGTCCTCGGGCTGGTGGCTCATCTGCAGTGGGGGACACTCAGAAGGCATCACCCCCAGCACAGGGTTTGCCTAAAAGCCTGGCAGCCCTCGAGTATGGCAGGTGGGACTGGGCGTCCCTACGGTGCTGAGGCCTGGGGGGCTCATCACACGGCGATGGGACTCGCAGGGAACGGGCTGCCGGCAGGGTTTGCAAGCTGCAGTATTTTGTGAGGGTGCAAGATGGGGGTTTGGCTGCACTCCGGCACACGGGGGTCCTCACTGTGCTGGCACGGCACCCCCACGGCTCTGGGGTCTCCCCTCTGCCCCCCTCTTTGGGGACAGCAGCGATGGCTTCTGCAGGCAGCGCATGCAACTCGGTGCAGCTTCCCAGGGCTGCCAGCAGCTCCTGGGGGGGCCCGTCCCCACTGGTGACGCTGCGGCATGGGGGGCTCACCCCCATTCTCAGTGCCCTGCCAGGGATGTCCTCCCAGCAAAGAGAAAAGGCAGGGACAGCTGGTGTTAAAAAAGTGATTTTTTTAATTTTTTTTTTATTATTTTTAAATTAATAAAAAACCTTCAACCTGTTTTTTGTTGTTTTTTTCTTTTTTTTCTTTTTTTGGTTTGGTGTTTTTTTGTTTTGTTTTTTTTTTTAAGCAAGATTGATTTGAAAACTAAAAAACCCCCCAGCTCCCCCCTCCCTGGGGAAGGGCCATGAACAGCGGTCGCAGGGACAGGGAGGGCATCACCTTGATAAATCCCCCTAGGCCCTGGGGGTGCTGAGGGAGGGAGGACGGGGTGGGGGGGGTGTCCGGGGGGGTCTGTGCAAGAAGCCAGGCTGAACTTCGGAAGCCAGAGGAGAGGCACGTTCACTCTGGGCACCACAACAAGCGTCCGGGAAATCCACGGCCAGGGGGTTTGGGGCCAGCAGCTCCGTGCCCCTGTGGCCATGATCCGGGGTGCCGACAGCCGCCTCCATACATTTATTTTTTGTTATCCCCCCCTTCCCTCTCCTGCCCTGTTGCAGGGATGCTGGGGGGGGGGGGGGAGGAAGCCATAGGGAACCCCCCCCACACCCGGCAGCCACCTCCATGCTGCTGCTCCTTCTCTCTGGATTTATATAATTAGATATATTTATATATTATAGTTATATATTTAAAAAAAAAAAAAAATGGGGGGAGAAAAGACCAGCTAGCGACTCTTGCAGAGGCTCTTGTGGGCCGGTGCCCTCCCCAGCAGCGTGTCCCCCCCTCTAAAAATAATAAAACCTAGAAAATGATTCCAGTGCGTTTCTTGGGGAGCCCCTGCTCCTAACGCCCTGGCCTGGACCCCCCTGCCCCCCACCCCACCCCGATTTCCCCCCCCCCGCCAACCCAGTCTTATCTCTGGCCGTCCATGGTGGCCATGGCTTTCTGTGGGGGGGCGGCGGGCGGTGGGGCGGGGGGCCAGGCGGGCTGCGGGTGGTGCAGGTGGTGGTGGAGGCCGTGGGCGGTGGGCGAGGAGGGGGGCAGCCAGGCGGGCTGGTGGCTGGGGGGCGAGGAGGCCCAGAAAGGGCTGAAGCTCCCCGGAGGGGAGCAGGCCATGGAGGTGATGGGGCTGTTGCTGCTCTGCAGGCTCTCGGAGGTCCGCAGCTTGGAGAACATAGCCAGAGCGTCTGGGAAGTTGGGCGGCGTGGCCGGCGTGTTGCTGGGGGTGCACATCTGCAGGGGAGAGGAGAGGGTGGGCGTCAGATCGGTCATGGATGCTTTTGGGGTCCCAAGCCACCCGCAAGAGCCGGACCCATCACTGGGGGATCCTGACTGCATCCCGCACCCAAGAACCCCCCAGCCCCAGGGGATGCTCAGAGCCCGGGTCTGGCTGGTATTGGGGTATCCAGTGCTGTTGTGCAACCCCAAGGGTCTGGGTGGCTCCCCTAAAGGTGTGGGGGCTGCCTGGGGAGGGTCTCCAGCCCAGCCTGGGAAGGACATTTTGGACCATCCAGGGTGCTCAAAGCCCTGGGGTGACGCAGGTTTGGGGAGGGGGACGCTGCTCTGATGCCAGCTGCCCCATGGAGGGGAGCAGCAGGGATGGAGCTGATGCAGTGGGGTCCAGCATGATGGGTGGGGAGGGTGTTGGGGTCCCACTTGGCCCCGCAGGACCCTCCTTCACCCAGTTCCCTGACTTCCCCCCCCCGCTTTGCACCCCGTTAGGGCAGAGAGAGCGAAAGGCAGGCAGGGCCCCCCGGGACACGAGGCAGCAGCCGGGCCCTGTGCAGTTCCTGGTACGGCCCCTGCCTTCTGTGTACCCGGCTAAATTTAGCACCCTGCCTTCCTCCTGCCCGCCCGGTGACGGATCCGGCCCTTTTCACAGCCAATCTCACCAGCGGAGGAAAATCCCATGGTGGAGGGAACCTGGCCCCGCGCTGGGGCTCAGGGGCTGGCGGTGCCCGGGGCCCCCAGTTCAGCAAAGCACTTGCTACACCCTGAGTCCGAGAGCATGCTAAAGCCCCGCAAAGGGGATGTGCCGGGGGGGGGGGAACAACTTCACCCCAGCGGTGCAAAATAGGGTGGGCCCCTGCCCCTTTTTTTTTTTATCTCCAGAGGAGGGTCGCTGGCAGGGAGCAGCGTTGTGCCACAGGCTGCTCTGAACGCGTGCGCCGTGGGGTTAGAAATAGCGGCGCTTTGTCCCAGGGGGGAACGGTCTTGGGGGTACTTCTCCCCCACTGGACCCCCAGATCGAAATTCCCACGAGGATGCACGCACAGGGAAGGGGTATGTGCATGGGGTGCATGCGCGGGGCAGGGGGGATGTGCTGGGAGGGGATGCGTGGACATGGAGGTGGTACATGCACGGGGGGCTTCACCCTTCTGGGTTAAATCCGTCCCAAATCCCTGTCACCCTTGTGGAGCCGCAGCTCCCGCCGGAGCCCGGGGCACAGCTGAGCGGCACAGCTCACTGCTTGCAGGGACGTCAAGCAGTGCCAAGGGGCCAGGGCAGCGTCTGCTGCCTTTAGCAATGGGGGATCGGGGAGATGCTTCTGATGGGGAACAGCTGCTGCATCTCCCCCTTCCCAGGGTTTATCCCGGGATTTGCCCCAGCTGTTCCCCAGCACACACAAACACCCAAATCCCTCTTATAGGTTCCTTCTCATCCCCATCCTGGCTACTCTTAGTGATCACCGGGGTCAGAGGAGCGGCCAGGCGTGCTGCAGGTGCTCCCCACTCCCCCTTGCTGCGGCCAAACCCTGGCCAGGGGGGTCCCAGCCAGAGCTGTTCAAAGATGGGGTGCTCCCCCCGCCTCTCCCGGCCTGGGGGAAGCAGCAGACCCGTGCTGGCAGTGGGATGGATGAGCTCCCATCAGCATGTGGAGCTGGTGCACCCCAAAAATGCCATCACAGCCAGCTTGGCACTGAACGGGTTCGTGGCGAGCCGGGGACATTCCTCCCTTGCCGCCCACAGACTTTGGGAGAACTCATTTCAGGGCTCACCTCAAAGCGGTGGTAAGCCAGCTTTTTTTTTTTTTAAATAGCCTATAAATTTGGCAGTATCTGAAAAGATACTTGTTGCAAAAAAAAAAAAAAAAAAAAAAAAAAAAAAGAAATCAAAAAACTTCGAGTGACTGTGTTTTGAAAAAAACAAACACCACCGCAGCCATACACACACACACACACGTGCCAACCACCAGCCCTGGACTGAGGTTGGACGCGATGCTGGAGGAGGGACACAGCTCCGAGCTTCTGGGGTGGTGTTTGCCAGATTAATTTAAAACATTAATTTTAAAAAAAAAAAATAAGAAGAACTGCCATGTAATTATTGCCTTCCTCCTCCAACACTTTTTGCTCAGGAGCTGCTTGGCTGTCAGAGGGTCGGTCCCACCGTGAGCTGCCGCACCGACATACCAAACGGCTCCGGTGAGCCCCTTCCCCGCAGCCCGGACCCGTGCGGGTTTTGCGGGGTGCGGGGAGCCTCCTCTCCGCGAGGGTGAAGGCGACGTGCAGCCCCACGCCGTAACACTGCTGCACTCACAGCTTTGTTCTCCGCCGCTTGAAAAAGAAATAGAAACCGCGACCGTAAAACCCCTTGTCTCACCCCCTGCCCTGAGCCGTGCGGGGCATTTTAAGCTGCAGAAATCAGGATGCTGGGGGCAGAGGGGGGGGATAGCAGCAAAAAAATGCCAAAAATGCGAGGCGGGAGTATTCGGGGAGAGGGTGAAAGGTATTTTGTCACCACGTGGAGCACATGGTGTTAGGAAAACACAGTGGGGAGGGGGAGAGCTGTCCGGCTCCAGACCCTCCGTGCCGGGCTGGGTGGGAGCCGATGGGGTGGCCGTCGTTCTTGGGGTGGGAGGTTGGTCCCGCTCGGCCCCAGGGGAGCGCAGGGACGGGGAGCGGGATGGGTTTCATCAGAGCTGCTTTGCATCCCGCTTCCGGCAGCCGCCCGACAGGAATCACCCCGACGAGGCTTTTGGTGTGAAAACACGGCGAGGCCTGGATCCGGCCGGCAGCTCCCGCCTGCTCTCCCGTTCCCCTCTCCCACCGGGACAGAGGGTTTTCCGCGGGATGACCCTTTGCAAGCTCCCCGAGGCGGCGAGAAAATGCGCAGGGGGAGGAGGAATTAAAATAAAAGGGGTTTAAGCGGGAGCCGGCCGGCAAAATTACTTTCTCCGAGAGAGAGCGCTTGCTGCCGGCGATGCCGGGCTGGCTGGCGATTTCCTGACGGCATGAGAAAAGGGGGGGGGGAAAAAAGAAATCGGCTTAGCCCAAATCCGCTCCTTCCCCCGTGCGCGGCACCGTTTAGTTCCCTCAACAGGAAAAAAAAAAAAAAAGAGAGATGAAAAAACCCCCAAGAAACACAACAAAAACCACCCGGAGGGGAATAACTTCCTCCCCTCGGCCAAGGGGACGTGCCCTCAGCCAAGGTCAAGCGGCGTTTGGGGAAGGGGGGGGGGGGCGGCAGTGGCCCCCGGCCCGGGGAGCCCAACTTCCAGCACGATGCTCGCGGAGACAAACTATTTCCTGGCAGACATTTTAGCTCGTGTTTACATTCGCCGGCTGCGTGTTCCTCCGGGCGCAGAGCAATATGGCTGGCAGGGGACCTGACAGCTCCGTGGCCCTGGGGGGGGGGGGGGGCTGCAGACCCCTCGGGGGGGGGGGTTTGGGGTGCCCTGAGCTGGGTGGTGTTTGTAGGTGGGGGGTTTGGGGGTGGTTGGTAGCTGCTGGGGTGGGTTTAAAGGTGGTTTTGGGGATGGGGGGGGTTGGGGTGGGGGTAGGGGTGCGGGGGGGGGGGTGAGTCCCACTTACCATCTGTGGGGGGTGGTGGCTGCTGGGAATGTTGGTCTCCTGGAAGAAGGCGCTCAGGGCCGTCTGTGGGGACAAGCTGTCAGCCCCAGCCCACCCGAGACAAAGGGGGAAGGAAAACATGGCCCCCCCCGCCCGCCCCACAGCCCCCCGCTCCCCCCCACCCCCGCAGGACCACCCCAGGGGGCATCCGTGGGTGCTGCCCCCCGCCAGGCCTAAGGCAGGGGGAGCCTGGTGCTGCCCTTCACCTGACCCACTCGGGATCGTGTGTCCCCCTCATGAAGGGGCTCCCCACGCGGGGGCTACAGCCCACCCCTCTTGTTTACACAGGGTCCCCCCCAGCGGGCCCCCCCGCGGCCCCCCCGCCCCCAGCTCGGGATGAGGGGGGGGCGCCCCGCGGCTTCGGGCGCTGGGCCGCAGCTCGGGTTACGGCCCGGGTATAAATAGACCCGGGGGAGCTCGGAGCCGGTTCCCCCCCCCTCCCCCCGCGTGGGTGCTGGGGGGGGGGCAGCGGCCCGACCACGCGTGTCCGTGGGCCGCGGCTGGGCCGGCCTTCCCCCCCCCCCTTCCGCCCCGTGGCTCTGCGGGCAGGGGGATGGCGGGGGCTCCCGGTTTGGGGTGTCCCGGTTTGGGGAGGGGGGGCGGGGTGTCCCGGTTTGGGGGGGGGGGGGTGGTGTACCCGGCCCGTACCTCGAACTGCCAGTGGGCCGCCTGCAGCAGCTGCTTGGCCTGGTCGGCGGCGCAACCGGCCGCCAGCACGAACTGGTTGATCATCACCTGGTGCCGCAGCTCCTCCATGTTCACCGACATGGCGGGGGCGGCCCCGCCGAGCGCCGCCCTGGCTGCCCGGAGCGCGCCCGCCGCCCCGCACCGCGCCGACACCGGGGGGCGGCGGAGGGGGGGGGGGAACGGGGAGGGGGGGGGCGCGCACACACACACAGAGGGAGGCCCCGCCCCCGCGCCCTGATTGGCCACCGCCGCGCCGCCCGCCCCGACGGGCGTTCGGTTCGAATCTTCCAGCTGCCCCGGCGCCGCGCCCCGCCCCGCCGCCTTCCCATTGGTCGACGCTTGTGTTTTGGCTGCAGGCGGCACTTTTATTGGTCGTTGAACCCCGGGGAGGGCGGGGCGGCCGGTAGAAGGAGCGGCCCGAGCGCTGATTGGGTGCGTTGCGAGTTTTTTTTCGGAAGACGTTGGTGACGTCACGTTCATTGAGGAGGTTCATTGAGAGGTGCGGGGGGGGGAGCTCCGCTACCCTGAGGGCACCTCGGGGCTGGGGGGGCCGCTCCAGGGGGGCTTCCCCACACCCCCAGCAGAGCTTTCCCCCCGAGCAGGGCTCTCCCTGCTGCCCCCCCCGGGACCCCAGTTGCCCCCAGGACAGGGAGCCCCGTCTGAGGCCGGGGGGGGGGGGGCAGGAGGGGGGACCCGGCCTGAGTTCACCCACGTGCCCCTCCCATAGGAAGGCCTCGGCAGGAGGGGCCCAGGGGTTCAGGCAGAGCTCCCGGGTTTGGGCTTTGGGGTTTTTTTTTGTAATAGGATGTTTAAAGTCCTGGTGACTCCGAGCTTCAGCTGCAGCTTGCAAGGGCGAGCGAGGTCGTGTGTGTCCCCCCCCCCGACGCGTGTCCCCCCCGCCAGGTTCAGGGACCGAGCGGGACCAGTGCGATGCATGCCTGGAAGCGTTTAATTATAAAGGGAAAAGTGGCGTTTAAAACCCAAATTAATAAACCAGGGACTTCACAAATGGATGGCGTGAAAATAGACTAAGCTGAAAAGAGCCGTTGGAGGTTTGGATGTGGCGGTGGTGACAAGCCGGCCGAGCGAGAGGGAAAGAAGAGGTGGAGGGATGGAAACTGGAAGCAGCATCCACGGCCGGTTACCCCCAGCAGCCGGTGTGCAAGGGCTCGTGTGGGACTTCTGCAAAGTCCCAATGGTCCCATGGAAGTGGGGTCCAGCAGGCAGCGGTGTGACGGAGAAGCAATGACAGTGTGTGGTTTCCCCGGGCTGGGTATCGCCCCAAGGTGTTCAGGAGGGATCCCACTCACCGGCATGCAGCAATGGGTACGGAGGGTCCCGCTTGCCCAGCCGAGGTTTTGGCAGCTTCATCCTCCTGGGGCAAAACCAACACCGAGGCAGGTGGAGGTGTGAGAAGAGCAATTCCAGAAGCCGGGATCCCGAACCCACCTGCCTCCAGCACGCAGCCCCTTTACACGCAGCCCTGGAGAGCGCTCAGGACCTCCTGCTTGCCAAAAACACCCACTTGTGTGCACAGCACGGCTTCTAGCTGAGTTAGCAAAGCTGCGAGCAACCGGCCTCGGGTAGTGCCTGCCTGTAAAACCCAGGGAAACGCTGCTCGTGAGCCCTCGCTCACAGCCCAGCGGGGCTCACACAGGCAATGGGCATCCGAGGCCGTGGTAAAACACAGCATTAGTGACATTTGGAAAAGCAGGCAGGACCTTCAGTCCTTTGAAATGAAACTCTGTGCCTAGCCTGGCTGCAGAGCCACAAGACTGCTGCAAACACCTCGGCTTTTCCCACCGCGGCAACCAGCGGGCGGAAAAGCCCCTTTTTGGGGCAGGATTTGCAGCGAGGGCAGGATTCACCATCGCCCTTCCCTGACCTGATCCTGCTCTTCCATCCTGCCGTCAGGCATGCTGCCCTGCCACCCCACTGAGACCCGTGGGGGTGTGGGGTCACCCTTCCGGGCAGGGTGTGGGCTCCCAGCACCCTGCTGCACCCTCCCGGCCAGTAGCTCCTTGGGGAAACAGCCTGGGGGGCTAATGGTGGGGCAGCCCTCGTTAGGGCCTCAGCACCCGCTAATGAAGGGCCCATTCCCTCCCCAGCCGCTGCCAGCCTGCAGAGCTGCGCAGAGCTGGGGTCAGAGGCAGCCCAGGGGTGGGTTGTTGGCTCTGCAGTGTGTGCCAGTGACTGCTGGAGGAACTGGGAGTGGACTGGGAACACTGGGTATATGGACAAACGTTTGCTGCTGTGGGAGAGCCGCTCGCTCTCCTGTTTATCCTTCGAGCAAACTGCTGTGCCCTCCCGTGCCTCAGTTTCCCTCTTGGCACAAGGAGGCAGGAGCAGGATCCCCTTTCCCTGCCAAACGCACGCACCAAATGCCATGGCCGGGCAGCACGAGCGCTTCAGACTTGCATCTTGCCCAGCAGCAGGTGCATTTTGGGGTTAAACATTGCTTTTTCTCTGTGCATTGGATTCCCCCTCCCCACGGCCGTGCCGGGTCAGCCCCGCTGGGGTTTGTCCTGGCTTTACGTGTGCTGGGGTCCGGCACGGATGCGGCTGGGCAGGCTTGGGAGGGAACCTGCCCTCGAAGCCGTATCGTCACCCAGCTCCTGCCTGCGCTCCCGCGCTCCACTGCGGCACTGTCCTACAAAATCCTCTGCTGCAGTAATACACCGCTGAAAAAAAAGAAACCCGCAAGCCGTGCATGCACGCAGCAGCTCTGTGTGTAATGACTGCTGGGTTATGGATCTGCACGGGGATAACTTTGAATTATTATCTGCACTAAAACCCTGCAGTCTGTTGTGTGCCGGTAATGAAATGTGCTGGCTCTCTCTCCCAGGCTCGCGTTTCTCGCTGCTGTCGCTGGCTGGAGCGAGGCAGAGGAGCGGGGCTGCGCCGGCGGCTCAGCAGTGCTAGGCTGCGCTAGATTTTTAAATGATCCATGTGCAGAACAGGCTTCCCGAAACGTGTGTTGGGGTGAGCAGCGATCAGCCCCTGGGATCTCAGGGCTCCCGGCTGAGTGCCAGCACCGAGAGCTGGAGCAGGCTCCTGGCGTTGATATCGCCCTCGGCTCCTCTTCGGCCAACGCTCCTGTAGGCACCCAGCCCGGGTGTGACATCCAGCGGTGCGGACACAGTGTCACTGTCGGGGCTGCGGGTCCCGGTGTGACGGTGGCAGGCTGACAAACAGGGTACAAAGCTGCCCCCCGGGCTTGCTATGGTGGCGGCTGCTCTTTGGTTTGGCTTTTCTCAGTCGCTCTTGGGGCTGTGTGGGTAGAAAGCAATTGGGGAGGGAGATGCGTGTGTCCCTCTGCAGGGAGGGTGTGAAGGGGGGAGCCCCCGGGACGGCCTTTGCTCGTCGTCGCTGAGTAGCCGAGGACATCGGGGTGGCTGATCTGCCTCTCTGTACATCTCCCGTTTGATATTTATAGCACTCTTGTTATCAACTCAAATCAAAATCATGTGATGCTCCACTAACTTGCACTGCGGGACTAATTAATCACCCAGGGTTTTTAAGCGAGCGGTCGAAGGGTCCATCCTTCACCTTCATCTCCAAGGGCAAAATGCGAAGGTGCCCAGTGCTTCCCAGTAGCTTAATGCTGGGCAACTGGGGGAATCTGGGGGTGCATTGGAGTGCACCGGAGCAGACAGGCAGCTCCCTGCCTCCAGAGGCTATGCCTGGCAGATGCAGCTGCTCCGGGTGCAGAGCAGAGCTGGGAAGGCAGGATGGAGAAGATGGAGGTGTGCGCTGGGGGGGCTTTTCTTCTGCCCCCCGCCCCAGCACCGTGCAGCCCTGGGTTGGTGCTGGAGGGGCTCAGCCCCTGTGCCAACGGCTGCTCCATCTCCTCCCCCCTGTGCCAGGGAAAAGCGGGGGGCTTGGTCGTCTCTCAGGGGACACCCCAGCAGCTGGGGGGGGGGGGGGGGTACAGGGACAGAGGGGCTCTGAGCCAGCCTGGGGGATCCAGGCTGTCCCTGGGCTGGGGGTCCCTGGGGTGGGGTTGCTGCTCAGTGTCACCCAGCTGGTGGGGCTGGGGGCGAGGGTGGGAGCAGGGTGATACTGGGGTGGGCAAGGTAAGTGGCACCTGAGGGGGGGTCCTGCTGTGCGGGTGGGGGACACCGGGGCTGGGTGATCCCGGAGACAGGGGCAGTGCCTTCCTCCCTTCTCCCCCAGCCCCGCGGCATCCCCGAGCCGTGCCGCGGCGGGGCGGGGCGGGGCGGGGCGGGGGAGGCGAGGCCCGGCCCGGCCCGGCCCGGCCCGGCCCGGCCCGGCCCGCCCCGCCCCGCCCCGCCCCGCCCCGCCCCGGCCCAGCCCCGCATTGGCGCAGCCCCGGCGCTAGCGCGGAGGCGGTGCCGGGCGCGGCGCAGAGCGGAGGATGCTGCGGGCGGGGGCCGCCGCCGCCAGCCCCGGTCCCGGGCGGGAGGGCATCCCGCCGCATCCCGCCCGCTGAGCCCCGGCCCGGCCATGGGGGCTCTGACCAGCCGGCAAAACGCAGGGGTGGAGGAAGTGGATATCCCCGCTAATTCGGTCTACAGATACCCCCCGAAATCCGGTGAGCCCCGGGGGGGGATCCCGCGTCCCGGTGTCGCCGCTGGGGCGGGGGAGGGGAGCGAGCTGGGCGAGGAACCGGGCACGACCTTGCTGCGGTCGGGGATGCCCCTGTGCACCCCAAAGCAAACCCTGACCGCACGCAGCTGGGAGGGGCACCCTAAAAATCTAGGTCTGGTGCTGGGCACCCTGGGTCTGTGCGGCACGGCAGGGATGGGGTCACCTCTGGGTCTGCCCGCGGGGTGCCCCCTCTCCGGCTGCCCCTTTGCCAGCCAAAGCCGGCTCCCAAACTTGGCCGAGTCGATGCGACTTTATGATATTATTTTTATTTGTACCCGTGGTCCACGGCGCCAGGCTGGGAAGGCTGGAGCTCTTTTTATAGTCGGTCGCTGCGGTGCTGGCTGCTCGGGAAAAGCCTGGGTTTAAATTCCCGGGAGGATGAGGGAGGCTGGGGTGGGAGGGATTGGAGGGAATCCCTCCTTCCCAGGGCCCTGCCCCATAGCAGCACCCCAGCCTCTGCCATGGGGGAGACTTCGCCTTCCCCGGCTCCTCGCCCTTCCTCGAGGCTCGGCGGTGATGTCTCTCCCGCTCCTGAAGCCGGCCCTGTCTCAAACCTTGTGCGTGACCTTGGAAAATCCGTCCCTCCCCTCTGTGCCTTGGTTTTCCCTGCAAAGGACCGGGCTGAGTGGGTGTCCGGGGGGGGCCATGTGGGGGTCGCGGTGGGGAGGGGTGATGCAGTCCGGTCCTTGCGTGGGTAGCGCTTCAGAGCCGCAAAAATACCGCTATCAGCGGATGATGCCCGGGAGCACTGTGTGTGTGCGTGGGGATTGCCACAGAATCCTTGTGGCACTGAATATTATTAATAGGTAACTATTTTGGTAGTTAATAGGATAAGGTAAATGCTTGGATCGTTAGCGCTGTGACAAATTACTTGCTAATTACAAATAAAGACCTCCTTAGGAAGAATTACAGCTGATACAAACCCTACTCTTGTCCTGAAAAGCTGTGCTTGGCTTTTTTTAAGAATTTTAATCTAAAATCGGTTGCACAGCTGGCTGGCACATCTGTGGTGGTGGGGGTTAACTGGGGTGCTGTGGGGGTCGAGATGGCCAATCCTCGTCAGCTCGTCCTCCCGCGGGGCTCCCCCAGCTCCCCCTTTTATGTGGTTTCAAGGCCTTTGTCACCTTGATCCCAGCAGAAGCTGGACCACCCCATCTGTGGGTTTGCTCTCTGCAGGGGCTGCGGCTCCGTGCATTAAGGGTTTTTGTCTTGGGACTGCTTCTTATGTAGGGGCTCTCAAAATATCAAGGCACGAAGGGGTGGAGGGTGCCAGTCCTGTGCCCTGCTCTGGGGGAGCAAGTACACCCAGCTGAGCACTTCCAAACTCATCTCAGCTGGCAGAGGACACCAGGCTGATGCTTGACTCTGGCTTTCAGGGAGAAACCGGGGCTTTCAGATGTGCTCAGCCAGGCTGGTCCCACCGGTGGGGCCTGGGCAGAGCTGAGGGGGATGGTCCCGGTGCTGCCTGGGGTCCTCGGGGAGAGGGGCAGGAGGTGCCCAGGTGACATGGCCATCTGCACTGGGACGAGGGCAGGCTGGTGACTGTGGGAGATTACGGCTGGCTTGCTTTTAATCCGAGAGGGGATTTGCCTTCAGCGCTGCCGGCAGCTGAGAGGGAGGCAGGGGAGGGCATGCTGGGCAGAGGAGCTGATTCCTCTGTGGCGGCAGCGCTTCTCTCGCCTCGAATGCTGCCTGGAAACAGCCACTGGTTTTGGAGTGGCCCTGGTGGGGGTCTCGTGGGACCCCGGGGCATTTCCCTCTCTCCGCAGACATGGTTTTGGCTGTTCCGCTGCAGGCTCGCTCAGGATGGCTGGTGCAGCCTGTGGGAATAGGACAGCCACGTCTTGTCCCAATCAAGCATCTCCCCTTCCCATCCTGGGGGTCCCATCCCCTCCAGGCAGGGTGCAAATGGGATTAGTTAAGCCAGTATTTTGAAGTAAAGGCTGGGACTTACTTCAGTGGCTCTAATCTCACCTGGCAAAGGCGATGGGAGGGAGAGCAAGCGAGGGCTGTTTATGGAGCCCGCTGCCTGGCTAGTGGGATGGCTGTTGGGGCAAGTCCCCGGCTTTCAGCCCCTGTCCCTGGCTGAGGCCGGCACCGAGTTCCCCTGAGGCATGCGGGAGGGGGGACCGTGAGCGGGGCCCTGGCTGGGAACAGGAGCGAAGGGGTTAACCAGGCAGTGGCACCCCCAGTCCCAGGGGCACAACCGCAAGGTGGTGGCACTGCCATGGCACAGGGAGCAGCCCGGGGGGCTCCGAGGGCTGACGCAGCAGCGTTGCAGCCAGGGTTTGGCTTTGCCTCTGGCTGCCGCTGGCTCTGGCTGCCCGCTTTAGAGCGCTGAATTAAATAAGCCGCAGCACGCCAGCTCACCGGGCGGCGATGGGACGCCCCAGGCAGAAGCACCCAGCGCCTTTTAACCGGCCTGGGCCTCACCCAGGCGGTGCCGTGCCCATTGCAGCACCCTGTGCTGGCACTCGCTGCCGTGGGGCATCCCTGTGCCAGCACCATGCCACGGCCATCCGGCTGGGCTGTCAAGAGGCTGTGCAAAACCCAGCGCTTCCCTCACCGGGAGCGTGCGGATGGGCTGAAAATGAGCTTTTCTATTTTAGCCACTTTGGAGAGCGGGGCTGTGACCCTGCCGAAACATCCAGGCTCTGACGTTCAAGAGCCAGAGGCTGCATTACCAGAGCCGAGCCAGACCCCAGCAGGGCAGCGATGGCTCACGGGAAGATGCAGGACGTGTGCCACCACGTGCCAGAGCCACGGGCATGGCCACAGCACGCACCAGGGTCTGCGCCCACGGGGTCCTTGCCTGTCTGAGGGCATCTTGGCAAGGTGGCATCCCTGGCCCTCAAGGAGAAAAGGGTCTGACAGCATCATTGGCACCGTCTGGGGCCGGATCTGTCCCGCATGCTGGTGCCGGCAGGCATGGAGGGCACGCTTTGTTTGCCAGGAACCTCAGGCAATTTTGGTTTATTCCTCCTTTCCAGCAGCTGCTCCGTTCAGCCCTTCCCGCACGCTCACCGGGCCTCTGAAGTTTAAGATCTCATTAAAGCCTGGCTTTGCCTCAGTGATGTGACCATCCTTGACGGGCTTTCCTTCCCTGGGGGTAGGCGCTGGTTAAGGATTTATAATTAGCCAATAATAAGGTGGCTGTGGCTGGAAAGGTGCTTCCCTCCTCTGCCACCTGGCATTGCCCATGGGGTCACCGGCACCCGGCGGGGCTGGAACGCTCCTGCCGATGCCCCGGGCTTTCCCGTGCTGGTGTTCCTCTGGCAGAGCCCGGCGTGACTCAAGGCTCTTGTTTAACGGCAAGGTTTTTGGAGGACCTTCCCTGGGAGGGAGCACGGGGCCAGTGCGGTCTGCTGCAAAGGGGGAGCTGAAGCCCCTGGGCCATGCACGGGGTGTGCTGGGAGCCTGCAGCACCCAGGGGTGATCCCAACCCCTGGCAGGGAGACTGGGTGACGGCAGCATGGTCCTCACCTGCTCTGCCAGCCTATGGGAGCCCCCAGCACCCACCAAACCACGGCTGGGGCCATCACAGAGAGCCTGTGCTCCATTTTCCAGCTTTTCCCCAGTGCTGGGGTAGCTTTTCTGCAGGTTTAAATATAATTTTTTTCCATCTCCTGCTCTCACCCCACGTCGGTGCCAGGAAAAGTTCCGGACAGCCCTGTTCTCCCCCAGCCATGCTGCTGCAGGCAGCTCTGAAGGCCCTTTGCTCTTGGGTTGTTTTGTTTTTTTTTTCTTTTTCACATGGCCGCGTCCTTCCCCAGGGAGCTGCCTATAAATTATGTACGTGGAAAATGGGACCAGAAAGCAGCAGGCATCAATAATTGACGGTTGACGTTTCCTAACGGGCGCGCGGCATCCGGGCATCCCTGCGTGGTGGAGCCTTCGGGTAAAGCTGTATGGCCCCGGTCATCCCCCCTGCCCCGCCGTTAGATCCCCTCTCCTCCTCCCCTGTGAGCTTTGGGCTCGGTTTTGATTTTTAAAGGCAGTATTAAAGCCTGATCCAGTCCTGGGCAGCCGCTGCATCTGCTGGAAGCCAACTGCAAGCTCTGACTTCAGTCCCCACAAGCAGAGCTGCAGCCCAGGCTTGAGGTCCTTTATCTGCGGACCCCAAAGGTTTAATTGGGGGGGGGGGGGGCTGTGGATGGCTCTGTGCTGTTGGGTTTGGGTCTGTTGCAAGCCAGACCGCATTCCCGTGGCCGGCAAGATGCAGGGCGCCGTGTCTGTCCTCCATCTGTTGCCTCTCCTGACTCCTGGTGCTTCTGCTCGCCCCTCGCCATCCCTGTTGGCCTCCCCCTTTCCCTTCCTTTTCCCACCTCAAGGAGAAGTCCTGACCTTCCTGTCCCCGGATCTCGCAGACAAGGAGCAGGCACCAGTCGGCTCCTGGCTGGGCTGGGAGGAAAATCTCTCTTGTAGTTGAGAAGTGCCTGGCCTGGGGGCTGCTCCCAGCTTGGGGGACGGGACGTGCCAGTGTTTTGGCTCCGTGCTTTACCCTGCGAGGGAAGAAGGGACACCGGTCATTGCCCGATGTTCATCAGGGCCATGTGGGGCACTTTCTGGAAGGGTTGCTGACAACCTGGGGGGTCTACAGCCCCCCAAAATCTTCCCTCCTGCAGGTGAGCCCTTCCTAGGGAAGGCTGCAGGCTGAGAACTGACAGAACTCAGTTCAGTTGTGCTTTGCCCACCTTCCTGGCCGCGGCTGCAGCAAACCCAGGCAGATGTCTGGCTGCAGACACGCTGCCTTGAATGGCACACGAGGTCCGTGATGCCGGGCTTTGGGCAGGAGCCACCCTGCCCGTTTTGAGGGCTGCGTGCCTGGTCTGTGCTGCCCCTTCCCGGCAGCGTCCGTGGGGGTGTAGGAGCCAGGCCGGCTGCCCTGGAGCTCCCAGGGCTTTTGGTGCTCTGGCAGGACAGGCTGTGACCGCTGCCTCTCCTGCCTCCTTGGGAAATTAGCTGGTGTTTATGCAAAGGATTAGCGCTGCTCTCCGGCTCTGCCGCACCGGGAACCATCTCCCCTTCCTGCTTGCAGACCAGGATTTGGCTGCTCCTGCCAGCGTGGGGATGGTTGAAGGTCGGGGTGACCTTGGGCAGCTTAGGCCAGGCTGGGGCTCTCAGGGATTTCCCGGGCAGGGAAAGGGGAGCAGGCTCTGTGCTCGGGGAGGGACACAGCCAAAGCCCTGGGGTGTGAATCTGCTCCCATTAAATCCCGCTGGATGGAGCAGCCCCCCGAGCCGGGCACTGCTGTGGGGCTGGACCCCTGCACCGGCCTCTCCCCATCCCGGCTCTGTCTGCCCGGACTTCGGCCACCGCAGCGGCTGGGCAGGGTCAGGATTGCTGGCAGCAGCGGGTGCAGGCAGGAGAAAGGAGGGCAAGACAGGCAGGCAGAAGGCAGCCAGGAAGGATCGCTTCTTGGCCAGCTCCCCCTTCGCCTCTGCCTGCTTGGGGGCTGGCAGCACATGAGCTCAACCTGAAAGGCTCCCAGCAAGGTGACCGTGGGGACGAAGCCACCTCTGAGCCATCGATTCGGTGGCTTCGTGCTGCTCCGTCGCCTGGCTGAAGCCCCGTCTTCCCCCTCCGCTCAGGCGGTCTCTGTGCTTTCTTTCCAGGGAGCTACTTTGCCAACCACTTCATCATGGGCGGTGAGAAGTTCGACTCCACGCACCCCGAGGGTTACCTCTTCGGCGAGAACAGCGACCTCAACTTCCTGGGGAACCGGCCTGTGGTGGTGGGCACCGGGGTGACATGGGGCTGGGGGGGGACACGGGGCCTGGGCATGCCCCTTCCCAAAACAGTAGTGACTCTGTCATGGGGGTGCATGGTATGAGGCTGCTGGCTGTCACCCCCCAAGGGCAGAGCCAGCCAAGCACGCCCGGGGTGGCCCGAGTGGATTCTCTGATGTCTAATACAAGGGTTGGCTTCTTGCTGCAGCCTGTCCTCCATCGGAGACTGACCCGGGTCTCCTCTCAGCCTGTCTGCTCGCATCCATGCGCTCCACAGCAACATGCTGTTATTGCTATATCTCTCGCCTCGCTGCCAGACTGGAGTTGCAAGGGGTGAATAGGTTTGCGGGTGGTTGGGAATGGACTGGGCGATTGCATGACCTCTGCCTTTGGGTGCTGCTCTCTGCAGTACCCGTGTTGCGGGTCATCGGACCTGCACGTATCTTCCGACCCGCAAGGGCTGCTTGCACGCACAAACCCACCGCCTTAAAAACATCAGCTGGTGAAGGAGATGGTGAGGGGTAATGGGCTGATTTAGCCCAACTTCTTTTCTTGCTCCCTCTCCAAAAGCTGCTTTCCCTCTTGCCTTTCCTAGCTCAGCCAGGAGCCATCTCCCAGCCCAGATGGCATGGGGTGGGGGACATGCTAGGAGCGGTGCTGGCGTGGTGCGGGGCAGAGTAGCATGGACAGGAGCTGGAAAAAGTATTCCCCAAGCTCTAGCAAAAAAGAGAAGGGGGGAAAAAAAAAAAGGGGGGGGGGGGGTTGGTGGGGGCTGTGGGCAGCACCGATGGGTTTCGCGGTGCTGGGTGCTGCTGGCTCCAGCTGCTCCTGGGGCATGGGGAAACCCGGCTGCAGGGGAGGTCCCTGGACCCTGCGACCCTGGAGATGTTTCTTCTGCTCGCTGCCTTTGGAAAGGGAGGAAATGAGAGCGGGGCCGTCCCCACGGTGGGTTTTGGCTGCGGGGGCGAATGTCCCCCGCTCCTCCGGGCGCATCTCAGCGGGGCGGCTCACCAGCATCAGCCGGAGCAGTGGGGGGCATCAAGTATTAAAAAAAATTCAAGGTGAGGAATTAAAAGGCACCAAAGCTTTTCTATTGAGTCGAGATAAATTTGCCTGGTGCTAGTGGCCCAGCTCTCAAACGCTGCGTGCTCTGTCTTGGGCTGGCGAGGCTGCTGCCATCCCGGTTTGTGTCTCCTCCTTGAAATCAGCTTTGGCAGCATTTTGGCAGCATCGTACGGTCCTGCAGCGGGGAAGCACCCGGCCCCGGGCTGTGCCAGCATGAGGATCCCGGTAGAGCCAAGGGCCGGAGCACCCCCCAAAATCCGTGAGCGTTGGGTGGGCAAAGCCAGTGCCTTTCTCTCCATCCTCTGTGCTTCCTCAGAAAATGAAAAGTCAGCACTCGGGTTCTCTCTCCAGCAGCGAGCGCTGAGAAATCCTCTTGATTACAGTAAAAGCCTCTAAACTGCCCAGCGAGCAGTTCCCGAGTCAGACGCCCCGACAGCAGAAGCAGCAGGGAAGGTAAAGGAACAGCTTGGAAACAGCAGAAAGAATTAATATAGCGTTGCAAACTAAATTGCATTGCTCCAGCTTAATTACTGATGGCCCTGGGCTGCAGAGCTCTGACCGAGGTCCCATCTCCCTGGGGAGCGGGGGGCATTTTGCGGCTGGGCTTTTGGGTCAGGCCAGTTTTGGGGGCTCAGGGAGGGGTTGGGGAGGACCCGTGTTGTTTCTGGTCCAAGCCTGTGTCCAGACACTGTTTGGACATCTCTGATGCCACCTCCAAGACCTGTCCTGATGCTTCTTGGCTGTGATGCTGTCGCGTTCTGGCGTGCTGTGAGAGCCCTGGCTGGGCTGGAAACATGGGAGATGGCCAGTGCTTTTTGGTGGGGGATTAATTTTGGGTTCCTTGGGTGTCAAGGGCCAGGAGGTCTTGAAAAAATTGTGTCCCAAGTCCTCTCTGAGCCGAGCGCCTTGGCTGAGCTATTAACAGTGCTGCTGCAACGGGGCTGTGCAGAGCACCCAGAGGCTGTGCAGACGCTCCCCTCCATGGATACGGGATAATCTGGATTTTCCAGCTCGGGACTGGTTCCCAAGGGGCTGGGAAGGGCGTTGCAGGTTTAAGTAGCTGCCACCATGCTGGGACACCTGCAGGGGCCAAGGAGGGGAGAAGCTGCTTGCAGCACCCAGAGAGTATGGGGCGTTCCAGGGAAGCCGGGGACTGTTGCAATGTGCTGCTGGGTTTCCCTGCCCACGCAAACCTGCCTGGGTCGGCTTGTAGAAAAACCCCAAGAAAGACTTTTGAGGTTTTTTTTTTTTTTTTTTTCACTTTAACAGAGGGTGGCCTGGACCAAATGTCACTGTAGATGCATGGACAGCGTTTTTAAATGGGTAACGGTTGCAGTGAGGTGTTTTTCTGTTGTTTTTCAGCTTGATTTAAATTGAGGAGATGCAAAAAGTCCTTTAAACAACCCCTTTCTGATGTGCAAATCCGGCTTGCAAAATTTCATTCAAAAAAAACCCCAACCCCCCCAAGAAAGAGCCCAGATGTGGGTGTGAAAGAGCCCAACCGTGACAGCAAAGCGGTTTCTGCAGCAAGAAATTTGCCTGCGGTGCTTCCCCATCCTGCCCAGCCCAACGGCCCCCACAGGGCTGTGCCCGGGGGACCCGGCTGCCCCTTTCCTCCTCCATCACCCACCCCTGGGTGCTGTGGTGGGAGGGGGCTTGCACTCACGGGTGCTGTCCCTGCTGGGGGGAGCTCTGCTGCTTACCACAGGCCGGTTTGGATATGGCTTGGCTGGGCAAGGTGCAAATGAGCAAGATTGGATTGCTTCATTAATTTGAATAGCAGAGGAGGTATCGTGACATGGCATGGCATGTCATGACATGGCTCAGCGCCAGCCCGGAGGCCTTTTCTCACTTGCTCCCTTCCAGCTGCAACGGACGATTCTGCAGGTGCCAGTTTAGTGCTTGTGACTCGTTAAAAAGCTCATTAACAGCAGATTAATGACTCAGCCACCCTTTTCCCCTCCTGGAGGGGAGGGAGGGGGTGGCAGTGCCAAGGTGCCGTGGATTCATCTTCAAAGCGCCCCGTGCCATCAGCCGTGCTGGGTCCAGCCCAGGCTTTAACCTGCCTTTCGATGCCACCAGTGGGACCAGAGCCGTGGGACACCGAGGGGGGGTGATGCCTGGCTGGCAGAGGAGGGATGGGGCAGGCCTCTGCCTGCGCTGCCTGGTCCTGCGAGCTGCCTGTCGTGTCTCATCCAGCTGAGGCCTGCGTGGGTCCCCAGCCAGGGCGGTTGTGCAGCCCCGTCCGTCCCGCTCTGCAGGGCTTTGGGGATGGGGAAGGTGACGATGGCTTTGGGGACGGGGAAGGTGACGATGGCTTTCCCACGCGAGGGCGCCAGGGACACGGGAAATGGGCACCTGGCTCCCCACGGGGCATCCCCAAGTGCCATCTGCAATTCAGTCTCGTCCCCTTGGTATCGGGGTGCAGCGAGTGCCTCGCTGTCCCCAGGTCCCCCCATCCGGGCTGGGGGCAGCGCGGGGGGATGAAGGGACTCGGGCAGCCTGGCTTGGTTACCTATTCCCTCTCCCAAGGTAGCAATTGAGCCCTTTGGCTCTTGTGAGCATCTGCCATCCCCGATGGCAGCTGACGCCCTCCTGGCTCTGGCTGTCCCCTGGCACGCGGTGACAGCTCGCCAACGAGCCAGGCATTAATCCCGGTGTAAGCCTCTGTCTCTCCAACACGTGTTTGTGTCATCCCCCCGTGGGGGCTGATCCCTTCCTGGGGCTCAACCTACCTGGGAGGTGGAGAGGGGGGAGATGGGTCCCACATCCCTTCCCTGGTGCCCTTGGTCTCCCTTGGGTGACTGCAGTGCCGAGGAGAGGGTGTCCCCTCTCCCCTGTAGCCCCTGTGGTGGCTGCAGGTGGACAGGAAGGACCAGGAAGGACAAGGTCACCTTGGAGGATGGCTCGGCACCTTTCCCTCATAGTGCTGCTGCCCGCCTGGTCCTGCCCAGCTGCCCCGTCAGCTCCCCGCTCCGGGCACGGGACTGGCAGAGACCCTGCCACCCAAATCCCACCCATCCTTGGGAGAAAACAGGGAGGTTTATGTCTGTTCCTTGGCTGGTGGGCAGGGAGGGAGCTCAGGCCTCCCCCTGCCCAGCCTCATCCAGCAGTTCCACGCTGCATCAGCACCCTAAAAATACATCAGCAGCCGCCCGCCTGCCCTGTGCCCTGCATCCCCCTCGCCCTCCAGCCGAAGGGACAAGGAACAGCCCCTCTCTGCGTGCCCCCCCCAGTGAAACTGTCCCCTGCAAGGGGTTTTGGGCTTGCTTTTTGCAGAGGGATGTCCCTGTCATCATGCTTGGTACCCAAGTTCCAGTGGGAGCTGCGGGTGCTCAGCACCCATCAGGATGTGCAGGCCACCCTGGGTCCCTGCATACAGGGTGTCGGGTTGGGGCTGGGTCACTGGGGGGTCCGGGGACAAGGTCCGTGGCTGCTGTAAGCCCTCCACGTGCATCTGCCTTCACCAGTGTCTCTCTCGTCCTAGTTCCCTTACGCTGCTCCACCTCCTCAGGAACCCGTGAAGACCCTCAGGAGCTTAATCAACATCCGCAAGGACACCCTGCGCCTCGTCAAGTGAGTCCTGCGGCGGGGAACGCGGGGCTCGGCAGCCCGCCATGAGCCATGGGGAGAGAAGGGTCCGGCTGGATGCTCCCAGGGGATGCTGAGCACGGGGATGCTCTCATCTCAGCACGGGCGGATAGAGGGGATGAGCCATTGCTGTCCAAATGTGCCTCTTCCCCTCCTGGCACTGGTGAGCTTCCCGCATGCAGGCACTGGCTGCGCTGGCTCCACCACAGGATTAAGGGAGCTTAGTGCTGCCTTTGAAGTGCTTTGCTTTTTCTTCCTCCCCCACCTTCCAAAGGCTTTGTTGGAGGGAGGCCGGGGATTGCGGCCGGGACGGGAGGTTTGGGATTACGGCTGAAATCTGTCTGCGGCACTGCTCAGGCTGCAGGCATGACCTTGGGCATGCCAGGCCCTCCTGGCGTGCCTCAGTTTCCCCTGATGGAGGGGGGCAGCCCCTTTTGGGGCTATCAGTGTCGAGGGCAGCCTCAGGCCAGGGAATCAGCCCTGGGACACCCTGAGCCGCCCCCGAGGGGTGCCCATCTCCCGGACCCTCTGTGCTCCCCAGGTGCTCAGAGGAGGTGAAGACCCCGGGGGAAGAAGTCAGCAAAGCCAAGGTGCACTACAACGTGGAGTTCACCTTCGACACAGACGCCCGCGTGGCCATAACCATCTACTACCAGGCGAGCGAGGAGTTTCACAACGGGGTGGCGAGGTGAGGAGCCCCAGCCTGGCGTGTGTTCCCCCCCGCCCCCAGCCTGGCCTGTGTCCCCCCAAGCCTGGTGCGTCCTCTTGGCCAGGGTGTGGGGCTCTGCTGATGGACGTGGAGCCTCTCCTCCCTGGAGCATCTCCCCTCCTCGGGGCACGAGGCAGCTGCTGGCAGCGCTGAGGATGGAGGTGGGCTCCTTGCCTCCCCCGGGTGCCACCGCCAGGTCCCTGCCAGCCCCCGCCACCTCCTTCCCTGTCCCGTCCTGCTCCCTCTTGTTACCTCCAGGTCAGAGCTGAGACCAGGAGAAATCATTGCCCCTCCTGGTCCCCGCCAGGTTGGCTGCGGGTTTGTCCCTGTCCCCTCCTGTCCCACGCTGGCTGCCCCGGGGCTATTTTAGCCCTGTGCATTATTTTTAGTTCTTTTTAGGACTTCTTGCCTCAGCCCCAGGAGGTATCCAGGAGGGGAGAGGAGGAGTGACCCCCCTCTCTCCCATCTTCTCGGCATCCCCGTGAGCCGAGGGACTGGGAGGAGCGCGGGGACACCCGCAGTGCCCCTGACTCTGTCCTCTCTCCATGGGACAGCTATATCCCCAGGGACAACAGCCTGCAGTCAGAGACAGTGCACTACAAGCGGGGGGTGTGCCAGCAGTTCTGCGTGCCCTCCCACACCGTCGACCCCTCCGAGTGGAGCGAGGAGGAGGTGGGTCCCACTGACCTGCGGCATCGACTGCGGGGTCGGGTACAGTTACGGATGCGGGCTGAAGCCTCCATCGCTGCTCCATCTCACCAAGCCTCTCCTCCTGTCTCTCTCCAGCTGGGCTTCGACCTGGACCGAGAGGTGTACCCCATGGTGGTGCATGCAGTGGTGGATGAAGGAGAGGGTGAGGAGGGGGTTCCTTGCTGGGTTGGGCTTGCCCAGTTGCTGGCACCACGGTGCCAGCCCTTGCATCAACCAGGCAGAGCCTCCTGTTTCTCCTTGCTGCCGCCATGGCCCTGCCCACCCCCTGAGCCCTGCCCGTCCCTTTGTGTCTTGCAGAGCACACCGGGCACTGCCACGTGCTGCTGGCCACCTTTGAGAAGGTAGGTGCCAAGCTGGGGCTGTCCTCTGCCTCCTGGCCCCTTGCCCACTGGGTGCAAGAGCCTGGAGGAACCCCACGGGGCTCGGGATGGTGCTGCTGGGCTAGGGCTATTTTGGGGCTGCTTCTGAAATTCTGGGAATATCCCCCAAATCCTTGATTTTAAGCACCCACTTTTGAGGCATTTGGTCTCAACTCCATCTTTCTTGCTCCAACGAGTCTCCAGCCTTGTGATGTGTGTGATATCCCACACCTGCCTGGTACCGGGGTGTCGGGAAGAAACAGAATTGCTGCAAAATGGGCTGGTTGGGAGCGGCGACAGCTACGGGGTGGGTGGGTGCTCAAGCATGGCGGTCCCTGGGGTGCTCAGCCCCGGTGCCTATCCGTGTGCTCTCCTCCCTCCAGCACAGTGACGGCACCTTCTGTGTGAAGCCCCTCAAGCAGAAGCAAGTGGTGAGTGTCTGGGTGTCCCCGCGGGCGGTGACAGCTACCGGCCTGCACACCCCTGGGGGGAAGGCGGCAAGGGGCTTTCGGGGAGCAGCAAACCCCTGGGTGGGCAGCAGCCTGCTCCTGCCCTGCTCCTGCCTCCCAGGGAGCTTGGGGACCACCGGCAATTTCAAGTGCATCGATGCAAAGAGAAACCGCAGATGTTGGGGCAAGGAGGGCTGGCCTGAGCAGGGGGCTGAGAGCTGTGGCAGCTGGGGGGGCTATGTCTCTGCTCCTCACCCCTTCCCCACGGGGTTACAGGTGGACGGTGTGAGCTACCTTCTGCAGGAGATCTACGGCATCGAGAACAAGTACAATACGCAGGACTCCAAGGTACGTGCCTCCATCCCGCAGCCCTTCCCTTGTCCCCTCGCCCCTTCCCCTAGCACAGGTCCAGCAGCTGAAACACACACGGGGCGAGACGTTGCAGCATGGCATAGAGCTGCCCGGGGCGGTGCGGGTGTTTTGTGTTGGCCTTGAAGCTGCTGGAGGCAGAAAGCTGAAGGATTGAGCCTTTTTCCCCATCCTTTGTGGTCCCTTGGGAGGGTGGTGGCTGGATCTTGCTGGCTTAGGAGGGGATCATGGGGCTCGAAGCGTGGGATATGCCTCATGCTCTGCTCTGTATATATGTAAAAGTTGGAGTGAAGGATGCATCCCTCTGTGAGGTGCCTGATGCCTCTGGCCCCATCTCCCAGCCTCCAGGAGGGGAGGGATAAGGTCCCAGGGTTGTATTTCAAGAGCAGGCAGCCCAGGGGCACAGGCAGGACCCCACAGCGAGCTCTTGGGGCACCCAGCCGCTATTTTAGGGCACCCACCCTCGCGCCACGCGGGCTGGGGACCCTGAGGCTGAGCAGTTCCCATCTCTCCCGCGGGGCAGGTGGCCGAGGACGAGGTGAGCGATAACAGCGCCGAGTGCGTCGTCTGCCTCTCGGACGTCCGTGACACCCTCATCCTGCCCTGCCGCCACCTCTGCCTCTGCAACACCTGCGCCGACACCCTGCGCTACCAGGCCAACAACTGCCCCATCTGCAGGCTGCGTAAGGGCCGGGGGGGCTGGCATCTCCCATCCTCAGGTTTTTGGGTCCCTCCAGCCCCACGTGCAGCGATGCTGTGCAGTGCGGGGATGCCCCTCCTGGGAAACGGGGTGGTATTTTGGGGGGGGGGGGGGTGTCTCCTTTTGGCACCCAGGTTTCACCCCGCCCTTCATCCCTACTGCTGCAGCTTTCCGAGCCTTGCTTCAAATCCGAGCCATGAGGAAAAAGCTGGGTCCCCTCTCGCCCACCAGCTTCAACCCCATCATCGCCTCGCAGACCTCCGACTCCGAGGAGCACTCGGTCAGTGCCCGGCTGAGCCCAGCCCACCCAGGGGGGCTGTGGGACCCTGGTCCCCTCCACCCGGCTGGGGCTGGGCCAGGGAGGTTTGGGGATGCACGTGCTTCCCGGGGCCAGGGTTTATTTATTTAATGAAAATTGATCTTGCAAAAAAAATGCAAGTTTGATGTTGCAAAAAAAGGGCTTTTGGTTGGGTGGAAAGACGGCGGATTTGGAGCTTTCATTTGTGCAGGTAGTTTGTCCGTTCTCTGGGTTTTGGCTTCTCCCCAGGGCATCCCGATCCTGCTGGGAGCAGGGGTGGGGGCAGCGAAATGGCCTGGGGGGGGGGACTCTCACCCTGTCTCCCCGCTCTCCCCAGTCCTCGGAGAACATCCCCCCGGGCTACGAGGTGGTGTCGCTGCTGGAGGCCCTCAATGGGCCGCTGACGCCCTCGCCGGCCGCCCTGCCGCTGCGTGCACTGGGGGACCCCCCGGGTGCGGGGACCCTGCCCTCCTACGGCAGCGATGGCCCCCTGCCCCCCCTGCGGGCGCTCTCGCCCCTCGAACGCCTCCCTGACTGCGGCCCCCCGGGGCTCAAGCTGAAGAAGAGCCTCTCCAAGTGAGTACCGGGGTTGGCACAGGGGTCCAGTGGGGTTCAGGGGGGTCTGGGGGCTGCGGGCAGGGGTGAAGCCCTCTGCTTTGCCCCCTCCGGGCAGGTCCGTCTCGCAGAACTCCTCCATCCTGCCCGAAGAGGAGGACGAGAAGTCGTGCACCGAGTCGGAGCTGAGGGTCTCCAGGAGGAGATCCCCTGCTCGGTGCGAGGAGGTGAGGACTCTCTGAAACGTGTTGGTGATGAGCCGAGGCACTGGGGGGTGGCAGGTTTGGGGGAGGCTTGGGACCAGAGGGTCTGGCTGGGGTTTGCCCCTCCTGTCTCTTCCTTCATCCATAAGGATGCCCAGGGGAGACAGATCCATCCATGCCGAGTATCCCCATCCTGTCCTCCCCACGTGCTCTTCTTCCAGGAATGCGGTGCGACACCGGAGAGCGAAAACCTCACCCTGTCGTCATCAGGAGCCATCGACCAGTCCTCGTGCACCGGGACCCCCCTCTCCTCCACCATCTCGTCCCCAGAAGGTACGGCACGGCGGGGCTCGCAGGTGTTGGCAAGGCAGGAGAGCGGCATCGTGGTCTTGGGTCCGTCCCGCTGCGGGGGGATGTGGAGTGGGTTTGCATGGCCCTTTCCTACCCTGCCGTGGACATTGCATGAAGCCGCAGGGTGTCACCTCTGCTTCGTCACCCGTAGACCTGGAGATGGGGGCGTGGGGGCACCGATTGCCCCCGCTTCATCACCCGATAGACCCAGAGATATAGGGGGCTGCAAGCCCCGGGGATCCACTGCTGGCAGCTTTCCAGCCATCACGCCTCCGTGGCATGCAGCGGGTCCTTGCTCCGTGCCCCACTTCTCCTCATTAGCCCTCTTTTCACTTAGCTGGTGCTGTGCCATGACTCGCACTGGTGGGCTGGGGGGGTCCAGTGGCCCCGCTCAGCCCCCGCTCTCCCCCAGAGCCCGTCAGCAGCAGCCTGGCTCAGTCCGTCATGTCCATGGCCTCCTCCCAGAGCCAGCACTCGCAGCTCAGCACCGACACAGTGTCCTCCATGTCCGGCTCCTACGTCGCTCCCGGCACGGAGGAGGAGGAGGAGGAGGGGGACACGCTCCCCTCGCCCGCGGCTGCCAGCGCCACAGCCTCTGACGGAGAGGTAGGGGCTGGGGGGGTTGTTGATGGTGCCCATTGCCCCCAGGTTCGAGAGTTTCCCCATGGGATGTAACTTCTCCTCCAAACCCACCGGCACCAGACTCTTTGTTTTGGGTTGGTTTTTTTTCCCTTCCATCTTTCCCACCTTCTTCCCGCAGTTGACACCTGTGGAGTCCCCGGATATAAACTTCGTCAGCATCTCGGCCGAGGAGCGTGATGCCGAGGTAACTGTAACCACCCCACACGGGGCTGGGAGCCGTGGTGCCAGCCGGCACGGCAGGGGAACCCCGGTTGTGCCCAGCTCCGGGTGCCCGTGGAGGGGGAAGCTGGGCAGCTGGCATCGCATTCCCCTGGGGCTGGGCTGGGGAAGGGGCTGCCCAGGCATCCATGTCCCTGCGGGGCTGCCATGGGGATGGATGGGCAGTGGCGCTGTCCCCTGTCCAGGATCATCTTCCTGGTCCATGGAAACGCCCGGGGCCAGGGATGTTCCCCCAAAGGGACCCGGTGACAGTCCCCGGCACGGTGCCGGGACGCTGTGGGGCTGCTAACGCTCGCTGCCTCTCGCCTGTGCCGCAGGGCAACGACGTGCTGGAGGATGAGGACGCCTCTCCCACGCAGGAAGATGGTAAAAGGCCCCGGGTTGTTGTTGTCCCCTCGCTTTCAGTTCGCTGTCACCGGTGGGCAGCCGAGCGAGTGGCAGATGCTGTGCTGTCCCCAGCTCCCCTGCCTGCTGGCTGCCGTCGGGGAGAGCCCTGGGTGACTCCGTGAGCACCAGGGCTGGGAAAGCATCCGTCACAGCGGGGCCACCCACGCGGGTGGGTTGAACACCAGTGGGTGGGGGGAAGCCAGCTGGCCACGGGGACTCCGGTGAGCGCGGTGCGGGGCACGGAGCAGGTGACGGCTGGCATGCAGGAGCCGACGGCATTTCCAATGGGCCAACTGGGAAAGAGGCTTCTCTGTGTTTTCCCCCTCACCAAGGTCTTTCCTCACACCTCTGAAAGTCTCCCCCTTAGGGACCCCTGTCTGGGCTGGTTCCTGTAGGAAGGGGCTGCAAAACTGTTCCCTTTGGGATGCTTTCCTAATTTTTTTTGGCCTATCCTCAATGTGCTTTCACAAGCCAACACACGCGCATCGAGGGCTCCTCTCGCCTCCTCCCTTGCGCTCAAATAGCCAAGGAAAGACGTGGTCACCCCTCTGCCATCGGCCACCAGCTGCCTTGGATTTCTTTTGGGCGACGGGGAGGCCCCCAGTGTGCCCCCTCCCACATTTGCAAGTCTCTGGTTAGCAAAAATGTGCCAAAACTGTTCCCCCATCCAACCTGGACACTCAGCCGAGCTGGAAAGCAGGAACACCCGTCCCCAAAACGTGGCCTCTGCCCTGCGGGGCAGCTCTTGCTGATGGGGAGACTCAAATATGACAACTGGGGAGCAACCAGGGGCTGTGGTGGACATCCACGGGCATCCCAACAACTCCGGGAGCAGGACGGCCTTTCTCCTTAGGACACGGTCCTGCACCCGTTCTCAGTGGGGCTACTGGCTTATTTGGGAACATCCCTCCCGAGGTTTAGTCTCCTGCATCTGATGGATGCAGGTAAGAATCTGGGGGCTGATCTCTCGTACAGGTGATGCTAAGAAGCAGGGTTACCTCCCTCAGCCCCGAAAGCCTCCATCCCCCCTGCAAAGCTTGGCTACGGCTTCTTTTGCCCCACGCATCCAGTTGCTGCCTCCTCCTGGCATCCCCGCGGCTCTTGCACACGCGCTGATGGTGCCGGAGAGGCTCCGGCGGGAGGTGACGGGTGCCACCATGGCCCGGCTCTACCGACCGGGGACCGTTGGCTGTGCCGGGGGGAAGGTTTGGTTGAACCCCAGGCAGGCGGTGGGGGAGCAGGTTCACGCGTGCCCATGCCCATCGCCGCATCGTCACTGTTTTGCTGCCCTCCGATGCGGCCAGTGCAAGGAAAAGAGCAGCTCGGACCGTGCCCAGGCGTTATTGTCCACTCTTCACCCACTCCCATCTAGATGCATCATTTTTATCTTTTTTTTTTTTTTTTTTGAAAGAGGGTGGGGAGGGGAGAGGAAAAGACCCAGAAATCCCACACCCCACCGCTAAAAAGGCAAGGGCAAGCCCCAGCGCCAAGCCGCGGCGTTAACTGCCTTAACTCCCTTCCAGGCCCGAGGACAGGCGTTTTCCTCGGTCTGAGGTGTGACAATAACAATGACTTGGGCATCGCACACGTGAAAGCGCTGGACAATAAACTGTGCTCTGAGGCCTGCTTACCTGGTGAGTGGCCGTCTGCTGAACATGAACTTGGGGTGGGGGGGACAGTTCCACTCTTCCCTGCATCACCCCAGCCCTTTGCCTCCATCCCTCTCCCACCACCATCACCATCATCCCCACCACCGCTATCCCCACCATCTTGTCCTCGCTGCACCCCACCACCCGTCCTGCCGCAGGGCTGAGCACCAGGCATGTCACCACCCAGCAGCCATAGGTCAGGGTGACCTGTCCCCACTGGGACGTCCCCGGGGGCTTGCAGACTTGCTTTGCTGGGATGCTTTGTCCCTTGGCCAGGGGGCTGCCGGCACCCCGGGGGGCACCAGCCCTCCCTGTGAAGGCGGTTGTGTGGCACGACTGTAGCCTGGTCCAGGCTCGTGTTGGGTGCAGCAGTATTTTGGGTTGGGATGTTATCTGCAGCCAGTCCAGCCTTACTGCAGGGGCTGCCTGCCTCCCCCTCCTCTTCCTCCAAGGCTGGGGAGATGGGGCACATCAGGTCAGGCTGTCCTTCTGCAGGGCCCCAAATTTCATCCCTTTTTCCCATTTCTTCACACTTTCTCTCCCATCCTCCTTCCACTTCTGTTTCCTCCCACCCTCTCTCCATCCTTTTTTTTCCTCTTCTTCCTCCTAGGCTCCTCTGTCCGCGTGAAAGTTCATGTTCGCTCTGTGCCAACACGGTTTTCTCAACCCACGCTTGTGTCCCCTCCCTGCCCAGAGTTGCCCAAAGGTGACAAATGTATTGGTGACCCCCGGTCCCTGTGCAGGCCAAGGCGGCAGTGGGCTGGGGACCCTGCCCAGCGCTGCAGGCTCCTCTTTGTCAGCCTGGGATGGGGGAAACGGGGCAAAAAGCCAAGATGAAGCCCTCTGAGGGTCTAGGTCTCCATCAATACATTTGTGGACAAGCTGAAAGCAACTCTGCCCCTGCCTTGCTCCTTCAGCTAGATTTGTGGCAGGTCCCAGACCCGTAGCGGGTGCTGGAGAGCCAGGAAGGTGGGTGAAACCCACTGGAGGAAGGGGAAATCCTTTCTTCCCCCCTTTTCCTCCAGGAAAGCTTCCTCTCCTGCTGCCTCACCTGTTCCTGGTGGTTTCTGCGCTGGAGAAACACGGCTAAGGCTCTTGGGGAGGAACAGGCGCCTGCCACAAATGCCCTGTGTCCCCTCCACCGCCATCTGGCAGCAGCTGGTTGAGCCCCGCTGGCCCAGCGGGGCTGGGGAGGGAGCTGGGGGGGTCCCAGCAGCACCCCTGTCTTTGCTGGGGGTCCTGGCAAAACATCCCCCGGCTGCGGCACCGGCCAAAGCCATCCCTGACCATGTCCCTCTTGGTTGTGCCGGGGGGAAGGATGAGGAAGGGGGAGCTTTGCAGCCCAAACGGCCCTGGCACGGGGTCAAATTCTTGCTCTGCTGTGAGGTCTGCAACAGCCTTGTTCCTCGCCTGGGCTGGGGTGCAGAATCTGGCCCCTGGGCTGAGCCCAGCCAAGGATGCAGTCTCCATCCTTTGGCCACCACGTCTGTCTGCGCGTCCGGCGGCTGCGCTGCTTGGAGCCCTCGGCAGGGAGCCGCGCTGCCGCCCGCATGTGAGGGGCGATCCGGCCTTGGCATTTGCTGGGAAAAGCGGGAGGCTGGCGGCGGGGGCAGTGGAGGTGCAGAATGGGGGCTTCGGGGCTGCCCGTGGTCTCCCGGGGATGGCAGAGGAGCCGGAGGGAATAACTCCAGGGATGCAGAGCTCTGCCCTAAAGGGGTTGGAGAAGGATGGCCCTGGGGTGTCCCGGGGTGCTGGGAAGAGCTTGGGGGGCTGGGGCGGTGAAGGGGAGCAGCTGCCCACGGGCTGTAACGGCCGGTTGGTTGTTTCCTGGTTGCAATCGGTGTTTTGCAACATTAGTTTTGTTCATTAGACTCAGGGCAGCTCCTTCCTTCCCCGGCCCCGTCTGCTCCCCATCAGCAGCCACCCGCTATCAGGACTTGGCCGCTTTGCGACGGAGACGATTTGAGGCACGATTTAATTCTGGTGGTGCTGGATTGCAATCGCAGGGCTGGTTTGCATGCACTGAAAAAGTCCTTTTTGGCAGAGGTTTCTTGCAGGTCTGGATGTAACCGCATCCACAGGGCCGGCAAGAACAGGGTGGACTTTTACTTTGGGGCCAGGTGCTGTTTTCTTGAAAGCTTAAAAGAAAATCCCCTTGACCAGAGATTATATTGTTGTTATTATTCCTCCCCCAATTTCTCTCATGGGGAGGCTTTGCCGTGATCAGACCCATGGGTTGTTTTTTGCCCTCTCTGTAATGGATGAAGGCACGGGACATGGTTCCTCAAAGTGGAAAGGTTTGCTCATCCCCAGCGCTGTTGTGAAATCTCTGCAGATTTCAATGTGGTGGGAAAGGGCTTCAGGAGGAGTTGGAAGGCCACATCCTGGGGATTTTAAGACACAAGGCTTAAATAAAACCCTCAGACCAGTGTCTTCAAGGGGATCCCAACGAGCCCCGGGGTGTGCAGCGGGTTGCAGGGGCTGTCCCCAGGGCTCAGAGCATCCTCTGGCCACGGCCACAGCCTCTGCCAGGGACAGGGTGGCGTTGGAAAGAGAAGTCGGGGGAAGGCGCCTGCCGAAAAGTCTGGCAGCAAGGTGGGGAGGGTTGGGGAGCTGCTGTGGCAGAAGACCTGAAATCCCCCGAGGGCTTTTGCTGGTTTAAACCCGCGGATGATCTGAGCTGTAAGCGATATCGCAGCGGGCCGGGCGAGCCGGTTCAGTTTCGCCACAACGCTCTTTGGGAGCCGGTCTGTGCAACGCAGGTCTGGCGGCTGCTAACGGCGGGGGGGAGCCCCCTCCTGCAGCCCAAAGGGAGAAGAGGCGGGTGGGCAGAGGGCCAGGTCCCTGCTGTGGGGCTGGAGCGTGTCCTGCTGGCCCCAGCCCCGCTCCTCGGCAGCCTCCCAAGGGTGCGCTGAGCTGAGCTGGGTCTCTGCCCTAGAGCACTGCAGTGACTTATGTAGTATCAAGCTCTTAATGGGATTTCGGTGTGCGTGTGTATAGGTGTGTGTGTATGTGTGGTCCTGTTTAATTCTTCATTCCCTCTGGGATCCGCAGACTTAACAAGCCTTGCTCTCCGCCTAAGCTCACCATGAAAAGCCAGTTGAAATGGCAGCTG
Source organism: Gymnogyps californianus (assembly GCF_018139145.2). Lineage (NCBI taxonomy): Eukaryota > Metazoa > Chordata > Aves > Accipitriformes > Cathartidae > Gymnogyps > Gymnogyps californianus. The sequence continues at coordinate 8,381,655 of NC_059489.1, read as the reverse complement.
TCACCTCCCATAAATCAGCAGGCAGTGGGCTTTTGTTGCTCCCTCTCTGAGGAAGCCTCAGCACTTGCCCTTGGCCTTGGGGTGCCCTTGTGTGGTCCCCTGGGCTCAGAGCTGCCCCCACACCTGGGCATGGGGCTTAACCTCGCTGGTGGGAGCAGCCGCCCTGCTTTAGGGGTGCACCCTCTTCCTAAGGGCACCACGTAGCCTCTGATTGTTTGGGTGGCGGGACGCAAGCCACGGGCAGGCAGGTCCCAAGCTCTGCCCGTCACCCTGCCCCAGCTGGAGGCTGCTGCCTGAACCAGGAGCCTGCAGCCGGAGAGGAGGTGTGCAGGGACCCGGCTCCCCCCATGCCGCAAGCATGCCCACGCCTCAGTTCTCCTTGGCACGAAACCCCCGGGGGGCACCACGCATGACGGCCCCCTCACACTGTGCCCGGCGGCGGCTCCCCGTCCTCGTCCCAGACCCGTTCGCAGGCAGCGAGCCCCCACAGCCCCCCCCCAGTCACCCCGTTTGCTCGCTCGTGTGCATGCCCCCGCGCCGCCTCCGCTCCCGCCTTCACCGTGTGCCTTCTGGTCTTTCCTGCCACGCAGCCGCCGTGCCGGACTCCTGCCCCATTAACATTGAGGAATAGGTATGAGACCCCCAAAGCCTGCGCCTGCCTCGCGCCCCATCACCTGGGGGGGGTTAGCACTGGGTTCGCGCCCCTCGCCCCGGCATTGCTGGCAGTCCCCTTGCTGTCCTGGCCACGGGTGACATCCCTTAGTGCCTAACCTGCAGCCCCCACAGGGCATCTGCATGTGTCCTCTCACTGGGATGGGGGGGGCAGAGGCAGCCCCCTTCCATTTGGGTTATTAAAATCCGGCCACGGTGCGCGGTGCTTCCCGTTTGCCCCTCGGCATTCCCAAGAAATCGGGGGTTTAAGGGACTCCCCTGGCCCAGAGAGGTAAGTGCAGGCACTCACCAGCCCTCGTTGCAGCCAAAACCCAAAGCGGGGCTGGGGAGGTGGGTGTTATTTGGGGAGACTAAATTGCATCCCCCATGGAAAGATGAGCCGAGTGCGCTGGCAGGCTTTGGGAACCCCTAACCCCCCGTTTTCTCCCCCCAGGCCCAGAGGCAGCCAACAACAACGTGCGGCTGCAGCAGGCACCCTGGCCCCGCCGCCCTCCCGGCGCTCGAGACCTGGAGCAGGCAGCGGCCGTCCTGCCCGTGTGAGGGCTCAGCCTCAGCGGGGGTGTGCACCCCCCTGCCTGCCCGGAGGGACTCTGGTGTCCGGGCACCGTGGGCATCGCCACCTCCACCCCTTGGCTGTAGCAGGACTGATTTTCGAAAGAAAAGATGGTAACCTCGACTTTTCCTCCCCAGCCCGCCCTGTGCAGAGGGGGGCCAAGAGCCACGTCACTTCGGAGCCCCCCATCAGCACCTTCCCATCCTCCAGCCCCAATGGGGATGGGCTGGGATCCCCTTCTGTCCCCGGCCATCTCACACCCCTGGGCTCCTCTCCTCCGGCATGCGGAGCAGATGGGACAGGGTCACCCCACAAAGGGGGCCCTGGGATGTGGCTGGAGGGAGACGATGGGAGGAGGGTGCCCAGGGGTGCGGGTTAAGGACGAGTGTTGGCATTGGCATCCTTGGTGCATGAGCCGGTGATGTTCATGGGGGGCCGCCCCGCCCCCCCAAGTTTGCTGGTCCATGCCCCTGCCATGCCGTGGGATGTCCCTATGCCCTGGGATGTCCCCATTAATGCACTGGCGGTGATGGTGCCCCTCCAGCTCCCCCTCCCTCCGCTCTCCTCCTGGGCAGCACGTGGGCTCTTGGGCCGGGCCCGCAAGGTTGCTTTTCCCCAGGGGATAGAGCGGGGTGGCAGGGGTGGGCAGGGGACCTCGTACCCCCCCTGGTCACCAGCCCCTGGGGCATCACTAATTTAACCTCACTGTCTTCCGCCCCGCTGCGAGCTCGGGGCTCGGGGCTGTGCCCTCTCTGTGGAACAAGTGCCAAAAGTGTCACCCCCTGTCCCACCCGTCCTGCGCTCTCCATCGCACTTTGTAGCAGGGGGTGGATGAGGGTGCGGGAGCTGCTCCCCACCCCTCCATCCCCACCCCTCCATCCCCATCCCTCTGGCCAGCGCCAGGCTGACAGCATAAGCGGGTTTTGCTCCAGGGGACAGGCACACAGGGACACCAGTGGGATAGGGATGCAGCCACAGACCTTGGGGACCTGATGGGGCCGTACCAGGCTCCACCCCGGAGAGCATCAGGGGCAGTCGGAAGCCACTTTGAGGAACATCGGACCCAGCATCCCAATCTAGTGAGCTCTGGAGCTGTTTGGGCAAGCCCGGGCCGGGAGGCTGAGCCCCCCATTTTCCCCTACTTGGTTTTCTCAGCAGCACGAGCCGGGGGAGACCCCCTGACGCATAGGTGATAGCAAAGGTGGCCTCCTCCTTGCAGGAGAAAAACATGTTTCAGAGCTATGTTAGGACAGAGACGTTCGTGCAGTGAAAGCAATGTCCCGCAGTGGCTGCGGGGTCCGTGCAGGGAACAGGTCCCCACCGCCCGTCCCCGCGGTGGAGCACGGGATGTGCTGATGGCCATGGCTCCTAAAGGGGAATGAAGCCCTTTTTGGGGCCGGGGGTGTTTTCTTCACCTGGGTCACAGCCGGGGCTGCAGTAGCTGCTCGCTCTGTGGCCCCGGTGTGGGTCCTGCCGGAGTGGGGGGTCGGGGCCACCCCACTGCTCTGTCCTCTGAGATCCCTCCACCCCGCCGTGCCTTCCATCGGCTCAATAGCTCCCAAATTTCTCCCTGGGAACCTGGGGCTGGGCACTTGATGGGGGGTGACATCTCCAAACTGCCATCCCATGGGATGGGAGCTGCTAACAACAGAAAGGCCTGGAGCAGCAGGGGACAAGCCTTGTGCCCCGCTCCGGGACACACTGCCACGGTGGGGCAACCCACAGGTTTCGATGTCCCGGCCCTGAGGAGCCAGCAGTGCTGCGCCAAGCACAGGGAGAGCTTTGGGGGTTCACTGTCATGCTGAGCTGAGAAAACCAGGGGGGCCGCAGGAGGCTGGCTGTTCCCCCACCCTCCGGTGTGAGCAGGGGAGGGAAAATTGACCTGATGCTCCAAGGGTGGTTCATCTACCAAAGCCCAGCCCTCACGGTTTTGAAGGGGACAACGAGAGCTCTCCAGGCCTGGTCGGGCACCACAGCGTAGGGCTGCAATGGTGCTTGTGGCTGCCAGCAGGTCAAGGCAGAAAAGGCACGTCCTTGCTCAGGAGGGTCCCAGGAGGTGACTGGGAGGGTTTTCTGGCTGCTCTGAGCTGTGTCCCCCCAAGGCTGCAGGAGCAGCCAGGCAAGCTCCCGGGGTGGCTGCAGACTGGGGTGACTGCGTGCAGGCGCCTGCTGCTCACTCGGAGGGACCACGGCTGCCGGCAAGCGCATGGCAATGGAGAGGAGCCGGGAGGACGCTGCGGCCGAGCAGCGTGCTGCTGCCGTGGTGCGAGCAAAGAAATGAGCATCCTCTGCCATGGTACAGGAGAGATGGGATTTGGGCGTGGGTGACACCAGCGCCGTCCTCGGCCACCCAGAAGGGACGAGGGGTGGGCAGGAGCTGCCAGTGCCGGCAGCATGGGGTGAAAGGCAACAGCCCCTTGTCTCACAGGGCAGCCCCTTGTTCCAGCGACCCACCTGTCAGGGATTTAAGGAAGGAAACCAGATTGCTGCTTATGACTTTGCTTTGAGCATGTTTTGGATTTTAAGAGTATGTTTAATAAAGGGTATCTTATGTCGACAAAGTGTCCAGAGTCCTTTCATAGTTACAAGGCAAGGGCAGTTGGGGTCTTGGGGGCTTAGTGGGTGGAAATCCTTTTTGGCTGGGAGCATCCACCCACCCATCACCCAGGCACCTCCCTAAAACCAGCCCAGCTGCTTCAAATCTCCTAAAACACTTCCCAAGGTCCCTTCCAACCTGCATTACCCAACCATCCTAAATTCTGCCTCCTCCGAGCCCTGCTGGGATGGAGAAGGTGTGAATGCAAACAAAACCTTTGCAGGAAGAGTCTGGCCTGGGGTAGCAGCATCTTCCTGGTGTGGGGTGCAGGTGGTGGGGGAGATGGCACAGGCTCTGTGGCCCCCGGCACTGCTGGGATGGATGAGGACACCCAGAGGGGACTTTTCCTGGAGGAGAAGAGGAGCACTAAGGAGCTGAGTGCTTGTGCAGGAGAAATCCCTCCAGTGCTGCGGAAGAAAACTCGTGCAGGGAGCTGATGCCTTGAAGGTGAGGAGAGCTGTAAGGGGGGATTATAATTTGGTTTTAATGGAGGGGGCTGATGCGTGGGGGGGGGAAGCACCTTGCAGCTGCAGGGAGAGGGCTCGCAGACAGCCAGATCCTGCGAAGGGGGAGGATGGGGATGGGAGTATTGAGGCCTGAAGTGCTTTGCCCCAGGCTGCTCAGGAAAGCCCTTGAGCTCTCACAGCCTTTGGGTGCATTTTTGCAGGGGCAGATCCCGCTCCCAAGGGAGCTGACTTGTTAGAAGGGCAGAAAACTGATGTTTGGGGTTGTTTTCTGGATATCAGTCCACTGAAAAGTGAAACAGAAATTTCCGCTCCCGTGGGAGCTGCCTCCTCCACGCCTGGTCCCAGCACTCGCCACCTCCTGGCCTGTGGCCACTGGGGACGGGCATGAGCAAAGGGGCACCTGCCTGTGTGCCAGGGAGAGGGTTTGACCCCCTCAGCTTGTCTCGCCCAAATCCCTGGGGATCCTGGCAGGAAAATCCCTTATTGTACACACCACTTCAGGCAGCAGTGACCCTCGAGAGCGGGTCTGGCCACTCACCTGCCCTTTGCTCTCAAATGCCCTTCCCCTGTGGGGCAAGTGCAGGAGGAGTGCTTGGCATTTAAACCTCCCCAAGTCACCCCGAAGCCCCCCACTCCCCCAAAGGGCAGGCCTTGCATTGTGGGGCTTCACTCGGGTTTCATGGCTGCTCTCAGCCCCCTTGGTCGGGGAGGTGGGTTCCCTCACTGGTCTCTGTTAAAGCCCTTGGGCTGGCAGTGAGGGGGTCAGGGGTTTCTTATAGAAGCATATGGCTGTAATCCTTTTAATTAAATAAAGGTAGACCCCACCCTTTAATCTGGGGGTCTGCTAGCCCCCCCTTCAGCTTTGCCCTCATTGCCGTGGGCTCCTCAGGGGTCAGAAGCGGGATGGGGGCACAGGGAGGAGGAAAAGGGCTGAGGCTGCCCCTGTGCCAACCCCCGGGGGGGGGCAGGACACGGGTTTTGGGTTTGCTGGTGCTGCTGGTGCTGGATTTGGCGCCGGGTGGGGGGTACGGCGGGGTCCCGCGTCCTCCCCGCAGCATCCCTGGGTACCACAACCCTGCCCATCCCCAACCCCTCCGGCATCCCCGTCCCCATCCCGGGGTCTGTCCCTAAATGGCCGAGTCTCAGCCAAAACTGGCAGGTACCCTCCAGCTCCCCATGGCAACGCGAGGACCAATGGCAGGGCCGGAAGCTGTTTACGGGGCGGAGCGTCGCCGTGGCAACGCGTGAAGCCTTTCGGAGCAGCTACTTAATGGCAGCCCCCGGGCGGCCGGCAAATCACGGCGGCTCGGCGGGCAGGGCCTGGCACCGCGCGGGTCCCCGCTCTCCCGGAGCGGGGAGAGCACAGATCCCCCCCGCCAGCCCCAGGGCCGGGGCTTTTGGGCTGGTTTGAGCCTTTTTTTTTTTTTTTTCTCTTTTTTTTTTTTTTTTTTTTTTCTCCCTTCCTCCTGTTTTTCCAGAAGCTTCTTGCTCTCTCGTGAACTTTGGAAGTTGGGGGACGTCGCCGGGACGGGGTAAGGGACGGCGGCGGTGGCCGAAAGCAGCGGGGAGCGGTGGGCTCGCTGGGGAGGGCGGTGGGACGGGCCCGCGGGACAGCACCGCTGAGGGCTCGGCCGGGCGGCTCGGGGGAAGCCGGCCGTCAGGGGCGGTAGGTTTGCACGGAGGGCTGTTTATTGTTATTTTTATTTTTATTCTTTTTTTATTCCCGCCCCCCCCCGCCCACTGTAGGGAGCATTTCTGGGATCTCCCTTACTGCAGGCACAGGAGTTTGCAGAGGCTGGGTGGTGACACTGGGGACCAAGCATTTGAACAAGCTGTCGCTGCCCTGAGCCTTATTTTGGGGGGAAAAAGCCTGTTTGGTGGGAGCGGGGCGGGTGGTTCCACTCCCCCCCCCCCGCCCCCGCCCCGCGACTGTTGAGCACGGCGTCATTCAAACAGTGGAACCCCCAGCCCCAGCCGCCCCGGCGCAGCCGGTGCAGGGCTCCTCGTCCCCGGCCGGCCTCGGGGGGCTCTCTCCTCCCCTAAAACCACGGGATTTCGGGTTTACAGCCCAGCAGCGAAGTCAGACGCCGCATCCCCAGCCCGGGAATAACCGAAGCCTGAATCCGCCGGCTAACTCTGAGTGAGGGTGTGCTTGGGGTGGGTCCGCGCACCCCCCCCCGGGTTTTTTTAGGGGTACCAGGTGAAGGGAGGAGCAGAAATAGCATGAAACCGAGGGAAGTTGGTAGCGGGAGGGGAACTTTAAGATATTTTGTCGAGGTGTTGGATCCTGAGATTTTGTCCTGCTAGCGGCGGGTGGGAGAAACATCCTCACTTTGAGGGATGGCAGGGCTGGATTTTGGTTGTTTGAGGGGTTTTTTGTTGTGTGGGTTTTTTTGTTGTTTTTTTTTTTTTTTTTTTTAATTCTTTCTTCAGCCAAAGGCTTGCTGGGCAGCGCCAGCCCACCGGGGTTTGGGTGATAGTGGGGTGTGGGGTTTTGAGGGAATTTCTCCGAGGTTCAGGGCTGCTAAAGCACCCCGGGGGAGGTGTTGCGGCTCCGGTGCGCAGCACCCCAGGGACGGGTCTCGCCCAGCGGCATCAGGAGCACCCAGGCCCAGCCCTGCCCGGGTGCTAGAGAGCGGCTGCACCTCAGGGACCCTCAACCCTCTCCCTGTTGTTATTGCAGGATCTGCCCCGTCCCCTCCTTCCCCTTCACGTGCGCCCCGTGAATGCAAGAGCTGCCGATGCAACAAGGCATGGCTGAGGGGTGGCTGAGCCGCCTGCAGCCAGGAAAGGACAGAGGGCAGGAAGGCGGCATGGGGGACTCGGATGACCTGGATGACAGCCTGACCAGCCTCATGTGGCTGCAGGACTTCTCAATCATCAATGCCAGCATGGGCAAGTCCTCCTGTTGCCCCAGCGGCCCAGACCCCCACGACTGTCACAGGATCCCCAGCTTTGCCGCCCCGTGCTCGCCCCTGGCTGCCGACCCGGCGTGCATGGGCATGCCCCACACTCCCTGCAAGCCCATCTCCTCCTCCACCTCAAGGACGGCGCACCACGCCGTGGCCATGCACCCTCAGCTCGCAGAGGACATCGACTACAAGATCAACCCACACGTCAAGCCGCCCTACTCGTATGCCACCCTCATCTGCATGGCGATGGAAGCCAGCAAGAAGCCCAAAATCACCCTCTCCGCCATCTACAAGTGGATTACCGACAACTTCTGCTACTTCCGACATGCGGATCCCACCTGGCAGGTAGGAGATTTGGAGACCTCTTGCCTTGTCCCCTCTCCCCACAGGGCTTTCCACAGCCTTCACCATGCAAGGCAAGGTCCTGCGGGGATGCTGGATCCCACTGGGAGGAGAGCGGCACCGGCAGCTGGTGGGGAAGGGCTGTAACGGGAAAGAGCTTGGGTGTGCAGAAATGCCACGAGGACGGTGGAGGGAAGGAGCCATTATGGAGGAGAGCCCAGGGCCATTTTGGGAGCAGCAAGGTATCCATTGGGCTGCTGGTCCCTGCGGCTCCTCTTGGCTCCGGGGCGAAGGTGTCTCTGTCCCAGGCTCCACTTTTCTGGAGCTCTCGTGGGGTCCCGAGTCCCTCAGGGCTGAGCACACATCAAATTGCCAGGTTGAGTATCACTAGGTGCTGAGGACCAGGGTAGGAGAGGGATGGAGAGGACACCCAGGGACATGCCGCTTGTTGGACAAATCCCTCGTTGGGGAGGTTCAGAGCAGAAATGCTGATGCTTTCCAAGCAGGGCAGAAGGCAGGTCTCCTGTCCCCTTGGACAGGCGGAGGAGACTCCATCACTGTGACGTATTGGTGAGGCCTCAGAGGGAAGCCCGAGAGAGGTCAAATAGGGCTGCTGTTCCCAGCTAGCACGAGCGTGTCCCCGGGGGGTAGGGAACAGCCCCCAGGCTCATCAGCTTTGGGGACAGCCTGAAGCACAGGGGCTTTTCCCAGCCACCTTGGCTCGCTGCCTTCCTCCGTCACGCGAGGGGACCTCTGGCACGTGAGGCTTTCTAGGATGTGGCAGGGCAGGAGGGACCTGGGTGGCTCGTCCCTCCACTCGGGTTATTCCCAGCCCAAATCTGCAGCGTGCCAGCGATGCCGGCAGCGGTGCTCACCCAGGCAGGACTGGGCAAAACGGCTGCAAACCCCCTGCCCAGGCGTTGCCCACCTTCCCCCCAGGCAGGTGGGTCTCCAGTGACTCTTGAGGCCGATCACTGGGAAGGGAACTCCCCGGTCCCTCTCCAGGGCCACCTGGGTCCCCCAGCCTCCCCTGTGCTGGGGGGACCTACGGGAGCCATTTGGGAGGAGGAGCTGTGTGCCAGCGTGTTGACTTTCTACTGCAAACTCACGGCTGGATAATCACCACATTTTTAATTAAATGTTTTTATTAAAAAAAGAAAGAAGGTTTTCAATCCCTCTCCGCAGAGATGCAGGGGGTTCACAGGATTGTTGCAGGCAGGAATGATAAATATGTTAACCGACCGGGTAATAACGGAGGGCAGCCCAGTTATTCAGCCCAGGCTGAATGAAGTTTGGGATCGGGAGGGGAGATGGGGAGCAGAGAATTCAGCTTGCAAGTCTCTGACCCTCATAAAATTTCATTAAACTGTAAATTTGAAGTTACCACAGCCTGGATTGTTTGCAGGGATATCTGTGTTCCTGCTGCTTCTTTCTTTTCTTTTTTTTTTCTTTTTTTTCCCTCCTTTCTCTTTTTTTTTTTCTTCTTTCTTTCTTCCTTTTTTTTTTTTCTTTCTTTCTTTCTTTCTTTCTTTTCGAGGCTGTGTTCTCATCCCCTATCCCAATTCCCGTACGTGAAGACAGCCTGGAAAGGTCATGCCACCCATACTCCGGGGGGAGATGGATATATTCCTGTGGGAGCTGAGTGCTTTGGAGAGGAGCCAACACACCCAAGGAGCTTCAGCCCAGAGGAGGGTTTTGTTGTGCGTGTGTGTGTGTGCGCGCGTGTTTTTCAACAGCTCTAAGCATTCAAGCCTTGTTTTTCCAATTCGGCACTACGGATTATGGATGAATAAGCATAAAGATATCCAGGCAACATTAAAAAAAACCCAACCCTCTACCATATCCAATCTCTTAATACAGTCTTGGCTTTGTGGAGTCCAATGCTGGGTTATTTACCCAATAACTGAGTTTCCTTTTTGATTATTCACATCACTCCAGGCACATTCAGGGTTTCAGAACAGCTCGACGGGAGCAGAAACTCCTCTTTTTCTTTTTTTCCTTTTTTTTTTTCCCCCCTCCTCAGCTTATTTGAGCAGTGGCTGATGAAGATGCAGTGATTTCACACCGAGCTTCCCTGGGCCAGGAGGCACCTCTGGGGACACACAGGGCTGCGGTGGAACAGCCCACGTGTCTCTCTGGTTTTGCCCGTCTGGTTTGTGTCAGCCTGGCCGTGGGGAGGCACGGTGCTTATATTTTAGCCAAATATTTTCCCCTCAACATGAGCAATAGGCACAGATGAACTGGGGGATTGAAGGAGAGCCCTGATGATGCCGTCCCCCACGGTGCTGTCATGTGTTGCCACTTGTAATGGGGCTGCGGCCACATCGGTGTAAAGACCCTGCTCTTCCTCCTTAGCCACGAAGGAAGACCCAACCTCCTCCAGCTTAGCTCCATGCCTAGAGCAAGTCTGGCCTGTTTCTCCCAGTGCTCTGCATGATCCAAGGCCCCATGGTCCCAATTTACAGCCAAGGAGAGTTGCCCAAAAGCTTCCTGTTGGTTGGCAAGTCCTAGCTTGAATCCCTTGGCTCCTTCCACCTCTGGCTGGATTAGACAGGAGGCAAGAAAACTCTGCTGGTGACTTGGGGCAGGGGAGCTTCTGCTGGGCATATAGCCCGGGAGGTCTTGACGTTACCGTTTCTGCTTTCTTTTTCCCAAAGGTCCTTGCTGAAAACATGCTTTTCCACCAGCCTCCCCATGCAGGTAGGTGCTGTGGCAGCAGACAAGCATTCAGCCTTGTTTTTTTTCTCTTTTGGGTCTAGAACTCCATCCGGCACAACCTCTCCTTGAACAAGTGCTTCATCAAGGTGCCCCGGGAGAAGGGTGAGCCAGGCAAAGGTGGATTTTGGAAGCTTGACCCCCAATACGCTGACCGGCTCAAGAACGGTGCCTTCAAAAAGCGGAGGATGCCCCCAGTGCAGATCCACCCGGCCTTCACCAAAAGAGCCCAGCAAGAAGCACAGTGCGTCGCCAGCCCGGCCGCTTTGGCTTGCACCTCCAATAATGTCCTCAATGTCAACGTGGAGTCGCAGCAGCTGCTGAAAGAGTTTGAAGAAGTCACCGGCGACCAGAACTGGAATCCAGCAGATGGCAAAGCAGGGCACAAGCGCAAGCAGAACCCGCCCAAGCGAACGGCCAAGGCGTCTCGGCTTTCCAACTCTCCCTTGCTGACCCAGGAAGAGCAGACCGAGCTGGGATCGCTGAAAGGTGACTTTGACTGGGAAGCCATCTTCGACACCAACCTGAACGGAGACTTCTCTACTTTTGGGGATCTGGAGCTCACGCCTCCAATCAGCCCCATAACACGCGACCTGGACTTGACGGTACATGGGCACCACATTGACTGTCCCCCAGGGCAGGAGCAGGTCCTCACTGAATCTAACCAGAACAACCTGGACTTTGACGAAACCTTCATGGCCACTTCTTTCCTGCAGCATCCCTGGGACGAAGGGACAAACGATTACCTCTCCAACTCCGTCAACATGGAGCAGTTGTTTGAACTCAACGACACCTCTTTGCCAGCAGATGTGAGCGACTGGAGCAGTCTGGCGTCCCTCTTATAAAAGGCCAGTCACCATTCAAAGCCCACACAGACTTTAGTAGGATGCTCCCCCCATGCTGCTGGGACTTACAAGGGACAAGATTTTCTAGAGACAGACAGACATCCACAATGATTTTTACCAGCTTCATTGTAAGATTATTCACAGAAACACCGGGGGGAGAAAAAAACACCACCACAGGAACTGCTTGATATATCTTTAAAGGACACATCAGAAGTCTCTAGTCCATGAGTCTCCTCAAGAGAAGAAATATAACACTACTTATTTTTTTACTTTTAAAGGAAGAAATGTGAATTATCATATTTTTTTTTTCCGTGGAAATGGACACGGCATATGTTCCTTCAGGGCTAAAGGAGAGCACCTGCTAAATCCCATCCAAGACATGAGATTCCTGGTGGCTTAGGACTCGATAGACTAAGTGCAATTTCCTCACCCCTTCATCTCTCCATTTCTCTCTCTCTTTCCTTTTTCTGTCTAGGGTAGTTGGTAGATATAGTGTGATAATTAGCTAGCAAGCAAATAGAGGTCCCTTCTGGATTCTCTGAGTTCAACCTCCCTCCTGACTTGTGCCTAGGGAAGAAGAAAAGGTTTATAAATTCAGCAAGTCTGCCTCTTTAGATGTTTTTATATAATCTATTATATATTATATATTCAAAGAAACCTATATTTTTAGCACTAGAATTTCTTAATAGTGGGGGGATAGGGGAAATGCAGTTTGGGAGTTGTTTTATATTTTCACTGTTTAAAGGCTTGTGTTCATTGTTCTGTAAACCAAGACCATGCAAGGTAGGATTCCTGCAGCAACAGGTTTTGTTAAGGATCCAGGAATCGGCCCTAGCAGGAGAGCAGCAGCAGGGACCGGGGCGCTCCCAGAATTGGCTTTTGTATTTTTTGTATCCAAAATCCTCACTGTGGTTGCTGAAGGGTCTAGACCACCATAAACCCTCTCTGTCTTTCACCAGCTGACATAGCCCCTCTCCATTTTTTTTTGGTCCAAGACTGTTGCTCTCTACTTCTTTTGCTCGTCCATCACGCTCCGAGCGGCTGCCAGGGCAACGCAGGACCCCGATTAAGGATGCGCTTTTGTGGGAGCCAACACCATGGCATGGCCATCAGCTGGTGGCGATGGGGTCACTCCACATCAAATGCTCCCAGGTGGGACTGAGGAGGAAAGAAATCCACATTCAGGCTCCATCCAGGAGCTCAGGCCAAAGACTGTGCGTGCAACGGGCCCTGGGGACGGCAGCGGAGATGAAGTCCCATCCAGCTGGGAGCAGCTCATCAGCTGGGAGAGCCGCTGGGATTGACACAAAGTGAAGCTTTGGCCCTTTGGCTCGGTGTGCAGTGAGAGTGTGGCAGGGTCTCTGCAAAGTAGCTCAGAAACATTTCGGGAGCGGGGCCAAACTCTGCTGAAACTTGACTTGAAGCTCTTGAGAACTGGATTCTTCACCTCTCCTTTGCTGTAGGTTATTTAGAGGTAGAGTAGCCATTAGGTAGGAGTAAGTAGAAGCTGTAGTTTTAGTGGTGTGTCTTAGACTTGCCGAAAAACGGAAAATTGTAAAGAGTTTCTTTTTTGGTTACAAAAGCACTTAGGACCTTTAATGTGAGCAATATAATTTAGCGAGAGTATAGTTGTAGTGTAAGAATCAATAAACAAGCCTTAAAAAATAGATAAATTACCCTTGGAGTAATTTGCACCCAAATTTGGGGAGAGGGTTGGAGCCATGGAGTCGGGAGCGCAAGTCCCACATCCCCTCGGTAAAGCGTGGGGCAGGCTGAGAACCAACATCTTCAGCTCATGGAAGCAGCAGAGCTGGGGCTGGGGCTGCTGCTTTGCCCAGCTGCCAGCACCCGAAGTCCCCTAGGATGCTACTGCATGGCTGGGGATGGTGTCCCAGGGCCGGGGAGCAAGGGCTGTGTCTCTGGGGGGCTTTGGGGGTCGGTGTAGATGTTTATATCTGTATTGGTGATACTTCTTTTTATTTGTTGTTTTTGTTATATTTTCCTGTTTTGGGGCCTCTATACTGATGTTGAAGAACTGCAGAGATACGTGTGCAATTTAACCTTTTTCATGAAAAGTTATTTACAAATTAAAAAAAAAATTGAGAAGAAAAAACCCTTCTGCCTCCTTGTTTCCCTCCAGCACCGCCTGGCTCTGTCTGACCCTCTCCCCTGGAGGTAGGGGACATCTCACCAGCCCAGCCCTGGCTGTACACTCAGCCCCAGTACATGGGTGCTATCACCCCGCTCTGTGGCCACACAGCAATTCCCCGTGGGGAAACTGAGGCACAAATCACCACCTGCGTGGCAATAGTTACACACCGCCTGTGTGGCACAAGGGTAGCTGTGCCCAGTGTCCCAAGTCCTGGGAGCTGCTCCCAACCCCTGGAGCATCCTCGCCTGCTCCTACAGGGAGCTCATGGGGGTGACATGGTGTAAGCGCCCCGGACTATCCCTCTGCTTGGGCCATGTTCCCACCCGGCCCTGTAGATGCCCTGAGAAACACAAGTGGCTTCGGAGCCCTCCTGGGTACAGGGCGGCGAGACGAGCTGCACAGAAGCCGCAGGAATAGCCAAGCCCTCGCAAGGCTAATTACGTTGAGGAGCAGTTGGGCTCTGCTAAGGCAGGGAAGAAAAGCAGCGTACACTCAGCTGCCAGCCCAGCCGGCGTAGGCAGGGCGGGGGGCAGCGGGTCTGGGGGGCAGCAGGTTCGGGGAGCCCCGTGGGGAGGGCAGGTTGGCACAGGGGTGCGGGGCTGGGTGCAAGGCTGGCCGGGGCCAGGCTGTGGGTACCTCGCTGTGCCCATAGGTGCGGGGCAGTGCTACCACTTGGGATGGTGGAAGAAGGGAGCTGGAAGGGGACTCTGGAAAAGGGTGGTTTGACCCCCGCTCGGTGGCTGCCCAGCCCCTCCGTCACGTGTGAGCATCTCCAGGGACAGAGATTCCCCCTCCAGACCCTGCCTGAGGCTCGTCCAGCTTGGTGCTTCAGATGGACCCACTCCAGGATGTCCCATCCCTCTTGCACCGGGGACACAGCCCTTCCCGTCTCCCCAGCACATGAGGAGCACCCTACCACCTACTCGGTGATCTACTGGATCCCATCGGCACCAGGCACTCCAGCAGTCAGTCTCAGGGCTGCCCATTTGCTCTGCAGTGATCACAGCTGCTCCCAATCCGGCCAATCTCAACCCAAAATAAGGGCTGGGCTCACTGCTTGTGTGTGCTTCGTGCTGGGAGGGCAGGATGTGGCCCTTGGGATGAGGCAGGGTTATCCCTGTGGGGGACAGCTTTGATGTGTCTGGGGGGAATTTTGGAGGCAGATCTGGGGTCTTCTTTCAGCTTGGGGACACTGGGGACCATGAACCCCAAAAGGCAGTAAGGAAGTCCCTGTCCTGGCTTCTCCTCCTCTCAGCTCCCCATTGGTAGCACTGGGAGAGCCGCTCTCCGCTTCCTCCTGGTAGTGGTGGCACTGGCAGGGCTGCAAAAAGCTGGCAGCCCCCTCATCCCTCAGTCCACTTGCTTATTTTGTTTTGCGCAGCACAACCATGTAGTTTCTGTTTTTAAAACTCCTGGAAAAAGAGGAGCCCCCAGCACCCCCGCCCTGCCAGGGGACTGAAAAAAACGACCTTGCCAGGAAAAAATATTCCAGCCTGCTGGAGCCAGTCGAGGGTTTTAAAGTGAGAAAGGGTGAATATAAAGGAGGCACCAGGCGAGGCCTGAAACAACCTCGTTTTGTTCAGCTTCTGAAAGCAACAAAACCAACTTGGATGTGAATTTTTTTTTTCTTTCAATGAGATGGTTGGGGGGGGGGGGGGGGGGCTTATTTTTTAAGCAGCAGCCAGGAGGTGCACAAGTAGGAGTGCTATGGGGTGGGAGCATCGCTCCTCGTGGGCGCGGAGGCAGGCAGGACACCACACTGCTGCCTGCACAAAGCCCGTGCCTGCTTGGGGCGAAGCACGGTGCCAGGAAGGAGGTCGGGACCCGGCAGCGCCCGGCCTGCCCGGGCTTGCCGGTGGCAGCGGGGTTGCAGCCTGGGGCTGGGGCTGGTCCAGCCCTGCGGGCTGCCCCGGCTCGCCCAGCACAGGGGCGGTGATGGGTTGGGGAGCCCTGAGCTGGCGGTGTCCCCCCTGCTCTATGTGTGGGCAAAGCATCATGCAATGAAAACCCAGACCACTGCAGCCCAGAGTCGGCTGCATTTTGGGGCATCCCACCGCCAACACCCAGCAAAGCAGGTCTGGGAAGCACCCAGCTCCAAAAACTCCCTTCAAACTCAGCCTTCTCAGCCCCAGCCAGGTCCTTCCCCAGCCGGTTATTAAGCACATGGCAATTATTCCTTTATTATTTATTTCTGCTATTCCCCCAGCCGTCCCCTCATCCATCATCCCTCCCTGATGGGCAAACATTGACACCTCAAACCAATCTCCCGTTCACAGAGGGGGGAAAAAAATATACACATAAGCCCTTCTTTTCTCTCCTTTTCTTGCCGTGTCTTTCTTTCCCCTCCATTGAGTGCGGGGCTGGCACGAAGCCATTCTGGCAACAGCCGGCTTTCACTTGCTAATCATCCTAAATATTGAAAATCAACGCCTAGAATAAACAGCTCAAAGATTGGGGCCATCTCTGCTCTGTTTGGAAA
Organism: Gymnogyps californianus; assembly: GCF_018139145.2. Lineage (NCBI taxonomy): Eukaryota > Metazoa > Chordata > Aves > Accipitriformes > Cathartidae > Gymnogyps > Gymnogyps californianus. The sequence continues at coordinate 8,365,922 of NC_059489.1, read as the reverse complement.
TGCTAATCTCACTGCCTTTTGTTTTCCTTGTGTGGATTTGGTGCTGTGCGTTTGGAGGAGGTCACAGCTCATGGGTTCTCCCTCCACCCCCAGATTTTTCTTTTTTTTATTTTTTTATTCCCCCCCCTCGTGAAAAATTCAGCTCATTTTAACATCCCAGGCTGGGATGGCCAGAACGGTGAGGGGGGAGAAGGGGGAGACAGGATGGAGGAGGGTAGGGAATGGACTCGCCTTGCATAGCAATGAATGAACCTCCAAAGTTTGGGAAAAAAGAGGTTCCCAAACGTGCATCCAGGAGTTCACATGGATGAGAAATCTCATGGAAGCTCCATCCTTGGTACAGCAGGTCCCTGGGGGGGACGGGGATGGGGATGGCATTGGGGCAGCCTGGCCCCAGCCCTGCAATGAGGGGCAGAGCTTGGGGCCGGTCAGGGGACTCCCTGCCCCTGCGACACTGATTTTTAGAGGGTTTTATATCTGAGGGGATGGAGGTGCCATAGCAAACCCCAGACAGGCTGTGATGGGCCCCAGGGCTGGACCCCGATGTCTCTGCCTGGAGGGATCAGGCTGGATGCAAACACCTTTCTGGGGGTCACAGGGGCTTTGGGAAAGGTGGCTCTGAAAACAGAGGGGGCAAAGCCCCTTTTCTGCTTTTCCAGCAGTGACCTTGCACTGCCAGCAGAGCCCAGTGGGACCTGTGGCATTCGCATAGCTAGGACAGCTTACAGCATCCTGATGGGGAAACCGAGGCAGAACGAGGCGGTGGTCTGATGTGGACCAGAACCGGATTATCTGGGCAGCACTTTTGGAGCATGCCTGCACCCTCGTGTTTTCAGTCATGTTTTTGGGCCATGCATTGAGGGTGCACCCTCTGGCACTGGGGAACCCATCCAGCAAAGCTCCCCTCCAACGCCTGCCTCCCTCCGCGCCCCAGGCAGCCCCGGGACGGGTCAGTGGGCCGTTGCCAGTGGCTGTTCCCGGCGGCACGGCTAGCACAATGCGCCGGCAGGCCGGGGCTTGCCCTGCGGCGGGGGGAGTGCTGGCGGCCGCTCGCCCAAGCCACAATGCAACAGCCCCTGCGTAAATGCCGTCACGAGGAGACGCTCGGCATGCTGCCCCTTCCTCCTCCTCCTTCTCCTCCTCCTCCCCGCCATCCTCCTGACGCGTGCCCGGGTAGGGAGCTGCAGCCCCGCAGGGCTCCTGATCCTCCAGGCCAGCCCATGCCATGGAAAGTGGCCCCCCGCGGGCAGGGGAGGGGGGACGCATCCAGCCCCCGCAGTGGAGGGGCTGAGCCACTGGAGCAGTGCCAGCATCGCCTCCTTCTTTGGGAAACCACGTCACGTTGAGGTCGAAACTTGGCTGGTTTGCAAACAAGCACCGGGGCCACAGGGATTTCTTTACAAAGGCTGTTTTTTCAGGTGATTTATTTCCAGGTTTGGAGCGTTAGGGCCATCCCATGTCCTAAGATTTTTTTTTTCACTGCCATCAGGACAGTGAGAAACTCACTTTAGAAATCCAAAGCAAACACCCTCCTTTGGTGTCTGACTCCAGGGGATAGGCCTTAAACCCTCCAAAAAAAGGTGCAAGCAGGGGCAGGCTGCAGGCTCTGCACCCTGCAGATACAGCTCACCCATGGGTGCTGTTGTGGGCAGAGCTGGGCAGCAAAGGCAGCACAAGGGCAAGCAGGTGCATTTGGGGAACGGCCCAATTCGCGGCAACGTGGGCATAAGCCCCAAATATCTGGGGGTTACAGATGGGGCCAGCCAGGCTGAGTGGCGTGGGGACGTCGGGTGCGGATCCCCTGGGATGCTCCCATCCTGCGCACAGGGACCGCTGGGCTGGAGGCCGGCGCAGGCAGCAGGAGGGCTTGGGGGCATTACGAGAGGCGAGTGTTGACCTAGAAATCGCAAAGAATTTGGCCTGGCGTCGCGCTGGCAGGCGGCGTGCCAGCCTGGCAGCCGAGAGAAGTGCAGCTCCGCTCTGAAACGGCGCTCCTTTTGCCTGTGCCTGGCTGGGAGAGGCGGCTGCCATCTGCCCTGGGAGCTCCATAGGCATTTTGGGCTCACTGGTGTCAAGGGGTGGGATGCTCATTGCTCCTAGCAGAGGCATCGCTGGCTGAGCGTGAGCCAGGGATTTGGTTTTGCTCCTGTGGGGAGTGCATGCTCCCACCCGGCACGGGTTCAGTGCCAATTCCCAGCTGGGGAACGGGACGAGCAGACCTGCAGGTGCTGGGGGGTGTAACGCTCCACCCTGGCGGCTTTTCGTTAGGAGACACATTAACAGGCAGGAATGTGCAAACATCCAAAGGTCGGAGCTGTGCAGTGGCAAGGCGGCTGCGGTGGCTCCAGCCCCCGGGAGTGCAGCAGGCGAAGGCAGGACCAGAGAGGGATGAGAGGGATGGCGGAGGAGGGTCCTCTCCGCATGGGACTCATTGGACCTGCACCCCTCGGCAGACCCCATGGCCTCGCTGGGCGGCTCCTTGCCGGCCCTGGGGTCACCGAGCGCATTCCTGCAGAGGGGATGGGGCCAGCTGCAGCCCTGCATGGCCTCCCTGTTCCCGTCATGTGGGGGGACGCGCGCCCGACACCGACCCGCATGGCAAACACCCCCCTTCCTTCCCCAGCAACATGGTGTAGAGAGAAAATGAGCATTGTCCCCAGCCCGGCCCCCAGCTCACGAAATACGGTGCCCTGTAGTTCCTCTGTCCCCAGGACCAACACTCCTGGTGCATGCACACACATCCCACCCATCCCAAACGCAGCTGGGAACCTCAGCTCTTGCTCTAGGGAGGAGAGGAAGGGCTTGGCCACATGCTGGGTGGCACCATGTTGGTCCCCAGTATGTGCCAGCCTCCTTGGTGGCTGAAGGGGCTCGGCTGGAGGAGGGGGTCTCTGCCTTGTTCCCCCCACTCTGGCGGAGCGCTAAGTAAACAGTGACGAGGGGAACCTCGTTAATCCTGGTCATTCATTTACAAAAAGCCATTTAGAGCTGGCTATGCAGGCAGTTATCAGAGCACAGGGGAGGTTTTCCCAGCAGGACCTTAATTCCCTCCGCAAATAAAGCCGGAGGGAGGGAGAGCACAGCTTGTATCTGCGATGGATGAGGGCTTGGGGGAACATTTGGGGCCAGCCTTCAAGGGGCTGATCCCCATGAACCCCCTTCCTGCAAGGAGCAGAGGGTCGTTGAGGGATTCCCTGTTAGGCAACTGCTTGGGTCCTGTTTCAGTGCGACTGCTGCCTTGCCGCATCCTTTCCCTGGAGCAGCGATACTGGCGTGGTCCTTCTCAGTGCCACAGGGGAAGGACTGGGAAGCTGCAGGAGCCCAAATGCCACCCCTTGTCCCACATGCACCTGGTTTTCCGGGAGCACTGCGCATCCCTACAGCACATCGCGATGCTCTAGACCCACGTCAGGATCACAGCGAAGCCGGTGGGGCTTGGAGATGGTACCAGGAAGGCAAAGTCCTTTGGTGGATTTGGTTCATGTCTCATCCCTTCAAGTTCATGGGCAGGGTAACAGCCAGGGCACGTGCCTGGGTACATCCCGTGCTCTGTCTGTGCATGCTCGTTCCCTGTTTCAGGGGCTCTCCCCTTTTAACCCCACCTGGAAGGGAAAGTTGGGGACTTCTCAGCCAGCTCAGAGCTCCTGGTTTTTCTGGCTGAAGATTAATCTGACTAAAGATTAATCGCCTTTTCTATCCGGCTGACCTAAGGGGAGACAGAATAGGCTGCATCTGGGGAGGAGGCGAGGGCAGTGCCACCGGCGATGGTGTTCCCACGCGTTCTCGCAGCCCAGGGCACCGGCGGGTCACACCACGGGGGCACGCAGCCCAGGACGGCCCTTCAGCCCATAATGAAAGTTTTGTAATTTTATGTTAATCCTGGCTCCTCCATACTCTGATCTCTCTCCTCTCCCACATCAAATGCAAAGCCCTTTCGGAGGCTCCTGGCTGTATTAATCTTGTTTTGCCCTCGCCGCCGCACGCTGCGTGCCTCGCAGGCGGCTCCCGCGGCTTGGGAAGCGCCGCTGCCCCATCGCGTCCCCACTGTCCCCTCCGTGGAGGAGCAGGATTAACCGCACCGGTGGGAGGCAAGGGCAGGCATAATTCATTTTTTGCAATAAAATGACTATTTTTTAAGCAGGAACTGTTCCTGGGGTGAGCAGTACTGAGCCACAATGCAAGGGACAAAAAGTCCCTGCTTTGAGAGCTACTATTAATTGAATTTATCCGAATCTTGTCAAGATTACACCTTTTGTGCAATGACCTTCACCACCATAAAGGCAGCCAATAGAAATGTGGATTTGGGTATATGTGGGTCTTTCCAGTGACTCGGAGCCAAGCCCTGAGCAGGCAAAGCAAAGCTCCTCTCTGCCTCAGTTTCCCCACCTGCAAATCAGGTCAATTCTCTTTTCTGCAGCTTTTTGGGTGACCAATACCCTGAACACCTCGTCCTCAGAGAGAAGCGACTGTCACGTCCCTGTGAGCAGGAGCCACTTCCTCATGCCTGTGGCGGCGAAAACTCCCGTTGCTGAACAACAGGGCCATGACGTTGTTGTACCCCATGGCCTCCACACGTCCAAGGTTCTGGGCTCCGATCTGATCCCGTGTCTTGGATTTTGGAGCACTGGAACCAGCTTTGCTTGGCAAATGTTGCAAAAGGGACTCGTTAGCTCTCTTGTTAGTGCACCAAAGCCCCAACTGAACATGGCACTGAGGATGCAATCCTTATTCAGCCGTGTTGGCTGCATTTTCTGCCTTCTGTGCCCATGCTGATAGCGAACACAGCCGCTTGGATGAAAAGCCCTTCTCTGGGGCTTTTTCTCCCTGTTCCATCTCATGGAGGGGGAAGCAAAGGGCGACTCAGCATTCCTCTGTGGCTGCTGCTGAGTCACCACGTTCGCTTTTCATCGGCCGCGGCAGCTTTGGCGCGGAAAGCGATGCCTCCTGGGCCTGCAGGGACCCTGCGGCTGGCGGTTTGCAGGGCGGGAAGAGCGGCGCGGCCGCGGCACTCCGGCGGGACTGGGATTGTCTCAGAGCTGCCGTTTCACCGGCTGCACCCACCACTGGAGAAACAGCCAGCAGTGAGCTGTGGGGGGGTATTTACAGCCTAGAGATCCCGGGTGTGCTTTGCACCCTTTTGCACTGTATTTTAACACACGTTCAAACTGCAGCGTTTCTACCCTTTCTTTTTCATTTTACCAGAAATAACCCCCGCTCCTTTGACTCTTTGCATTTGACCAGCAAGCCAGTTTTTTTCTGCTGCCTCCCCTTGGATGTAGTGTGGCACCTCACATTTGCACAGACTCCAGCAGTTTTTACACGATTTATTGGCAGACTGACTTTCTGTACATTTATTCCCTCTTTACCACACCACCTGGCAGCTGGGACGTGGGCTGGGTGCCTCTATCCCAGCTCCCTCTCTTTGCTCCGAGGGCTCAGTCAGGCCATGAGGGGGTGAGGGAGCCTTTTTGCTGCGTTTTCAGGAGATATACAGCACTATTCAGGGGAGCACACACAGTTTTTCCCCAGGCTCAGCGAGGGAAGATTTCCTTTTGGCTCTGGCTGCTCTTTCAAATGACGGGGTGAGTGTTAGCAGAAAGAGCATGGATTCCTATAAAAAAACAGATGGCTCTGCTGTACGGGGGGAAAAAAGCCTTCCCAATCACACCAGCCCAGTGGGGAAAAGCAGAAGAGGTGCTGGGCGCTGACCCCAGACAGGGATCTTCTCTCTTATACCCACAGGACAAGATCCCCTCTAGCAGGTGTCCCCATAAAACATGGGCAGGCAATTATGGCTGGGCAATGTCACCCACAGAAAACATAGTGCCCTGGCTGTGCATTGCCCCTCGCAGCAGCCAGAGCCCTGGCACAGCTGCTTGCAGCGTGATAAGGTGGGTTATGAAACACGCTGAAGTTGTGGAACAAAAGAGGCCCTTCGGGGCCTTTCCAGAGCCCAGGGTGGTTTGACAAGGGGAAGATGGATGGGAACATGCCAGTCCCTTTGCGCAGCAGGAGCCTTGCCTCAGAGCAGCACAAGACGGCGGGAGGCTGGGACTGTCTGTACTGATAAAACCAGCTCCCTGCTCCAGGCTGGACGTGGTTTATGAGGATGCAGAGCCTCGTAACTGCCCAGTGTGTGATAAACCCAGCCATCCCCACCTATGCTGCAGCAGGGAGAAGATGGCAGCTTCCCCGTGGTGGTAGCCTGCCCTTCTGGAAAATGGATGCAGGACAGCAGTAGAGTGACCTGCATGTCTGCAAATGCCTATGTTTCCATAATTCATATTCAGATTTCTATAATTTCATTTCCCTGGGCCCAAACCCCTATAATCTGCCTCCACACGTTGTTTCTTCCCCCCAGGTGTGCAGCAGAGTGGGGCTGCGCCTGGCTGCCCCAGCAGCTCGGCAGGGGGGAAAACTGGGGGCTTTGGACCTCCCTCAGGACCCCGTGTCCTGTGGGGACGTCGCTGATATTGGGGTTGGAGGGGTTCGGCTCGGCCAGGCCGCAGTGGGGATGGCGGGCTTGGGGAGCCAGGCCTGCCCTGACAGAAAGGGGCTGCCACACTGGGACCCGCCACACCACTCCCAACATGGCTGCGGAGCCTGCCCGCCACTCCCAAACTGGCCGTTACGAAGGGCAGTGCGCATGCGCCTGTTAACGTCTGGGATAACAGCGCATGCGCATCACGGCTGGTGCCTGTCCGGCCCCTACTGAAATGGAGGCCACTCTCTAGATGGCGGCTGGCCTTGTTGCGCATGCTCAGTGAGTCTTGCCGCTCCCAAGATGGCGCCGCGGCAGTGACGGGGGGGCGGAAGAGGGTGCCTGCGGTGGGACTGAACGGCGGAGCGCGGCCCCGGTGCCCCGCGGCAGGATGATCCCCACCGAGGAGGTGTCGGCCCGCAGGAGGGAGATCGAGGACAAGCTTAAGCAGGTGGTACTGGGCTAGGGACCTGCTGCGGGCCCTGCCGGGCCCTGGGCCCGGGCCCGCGCCCGCAGCCCCAGCGCGTTGCCTAGGAGACGGGGCTGGGAGCTGGCCTGCAGGTCCCCACCGGGCCTGGGAGCGTCCCGGGACCCCCTAAGAGCCTGGTCACCCCGCCCCGGGCCTGGCAGCATCCCCAGGTCCCCTTCAGGGCCTAGGGCCCTGGTTTTCAGGGTCAAGGGGTATCTCTGCCACCCACTTCGGGCCTGGGGCCCCCCTCTTAGGGCCTGGTAGCTTCTGGGGGCTCTCCCTTCAAGTCCTCAGGTCCAGCCTGTGAGGCCAGCCCTTGCAGGCTGCTGTTTCCCCCCCCCCATCTCTGGGCTTCGGTGACTTCAAAACAGCCCTTGGTGGTTGCTTGGCGTTGGCCGCTTGAGTTCACGGCTGTGCGTGGGATTTGGATGGTGCCTGTGCAACACCTGTGTTGTGCTGTGGCAGGGAAATGTGTGGCCTCTGTGGTAAAGGTATTAATTTTATATTGTGCTGTGACTTTAGTGTGCTAAGGCTCATGGGCTTGTGGTATCGAAGGGAAACGAGTAATCCATAGAAACCTCACTCATTATGTTATGTGTCTCTCACCTTGGGTCAATTGCCCTGATTTCTGTTAAGAGGTGGCATCTGAAAATGTGGCCTCAGCATCAGACCAAACTTGGTTTGCTGCAGTGTTTACCAGGACTTGTAAAAACCTACATGTAATGTTTAGAGGTTTAAAGCTTAGTTTTCAGAATTGAAGACTATTTTTTCATCCTGCTGACAGGAAGAAGAAACTCTGTCCTTTATCAAAGAGAGCCTTGAGAAGAGTGATCAGCTTACAAAGAACATGGTAAGGAGGTCCTTGAAGTTCAGCCCTAATGCTGGGCCTGGGTTTACTTTTTCTTAGGAGAATGTATTTTCAAGGCTGTCCTTGTGCCCATCTGAGGAATGCAGAGTAATGAACCACTTGCTCTGCGTCTGTTTTACACTTCAGTGGCTGGGCAAAGGGGAAAACTGATGAATGTTTCAATCCTAAGCTTCTCTCCTGGGGAGCTGAGGGCTCAAATGAGCTGTTGGCCTCATCTCTTTACGGTCTGTCCTCTCTCTTGGGAAGAGGTATTAATAGACCCCAGACTAGTTTGTGCAACAGCGTCATGTTGTTGCTTCATAAAGTCAGGTCTTGTTTGGAGTTTTATTTTGGGGAGTGTTCTGTTTAAGAAGTAGAAAGTAATTATTGTGCTCTAATTGCTTGTAAGCCCTCAGCTAGTATACTATGTCCGGTTTTGGGCTCAGTGCTTTAAGAAAGTCGTAGAGACCGCCACAGAAGCGTGGAAAACATAACATAGGAGTGAATCTTGAAAGAATTACGTTTTGGCCTAGAAAAGATGACATTAAGGCACCCTTTATGAGCTTACTAAGGTTTTCCACCTTTCAGAAGCAATGTCGCAGTCCCTTTTAAAAACCAAATGTCTAAGAACGTTCTCACTATACTGGTCCTGTGCCTTCATGTTGTGCATCTCATGTTTGGGTCTTAGTGGTATGGAGCAAAGTGGCTGCCGGCTTATGCTTTTGTTGCCCTTTTTACCTAGGGCACTTCCAGGCAGTTCCTGGGGATTTGTTTTCTGCTGTCAAATAAAATTTTGCTCCTCCTTAGTACTGTCTTGGAACATTATCTTCACGCTTTACAAACATTTAATTCAAGACTGGCCCATCTCTGTATGGCAGATGATCTGTTTTGTGATTATTAATAGAAATTAGGACATAGAGGGATTAAACAGCCTGCCTAAGGAGCCATGGCAAGTTAGTAGCAGAGTCCAAAAAGAGAAGCTGGGAGCTGAAGGTCCCTGATTGCCCTGCTCTAACTACTACCCTACTGGATGGATCCACGTGGAAGGATGTCCTCAGCTCTCTGTTCCTCTCTTGGCGTGTAGGTTTCTATCCTCTCCTCCTTTGAAAGTCGTTTGATGAAGCTGGAGAACTCGATCATCCCTGTCCATAAACAGACAGAGAACCTGCAGCGCTTGCAGGAGAATGTGGAGAAGACCCTGTCCTGCTTGGATCATGTCATCAGTTACTACCATGTGGCTAAGGACACAGAGAAGATCATAAAGGAAGGGTGAGTTGAGCAGCTAGATCTTGCTGGGGAGCTTCATCCTATTGAACTTTTGGGATAGAGGTAGGGGAGCTGACTCCACACACTCATCATAATGTTCCTTGTACCCTTCCCACACTCTTTCCCTACCATCAGTCCACGATAAAGCTGCCTGACTTGACCTTCAGCAGTCCCCAGCAGGCAAAGTCTGCTCAGACTCTGCACTGGTGTCTCTTCCAGGTTTTGCAGACATGCTGCCGTATGAATCTCACGAGCATTGGTGGCTTCTCTTCTTTCCTCCACGCTCTTCCCAAAGGTTCTTCCTGCCCTGTTGATGTTGTCACTGCATCCAGGATGAATCAGAACTGTACTGGAGCCTGCTTTCAGTCTCTGGAAGGGTGTTGTGATGGCCCTTCTCTGGGGTGGGATGTGCAGCTTCCTCTACCTTCCCATCAGGGCCTGACTGGGAGAGGAAGGCAAGGCTTAGAGTTGTGTGCTGTTCAATCATCAATACTTCTGCACTTGCTGCGTGGATTGGGTATTCTGCTGTGGCATTGAGTGGAGACAAAAGGGAATCCCTCCTAGTTGAAGAAAAGGGAGTTGCAATTTTCCTTGTTATTTTTATCCTGAGTTTGGTCTGGTGCTTTCTTGATATCTTCTTTCTTTGCTTCTTGGGGCACTGCTTTTTATTTTTGCTTTTATTTTCAGCCCCACTGGGAGGCTGGAGGAATACTTGAATTGCATGGACAAAATCCAGAAGGCAGTGGAGTACTTCCAGGACAACAATCCAGACAGCCCGGAGCTGAACCGTGTGGTAGGTCATGGGTCTGGAACCTGGCATGGGTGTGAGAGGGACAGACGTAGCCCTGCTGCTTGCCCTTTTGCTGTGAGAGACTGACGGGCTTGGTGCCTGGTGAAGAAGGTGTTTGGGCACAGCTGAAGAAACGACTGTTTTGGCTCCTGTTTAAGTCTGTGCTCAGCAGCATTTCTGCTTGTGGCATTTTGTGCTCTCTATGCATTGCGCCAGTAGGACTTCTGAAAGCATATCTTGCACGTGTGGTGAAGCTGATTGAACCTCCCAGTGAGTAGCTCTTGTCAGTCCTTGATCTGCTTGAGCAGAATGGGAGATCTGTTTAAATCCCACTTGAAAACTGAGCAACTCCCAAGCATTTTTTAATTTAATTTGCTTTAAAAGTCTCTTAGTTACAGGCGTTGTTGGAGTTTGAAGCATGCGGTACTTGACAGTGGTTAGAAACGCTGTAGAAAGTACATTCTTGTGCAGAAATACTTGTGAGTGACTGATTACAGAAGCCCTGTGCTGCTTCTGTCCTTCTGCTGTTTTGTGCCAGAAATCCCTCTTTGAGAGGGGCAAGGAGTCCCTGGAATCAGAGTTCCGCAGCTTGATGACCCGACACACCAAGCCGGTCCCACCCATCCTCATCCTGGACCTGATCAGTGGGGACGATGAAATGGAGACGCAGGAGGAGATGTCTCTGGAGCACCTCCCAGAGAGCGTCCTGCATGATATCATCCGCATTTCTGGCTGGCTGGTGGAAAACGGCAGGAATCAAGGTTGGTAGTGTTGTGTGTTTGTTCCCTTGTAGTTCTGTATCAGGTTAGTGCTCTCCAACTACTTACCACGTGGTTGAAACCAAAAGTAGGGTGTTGAGGATTGTGTGTAGCACAGCTTGGCTTGTAGATCGCACACCTTCAGCCATGAAGCCTCTGCTGAGGTGCTGCTGTGGCTAACAAGCCGTGAGTCACACTGCTGTTGGTAGCTAGCAGCGCTAGCAGAACTAGTGACTGCCTTAGTGGCACCGTTGAGGTGAGTAGTTCAGTCTCCTTTCAATCACCGTAAGATCCTGCTTTTTTTACAGCGTCTGTAGTGAGACTGAAGTGCTGGTTTGTCAGCTGAACAGAATGATCTCCTGGTGGATATGATGAGAGAAAGAGCTGTGTAAATAAAGCACAAATTATCTTAATGCATAGTCTGTCCTATAGCAGAAATCCATTTAACTTGCACGTGTAACGCCTTCTGATGGAGCTGCAACTATCTAGTGCTCAGGTATTATAAATGTGCAAGACACTGGTCACTTATTCCCATTTGGGAACTATTTATGATCAGAACTTTTTGTATTAAATGTGACCAAGGGTGGGGGGAAGGCAGCACAGATGACTTTCTTCAATCAGTACGTGTCTCTTCTTTCCTGTTCTGCAGTGTCAAAATCTGCCTACAGCTTTATATTCCTTTATTAACTTTTCCTTTGGGAGCGAGTAACTTTGTGGACTTGTTGCAGGACACCTGTACTTTCACATACATATAGCTACTAGAATCGCCCCCCACCTCAATGATTTACTTCTGAGTGGGCATTACTGTGCTTACCACATATGACGAACATCTTTAAAAGCTTCTTAAGAATTTTTCCATGATCAAAGGTGACTCAAGCATATATAGCATATTTTGTTAGTCAGTTTGTATTCTGCTTTCAAATGATGAACACCTCATTTAGTTCCTGAGTGCCCTAAATCCTGAGAAGTGTGTAAAGTCTCTCATGTTAGAAACTGAGCATTTGAATTGACAATGTCTTGCACGAAGGTCTCCCATCAGTTCCACAACTGGTGTGCTGTTGATAGCGGTGCACAGACTTGATGTGGTGGGAGGGCTGGAATGAATACTGCAGGGGAAAGAAGAAGAAGTTTTTGAAGAAAATAGGAGAGGCTCTGGGAGGGAAAAACACTTACTTGAGGTCCCACATCAATGCTAGTAAGTCCCCTTAGTGGCACAGAGTGTTTCAGGAAAGGTTTGTTTTACCGTATAGTGGTCCCTGTTTGCTTATAATCTTGTTTCTACCTTGTCTCCTTAGATTTCATGACTGTTTACTTCCAAATCCGCTCTGTCCAGCTCGACCGCTCCATCAAGGGGCTGAAAGACCATTTCCGTAAGAACAGTTCCTCCACGGGGGTGCCGTATTCCCCTGCCATTCAGAACAAAAGGAAGGACACCCCCACCAAAAAGCCAATCAAGAGACCAGGTGAGTCCCTGAAAGGGGTATCACTGTACTGTGTATCCTCTTGCCTGAGTATTGAACACATATCTGCAGGCCTTCTCACTGCTGAGGTAGCCTCTCTGCCTAAAATGTGCTTTTAGGACAGGAGGAGGGGTGAGATTTTGGAGATAAGCACCCCTTCTCTGTCCTGGATTCAGCACTGAGATTACAGACATTTTCTGTCTCTGTTTGTCAAGTCATCAGGTCTGTTCTCTGGGTGATGTAAAGGGAGGAGAGGGGTTCTCTATACAGGGAGAGAAAAGGCCATTGCCTTAATAAAGGAGATAAGTAAAGAGAGACCTGAGAGGGCTATAAAAGGATATGATCTGAGAACACCTGTCCTCAGCCTTGGAATATGGAATATAGACTGTGCCACAGAAAAATAGAAAACTTGGATCTGATAAAACACATCAGTTTAATCATTAGTTATGAACAAATTATTATTGTGCTGGGAAACCAAGAACGGGTCAGGAGTTGAGATGGGGACTAGGTAGGTGCCTACAGAAATGAGATCCAAAGTTGTCTGAATTTTGGAAGGGCTGTTAAAGGTTTTGCCTCGGCCTGTCTTTGGAAGAGCTATGAATGTGGCTGGTGGGTTATTCCACTTCTCATAATGGAGTTTTGCTGCATTTTCTGCAGCTGGTGAGGCTGGTCACTGCGGTGTACCGGAGAGCAGAGCTGGAGTTCCCGTCTCTGAAACGTGCCATGTAGTGGGAGCACGGCCAGAAGGAGGGCTAGCAAAAGCTAGCATGTGATACTGTCCCTCTGTGTGTCCCAGCACTCTGTCTCCTCTGTAATAGTGATGAAAGTCAGAAAAGTTCATATTTCTGTGGGTTTACCTGGCCAATACTCTCCCACCCTAATATTTTTTTCCTGTGTTGTCCAAATACTCTTACTGGGTTCAGGAAAATATGAAGAAATGTAGGTAGGGACTGGGAATGGATGGGATGGGGAAAGGGAAGAAAAGAAATATCCATTTTAATTGTGTTGTGTTTATTTTTATAATCCTGATGTGAATGCAGTCCTCATCCCAGGTAATGTGTGTCTATGTGTGCTGGCCCTGGTGCTCGCTCTCTTCACTTCTGTGTGTGGAGAGGCTTTGCTGGGCCTCTTCTTGCTACAGCAGAGGGTGTGCCTGGGATATTTACAGAGGGAGGGCTGCCTGGGGAAGGCTGTGGCATCCAGAGATCACCCCTCTGGTCTTTTAAAATCAATCTGTGCCATTGCTGGTGTGCCCTGGAACTGTTCCTGAAAGCTGATGTGCGAGTTGCAGTTGGTGAACGCGAATTTCAGTGGATTTTCCCCTGTCAGCAGAGAGCCACCTGAGAGGGGGGTGTCTCACCCTGGACTTGGCTTTCCTCTGGAGTTTGGCAGGTAGTTATTTGAATAAGAATTTGCCCCAGTGTTGGGAGACCTGTAGAGCATGATATCCTCCCGCTAAGGAGAACTAGCTATGCTGCAGATGGCAGAAAAACAGTGTTTAAAATTGCTCCTAAGCATGATGCAGTCATTTGTGTTCAGCTCCTGAACAGTGGCTCTTGCCCAACAGCATGATTTTAAGAGGTAAAAATTATTTTTGTGTGGTTCAGTGGCTCTCTACTGGAAAGATGCCAGATGGGGATCTGTAGTTGAGCCATGGGGAACTCCAGTTGCAGATGCTTCATATTTGGTCCACAGTTCTCAGTTATCACCTGACACTGAAAAGATCCTTGGGCTTTGATCTCTGTGAAGTCAGCATGGTCAGCAAACGTTTCTGAGCAGCCTGCCAAAGGGTAGCGTCTCCCCTATGCTCTAGGTAAATAGTCAGAGATGGAGGAGATTTTTTTCATGGGCAGATTAAAAAAAATCACTAGGATTTTTTTAACGAGTCTCAGATCTTGGATGCTCACATAGAGAGTACAGAAAGGAGCCCACACATTTGAGAGCACAAACATTTGTTCCCTACAAACAGGGCTCCTCCAAAATGGATGCATTTGGGCATCCAAAATCACTTGTCATAATGAATGTCTCGACTGTAGATTTGCCAGGAGATTTTCACGTCTTTTTGCTCAGTTTAATTGGAGTTTGAGATAGGCCAGGTAGAAGGCACAGAGCACAGTCTGAATGCACGTACAGAGCTGACGGTATATGAAGGAAAGAGCATTTTAAATGATCTGTTGGAGTATTGTTAATCTCAAGAAGAAATAGTGGCTAATTTGTCTCCAATCTTCTGTGAACAAGGACAGAGAACCAGACTGTAGCTCTTGAAGGACAGGGGTGGTTAAACCTCATACACCAGCCATCTCTTATGGCTGCTAAATTGTACTTAAGTGAAATTAAAAATGCAGGAAAATAATAGTCTTTGTGCAGAGATTCACCAGTTTTTCTGCAGTTCCATCAGCTTTCAAGGACAGCTCTTGAGGTGGAGGTCTTACGCCCTCTTTGCACTGGTACAGTAGCCCTCAGCGATATTAATCTGGTGCTGTTTGATTCCCCTGGTTTTAGCCTTTGTTCAATTGTGGACAAATTATGGACTTCATAAAAATTATGGACAAATTATGGATCAATTATGGACTTTTTTTCTGTGCTATTGCTTCAGTAAGTAAAGTCAAGTTCTGCCAATTTGGGTTTCAGACAAGGGGATTTTCTCACAGTTCCAACAAGTGAGTTGATTTCCTTAGTCCTTAAGGAAGAATATCCCAGTGCACACCCCAACGCACACTTTAACCTGTTGCAAGGGATAAATAACAAACTAAATCTGATGTGCTATAACTTGTTTACCCACAAAGCAAAGCACAAGAGAGGCTACAGCTAAAGGGAAGGTGAGGTATTAGGGACAGGGTAACAAGGCAGAGACCTCTCCCCCTCTCCCAGGTACTATGTTGGATTCTGGAGAACATGCTCCATATCCCTGTGTTGTTTCAGAGAGTCTTCATCTCTCTGTTATTGTTTTATTTGTTGATGTACCCTGTACCGTCTCCTGTTGTTACAGCATGCAGTTGAAAATCTGACTGCTGGAGGTGCTTCTAAAGCAGAATCCTTCTAAAGATGCTTCTAAAGTCTCCTCTTAAATGAAACTTGCCAAGTCAAGTTGAACTGACGAAGCAATCTGTGGGCTTTTTTTTTTTTTTAGTAGTTTGCTGTTTGAAATGTCAGCAGTCTGTCTCAGAGGGCAAGTGTATTCAGATTCCCAAATCATCCTGCTGCAAACATATGCACATAAAATATCACTTCTTTTGTGATGCCTGTAGACCCAGTGCTCTTTTGTTGGCTTGAGAGCAGCAGGTAGCTCAGAAGCTGTGCACTGCCAGGGAAGGATAGGGCCAGAAGATGCCGGCAGGGGCATCCGGCCTGGCTGCCTACAAGCAAAAGCCAGGGAGCTCTAGCCAGTTTTATACAGACTCCTGCAGCTGGTGCTTAAGAAAAGAGGACGTGTTGCCCTTCTGCTTGGTTAGAAAACCACCTAATGGAAGAGAGAAACAGGAGAACAATGTGCAGTTGGAAAACTGTGCCTTGTGTGTGCCCAAAAGCCGCTTTATTTAACAGTTGGGCCACAGGAGCAGAAGTTTCAGGTGTTTTTTGACTTTTGAGGGGTTTGGGGGCTCTTTTCAAGCTATAGGGGAGCCCTTTTGCAGTTTACTTAATGCTCCAGTTTACCTAGGGGTGAGGTGCTACCTGAAGGCAGACTGTGGAGTCTTTGTGTGGCAGAATAAAGAGCCTGTTTCTGCTTCCCGCTTCCCATATTGATCACTGCCTAGCTTGAATGTGATGTTTTCATTAGTAGCTGAAACACAGTCCCATTTGGTTTGCGAGCTGCCTAATAGGGGAAAACAATCATAGAACAAAAGCATTTGGCTTCCACTAGAATCCATTAAAGCCTAATTACAATGCTAAGTAAGAGGGATACAGCAGCACTGAAGTGATGCCCATGAACACTGAACACTCAATGTGTGTCAGCGTAAACACAGGTAATTGTGCTTATGCAAATAAAATGCAGCAGAGGCGTTTCAGCTCTCATCTGAGAAGAAACTGTCAGAGGTGGGCTATGGAGAATTGACAGCAGCAGTAGTACTGTCTGCTTGGTTTTCACACCAATTTACCCTCTTTTTTTATTCTCCCCCGCCCCTGCTCCCCTTGGATGCTTGAAAGTGGGAAAGATGAAAGAACTGGTAGAAGAACAGTACCTGGGTTGAGCTGCTCTACATCAGCTGGGCAATGGTAACAGCAGTAAGAAAGAGCTTAGTGCCTATCTCCAGAGCTTGCTACAGCTCAGAGGAGCTTGCTGTTGTGCCCAAGCGCTTAAGGTTTCTGAAAGTAGCTAAGAGTAAAGTGGAAGGGTTGGGTGTGAAGAGCATTGGGAAGCTTGGAAGAAGAGGCATAGCCCTCTCATTTGATCATATGGCAGAAGCTAGGAGCAAATACATCCAGCACAGGAAGAGTGTAAGTCTTCTCACCTCCCCGGTGTGGGTGTAGAGGGGAGAAGTTTCCTGCTAGAAGAATGTGGTTTATGGATATGATTTTTTTTCTTTACTAAGTGGTTGAGAACACTCTGAACTGGTAGAAGAAAAATGTTGCCAGTGAAACATTATGCTTTAGGAACGATGTTCTGTTATTTAGTAAGTGCACCACGTTAAGGCAGCTTGGTAATTCAGTGGGAACTTCTCTCTCCTGTTCTCCCCCATTAGAGATGTGCTGTCTGGGGGACTCAAAGTTTCCTTCCCCCTGCTGCATACCCCTTTATGGGATGAAGCTGTCCTGCACGCCAGGATGCTGTTCTGCAGTGGCGTATACTTGGGCTTCCCCTCAGGATAGCGGTCCTCAGCATTTGGGCAGCCGACACTCATTTCCAGGCTGCATTGTGTCTCACAGTTACCGGTGGAAGTAGAGATTTTCTACATGTTTGAAGTATTTATTACTTTAAAGTGGAAGAACAATTCTTAATTTTGGCAGCAGCATTTTTATTTCTTGGATCCTTCTTCATTTACTCAGCCCAGTTCTGTTTCATCTGGGTCTCCTATAGAAACTCCTTCTACCTTCCCAAAACTTTCTGTTCGCTGTTGTGCAGGCAACAGCAAAGCTCTGCTGTGAGAGGGTGTCCATGTGCTTGTGATAATTGTAGCTTGTTGCATGACGACTAACCTTTTAATGTGGAAACAGTGCTTAGTCTTCAGTTGTCACATTAATGCTTTGTTTTGTGCTTTCTAGCTGTATATCCAGCATTGGCTTTTGTTCAGTTCTGTCTGTTTTTTTGTGTGTGTTAAGTATAAATCTTTTAACCCAGTGTTATTTTTTTTTCCATGGTTTTAATTGATTTGCAGTTCCTTAGAAGAGAAGTGTCTTGGGGATTAGGGTGACTTAATGCGAGTTAGACATGGGTGGGCAGCATCCATTATTCTGCGATTCCTGTGATGGGAATTGCTGCTGCAATTGCTCTCTCGAGCCCAGAGGTTGTCACCCTTTTATCGCTTCCTGTAACGCCAGAGATCATTCCTTCTCTTGGCTGTGGGGCTCCTGATGTGTCTGTGTTGAGCATGCTCAGAAAATACCCCTCGGAGAGGCACCTCTTTCTGCAGCTCTAACCAAGCAGCTGCGATTGTGGCTCTGGGGAGCAGGCAACATGTTGCCGGACAGGAATTGTCCATACTGCAAAGCCCTGCTTCCACAGCTGAGGAAAAGCAACAAACCTTGTACGCTTGGATGCAGAGTACTGGCTTAAATAAACTCATTACAGGGAAGGGTGCTTCGTTGCTTCCCTTCTCTGATAATGTTTTCTCACCCAGCCGTACCACCTCACCAAACTGATTTGAGCACCCCCTGATTCTGTAACCCTGGCTGGAATTCATGCCCCCACCCTCAAAGCAGGGAAACGGTCTGGAAATGCCGTTGTGTCTGCACACTTGGACGTGAGTTTGGGGTTCACGTTCCTGTACTGAGCATGCTCATTGGTGCCCAGCATCCTCTTGCTGGGCTCAGGTGACTTGCTGGTGGAGGGCTGGTGTTCTGGGTTTGTTTTCTTTCACTCATTTTCTAGGTCTTCTTGTCTCTTCTCTCTGGCTCTGGTGACAGGCACGATCCGTAAGGCTCAGAACCTTCTGAAACAGTACTCTCAGCATGGTCTAGATGGGAAAAAGGGGGCCTCTAACCTCATTCCTATGGAAGGTAATCACAGCTCTAGCTACTTCACCCTTGACTTTCTCTGTGTATCAGCCTTGCTTTTCCAGGTGGGACTTCCATTAGCCTAGTGCTTTGTGGACAGCATTGGATAGGTACAGCTATCCTTGGGGAACCAAGGAGATGCTGGAGGGCCAAATTATTTTTCTGAATTTAGTGTCTGGATTTCAAAGTCTCTGTAAACATGAGTACAGGTGGAGAGGAATGTTACCTTAAAGCAGTTGACCCACCATAGCCACCTGGCTAATGGAAGCTCTTCTCTGATGACATCTGCTTGTGGTGTTTCTGTTCTCTCTTCTTTTTGCCTGGACTTTGAGACATTCAGTTTCCTAGTGACCTTTCCAAACCTGATGCTGAAGTGTCAGACCACAGCTAGCTCAGTGCATCGTGCCTGTACATCTTCTCTATGGAGACCTACCTAAATGGTCGTCTTCTGTATTCTGATCTCCTCTGCTCATAGAGGTTGTACCAAGTAAGGGAGAAGGGGTCACTTGCTTCAAAGCATCTGTAAGACCTTTCTGCCTCTTGCTATGTATGCATCCAAAGTAGATCTCTTCAGCACCTACATTGTAGTCTGCTAAATCCCAGATGGTGACGAATATCACTCATTTGGGGGAAAAAATTCTTGTGCTGAGCAGGAGATGGGCTTTGAGTTTGGATTTGTAATGGTTGTGAGTACAAATTGGACTTCTAGTGCCTGCTATCCCATTCAGAACTTATGGCAGGAGGTTCAAGGGACTCCTGTGGCCCAACAAATGACTTAACTCACACTTCTCATCAGGTTTCAAAGGGTTGCTACCACTACATAGCCCAACAAAGGGATTTGGTCAGGTAGCGTTCCTGGGACTGTGTAGGGAAAAAAGTGTCCATCAGATCAAATAAGCCAAGCTTGAAGTGGCTTCCAGCCAGTGTGAGCATCCATGCTGTAACCACCCTGGATAAATTGCGCCTTCTGTTTGTGCCGGCTGACATCTCACTAGGTCATGAGCATGATTTACGAGTTAAACACCTTTCCGATACCCTGAGCGACAAGCATGGGCCGGCTGCTGGTAAGTACCATGTTGTCACTTCATAACAAGCTGGCTAACATCCCTTCTTTTCAGCATGTTTCACAGTAGTTTTGTAGTCAGTGGCTGTTCATCTACGTGGGCAGTCCTGGAGCATGGGCCTTCTCTGGCTAAGAAGCTCTGGCTCTTCTCAGTAGAATTCACTCCTACTAATCACACACACCCCAAGCCCTCAAACAGGGAACCCCAACTTTGTCCAACCAAAGACTGGTGGCCACCATGCTGAGGGGCACTTTCCTGTAGGTAGCTACTGGCTTGTTCGGTGCTGAAGTGAAGCAAACAGGAAAGGGATCACATGCGGCATGCAATACAGTGGGCCACTCTCCACTGTAGGCAGTCTGTAAGACCACCTCACGTTTGTGTGTCCCCTGCTGACCATAACTTTTAGAAGATCAGCCTGAGGGACCTGTCAGTGTAGGGAAGAATTGGTTCTTTCCCTATCAAAAGTTGCAAATGTTGCTGGGAGGAGAGAAGGAGCAGCAGCAGGCCATAGCTTAGAGAAGGCCTCTCTGTGTAATCTTACTGTCTTGTAGTGGTTACTACAGGGGTCCGAGTAATGCAGGATTGTGTGAGTCTGTTTGTGTCTGTCCTGCTGACAGATCCAGCTAGTGGTTGGCATGAGTTGGTGTGGGCCCTTGTATCATACCGGCACTTCTCATGCCTGCCACGTAGGTTCTTTGATGGATCTTTGTCTGAGACATTTGTATGCTAGAATTCAAATATTTGCATTTGTATGCAGCATTGTGTGGCAGATAGCTCACCTAGCTGTGCTGATATTCCTGCTTCATAGGATTTAAATGTTCATCTGCCTGTTTTTTATCTTCTGTTTCTGCCTGCGGGAAGAGGCTGCCTTCCAGGACAGCCTTGATTTCCCAGAAATGTTGATGCAAAATGGCAGTTCTTCATCTGCATGACGGATGGAGATAAAGAATTCTAAAAATACAAGCAGAGATGTTGAATAATTCACCTCAGACCTTCCTGAGTTTAGTACTCTATGTTCAAGCCCTTGATTAAATTTAGTCTGTATCCCAGAAGAGCTCCAAACTTGCCTTCTGTCATGAGGCCGGAAAGAGCTGGTGTCCTGATGTGCTTGTTTCCTGAACTGCAGATGACTTTGCATGCCTCCTGCAGGGTATGCATAGCTTCCCATGCACAAACCCAGGGGGCAGGTTTGGTGAGAAGATGACTCTTGTTCTCATGCAAGGATGGGTGCAAAGCCAGAACCGCCTTTTCCAGAAGAACCTTGTGCTCCTTGTGTACACCAAGGCCTTGGAGTGAGCAGAGCTGCTGGAAGCTCAGTACAAATTTCGTTCTCTCTTAAAGCCATCTTGCCCTTACAGGGAGGGATGACGTCTTCGATATCGAGATTGATGCGTACATTCACTGCGTTAGTGCCTTTGTCAAACTAGCCCAGAGCGAATACCAGCTCCTGACAGAAATCGTCCCGGAGCACCACCAGAAGAAGACCTTTGATTCTCTCATCCAGGTCAGTTGAGCCTCTGTTTGACTTCTCTTGTAAAGGATACACACAAAGTCTTTTTCCCTTCCTCTTCATTGTGAGGATATGGATTCCACCACCTGCTGTGGGTGCCCAAGAGCACCACCACTGCTAGGGTTGTCCTCCAGGACCTGTTTAGGGAACCGGGGCCTGCACAGATGCTGGAGAACATGTGCTCAGAGTCACTCACGGGGTACCGCAAATGACCCGTCAGCTAAATTGGCATCCTTAACGGGTATCCCGCTTTGAGCCCCTTGTGCTGCCTGGCCAAAAGTCATGCTGCTTCCTTCTGACTCTGGCTTTGTTGCAGGAGTCATTAGATAACTTGATCATGGAGGGGGATAATATTGTCTCAGCTGCCCGGAAAGCCATCATCCGACACGACTATTCAGCTGTGCTCACCATCTTCCCCATCCTTAAGCATCTTAAGCAGATGAAGCCAGAATTTGACCAGGTCTTGCAGGTAAGTGTGATGGGATTGGAGAGGGTCCTGTGGCGTGGGTTGTCTGGAGAACTTTTTGAAAGGGATTATCACAGTGGCTTTGAACAAAGCCATGCTGCTTCTGTCCTCCAGCGTGGACTGGAAGTGACACAAATGCAGCGTGCTCATTTCTGTGATGGTGAACCAGCAACTCAGCATCTCTCAGCAGCAGTTCTTTTCAGTTCAAGTCATGACCTGGTGATGGACCATCTACATTATTCTGCTGTATACATGGCCTCTGAGGTGTTTCATCTCTGATACTGTTGAGCTTAGTTTAGACTGTGCTCACTGACGTCTGGAAGATGGGCTGCACTGAGGAGAGCCTGCCTGGACCGTGCCACAGGGTTCTCCAGGTATCAGTTATGGCATCAAGGTTTAGCAGGGCTCCTTTCCATCTGCTTCCAGCTGGTGACTGTGATGCACCAACCTCCTGTATCAGGTACTGTGTAAGAGGAAACATGAGCGGTAGCAAGTCCTGGTCACTGTTAGAGTCACAAGATCTTCCCTTTCTGGCTGGCAGAAGAATGCAGGATTTCACGTGTTGTTGATGGTGCTGTAAATATTCTCCTGGCACATGGGGAATTGAGAATGAGATGCTGGGGTGGGGGATCAAGAAGGGTAGGTGCTGGATGAAAGTTCAGATACTGTTTGTTTTCCGTCTCTGATGTGTTATGGAACTATTCCAGGGAACTGCAGCAGGCACTAAGAACAAACTGCCAGGGTTGATCACTTCCATGGAGACCACTGGTGCGAAGGCACTGGAAGAGTTTGCAGACAACATTAAGGTAGGATTCCCCTCAATGTTCTCTCTGGCAAGACCAGCAGGCTTGGAAGAGGGGTTTTCTGAGCAGAACTCCTAGTTCAGCTTTCAGCTGTCCGTGAGACCATGTAGTTTCTGACTCTGAAGTAGGAGCTTGCTGGATCACTTTGGATGGTCAGCTGCAAATACCAAATGGTTGGTGCTGATTTCAAATACAGGAGGCCTCTGTCTAAGACCCTTAACAGCATACTACAAATAATTTGACATGAGCTTCCAGGCCTCTGCTGATATCGAGTCAATCTCAGAATTTAATCCTATTTAAAAAGAAAGGAAAATTGCTGACTTGAAAAGTTTTGGAGGACTCATGTTAAACTGTCCCTGTGTAAGGTGGGCTTGGTGAATGCACTGCCCGGTAGGTGAGCTGAACATTTGATGGTCACATGCTGAACAAACCCCTGTGGTTCTGAGCTGCCGGTGCATAGGAGCTGTGGTTTCTGAGCACCAGGAGATGGCACTGCAAGAGCCGGGTCTGAGGATGTTGAGAGAGGCTGGATAAACAAGCCTACAGCTCACTTGCAGCAGCAGTTGTATTGTAGATGCCTTCAATTTCCTTACATGCTTACCTTATGTCTCTCTCTTCCCTTCTTAGAATGATCCAGACAAGGAATATAACATGCCAAAAGATGGGACAGTTCATGAACTCACCAGCAACGTATGTGATGATGATTTGAACCATCCTTTGTGAAAAACAGCTTCTGAAGAGGTTTTAAAATGAGCAGTAGGGAAATTTCTTAAGTTAAGCTGTCTTGGTATTGGAAGGGCAATTAACTGGCTTCCGTGGAGAGATTAGCTAGTTACCCTTGCTCAGCCATGATGTGACTGTGTGGGTAAAACCCAGCAACTCAAAGGAGTGTAGTGATTTGTTTCTTGAAGGCTTTTAAGTGTGAGGGGACAAGTGGTCCTTCATGATCCTTAATAGCAGAGCATAGGAGATGCAATGTCAGTTGCTCATAACTTCCCTCCCTTGCTTCCAGGCCATCCTTTTCCTACAGCAATTGTTGGATTTCCAGGAGACGGCGGGTGCCATGCTGGCATCGCAAGGTACATACATGCATGGGGCTTGGTTGGGCATGCAGTTCCTTCCCCAAATTGTCTGGACGTCTTCCCTAAAAAGATCAAACTTCAACATGCACTGTGAGCTTGTTCTCCTCCTGTCCTTCACCCTGTGGTTTGTCTTGTCCTCTGATCTGCCATGACCACGTAGTTGGTTATCTGGAGAACTCCAAGGGATGCAGAGAGTTTCCCTGCTGGCCTTCCACACTTGCTCCTATCAGGTACTCTTGGGATGGTCTTTATTGCTGACGTGCTCTGTGGTATCAAGAGAGGATGCCTTAGTCATTTAGCTTCAAATCTGACACTGGGCTGGTCCCCTGTGACTGTACTGGAGTGAGGGTGGTTGGTCCAGCTGAGTTAGCTTTAGTTAGGCTGTGTGTTGATGAATTGCTGCCTTTCTCTGCCACATCTTCTGGTCAGAGTATAACAGCAGCAGCAGCAAGAATATTCTGCTCAGCATCTAGCCATGATCAAGCTGGGACTCCTGAGCTATTTGTGTGTCACGTGCCCTAACAGAGAGACAAGTTTTAGCTCTGCTCTCCAGGATGCTGAAGAGACTAATTCCAGAAAGAAATACGTAGATCTGAAGCTGAGAGCTGCTGCCTTATGTAATGGGACACTGCTGCGTATCAGCTAGAGCGTGATTCTTGGTTCTGTGCCGAGCAGCAGCTTCCAGCTCTCTAGTGAGCCCTCGGCCTTGGCAGAGCTCATGCTTTCAAGTAGGTTGGAATAGAGCAGGCTGGAGAGGTGGAGAACTGGAGATTCAGGGGGCGCAGGGACCTGAGGAGGCACAGGCCACTAGCTGGTGTGTGGAGAGGGTTAGGGAGCCCATTAGGAGCAGAGGAAGAGGGAAGCTTACAGCTGCCTCCAGACTTTTATCTGCAATTCCTGCTTGGAAGATTCTGCCAGTTCTAAATTAACTCAAGCTAGGATGTGTCTGCTTCTTGCCACATCTCCTCTAGCCACTGCCTTGTGCCTTCTTCACTTGCAAGCTCAGTGTGCTCAGAGCCTCCCAGGCCTTGACTCTCTCTCCTTGGCCAGAGAGGTAGTTTGAGTTTTTCCTTGGAGAAACCAACTGTTTCCCATGTCCTTCCCTGAATGGTGATGTCAGCACTGTTGTTTCAAAGTCTTGACATGTTGTCATGCACTAGAGATCTGTCATAGGAGCTGATTCAAAAGGTAGCATAGGCTTTTTTATTTTTTTATATTGGTCATATAACAAAATGTGACCATGTCCATGACACACAAGCCATTTGCTTTTTAATTGTGGCTGGTTGTCTCATGAGGTATAGAGGGATCCTGCTGTGTAAAGACAGCTTGAGAAAAATGCCTCTTTGCAGTCTGTTCAATTATTAAAGCTTGAAGTCAATGTAATTGTAACAGATCTGGTAACTTGGGCTGACGTGTAGTACCTCAGAGCCATGCATGAGATGACCCACAATCCAAGTATTGTAAATCCTGTTCTCTCCATCTGCAGTCAGGCCTTAGGGACCATCTGCGGCCAGATGCTCCCTGCTTTCTGCCAGTGTTGTTCTCATGCAGAACAGCTCTGTCGCTTGCTCCAAAAGCTAGGCCTGGCCCAACATGGGGCACCCACACAGGATGCTCTCATTTTGAGTGACGACGTGGTCCCCGTCTGGCTGTGGACCTGACATCACCCTAGACCAAACGTCCTCAGATCAGAGGTGATTATGTCAGTGGAGTTTAAGGGGGGAGTTGCTTCTGCGAACAGAGGCATCTGCTTTGGGATGGTGACTTGCCCCCAAGGGTACCTCTCTAATGACAGCTTCCAGTTGCTAGCTCAGGTGTGGGTGTCTGGAGTTGGGTTAGATAATGCCCACAGTGATCCCAAGAGGTGGGAAATACATGCAGTTTTTTCTGTGATGTTTGCCTCAAGTGGCAGCAAAAGCAAGGTTGATCAGTTAAATGCAGTGATGCCAATCCCTTGCTCTTGCCCACTGAATGGCTCTGTAGGGCCTTGTATAGCCATGCAGGGATGCTAAAGTGGAGAATGAGAGTGGGATGGCTTTGCTCAGGTTCTTGGGAAGGTTATATGGGCTGTGCAGTTCATTTCAAGGACCAGTAAACTGCCGCTGGCATGAGGGAAAGCTTTCGTTTGCCTTGAAAGAGGGTTTGAACTGATTTGGAATGAGGTGTCTTGCTAAATACAAACAATGACAGTACAAACAATGTCTCTAGCAGGGGAAGGAGGTTAGATTCTGCCTTTCCTCTGTGATCTCCACTCCGTTTGTGGCCTTGGAGGGACTCCTGCCTGCTCTCCCGTGTAGCTGTCTGTGGCTGCTCTGTGTTAATATCTGCTTTGTTCTCAAAGGGATGGTGTTCTCTAACCTGTCTTTTTGCACTTTGCGTTTCTTTTTCTCTCTCCTCCCTCCCCTTTTCTCTCTGTTCTGCCTAATCTTTGTAGTTCTTGGGGACACATACAATATTCCTTTAGATCCCAGAGGTAAGCAGACTTACCCACATGTACCTGTTCATATTGCCTCGGACTCTGGTGATGTATGTTAATTCTTTATCCTCCAGGAGTGGTAAATAAATTAACACATAATTGAAAAGGGAAAAAGGGGAGGGTAAGTAACTCTTGCCAGTGGGCTGGAGAGAATAGGGAGGGCTTGTCACCAGCAGACAATGAGGGATGCCACATGAGCTGAAACAGGCTAAAGACACTCTCATGGCACTGAATCTCTTTGGCACGGGTAGCAAATTGGCCCAGCTGGTATCATGCTTTATCCCATGTGCGCTCGGCTCCTTATTGTCCAAATCCCAGCAACAGGAGCCTCGAGGCCTTTCCCATGGGGTGCTTATGAACTCGGACCACCCGAGCTAGGCCCAGCTGCCAAACTCTCTGGTGGGGGGCGGGGAGGAGGAGATAGCTACCCCACGTGTCCCGTGGGACCCATGCCCACAAGCCCTTGAGGGCAGAAAGCCATCTCTTATGCTTAGACAGAGGAACATGTGCCAGCCCGGAGTCGTTGCTTGTAAGGGCAGGCTCCCATGCTGGCGCAGTCCCTCATACAGAGCCAGGCAGGCCCTATCAGCAACCATGGGGATGGCTGAAACTTTCCAGAGCCCTTCTGCTTGTTTCGGTTACTGTTGTGTGCCTGCTGTTAACAGCTCCAGCTCATTTGTTCTCTGATTGCCAATTTCTAGTGCTTACAAACCCTTTTCAGGTGGTGGGGGAAGGATGGGGAGGATGTGTTTAATGACTCTATTTCTGATCGAGAGGATGTCCTCTGAGCACTGGGAAGGAAAGGAGAGATTTGTGGCAGGGTGCTCAGCACTTGATGCAGATACAAGGATCGAGGGGTGCAGAGCTCTTCCACCCTCACCTTGGATAAGCTGCTGACAGTCGGCACTGGAGCAGGGAGCTAATTTCACTGTCGACCACTAATTCCATAGCAACAGGGACGAGGCTTGTTTGAATAGAGGCAGGCTGACCACACATACCTCCCTTCCCCGTGGCATGTTAACTGGCCTAAGACTCTTTCCTTTCCAGAGACCAGCTCTTCAGCTAGCAGTTACAGTTCAGAGTTCAGCAGGCGGCTGCTGAGCACCTACATCTGTGAGTACTCTGCACACCTTCCCATTTCTGCCCCATCGACTGTCCTTCACTTAGCTCATTCTTGGGTGAAGAGCACAGGCTGTGTCTCTTACTCCATGTGATCTTTCCATGTTTGAGCTGCAGTCTGATGGAAGGGATGGAAAAAAGGGTCAAACTGGGAGTTTCAGACTGTTACAGTTAGACAGGACAAAGCACAGTGCAGCAGCTCGCTGTGCTGCACAGCTTTTGTTGTCAGTTGCCTCGAACCATTCTCACTGAGTGCTTTGCACCTTCAACCCCACAGAGGCTCCCAGCTGCCAAAGGGGGTCTGTAAAATCTCGATCCTGTGTTTAACAGTGAGATACTGAGATGAGTTCACGGTACTATCTCATGATGATCTATTACAATGGGGATCAGGTCCCTTGGCTTCTTTGAGATCTGAGCCTGGGTCACGATCAGGCTGTGTCTGATCACCCATGCTGGTCCTGGGACTTAGTCTGAACATGGAATGCAACTGTATTGCCAGTTGTAACAAAGGTACTAGTTCGCAGAGAGGTTTTGGTGACTTGCTGAGGAAAGATGTGTGTAAGGCTTTGTTGTGGTTTAACCCCAGTCAGCAACGAAGCACCACACAGCCGCTTCCCCCTCCCCTCTCCCAGTGGGGTGAGGAGGAGGAAAGGAAAAAAAGTAAAACTCGTGGGTTGAGATAAGATCAGTTTAATAATTAAAGTAAAATATAATACTAACAATAGTAATAATGAAATATAATAATAATAGTAATGAAAATGAATATAACAAAAAAAGGGGGGGGGGGGGGGAGAAAAAAACAGTGGTGCACAATGCAATTGCTCACCACCCGCTGACTGATGCCAGAGCCGCGATCCGCCCCTCCTGGCCAACTCCCCCCTGTTTCTATACTGGGCATGACGTTCCATGGTATGGAATACCCCTTTGGCTAGTTCAGGTCAGCTGCCCTGGCCGTGCTCCCTCCCAGCTCCTTGCACACCTGCTTGCTGGCAGAGCATGGGAAACTGGAAAGTCCTTGGCTTAAGATAAGCGCTACTTAGCAACAACTAAAACATCAGCGTGTTATCAGCATCATTCTCACACTAAATCTAAAACATAACACTGTACCAGCTACTAAAAAGAAAATTAACTCTATCCCAGCCAAAACCAGGACAGGCTTGTAGGATTGTTAAGTACACATGATTGTAGCCTTGTCTGCACATGCAGTTGGGGCTGTGCTGTTCGCTTTGCTGTGGGCCCACAGCGACAGTACAGAGTGCTCGGTTTGGATTGTCAGTAATGAGAAGTTTCAGTGCAAAACTTTTTGTTCTCTGTTTTTCCCGCTTCAAGGCAAAGTGCTGGGCAACTTGCAGCTTAACCTTCTTAGTAAATCCAAGGTTTATGAAGACCCGGCTTTGAGTGCCATATTTCTGCACAACAACTACAACTACATTCTGAAATCTCTGGAAAAGTAAGTGTGTATCTGGGTAAATCTCCCTGAAGTCCAGGCTGATTCTAAGCATGGTTTTGGAGCAGAGCTCTGCATTGAGTGCATTTACTTGCCAGCCTGTCTCATCTCTGCTCTTTCTTCCATTCTTGAAACTGCCCTTTTGAAAGCTTTGCACTATTATAAACATCACATTACATGAGAGTGGAAGCTAAAAGCATCAGAGATGCCTTAGGTTGTAGAGAATCCTTTGATCTTGGGAGGACTGAGGACATGGCTTTGGAAAGTATCTTGGAGCAGCTTCTGTCTCCCAGTTTGTGCATTTCAAGGTCCCTTTTATTGTAAAGGGCAGAAAAGAACTTGTTGATGGGGGCTTGAAATGTTGCCATCCTGCTAGCAGCCCTGAGAGCAGCTGGCTCAGGTGCTTCCTCAGGTTTTCTGTTCTTTCAGGTCTGAGCTGATCCAGTTGGTAGCCGTGACACAGAAGACAGCTGAGAGGTCTTACCGGGAGCTCATTGAACAGCAGATCCAGACCTACCAGCGCAGGTCAGATGACATCCTCTGCTCTTCCCTTAGTTTTGTCAGTTTGGGAGCTCCTTGGGAGCCAGTGCTGCTGGAGCAGTGGGAGAGATCAGCCTAAAACAGAAACTTTTCTGAAACCAAAGCCAAGTATTTTGGTTTCCAAGTGATTAATCTAACTTGGGAAGGGGTCACTGTGGAAAGTTTTGGGGTGTGTAGTATCTGGGGTGGCCTTTGGGTCATGAGGGAAGACAAAGATGTTCTGGTGAGGCATGAGTAACTCCTCTTTGCCTCTTTCCTATCTCATTTTCCATGCAGCTGGTTGAAGGTGATAGATTACATCTTGGAGAGAAACCTGCCCGTCTTTCAACCAGGAGTGAAGGTGAGAGAATGGGCAAGGATGGTTTTGAGATGATAGAAATTGCCGGAAACGTCTTTTCCTTTGTCATATTAAAAAATTCCCAGAAACCTTCTTTGTATCTCATGCCAGTATTGCTCTGCAGAGTGAATACTGTGGCTGGGACAAGATGGTGAGCAGCGCTGCCTTCTAATCTCCCCTGCCCCAGATTCATACAAGTCTTTTAATCTCTGCCTCCATTCTTGTATTTTCACCTGAGCAGATGCTTCTATGTTGGATTTGCAAAACCCTGAGACCTTCCCTTAGAAAGGGCTGGAAGCATAAAGAAGTCTATTTTTATGTCTGTTCTGGCTGAAAAATACCCTCGTTAAACCTACTTCAAATGAAAGCCAGTTGCTGAATGTCGGGTGTGCTGCTCACTGCAGCTTTCTCTTCTGCCTGCTTTAGGAGAGGGAATTCAAGCCAAGTAGGTAGGATATTACTTAGGTTGGATAGGGAGTTGTGGGCAAACACTGATGATGGAAATTTATTTCTGGAGATGAAATAAAATCCTTTCCCTCCTTGTTGCAGCTCAAGGATAAGGAGAGGCAGATGATAAAGGAGCGCTTTAAGGTAAGGCGGTGTTAGATGGCGTAAGAACATCCCCTAGTTGATTGGGACAGACAGTCAGACCAAAGATCTGCCTAAGGAGGAGACCTGTCTGTTGGTGATCAGCAGAGGAGGGCAAGAACATCAGACTCGGTATAGAGACGCGATTGCAGACAGGACACTCACTGAGTTTTACTTTGGACAGGGTTTTAATGATGGGCTGGAGGAGCTATGTAAGATCCAGAAGGCCTGGGCAATCCCAGACATGGAGCAACGGGACAAAATCCGCCAGGCACAGAAAACCATTGTGAAAGAGACTTATGGTGCCTTCTTGAACAGGTGACGACCTCTTGCAACACTGTCCTCTCTTCTTTGGATTTACTCAGGTCTTTGGGGCCTAGAGTAGCCTGAGCTGAGGCACTTTTCTACTGTCCTGTCTTAGCTTCTCTCCCTTGCACACTAAAACATCCCCAAGCTGAACTCTACTAGTGGCAAACATCTGCTGTCACCCTGATTCCTTCGTCAGGGGGAGTGCAGGTGTTCTAGCTAGCACAAAGCTCTGAGCCACCCTGGGCTGTTCATGTAAAACTCAGGAGACCAGTTGTAACCAGGTCACTTGTTCCCTACAAGATACCCTGTCAGATTCAAGTGGGACGTGCTGGAGTGGAGCTGATTTGTGGCAGAAGAGGAGCCAGTGGGTCTCTTTGCTGTGTTCCAGTCGTTTGTCACTCAGGGGTTGTCTTCCTTTGCAGATACGGCAACGTGCCCTTCACCAAGAACCCTGAGAAGTACATCAAATACCAGGTTGACCAGGTGGGGGAGATGATCGAGAAGCTGTTTGACACATCAGCATAAATCTCCAGCTGTCGTGTACTCTCCAGCTGCCGAGTACAAGTCAGCACTCCCTCAGCAACCTTTGGGACTCCTTTCCCTTCTCCTCTGCCCCATTGTGGTGGGCAGAGTGTTACACTTGTATTTATCAGATTTATAAACCTGTGGAAACACTACCTCCTGGCTGTCTTTGCCGCCTTCTGTGGATCCTGAGCAAAGGCTCTAGATGCCCACTGCACTGCTGTGTGGGATCTTATGTTTGCGCATCTTCAGGCCTGGGTATAAATGTTCATGCTTTGATGCGCAGCAGACATGGGGAGTGCGTAAAAAAAAAAAAAAAAAAAAAAAAAAAACAACAAAACCCAACAAAAAAAGAAACAAAAAAACCCCCAAAAACCCCAACCCCTTGTGGGTACAGTCCTTCTGTTAAGGGCAGGAGGCTATAAGCTCCGAAAGGTGCTGCCTGCTTCCCTGATGGGTTTTGGGAATCTCAGTTCTGTAGGATCCCAAAGGATTTTCACGTTGTTACTCTTAACCGTTATTTAGTTCAGTGATGGGGCGAGGTGCCGATTCTGTGGTATGGTGGTGTCTGGCCGTGGTGGTGCCTGGCAGGCCTGCGGTCTAGTTACGTACAGGGGATGTTTTAGCCTGAGGTTTCAGGAGCTTTCCCAGTAGCGGTTCTCTGTCCTGCGTGAGGCAATGGTGGACAGGGTGATGGCAGGCTGGAGTCGTGACAGAGCAGTGAGAACCAGAGGGAGCTCCATGGCGTCCTGACTGGTTGCTGCTGCTCATTGACCGGAGGCAGAGCATGTGTAGAAGTGTTCCCATACTTATTTCTGCAGAGCACCTTCTTCCCATCCCCGTTTTAATTTGTCTCCTGTCTTGTTAAATCTGATGTGTCTCTTTCCTGCAAGCAGCCAAGTCTGTTCCCTGCATTTAACCCATGGGCATCACGTGAGGAACAAGTGCTACTCTCCTGTGTGCCTTGGAGTGGTACTGGCAGGCTTTGATACAGGAGCTGGACTCTGCCATCTTCGCACCAAGGCCTTTCAGAGCTTTGGAGCACGTATGTTGTTTTTGTGGTCTCTGGCCAGGCACCTCTCTGCTCCCACCTCGCTCGCTCCTGCTGCTTGCTCTATTGTGGGATCTTCTCCATTATTTGCCCATGGTAACACTTGAAATACAGGGTTTCCATAGAGCTAGGAGCGCTCACAATAGCTGCTACTTTGCAATTTGGAGCAAATCCATTATTCACCTGAGCCCGTGTTTACAGGAGTGAATGTATGCTGGCGTCTAATTAGACGAGCAGTGGCAGAGCTGTTGTGTCGCTGTCCGGGGCACTGCAAACAGAGCACGAGGAGGTGGAGAGGGCAAGGCAGAGCTCAGCGTGAAACAGGGAGCGAGAACAGATGGCAGAAAGGTGGAGAGCTGCATTTTAACCCTTCGGCTGTTGTGCGTCCACCAACCCTGCCTTTTCTTTTCCTAGCAGGGGAGGCCGCTCTGCGCGGTGAGAGTCACATCCGCGAGGTGGGCTGTTCCCCTGGGGAAGTCGGGGTCGCCCATCCTGGGAAGGGTCTGCCCGATGCAGTTACGGTGCCAGTGGATAAGAGAGGCGAAGGGCAGAGGGGTGGCCCGTCTCACCCCATGTCACGCAGGAGTTGGATGTTAGAGCCTGGATGAGAGTGCAGGTCCTGCTGTGGCAGACCCAGCCGCTTGCCTGGGCTGCTTGCTGCCTCCACAGACAGCTGGTTTTTGGGTAGCTCCTGGGCTTTCTGAACCCCTGATCTCCTCCTTCTCCTCCTTAGCCTGGACCTGAGCATGGTCTGAAACACTACCTGCTCTCAGTGGTGTAGCAAATGCCTGAAAAACAGCAGGTTTGACGGGCTTGTCCAGCCGAGAGCTGGACCACTGCGTGGATTGAAATCCTCATCACACCTGCCTGGCTGTTTTTCATGTGTCTGGCCATGCAGGCTCACAGGACCGACCTGAGAGCCCTCCCTGCAGGGACCTTCCCTCCTGCTTTCAGATCTCAAATGCTTGAGGAAACCTGAGACTTCAGTGCTAGCTGTTTTTTCTTCTGCCAGCTCCAAGAGCCTCTGAAGGCTGGCAGGCACTGGACAGAGTGTTTTTAAGCAAAAGCAAAGCGCTGCTGGTTTGCATTACGTGCAGCGTTGAGCCTGCTGGATACGCGTGCTGACATTCACCAGAAGGAGCTGGATTCCATCTTTCTGGATCTGTTTCTGCCGCCGCAGCGGTCTGATCTGAATTTCTTTCTCCAGGAGAGTGGGTGGAATTTGTTGATGTGCTCAGGCTGAGTCTGTAAAACATGTTTTATTGCAGCTGATCCCAGGGCGAGGCGATTCACCTGCAACGGTTGCAGGCAAAGCCAGGGGAGGGAAGGGGGGAGCTTTGCTTGCAGCATTTCTGGAGCATCTGAGCTTTAGTGTGCGGGAGCTGGTATCCTCCCTGTGCTGATGCTCTTGTGCTAACTAGAGCCCAAAGAAAATACATGAGATCCTTTGGGGTCTCGGATGGGGCCACAGCGCGTTCTCCAGAGGCTCTGGGAATGCCTCTGCATGGCCTACACTGAAAGAGGCATTTCTGGGCTTTGCTGTCAGCCCGTTCCCCCAGGAAAGCTGTACCAGTCTGGGGCTGGTGAGGAGCTGGTCCAGCTCAGCTCGCAGGTGGGGAGATGCAGTCAGAGATGAGATGCAAAACGTCCTGTTCCCTCCTGGTCTCTCCGTTACCAGCACCACAAGTTGGCTGAGTTGTTTTCTACCCCAGGGATGCCCTGGCCACATCTGGAGGAAGGAGGGGGGGTAAGAGGCTGCTGGGGGCTGAGAGCCTAGCTTGGTGGCAGCCGTGCAGCGAGGAGGAGCTGGAGGTGGTGAGTACCCAGGGGAAGAGGTAGGTTCTGCTGCTCCCAGGTGTATGGCTTTTAGGTGGGCATCCAACAACACCCTCGTTTTCCCTGAGCTAAAGGGAAAGCAGAGCCACCCAGTCCCTGTTTCCTAAATCCAGCCTCCCACTCGCCCTGGCTCTAACCGACTCCCGCACCGCCTGCCTCTCCGCTGCAGAGGGAATGAACGTGGGCAGGTGGATGGGCTCTCAGCCTTGCCAAGCAGACGCTGCGGCAGCCAGACCTGCTTTGGGAGCAGCAGCACGCTTCGGCCAGTGCCACCCCTTCCTTGGGGTGGGAGTTGGGGGAGCTGCTCGCCCCCTCCGGGCTGACCTCAAGTGTCCGAGTCATGTCCGACACTGCGCAGCGCTGGGGAATGGCTCCGCGTGCTCCTTGGCTTTTTATGGTAAGGAATGTCTTTGCAACATGTTAATTAAGAGCGATCACAGCAGCCAGCGCTGTCCCTGACTCTCTCACAGTTGAGCACTTCACACGCCCTGATAAGAGCTTAGCGCGGAGCTGTGAGTGATGCTCAGACCATGGGAAGGGATCGTGGACCTGACCCGGGGCTGCCCCACAGCACCGGGGCTGAGACCCTTCTGCCTCCCCTTTGCTTTCTCCAAGGCTCCTACAGGATTTAACACCCTCCCCTTGCCTCCCATCCTGCTCTGGCTGCTGGTGAATCCCGCGACACAGACAGGGACAGGCTGGGGGACATGTTGATTCCCAGGGCTTTGGGGCTGGAGCCCCATTTCTCTGTTTTTTTTGCTGCAGTGGGCCAGGCTGGGGGGATGTGCGAGAGTCTGGGTGTGCTACCTGCTCTCGTGGCTTCCTTGGCACTGACTGTTATTTTGGGGTAGAAAAAGCAGTTTGTCAAACCCTGCTGGGATGGGAACCAGCTCCAGGGTCCCTGCAGCCACCCAGGGCTGCTACTGGTGCGGTTTGCAGCTGGGAGCTGCGTACAGCAGAGACGAGGGTGGGAGGCTCAAAAGCCTCAGCTGCCCCCCCCACCTTGGCTGCCTCATCACACTGGAGAGCAAATTTGACAGAGTAGTGTTTGAAAACAAAACAAAACCACAAACCAAACAACTCCTTCAACCCCAGTCATAAATCCGTGTGCTGGAAAGCTCGCACTAACGTGAGGTTTCAGCCAAGTGCTCCTCATCTCCCTGCCCACCGATCTGCTTTTATTAAACTCTAACTG
Organism: Gymnogyps californianus; assembly: GCF_018139145.2. Taxonomy (NCBI): domain Eukaryota; kingdom Metazoa; phylum Chordata; class Aves; order Accipitriformes; family Cathartidae; genus Gymnogyps; species Gymnogyps californianus. The sequence goes on along the minus strand of NC_059489.1, from coordinate 8,331,353 downwards.
GAACATGGGGACTTGCAGTGGTGTTCATTTAAAATAAAACCTCCCACGGGGACAGACCGGGAGCTCGTCCCTGCTCAGCTGGGAGGGTGCTGAGTGGCAGCAGGTCATGATGTTCTTGTCTTTTCCATCTGGGCTTGATCTGCCCCGTTATTCAGGGGGAAAGTCCCTTCCCACTGTGGTTTTGTGTTGGCAGCAAAACCTCGTGCTTGCCCTCGAAGAGCTCATCAAGGCATGGGCCAGGTGGGAGGGCGATGGTTTCATCCTCAGACGAGCGGGAGCAATGGCAGATAAGTTGCAGGGTGCTTTTTTCTCTATTTCTGTAGTATCCTGTAAATGGAGTAATGATCCGGCAGCTGGCCCAGCCTTCACTCTCGCTGCCTGCAAATGAGTAAGTACCAGGCGATGGGTGAGGATCCATAAAACGAGGAGGGCAGGTTGGATGTGTCACACCGCAGAGACCTGTGAAAGCCCGGACCTTGCTGCCTAATCATCGCAAAGCACCTTGCTGCTCCTGCGTGAGGGTGAGAGCAGCCATGCGAGCCGTGGGGCATGTCGGAGGGGATTTGGGGGTGCTGGAGGCAGGAGTGAGGTGCAGCCCCCCGGGCTAGGTGCTGTGCAGAGCCTGCCCCGAGCCTGCTGTCACCCTCTGGGGTCTTGCTGCTGAACAGTGACCAGAAATGAGCCCGTGTCGGTGGTGCTCACAGCCTGGGGAGAGGGGGGACAGCAATGCTTTGGGCTGGGAGCCAAATTAGGGGTGTCCTGGGATGTATCTTCAGAGCAGTCATGGGGGTGGCTGGGCAGCTCTAGAGCAGTTAATAGGGTAGGGCAGGGCTCAGCCACGGGCTTGGGAGGCTGTTGGAAAGGCTGGGGACAGCTTTGCACAGACTGGAGCTGTGCTTCCAAACTCCTTCCTCCACACGTTGGTTTTCTACTGTTCTCTTAAGCCATCCCCATTCGGTGCCCGGACCCCACTGAGCCGTGGCATGAGCGGCACATGGGGAAATGTCTGTCTGCGGGTGGAGGGCAGCGATGTCCTCCCCAGCTCTGCCTTACAGACCCTCTCAGGGTCTCAGCCCCCAGGGACCTGTTGTGGCTCCAGAGTGCAGTTCCCAACTCTGTTAGTGCCCGCCTGGCACTCGCCCGTGAGAGGGAGCCGGGTGGCAATGAGTCAGTGAAGTCAATTTTCTGGGGGGTTGTGTTAAATGTAATTAGTGGATGTGCTGGAAGTCTCTGCAAACCACTCTCCTTGTTCACAGGAAATTATTCCTTGTGATGCTTAAAAAAAATTGCTCGTTGTTTCTTTGCTGGGCTTTTTTGCATGTCCACATACACGCTCCCATTGATTCTGTGTGTTCGACTGCAGCATCACAGCGCTGCTTTTGTGTCTCTCTAGCTAAAGACAGTTCCCAAGTCTCTCCTTTGGGGGACCGGCTCTGCCAAGCTTTGGTGAAGGCTTTACTTCCTTATCGCGTTGCTTCCTTCTCATTTTGCCCTCTCACCTTGCCCTTGCTTGGGAAGATGCCAGCAGACCGTGGGCTACAGTGGTGGATGCACGGCTGGTGTGCTTAGGAGGGTGCCCAGGGCTGGGTGTCCCCTGGGGCTGTGCAGGAGATGGCTCCTGTGTAATTTAGGGCGGGAGGCACCATGGGCAGGCTGTTGCATAGGTGCTATTTTTTTTCTTGCACACAGTTATTTGTCCTTTGCACCTTCTCCTGGCCTCCAGGCTGCCGCAGTCAGATGTGGATGACAGATGGGCCATGGGATGCTCCAGCCGTGTTGTACCTGCAGCAGTCGGCAGCTTGTTCACGAAGCTGGCCCAGTGCCCCACAGCCTGCACCCCCACCCCTGGGATTTGCAAAACCTACCCCTTTTCCCCATTGATTCTTTATTATTATTATTAATTTCTAAACTCATTTCTGCCAGGGCTGGATGTGAGCCTTGCAATGGGGTGAGAGCGCCTGTGTCCCAGGGTGCTTGCTGTTCTGGTGTTATGGCAATGTTGGGGCTACTCAAAAACACCCAAAACTGCAAACCGAGCAGCCGCCTGTGGCAAAGTGCGAGCTGAGGGGAGCAGCGAGCGGCGATGTTGCTGCAGTGTGTATGGTTTTGATGAGCTGTTTTGAAGAGGTGACCCGTCCCCTTTTCTCCTCCGGCTGATAGTCACGGCTCTAAGCTGCTAATGCTATTTTGAGCCTCCTTTCCCATGCAATGCCAAAATACTTGGGAAACAAACTGAGTTTACAAAATCCACAGTAATTTGGCACTTTTCTCCTCCTGGTTGTTGTGAGCCTGCTTTCGCCAAGGTGGGACTGCGGGATTCAGCCTGAGTGCTGTCACCCAGGGTCAGAGCCGCCCGTCAGAGCCGTCTCCCTCTTCTTCGGCTGTTTCGTGGTGGCCGCGCTGCTGCTGAAGGATCCAGCATGGCTGCGAGAAGTGGGTCCCCAGAGACTCAGTTTTGCTGCTCAGAGTTGTCCCCCAGCCTGGGGACAGCTTGGCGCTGGGGGTTTGAGAGGTCGGTGGCCATGTTCTGGCCCCAGTTTTCCCACGACCGGCTCAGGGGTGGCACCAGGAGCCTCCCTGGGTCTGGGCGAGGAGTCTGGGGCACAGCCGGCCCCCCTCTGCCTGGCCCTGCTCCCCGTGGGTCCCCTGGGGCCGAGTGCTGTGTGCTGGGTCATCAGTAGCAAGAGCAGCAGCAGCCCCAATACAGCCCGGGGAGTTGCTGCTCCTCTCAGGTCCTTCCCCCTGACACCCCAGCTCTCACCCCACGGTGAGACGAGATACCCGGGTACCAGCCCAGTTCCTTCCCACCCTGCAGGGCTCAGAACAAAGGCTTGCTCTTTCTGGGTGGATTTCGAGCCCCTCGCGGGGGCACGATGCATGGATTGAAGTTTGCTGGCTGGCTTGTACATCTGTGAGCCAGTTATTTTTATTTTCTTGTGAATGCTATAAAAAGATGAACTCAGGAGCAAGTCCTGTCCTTTCTGGGAACTCAGCCCTGCGTGAAGGGGAACAACCTGGGCTTGAAAGCGAGCAGCTGACTCCGTGGGGCTTTCTGTGGTGTGGCCCCAGCACTGGCTCTGTGATGCCCTGCAGCATCTCGGGTTGAGATATGCGGGTGCAGCCTGGTGTGATGGGAAAACAGGTCGGGGCAGGGGGGGGGCGAGAAGGAGGGGAGCAGGGTCGGTGTCTCCTCTGTGATGGCACGAAGGGACAGGGGACATTGTACCCCCAGCCATGCCGGCACAGGGACCCCTGTCCTTGGGCAGTGCAGAGATGGTGGGACATCATCTCCATCCCCAAGGCGAGGTGATACCTGTGTCCAGGAGAGGGGACTGAACTCCTCGGTGTGGGGGTGGATCCATTGGAGCCAGATCCCGCAGGTCTCTGAGCAGAGGTGGATGAGGGCAGGAGGAAGATAAGGCTTTTAGACGTGTTTGTGTGGCTGGAAAGGGTTGAGCAGGGGAGATAAATGCAGATATAAGTAACGGAGCTGTTTATACACTCGCTCTCTGTGACTTACGCTGTGAGCAGGGCTAGACTAAATATAACGGTTATTGATATGAGGCAGTGGCCGATTTATGGCCCTCTGCGTGGGGACAGGAAGATCTGGTTATAATAACACTCAGCAGGGGAAGACAAATGTTTTACAGCCAAAAGCTTCCCGGGAAGAGAGGCCAAGTGCTGGGGATGGATGGAGGGCAGTGCAGCGTGGAGGAGGGCTGCATCAGGACCCGGACCCTGGAGCAGATCCCCAGGGAAAGCCAGGGTCCCCAATAGAAATAGCCTCCTGCAACACGTCCCGGTCCTGCGGAGCTCTGCCATGGCGATTCACAAGGAGGGGAAATCTGTGCAGACAGACTTACACCCTCTGTAATGGCAATTTATAGAGACCTGATCTTCATGGGTGCTTGGTGCTGTCGGGGTACAGACCTGGGAATTGCAGAGATGCTCAGCACAGCTCGTCCCAGCTCCCATACGCTTTCATCACCTCCTCTGGCTGTGCTCTGCCGCAGGGTTTCCAAAAGAGTTAATTGATCCTATTCCAGTGATGCTCTTCTGGTACAGAAAACGATGCGTCTTTAAATAAAGCCCTCAGCTGCCGGCGGTCACAGGGCTCAGCTGCTCGTGGAGCCTTTGCAGCGTTAAGAGCAGGGGTGCGTGAGTCACGTTAGCCTCTCGTGCACGGGTACGGCTGCATTAAGGGGAGCGCAGTGCCATTCCTCGCGCCACGCTGGCCTCCCCCTCAATGGACGTGCTCGGATGTAACCCACGTTCTCCACCCTCCATTCCCCTCAGTTTCCCTCGGGCCAGTGGGTCCCACCACCCCTCCAGCACCTGCTTCTCCTCTGCTGCAGGCTGTGGGGTGTCTCAAGGGAGCTGGACATGGGATGCGGAATGGAGGGCTTTATTGAGGCTCCCCTGGCTGGCTGGGGTCCCCCAGCACTCGCACAGCCCCGGCTGTCCAGCCCCACACCGTGGCTGCAGGAAAGCAGTGCCAGTGCTCTGCTTTGCTCTTCTCCACAAGCATCTTGCCCGGGCTGAGATGCTGAGCTGTGCCCAAGCTGCCTGAAAGCATTAAAATCCTCCCCCAGCGCTGACCCGCTGATGTCCTGCTCCGCTTCCCCTGGCAGCACAACCTCTCCGTGGGGCCACGGCTGTGCTCCCCCGGCAAACAGCCTCCCTCCCCACCGGTCCTTGGTGACCTCTGGATGCTCTGCAGAGCCTCGCACGCACCGAAATGGCAGGGATGAGCCATGGTCAGCAGCGCGGGTGGTGCTCCGTGCCCTCGGCAGTCCCATACTTGGGCTACGGCGCTCGTCTCAGCTACAGATGCTGCTTCCAGCCGTGCTCCATCTTGGGGAAACCTCCCCGAGCCACGAGCCCCAGGGAGATGTGAAAGCCCAGCCAGCACCGGCTGCGCCAGGAAGGTTTCTCTCCTGATTTCTATGCTTCTCTCCTGGATTTTCCTACCTGAGCCGGGTTTGTGCCCATGTGGCTGTGGCCAGTGCTGCCCTGGGACACAGCTCCTGAACCGGGACACAAACGAACCAAGACTTCCCAAATGTCCCTAAAAGTGCACCCTGCTAACTCCAGCCAGATGCTATGTTGGTTGGAGGGACCAGAGCTTTCAATAGGCTCCAGGCATAGATGCAACAGGGTGTAAGTCTGTCCGTGACAGAAGAACAGGTGATTACACATGGGAGTTGATTTGGGGGTTTGATGTCTCTGCCCTCAGCAAGTGCTTGGTGGAAGCAAATCCTGCCCTTGGATCCTCGGTCGGTTGCTTGGCTGAGTCTGTAGTCAGCAGCATCGCTTTAACAGTTATGATATCTGGGTGCATTTGAATGAAAAAGGGTACGATTTGATGCATTTCAACCCAAAACGTAGCCCATCCCCAGGCCTGTGATGCTGTGGGAGACTGCAAAGCCATGGGGTGGGAAGAAGCTCTGCTAGGTGACATTGAAGGTCATGAAGGAGCCATCTGCTTTCTGCTGATGTCCCACCAGCTCTGCCTCCCCCCAGGGCTGGGCTGGGACCTTGCAGCGCACGGAGGAGTGTCCAGGCAGGGCTTCGCTGATATGGGTCACCTCGCTGAGCTCTGCCTCCAGTGTGCTGACGGTGTTCGTCACCTGGGCCACGTGCACCTTGTTGGCTGCTTTCTTGTGCAAGAGGCAGATGAAGATCTTCTTGAAGCCCTTGCGGAAGTGTTTGGAGACCAGGGCGTAGACGATGGGGTTCACGCAGGAGTTGGCATAGGAGATGAGATGCGAGAGGATGCGGAGCACGTATGTAGCATGATTGAGGGGGAAGTACCCGAACCAGACACAGAGGATGACCAGGTGATGGGGCAGCCAACAGAGGCAGAACAGGACGGCTACAATGATGATCATTCTGGTGACCTTCCGTTTGGCCTTCTTGCACTCCGACATGTCTTGGAGAGGGTCCACGGACCTCCACAGGTAGCGAATAGTCCGCACATAAGTGAAGCTCAGGATCAGCACTGGGATGATGTAGCTGAAGATGAAGGTGCAGATGTCCATGACCTTGCGCTGGGAGATCTCCCAGATGGGGTGGCAGACGGTCAGGTTGGCCAACTGGAACTCCTGGTAGTAGCTGAGGTAAGGGCCCGAGAAGATGAAGGAAAGCCCCCAGATGAAGCAGATAGCCATGAGGGCGTTCCTGGGCGTCCTCAGCTCCCTCGAGTGCAGGGGGTATCGTATGGCCAAATACCTGCATGGGAAAGGGAGAGGGACGCGACTGCAGTCCTGGGGAGGGCACAGAGAGCCGGCCCAGGAGCAGATTGGAGAAAGGGCAAAAGTGATGGATTTGAGCTTTCCAGGGCAATTAGTCACACAACTGAATCCCTGGGGCTTCTCAGGGTCCCTGTGCAGCACAGTGGGGTGAGGAAGATCATCTCCCCTGTCCTGTCACCCTCTCTCTGCTTGTGGAGAAGATGGGGATGTCCCCTTCCGTCCCTCTCCCTAATCCAGCAGATCCTCACTTGAGCATCACTCTGTCTGGCACAAGCGATAGCAGCAGTGAGGATATGAAGGCAGGAGCAAGTCCCCAGGATCCCCAGACACGGTGTTGCTCACGCTGGCACATGCAAAAGCACGTCACCCATTTTCAGTTCTGCGACTAGCTGGTTCCTTAATTACACCCAGATCTCTGGGGGCTTGTGCGAGGCCCTGCTTGCTCAACACCTCCGTTCCTCCCAGCTCTGTGGGATGCAGGAGAAGAGGCAGATCCTAGCTGTGTTTTAGCTCCTGGGGGGCTGTGGAGGGCTGTCCCGGCAGCCAGCGCGGTGCCGTGCCGGCATGGCAGGACACATCCCCAGCCCTGCTCTGGGACTGCTGCAGCTTTTCCCAGAAGACTTTCATGGGGACTTGCCACATCCCATCTCACAGGTTTCGGGCGCTGAGCAGAGCAGCACCAGGAGCTCCGGCCTCTCGCTTGCTGAGGGTTAGTAACTCACCGGCCCTTGCAGAGGCAGGGACTGAGCTAGCATGGGGTAAAGCGCAGGCAGGAGCAACAGGCTGCCTTTTACAGAGCTTCCCAGCTAAAACCCACCCTGGGCCAGGCTAGGACAGTCACTGGGACAAGGGACAGCATGGGACAGAAAGGAGCTTTTTGTTAATAAAAGGGGAGGGTGGGAAAAGCAGTGTCCCAGCTCAAACATCCCAGTGTCTTTCTCCTCCTCAAGCTTTGCCTGCTTTGCTGTGCGCTGTTGGGAGGGTAGGAGCTCTCTCCACGCATCCCAGGAAGAGCCGGGGCTGCGCAGGGACTGAGCTTTGTTTCTTCTGGTTTTCTATCCCCCCTTCAGCTGCCAGAGCCTGCGGATAAACCCCAGTCCTACAGCTTTGGGGTCTGAAAGCTTTCTCCAGCTGGGCACTGGGGACAGGGGTCCCATTCCAACCCTCTCTGCTGGACCCCATCCTCGGTGGTTGCATTTCCTTGCACACATGAACGCAATTGGGGGTCACAGCAATCACAGCTTGGCTCCAGGGGATTCTGTCCCCTCTCCTGCCCAGGGGGGATCCAAAGAAGGGGGAGCTTTAGGGTACAGGGAGCCCCCCCATCCACTTTCCTACCTGTCGAGGGAGACGGTGGCCAGGGTGAAGCTGCTGGCATGCATGGTGAGGTAGATGAAGAAGTGGACGGCCTTGCACATGAAGGGCCCAAACACCCAGCCCTCCAGGGTGTAGATGGTGGCTTGGAAGGGGACGCAGAAGAGGATGAAGCAGAGGTCGGCCACCCCCAGGTTGAGGATGAAGAGGTTGGTGGTGTTCTTTGCCTGCCCATTGCGCAGCAGCACGGCCAGGACCAGGCAGTTGCCCACCGTGCCCACGAGGAAGATGACGAGGTATGCCAGCGGGATGATCACCGACTCGGGCTGCCAGCCCGCCTCGGAGCCCGCCGCCGAGCCGTTCATGGCCGGGAGCGCACGGAGCGTGCAGCGGGGATGGACGGGGGGAGTGTGCGTGGAGAATGCACTGGGGAGGCGCGCAGAGAGGGTGCACGGAGAGCGCAGGAGGGGGTATACCAGGGATTGCATGGGAAAAGGGGTGCGCGGAGAGGTCAGCGGGGAGCGCACCAGGGATGCATGGGAAAGGGGGTGCACGGAGAGCACACTGGGGAGCGCAGCGGGGATGCAAAGGAAAAGAGGGTGCACGGAGAATGCAGAGGGGAGCGTACTGGGGAGGCACGGGAAAAGGGGTGCACGGAGAGTGTGCAGCGGGACCTGCCGGGGCGCGCAGGGGGTGCGGGAGGGATGCCCGGGAAAAGGGGTGCACGGAGAGTGTGCGGGGGGACCTGCCGGGGCGCGCAGGGGGTGCGGGAGGGATGCCCGGGAAAAGGGGTGCACGAAGAGTGTGCGGGGGGACCTGCCGGGGCGCGCAGGGGGTGCGGGAGGGATACCCGGGAGCCGGGCGCCCTTCACCTCCTCCGGGTGGGCTGGGAGCCCGCGGCCGCTCGGTGCGGCTCCGGCGGTGCGGCGCGGCTCGGTGCTCTCCCTCCCGCCGGCGGAGCGGGGGGGCTCCGGGGCGGCGGCTCCTGCCCGGCCCGGCCCCGCGCATCGCGCCCCGAGCCCGCTCCGCCGCGGCCCCGGGCAGGGGAGCCCGGCCCGCCCCCGCTCCCGCTCCCCCCGGGGATAAATACCGGCCCTCCGAGCGACGGCCGCAGGAAGCCTCCCCCCCACCCCGGGCAGAGGGGCCGGGGCCGGGGCCGGGGCCGGTTTGCTCGGGGGGGGGGGGCAGTAAGTCCGGCGGGGTAAAACGTCCTTCGGTGCTGCGACCCCCCGGAAAGGGGCTGGGGTAGCCGGGCTGGGCATCCCAAAGGGAGCTGGACACCCAAAGTGGGGTGTCCGGGTGGTTTTTCTCATCGCTCCCTCCTGTAGCGGTCACTGGGAGAGGGCTCATCTAACCCCCAGTGCTGCGGGGTGTATTTTTTTAGGAATGGGGTCCTCTCAGACTGCAAATGTGTCCAAATTGTCCAGCACGCAGCTAAATCCTTGCACCAAAAGAACCCCAGAGGTGAGCTCAGATTTGCAGGAGAATCTGTATTTCTTCCCAGGAGTGCGGGATCAGGGTAATTCACTGCAGTGAGAACAAGAACAAATCTTTTTCCCATCTGTCTTCTTTTCCTGCCTGCAAAATTGCCTGTTTTGTTCCTTTAGAGCCTTCACAGATGGAAGTCTCAGGACTGGCCGGTGCAATCAGTTCTCCAAGGATGCTTCATCTGGCCCCCAGGCTGCCTTGCTTTGTTCCTGTGGAGAAATATTTGATTATCAATTACTCCTATAACTAACCCGCTCCACAGCTTCTCAGTTGTCTTAATGGACATTCAGATCTAAGCCTGCCGGCAGTGCTGGGAGGTCTGGGGACAGTCACAGCCCTGTGATATCTCCGCCACAGGACACAGAGCCCTTTTCACCCTTGGCAAGCCACAAGCAGCCCCACCAAACCGTCTCCTGGTCAGCAACGCAGACAAGGTATGTGGGGAAGCGAATACACCACTTTGGTGTGAGGATGCTCTGGTCCTGACGTTATCTCACAGGGAAAAGCAGGCAATTGGGAGCAGCGTCGCAGAAAGCCAGGCATCCCGCAGGGCGCAGCGGGTGCCGAGACACAGCAGCGCAGCTCTGCCTTCCCTCCTGGTCCCAGACTGGCCGCACGCTCTCGGGGAGTCACTCCTGCCCTCGGCGAGGGCTGCGCCGCATCCCCAGCCACGGCCATGGAGGTTGCAGGGCCAGCTCGTGGGGAAAGTCCAGCCCCAGGGAACTTTCACTCTTTGGGAGCTGCCCGAGCTCCCTGTGCCCTCAAACACCCACAGTAGGGCACTGGCATTTGGGTTTATTGACGCTGGTGCTGTCTTTGGCTTCCCTTGAGCTGCAGTCAACTCACAGAGAGGCCAGGTCTACCCTCACACTGCAGAGCGAGACTATCAAAAAAAGACGCGGGAAAACACCCAGTTTCTTCCCAAACACCAGTGCAACTCGCAACCTGCAGCATTGTATGCAAAGATCAGTAGCAGGGTTCCCCATCCAGAAACTGCAAAATAAATTCCTGGCCTGAGATGTAGATGGGTTATTCGGGCAGAGGTTTGGCAGGCTGGGGATCTGGCCTCCAAGGGTGGCCAAAAGTAAAAGCAAAAGGCACATTGTAAGGCTACCAACCCTCCCAGGCTGCAGGGGCTGGTGGCACAGGGATGGTCCGTGCATGGTGTGAGTCTCTGGAGCCGGTAACCCTCAGTGGATTTATTTTCCGCATCTCTCCCTGCGACACCAAAGGCAGCTCAGACCCACCACCTCGCTGCAAGGCTCTCAACGAAGGCTCTGCTTGATGCGGGGCTGCAGGTTTGTGTTGTCCTCCTCTCACTCTGCCCTGGGGGAAGAGCAGAGGCAGCTCTGCAGCAGGAACCCACGCACCGAGCCAGCAGTTGACAGTTTTATCCTCCCGCTTACAGACTCCAGAGGAGCAGCAAAGCTTTGTGCCAGTATATGAGGAAGGCGGCATGGCAGAAACGTGCCTGTGATAAACCTGACAGCTGTTCTGCCATTGGAGCGGGTCCCTTGGTGCGCGACATGCACGTGTTTGCGTTGGGGCATCTGAATGCGGGTGCTGCAGTGCCAACCTCATCCAAGTCCGTCTGAACCGCCACAGCCATGAGAGAGGAGCTGTTGTTGGTAAAACATGCTTCATTTGACACGTCTCTGTTTGGTTCAAGCATCATCCTGAAACACAGTTTGGTTTAGATAGGGAATGGATCCCAGAGAGATGCTGTGGAAACCCAGAACAGACAGAAACAGCTTAAAAGATTTGCAATGGAAAGCTGCAGCTTGAGGACTTGGGTTTTCTTTTTCCCCTTTGAGCTTTTGTGTCCACAACAGGGAAGGAGAGCTTTGAAATCAGAAATAAGAGGTCATAGCTGAACCCTCTGAAGGGGAGAGGAGCAAAAATGGCTGCTTGCTGTAGCATGGCAGGAGCAAACCGCGGCCAGCCTCGCTGGCCCCAAAGGCAAGCAGAGCCCTGGGCTGGCGGAGACAGGACTGTGGGGGTGAGCCCAGTGGGAACAGCTATGGAGCAGCTTGTAATGCTCAGGGTTATAATGGCTATGTTTGCATAAGTATTTAGGACAGTAGGTATTCAGGAAACAGTTTGGTGTTTGTCCCTAAAGAGGTATCTCTAAGCTTGGTTCAAATATTTAAACCCCTTGTGCAAGAGGACCTGGTCTTAACTGCTTCCCTCAGGTTTATACTTTTAAATGGCTGCAGGGAAGTGCTCCTGGATTTAGGTGTGTTTGCAGCTTTTCAATAACAACAGAGGGTCTCTTCTTTTACGAGGTATACAATCAGACTGGGGTAAAGGTGCTCCCTGCTGCTCTACACGTCCTGGGTCTGGAGGTGGGAGATTTTGGCTAGTGCTTGGCCTGGGGGAGTTCAAACCCGCTCTCCTAAAGGGCTGTCCAGACCAGCACGCTCGGGGGTGTCCCGGAAGGTGCTAAGGGAAGGAGAGGCTCCCGTGGGACTGCCGCAGCAGCACAGACAGCCCTGCGCCAGCCAGGTACAGCATTGCCCCACGGGGACCGGTCCCGCAGTGCCCGACAAGTCCCTGCTCCCAGAAACAGGCACCTGGGGGGTGTTTGAGGACCAGGGTGGGTATGTCCACCTTTGCCCCTCAGCAGCCTGGCATGAGCCATCTCCGCTCAGGCACTGTCTGGGTTTGCAAGGACTCCCAGCTTCCCGGGGCTGCAGCCACGGACACGTCCTCAGTCCTTTCCTGGGATGCTTTGGTTAATGAAGGTGCCACCATTTGCTCTCGAGCCTCCTCTGGTCGGTTCAGCCAGCTCACGGAGGTGAAAAGCCAGCCCTGCAGAGCAGCTTTTCATTAGGGTCTCCAAACCTACGCCCCAAAACCACACTTATTTTACTGGGAAAGACATGGTTTCACTGAGTTTCAGCTGCCTGGCTGGTGCTGAGCAGGCAGAGCCAGCCCTTTAGCCAGGGGTTGAGCAGGGATACGGGGAGGGGGACAGGGCTGGGAGGGCTGACCCTGGGGGCTGATTTGGGGGCTGGGGGGGTTCAGCCCTGGGGCAGAGGAGGGGGACGGGGCTGGGGGCCCCAATCCGGGGGGGGCTGGAGGGGTGTCAGCCCCGGGGTGAATGAGGGGGGCAAGAGCAGGGGGGCCCGATCCAGCCGGGGAGGATGTATCCAAATCCTGCGTGAGCCCCAGTCCCGGGTGGGCTCCCCCGGATCCCCACTCCTGGGAGCCAGCCCCCCCCGCCCCGGGTCCTCCTCTATCCCGTCTGCCCCCGCGGCGGCCGCGCTGGCCGCGCTCGCCATGGCCTCGGCGCGCCCCTCTCCTCCCCTAGCCCATGATGCACCGCGGCGGTGGCGGCCCGGGCACAAGATGGCGGCGGAGCGGCAGGGCGCCGGTGGCAGCCGCGGCGGAGCGGGAGGTGGCGGCGGCGGAGGCGGCGGTGGCGGCGCGGAGGAGAACAAGGAGAATGAGAGGCCGGCGGGGCCGCAGGCCGGTAGCCTCGGCGACAGCCTGGGCCTGGAGAGCATCCTGCGCCGCGGTGGTGGCGGCGGGGGGACGTGGCAGGCCCGGCCCCGTGGGCGGCGGGGGGACGTGGCGGCCGCTGTGGGGAGCGCGGGGGCTCGCGGGCCCCGGGCGGACGGGCACGGCCGACTCTGTTTCCCCGTGGGAGAGGGCCGGGCGGGGTGGCGGAGACTCCCCTGCCCCTGTGCAGAGGCGGCGCTGAGGGCGGCGGGTCCGCCCAGGCCGCGCTGACCCGTGCCTCAGGCGGGAGCCGGGCTGCGAGCCCTGGGGTCGGGGCCCCGGAGGTGCCGGGCGATGCTGGCGTGAGCGTGTCGGTGCGGCGGCCTGGGCTAACCCGCGCCGTCCTTGGCGGTGAGGGTTTGATTCGGATGAAACGAGGGAGTCGGCTTTGCATCTCTGAATTGTGGATTTATTCTTTACCTTTGCAGCTTCTCCTTCTGAACCGCGTGACAGCTGTCATCAGCCTTCAAAGCAGAACTCTGCGCTAGGCTGCATGCTTTAGATAAGAGCGGGCTGTCAGTAATCTTTTGGCGGTAATATTAATGCTTGAAGCGGGCAATAGTGGATAAAATAAATCTTAACAGGTATGCTGTGATGGCAAACCGGCTCCTCCAGATTTAGCACTTCTAAAATCTGATGTGGCATGTAAAGCTCGTGGCATTTTTGTATGTGGAACTTTCATGTGAAACTAGTCCAGCTGCACAGCTGTGATAGAGCTGAGTTTTATCTTCTGGGTAAGAGGAAAACCTAAGTGAAGTAAGGTTGCAGTTTTCCATTTAGCATAGGGTAGGTGTTGTAAAGTTAGCAACTGTTGAGTAAGATGGAGACATAGTAATTGCCCTGGTAATGTTAGGAATACCTAAGTCAATGATAAAGTAGATCATATAGGGGATATGAATTCAGTGAGTAACTGCACGGGATAAAAGACAGTCTGAAAAAAAATCTTAGGTAGACAGCAAGGACGAGGAGTGCTATGTTGAGACATTGCAGTTTGACTTGTTTGTTCTACAAATGCAAACAAATTCAGTGCAATAACTGTTGATGCAGGTTTTTAATACTTAAACTAAACAGACTTTCTTTTAGGTGTAATTCCAAGAAAACACTTTAATAGACATCTGCTGGTTTAAATTTTAAAAGTCTGGTAGTTTCTTTTTCTCTAGCTATAGTAATAGTGTTTCTTTTGATGGGGTCATTGTACAGTCTGGTTTTGGGTTTGTGGGGGTTTTTTTTAAGGCTTCTTGGTAAAACTTAAAAGGGAAATTTTGGGATATAAATACATAGAGAGATTTCTTGTTTATGATGGAGATTTTATTTCACAAAATAATCTGCCTTGTAAACTGAATGAATAACATCAGTAAATTTACTAGAATACAGCATGATTTTATTTGGTAGCATAACTAAGTGAATAAAGTAAGTACAGGATGCACAGAAATCAGCAAATATGCTAAGGAATGGAGAGACTGGATGGAAATCATGGAGTGATGCTATCGCAAGTCACAGGCCAGTGCGTTCTGTCACGGAGTACTTGTCACAGTAATAAGCAGTAAGACTAGAAATGTGTTGAAAAATTGAGTAGAAAATAAGCCCCTCAAATACTTCCCAAAAGCTCTTTTTATGAGGTTCTCTGTATTCAGAAGGCAGTTTGTTTGTGGCAGCTGTGTCAGGAAGGCAGCAGTGATTCTGCTCAGTGTACTTCTGTCCTTTTCCTGAGAGATGGGACGTTTAAGGGCAGGAAAGCTTCTCTCTAATTCAGTTTTGCCAACAAAACTGTGTCACAAGTATGATTGGGGAGGCGGTGTAGCGTAGCTAGGGCAGTCAGTTATATTAGCCTAGATATGTCTGTTGGCATAGCTTATTATCCTGAAATGAGCTCTAGTAACAGCAAGATTCTCGTGGTTGTCTGTAAGAGGACGTGCTTGTGGTACGTCTTAGTGCTGGCCTTGATGACAGTCATAAAGTTCTGAAGTAAGCAGCGGAGTCATGAGGTCTTTTAGGACCATCAGTTCTCTCAGCTGTACATTTTTAGGAGGTTTCTGGGTTCCCCTCTGTTCAAGGTGCATTTGCTTAATGGAACCTGTAGAGTTCCCTTCCGTTATTTTGGGGTAGAACAAAGAACTGGTAACAGACTGTACTGTCAATCTGCCTTAACGCAAATCGCAGTCCTTCAGATTGTGAAGGAGTCACAGCAGCAGCACGGTTTACGACACGGAGACTTCCAGAGGTACAGGTTAGTAAACACTGTGCATGTCTTGGAGTTACTAGTGTGACTTGGCTTACTTCATTTAAAATGTAAACCCACTGTAGCAGGCAACAAAAACGATCTGCCAAGTAAATAACCCTTGACAGATTGCTTCATGTGAAGTGATGTACGCTTTTTTCATTAGATGGAATGTGCTGTGACTGTTGCATTTAGGAGGATACAGACTGGCTCTTGTTTCTCCGTTGCCCTTTGAGAGCTTGTTCGTTAACACCTCACTGATAATCACTATACTCTTCCAGAACTGAGTGTTCAATAAACACACATAAAGCAAGTAGTCAGTAAGGAGAACATCATTCTGATTTTTCAAGATCAGGAATTATTACATGTCTTCTTACCTTTCTTGTATTCTATTAACCAGTGGTTTACAGGTAGTTTCTGAACTACCTCTTACGGTATGTCATATAAGGAGTTCTTAGTTGTTAAAATGTTGCCTGTCACAGCCTTTAGTCCTCTTTTTGTGGTTGGAAAGAGCAGTAAACAGAAACAAAGTTGTTCTTCCCACTGACTGTGGTCGTCTTTTCTTTAGGGGTTATTGCTCCCGTAGGCTAAGGCGGCTCCGAAAAACTCTCAACTTCAAGATGGGGAACAGGCACAAGTTCACTGGGAAGAAAGTAACTGAAGAGATTCTCTCAGACAACAGGTACAGTCGCCGGATGGAATTGAGCATTCAGTATACTAGTGAATAGTTTCTTTCATTCCAGTAATTTATTTTCATGTGGGTGTGGTGGAAGACTGTTCTGTACAATATACTCAGAAAGGTTTCTTTTCAGAGATGTGTGTTGTTGATATTAATAAAAGATGAAAGTTCAGGCTGCAGTGCAGGGGGAAGAGGCACTGCTCAGATCCTGCTTCATCATGTGAACAAGTGGGAGAAGAGGGAGCAGCAACAGCCAGTTCGTTCTCTTCCCTCATAGTTGCTAAAATGGGTTCTTTTCATAATCAGTAACTTACTCTGATATTAAAGAGGAAATGCTCATTCAGATCTGTTGCGAGGTAGCCATGTGAATGCTGATAACGTAAATGGTGTAGCCAGCAAGGTTGTGGTTGGAGACATAATCCCTTCCCTTTGAACAGAAATACTGGATTGCAAGTTTTACTTAGATTTTCAAAATTTGGCAGAATGCTTGTCTGATAGAATATGTGGAGAATAGCCACGATCTTGGGCTCGTTTCCCATCTTTTAGAAACACTTGAAATGTCTGCTGTCTTGTCTTTTCTTGTGGGGAAAAGAAAACATGATGCTGTCTTCACCTGTATTGTTAAAAAGCCAGAAGCATTATAGCATTAGCTGATGGGAAAACAGACATGTTTACCTATATTGAACCAGTTTGAAGAGCGACCTAAAATCATAAATCCCTTGTCTTTGCAATGTCTGTGGTGCTACAGAATGATACCAGATTCTCTTCCTCAGCTGGGTAATTACATTTCTGTAGTGAGAAATGCAGTAGAAAACAGTTAGGATTAATACGACTTTGTGTGCTTAGAATGTTAAGAAATAAAAGCATCTATCTCTTATTAACCAAGCTGAATTTTTGTCACCAAACTTTGCAGATCACATGGCAAAGAACTAGTGGTGATGTGGTAATACTTGTTTGAATGTCATTATTTTTTTTCATTAATCTTCCTCTGCCCTGTAGGTATTTGTTATTGATTCTGATGGATGCAGAGAGAGCCTGGAGTTATGCCATGCAGCTGAAACAGGAAGCAAACACAGAGCCTCGCAAACGATTTCACTTGCTTTCTCGCCTGCGCAAAGCTGTGAAACATGCTGAGGAGCTGGAGCGACTGTGTGAAAGTAACCGAGTGGATGCCAAAACAAAGCTGGAAGCTCAGGTAACCACTGATACTTTGATCTTGTTTTACAGCAAAAGCTGAACAAGAAACCTTTGGATTTGGGGTGAAGACATTATTCTCATCTAGCAACGGATAATGAAAATTGACTGATTCTCAAACTGCATAATGTCGCCCTTTGAATAGCTTGGGCTTACTGTTAATGCAGCTGCTGGAACTGCAGAAATAACCAGTGGCACTAGCCAAGATGAGGACCTGGTGTTTAGAAGTTGATTAAGTGTATCAAATGATTGTCCTTGCTTTGAAGAGCAGTACGTTTAATAAAAGTAAAAAGAATTGAGAGAGGCTAAGATGGTGCAACACAGCCTAAGAAACTATGCTTATCTGTTGAGTTACCTATTTGTTAAATGCCCTAAAGTAGCCACCTAGAACACAAGACTTGCGGCTTCGGTTCCTGGGACACAGAAAGCAGCTGTGTTGTGACACCAGCCTCTTTGAACAAGGGGCTGCAGTACTCAGTTAATTAAAACTGCTATTTTGTAGCTTATTGCTGGAAAACAAAAAAAGAGTTTTGTGGCATCAGCAGGCCATGTTGATTGCATAACAAGCAAGAAACATCTTTGCTTTAATCTCCTTAGAAATGTAGCAATGTCAGTTAAAAGAAAAAAAGGTAGGTAGCTAGTAAGCCGTAATCCAAATCAATTGTCTTCTGTGGGAAGACCAGATGAAAAGGGCAAGGCTTAATCATTTACTGTAGGCGTCGCAGCAGCCTTCATACTAAAGGTTGTACAAACTAGGCTGTTGATCTTGGGGAAATTAACTTGCTCTTGCGCTGTCTGCAGGCGTACATGGCTTACCTCACAGGAATGCTTCGTTTTGAACACCAGGAGTGGAAGGCAGCAATGGAGGCTTTCAACAAATGCAAGTGAGTTCCCCCACTTCACCAGCTTCATTTAGTAAATAGTACTGGATTAGTCTAGTAAGTTTATATACTGTATATACAGCAACTCTGTGATTTTTTTAGTTAATTGTGCACTTAACTGGGAGGTACTACTGAAGAAATAGCATCCTCCAGAGTAGAGATACAAACTCTTCCCTTAAGATAGCACCTCACAAAACAACACATCCTGCAGTGTTAACATTTATTCTTTGCTGTAGGACCATATATGAAAAACTGGCCAATGCTTTCACAGAAGAACAAGCTGTACTGTATAACCAGCGTGTGGAAGAGATCTCACCCAACATTCGCTACTGTGCCTATAATATTGGTAAGGAAAGGGGGGGTACCTAGTCTCCAACAAAGAGCAAGGCTTGTTCACAAGAAAGGAATATTGACTTGATAGTTAAATACTGGTGTAAGTGACATTGCAGTGAGTCCATAATATTTTGGGCAAATTCTGCACCCATTCTGGGTCAGTTTAGCAGTGGAGAAATATACTCATTTTGCAACAATGCATGTGGTTTTGTGTAAAAAGACAAAATACCAGTTTGCAGCGGTTTGCTTATGAAGTCAGAATGAAATTGCAAATTTATTCCCTTTGTCCCAAAATTGCCAGTAGAAAATCTATTGATTAGCTTTTCTATATTAAAATAATTTGTGAACTCAGATGGAAATGTGATCTTGATTTGTTAATTCTCTCAGGCGACCAGTCTGCTATGAATGAATTGATGCAGATGAGACTGAGGTCTGGTGGCACTGAAGGTCTTCTTGCAGAAAAACTGGAGGTAACTTATTTGCATGCTTCGGGTTGAAACACTCATTATCACACTATTGAGCATTAAATATTGCTGCAGCACACCATTCAAGAGCCAAAATATAGCAGAGGAGAGCAAGGAAGCCTGGGCTCTATGGGAAACCACACGTTCCTAAAAAGCCCTTTGATTTCAAAATAGTCAAGTCTAATGTGAGTTTGAAAGGTTCAATTTTGGATACCTTAAAGTTCAAGCTCATAAGTTCAGTCTGTTCTCTACAGGCGCTGATTACCCAAACTCGAGCAAAGCAGGCAGCCACGATGAGCGAGGTGGAGTGGAGAGGAAGAACTGTTCCAGTGAAGATAGACAAAGTGAGGATCTTCTTGCTGGGGCTGGCCGACAACGAAGCAGCAATTGTTCAGGTAACCCAGAAGCCGTCTCTGGTGCCGGTGTTCTAACTGTCCTCTTTCCTTCAATGTGCAAGATAATACATGATACCTGGACTAAAAGCTTTTGAATAATCTTTTTGTTAAATTTCAGGTTGGAAGGCTAAAACTAACAGTGGGAATATTGACTGTAACCCAAAGCTGAAGTGTCAGTTGGGGATAGCTCCCACAATCTACTAAGTGGTAGTCTGAGAGATCTGTTCTGAGTGTTACTGCTTTTTGGAACACTCTGTGCTGCCCAGAAGCACTACCTTTCAGTGGCAGGGTGATAACCATTATTATTTGTAAATCACTTGGAAATGAAGGTTACAATTTTAAGAGTAACTGGTTTTGAATTACTGTTCTAATTTCTTTAAGTATCTTGCTCAAATGCTCCAACTTCAGAGCAACCAAAAGAAAAAAGATATGTATCGATCATGTTTTTTCAGCAACAAAAAGCAATTTGCCAGTGAAGCTGGTGCTGTGAGATTTATAGTATTCTCTTCTTGACTTAGGCAAATCCTCAAAAGCAGGAAGAGGATTGCTAAATGTCAGGATGTAAATCAATTTCGGATGTCACAGTTCTGAAACACTTGCAGTGGCACATACTACGCATGTCTTTAGTATTGCAGCCAAGTCTTCCACATGGGGCTTTTTCCTTGGAAATGGTGCCCAGATGGTGTATTCTGCTTCCCAGTGGCTGCATACAGCACCTTTGCTGTTTGAAAAGGCAGTGAAAGGATCTTTAGTAACAATTGTTGCCACTAAAGATGGGCTTTTTGCAGCATCAGAAACCATTTATCACCAGGAGAGTAAAGGTGATAAATAGAAATTTAAACGATAAAATGAAAACCCTACAGAGGTATAAGGCAAGCAGGCAAGAGCAGGAGATAGTGTTAAGATAGTGTGAGTAGAATAAACAGGATATGGCTGAGTAGGAAACATCAGTGTTAACCAGTCTTGTTATGAATTGTATGTTGCTGAATTTTTTTTTTGTAGGTAGTACATTAATATGGCCAGCAGGTGGAAGTGCAGCTTAGAGTTCAATGTTCCCTCATTTAATTTCCATGCTGCCGGCCTAGCAGTTGGACCTTTTCAGTTTAGTTGCCCTCTTTGTTCCATAAAGTTGCGGTAGAACAGCGATCTGAATTTGTTTTCGTCTTGCTTTGTGTTCCTTGGAAGCTCTGAATAAACAGAGGATTTTTGTGGTACCAGATCACAACTAGTAATGGTGAGAGCTCAGCAGCAGTATTTACATTCCCAGAGGGCTAAAACTTGGCCTTTTGAAAGCAGTTCTGCAGTTGCTGTGTCAGCTGTGATGGGCATCCAGCTTCAGCTAAATGCATTGTGGTTCCTGGGATCTTTGGCACCTTTCTGCTAGTCTTCACTAAGTTGAAACCCTAACATAACAGTAGTGCTCTTCAGGGTTTGATTAGAAGCAAACACAAATGTGTGTGTTGTGTAAAAATGGAGATTCTCAGCGCAATTATACTATTGCCTTCAGAGTCTTATTGGTAAGGGGAGAAACAGAACAAATAAGCCAAACTGAAATATGAATCCAAGTTTAAAATTACTTATGTCAGCCCTTTTGTAGACTTGAGTGCATGACTTCAAGGGCCCGTTGACTCTAACCACGTAGAAGTGAGAAGGCTCAAGGGCAGAGCGACGGAAGTGTGCTCCTATCTGGTATTGCCTCAAGGATTCTGTGGTCATCTCTGGTAACTAGGACTGTAACAAAAATGGGTGGTAATAACTTTCCTGAGATGATACACAATGTTTTAGAACAAAGAAAAAAATAGAAGTGAGCACTCCTAGACTTTCCGAAGTGGGTTCAGTGGGATCGGTTCCCTTGATCCCTTTAAGATGACCCTGTGCTGTTCTATCAGGATGCTTGAATCACCAGCCGTAGCACTTGTATCTCAGTTTTATGATCTGGTATCTCCCACATCAGAACATATGTGTATTTATGCATAGCTTAACCTTAGAAAGGAAAGCCTTTGTTTCATTGCACGGCCCAGCCCTTTCCCTGTTTGTGCTTGACTGATGATCTGGCCATGTCTGTTTTCATTTTTGTGCATACAGTGAAATTGCTGTGCTCCTCTGGGTGAGGTTGAGAATGCTGTCAGACTCGTCTCTGGTTATTCTCAGTAGTTAGTCCCACCTTAAAAATTCTTGCAGCAAATCTTAAAAAAAAAAAACAAAACCAAACACCCAAACCCAAAAAACCGCCTTCATCTCAGGTCAAGACACCTGAGGCTTTGTGAGGGAGTAAAAATAACATTCCTTAATGGGTTTGCAAACCTGAGAAGAGGAGAAGCAGAGACTGTAGAGCTCTACAGAAGATAAGCAAGTGAGCATGTTTTTAGACAGTTTTTTTATTCATTTGGACAATTGCAAATTTGTTGCAGCAAAGTTCATCTTATGCTATTACATGACATGGAAGTGGTATAACACAGTGCTGACACACTTTAATCTCTCCTTTGATTGCTAAGGTTGAGGTTTGTTTCTGGGCAGTTTTTTCTTACTCAATCAGTAAGAGTCTTGCGATCCCCATCTGGTTACCTTCTCAGTCACCTGAATGGAAGTTGAGTTTGGTTTTGGGTGCATTGTTTAATTGGGTACATGATTTACCAGTCCATTAGGCAGAGATCAGGCTTCAACTTGTTTTTTAAAACTTGTTTTCAAATTTGGGCTTTGGGGCAGAAGGCCAAAAGCTGCTTCATTTTTTGACAAAACTTGTGGTGACAGCAGAAAAGCACTCAGTCACTCCTGCTACTAAAATACAGGCTTACTTTAAAAAATGATTCAAACAAGCAAATTATTGCCACTGGGAGCATTACTAGAGTGGGAGTGTAGAAAAGATAATCATCTACATGTTCTTACCACATGAGAAAAGTTAAATCAGCATAACAAGAGCAGTCTACGTTGGTAGTTTGCCAGTTCAGTAACGCTCAGCTCTTCTTCTGTTGCTGGGCCTTTCCCACAGTGCAGTCCAACCTCAGCTGTTCTCGGAGCAATGTGGCTGCCATCCTGGAAGGGAAGGGAGTTGCTGGGAAGGTAGCTGTTGCAGAGATGAGGCGATCGGAGCCGTGTGTGCTAGGCCTTCGGTGCTGCTAAATTCTCAGCACTGACCATGTTCCCCGCAATTTCTAGCAGTTTGCCCCCTAGAACATATTGCAGACAGGTACAGATTGGAGTTCTAGCTACCCATGGATCGTGAAGCCATAATTTGGGAGAAACTCAGTTAATTCTTGCATCATGGGATGCAAAATACAAAAATTTCTAATAGATATCTGTCTTAACTTTCCTTTGCTCTTAGGCAGAAAATGAGGAGACAAAGGAACGTTTGTTTGAATCTTTACTCAGTGAGTGTAGAGATGCCATTCAGGCTGTTCGGGAAGATCTGAAACCAGACCAGGTAAGCAGCAAACATAGGTGTTTCTACTTTCAACAACATAGCGTTTCTTTGGGACTGATTTGTTATTGTTAAACTTGCTTAACAGTAAAAGTGGCTGGGATTTCTTTAATAAAAAGCTGCAAAAGAGTCTATCACCTTTGATTTTATTCTCTTCAGAACTGGAGAGGGTGAATAGCAGTGTAGAAGCCCTCATTCTTTTGCCTGGAATTCTGTTATAACTTCCCTGGTTTACCCAAACCTTGAGTTGTTTCTGATGTTTTCTTCCCTCGGCTGCCAGTTTTAAGTAAATCATACAGTGTTTTGTCCCTCATTTCCGCAGAAGCAGCGGGAACACTCTCTGGAAAATGATTCTGGGAAGGTGTCCAACATCCAGTACTTACACAGGTAATAGGCGAACATTGCTGCCTGTACTAGTGTGAAGAAGTCATGCTCTTATGTCAAGATTTTATTCTTGTTTGTTTTTGGTTTATGGGGTTTTTGTTCTGGGCCTCTCAGGTCTCAAAGGATGACTGTATAGATAAGGATCTGACTCATGCAGCTTTGAAAACATTTTACTTAAGACTCTCACATTGACCTTTCAGATGGTTTTTTTTCCCTACTAATATCAGCTTAGACTGGGGGGAGGAGTTTGTTCAGAACAAAGAGTAATGTCTGAATAGCTCTGACAGTCTACTAATGGTATTTTATCTTTTTAGTTATTTGACTTACATCAAGCTGTCAACAGCCATCAAGCGCAATGAGAGCATGGCAAAGTCTCTGCAGAAGGCACTGCTGCAGCAGCAGCGGTCAGAGGAGGATGGCAAGCGCACACCACGGCCTCAGGACCTGATCCGTCTTTACGATATCATTTTGCAGGTAATGCTGGGAAAACAGATCTAGTTCTTCATACTAACTGGAGAACTTTGGTACAAAAGGTTATTGTAGAAAATATAGCAGTGCAGTTGAACTGCTCGTGAAGTCTGAAGAGCAACTGAGTACCTACAGTTACCTTGTTGAAGATGCTCAGGATCTACATGAAACTACAAAAAAAATCCCCTTCTAGTTGTGAACAGAAAGTGCTGCTAGAATGGGTGCCCTTGGTTGTACACTAATGCAGTTTTAAAATAGTTTTTCTGACTGTTTTATGCAGCACCCTGATAGCTGCCTTAGTTTCTGCTGCCCAGAGAAAGTAGCAGCTAAAAATACTTAAAATGTACTTGTTCTTCTTAAGCAGTTTCTCAATTTCTCGCATAAATTTTCTATTAACTGTGGGAGCCTGTAGCTGAAGCAGTTGTGAATGGGAAAGGGAAATGCCTTATGAAAGAATTACTTCATGTGAAATCTGAGGAGTCTTTGTCCTAATTCCTGTTTGTGTCAGGAAATCTGTCCTGAGGGCAAACTTGCACAAGTTTCAATGAGTGTCCTTCACGAGGTTAGCATACTGATAATTAGAAAACTGGAAACTATTTCCATGGGAGTGTACTGTTGACTTGTTAAAAGGGGCAGCTTTCTCTTACTCCAGCAGATTCCAGAGGAAAACAACGCCTGCATTTGTTACTCTGACTCTCTTTTGCACAGAACCTCGTGGAACTGACACAGCTTCCTGGCCTAGAAGAGGACAAGAACTTCCAAAAAGAGATTGGATTGAAGACACTTGTGTACAAAGCTTACAGGTGACTGAGAAACAGCCAGGTTTTCTTTAGCAGGCGTTACATCTTCAAAGGTTGTTATTCCAAAGCTCTGTGTGACGTACAGGACTTTGACACAGTTTCCTCTGCCCTTTTGTGAAATGACAACTGGATGCTAAGGGGAAGCTGGCCAGTGCTACTTAATAATATCTCCTGTTATCAGTCATTTGAGTTGGCAAAAGCTATGGATAACAAACATGTCAAGGATCCACTCTTTACTGTTGCAGGTGTTTCTTCATAGCACAGTCCTATGTCCTGGTAAAGAAATGGAGTGAAGCTCTTGTTTTATACGAAAGGGTGCTGAAATATGCCCGTGAAGTTCAGTCAGGAGCTGGAGCTTATACGAACAGCTTGAAGGTAGGAACCCAATCCTGTGTGTAGAAGGGAGCTGAAGTTTATGAAAAAGCTCTGTCCCGGTATTTATTGTCCATTAGGTGCCAGGCCATTACGATTCAAGACTGATCCTCAAGTAGGGAGAAGAGTAATACAAGTGTGACTTCTTGACACATTATAGTAGAGACTTTCTAGTGACGTGGAAACACTTCAACTGGCCACTTGCTTTAGAGGAGAGGCAGACTTGCTGTAACAACTCCATAACAATTTACCACTTTTTCCTCACATGTGTGTTTTCTGTTACACAACTTCTGTAGTGCCTGAAGGACTGTACTGTAGCTTTTCCTTTTCTGGGAAGGCTTATCAACGCTAGGACTTAATTTCTTAGCTCTTACTTTGTCAGGTTTTACCTTTGCCCTGACTCTTAAACTGGCACATTTCAGGCTCTCAAATGATTTTCTTTAATGACCTAGGAGCTGCCTGATGTTCAGGATCTGATCACTCAAGTCAATGCAGAGAAATACTCCTTGCAAGCAGCAGCTATATTAGGTGAGTTGCACAATTATGCTAGAGCTCTAATGTTTCTTGAATAATGCCCTTGCAGCTATTTTGTTCCTTTTATTTAATTTCTGAAGTTCCAAATGTTTTTCGGCTTTACTGTGATCTATTGTCGTGGTTTGACCCCAGCCAGCAACGAAGCACCACGCAGCCGCCTCCCCCTCCTGCCTCCCAGTGGGGTGGGGAGGAGGAAAAAAAAGTAAAACTCGTGGGTTGAGATAAGAACAGTTTAATAACTAAAGTAAAATAAAATACCTTACTAAGTAAGAATAATACTAATAATATAATAATAATAATTGTAATGAAAAGGAATACAACAAAAAAGGAAATAACACCCAAGAAAAGTCAAGTGATGCACAATGCAATTGCTCACCACCTGCTGACCGATGCCAGAGCTGCGATCCACCCCTCCCGGCCAACTCCCTCCCGTTTCCACACTGGGCATGACGTTCCATGGTATGGAATACCCCTTTGGCTAGTTCGGGTCAGCTGCCCCGGCCGTGCTCCCTCCCAGCTCCTTGCACACCTGCTTGCTGGCAGAGCATGGGAAACTGGAAAGTCCTTGGCTTAAGATAAGCGCTACTTAGCAACAACTCAAACATCAGTGCGTTATCAACATTATTCTCACACTAAATCCAAAACACAGCCCTGTACCAGCTACTAAGAAGAGAGTTAACTCTGTCCCAGACGAAACCAGGACGTCTGTGTAGGCTCTAGAAAACGTTTTTTTTCCCCCCAGTTCTGGCTGCTTCTAGCTGTGTGTAGTGCAGCTAGGCAACGAACAGCTAGACATTTGGCATCTTGCTCCCTGCCCAGAGATGCGAAAACACTTCATGAGGATGTGTACCTGTTTTGGTGACCTGCACAGAACACTGTTTAGCATTTAATTTTTTTGCTGCAAACAAGTTGGCTTTACTCATCCCAGTTTTGCCTATCTTGGAGAACGACTGAGAAAGGGGAGAGCAGCGATGTTCTGCTCTCTGTCAGTGTCGACCAGGTTAGGGGAACTTTGGGGGAATGGATGAACTTTGGTTTCTTGGGCTGCTGTTTTTGCTGTGCCTGCTGCTGGAAATGGAAGATAAGTAATGGATTGCCTTGTCTTTTATTGCCTTAATGTCGTTTTAACAGACCCCACTGGGGTCTTCTCATCATCTGCTGCTTTGTGCTTAACTCAAAATCTGTGCTTCTTTCAGGAGCTTCTCACGACAGTGTGAAGGAGAAGCTCTCCATCACTGGAGAGCTGTGTTGGCTGTAGATGAGTATGTGTGATCCTCTTAGTCTAGAAAGCAAGTTGATTCTCCTGAAAATACTGTCTTGCGTATCCCAGAAAGCAGGGTTCATAGCTAAGCTTAGAGGACAGCTGACTCCTGAGACAGTCTTAGTTTACGCCAAGATCTAGCCTGTTATTCTTACCACTCTTTCTTCAATTTTGCAGATGCGAATGATACTCATGAGACTGAGTCTCCATCTCAGGTCAAGGATGGCAAGGTAAGAGCTGAGAGCTCAGGCAAATTCCAGTAGTGTTCTTAATGAACTTGACTTTTAACCTGTTACCTGAGTGTCTCTTACAACTCAAGAAATGTCATGCTGATTGGAGTTTGGCCATGAGTAGTGTATTAAGTGATTTTATTGGGCTTGTTTTCCTTCTGGAAGTCCTGAAGGTGGCTGACAGAGTGGGGTTCCTTGGGTAGGAGCCAGGCAGGTGCTTGCAGCTTCTAGTGTGGCATCTTCTTTTTTTTATTTAGCTTTCTGTCTGCACATGGGAAGGTTTTCCAGAGATAGTGCAGCTATGCTTTGGCAGGGGTCTGAATCATTTTCAAGGGCCCAAGATGTCACACAAGGGAACTTCAGCTTCTGTTGTCTCAGTTGCTGCTTAATCCTCTTTGCTTGTTTGACCCTTGTCAGCTTTGATTTGACATGTGTTTAATTTGTGTTTCTGCACTGGTCTCTTTCAGCCACTCTCGGAACGGTTTGAGACTTTCTGTCTGGATCCTTCTCTTGTCAGCAAGCAAGTCAGCCTCGTGCACTTCCCTCCGGGCTTCCAGCCCATTCCATGCAAACCCTTGTTCTTTGACCTGGCCCTTAATCATGTTGCTTTCCCACCTCTGGAGGACAAGGTGGAGCAGAAGGCCAAGAGTGGTCTCACAGGATATATAAAGGGCATCTTTGGATTCAAAAGTTAACCAGGACCCCCTGAGGAACAGAGGTTTTATTCTGTATTGAAGGAGAAGCTCCAAGAGGTTCTAGGACACAAATATCTGCACCTGGGAAAAGAGGGAAGTTTTACCATCTTCTTCCCTGTGTTCTGTGTATATGTCTGTGCACTTACATTCTCTCCCAGTGTATTAAAGACAAACATCTATTCAGAAACATATGTACACTATAAATAGCTGAAAATAATCTGGAGCACAGAGAAATTCCATTCTGCTTGGAGAAGTTGGAGCTTGCTTTGTGACCAGTGGCCTGTTCAGGGCCGGTACACATCTACTTGCCATGGACCAGGGCAGAGGTACAATTCGATTCCTCCCTCCGCCCCATTATTTGACACTGTAATTTGGTATTTTGGTCTAGAAATCTGGGTGTGATGGGGAAACAGAGGCAAAAGTAGATGCAGAACTAAACCAGCAAGGTGAGGCTGCCTACACGAAGGCTATGAAACAGTAGCCAAGGGGGCTAACTTCTCCTTCCCTTTTGACTCCCAGAAGTCTCTATTTTTTAAAAATGTAACACTCAGAAATGACAAAACAGAGCCTCTTATCGATAAGGATGGCAAATACCTTACCAAATGTTAATGGTTCCCCCAGCTGCGGTGGAGTATAACCTGAATTTGTATTCTGGGCCAATAGGATCCTTCTTTATTGATACACGTTTTGTTAAATACCTAAATACAGTATAGAACCTATTCCTACAAGGCTTTTCCTGGGAAACTAGCTTCATGGGTGGCTTTAGAAATAGCTACTTGCTTTTCATGGGAAGTTGGGTCTCTCAATGTTTGTTTTGTCTCTGTTCTAAACCTTGCCTGAAAACAAGATGATCTTTTTCTGGAGCTCATTTGTTGCTTTTTTCCTCATCCTCGGTCAGTAGATACACCTGAAATGAGGAATAAGCAACAGGAGACCAGTCGGTTCTTGAGTGATACATCTTCTCTGTCATGCCAGACAGCTTTTTTTTTTTTTTTTTAATAAAGCGCCCAGGTGCTCTGGTGATAGGCACTTTCAAAATGCGGGTAATTTCATAATCATGATCATTTAAACAGGAAAAAACCCCACAGCACATGGGCAGAACTGTTCCTAAATAAAGTATTTGGAAGTTTCCATCAGCAATGTTTGCGTTTTCACTCAGTCTGTAGCTGGCAGGTGAAGCAGCAGTTTGTGCTAGCTGCCTTAACTCTTCTGCCCCGGTTGTCTGGACTTTGCGTTGTTTCTCCATTTTTAGGCATTGGAGTTACTAGGGGTGGCAGCAGACGAACGGTTTTAAATGATCGCATTGTTGTTGTCCTGGGAATTTTCCATGCAAGATGCTTGTCAGATGAATGGGGGGAATTAACAATTCCCATTATTTTAATATGAATGTTTGCTTCTTTGTTCCAAGTTGATCTGATTTGTGAGTTCTCAAAGTACAGAGGAGCTTTCAGGAGGACTCTGTGCTCAGAAAGAGGTAAGGGAAGGAGGAGGAACTTCTTGTTTGTGTTTAATTTTTGCAACACAGAAACAAAAGGGGAATTTCTGGTATTCTAGCTAATTCCATTTGCCTCTGGATGCCAGGGGGATTTTACAAGAGAAAGGGAAAGCGTAGAGCTGAAAGAAGCATGGAAGACTCTTTATTCAGATGACAATTTCTAGAAAACATGGTCTCGAATGGCAGATTTCTCTTCCCCATAAAGCCTCTTTCCTTTTAGAGAAGGAAAGGTCGTGCAATAACCGGCGCAGGCATCAGCTGGTTGATCTGCTTCATGGTGCCTCTTTCTGTGTACGTCGATCTGAGCTTCTCTCTCCTTTTCAGCTTTTATATCAAATCACTTTGAGAACCGTTCTCCTGTTTGGTTTGCAAGCCAAACTCCTTTCTGCTTTCCTACCACAAATCTACGTGGTGCCTGGATTGATTCCAGTGGAACTTGTACTGCGGCCACTTTCTAGTTGGTTACTGTTACAAAAAGCTAAAAGCAATTGGCCTCTTTATGTCAAACATCTTTTGACAGATAACTGGTTAGTTGAACGCAGATAAGAAATCTGAAAACAATAAAGTTTTATTCCTGACCTCTGAGGCGTGTAGTTTATGTTGAGCATCGAGAACACCCAGCACTCTGCCTCCCAAGCCTTCAGAGGATCAAGGTCACACCATCACCTGGGGCTACCTAACCCCTGGAGAATGGCCACTTAGTTCTGGAGGAGGATCTTCTGCCTGAAGGCTCAGATAACAACATCCACCACGCTCCGAGGTAACTTGGCTTATTTGTTTTGATGTAATGTGAATGGATAGTGAGTAGAGTGGGGTTTGTAAGCAGTGCTGTGACTTAATGTGGAAGGGCACTAGGAAAAAATCTAAAAATGTAAAAAAAGGGGAAAAAAAAAAAAAAGTACTGTTATTCAAGTCACCTGTATGATGAAAACCAGACTCACAAAAGTTCATTGAGGCTTTTAGCCCTGCGATGGAGCTTGGAATGGCAAAGGTGAGGCTCAGAGAGCAGCAGTTCTAAGGGACCAGCGCAGGCAAGTGAAGTGTCTGATGTGACACACAGAACAAACCCATTCCTCTGGAGCTGCCAAGTGTCAGTTGTGCCTGAAACAGCCGGAGCAAGATGCAGAGCACAGGTTTATGGTGCTTGGAAACCTGCTTCCTGATTGCTCTGTTCTTTCATTAGGCTGCAGTGTTTGCTTTAAAGTGTTTGCTCTCTTTCCATGAATTAATTGGCAAGTAGGCCACATGATTGTCCTCAAACAGGAAGCTCCAGCAGAATGGTCAAGATCGTTGCTTTCAGTCAACTTCCTATGGAGTATCTTTGGGCTTAGCGCTGGAATGTTAATTACAGGCTGAGCTAGCCGTGCCTGGTACCATTGCATCAATTAAAATAGGAATGAGATGTACATCGTGGCCCTCAGCCCCACCATCAGCGATACGCCTGTGTCTTGGGCACTGTTCACTTCTGGTCCTGCACTCCGAGGGGTCTAGTGACAATGGATAGGTCTTGAGGGACTAATGGGACATATGAGAAATGATTAGCATGAGACAAACCGGGCAGTTCAAAGAGAGGAATGAGAGATGACACGTGGGATAGTAATAGTCTGGCTTGGGAGCTCCTAAGTAACAGTCTCTGCCTCCTTTAAAACAAGGAATTGGGGGTATTTTAAACTGAAGGTATTGTGTCGCTAAAAAAAATCGTTGCTGTCTAATCCAAGCTGCTTCAGACAGACGGCACCCCGGGTGAGCATTGGCAGCGAGTTCTCCGGGGCCTTTGTGGCTGCGTTACCTTGACGAGGTGGCTGCAGGTTCGGCTGGCAGCCTGCATCGCGCGCGCCTGGCAGTGAAGGGCTGTAGTGCCTGGAATTTAGGTGTGGGAAGTCCTTCTCCAAGTACAGTGGCAGTGAGTAGAACTAGTTCTTGGGAGAAGATGTATCTGCTGAGAGCTGTCTGTGCTCCTGCATAGCTCTTGTCAGCTGCCCCATGAGAGCTACAGGCACAAATACCCCATGGCGTTCAGCTGGGGATGTAAACTGGGAGTTTGCTCACTTACAGGAGTGTTTTGATGTGATCTTGATTGTATATGGCTGCTCCTCTTTTTCTTCAGGACGGGATTGCTGTTTTGAAGCATAAGAACAGCTGGAGGTAGGTTTGTCTGCCAAAGAGCAGCCCTTTCTGATCTGGGTGGGAGGAACGCGTGGTGGGTGCCCCCAGTGTA
The DNA here is from genome assembly GCF_018139145.2 of Gymnogyps californianus. Classification (NCBI taxonomy): domain Eukaryota; kingdom Metazoa; phylum Chordata; class Aves; order Accipitriformes; family Cathartidae; genus Gymnogyps; species Gymnogyps californianus. The sequence continues at coordinate 8,300,754 of NC_059489.1, read as the reverse complement.
TAATGGGAAGCTCCAAGAGGAAGAATAGAACAGAATAGGAAGCAGACAGCGATGCTGAAAGCTGCTGGGCAGAGGTGGGCTAGCAGCAGCCTGTGTGCTCTGAGCTTTGCTGGGGCTGAGGCAGGAGCAGCCGCAGCTCTCGGTGGCTCCTTTTGCCTTCTCCTCCCACCCCTGCTCCGAACTGAGGAAGCGCTGGGCAGCGCTGCGGGCTGCAGCTGCCTGTCCGGCCCAGCTCGGAAACCTGGGTCACTGCTGCAGTCCCTTCTCTTCCCGGGACCTGCCCCAGCCACCCCTCCGGCCCTGGCACTCGGAGGCTTTGGTGTGGAGGGACTCGGTGCTCCGGGAGCTGATCACGCAGCGGTTCGGAGGGACACACCTACAGCAAAGGTTCGCGCCGGGCTCTCGCTTCCCGGGCTCACCCAAACCGCGCCGAGGGTGAACAGGTTTGTGAAATGCAGCCGCTCCCTGACCCTCTCCCTTTGGGTGAGGTCTCCTTGGCCTGAGCTCGCTGCTTTGTGTCTGAGGGGGAGAGGCCCCGTCCCTTGCTATCCTGCTACAAAGTCACCTGAACCGCTGGTCGAGTAACTGCTGATGTTGCTGCAAAAATCCCCTCTCTTGTGGAAGTGGATCACCGTGGGATTCGGGTGGGGACAGAGCTGGCGAGTCCTTGCTCGGGAGCATCCAGCCTGAATACCTGGAGTGTCCTCACTCTTTGTTTTTGTTTGCGTTGGGGATTTACTTTTTGCGCTGGGGAGTGAATGATGAGCGCCTTGCTCTGTGCTGAGCGCGGATTACAATGTTTGGGTTAGAGCTAAGCCCAAGTGCAAATTCCCCTGTGCGAGGGTTGGTGTGGGAGGCAGGCAGCTCTGTCCGTCCCCGCCACCGCGTCCCCAGCCCTTCTCTGGGCTGCTGCAAGTAACCTGGGGTGAAAATCTTCCCACCTCTGGCCTAAAAAGCAGTAATGTCTCAGAGAGGGAGATTTAAAACCACTTTCAAAGGGTGTAGTTTGCATGCCTGTTGTGCGCACGTGGCCTTGGGCGCAGCTTTCATGTTTTCCAGTGCTATTGAATTCAAGTTTGGACCCAGGTCCTAGCGTGTACTTAGCATTTCTAGGCACTGCCATACTATGATCTTTGGCAAACTCCTCCACTGCTGGGCACTCGTAGTGTTGGGGTTATTAAAGTTAAAATTGTTGCTTTGGAAATAGTCTTCTTGTCCCTCCCTCGCTGGGCTGCGGGACGGCGATGGCCGTGCACAGAACAGACACGGCAGTTTGCCTGAGGCTCACACGCTGTGCATGAGGATTAGTGACTCTCATCCCCAGCCCATGGTCAGTCCAGGGAGCGATGCCGTGGCTGTGGTGCCCGAATGACTGAAGAGCAGCATCAAAGCCTCTGAATTACCTTCAGTGCTTGCCTTTTTTCCACAGAAGCGGGAGAACGTCTAATTTTCTCAGAGCATCAAATTAAGTTGGGGAAGGTGAAGTCTGGCCGCGCAGAATTAGTTGCGGCAGACAGATTCATCCCGCTCTGGTCCGTGCCTGTGACACAGAAGCACTCACCACCGAATCGGGCAACAGCAGCTCAAAAATGGAGCTTTGCAGGAGATTCACGTCCGATTGAAAAGCACTCGGGGGCTTCTGGGCTGGCAGGTTGGGGGGTGTGAGCCACCCCAGCTCAGCAACGCTCCTGGCTGCTGCATCCTCTGCCCCCAAAGACGGGCTGGGCTCCAGCGCTGCCCTCCCGCCTGGGAGGTGGTTTGCAGGGGCTGTCACCACTCTGCTCCCTGCCTTGGTCGCCCAGGAGGGATTTGTGTCCTCTCCCCGCTAGCCCTGTGCTGCAAGCAGAGCCCTTCTGTGCGCTTGGTTTGGTTTGGAGGGAGTCTGAAAGCATGATCCTTCCTAGCTGGTGTGTGCTAGGGTGTGTGAGCATCCTCCTTCCTAATGCCCTTCAGGTCTTGCTGAACGGGGTGCTCCAGCCTGGACCCCTCTCTTCTGAACGCCTGCTCCTTCAGTCAGCTCTTTGTATCGAGGCCAAAAGTTTTTCTCCCAAGCAGGTACGGCTTTGAGCTGTTCCAGGTATACGTGTTTCAGCTGGCCACCACCTACAATACAACATCCTGCAGGTATTTTTGCACATTACAGGGCTTTTGCGTCGCACTTGAGCGTGGAGGCACAGAGGAGAGCAAACCCGTCCTCGCATTTAACTTTCCATCACCCCGACATGGGCCGATTGCCTCGTGCTTTAGCCCAGCGTTTCTGGGGGGGTGGTCCCTTCTCCAGGGTGCTGCTGTTGGAGCAAAGCAGCTTTTTTGGGGACACAAGAAAAAGCTCTGATCTCCCACCCTGATTTCATGGGGTGCTTCTCCAGCTGTGCCGTGTGTGCGAAGGTTTGCCTTTGCAGGCGGGTGTTTAATTACCTCTCATTGCCTGGTTAATGATCTAGGACACATCTTGTTCAGATCCAATCACTGTCTTTGGGGAGCAGCTCCCTTCAGCAGTGTCACTGGATAATAAAGCCAAATTTGCAGGCTGCATCCTGTAAGTTATAAACAAGTTTTCCAGACAAAGTGTCTTGAGAATCTGCCATTAGTGAATTTATTTAGTGCTATTACAGCCTTGCTAATCCTCTGGGGAGAGGAAAATTAGGCTAACGCATTAGCTGCTGTAAGGAATTGCCGTGATGTCCTGCTTGTTAGCTCTAGGGCTTAAACTCAGAAGAAGCTGTGGGATGCTGTAATGAGCCTGGAGAGGCGATGGGGTGGGAAGCAGGCAGGTCCTTTTGATGTCTGAAGGGTCTAGGGATGAGTAGTCCATAAAAGCCTTGGGACTGAGCTGTTAACGAGATGGTGTGGAGCGAATGTCCTCTGTATTTAGAGAGATACAAAGGAGCAGGACCGGGACTTCCCATTCGTGCCGAGGGAGCAGCGCTGGAGTCGGCCTCTTCTGATCTTCTGGGGAAAGGTCCTTGGAGCCAAGCCGGCTCTGAAGCCAAAGCCCGCTTTCCTCTGCTGACTCTGGCAGGGTGCTGAGCCCAGCCCCGTCCCAGGAAGCTTTTTAATGGGTCTTAATCACACCTGCAGGGAGAAGTGTGGAGACCTTTGCACTTGCTCTCTGCTTATCAATTGGTAAAGATAAAGCAAAACAAAACAAGGTTTGCGGACTGAGTAATTTTGGACTTGAGAAAATCAAGTGTCCTATTTTCCCAGTGGGGTGGCAATTTTTTAAAATAGGTGGGCTATTCTGAGGCTCTGAAGTTTCACTTTGGCTTGTATGAAAAACTGCTCCACAAGGAGGAAAAAGGGCTGGGATAAAAATTATATGAAAAGGTGCTGTCCTTGGCGTCTGTGAGGCAAAGGAGGCTGACTTGTGCATGGTGGGAACGGCCTCCGATACCTCCCAAGGTGGTGAGCATCTGGGCGCCTGTGGCTCCTGACGCCCATGGCTGCTCTTCATGCTTTGCTCTTCATGCTTTGCTCTTCATGCTTTGCTCTTCATGCTTTGCTCTTCATGCTTTGCTCTTCATGCTCTGCTGTTCTCCATGGCTTTGGAGACTCTTAGGAGGCTTTCCTTCTCGCTGAGGACAGCCCAAGTCTTATAGCCTCTGTCTCCAGTTGCAAAGAGCATATATCATTTGCAACAAGTCTTGGTCTGGGCTGGGTGTAGCTGCCGGTCCTGTTGCCAAACAAGCAGCATCTCCGCGTAGCAAAGCATCTGTCCCTGTTACAGAGGGCTCCTGCCTCGGTGCAGCCTTGTGCATCTCTCTGAAACCATTAGAAATAATGACATGCTGAGCACAGGCAGGAGTGGCTGTGACTTACCTCCGCTTTTTCATGGGAACAAAGATGAGAGGCGAGATGACAGAGTCGGGAACGTTTCTCCAGCCGCTGGGCGCTGCCTGTCTGACCACGCGGCTGTGGAACTTCCTAACTTTGTCCTTGGGGACGTGGTGGGTGCGTGCTGCTGGACAGGGCGGTTGGTGAGATGGGCCCTTGGTTTCACTTGGTATAAATATGGGTGATCATTAGCAGGGGCTTTACAGGGGTGAGGAGATGCATTACCTGCCCTTCCATAGGTGGTGTCTTATGAACAGATCAAGGCTGTTTGCAGGTGTATTGAAGACTAAACCCCAAGCACCCTCCTGCATCTGTGCTCACTGATGGTTCCTGCTCTTCTCCTCCCACCTCCCAACCGTTCAGTTTGTTGCAAAGGTCTTTCCATTGCTCCGCTGTAGGCACCCACCACTTCTACAGGGTCATTTAAGACCTTAACGGTGGAGTTTTCCCTGCAGTGTCGGGCCAGGAGCAGCTCTTGGTGGTGTGATGTGGGAGGCTTGTGCAGTGTAAGGGTTCTGCTTGTTGCTTTGATCTCAGCACATCGCTTCTCAGAAGAATGATTTCAAGACTGAAGACATTCAAAAGCAAAGAGGTAAAATGGGAAGAAAACTCACCCAGAGGACTGGTGTGCAGAGAGTGGTCAGGAGGGGAGAGGAGAGGCACAGAGGAGGCAAGTATGTTGTCATCCAGAAGGGCAAGTGGTCTTAACAGGTAATAGTAAATCATTTATAGGTCATATTAAGCCGTCATCTCCTCTGTAAAAACTTGAGAGGCCTGCCTGATAACGAAGGCGTGCCATCCTCTAAGCTCTGCCTTTGCCAATTTCTTATGAAAGATTAGTCCAGGATTGTTCCTGAAATCTTCCTTCCCTGAAATGTTACCTGCTCACCAAGGCCCTCTACGCAGCTGTGCCTGCTACCTGCTCCTGCAGGCGACCTGCTCATCTGCGTGAGCAGCACGAAGCATCTGGTTATGGGGCTGCTCTGTAAAACCAGGCATCTGCATCCTGGCACAGCTCCAGGCTACTGGGATGAATACCCAGATCCTCTTCTGGAAAGCGAATAAAATGATTATGATGTGACTTCCCATACCATCTCCTGTTGTGTCAGGAGCCCTGCCAGAGCAGCCAGCCCCAGGTCTATAACCCCAGGAGATACGTCTCAGCCCCCAAAGTGAGCTGTAGCCTAGCTGGGGACCTGCCTGGGCAAGACGCAACCTCCTCTTGGATTGGCTTTGTCTGTAGATCGACGGCAGCGTTTCAAGGCTGGTCCACCTGGAATGAAAGGAAGGCTGCCCATCCCTGCCCTGTCCTCCCCATGGATGATCTCACCTGGGCAAGGCAGCTCTGCCAGCTGCGGCAGCAGGGAGCTTAGTCCCCGTTGCAGTGCAGAGCGATCCCATTGGAAATATAGCTGGGGTGGGGGGGTGGCTGGGAGGTGGGACGCCCTTGGTAATGCTGTTTCGGGTGGTCTTCTTAGAGACCTGTGCTTGGGCTTCCAGCTGCAAAGGAGCAAGTACGTCGTGGGGCCGTCCTGCCCAGGGTTTTTGGGTTCAGGTCCAAGTGCCAGGCACAGCTGTGTGGGTGGCTGTGGTGGAGAACTGGCTGAACTGGTCTCCTTGCCTGTTGCTTCTTGCAGGGCCTGGGTTAACCATCCTACTCTGCCCTGGCACGGCTGGGGCTGGTCTGAACAAAACCCGCTGAGGATCTGGAAGTGACCTGGGCTGAAGCAAGCAGTGCCCATTGCAAGTGTTCCCCTGAGGATTCTTCCAGCGACATTCCCTTCACCTGCGCAGGTCGTGGCGGCCATCGCAGCGTGGGGGAGGCTGGGCTGGCAGCAGGCAGAGCATCCCTCCCCTCGCAGCAGGCGTTGGGCTGCAGCAGAAACTTGTTCTGGGCTGGATGTGGTGGCAGGGGCGCTGGGCTGGCAAGATCTGCACCCCGGAGCCGCCTTTGGCTCTACCTACGGCTTCCCCCTGCCACTCTTGTTTCCTGAGGCTGGGATGGTGACGGACCCCTTGGGGCTTTGCTGAGAGCTGGGCGAGACCTGCTCCTCTGGCAGGGGAGCAGGCAGCAAAGAGCTGCCCCCTCGCATGGGCTCTGTGCGGGACGAACAGGCTGGCTCTGCCTCTTCTCCTCCCACCACGTCTGGCTGAGCGAGGAAGAGGCAGATCCCTTCGCCACGGTGAGGCAGGCTGGATGCTCAGCATTGCTCCTGGCCCAGGGCTCAAAACCAGGCAGGATCTGGCCCGACTCTCCAGCTGGTGTCTGTGAGTGACGGGCGCTCCTCTGCCAAGCACGCTGCCTCTTCTCACATCAGCCCCGAGATTAGCCCTGTGTTTATCTGTCCTGTCTGCGTGCAGCACGGAGGTTGCCGCTGCCTGCCAGAGCGTGCGCCTGTGTGTGCACAGGGGTGAGATCAAAGAGTATTAGCTTTTAAAATGCTCTGTCTTTCCAAGGGATCCTTGCCAGGTGGGGACTTGGCCGGAGGAAGGATCACACCTCTGTCTTGTTAAACAGGGGAGAGGAAGGTGCTGTTTTAAAGCTTTGCAGGTGAGGAGCTCCAGCCCACGGCTCCAGGCTGCGGGTGATGGATGGCTTGGGAAGCAGGTTGTCTGGGGGGGGTGGGGAGGTGTTGGTATGTGCCTGGTTTGCTTTTTGTGTTAATTGATAGAACTTCCTCCACGTGCGAGCACGCTGTCTTCCAGGGGATTACAGGCAGGCGATCTTGTTCAGTTTAGTTTCCTTTGCATTCAGAGGGGATTGATCCCCTCCTGGCTTGTGCAAACAGCCATGCAGAGAAGGGGTCATCCCGTGTGGCCACAGGCTCCTGCGTGCTCCTGTTTTGTGCGGGTACAGACTGAGGTCAACTTGGCCTTAAATGCTCTCAACTCTTGTCCCTGGCAAGGCTTCAGCTTGCTTTAAGCCTTTGAATGCAAATGCAACAGGGTCTGGTCCTGTGGGCTACAGGGGATGTGCTGCACTGGTTCCTCCTCCCTGGGGCCCTCCAGCAGCTCCGGTCAAAGAGCATCATTGCTGTTGTCGGTCAACTGGATGTTATAGGCAAAGGAGTGATCTCTCAGCAACCACTTTCCATCCTGTCTGTAGACCTCCACACAGCAAAGACAGGCCCTGAAGCAGGTCTCCGTTAACTCCAGCCCCCTTGGAGGAGAGGTCGCCCCTCCTCCTAAGGTCCCCACCAGCTGCCTCCCAGTGCTTTGAGCTTGGGGGACCTCCTGTCTTCATGCTTCTGAGATCCTGGTGGGAGAAGCAGGGCCCAAGCTATGGTACCGCCATGAAAAGGTAGGGCTTTGCAGCTTGTAGAAGAGCAAAACCATAGCAGAAAGCAAGTCCCTTGCAAAGGAGCCTTGTCCCGTGCGTGTCTTTCCCTCTCTCCTGAGACAAGCGTAATTTGTTTTGTGCCAATTTAAGGAGGACAAAGAGGTCACCCAGGAAGTGACGATGGATCCTAGGCCTCTGCCTCTGGCCCTGGGTTGTCCTTGGGCCGCATGAAATGGGGAAGATCAGCCACAAACCTGTGTCAGCATCACGGATGGCCGGTGCTTACGAGGAGGCTGTGGTCCCCATCCGCTCCTGTCCCCTTCCTGCTCCATCCTCTACCCTCCCTCCCTGATCCTGCACTAGATAAGGATCCCGTGTCACTGTGGGATCCTTGCCGGATCAGCCTGAAACACAGGGTTCCTGGTTTGTGGGGAACTTTGAACTTTGCTTTATCTGAAACCAACAGGATGTAGACAGCAGCCAGCCATTGCTGTGGTTTAGGGGAGCCGTGGGGCTGGGCAGCCCCCCTGGGCAGCACAGCCCGGACAGGCATCCCCAGGAGCCATGGAGATGGCAGGGTGTTGCTGGGCTGTACTGGAAACCAGCTGGGACTCTAAACCTTTGCTCCACAGGGGAAAGAGCTGCCCAGAGGCAAAGCCTGCTCTAAGGTCTTGTGTGGACAGAGTGGCTAGGTAGAGCCTCATACCCAGGTCTTTGGGGCTTTAATACCTGAGTTTGTCCCAGAGCCTGAATCCCACTGGCTGAGGCTCCTGCGATGCTGCGCTGGAGCTGCTGACCTTCGTTCTGCCGTGAGCCCTCAGTGTTTTGCTGGGAGCCCGGGCCACCTTGTGCTGAGCCTGAGCCAAAAATTTACTGAACTGCAAAATAACATCGTGTTCTGTGAATTGATGGTTCCCAAACTGCTGCTGCTGCCTTGGAAAACTCTTGATTGGCTTCGTCCGTAGGGCTTCTGCTACTTCTCTAGCATTTTAAACAGCTAATGCAAGAAGATGCTTTAAAATGTGCTTCAGTAGTTGCAATGCACTCCCTTGAAGTCGCGTTTGCAGACTTTTCCTCCCTGCAAAGGCCGTGCTCTCTGTCCCTCCACTGGGAAACTGCTGCACGGTTGTGGCTGTGTGTGCCAAAACACTCTCTAAGTCAGGGCGAGGTCTCCCGTTCTCCCTCTGGGGCTCCGCTCTTTCCACCCCAAACTGGTTTTTCGAGTCATTTTTTCATATGTGCCTCCATCTCTGCTGCTGCTCACCTGCATTCGGGGAGGAGCCTCCCAGAAACTGCTCTTTAGCACGCTGCCAACCTTCCTTCGCTGAGTCTTGTCATTCCATCCCGACAGACCAGAGCAAAGAGCCAGCGCCCACGACGACACTGCAGACTCCGGGAGACCAGCTGGGACCTCGCCAACATGTTCAAGGGGGTGGGCAAAGGCTCCCCGAGCAGAAGTTCCCCCAACAGAGGTTCCCCTGTCAAGCCTAGCAAGTAAGTGCGACTCCTCTCCTCTCTCTAAGCTGTCCTGTGAACCCTGGGGGAAGATGAGGGAAGAGCGCTCGGTATCTCCTAAGCCACCCTAAGAACCATCCCTCTTTGCGGAGCAGCCAGAAAGTTGGGGCTCACTGGGAGCTGATGCCAAAACGTGCTGCCCCAGCTGCTGTCCTTGTCTTTGGTGGGCTTTGTGCTCCAGCCCAGAAGTATCTGGGATGTGCAGTGCCTGAAGATGTGCTCAGAGCTGTGCTAATTGAGCAGGGAGGTGCAAAGCCCCTTTTGGGCAGGTAGGAGTAAGGAGAATAAACGCAGCCTCTTTGCTTGGGTGGAGCAAGATCTGCTTGATGGTGAAGCAGATACCAGCCTAGATTTGAGATCCCAGGACTCGCTGGTTGTGTGAGGTTGGTGTGCTGCTGCCTTGGGACCTGGGATCCCTGGAGAAAGATGCTCAGTTTGGGGCTGCTCAGGTGGTGAAGATGGGTGAGGAGTGGGTTTGCTGGTGACTGCTTTAATCCATCCTGGTGACAGGCTGGGTCTCTGCAGGTCGAATAGCTGAGGTTGCCTCTTTCGGGCCTGTCTGAGGCAGCACCAAAAGGATCTGACAGCCATGTCCCCTCTGAAGAGATTCCCTAGGCTCTGGGGAGTGAGATGTGCGATGGGACCAGGATGCTTCCCTAGGAGCAGGGTGTCCTCTGGGAGGGGGTGCTCCCGCAGAGAGCGCGCTCATCCCTCCCTTCAGCTGCAGTTGCTAACTTGGGGTTATTTTCCACCTTCCTCAGCAATTCTGCATTTCGTAGTGTTAGTGGAGTGATTCTGCAGGAATCCCTGTCCCCAGCCAGGGTTAGAGGCTGAGGAAATTGCAAGGGGCTTTGTTCTGAGGAGGAGGGGACCTGCAGGGAGAAGGGGGTGCTGGCCCCATCTCTCGGGGCCACCAACAGCAGCAGCCCCGGGGTGGTGTGTGTACAGACACCTGGGTGGACACAACACGGTGCTGGCACCCAACTGTGCCGTTTATGGGGGCCAAACCCAATGTCAGCAAACAGCTACTGAGGAGGGTGGCGGCTGGGTGCAGCTGGGCAAGGCAGCAGGACCTGGGGAGAAGGTGGCCCTCACAAAGGCTGAGGCTTCCCCGTGTGGGTGTGGGGAGCTGGCCCCCTGCCATAGGAAGCTTCTGCCTCAGTGGAGCTGAGCACTCACAAACTCATCTCGAAGACAGATTTGGGGGCTCTCTGAGCACCAAGCCTTTGTCAGGGCCTGACTGCAGTGAGACACCTCCCCAGAAGCCCTGGAGCTGTGTCAGCCTCTGGTTTTTAGTCTTGCTAATGCAATCTATCCACCTCCCCAGCTGGCTTCCAGACCTGGGCTGGGGACTCCTCATGAGGCTTCCTGGGACAGCTTGCCGCAGCCCCCGCGGCACCACAGGAGGGTTTGGGCCAGGTTCTCCCTCAGCACGAGCCTCTCGGGATAACTGGAGTCACATCCTGGCGAGACCTCACACCTCTTCCCTGTGCAGGATGGAGGCTGGAGCCAGAAGCGGGGCAATTACAGAGCTAGTTGTGCTTGTTTTAGGAGGCACCAACCATCAGACAAACATGGCCCAGGGCTTGGTCAGCACCCATATTAGCTGAGAAAATGAAGGTGAATGAGTTGTCTCAGGAGCAGCTGCCAGCACACACTCTGCAGATGGCCCCAAGAAATTGTTCGTGGCCCATAGCTGCTCTTGGTGGCCCCAAGGCCAGAACCTCGGCAGCAGTTGAGCTTCCCTGCCTCTGGGGGTTCACAGTTAGCGGGTGCTCCTGCTGGCACGGACCCCTAGAGAGGTACCTCGTCTTGGTCCTTGGGACCACAGCATTGAGCATGCCAGCTCGCAGGGCCCTTTGCTGTCTCCACTTGGTGGATGCATCCCAGGGAGGCAGTAGCAAGTGCAGGTTTGTCCCTGAGGAGCATCCTCGCTGTGCCCTGCTCTAGGAAGAGGCATACTGCGGGGCTGAAAGGAAAACTCATGAGAAGGTGGAATTGAATTAGATCTGGCTGGACTGGCTGCCCGGGTGTGATCTCGACAAAGGCCGTGGGTGGTTTTGGAGGTGGATGGCAAGTCATCTCCTGGTTTAATTGTCTCCTGGGATTGCTGCTTCTGCCACCACCTCCCTCTGCTTCTCCCCGATCAGTCTAAAGCAGCGTGGTCCCCAGGGGGACAGGCACGGGCTCAGGGGACTAACCCAGCACTGGCAGGGGCTTGTTGGCGGTCTGCTGTGAACACCTTGGGCTGGCAGATCAGAGCGTGTGAGGGCTTCTGTGCGTCAGGGAGAACAGACTCAGCTTTGGGGTCTGCCTTGTGGCCATAAAGCAAAGTCCCCTGGAAGGAAGGGACGGAGGGGGTCAGGGACTGAAGTGGGTGGGTGCTGTGGTCCTGCCCAAATGTGCTCTGGGGGACAGGAGTCGGGGACAGTCCTGTTCCTGCTAAGTGACACTGTCCCTTGCGTGCAGTTGGACTGTCTAGGAGGCAGAAAACGGTATGAGCAATGAACCAATTAATAATGATAATAGTGCTCTGCCTCTTCTAGACATGAGATAGCCCTGGGGAGAAGGCCTGCCCTGGCTCTTGAGGAGGAGGAGCAGGAGGAGCTCTGCCGAGCCTTGCCCTCAGCCGTCTCGGCCAGCCCCGGGGCTGCGGCTGTATACACCCGGGACCCGAGTCCCGGGAGGCCGAGGGATGCCCAGCATGAGCACAGGGGAGCTCATGGCTCCTCGTATCCCACCCGATGCCAGGCTGCCTCTCTGCAGCCCAAGTGTCAGCATGTTCACCCTGAAACGTGGGTGACCAGCTGTGGTCAGCTCTTGTTGAGTGAGGGCTTCTGCCCAGGGACAGCAGGGATGGGGCAGGAGGGACAGCCCCGAGGAAGGACGGCGGTGCATCCGTGTCACCGCAGGCTGTGTGGATGGGTGTTGGCATGGACAGGAGAAGCTCGCACTCCTCTTGGCACGGTCCGTGGTTGGGATAGGAGGGTCTGTGGTGGTTTGGGCACTTCTCTAAGCATGCATGGACCAAGTGGGTTCCTCAGCATCGCTCCCACCTTGACTGAGGAGCATGGCAAGGGTGGGAGGCTCAGCTGAGGACAGATGGCTTCTCCGCTCGTGCATCAGGCCTTATTGTGGCCCCCAGGACAGCATGTGGACACCCCTCTCCTCCCAGGACACCCCCTGCCTGGCTTCAGTGTTCCTCAAGCATCCAGACTACTCTTTTGCAGACTCTGAAGTGGTTTGGCTGCTTGCCAAAGGGCTGAAGAGCCACTTCCAGCCTGGCTGCTGGCTGCAGGGTCTCAGTCTCCTCCTCTGCCAGGCTTCCTCCCTTGGCCGGCACGGAGACCTCCTGGCTCTCCACTCCAGGACACACAGGGGAGACCCTGTCTGCTCCTGAGATAATGTTCTCCAGGAAGCATCACTTCTTCCCTGAAGATCAGGTTGTTTGCCACAGCATCCTCGTTTCTAACCTCAGGTGCCCCGTGCAGTGCAAAGGCAGTGCAGGCTGAGGACGGGCAAGGCTGAGTCCCCATGACCGGGAGGTTGCTGAGGTCTTTTCAGTCCATAGTTTTGTTGTGGCATGGCCTAAACAAAGCTGATTCATGTGTCCAGGCTTGTGAAACAAGAGATGGGGTGTCCCAGTGTTTCCTTCAGCCAGGAAGAGGGTGCCACCAGGAATAAGCAGGATTTTATTGGCGATCTACCCTCCCTGGGAAGGATGGATCCTCACTTCTCCCCTCTTGGAGTGGCACTGAGGTATCCACAGTCACATCACAACGGGGCTCAAACTGGACACCCCATTCACGCCCTTCCCAGGCAGGAGCTGAATTCAGCCAGACCTCTCGGGGTGGACGGACTCCCCCCGGCACATGGGGAGAGGCGTCCATCCCCTGGGATGGCGGCCAGCCCGTGACTCACTCTCTCCTCCCTGCGCAGAGAGCCCGGGCAGGAAATTTGGGTGGTGCTCAAGTATTTGCTCATGGGACACCACCTCATTCCAGGCGTGTCGGGGATGAGTGGGCGATTGTGTAACCTCCTGGGGAAGGGGGGGGGACCTCCTAGAGCTTCCAGCCTGCTGCACGTTCAGGCTCACGGGGACCGAGTCCTGGCTCTGCGCTGCTCCCATTGACCCTGTTGTGCGGGGACTTGGGGCCACTGTTCATCTCCCTGAGCGCTGCAGCTTACCCCAGGAAAGGCATCCATGGGGCACAGATGGGGTAGGAGACATGTTTAACGGGATATAAAAGACAGGTTGTAGCAGACAGTGATGCTTTGATGATGATGAATGCCCTGCTCGGACTCTTTGGCTCCATGATCCCTGGAATTAGACCCTGTAGAAGAGGGCACTGCCAGAGCGCAGCAGTCCCCCGTTTACTTTGCTGACAATGCATTTTGCAGGCAGGGAAGCTGAGGCATGGCCAGGAGATGCTGCCAACCCAAAGTCCCACAGGGAGCTGAGAGCTGCTGCGTCGCAGGCCCATGCCGCCCTCTTGGGAAATCAAAACCAAGGGAGGAGTCAGAGAAAGGGCACAGGAGGATGCTGTGAGCAGGAGCGCTGGGGCTGCGCCTCCTCCAGAGTTACACGGGCTCGGCCGTGGTCAGCGTGGGCTGAGCTGACTTGAAACACGAGCTCCGTCTGTGGCATCTGAGTGCTTGGCTTGGGGTGACCGTAACACTTGCTGGCACTTTACAGTCACTTGGGGCTGTAATAAATGAACATCCCAGCATCTGCTCTAGCCTTTGATATGAACCGTGGAACAGCTGGAGCCATGATGAGGAGCTGGAGCAATGACAGAGCCATTAAGGGAACTGCTTCCCCTGTCCTTTGCTGGATTCAGGGGCTAGGAAGGAAACCACATGGCTGGACGGCAGATGTGGGTGGCTCTGCTGTAGGACATCACCTTTCTCCTACCTTCTTCCTCCACCAAAGAGGCACCAACCAGCCCTGAAGAAGTGTCCCCCCGCTTCAGCTGACCCCTGTGCAACGTGCCATTGTCGCTGCTCAAACTCTTTCCTTCTGGTCTCAGACCCCAGGGTCAGCACGTAACTGAGCTGAGCCTCTGCTCAACCTTGCCCCATCAGCAAGGGCTCGAGTCCCTGGATGATGCTATCGGTCTACACCCTCCTGCCTCTGCTTGCCCACATCCTGGCAGCGCTGCACTCTCCCTGCCTGGAGGGTAGGGCCGGCACTGTGCTCAAGGCCAGATGCTATTAGAGACAACAGGACACGAGGACAAAGGTGGCACCAAGGCTTGTGCTTCCTTGTCTGCAGGGAGCCTTGGGAACCATCCCGTGCCTTGCTGCGGGCTCTAGATCCAGCTGTTTCAGCAGGGCTCTCAGTGCTCCGTCACATTAGTGGTGATGGAATAAGGGCCATGATGGTACCCATCGGTTGTGTGATGGCACTGAGGTGAGAGATAATAGGGGGAATGGTCTGATGGGGACCTTCAGTGAATCTTCACTGGGGCGAGGAGGGCTGGCAGTTGTGCTGTGGCCTTGGGAAATTTGTCCCCAAGCCCTGAAAGTAGCATGACTGCAACAGCCTGCACAGTGCCTAGAGGGGCTTGTAGTCTGCGTAGCAAGTCCTTGTCCACTGCAGCCCAGTCCTGGGGTGGCACTGGGCTTTCCAGCATCTCAATGGGCTGAACTGCAGAGCACTTGGCATGAAACAAGACCACAGGATAGCAGTTCTGGGTCAGGCTGAAGGGCCATCTTGCCCACCTCTACCAGCAGCCAAGGGCAGACACCCAGGGAAGCGCCTCCAAACAGGGCAAGCATGTTGTGCTGCCTCTGCAGGGTGCTCTCCTGGCCTCCAGCCGTCTGTGGCTTCGGGTCTTCCCAACCCAGATGTGGTGTCGGTGCATTTGGGAGCCCTACAGCGATTTTTTTTTTTTTTTCCTTCTTTTTTCTTCCCCCCCCCCCCATGCTTTTTGAATCCTCACAAACTTTTGAGCACCCGCGGTGACCTGCAGCAAGGAGTTGTGCAGATGAGCCGTGTGGTGTGCAAAAAGCCCCCACCTGCTTGCTCTGAACACACCACCTCTTACCTTCACTTGGCCGAAGGCAACAGCCGGGCATTGACCACCTGTATGCATCCGTGCCCTTGGCCACAGCTTAGACTCTTTCTTTGGAGACCAGGAGGACATGGGGGAAAGGCCTGAAGAACCACACCTCTGTCAGGTCCTGGGCAGTGATGAAGAGGGTGAGAATTGCCTTCACCCACCCACCTGCTTTGCTGCTCCCTCTCTCAGGTCCTCAGCAAATGAGCTGGCCGTGCTCATCTCCCGCATGCAGACAAATGCTGACCAGGTGGAGAAGGACATTCTGGAGACACACTCCAGACTCAAGCAGGTGAGTCGTGGCAGAGGCTGGTGGAAAGGTGAAAGGTTTTGCCTAGAAATGCAGTGGCTAGGATAAGAGGTCAGGTGTCTGCTCTGTGCATCAGCTTGCTGGTGCAGGTTTGGGGGCTGACTCGAGGCTGGGGAGGAACAGAGCACCCCGCAGAGCCTCCCAGCCCCTGGGGCTGCATACCGGGGCCTCCCAAATTCTAGCCTCCGTGCTTTCTGCTCAGTGCCTCCTGTTTCCCACAGCCAAAGCTGTCTCACCTACAGCACCACAGCCCTGTACCTCCCAGCAACCCCAGAGGCAGGCAGCCAGCCTGACCCACACTGGTCCCCTGGGTGGGAGAGATGCTGAAGCAAGCAGCTTGGCTGGGCATACGCTCCCCAGCTGCACCCTTGCACCACGGTTCCTCTGCGGTTGGTGTGTTGAGCATCCAGGCCCTCTGCATTGGCCAAGGAGAATGTTGTGAGGTCTGTGTGGTCCAACCGGGCTTTTTTCTCTGTCTTCCCTGGCCTCCAGGATGTCAGCAATCACCAGAAGAACAAGGCTTTTGAGTTCCAGCCAGAGAATGCCAGGAATCTGAAGGAAGCGGAGACCCTGCTGAAGGACCTCTTTCTAGATGTGGACTGCGCCAAGCGGCTGAAACACCCTCAGGCTGCTGAGATAGAGAAAGAGTGAGTATAGCGGTGGGGACTGGTGTGATGGAGGCATTGAGCAATTGGGAGAACCCCCCTAGGATCTAGACTGAGCTCTATTCGTTGCCGTGAGAGGTAGAGTTTCGCCCTTCTTCCCGTAGACTTTAGCCTTAAAATCAGGGCTTCTGCCAATATATTGTAAAGATGGTGGTGTGTAGGGTGGCTGCCAGAGTGATCACCCAGTCTTATTTGGGAGTTCTTGTAAAAGGCACCAGAAAAATGCAGAGCTAAAACGTGGCCCCACTCCCAGGGCAAATCCCCTTTTCCTCTGCCTTTCCTAAAATGAATGCCTTTCATTCAGGCAAGCAGAGTTGGGTGTTCAAATGGGGGAAGAGTTTCAGCTGGCCTCTGGTGCTTTGCTCCCCTTTGCTCTCCAGCCTTTCTAGGTGGAAATCAGGAGGGAAGAGTTGTTTCCTAGCTGGGAAGGGACAGCCCTGATCTCCCTGAAGCTTCCTCCTGGGTTGTAATTCCTAAGACATCCCTGCAGATGGAGAGCACCAGGACAAGTGCCTCCACTGCTGGAGGCGGCCAGTGTCACAAAGGGACAACAAAGTAGCCTGGGTCTTACGACTGATATCTGGGCTCCACAAATCCTTCCAAACTGACACAGAGATGTGTGCCTTTTCTCCTTGGCAGCATCCAGCAGCTCCACGACCGTGTGACGCAGCTGTGTGCAGAGTACCGGGCCCTCTATGAACAACTGAACATCCCTGATGTGGGGCCCAGGGTAGACTGGGCCGGGATCCTGGACCAAAAGATGGTAACAGCAGCTGGTTTTAGATGTATCTTCCAACTCCTACAAGGGTAGATAATGTCTGCTATTGCCTGTAGAGCTCTGCCAGCCACTGTGTGCTCAGTATCATGCAGGGACCTTGGGGGTGGTGGAAGTAACTCTGGGTAGGAGAAGGACTCTCCTCCCACCTCTTAAAACCCTCTGGAGGACCCTCTTGATTGACCCCTTCAGATCAAGAACTATCGGAGGGGGATCAGGTAGAGATGCCCTGCTACAGGATGAAAGGATGGAGAAGGTGATGTCTTCAAGAACTTTACAGCCCTACATCCTAGGGTTTCATGCTGCAAGGTCTTGGGTACATGCAGTGCCCAGTTTGGAGTCAACCTGGATTCCCTTGAAAGTTGGATGGTAACTATGCCCATCCACTGCATGTCACCGTGGGAAGGGTGGCTGGTTCAGCTTGGGTTGGTACACCAGGGTTTTATGGCCTGGTTATCTTTGCCCCTGTATATGGCTGGGGAAATGGCAACCAACAGCAATCACAGTAAACAACAAGATCCCTTCCCTTCCTCCTGGATGGGTATCAGATATCAGATCTTTTCATACCCTGCCAGCACTCACTGGGGTTTCTCCCTGAAATAAAGTCTTTTGCTTTAGTGTCTGCCTAACTCCTTTTGCACAGAAACAAGTCAACACGGGACAGTACGGCCCTGGCATGTCAGAGCTGGAAAAGCAAATAGCTGAGCACAACATTCTCCAGAAGGAGATTGAAGCCTACGGCCTCCAGATCAAGAACCTCTGCTCCGGGGTAAGGCACCCTCCATCCCCTCCTTGTTCCTGCGGGCTCTGCTCGGGACCCTGCGGGCTCTGCTCGCTGTCTGGCCGCATGTCCCATCTACTCCTCTGCATGGTGAACATCCACCCTTGTTCTGCAGAGGGCATGGGGATACCTGAGCTTGGACAGAGCAAGCCGTGCAGGGGCCAGGGAGGTGGTTCCTGAATGGTTTCTAAAGCACCTTCCATAAATCAGCTCATCAGCATCTACCACATGTTTTGGTAATGGCTTTTTTCTCTCTTTTTTTTTTTTTTTTTTCTCCCTCTTCTCCCGTTGGTCTTGGCCGTGTTGTAACCTAGGATGTGGCAGATTTAAAAAGCCAGTACAAGGACTTGCTGGTAAGCTTCTCAGTGGTTTTCTGGACAGATGGGGTCATACAGCAGAGTAACACCATCCCTGATGGACAAGGAATGCCCAGCTCAGGGCAGGAGCTACCTCTGTTCTTGCACAGTGAAGTCATGTCCCTCATCTTCCTTCCCCATTTTCCTTCCCACCTTGGAATGGGTGTAAATTGAGAGCACGCTCGCTGCCCTCAGGGCAATGCTGTGGGTGAGATCTGTGTCTCTCCTCTTTGTGGATCATTGATCTGGAGTTGCCTATGTGTCCGTGAGCGCAGGGTTACGGATGCGGCAGCAGGAAACCCTGTCCCAGCCCACACGCTGTTCCAAATCAGGATTGCAAATGTTGAGGCTTGCACTGATCCCTAACAAGGGCTCCAGAGAGGAAATGAGCAGCTGGAGCAAAGGAGGTGGCCGGGAAGGAGGTCCTGGGTTTAGGCAGCTGGGCCTGTAAAGGTTAATGCTGAAGAATGGCATTTGTGAGAAATATAGCAGAGCTGGGCCAGCTCTCAGACTGCCTGAGGCACCAGCCCACACCCGAGATTCTGGTTAGACAAACATATCCTGTCTGTGAAGGAGGGAAAGGGAACAACAGCCCCATCAGATAAGAACGAGCGGGCAGCAGATGTCTCATCAAGGTCGCTGGGAATCTCCTGGTGGATGTGCAACGCGAACGGGGTCCTGGGGAGGAGGAGGGGAAAGGGGTTCCCCAGCCTGAGCACCAACGCTGTCTCTCTCCTATGTGCATGGGCAGAAAGCCTCCATCTGGCGAGGGCAGAGCCTGGGCAGCCTGTACCACCACCTCCAGGGCTGCACCAAGGAGCTGGGCTACCTGACGGACCAGCAGACCAAGATCCTGAAGCAGGACTGGAGTGACCAAATGATGGACGTCCAGAGCGTGCGTCGGGAGTACGAGGTGAGCTCTTGGGGGATGGCGGCGTGTCCTGGCCATCAGAGGCTAGGCAAGCCCAGCATGCAAGATTTGCAGGGTGGATCCCAGCCTCCTAGACATCCGCCACCAGCCCTGAGCCTGGTGCTTTCCCAGGGCACAGATACAGAGGCGGAAGAGATGCTCTGGGTCCATGCTGGAGATAAGGATGAGCCACTCTGTGTGTCCCCTCCTGTCCCCTGAGCTGGCATGCGGGATCATACATTAGAGAGCTGTCGGTGCGGCTGTCCATGGTCAGAGGGGAGGGAAGGGCTCAGCGTCATGTCAGCCTCAACGTCCAAAGTACAACACCCAGTGACTGCAATATGCTGGGACCAGGAAGAAGAGAGGGATAATTGCTTAGGAAAATGCTCTTTGAATGAATGCCCTGATGCTTTCTGAGGCCCAAGCGTGTCTAATTTGTTTTAGCTTTGCCTAGCCCCTTCTTTTTGTAAAAACAAACAAACAAACAAGGATGTCTATGCTTTGGGAGCCTTTTCTCTGCTACATGGGGTTTGGTGCCCCAGGAGACCGCACTGTGCTCCCTGCATGCTCCCACGTCAATGACGTTTCTCTTCCCCTTCAGGATTTCAAGTCCAATGAGCTGCTCAGCCAGGAGGAGTTTGTGAACAATCTTCAGGATGATGGGGATAGGATGATTGAGCTAAAGCACCCAGCTGTCAAGCCTATTCAGGTAGGGAAAGGGGGTCTCCTCCCAAACCCTCTAAGAGAATGAGAATGTCTCTGTGCATCAAGAGCCAGGAGGTGGAAGAGTCCTCTTCACCTCTTCTGCAGAGCTGCTATGCTACTCTTTCCTCCCACACTGCACCAACTGTACCGCAGCATCTTTCTGCCTGCTCCAGCCCTATGGGGAAGCTGAGGGCAGTGCAGGGTCTTCACCCCTTCAGAAATCTCCAGGAGATAGTGGCTAACATCTGTGTGCTGGGACCAGCTCCCAGTCTGGTGCTCAGACATGTGGTTGATGCAGCCACATTCACGCTGCTGTGAAACTCCAGCTACGACATGGTGTGACCTCTCCCAAGTGGAACGAGCTCCCGACCTCTGAGGTTGTATTTCCAAGCCCACAGACACAGTGGCAAGCTGAGGTGGGCTCTCAGCCACCAGCACCGCTGGAGCTGAGACGCCTTGAGAAATGGTGGCTGCTCTGTACGAGCCAGGTCCTTGTCGAGCAGTGTCGTTGCTCAGGCGCAGCATCAGGCAATGCCTGGGCATAACTTTGTCTCTGCTCAACAGCAGTCTTTATCCTTCCTCTGATCTCTGGGACTTCTGGAGAAAGGAGACCAGTGGTGGGGGAGGTGGGACTAGCTGGAGCCCACTGAGTCGTGCTCTGTCCCACCACAGGCTCACCAGGAAGCCTTGAAGAACGAGTGGCAGAATTTCCTGAATCTCTGCATTTGCCAGGAGAGTCAACTGAAAAGTGTGGAGACCTATAAGAAGGTAAAAAGTAAAGAGGAGAGCACGGCCTGTGGGGCTGCAGGGTCAGGCTGGAGCGGGCAGGCTGGGAAGAGAGACAGCAAAGGGATGAGGATGAGAGATCCTTTGCTTGCACCTAGTCAGGGTATTTTGCAGAAACACCCCTCAAAACACAGTCCTTTAGTGCTGCAGTGAAGGACTGGCTCCCAGTTCATGTCGTCAGCCCTGTTGCGTTAGTGTGCTGGCTTGGAGAAGAGGGGCAGGGGAGGGTTTGCTCGCTGTCGTTACCTGGCACTTGTCTGTTGATTGCGATTATTTGCCTGTGGCTCAGGCGGTGGAGAGCCCTTGTCCAAGCACACACTCTGAGGGTGGTCTGTAGGGTCTTGTGAGCCCCATACAGGTTGTGGGAGAGGCACTGGGAACTGAAAGACCCCACTGGACTTGGAGATAATAATGTCTTCCCATTCCTGACTGTTTTCCTACTCACACCTCCAGTTCCAGGATGATGCTGAGGCTGTGAGCTGCTCCCTGAAGAAGCTGAACTCTGACCTGGACACCAAATACAGCAAGTTCAACAAAGACAGCCCTGGGGTGGTGTCAGATCTGCTGCTTCAGCTGGAGGTGAGGTCTTCAGGGCTGGTGGCACTAGCCAGACCTAAGGGGCAGACCAAACGTTACACCTCCCCAATAAATAACAGTGGGGAAGGGGAAGAGGTGGGTAAATAATCCTACCAGAACAGCTCATCCCAGCTCTGTGCTAGGGAGGGGGAAGCCCATGGCAATACTGTGCTCTGGATGCTGAGTCCCTGTAGCCCCAGAAGGTCCACACTGCTCATGCTGTGGGGCAGTGACCCCTGGGAAGGCACTGGTCCCCATCAGTGACACACAGCCAGGGCCCAGGTCACCATCAGAGTAAAGGAGAAGCGCAGGGAGGAGCTGCGTGTTGTCCTAAACATGAGACACTTGGATTAGAGGGCGCACAGAGAGCGTGAGCTGCTGGCATCCAAGCAGGGGGGAAAGGTCCTCCCATCTCCTCAGCACTCTCATGAGCCAAGGGCGAGGGAGGGAATAAAGAAATCTGACCTCAGGGGTGAGATGCAGATCGGAAAGGAACGTTTGCCTGGGAGAGAGGGAGGGGACACGTTCAACGTGGTATCTTCCCATGCATGCAAAACATTTCGCTCCCAAGAGGTGCCGGGATCTTGGTACCTTCTGACACTGGAATGCGGCCACCTCTTGGCAGGTCTCTGTTCCATTTCTGAGAAGAAAAACTTCTCCAGGAAATTTAATATGACGGTGTGGGATCACCTAAGGTTAACCCGGGCTGTGCCTTCAAGGCAGATCTGCTGTGAGCAAAGGAAACTGAGGAGAGCATTTATAATGAAAAGAGGAAGAAGGGACATGGAGGAGTCAAGAATGGAGAAACTCCTGACTCTGCCCCAGCAGTGACCACACAAGGATGGACAACTGGCCCCAGCATACCCACTGTAGTGTGACCCTCCTCTTCCTTCTCATCCAAGCCTGGTCACAAACACTGTCTTCCCTGTTTTGTCTAGAATGAGGAGAAGACGATGAAGCAGGCAGAGAAGAGCATCACTGACCTGAAGAGAAGGAGCAAAGAGATCAGCCCACTGAAACTGCGCAGGATGCGTCCCTCTCAGACCCTCACCTTGGACACCCTCTGTGACTGGGACGCTGGGGAGGTGAGGGCTTGACTAGCAGTACCCTCAGAAGAGGCAGGCAACTGGATTCTTCTTTGGTTGCTCCAGATCTTGGCTCTGTGGTGGGAGGAACTGGCCTAGTGCCAGGAAGCCAAGCCTTTCACTGGGTTTTGTGTCTGTCCCAGGTGCAGCTGACCAGAGGTGACAAGTACACTCTGAAGGACAACAGCAACCCGGAGATGTGGGTGGTGCAGAGCAGCACTGGTGTGGTCCAGGAGGCACCTTCTGCTTGCTTCTTCATCCCTCCACCAGACCCCGAGTCCATAGACAAGGTCAATAGGTGAGTCTGCAGTGGAAAGCCTGACCCAGAGAGATGCTCAGACTTGCTCTTAGGTCTTAGCCAGCCTGACTGCCTCAGCTGCAGAGAAATAGCAGCTGGGAACAGACCTCTTGACTGTCTAGTACAAAATCCCTCCTGGAGAGGGATTGTTCCCTGCACCCAAGTATCTTGTCCAGGTTCCTGCCATTCCTCAACAGCACTGCACGCTGTAAGGACCTTGCTGCCAAAGAGTTTTCTGGCAGTCAGGCTTGATTTCTTCACCCAAACATGTGACTCGCATAGGTTTGACTAAATTCATTGCAGAATCAGTCTGGAGCTTGGGACTTGCCAAACAGGACAGAGTTATCTGTGGTATCTCCTCTCAGCCAGCCCCAGCTGGAGACTGAGAAATGTTCCTTGAACCACCGTGTAGTCTACTGCCTGGTTGCTCATTTAGCTTCTGTGGTTCCCACAGGATGGGGCGGTGGTGCAGGGAGCTTCGGCATTACCTTTTTAATCATGTCCCCGGGTGCCTGGATAAATCAGTGCTGCTCAAGTGCTGTGGAAAGGCCCACAGCCAAGATTGAGAGTTACCTGGGCATGCCCGTGATGGGACCTTGGGTCCCCAGTCACGCGGGCGTGATTACTTAATTGTGTTGCTCTTCCTGCGTGCGTGCCCCTCCTCACACGTCCCAGATTACTGAATCCTTTGGATTTATGGGTTTCATGCATGTTTTTAAAATGGAAAAGAAAAAGTTTGCAACGCCCTCCTGGATAACAGCTCTGCAGATGTTGCCTGGAAAACTCTTGCCCTTTTCAGGCCACATCCGACAGCTTGTTTCATTTCCCGGTGTTTGCTTCCCTTCCGACGCGCAAAATATTTGTCTTTGTTTTATTTCCCAGCCTGTTCCACCGTTCAGTCCCTCTGCATGGAGCTATGTCCTGGCCCCGCAGAGGGACAGCCCTCATCTGACAACAGCCAGGCAAGCTGGGACTTACTGGTTTTAAAGCACAGTGTTTAGTTGGAGCAGTCCGTAGCAGGGATGTGAACTGGCTTGGTCCTTCAAAGGCCTCTCCTCCTGGTTCCGTCAGTCTTTTCTCACCCAGAGATTTTTTTGGTCCTTCCAGCTCCTGCTGATCCCAGCTCTAGCTTCATTAGAAGGGAACCATCCTTACAAATGAGACTTGGCATTTCTAGTGCAGCAGCCGCAGAAGCAGCTACTTGTACTCGCTTCCTGCGAAGCCGCAAAGCACTGCAGGGATATGAAATAAATTTCCAGCTTTGATAGCTTCTGCTGAGAGTTGGAAACACCGGCTCCACTGGGAGAAATCAGCTGCTCAAACCAACCGGCTGCTCTTGCTGCTGTCCCCTTTCCTAAGGGACATCTCTGAGTTACAGCAGGCTGCAGGCTCCCAGCCTGCCCCTGCCGTTGGGAATGCCTTTCCCGGCAAAGGCACGAAGCTGCTGCTGGGCCGGGCTCTGTTGAGGCTTGCTCAGCGCAGCAGTTTCCCGTCCTGCTGGCTGACGATGCTCCTCTCTGCTCACAGGCTGGAAGGGGAACTGAATATGGTGAAGCAGAAGTGCGCGGCGGTTCAGAGCACCCTGAGACGTGGCCACAAGGAGCAGATTCAACCCAGCCAGCAGGGTACGTCAGCTGGTTAGTCAAGCCCTCTCCAAAGCAAGCCCGTGCACCTCCCTCGAGCTGACATGGCCAGCAGAGCTCCCAGAGCCGGCTGGAAGCAGAGCACCCGCCCGGGCAGGGAGAGATCTGTGGGTCAGTGTGAGGGTGCCTTCTGCTCTATGGAAAAGAGCAGCCAGCCGCTGGGATAACCTGACTCCTAGTGCTGCCAAGGACTCACCGTGTGATCTCGGGCAATTCACTTAAAATCTCTGTTGCCCTTCTCAAACCTCTGAGATTGACCTCCAGCTCCATCAACAGTTGCAGGGTATTTAGGGTTGCAGGGGAATGTGCCTATCCAGAAGCCTTAATTAAACCTTCTTTGGGATCTGGGTCCCTTGCAGTTCCCTTCCCTAGCTGGGGACTGTGGAATAAGCAGGCAGCCGTGGCTAAATCCCGTCCCCTGGCTAGCTGTGTTACTCCCACAGCTGTAGTTCAAAAGCTCTCAGCGAAGCGGAGCAGGGATGTGTCTGCGTGGCAGCATATGGCTGTCTCTGTCCTTCCTTTGGACTTGAGCTCTGGCTGGCTGGGGCAGAGCTAAACCCATTTTCCTAAGCCTTTGCCACGAGAAGGCACACGCACGTGCATGGTGCTCTGTGGATTCGAAATGTTAACTGACTCGTTAATGGTTGCATCAAAACCCCACGCTCGGGAGAAGCCTGCGTGCTTCAGAGCTGCAAAACACAAAAGGCAGAGCTTTGCAGCAGGGCTGTCATGAGAGGGAGTTGGAGCACGTATGGGAGAGCTCAGGGAAAGGGCTGTGCTCCAAGACTGGGATGGCAGATGAGAAATGGGGCTTAACCTAAGCTGTGTCTCGCTGCAGCTCTGCCCAGGAGCCCCCCTGTAGTCCAGGATGATCCCCAAGCTGACCAGCTTCTTGGTAGCCTGGATCGCGTTGGCAAGGACCTGGTTCAGGTAGAGAAGGAGGTCTTGAACCGAGTGAGGTCTCCAGTGAACTACAGTGACCCCACAGATGACCTTGCCAGGAGGATCAAACACCAGCAGGTGGGTGCTGCTGCGGGCGGGTTGGAGCAGGATGAGTTTGGTAGCGCTGTGTCCTTGGCCCAAAACAGAACTGACACAGGAGATGACAGCTGGTGCTTCAAAGGAGAAACCTGTGCTGCGGTTGCAAGGGTTTCAGGCTGGCTTGAGCCCTTGAAATGGGACAGGTTAAGCCAAACCCTAGAGAAACGCAGGCTCTTCCCTTGGCTCAGCTCTGTAGCAAGATGGTCCATTCATTTCAGAGCTGTGGACCAGGCACCAGTCTTGGGGAGTCCTCAGCCTTATCACAGGGATGCTGCCACCCTTTACTGTCAAGTCTGTAGCATAAAATACAACGGGATAGAGGGAATTAATCCAGTGACTAGCTTTGGCTCACCTGATGGGGAGTACAGACTGGTAGATGTGAAGGGGACGGGAAAAGAGGCAGTGCCCTGGAGCCCCCCTCCTTTTCTCTGGGATAAGGTCTGGGTCTGTAGTAGTTCAGCTTGTTACATCTTCATCTGTGGGTATTTATCCAGCCCTGGCAGAAGGATGGACTCAGGCAGATAGGCTTCTTCCATCTTTGTCTGTTTGGATCTCTTTCCCACACCCTGCCATTGCCAGACAGCCACAGTCTGGATGGGCCTCTGCCCCAAGGGCCAGCACCTTATGGGAGGGCTACCGCACCCTTAGCCCCACAGCAAAATCTGCCCCTGAGGCAGACAAGTTTTCGCAACAGCACTGTTATGACTGTGTTGGGTGACTCTGCTCCCATCTGCTGTGCCAGGAAACAACAAAGAAACTTGAGAACCTGGGGGCAGCCAAGGATGCCTTGCAGAAGGAGTGTGAGACCTACCTTTCCAAGAAACCCACCAGCACCTCGGCTTCCCAGCTCCCTGTCACGTTGAATGCCCTCAGGAGCAAATACAATGATGTCAATATGCTCTCCAGCCTGTACAACGAGAAGTGAGTGATGATGGCAAGGCCTGATGGGGATGAGGGGAGGAAGTCCTTGCACAGAAGTGTCAACACAGAAGCATGAGAGAAAATGTTTTTGGTCTATATGGGCATTGGTTGAGGTCCATCCAGCCCAGTGCAGGTTGGAAACCTCCCATCCATCATCAAAGGCACCTCTGAAGGAGTTCCTGTATGTAATCTGTGGTCAGATCCCCCCACTGTGGAAAGTCCACCGCAATGGGTGTTTGTCCCAGCTCTGCTGTGTGCGGTGAAAAGCAATATATCTAACTTCTGGGCAACATGACAGGGTTGTGAGTGCATATTGCTTGTTCTCTGTCATGCTGCAGAAGCTCTGATGTTAAATGAGCTTGAACGTGCAAAACCAGAGAGAAAAGGAGAAGAATGGGATCTTCTGTAGCTCACCTTGTCCTGTCATTTTTCCCTTCCCCAGGGCTAAGGCTGCGCTGAACCTGGAGACTCAGATTGAGAACACAGACAAGATTGTCAGCACGTTTGAGGCCAAGCTGGCTCAGGATAGCATCATTCCTGCATCCCCCAATGCCCTGCAGGATCGGGCCAACGATCTGCAGGTAGGAGAACATCAGGCCCTCTGTTAGGGAAGGGAGATCTCTGAGCTCAGGTAGCAACGGTGGGGAGAGCTGGACTTTGCTTACTTGAGCACTCCAAGGCACCAGCAATTAAGCCTTTCTAAGGACTCGTTCTTTGAAGGCTTTACATTGGTGTTGCAGGCTGACCTGCACCGACTTGCTAGCAAAAAGTTCTGTCCCTCCCAGGCTACCTTTGGGGTCCCTAAAATATATGATGAACCTCTTAGCATCTAACCTCTGTTGCTCTGCCACACGCCCATCCCTATTCTTTCCTGCTGCCAATCTCCCTGCCCCATCGTTAGCTCTCACCCTTGACTCACAGTGACCTTTTTTTGCCTTCACCCAAACTTCTCCTTTCTGCTCCATGCACCATTCAACCCACCTTCTTTACTGAATAAGTCTCACTGTTCTCTCTCTTCCACATTGCATGACTATCTTGGAGAATCTGACTAGCCCCCAAGTGCTGCATGGTTAAGGACGGTGTTAAGGAGGATATTTCTGGTTGATGCATTGACTGGTGCAAACCTAGAGGTGTCTTTTTTTTTTTTCCCCTGCAGAAGATGAAGCGGGACTTGGTGGCCCAAGAGGACTGTGTGTTGAAGCTGAACCGGGGGCTCAAGGATGCTGAGCACAGCTGCAGCGCCGTGCAGAACAACTTCCAGGAGTACTGCCCTGACCTGCCCCGGCAGAAGCGGGAGGTGCAGCTCCTCAATGATCGCTACCATGCCGTTGCAGACCAGTTGGATCAGCGGTGAGGAACTGTGGTGTCTTCTTTGCTCCTGGAGTCATAGCTTCCTCTTAGCTAACGTGGACCAGCATTTGTCAGAGTCCCAAGAGTATGTTCTTCCTTGCAGGACCGTGATCCTGACCACCCTGCTGTAATACTGGGGACCAGGTCTGTCCTGCTGTGTAGCTGCCACCTTCCTGTGCACAGCACAGGCTTTGAGCTTCCAGATAGCTGCGGGAAGGCAGTCTTAAGTAGCTGACTGCTGGCCTCTGCCTGACCCAGTGACACTACCCAGAGAGACCCTGGTGCTTAACACTTCTGACAGGCATTGCTGCTGGTTGTCTGACTTTTTCCTTCTCTCATCTCCCAGGTTGTGTTCATGCTGCAGTAGCAAACCTGATGGGCACAGAGTTGTGCTCCCCAGTCAAGGACCAGCTGTCACCCCCTTGTTTTTGTTATCTTGGTGTTCGTTGTGGTGACATTCTCACCATAGTGTCTTTTTAGGAACTTGCACGTGAATCTTTGCCCTCCCCCTTAATGTTCCTGTTCACCTTTGTGCTGTGCAGAGAGAAGACCCTCAGAAATATCAGCCTCACCTACCAGCAGTTCCAAAACTCCAATGAGAACCTGATGTTCTGGATGAACAACCTACCCAAGCACCAAGTGAAGACCACCGAAGGGCCAAGCCAGATCAATTACAAGCTGCAGGCACAGAAGGTGTGTTCCAGGACAAGCGTCATAACCTGTAACGTTACAGGGATGGGGGAATTTTCTTGTGAACATATGCAAAATAGTACCAACCAGCTCCTAGGTGTGTGCTCCACCCGTTACGGTGAATGAATTAGAACAAGGAGATAATGGATTGCAGCCCACAGATGATGTATCTTCCTCCGCTGTGTTCATCCACAGTGCTGGTGTCCTCATCTGTGCTAGTCACCCCCAGGCTGATATCCTCTCCACAGAGAGGACACATCCAGATCCTGAAAGATTGCACCTTGGACTGAGATGTTGCATCTGGGTCCTGCATCTTTCGCTCCTTGAGCAGATCCTAAGCTGACTAGCTCAGATGATGAGATGTGGAGGTCTCTGTGTTGGCTGGTATTTCTCTCATACGTGATAAATTAGTGTGGCAGGTCCTGGGCAAGTGAGAGTGCTGCTGAGATCCTCTAAAGCCCCGGAGACTCTTCCTAAACATCATCCTGTTCCCACCATTCCCTCCAGTACTAGGCTGAGCTACTGCTCTTGGCTGCAAGAGTATTACTGGGTTGCCATATTTCAACCTGTCCTTAACGTCATGTGTGTCTCCTGCAGAGGCTGGTGGAGGAGATCGAAAGCAAGGAGCCAGAGAAGAACGCAGTGGTCAGACTATCCCGGAATGTGCAGTCCACGCTCAATGTATGGCTGGGTTTTCCCATGTAGCACTCCCTTAGTGTCTCACCCGAGAGATCCCAACTGATGCTTCTGTTTCTGCTCTGAACAGGACTATGAACTCCAAGCAGGCAAATACAGCTCTTCTCTGGACCCTACCCTGACCGACTTCACTGCAAAGAGGCTGCGTGTGACCCCCCTACAAGAAAGCATCCAGGCCCAGGTAAAATGTTAAGATGAAGGCATGGAAAGTGTTGTCTAGCTCCTTACCCAAGCCCCATGTCCTCTGCAAGGCCTTAATCCACTCTTACAGCCACAGCTGATCATGGTCCTAATCCCAAGGACAAATGTCATCAGGGATCCCTTTGTCCATGGGGCAAAGCAGCACGTGAGATCCAGAATTAGGGGTGTGTCTGGTACCTTTGGTTGAGGTTGCTGATGATGCCTCCTTACCATATTGTGTGTGAAGATAAAATTTACAGGGTAGGTGTGTGGGGACAGGACTGAGCCAGAGCTCCTGCATGCTCTTCCCAATTACACCCCAGTTCTTCTGCACCACCTTGGGCTGTTTGCCAACTGCTATCCTTGTGTGGCCCAAGGTGCATTTGGAAGTCTGGACCCTGTGTAGGCTAGCAGGCATCTAACAGGCGTTCAAATAAAGGGGACAGGATCTCCTACATAAGTGCTTAGACTCTGTGTCTCTCTAGAAAGTCATATGTGAAGACGCTAATCCCTGGAATAGTGCAGTACACAAAGTGCATCCAGGTGAAAGGAGAGGTGGGAGAGTGTGCCATCCAACAGAGCTGTGTCAAGGTGAAGGGGACAAGGCTCTCACCACTGTTTCTTTTTCAGGAAAATGATGTAACCAAGCTCTACATGGAGCTGGCAGCAGAAAATAAACAGCAGCTCAGCCGGCTGGAGTTTGCCAAGAAGATTGTTGAGAAGGTACCAGCTAACAGCTCATGGCAAGATTGGGGTACTCTAGATTGGGGGTTGAAATGATCTTTCCAAAGCTGTCAGCAGTCTGCTCAGCCTAGGATCCCCTACCCCTCCCCAGATCTCCACATCCAGGTGTGAGGAAGGACAGGAATGGAAACCCCTGTGAGAAAAAGACCACGAGTAACCACGGTTTCACTGACCCTGATCTTAGGTTGTGACTTTCATCACCTCTGTGGGCCCTCAACTCTTTACTGAAGCTGTAGTTTATGCTAGGAAAAAAGATTAGGGCTCTTAAGTCCTGTTGTCAGCTATATCTAATCAGTGTTCACAGACTGAGAATTTCAGATTCGTCTGTAGATGTGGCTAGAACTCAGTACTCACAACCTTCTGGAAACATTTCAAAGAAATAGGACTTTTATGCCTTTCTAGGGCTTGATTCACCTATAGGAAAGGTCTCTGGTCTGGATGACTTTCAGTGTGCTCAGGAAGGACAAGGGATTAAACTGGGGCACTCTGTGATGCTACTGTGAACCAGCTGCGCAGTGGGGACTGGCCGTGTTACCCTCCCTCAGCTGCAGATACAAGGCAGCACCAAGCACCTTTGTGGGCTGCTGCAGCACCTCCACGACAAGGGGAAGACACACCAAGTCAGTTGCTTGAGATGGTGGGAATGTGTCCTCATTTGCCATTTACAAACAGCGTTATTTGGAGGCTCCCCGGGGTTTCTGTACCAGTTCTGTCTCCTACCGTGCCTTGTCATGGGAAAGGCTTCTGTGCCAGGTGCAAAGAGTGACTCAGCTTCGCTGCCTTTTTTTTAAATTCTTTTTTGGTTTTCCCTTGCAGAAGGAAGTGCATGAGGACGTTGAAGCTGTACATAAGCAAACCCAGCAATCTGAAAACAAAGCCACAACAAGCAGGGAATCTGAGGGGTTGAAATCACAGCTGGAGGAGGAAAGGAGGAAAGTGGCCAAGATTGAAAAGGACCTGGAGGAACACAGAAACAAGCTGCTAATGTTGAAGACTCAGAAGCCCATTGAAAGAGTGGAAGAAAAAGAGGTGATAGAATATTACAGAGACCCACAGGTGGAGAGCAACCTGTCTAAGATGGCACAGCAGATTGAAGAGGAACGCAAAAAGAGGCAGAGCCTGCAAGAAGACATTGAAGTGATGAGCCAGAAGCTTGCCCAGATGGAGAGTGAGAAGAAGGTCACTCCTGCCCAGCTCCTCACCAAAGAGATCACAAAAATTGAGAAAGATCCAAGCCTGGATAGCCAAGCAGCCAGTCTCCGTCAGGAGATCAAACGTCTCCGGGAGGAAAGCTTGGCTGCTGCTTCCGAACTTGAGCAGCACAAGAGAGAACTGCACATGCTGGAGCGAAAGCAGCCCAATATCCGAGAGAAAGTGGTGGTGAAGGAGCTCATCAAACTGGAGAAAAACCCAGAAATGCTGAAGTCCGTTAGGACCCTGCAGCTACAAATCGATGAGGAATCCTTCAAGAGGAAGTCTGCAGAAGAAGCAATAGTGAAAGTAAAGAACAAGATTGAGGAGGTGGAAAGACTAATTGAAACGGCAGAACCCAAAATTATTGTTAAGGAGGTGAAGCAGGTAGAGCAGGACCCAGAGTTATTGAGAGAGTCTTCCAAGCTTAAAACTCTGATTGAAGAAGAGAGGAGCAAAAACTTGATGCTTACCGGTGAGCTGGGAGAGCTGCAGAGCCAGTACAGTATTGCAGAGAAGCAAAAACCAAGGGTAGAGGTTAAAGAGAGGGTCAATGAGATTTTCTTGGTGGATCCTGAAACGGAGCGGCAAATTGCACACCTGAAAAGGGAGCTGCAGGAAGTTACTCTGAAAAGGACAAAGATTGACAGTGAAGTGGAAGAGGCCTTAGCAGAGCTCAATGTCCTCAGGTCACAGAAACCAGTGGTGGAGCTTAAGGAGGTTATAGAGGAGGTGGTGAAGCATGAGAAGAGTCCAGAGATTCTCAGAGAAATTGACAGGCTGAAACAACAGCTCAATGAACTAGTGAACACCAATGGCAGGACCCAAGAGCAGCTCATTAGGCTGCAGGGTGAAAGGGATGAATGGAAGAGGGAGAGATCCAAGGTGGAAACCAAGCTGGTCAACAAGGAAGTCATCCGATATGAGAATGATCCACTCTTGGAAAAAGAAGCTGATCGCCTCCGTCAAGAGGTGCGTAACATGTCTCAAAAGAGGAGAGCTGCAGAGGATGCAATCTATGACTTGCAGAATAAATACATGCTACTGGAGAGGCGAAAGCCAGAGGAAAAGGTAGTTGTTCAAGAGGTGATACTGACTCAAAAGGATCCAAAGCTCCGAGATGAGCACAACAGGCTGAGCCGGAGTCTGGACGAGGAGGTGAGCAACAGGCGTCGTCTGGAACGTGATGTGCAGCAGGTTCGTGCGCTGGTAGAAGAGCAAGAGAAGTTGCTCAACTTTCAGGAGGATCGAAGCAAGAGGCTTGCGCTGGAGAAGGAGATGAGACAAATTACGTTGAGAATAAAGGAGCTGGAGGAGAGCCCAGCCCCAGTGCAAGAAAAGATCATTATGGAAGAAGTGGTCAAGTTGGAGAAGGATCCAGTCCTCGAACAGTCTGCCAGCAACCTGCGCTTGGAGCTGGACCGTGAGAAGATGGAAGTGCTGAACTTGCAGAGAGAATGCAAGAACCTGCAGATGCAAGTTGATGTCCTGCAGAAAACAAAATCCCAGGAGAAGACCATCTACAAGGAGGTGATTCGAGTGGAAAAGGACAGAGCGCTGGAGAGTGAACGTGCACGCATCTGGGAGCTGCTGAACAGGGAGAGAGGGGCCAAGCAAAAGGCAGAAGAGGAGGTACGGCGGCTCAGGGAGAAGATTGAGAGAGCTGAAGGCATGAAGAGGACATGGGCTCGTGAAGAGACAGAGCTGCAGAAAGCCAGGAACCTGGCCATCCAGGAGAGAGCCAACTTGGAGAGTGAACTGCGGGAGCTGGAGAGACAGAAGCAGCAGAAAGTCCTCTTCCTTCGGGAGGAGTCCAAACTGCTCAACCAACGGACTGAGAATGACAGGCAAAAGAAGAAGCAGCTGGAACATGAGTTTTCCCTGCTGGAGGCAGACATCCTTAGGGAGAAGGACCAGATCTACAACAAGGAGAGGTTCATTCGAGATCTCCAGTCAAGGGTCAACCGGGAAGAAATCAATCACGAGACCCAGATGAGAGAGACGAACCTCTCCACCAAGATCTCTATTTTGGACCCTGAGACAGGGAAGGATATGTCCCCTTACGAGGCCTATAAGAGAGGCATCATAGACAGAGGCCAGTATATCCAGCTGCAAGAGCTGGAGTGTGACTGGGAGGAAGTCACCACCCTGGGCCCAAATGGGGAAGTCTCAGTTCTCCTTGACAAGAAAAGTGGGAAGCAGTACTCCATTGATGATGCGCTAAGGCTGAGGAGGATCACAAAGGAGGAGTACCAGCTGTACCGGGATGGCAAGATTCCCATCTCTGAATTTGCCTTGCTGGTGGCTGGGGAATCCAAGCCTCCCCCATCCCTCTCTATTGGCTCCATCATCTCCAAATCCCCACTCTCATCACCCACCACCCACCAAACCCAAAGCTTCTTCCCCCCAGCCTCGCAGAGGGGCTTCTGTGATGACACATCCCCCATCGCCGGGGTGTATGACACCACCACCGACACCAAATACAACATCAAGACTGCTGTTGCGAAGAAGCTGCTTGATCCCATGACAGCTCAGAAGCTCCTGGAAGCCCAGGCTGCCACGGGAGGCATCATAGACCTCATTTCTCGGGACCGGTTCTCAGTCCATAAGGCGATCGAGAGGGGGCTGATTGACAGGACCTATATGCAGAGACTGCTCAATGCCCAGAAAGCTTTCACAGGGATTGAGGACCCGGTGACCAAGCGAAGGCTGTCTGTGGGGGAAGCAGTTCAGAAGGGATGGATGACCAAGGACAGCGCTTTCCCCTACCTGGAGGTGCAGCATCTAACGGGAGGGCTCATCGATCCTAAGAAAACTGGTCGCATCCCCGTGCTCGAAGCTGCCCAGACAGGGATGATAACAGGCGACCTGGCCAAGAGGCTCCAGGATGAGTCCAACTATGAAAAAGATCTCATTGACCCTGTCACTAAAGAGAAGATAAATTACAAGGAGGCCATGGCCCTCTGCCAGAAGGATTCGCTGAGCAGCCTCCTGCTGCTCCCAGCCACGTCGGAGGGGTATCAGCGGTACCACCAGGCGAGCCGTTCCCCCAAGTTCTCACGATTCAGGCATTGAATGGATTCAGGCATGTACTGGATCTGGTTCCTTCAGGAGTTCATCCCTTCAAAACACCCCTCCCCACGGAGGCAGCAGCGATCACAGGAATGGAGCATCTAGCATTTAGGGCTGCATACTCTTCTATCTTAGCTACCTGCTTCCCAACGCAGCTTGGCCATGCGAGGAAGGAAGCCTGATCGTGAGCGTGTAAGGGCCTGACACACAGGGATCCCCGCAGTCCCCTGGGTGCTGCTGTGACAGCAAAGGGGGGTTGATTGCGAGAACTCCGCTGGCAGTAGGTTAAACGTGGTTATGCCCAGAAAGGGGGGAGAGCCAGAGTGTTTTCTGGTTGGGTCATTCTTCTGCATGCAATAAACATAGAAAGTGTGTGTCTGTGGCTGTGTTGTCTCTGCAGGCTGAGGCTGCGAAGTGGCTGAAGGCATGGCTAGTCCTCCCCCCATGCAATCCTATGCCCTGCAGCCCAATCTACAATGCGTTTCCAGACTCTTGCTTCCCCTGACCTCACAGCACTGAACCCCCTAAATTTCTTTCTGCATGCGAGTCCATATTTTTAAAGATTTTGTTATGTTTGTCTTTAAAACTGAAAACCAATGGGACTTTGCTCGCTGGTCGTTTGGACACCTCTGAAAGAGGGACTTGGTCGCCAAAGGGTGCAGTTCCATGTTATGTCTGATCCAGTCTAAGTGCAGGCAGCTACCGAATGGAGCAGCCCCCCTGCTCCCTCCAGCTGCCTGTCCCTGGTGCCTCTCTGGCTGCAGACCAGTGACGGTGTTGGCTGCACAATGACTTGGGTCACTTCACTGAGCTGCTGGCAGAGGAAGCTAAGCCCCAAGCAAAACCAAACCCTGTTGAAGCAGATGATTTTGGGGGCTTGTTCTGTACCTGTACAGTGGCAGATGTGTTGCAAGGGAAGGGATGACCTTCAGTAGCAGACTGATGATGCTTGCAGTCAACGGTGATGTGAAACTGCTTTCTACAGTCCTTGGCCTTGGCTGCAGGATCCACCCACCAGTACTGGAAAACCTGCACTTGCTATTTCTTTAGGTGAGCTTTCACTCCTCTGTGTAATTTCCACTGCTCAGCCCTTGCTGAAATGAGCAAGTCTCATCTGCCAAATGTTCTTCCCTAGTATCTACCCCACTGTGGAGTGTCCCCTGGCTTTGTGGGATGAGAAAAATGACTTTCTATTGACATGAGCTGCTCTACCCGCTTTCCCGAGGGCTCTTTTAGCTGACGCTGTTTGGGAACTCCAACACACCCAAAATAATCCATAAGGGTAGAGGTTTTCTCCCCCTTCTTCCCCCATCAGAGCAGCAGCATAGCCTCTATTTCCATATAGCCTAACTGGGATTTGAAGTCTGAGCTTCAAGAAGAAATTGTTCCCATGCTGGCAAGCTCGGCACAATCACAGGTCCTGTTACCTTCCTGCTGGTAGGTAGTGCTCAGCATTAACAATGAGTCCAGCTATGGAGACACCAAGTTTCCAGTCCAAGATCTGCCCGGGCTCTGTCCCATGCTCTGCAGGGTCTGTGTTTATTGTCAGGCCTATGGCTGGTGTCCTTGACCATCTCAGCTGCCACGATCAATATGGGGCAATTTGTTGATTTATGATGGGGAAAACTGTTGCACACACCCTAGAGTATCCATTCCCAGCCTGTTTCCTCTTGGTGGAGCACTGCTGGCACATGGGGCACTGCATTCCCCTCCTGGCTGGTCTGGACCAGCAGCAAGGGCTGGAGCTGGGCTGTGATGGACCAGGGGACACATCAGGAGAGAAACTCTGGCCTGGCCTCCTGCCAGGGCAAGCCCAGCAGCCCTCGGAGCACAAGAACACGGCCAGGTGAGGATCACATCCCAGTGCAACCAAGGAGCCCTGGACCAGTGCGGTTCCCAGCAGTCCTCGGGTCCCAGCTCTTCAAAGCTGCTGGGAGCAGTCTTGCTGTGCTTTGGCTTTGCTCCCCTCGGCTGGCTGAAAGGAGGGAGGATCCATC
The DNA here is from genome assembly GCF_018139145.2 of Gymnogyps californianus. Taxonomy (NCBI): domain Eukaryota; kingdom Metazoa; phylum Chordata; class Aves; order Accipitriformes; family Cathartidae; genus Gymnogyps; species Gymnogyps californianus. Next base: position 8,265,291 of record NC_059489.1, on the reverse strand, counting down.
AGCAATGGGGCTAGTGCCTTTTCTGCAGCTCAGCTCGGCCCAACAGGTGAGTTTGCTGTCAGCCTTCCCCTCGCCCAGCTCCGTGGGGCAGGGTGCTGGGCTCTAGGGCTGCCCTCCTCCCGGCTGCTCCTCTTGCAAATGAGATAAAACTGTGCTTGTTTTTAAAGCAGTACAATGTTCACGTGGTGACTCTTTCCTGAAGTGCTGACTAAATGGTTTTGGAGAATGCTCTGTAACTAAGGGACTTGGAGTTCTGGTAATTAGGCAGTCAGTTAATCATTTTGGATAAAGTGCTCCCTAACTGTGTGGTGGGAGGTATTTACCCAGGGCTGGGTGAAGGCGTTAAGAGATGATGAGGCAGCTGAGCAGTCTCCCTTGAAGGCTGGCCTGCCTTTTGTTTCTGGAAAAAACCCACTAAAAATCCTTTTCTTTGCTACCAAGTGGTCCTCACCTGCAGAAAGCAGCTTGTATCGTGTCCTCCTGATGTGTCCAGAGGAAGCACCACACAGCCATGGGGCTTCCCCAGAGCCCAGCTATCTGTCAGGGTTGTGAGTTGCTCAGGAGGAGCCAGGCAGTGCTTTTCCTCCCTTCTCGGGCACAGGGCGATGGGGCTGCATCGTGCCTTTCCCAGAGCGGTTATTTTGACACAGCTGGTTTTGGTTCCCTTTGCTGGCAGTGGGGTTGGGTCATAAATGTTTGAAATTCAGCCCGTTGCTTCATTTTGTCCGGCTAGATAGCTGTAGTATTTTTATTTATGTTTCTGGACTGGATGAATGTCCTTGGTATTTATTTCTTAATGCAGATCTTTCTTAAAAAAAACCAAACAAACCTCTTCCGCAAACAGCTTGTCTGGTACAACACGAGCATTTGTTTGCATCGGGCAAACAACAGAACATTGTCTGTACAAAATGAATTGACTTTAAAACTTGTATGCAAAGGCAGGGAAATGATTCCCATAGCAGAATGCATCCATGTCTCACAAACGCGCTCCTGCGAGCTGGGTGTTATCAGACAGAGGCCTTGAGATGCTGCAGGAGCACAGCACGGCTCCAATTTCCCTGCCACACGGCTCTCAAGGCTGCTGCATGAGCCCAGCTCCCTGCTCAATCAGAAAACCATCCCTCTCGAACACAAGCAGGTCAGCTTTTTCCAGGCAGCCACTCCAGCATGACTCCTAACAACAGCTTCAAAAGCAAAGCAACCCCCAACTGCCCCAAAAAAAACTAATTTGTGCAAATTGCAGAGGCAAGCAAGCTCCCCGGGTCCTGGCAGCTTCTAAACCTGGAGGGGAGGTACAGCCAGGCGGCGTGGCAGGGCCCGGAGGGAGGTGAGCAACAGGTCCCAGGGTTTCGCTGTTGCAGATCTGTCAGGAGGTGCAGCTGCTACAACAGGGATGACAAAAGTCTTTTTGATGTCAGGAATTAAGCAGAGCCACCTGCTGCCTTTTGTTGGGTGGGGAGAAGGAATGAATGATGGAGGAAGCCAAAGGACAACAGAGCTTGGCTTTAGACAGGCAGGTCTTGGGCTGAGAGAGGCTTTTTCGGGAGGGACACTAAAGGTTTCTCTCCCCTGTGCAAATTCTCTGGTATCTAGTAGGTGGGGAGGGAGGTTTGTGCTACAGCTGAGATGTGCAGCCGCCTCCTTTACTGCATTGTTTATCTGTCATGAAACTCTAGGACTTTGACAGCTTTGGAGAGCTGTCAGGTTGTGCTGAAATCACTTCTTAGGATCACAGTTATTAGGAGGGCAAGTGTGTGCACATGCATGAAAAATAGGAGTGCAGAAGTTTGGCTTCCCTAAGTTAAAAATCTGTCTTTTGAGTATTTAAATAAGTGGAATGTAACTCTGAACTGGTTTGTGGCAACCTCTGATGGAAAGAAAGCCCATCTTACCATACCGAGACAGCACTGGGCTGCAGAACCATCAGCCCCTCGTTCTGCAACAGAATCGAGAGTACATCTCTGCACCTGCTGAGGATTTGGGCTGGAAAGGATAAAAGAAAGAGTGCAGGAGATGATGAAGGGAGAAGAGCTCTGTGGAAAAAAGGACCAGCCAGACTGTCCTGCATCACTAGCCCTATGGGCCGCGCCAAACAATAAACACCGAGGTTTCTGAACAAATGACAAGCCTTTATTTTTTTCTGCACTGAAAGAAAAAAAATGAAGATGTCAAAACCACACAAAAAGTTAGTGACAATTCTCCGAACATTTGAACAGCAAAAACATTTCCAAGACAATAAAGTGACGGAAACAGCAGTACATCTGGACTGATGATGGAAAGCCAGTGTTTTAGCTGTTACTCTTTCCAGCCGTATGCAACAAGCGCTTTATGCTAACTGGATCTTTTGGCTTCTCGGTCCCAGCTAAGGCACAAATTAAGACACCTGATAGTGCTCTTCAGCTTGCGAAACAGCAGAACGTCAGCTCTGTTAAACATCTCAGATTAAACAAGTTGTCTAGTGCTGACAAGCCCAGTCTTTGATAACAGCAGCAAAGGGCTGAGCAGAGAAGTGCTCCCCTACCCGAAGTGGAGCTCCAGCACACCCTGGTGTCAGAAACTGCCACCGACAGACCTGGGGATGCTCCAGTGCTGGAGAGACAGAAATCACCTTAGCTCGCTGACTAATGCAAGGACAACCTTCTGAAAGATGCTCTCTCATCTACATTTCAGTGTTTTATGCTGATAAATAACCCCCACCCTTTTGCACATGACCTCTTCAAAACAGCTCTACTGGCTGTAACCCAGACAAACTTTCCCCCAGCAACAGGCTGGGAGTCTCTAAATGCAAGAATATCCCCCTCCAGACTCCTCAGGAAAAGTGAGACCCTGGGTCCCAGCCAGCCCCCTGCTAAGTGCCCCAAACCAGATCTGCACTGCTACCTGGAGGTGCAAGTGCATTGGGGAGAGCTGTGACTTCTCATCTGCAGTGTCTCTGCAGCACACGTTGCTCTTCAGGGCTCTGAGGGCTTCTCCAGAAGAAATACTGGTGATTGAGGGCTGCCTTGGCTGAGATGCGCCTGCTGGGATCATACAGGAGCAATTGCTGCCAAGAGAAAAACCCAGCAGATTTAGGATTTTAAAAACCAAATGATTGATTGCACCTGCACATGGCTGGGCCCAGATGCAGATGTTGGTCCTGCCTTTTCCCCTCTCTGGGCTTCGGGAGTGACCCACAGCTGAAGTTACCGTGGGGATTACACTAGAAGGGTTTCTTGACCCTCAATGCAGTGGTTTCCTAGAGGAACCCGCAATGACAGTCCTGCTTCAGAGCCAAGGACTGAGCCCTATTCGATGATTTGGTGTTTCCGCAATGCTAGCCTTCTGCAATGGCAGACATGAGCATTAGAGCCAGATCAGCTAATGCACTTCCAGGTAGATCAGTCTCAAATATCCCTATTCTTTGCCCAGTTTGAAAGGGTCCTGTCTGTCCCCAGGTCTTGTTCTGAGCCCTCACTCACCACCAGTAAGTCTCTACCATCTCGATCTAAGTTGGGAACAATTTCCTTCATCTCCTTCCTTGCCCACCGGGGAAAGTCCCCCTTGTAGTCAGGCAGCTGGGTCACCCCAGGCCAGGTCGCCTCGGTGGGAGTGCCCAGGGTGCGAAAGATCCGGAAGAGCTGATCGATCTCGGAGTCCCCTGGAAACAGGGCCTTCCTGGTCACCTGGGGGGGGAAAAAAAAGCGCCAGTTCCCACCTTTCCCTCAGCTGTGTGCCCTATTTCCCGCAGCAAGCGACCCTTTGTTCCAGCAGATGCAAACAACTGCACAGACCAGGGCAGTTACAATGCAGCGATTCTGCCAGGCAGTGGTTGGGAAAGTCACAGGTGTCTGACTGCTTGTCTCCAGCTCCTCTCCATGGATCCACGCTCCCCTGACGCTGTCCTTCTTTCAGCCAGTCCCTTATCCCTCTTTGTCTCATTTCCTAACACCCACTCTTGCAAGCTAGCTCCCTCCCCACCTACTCGCCCAGGCTCTGCTGATCTGCAGCTCCAGGGCTTTGGGAGCTACAGATAGCACTATTACACTGTAGGGATAACAGGAGCTCTTCAAAGTGGAGTATGGACCCCTAGGTGATCCACTCTGCCATGCTATGAGAGTGCTAGTTCTCTGCAGCCCACTGTGGGGACATCTGCAAGAGAGTCATCTCCTCCCAGGATGAAAATGCTGCAGCAACAAGACTGGCTACCCCTTCTGCAAGGAGAGGCATCACATTTCCATGTATATGGAACTGCAGAGGCTTCTTTGCCTTCTGCCAGGCCCCTGCTGGTGGCAGATTTCCTTCTGAGCCCACAGCTAAGGATCAGCTAACCCTCAGGGTGGACTTCCCATAATACCCACCCCAGCACCGTGTGGGACTGCAGTATCACAGATGTTCTGCGTCTTGTCCCTCCTTCCCCACTTCTCATTGCAGCTGCATCCTCCCTGCTCATTAAAGAGACTATTTAAACCCATTCTACCATTTCTGCAAAGATGCAGCCGATGCTCCAGATATCCACAGCGGTTGAGTAGTATTTGCATCCCAGCAGTATTTCAGGGGCTCGGTACCACAGAGTCACCACCTGGTAAGGAACCAAGAAACGAGCTTTGTCTAGTTTCCCCAGGTGAAACTAGAGGCACGGAATCCTGTCTTCTCAGCTGTAACGCAGTGACTGTACAAATCAGAGTGTGCCAAGGCCATGCTAAATTAACGCACATCTTAGCGACAGCAAGATTGGGATTAACAGATCATTTTTCAACAGGACACTCTGGAACAAATAAATATACCCTATGCAGAGAAGGTGGGAACCCAGCTTGCAGGCAGGCTAGGGTAGAAGCAGTCAGCACACTTTGTGGGGACATGAGGTAACCCCTTAGCTGTGGATTAGGTTAAGAGCACACGCCTGGGCACGGTTGCACCTCCATTATGGATGAGTAACTTGTGATGCTGCTGTTGTTCACCCGCTATGGGTTGTGTACCCCACTCTCAGGTGGCAGGGAGCCTCAACAATACCTCATGAGTGTATGTGCGCAGGGGGACTCCAAAAGCTCTTGCCAGTCCAAAATCAGCCAGCTTGATTGCTCCTGCTTCGTTAATGAGCAAGTTCTGTGGCTTCAAGTCCCTGTGGATGACTCTGTGCGAGTGGCAGAAGCTCACACCCTGCAGCAGCTGGAAAAGGTAGTTCTAAGGAGAGAAGAGATTTCAGACAAGGCCACAATGAAACCACTTTGAAGGCTGGATCGTGTGAACCAACACACTTTGGATCATTTATAGACCTGAATGGGAAAAAAGACCTTGCTATAATGCAACACCAGGCTTGCAGGCCACTACTCAGAGCTGCACACAAACTGCTCCCGCCCTACACGGGGACAGAAAGACTCCAATCCAAGCAGTGGCAGTCCCTTCCACCCACCCGTTACTCTGCACAAAGGCAATTAGCAATAGATCCCTCAGTTGTCCTGTTAACAGCAATTGGTTCTGCAGTGAGATGGGCAGGAGAGCCTGGAAACAGCTGGGAAATAAATGCGCTGAGCAATAATGCCACGAGGTTTTCGCAGCTGAAATGTTTGAGATCCGAGAGGTTGAATGCCTCCAGCCAAGGATGAATCTCTTCCAGATACAGTCTGGGGCAGCTCGGTGCTGGCTCTGCCCAGTAGAAGGCAGCAGGGACCCGCGCTCTCTGCCCTGCCTGTTAGCACTCCTTCTGCACTGTACCTTGACCAAGCTTAAAGGAAGCTGTCCAGTTCGGGATGAGTCCATGTATTTCTTCAGGTCCTGATTCAGATACTCAAACACCAGATAGAGCTTCTTCTGGCTGTGTACGACATCCAGGAGCCTGTAAAAGAAGTGCAAGCGCTCCCTTCGGTACCTTTCTGCACCTTCTCCAGACTTCTGCAAATACCCAAACATCCCTCCTCCCACAGATGCCTCTGTTCTGTGAGTCCTTTGGAGCAGAGAGAGACAGATATAAAAGCAGCATCTAGTATGGGGCAGCAGCAGCTTGGACCAACCTGTGTTGCTGGAGTGAAGTGGCAGTGCTGTGAGCTATTGCTGAGAACCAGCGAAGTGCAAGTGATTGCTGCATTTTCCTGTTTATTTTGCTCCTGTCTGTGCAGTCAGGGAAGGACAGGAAAACCCCTCTTGCTGCCTGTACCCAGAGCACCTCCCTGGTGGGGAGGGTTGATCCAGGTCTTACCTGACTATGTTGGGGTGCTTCAGCTCCTTCAGCAGTGAGATTTCTCGGATCGCAGTGCTGGGGACGCCCTCCGTCTCCCTGCAGCAGAGATAGGCTGTGCGGCACCCTGTCCCCCAGTGGGATCCTGCAGCCCATGGGGTCCTGTGTCCCTTCTCCCTTCCATGGTACCCCATTGCCTGCCCACGGGGGGTTCTCTCACACTGGGCACCCTGAGTTTGGGATGGAGCCGTGCGTGGGGTGGGCTGGGGCAAGGCAGGGGGAAATGGAGACATGGGGAAGGAGAGGGAGGGGGTGACCTAGACAGTGCAAGTTCTGGGGCAGAGCTTGTTTGGGAGCACCTGAGGGCACGTTTGGAGAAGCAACAACAGTTTAAATGCCCCAGCCTCGCTTTTTGGAGGTGGGGGGAGATGAAAGCTCTTTGCCCCTCAGTCAGCCACCTCCATTGTCCTGAGGGGCCACCTTGGGGTGCAGTCCCACCACCATGGCCCCAGGTCCACGCTGACACTCCTCATCGTGGAGACAGCCCAGGGGCGACCCAGGGGAACACTAATAAGCTTTTATCTGCTCAGTCACCACCCTGGAGGTGTTGGAGCTGGCCCTGCCGGGAGGCTGAGCCTCGCCAGGCCCCGGCACCAGGCCCCGGCACCACACCCCTGAGGGAGAGGCTACCTCACAAAATGGTGGCTACTTCCCCCTGCCCTGCGCCACGGAGCCAGGGCCAGGTAGCTGCTTGCATGAGCCAGCAGAGACATTTTTTTCCCTCATGTCAGGCTTTTTTGAGCCTCTTGCACTATTTTGGACATTGAGCTGGGCTCAGGTCCCTCCTGCTCACTCCCATGGCGGGACTGGGGCACTGCTGGGCTCAGCTGGCAGCCATCTCCCCACAGACGGCACTGCTGGCCCCAGAGGAGCCATTTGCCTTCCTTGCCCCCCCCTCTCGCCTTGGCACCCTATGGCCGCCACACTGAGGAGGCAACCGGCCTGGTGCCATGGTGGGCCAGGTGGGCACTGGGCTGGGCCATGGCAGCCCCAGGGCTGGGGCTTTGCCCCACTCACGAGTCCAAGCGGATCTTCTTGAGGGCCACCAGCTGCCCCGTGCGCTTGTTGCGAGCCTTGTACACCACGCCGTAGGTGCCCTCCCCGATCTTTTCCACCTTCTGAAACACCTCCTGGAAGGCGTCCATGCTGCTGCCTCAGCCTTGCGATGGCAGCGGGGGCGGCTGGCACTGCTTTCTGAGGAAAAAAAAAAAGAAGGGGAAAAAAAACCCCAAACGTGCAGAAGGTGTTTGCTCTCCTGGTGTGTCCCCCGAGCTGCTTTTGGGGTCTGGGTCCCCCCTTGCTGCTCCCCCAGCACAGGGACCTGCCTTGAACTGGGGCAGGTGGACAGGGCTGCCTGGGCACGCTGGCGGGTGTCTGGGGGTGTGCGGGGTGTGTGGGGGTCTTTGGGCAGCCCCAAAGAGCCAAACACACCGTGCACCAACTGCCCAGGACTCATTGGTTGTGACCCAGGTTGTGCAGTGTGCTGGCTAAAGCAAAAATTGAGCAAAATGGATGTAAAGAGGCGCTTTGGGCCTGCGGGAAAGGCAGCAGGGGCTGCACAGGGCCAAGGGAAGCTCTCCAGCTCTGTTTGTACAGCGCCTGGCATCAAGGGGATGCAGTGCATAATGAGGGTTCCCTGGGACATGCTCAGGTTAAACACACAGCAGAAATGTCTTTTTTTCAGGTGGGATTTTTTTTTGTTTTGTTTTGTTTTTTGTTTGGTTGGTTTTTTTGTTTGTTTGTTTTTTTGTCTTGCTCAATTGTCCCTTGAACCTCTCCACTGTGGGCTGCACCGCTTGGTCAGCCTTTCGGAAGATGTCCTTGGGGGGGAGATTAATCATTGACTTGGCAGCTGACAGCAGACAAGATTAAAAAAATACTATGCATCGTAGCACCAGGAAAGGTAGAGCCACAAGGACTGTCTTCTGGAGGGTCTGGGGGCTCTATGTCTCTGGGTGGGCACAGCAGGACACGGCAGCCCACTGGCTGCATGGGTCCACAGTGCAGACCCCAACTTTTAGGTGACCTAAAAAGGACTGATTTAGCCCATTGCTGAGCCACCAGCTCAAAATCTTTTTTAAATTGCTCCTTATTTTGCCAATTTGAAAGAACCAAAGTGTGGTTGCTCTGTGGCTGAAGAGGGATCCACATGGCCATGGCAAACTCCTGTGTGGGTTCTCCGGTGGCTTGTGAAGGTTGAGTTTGCACTCACGTCTTCATCCAGAGTCATTGCCTAATTTGCTCACCTCTTCCTGGCTGGTTGGGTTTGTGGTTTTTTTTTTTCCTAACACTTGTAGTAACCTGGTATCTTGGATATTCCCAGTCCTGGCATCTTGGATATTCCCAACTCTCTGGCAAACCTGGCCATTTGGATAAAATTTAAGCACGGGGAGGAAGGCAGAACAGACAGGAGATGAGGTATAAACATAAACACATCATGACAGACTCATCGTTGTCTCTTACAAAACCAGGTTAAAATCCTGCCTCTTGATCATGTCTTTGGACTTGGGCTGAACAGAGAGCATGCTGAGGCAGGGCTTTTGGATCTCTGTAACTGCGTGAAGAAAAACGTAAGGCTTAACCATGATTAAAGATTATAGCAAGCACTGTAATTACTGAGCCATCTCAGGCCCTTGAATCAAGCCTGCTGGTAACAGGGGACTTTGCCAATACCTGTTGCATTTTGATCTGCTGCTGTGCATTGTATGGCTTCAGTCCTTATTTTCTGAACATTTCACCAGAGAATCTGAGCAAAAAGCAGAAAAGGCTGCAGGTGGCTGAATTCCCCTGCAAACCACAGTCCCAGCTCACTCCAGGTCCGGGGATTCCTATAGCACAGGAGAGTCTTTTCTCTCTTGCACTAACATTTTATTCTCATCTCACATCATTAGTGATTTTCTGTCTTTTTGTTGATGGTTTAACTCTGCTAGGTGGGCCTGGCACCATGTTCTTAAACCAGACCGGCTCTGATGTAACTTCATCTCCTCTTTTTGCAACTTTTTGAAAGCCAAGCACTTCCTTACACACCCAGTACTCAGGAGAAGGAGGAAAATTGCATATCGCTAAATTTTCTTACATCATCCATGGGGTTTCTGCAGGGCCTAATGCATTTGCCTTAGCAAGGAAGAGGTTTTTAATCAATAAAAGACAGGCTGCCTTCTCTTTTCATCTTTATTTAGGAAAATATCAATCAAAACCTTTAGATGCTTCAAAAAAATAGTGATTTAAGGACTCCTAAACTTAGTTGTGTCAAGGAAGAAAGTCAAGTGTTGGTTCTCAGGGCACTGCAAATATTTATTTTAGAGCTAAAGTCAATCCCCCCCCTTGGACACCAGCTCCTGAAAACCCAAAGAGGCAGGTGCCACTGAAAATAGTGACTCTTTGTTCTTCTTGTTTGTTGGTCAGTCCAGATATGTGAGTGTTTTGCCAGGAACGCTCCTGTGTGGCAGCTGAGTCACAGTAACCAAACGCATGCACACGTGGACCCGCAGCCACACAGGGCTAACGAACTTTGCACTAATGCCCTTTACCTCCGATCTGCCAACAGCCCGGTAACCCGCTGTGCTTTGGCAGTGCGTGTGGGTGTGTTTAACTTGAGATTCGGAGACTTCTTCTTTTTCTGATGTCTCCGAGCCTTGCATTACAAAAGGACCAGTATAACTCAAGCGCTCCCGTTCCTTAACCATCCTTCTAAACAAACAACAAACCTGCTTCCCAGAGCTATTTTCAGTAATGACACCTGGCATGAACGGACAACCCACAGTCACATACTGACTCACAGCCTTCAACTCTTTCCCTGCTTAGTGACTTGACTTTGCTATTTGCCACAGCAAAAAGCAATATGTTGCAAACCCACCTCCTGCATTTACTTTTAACATATTTGTTGCAAATGGCAGCGCAAGGACCAGCGTATGGCTGGTCTCAGAGCTGCTGTCAGGACGTGCTGTTTCCCATCCGCTCCTGCCTCTCGCTGAAGTATTTCCTCTGCTCCTGTATGGCTTGTTCCAGCAAGGGCACATTCATCCCTTCCACGCAGGTCAATATCCGCGCCTTTACCACGGGACCTTCACCTGGGAATATAAACAGGAAATTTCTGTAGAAAGAAAAACAGACGAAGCAGCTCAGAGGCAAACAGAGAGGTTCCCTCAGGCAGCGTATGGCTCCAGCTGGCCAAATAACCATAGCCTGAGAACTTGCAGGAGATCGGACTGGCCGCATGCCTCCACCGATGTGAGCAGCAGGCCCGGGAGCAGGTTAATTCAGTGACGTGCTTTCCCTCTGCCCTGTTGACTACAAAATGCTGGTGACTGACACTGCGCTCTCCTTGCACTGGGGAACGCTGAGCAGAGGACATGTTGGTGCCAGTGCCTGCCATGCAGCATCTGTCTGCTTCGTGGCTGGATGAAGTTTGGTCTAAAAAGCATCAGGGATGGGTCTAAGCTTATTTCTGAATACCCCTGTGCAGACAAGAAGAGGACAGAACAAAGCTGGGCTTAGAAGAGGCTCAATGCTGACTATAACCAACAGTTCATCGGGGCCAACTCACTCCTAAGTTGTGATGACCAAAATAACATGTCCTTCTAAAGGAATTTTGAAGCAGTGGCTTAGCAGGTCACTCACTAGAACCCACGTGCAGTGTGGCTTTCCACATGCCACCGAGGATTTCAATGGCACAAATGTGAATGCTTGTTATCAGGTGTGGCCAAGACAACGCTTGGGATTTGCTTCACAACCCCACGGCCCAGCCCAGATCAACTCCCCACACAAAGCACCGTGCAGCTGGAGTAACGCTCAGGGCACCCCAGGAAAGGACAACAGGGTGCCCTGCGTGACAGAGCCTGCCTGCATTCCTCACGCCCCGTGTCTGAGGGCAGGGATATAATTAGAGCCTTTCAAGGATGGCAAAGACCAACCCAGCCAGCTCGCAATGAGGTATTGCTGCAATCATCAGCCACGTTTGGAGCGAAGACAATGTGGTGGCTGGCAACGATGCCAGAAGGCTTTAGCATAGGTTTCACAAGCTCAGCGATGCTGCTGAGGCACTTCTTGTTTCTAACGAAATCTGTGCCAGAGCACCAGCTTTTCACCAAGACAGGGGTGGCTCTTCTCAAATCACACGCTCGTGTGAACAGAGGCAGCCGCAGGAGATGAGCCTGCCTTGGCCAACGCTAACCTCAGTGACAGTGTGTCTCACCGTGCACCCAGGGAGCCACAAAGGAGCTGATGAACCATGAACAGCAGCAAAGGGCACTGCTTCCTGGAGCATTTACCTTCCCTGTGTTCCGCCTCTCCCAGGACCATGTAGTGAGATCCCAGCTGGGCTTGGAACGGCTCCACAAACTTGGTGTCGACACAGACCCGGTACTGAGCTGAGCTGTGCTGAGCAGTGAGAACGGCTTTGGACCGGGCCAGGTCGTAGCAGCATAACCTGGGAACAATCGATTTGGGAAGCTCAGTGGTGCAGAGATACAACAATTACAAACAAAGAGAGGCGGGTCAGCCAGTGAAAGAAAGGCTTGGCCTGCAAGGAGAGCGGGGTACCCTTCTCACCTGCCAAACGTCCTCAGTGCCTCCCCCTCTGGGACTGAGCTGTTGATCTCCCATGGGAAGTAATAGACACCAGCACTTGGCAGCATCTCACACAACCGCCGTTGGGCCTGCAGTAAAGCAAAAAATCTGAGTTCATGCCGCTCCAGTACCTGATCCAGATACTAGGTGACACTGCCCCAAAACTCCTTCCTTGCCCAGGGCCCCCCCATCCAGGGGGCTGCAGGAGCTTCATAGCTTCCCTGCTGAGTCCTGTTTGCAGCTCAGTGTACATGCCAAGCCCCGGGCATCCTGGCATACAGAGGGGCTACCTTCCCCCACCGCAGTCCAGCGTGAACAGCAACAGGCAGCCCACCAGATCCTCCAGGTCTCCCCCAGGCTACGGATGGGTTGAGAAAAGGTTAAGGAAGTGGGAAAAATGGTGATTGAGAAATTCAGAGAGTGTGAGGGACTGAGATGCAGGAATAGATCCAGATGCTGGGGTGATGGGGTACCATGCAGCAAGATTTAAGGTATAATCCTGAGTCTGCTCTCATGCTGCAGGATAAGAAATTCTGGCAGTGTCTGATGCTGCAGCTGGAGAACAATTACTTGGATACAAGCCAGCCTGGTTTCATCAGTAGTCTAGTAGGGTTTAGATGACAGCGATGAGTGAGAATGATTCACCCCAAGACAAGACTCAGGTGGGACCTGCTGGGAGGTCCAGCGGTGGAGCAGGGCTGGCACAGGCACGCCAGCCACAGCACAAAGCACACAGAAAAGCAGGAATGCAGAGCAGCTTTGCCAACATTTTAATTCTGCCCAGCCAGTGCCGTAGCCCGGCTGTCGGCTGTGCCCTGATGTGGTTTCTTTTGGCATCATTTTCCCTCCAATCTCCCTTGCAGGGTGCCTGTGTTTGGCGTGTTTCCATGCTCCATTTATTGCTTTTCTCTCCGGTTTCTTGCCCTGCTGCAGGGGACCCCAAGAGCTGCACAACGGCCCAGGCAGAGATTCCTGCAATTCAGACAAGGGGGGCCACCCCAACAGGTTCGAGGACCCCCAATACTGATTATGCAGCAGTGGGGACATGCTGAGCTGCAACCCTGTGGCTTTAATGCTTGGTGCCCCTTGCCCACCCCATGCATTGCTCAGGGGGTTGCAACCTTGCCAAATGCCCCACCGCCATCCCACAGAGGACTGCCGTGGGAGGCCACCGAAACCAGGGCGATCCTGGCTCACCCCTTCTCGGCACATGCCTGAACTCCGAGTCTGGCTGCCCTGTGGCCCCATGAAAGGCTGTGCACCCCCACGGTGGGCTGTGAAACCCCTCTGGCAAGGGTCCCAACCAGCAGCGAGGGAGGCGGAAATTCACCTCCCTGCACTCTGCAGCTCCCTGCATCTCCGCCTCACCTAACCCAGATTTAAAAAGCAGGGTCAGTTCTGCACCTCCCGAGCAGGGGAAAGGCCGTCCTGCATCGCTCAAGTTTTGCTCCTGAATCACGCTGTGCAGCAGGACGGGATCAGCCAGGAATGCAAGATGCTCAATGTGCATTTAATGCACTTTTTAACACATGCCCAACCCCAACTGCAGTATGCTATGTGCCCATTCAATGCGCTACTTAATGCATGTGCAACCTCAACTGCAGCACGTTACATGCACATTTAATGCATACTTGGCCCCAAGTGCAGCACGTTACATGCAGATTTGGTGCACTATCTAATGCAGTATTGAATGCAGGACCAAACGCAGCATGCTATATGGGCATTTAATGAACTATTTATTTAACTAACTATTAAACGCCTGGCTGCAGAGGCAGCATGTTATGTGCACTCTCAATGTGCTATTTAACGCACAATTTAATGCATGCCTAGCCCCAAATGCAGCCTGTTATAGACATGCTCCACGTGCTACTTAATGCATGCCCAGCCCCGGCTGCAACACGTTATATGTCTATTTAGTACACCGTTTCACGCACACTTTAATGCACACCCAGCTTCGACTGCAAAACGCCGTACGCACACCTAATTGACACGGCATTCCTATGCGGCACGTTATACGCATTCAGTGCACGACTTCAGGCACGCGCAGCCAGAGGTGCAGCCCGCTGTACGCCCAGCTTAACGCACAATTTAAAGCCCGGCGCCACGCACACGCACACGCACCCCCCGCAGCTGCAGCCCGGTGCATGCAGCTTTAAGCACGGTTTAACGCAGGCCCGGCCCCCGCCGCAGCCCAGCCCGCCGCTCACCGCTTCGCCGCCGCTGGCCGCGGGAGGCGGCGGTCACGTGGCGCGGCGCGGCGGCGCGCGCGGCGTGGCGTCACGGGGAGGGGGGCGTGGCCGGCGGAGCGGAGGCCGGTGCGGGCGGTGCCGGTGCCGGAGCCGGAGCCGGAGCCGGGGCCGAGCGGAGCGGAGCCGCCGCCGCGATGATGATGAACGCGGACTTGCGGAGGGAGCGCGCCGCCGCCACCTTCCAGCCCGAGCTGCTCACCCACATCCTGGATGGCGGCGCCGAGCGCACCCGCCGCCGCAAGGAGATCGGTGAGGGAGGCCCTGGGCGTGCCGCCGCCTCCCCCGGCCCGGTGCCTTCCCCCCCCTCCGCTGAGGGGAGTGGGGCCTGTCCGGGTCGGGGGGCTGTGAGGAGGGGGAGACAGCCCGGGGTGGAGGCTTAGGGGAGGCTGTGAGGGAGGAGGGGGGTTTAGGAGAGGGAAAGCGGGGGTGTGGGGAGGGGAGAGGCAGTGGGGAGGGGGGGGAACCCAAGAAGGGGCCTCCAGGGAGAGGGAGAGCGGGGTAACAGCGCGGGGGGAGCCGACGTTGAAGGTGGGAAGCGCCGGGGGAGGTGAGGAGGGAGGAGGTTGTGGGGAGAGGGAGACCAGGGGAGGGGAAGGAGGTCGTGGGGAGGGAGGCTGTAGAGGAGGGAGAGCGTGGGGAAGAGCTTTTGGGGAGAGGGGAGACTCCAGGGAGAGGGGAAAGCTGTGAGGAGAGGGCTTGCAGGTGGAGGGGGCTGCCTGAAGGAAGAGATTTTTGTCTAATGGGTTAGAGGGAAGCAAGAGCAGTGTTATGTCCCTGATCCCTCTCTTCTCCCCTTCCCAGAAAGGATTTGGGGTGGCCCTGATGGAGCAATGTCCTTTTACCTCTCTTTGCCCTTCCTCCAGAGAGTGAGAGGCAGCTTCCCATGGGCATTTCTCTTGGGCCCTGTCCCCTCCTTTTTCCTTCCTAGTACACTCTTGCCCAACAGTACAAATATGACCTGTTTCTCACCTGCCACTAGCATGATATGTGAGATTAATGAAATACCTCCATCCTCTTTCTTTGCCCAGCCCGCGCTGGGGTGGGACTGTCAGAAGCTGGTGTTGTGCAACTTGTGTGCCAAAGGGGACACAGAAAGTCTGCGGCCTGTGGGTGCCTTGGTTTTCAGTCGGCATAGTGGGAATAATAGCTGTGCCTTTCTGCAAAGAGTTGTATGGGGATCAAAGTTCATGAGGCAGTCCCATCTGGCAGTAACGATGGCTATTGGAGGTTTTGAGATTGTTATTGAGGGGCCTGCAGGTCTTACATCAGTGAATTAACTTCCTGCCAAGTCGAGAGTGCTCCAAACTTAAAATGTGGTTTATGTATGGAATGGGAGAGTGCCCTGTTGCTAGAGTCCCTCTCTCCAAGAGCCTTGACTTCTTTCTGATTTCATTAACTTTTATTTTTAATTTTCTGATATCTGTACCTTAAGGTACGGCAGGTGAAATGCTGAATCGTTTCTCACCCACTGTCTATTGAGGTTTGTGGAAACTGAGTTTGTTTTCCTCTTCTGTTCTGTCCCCAGAGGCCTTAGTTATTAATGACCCTGACTTCCAGCACGAGGATTTGAACTTCCTGTCCCGCAGCCAACGCTATGAGCAAGCCATCAGGAAGAGCTCTCTGATGGTGATGAAGTTAAGAGAATATGGAATTGCAGATCCGGAGGAGATCTACTGGTTTAAAAGGTACCTAGCTGTAGAGTTTGCTTCTTGTATGTACTTTGATCATCACCAAGGACATTAGAGTTGTGCTTTTTTCCTATGTTTGCTGTCCAAAGGAAGCTAAAGACCTGTATGAAAGCCCACTGAAGTCTTGGCTTCGGTGAATTTCAGATGAAACCCTGATTTCCTGAATATTGTGTTTTCTTAGATTTTTGACTAGAAATGCACCATTAATAATTATACCTTTTTCATTATGTATGGTGCAGAAAGTAAAAAATGGGACTTGTAGTCTGATTATTTTTTTCCAAAAGGAATAAAAAATATACTGAAATACTTTGAATCTGAATAGATCTGATGAGGTTGCAGCTTCTAATGAAATCTCTTAAAGCTGATTACTTCACTTTGCACTTAGACCTAATAAAGTTGCATTACGGGCATACTTGAAAATGTTCCAAGATAGCCTATAAGTTCTTGTTTATAACTACTGTCCTGTCTCCCTCCTCCAAGCTCCTGGTGCTACAGTGGTTCCCTTTGACCTAGAGGCTTTTTGTTTTATCTGACCTTTTTTTTATCTGATAGTATTGCCCTTGGATTAAGTTAATAAAACTGTCTTCACGTCTGAGTTTCATTCCTTCCAGCTTGCAGGGAACTTAGTTCCTGACTTTGATGTATTTCTCCCCTTAGTTCTATTAAACTCATTCTGATATAATCAAACAAAAACTGCTTAACAGAGAGATTGCACAGCTCTAGAAATCTGGACCTAATACCATGAATATCTCCTCTGGCACATTAAATGAACATTGCACATTAAATAATGCACTGGTAGAATCGCAAGCCCCCTCTGACTGGATTTGTAGAAAAGCTCTCATTGGCCTCAGGGCATGAATATTGGGACTAGTTAGTTGAAATCATCTTGTCTGCTGTAGTTTCAATTTCAAAGAAATTGGTCTGCACTGACCTGTGTCGTGAAAGTTCTCATGGAAGTAATGTAAATGTTCTTTTGAAAATTGGCATCTGTGGACAATGATAACAAGAAAAAAGTTCAGTGACTGTATTAGATTATTCAGGTACTGCATGGCAAAAGTTAATCCTTAAGTTTTCCTACACAAGGATTATTGGAGGTGATAGGGAAGTTTCTTCAATTATTTTTATGGAGAAAATTCAGAGAAGTCTATCCGGTATACCAGCTGGCAAATTTCAACAAAGTTTGCAATGTAAATGCTGTCTTTTGGTAGCATTTCTGACAATATTTCATGAAAACAGGACTTTTCTGAAGTAGTGAAATGATAGATTCTAGTTTTGTCTTTCCATAAACTTATTTGGGAGTCAGCAATTCTTAACTTTAAATGGATGAAAGCTTAGTATTTCATATAGGTACCAAATAATACATCCATATCTTATGTGATACGAATAGTCATGTGTGACTAGTCAGAATTCATGATCCAAAAATCAACTGAAACAATGAGGAAGGCTTACTTTTTTTCAGGGTCAATTCTAATTGCAGACATTCAGGATTTCAAAAGATAATTGCAATTACTGTAGACTGTATTTTCCAGTATCTTCTGTAATAACATGTAGAAGAATGAAGAGCAGTACATATGCTTCTTACCTACAAGTGAAGTTTGTTCTAAGAACTGTATACTGTTAATACTCTTGATTTGAATTCTTTACTATAATGTCTGGTGTTTGCAAGGGAGGATATTGGCTTACTGCTTCTTAATAAATGGAAGAAATGAAAAGATTATTTTTTTCATCCTTTGATTTCATTTGCATTTTAACATCTGGCCCACTTTCTCACCTGCTGAGTGTCAAACTTCTTTTTAAACTTAGTGAACTCCACCCAACTTGCAAAATTAAGTTTATTTCTATCACATATCCAAACATGCTAATTGGTACTAACTAGAAGGGACTTCATTTGTATAAAAGCTGACCCGGGGAACCTGTGTTTGTGTTTATTCATTTTTCCAAACTGGAAAATGGAATGGTTATGGTGTTGTGACATGCCTTGAATGAAGTTTAGGAAATAGATTGAAGTCCTTGATTCAGATGTCAAGTTGTATTTATTGTGATAGACCATCAGATTTTTATGTACAGAAGCTTAAGGTATTTTGCCAATAATCCCTCACGCCTTGTGATTGTCCCCAAACAGCAGGGACAGATTTATTTACATATGTAATTTTTGACAATTTTGAGCTAGTTGTTTTCCTGTAGCTTTTGTATACTACCAGAACTTCACTAGATAGCTTTGTATCATGACTGACCAACTTTATAGCTTGGTTTATGAATAGGCGAGGAGAAATGCTTCTTCCTTCAGCTGCCCTGGAGATATGCTTAAACAGTTGTTGCTGCTGTGACATGTCAAGCTGAATGCTCCTCCCTCCTGTTTTCACAAGGACTCCAAAACATAAGAGGATCTATTAAATATATTTAGAAGTCATTTTAATTGCTTCTCATCTAGTCAGTTCTTCCTGTGTCTTAACATGTGTCAACACTGCAGTTGCTGCTGTGACTACAGCTTTCGAAGGCCAGCAGCCTTAAAGTGCCAATATTTAAGATTTCTTTTACAGTCTAACTGCAGCAAAATATAAGTCAGCATGAAAAATGGGAAATTGTTCTGATATGTAGTGCTACTCAGCTTTTTAAAGAGAGCAATCTGGTCAGTTTTAATTCACCTTCAAGTTTAAATAACCTTCATTGAGGAAAATGGGATTAAATGAAGAAGTGAAAAACAGTTGGGAGAAACTGTGTCACAGAAGAAGAGAAGATCCGAGAGCTGCAAGTCAGCAGATGATTCCTGTGTTCATAAGCATTGCATGAATGTGCACTTTCCCTGTGAGAGTTGGTCCTTACTTCTCATTTTGACACTAAAGTTAGGACCTGGAGTAGCTTTCAGCAAATCAAACTAGAAAAAACGTAGTGGAGCCCTACTAGCCACTGCTAAATTAATTCGGAATGGATGAGTCTGACTTGGGTTTTTTGATACAGCTAGAAAAGCAGTTTATTACCATAGCATTTGTTAACTGTGAAGCCCGGTAAGCACAGGTCAGACATACCTCCTGCTCCTTCTCCACTGAGGTGACCCTTCATGCTCTTCCTTGAGAGAGTTAGCTCAAGAACCGTAAAAAGCTAGAAGTTTGCTTGCAGATTTTGCTTTCAAGTAGATGACCTTATTCTGTGACCCAGTTCTGCAGCCTGAGAATGTCTTTGCAATTGTTCATTTAGCTTTGGAGTTTCTGAAAACATAGACTTTGCTTCTGTTGTACTCTGTTCACTGATAGATATGCTATCAAACTCATCTGTCAAATACAAGTGCCTTTTACTACATGGGTGGTGTTGGTTGCTGTGAAATCTGGAAAGATCCATATTGCCAAAGTAGCATATTACTACACATCCTTCTCCCGTAAGCGGATTTGGAACTGCAGCTCTCCTCTTGACTCACTGATTGTGGTAGCAAGTCTGACTTCAGACCAATAAGGCAATCGTTGGTCATTGATCCAATGGCTAGTGCTAGATGCAGCTAGCCATATTCAGTCTTCATGTAGCAAAGTACTTGAACAGTTATACAATGCAGCCTTTGGAGAAGAAGCTGTATAGGTAGTGGGAAATGCCAAGTGGGAATGTCAAAATTGGGAGGGGAAGGAGTAAGAGTTCGGAGAAAGAAAAAGAAGGAAAGAAAACCCTTTGTTCCTCCCTTCACACCTAGTATCTCTTCTGTTTGCCCTGTGTCATGAGGAAAACAGGATTTTCTCTCATTGTCATTCAAGCGGTTAAAAGGCACGTTAGGAAAATCCTAATCATTCAGCGTGGAGTATACAGAGATGAAAAGTTTCTGCTGTAAATTAGTTGGCTTTCAGTTCTGCTTTCAGCTTTGTTAATGCAAGAAGCTGTTAAAATGCTGCATGTTTAGTCAGTGAAATAGTATGACCTTCTGACACAGGGATGTTAAAGTATCTGCTTACAAAATGTCATTCTTCTTACTCCTATCAGAGGAGGTGCTAGTTAAGCATGAAATATCTGGCACCTGCGATTAGACTTACTGATAGGCAGTGAAAGTTGCTGGTGTGACCTTTAAGAAGATTTTTTTTTTTTTCCTGGAGCATTACCTTCAAAGAAGCAGCGTCTGACCTGGTTTTTCTGACAGCAAAGCATGTGCTGCACCTTTTTCACAAGTTCTTTCAATGGCTCCTGAAAATACGCAAAGAAGTGTTCAAGCTCTTCCCAAGCTGCCCTGAAACAGTGTATTTCAAAGTCAGCACTCATTTTCTCCCTGTAGGTTTGTCCTTTTTGGGCCCAAGGAATAGATGCACAGTAATTGTGCTGTAGGCAGTGAGGAAGTAAAGGGTGCTGCTCTTGCTATATGAGTCCTGGACTAAAAGAATAACTCACGTAGGAAACCACAAAGGTGCTGAAAAATATTGTGTCTCACTGTCCTTGTAGCATTTTTAAGCCCTTGGTCGCCCTGATAACTTCAGCTTTGTAAACATGTGCTGCTGTAGGCAATAGAATATTTTCTGCTAAGAGAACTGTCTGCCTCAATTCCAGGAACTCTAGACACTGTACCTGCACTCACACCAGCTTAAAGCACAGTTAATACATTAATCACCAGCATTAGCTTACTTGATTACAATAGTTTTGCTCCTGGAAAAATCCATGGCTCATTCAGTCTTGTCCATTTAAAAACTGTTCCATGTTAAAATAAGTGTCTTCAACGTGCAGTTCAGTGGTGCTGAAGAAGCTTTGTCCTGCTTTCTCTCACCCTAAGGCTGAGTTTCACAGTTTGTATAGGGATCTGGTTTTGAATTATCAATTATTTACTCTCTGCTCCCAAGCACTCATTCCAGGCATGGTGTAAAATGCCAGTCACAAATGCTACTGTAATTTGACAAACTAGATGCATAGCATGCGCTGTGCAGTGCAGATCTGTGTTGGCAACAAACTCTTAAATGTGCTCCCTGGGCAGGTACCTCGAGATGGAAGGATGTATTTCCCTTGTAGGTATCTTGGGTAGGTGGGAGAGACCTTGTATGTAGGTGTTCATGCAGAGCGCTCATTTTTTCCTCCTCCATCTTAGAGTTTGGATGGAATAAGCATTCGTGTACAGTAGATTGAAGATGAAAAAACTGTTCAGACTGCAGAATGTTGAAGGGAAGATACTGTCATTTACTACATAGCTTTTACACAGTGAAACTTTCTAGCACGTTTGTGTTATGGAGCTTGTTTTAATTGGGAATGTACTTTGCCTGCCATCGTGGCTACTAAATTAATAGAGCTTTCTCTCCTGAAATAACTTCTGTTTTGGTGAAGCACACTTAAAGTACCTGATTATCATTCCATTCCCTCCAGCACTAGCCTGTAACAGTAATTTTAATTGAAGGTGAGTTCCTGATCTCACAACTGATAGAAGCAGCTACAGGTAATACAGAGCTCTTGTGAAAAGCACTTAGTCACCTAAGAAGCCTTTTCCTTTTCAATACATAGTGCTTCTAGCTAATAATGGCCTAGTTCTAGGCTACCAGCAGCAGTGGCATTTATTCCCGCCAAGCCTGAGAGATGGGGGAGAAAATAATTTGGTTTTCGTGTCCTCAGTTTTAAGTTCCCCATGAATCTTTTTAGAATAATATTTTTTCCAGTTACATAGCAACAGCAGGATTCATGGGGTGAAGAAAATGCCTGAAAGAAACATTTATTTCCCCTTTAGCATTGCTTCTGATGCCTCCATATTTGGAGGTTGCTTGTGGGACAAAAAAAGGTTGAAATACGCAAAGAGATTATTTATCTTATGCTACAGTTGGAGAAAAGCCTTTCAGGATCACAGTAACACTAAGACTGAGATCCAGATCCCTCTATTTCTCTCCTGTAGAACATACTTGGGCAGTTTTCCTGAACCTTTTGGTCTCCACTTCAGCATGTTTCAAAAAACCTTAGAGACCCAAACGACTGATGCTCAGAAGGAGAAATGGCTGCCCCTGGTCCATGGAGTCAAGATAATTGGCACCTACGCCCAAACCGAAATGGGACATGGTTAGTTCCCTTCAGGGATGAATGGGTAACCTCTTTTCTGTAACTCCAGTTTGTAAATTGATGATGATCCCTAGGTAAATCTAAAAGGGGAAAGGTAAAATAATTTGGTTAACTGTTGATGTTTCCTGCCCTGTAGCCAGACAGCTGCTTCATTTCACATCCTAACAATCACAGAGTTAGTTTTGGTCTTTTCCAGAATGCACCTCTTTGCTGATCACTGACTTTGTAGTTGTTTACCTTTGTTTTAAGATGAGAAGGTTGTTCTAAGCGCTGGGAGTCTGAATTTCACTTGAACTGGTTGGAACATGTCAGTCAACAGTACTGTGGTTTTTATTTTTGCCTGAATTTGGGGCATGTCTTAGTGCATGACTGGCCTGCATAAACAGGTCAGAAGTATACCTGTAGATGCAATGTAGCATGGTGAGATTGTGCATTTTTTTTGTTTTTGAAAGTAAGATATGCTTTGCCCCAAGCACTTTTCTTCCAGATGCTACTCCATTGCAGCTGTACAACTTCATGGAAAGATCTTGGTTTCAAAGAAGAAAAACATCTTATTCCTACTGTTGTTGAAAGCGACTTTCACTTCGTCAAATGGAAGAACGTTTAATGGATCAGAAAACAGTCTTTTAGCCCAGAACCTGGAATTATGGCTGTTAAATACCAGCAAGAATAGTTTAACAAACAAAAGACTCCAGTGCTTGTGCTGGCATCTAAACATGGAAAGCATGATATGTACAAGTCTGGACAATTGCAAAAGTTAGGTGGTAATGCCAATTGCCTGGCTGTTCAGTTACAGCTACTCCTGGTAGCTGAAACGTTCATAGAAGATGCAACGGAGGAAATCCTGTCATCTGTTCTGCTTGGGAGAGATGGAGTGAGCAAACCTAGCTCAACACCAGAAGCTGAGAGACAACCGGATGGCAACAATAAATGCCTGCTGACCTTGTTTGCTTTTTCACACTAACTTTAAATCAGACACACATCCACACCAAAGTGATTTGTTTTACTTGCTATTTTGTATTAGGTCATTGCACTTTCTTGCCTGGTGATGGTCTGGTTTGCTTATAGTTCTCATGTTGTTTGATGGTAAAATTAGTATTTTGACACTTAATAGAACTAACATGGTGATAGTATGGTAAAGTAAATATACTTTCCATGCTGAATAATTAAAATGCAACTGTTTGGCATTCCTGCTATAAATGTTGAGTATCTAACTAACTACTTCATCAGTAAAGCTTCTGCAGTAATTGTCACTGAGCTCTGCTTAATTTAATCCTGATGTTTAGAAACTGGTGATGGGGAAACAGACCCCTGGATTACTGAATTGAATCCTAGCCTGGATGGGTAGTTTACTCAGTTTTATCTTAGTGAATACCTACTTGGTAGCCTGTGTTGATTTTAACCTATTCCATAGTGAATAAGTCTCTTGACAAAAATAAAAGAAAGAAAAAGCACGAATAGCACAGGGCTGAAAAGGAAACAAAAATGAGTAATGAAAATACTGTACTGTTTCTACCTGGTTTATAGCTATTGCTAGTAAATAAGGGTTTTCTTTCAGTCTTTGACTGTCAGCTGTGTACTTCTCACCAGTACTGAACTCGCTTAAAATCTGATATCCCTGAAAACCCATTAGCTCCCTGTTGAGCTTGGTCACTGTTGAGTCAAAAAGCTTAGAAAACATTGCTACTGGGTTTATTAGATGGTTGAATTTATTTGTAGGTGCCTGAGAACATCAAAGAGAAGAACTACAGTTCTTAGGAAGCTCTAGGGATAGAGCTAGTGCATATTGATGTGTGTTTAGAGGTCACACAAGAATGCATTCTTCCCACTTTGATAAGAATGCCAACTGAGTTTGAGCTAAGCTCAGATCAGTGCTCTTTCCATAATGCATATCTCATTTAAATATATATATATATATTCCTGTTAAAGACCAATCACATTATTTCATACATAAATGAGCCAGAGGGACAACCTTTGTACAGAAGGTACTGATCCTCAATCTATATCCCCACTATTTTAATACTCAAAGCTATCAATATTTAAAGATTTAACGAGCATTTAATTCTTTATATCAAAAAATTTAATAGACCACTTAACTACCTAACAGTGGTGTTTGACAGAACTTGGAGGAAGAGTAGTTCTAATGAAACATGTTTAATTGGAGAGACTTTGTGCTGGTGATTTACAGCTTGAAAAATGTTGGCTTTCTTGCCAAGTTGTTTATGTTCACAACTTTGACTTACACATGCAGGGCACTGTCCTTTTAAGAGAGCTTTTAAAAACAGCAAAAGTTGAAGGGGGTTGAGTTGCACTGTAATATACACTAATTGTGTCTGATCTTTAGTAAAAAAAAAGTGAAGTGGGTAGTACAGACAGTTAGGACTTTCCTTTTTTAAAAAAAGAAAGTTCAGTGAAAACCTAGCTCATTCAGCTGGATGAACTGGGACTTCTACCAGGTTCTACCCTCAAACCATGGGAAAAAAAAGTGGACTTCATATCTTTAGCTGAAGGCTCGCTTCATCCAGCCAGATCACATCTTCAACAAACTGACGTTCTGACTCAGCCCGTTTAACTTAGGGATGCTCTGGTTTCCAAACCATAGTGAAGGTCTGATCTTTCTTTTGGTTTGGATTAATTGGTTTTTTATCAATCATGGTGCATCAAAAATACGGGAATGTTGCAAATGCATTTTATGCATGATTAGAAAGAAATACGTTGCAGCACGTTTATTTCAGAGTAAGTGTAATTTCTTATTGTTCAGGCCTGAGAAAAGGACAGTGCTCTGGCTTTCTAAAATACACTTGCTGAATTCCGATTTACACATGAATCTTTTTTTTTTTTTTTCTTTTTGTCTCTTCCTGAATCTCCACCATGAATCCTCATGCTTGCTTCCCTCCCATAACATTCCCTTCACACTCCCATCCCATGACACTTCTTCACAGCTTTGTTCATCGTGGACGGCCTGAACCTCTGGACCTTCATCTGGGCATGTTCCTCCCCACCCTTCTCACCCAGGCAACCCCAGAGCAGCAGGATCGCTTCTTCATGCCTGCCTGGAACCTGGAGATCATTGGCACTTATGCCCAGACTGAAATGGGCCATGGTACAGTACATTCACTAAATGCTATTTCTAAGAATGGCTTTGTGTACAAAGGATTCCCCTGCCTGGGAAAAATGGTGTGTGTTTACCCTACAGTCTTTACGCATACGGTTGTGGCTATAGGGAAAAGAGGACTGCCTCTGAAATTTTTAATAGACCATTATGCCACATGCTGCTTGCCCTTTTTTCTCCTATGGGAGAGTTTGATGTCTGTAGTTCTATATATGAGCATACTGAGTGCTCCTCTTGTGCCATTCAAACCAGTATAGATTATTGCATATGGCTATGGTGATGTCAATTTGATGACATCTGTTCATTTCTACACTTACCATTCTTTCCAGTGTGATTTCTGCTTTGCTCTACTTAACGTTCAGTGTGAAGACAAAAGGACAGAGCTTTAAGGTACTGAAAGAGATGCCAAAAAAAGTAAAAGTTGCTTGTCACCTTGGGACTGACCTTGGATCAGAGAACGTGTGGATGACTTGGTTCCAATGCTCATGTTTTGTGGGGAGCTTTATTCCCCCAGTTCTTTAGTTCACTCCCATGTGTTCTTTTTAATTGGACCATGAAATGGGGGTTTTTTTTTAAATTCTCTGTCTCAAGTAGACTTTGTTCTTTGTTGCTATTCCTTTGCTTTCAAGCTTTGAAATGGATTTTGAAAACTCCAGCAGTATTGTGATTGCAACACTTTTAATCAAAGTTTCAAAGGGAGGATATTATGCCTTGGGAAACTCTAATTTTGACATCTGAGAGTTGCAGATGAGAATTATTTTCTAAAAGTGAGCAGGATTCACCTTTGTGCTGAAGTGAAATGTAGAGACTGTACGAAGCATAAAGTAACTGCAAGTCTGTGGAGAATCTCTTGGAACTAGTGAGGTTTGAAGATCCTTTACCAGCAAAGTAAGTCTGTGTTAAGCTGCCTGTGGAACTCTACCTTTAACTCCATGCTTTGGAAATGTGGTTGCGTCAAGGTGATATCCTTTTTCATGTTGAAGCTCCTGTGTAGAGTCACTGGCTCTGTCTTGCTCTGTCAGTCCAGACTATCAGGAGTGTTCACAGCTTGTCTAGTTTAAGCAAGTAGGCCCGGTGATTTTTTTTTTTTTTAATACATGCAGGGACAATGCCACTGCTGAGACAGGTATGTGTGAAGTAAAAGAGTTGGGGGCAGAAGACAAAGACTGTTCCTGGAATTGTTACCTTCATCTTTTTGCAGTCTCTTCATCTACCTGCGTCAGTACCCTAGCATATGCATGCCATTACTTGCTGTCTCAGAGCTATGGATGATCTCGTTTGGGAGAAACTGCTCCATCAAGTGAGGAGAATGTAGGCCTTATGAGGGAATGAAGAGATGATGGGCACTACCTATTTCATCTTGTGGCTGAAAAGTATATGATTTTTATTTTGCAATTTAATCAGATTGCAGTTTTAGTGAAATCCAGGTGAGCGTGGTTTTTGTGGACCTTTTTAACTGAGAAAGGGCTTCTGGTGTGTAATAGCAAAAAGGTGTCAGATTGGAGGTGCTTGGAAAACTAGTCTTAGACCACTGGGAAAAAAACCCAACATGTTTTCTGAGAATTGGCTTCAGGTCCCAGAATATGGTCTGACTCTCACTTGTTCTTCCTTAATTGGTTGATATTTAGTCCTTTAGCCTAAAACCAAAGTTAAAATTTGTACATTACTACTGGAGTTCAACTTCCCATTGGCCAGTTCTGTCCTTGTCTCTGTTTTGTGACTGACTTTCTGCCAAAACAATGTGTTTGCTTATTTTCAGGAACTCATCTTCGGGGTCTAGAAACTACAGCTACTTACGACCCTGCTACCCAGGAATTCATCCTCAACAGCCCCACTGTGACCTCCATTAAGTGGTGGCCAGGTGGACGTAAGTGCATCACTGTGTGTCTAAATCTGGAAGATGTATGGAAAAACTTAGGGAGGTGATGTGATATGTATTATATCTACAGAATGATGATTGAAAGTTGATCCGAAGAGTTGGCTGAAAGGCAGTTACTCTTGTACAATAAGTAACAGACTTATCAGAGCCTACTAAAACTTTGGATTATCTGTGTGCTCTGAATTGTTTCTCAGAATCATTCACACTGTATGGATTTGGTGTAATTTTTGATCGGTTGTATCAAAATCTTTATACTTCGTTCAGCTCCACTGGCAGGTTTGCCAAGGACTTGGTATTGTATAGTCGAGAGAATCGTATTGTGCAGCTTCCATTGACTTGAGCAGCATGGCTTGTCTAGCTGTAGAATTTGTATGATAACCAGTGTTGTAAATCTGATTTTCTAACACATGATGTGGTTAAGGTAATCTCGGATCCTGCTTTAAGGAAAGAGACTCTCTGTATATAAGTATGTTGATTGTTTTTTTTCCTTCTGACGCCCACTCCTTTTGCAGTTGGAAAGACGTCAAACCATGCCATTGTTCTGGCTCAGCTCTACACTCAGGGCCAGTGCAAAGGGCTGCATGCCTTCATTGTTCCCATACGGCAGCTGGGCACCCATGAACCTTTGCCAGGTAAAAATTAATGTTAAGAGTTTAGCACTCATGGAATACGTTAGATCTGTTTCTCTCCAGCTATATACAGCTGCATGTGTCTTGTTAATGTACATGGCTTATTTCACTGGCTGATTTCAGTGAGTAGTTGGTAGGTCACAGGGCTTAAAGGAGTCTTTCTTATGACTGAACTACCACTAAGTCATCTTTTATGTCACTCTTTCAGTGTGAAGGTTAGTTTGGGATTTGATTCTGTCCCAGTGTTTCCCAGCTATGCATTCTGTGAGGCAGCATGTCGTACTTTCTGAAAGGGAAATAATACCTTCTAGCGAGAAGTGAGGTGGATGAGCTTTGGAGACAGCTCCCCCAGTGACTGGATAGTAGGACTGCATGTAAATTATGAAGATCCCCATGTTTTGATGTCCACTTTTCCATCAAAGAGATTAAGGTCCTAGTTAGCTGTTACTCCTAACAATGCCAGGACTTGCTAGAAAACTAAACAGTCTCTTTATTGGAGAAGGCCTGAGCCTCTCGTGTGGTGTTTAGTTCCTGTTTCTTAATGCAAGCGGCTTTGTCTGTGGCAGGTATTACAGTGGGTGACATTGGGCCAAAATTTGGTTACGATGAAATGGATAACGGGTACCTGAAGATGGACAACTTCAGAATTCCTCGGGAAAACATGCTGATGAAATATGCCCAGGTAAAGCAGTGATTTTCAGCATATGCTGACACTTCAGATGCTCTTGTGTGGTTGAATAGTGTACCAACAAGATTGTAGGTTGCTTGTAAGTGCTACTTGATGAGTTTAGAGCTTGGCATATGAACATGTAAAAGGGAGGAAACTTTAAAAATCAACAGGCTGCTGGTTTGTTTTTTTTTTTTTTTTGGTAGGTTGAACCAGATGGCACCTATGTGAAACCACTCAGTGACAAGCTAACCTACGGGACCATGGTGTTCATCCGATCTCTCATTGTAGGCGATTCAGCTCGCTCCCTGTCCCGGGCTTGTACCATTGCCATCCGCTATAGCGCAGTGAGACACCAGTCTGAGCTAAAGCCAGGGTAGGTGCAGTGAAATAAAAGAGCAGCCTTAAGTGCTGAGGGAAGATTCTCAAATACTGGAGGGAAGAGGGACTGTGGTTGATGTTGTTTGCTTTGGCACTTGATAGTTTCAAAACGCTGTTTCATCCTGGTAACTGAGTAATCTTTCATTCTTAACTGCCAAAATGCCTTCCCCACTGCCGGAGGCTTTTGCTGTATGGTCTTAGATAGTCTGGCTTGATACGGATGCAGCTTGTACTATCCAAGTGGAGAACCTACTTAGAGTTGAATAGGACTTCTGCAGCAGTTTGCTAGCCACTGGCATACTAACTCATCTGTATTTTGCTCTAGGGAAGCAGAACCCCAGATCTTGGATTATCAGACCCAACAATACAAACTCTTTCCTCTCCTGGCAACAGCATATGCTTTTCATTTTGTGGGAGCCTACATAAAAGACACCTATCATCGTATTAGTGGAGACATCAATGAAGGGGATCTGAGTGAGCTGCCAGAGGTACTGTCCCCTCTGGAAATCGGAGGGGTGTTTGTTGATTTTATGTAAGGTTTCTTTACAGCATGGGAGAAGAGGCATCAAGCCTTTTTGGCTTTCACTCATGAGATTTCCTGTAATTCTTTAGATTCAGAGATCCCAAGCCCAGTAAGTGCTGATGACTTTTACAGCTTTATTTGCACTACTCATTTAGCAGCCCTTTATAAAAAATAGGGAGTAATGCATAGTGAGAAAGCTACTGTGAGTATATTTTTTAAAAAGGTGACTTTCCAGGAATGATGGCATATCACTTGGGAGTGGAGTTAAGGCCGAT
Source organism: Gymnogyps californianus (assembly GCF_018139145.2). Classification (NCBI taxonomy): domain Eukaryota; kingdom Metazoa; phylum Chordata; class Aves; order Accipitriformes; family Cathartidae; genus Gymnogyps; species Gymnogyps californianus. The sequence goes on along the minus strand of NC_059489.1, from coordinate 8,236,115 downwards.
CTTATGCTTGTGCTGTAGCTTCTTGATTGTTTGTCCAAGTGACTAGGGTAGAACTGGTGTGTTGATCAAAGGTATCAGTACTATACTGAGGAGTTAGGGTTGTAAAACATCAGTTTTTGGTTAGGGATTCTGTCTGAGAACCTAATGTGACAATAGGCAATTGATAACAGTCTTGTACATATAATGCATAGAGACAGAAAGGATGGGGTACTCAAGTCTTTACATGTACAGAGGTTTTCATATAAATAGTTTGGCTCAGGAAAGAGTTCTTACAAGAAAAACAAGACCCTGTGGGACAGTGGAAGGATGGTGCTGACTACTTTTTTCTGGGAGCTGCAGTGCTTAGCATGTGTGTGTGCAAGCTAAGAATGGAAAATAAAAAATCTAAACTGGCTTTGCTTTTGTCCATCAGCTCCATGCACTGACAGCAGGGCTGAAGGCGTTCACCTCCTGGACTGCCAATGCTGGTATTGAGGAATGTCGGATGGCATGTGGTGGGCATGGCTACTCTCGCTGCAGTGGCATTCCTGACATCTATGTCACATTCACCCCATCCTGCACCTATGAGGGAGAAAACACGGTCATGATGCTGCAGACAGCTAGGTATGGTAGCTTCTGTCCAGAGACATTTTTTTCCTTGGCATTACGATCTTTGTAGCTGAAGTGATGAGCCGAAGAGTATCCTGTATTACTATGAAACTGGTCTCTCATGTTTGTGTCCCCTGCCCTATTTTTGACAGAAAAGTATATGCCTACAACTGTTCTTTGCTAGTCTGACCCTCGGTAAGATGACTCCTCTCCGTTCAAACAACTCATGAGTAAGATTTGCTATTTGTTGTCTCTGTTTTCAGGTTCCTTGTCAAAAGCTACACCCAAGTTAGTTCTGGGCAGCGGGTTACTGGCATGGTGTCCTACCTTAACGATCTCTCCAGGCAACGCATTCAGCCACAGCATGTGGCTGCCAGGACTGTGACTGTGCGGATCAATGATCCAGTCAGCTTGGTAGAAGCCTACAAAGCACGTGCTGCCCGGTGAGTTCACACTTACTAGGCTGAGCCAAGCACCAATAAAATTGTGTGTCTTGGGAGATGGTCATGATGTGCTGCTCTGTTAATGTTAGATTCTCAAGGTGTGGTTTGCAAAGCTTTTCGAGAAGTGACACACTTTACTAGGTTGGGTCGGTGTTAAGTGCTTTGAGGTTACAAGAGGCTACATACAGCCTACACATAGCCTAGTTACTCTGCTCTGTTCCATTTTGAAATATCTTTTTCTTATTGAAACGTAAAGTATGTTTGAGCATACAAATACCAACATTGTTCAAACTGCTCAGAGATCTATCTGGAGAGAAACAATCGTGATATTAAAGCCTGTTGTGAAGGAAGTGTGAGAGTAGAACAGATACCTACATGTGAGTAAGTATTCACGCACCATATATGTGCTGTCAAATGTTGTCTTACCCCTCTGTAGCTGTGTTCTAGCTGCAGCAGTGATAATAGGGGGTTTAGAGCCACAACTGCTCACTCCAGGCATTGTATTCAGTCGTGGCACACGACCTCCGAGTTCTTCTGATGTGTTAGACTGAAATTCATATGAATTCAGTGTACGTAATCTTGTTAATGTGGTGTTATTGCATAACCTGTTTTCTTCCTTTTATGAAATAGGCTTGTAGAAGCTGCAGCAAAGAATTTGCAAGCTGAACTGAACCACCGAAAGAGCAAGGAGGATGCCTGGAACAGAACTTCTGTTGATCTTGTGCGAGCATCTGAGGTCAGTGATGTGCCTGATAAAGAAATATGCTATAAGAGCTTCTCATCTCTTCATGAACCTGATTCACCTTCCTTTTATTTCTTGTAGGCACACTGTCACTATGTGATAGTGAAGCTTTTCACGGCAAAGCTGTCTGAAATCAGTAATGCAGCTGTCCGCGCTGTCCTGACTGAGCTGTGTCTCCTGTATGCACTGTATGGGATCAGTAAGAACACAGGGGATTTCTTGCAGGTTGGTGTCTTTCTCCAGCACTTTAAATCTCTAGAGCCAGAGTAATTGTTTGCAAAGATGCTTTAAATGCAAAGTTGCACGAATGCTTAGGCATAAGGTCTTGACTTCCAGAAGGCCATTAGCAGTGCAGATCTGATGGAAGGCTCTTGTCAAGTTTCCCTTGTGATCTGCCAGAAGCAGAGTTGGATGATAAATGGTAACATGGCATCTGTCTAGGTTAGCTTAAATGTTTTCCAGTTGGTGACCAGGTGTTGTATGTTAAAAACCAAGGAGTTAATAAAGGAGATGTAAGTCAGACATGCTCTGAGAGCTGTATGCATTTGTAAATTAGTGCACAAAAGGGGGATATTGTACTCCAAATCTTAGCCCATCCTTCAGTGAATGGGTTTAAATGGTCAGGCATTACTCCTCTTCATTCTTTCAGTTTGAGAATGTATTGTGCAGCAGTGCTTTATTTTGTCTTCAGGCAGATGTGGTATGTTTTGTCTTCCCATTTTCCTCTGCTGCTTACCAAAAAGTTCCCTGAAACCAGGACAAATTTAATATATGCATATGCACATTCTTCAAGAAAACTTGCTACTGAAGTTAACATACAGGCAGTCTAAAGAATGAGTCTCCCATCAAAGATTAAATAGCTAGACAGTATGGTGGGCTTGCTAGGCATCTCCTTTTGCTTGTACACTGTGGCAAATTGCCAATTTGATTACTTAGCACTTAGAAAAAAAAACTAGTGTTTTATGAACTGCTGCATTTTTGTGTGGGGGAAGGCTGACCTATGTTAGACCATAGGGGAAGGGAAGGCTCTTGCAACTTGCATACTCTTCTGATAATCTCTTTTTTTTCCAAGGCGGGTATTCTGACCGATGCTCAAATTACTCAAGTGAACCAGCATGTGAAAGAGCTCTTAGCTATAATTCGTCCCAACGCAGTAGCGCTGGTGGACTCCTTTGACTTTCATGACGCTCATCTTGGATCTGTGCTTGGCCGGTATGATGGCAATGTCTATGAGAACATGTTTGAGTGGGCAAAGAAATCCCCACTGAACAAAACAGAGGTAAAGAAACTTTATTTCTTCATCTTTAGGTCATGTGTCCAGAGAAATAACCCAATTTAGGGTTTTTTAAATTTTGATCCAGTGATCTCAGCACGTAATTGATGAAGGGGGGAGAAAAGTCCCTAGTGGTAATGGACCAAAACTAGCAACCTACTTCTGCTCCTCTGCTTTCAGCATACTTTCTTCAGTTACTCTCCCACGTGTACCTCACCTGCATCCCTGTGGGATACTTTTGAGTTTCTCCGTTGAGGGAGGAAATCATACTCTCCCTAGAGAAAGAACTGAATAATCTCATTGAATTTAAAAAAAATTATCACTTGCTGTTAATTCTGCTTAGTGACAGTAGCTGTGAAAGCCTTACCTGTTTTCTGGCAAATCTTTCAGTGCCTTCAGGCAGTAGTAGTGACTGGAGAAGAAAATAAATTGCTCTGATGTAGTACTTAAGTGTCAGGTGTTGCGTATCTGCCCTAAGGCTGTAGCCACAGCTGAGCTAATAAAAGAAACTGAGCTGAGAAGAGTCAGTGTGCCTCTTCCATCAGCCAAAACAGAACTCTAAATCCTGTCTCGGTGGCCTTTACTGCCTTTATTTGATTTGGACAGACTATCTCCTACACTGGGCTGCCAGAGACTGCCATTGTAGTTAAATCCCACCAGAACTTGCTCAATTTTTTGGGCTCATGAAGTCAGTGGGGCTTAGGAGCTTCATTACAGTCCCCTTAGGAAACCTCTGCCAGTTTTCTTTGAATTAAAATGCCAAAGAATTGTCTGTATGGATATAAGATGTCTTGCATTCTTTTTTCTTACAAAAAAGGTAGTGGGGAAGCTATCTGTTTTGGCTTATGTTCTCATCCTTTGTGTCATATAGACAGTCAAATACAGGACTTAGCTGGCTGTTCTTAAATCCCCAAGGTGCCTCTGATTCAAATTTCCATAGTATAAAAACACACTGCAAGATGTAAAGAGCTAAAACTGTTTTAAAGCTCAGGCCTGACCTTGTTGTAACCACTCTCTTGTCCTCTTACAGGTTCATGAGTCTTTCCACAAACACCTGAAGCCGATGCAAGCCAAGCTGTGAAGCCCGCTGGTTTTTTAAAATGCACACTTTTCCTGACCTGAAAACTGGGTGTTTGCGTCCTTTCTTCAGGCACCTAAATCAAACCTTTCAAATCATGATAGCCGTAGGACAGTGAATAATTGTAGCCTTTCTTTCCACTTTTATAAATCAAGGAGGTGTTTGGGGAGAGTGCGTAGGGATTGATGCCTGTTTTTAAAGTGCAATTATAATGGTAAAATTAACCTTTTAAAAATCTGGGAAAGCTTTATGGATTCATTCAAGGATTGCTTTTGTGAAGCTGCTAACTGGAGAGAAGTTACTGTCAACTGGAAAAGTAGCAGGATTTTACTACTAAGTAGTTAACAGCCCTGAGGCAATAGCTTCTAATTATGTCCTCCCCACAAAAAGCATCAATGTCTTGATTTTTTTAATTTTTTTTTTTTTAAGATTAGCACCACCTCTCTCCTTGTTTGGCAAATATTTATGCTATCTGAAGCCTCCTGCATAGTTTTGTGCACATGAATCTGCATGTGGCACTACTTTCCTGATGTAGCTGGGAAATAAATACCCATCCTTCTCTGGAGCTCTGCCTCATTCATCTTTCCAGAAGACATCTTCGTGTTTTCCAACACATCCTTCTTTCACTGCCGTGCAGAAACTCCTTTTGCCTCTGTGCCATCTCCAACACTGGCACCTTACTCTTTGTTAATAGGAAGTCAAAGGAGAATATAGTGATGCTGCTCTGAGGAAAAAAACAAGTAGTCATAATCAGCTTGGTGCTGCTAATAGATGTTCAGCCCTTCTTTTAACTGTTAGTATTTTCGTAGCACTATCTCGAAGCACTTTACAAATGTTACTTATGGTGATTTGATGTGAAAAACCACATGTAGTGGTAGAAACTGCAAATTTGACCTGGAATGATGAAGCCAGTACTTGAGGGCAGAAATCAGTTGACCAAGGTCCTTGGGTCTTCAGATTGTTCTGGGATGTTTTTCTGTTTTTTAAAGGCATCCTTCAAAAAGACGACAATCCCAAGTGAAGCGTCCAGATTTTTTTCCTAGCCATGCATTTCCAAGGAGCTTTCTCTGATTTGCTTAATTTTGTTTTTATATTGACTTGGGACTTGCACAGTGCTGTCTAGATTTAACAGGTGAAAGATTTAGCTTTTAACAGAACCTTTTGATGCCCAGTGAAATCAGTGCAACTACAACTAAACAAAATCATTAATGTTTTTCAACACCAGTAACTGTCCAGTAACAATAAAACCTCTCTTCACAACACATAAGAGCAACTTTGAGCTTAAAATGGTAAAAACCTTCAGCATAAACCCAAATCCTGCAGTTCTGAGGCAACATCTGAGAAGCAGGTTCTCTGACAGCTTTGGTATCTGTTAGTCTCTAATTTTGGATCAGTTTTCATGGATTTCTTGGCACTAACAACGATCAGACACAATGTTTGGCTTCACACGCAGTAGCTGAACAGAAAGAAATGTTTAATTTTAAATAAAATAATCAAACTTGCCTTTTGGCTGCTGAGTCTTTCAGGTCGAATGGAACCACTGCTGTTCAGGATACCAAAGGAGGCAAACGGCTTTGCCTTCCGTTTATGCAGTAGAGCAGACTGCTGACCTGGGGAGGGATGATGGAGGAGCACGTTAAAAATATGTTAATGAGAACAGTACTAGCTAACTATATGTACAGATTTAATAAATTACAAAACTGTGTTTTCAGACAAAATGTCTTTCTTTCATGCTTTGCCTTCAGTGGATCTCCTTTAAAGTAATGGGTGAAGTAGAATGAAGTATTCAAAAGACCTTAAATTAGTTAGATTTTATTTGTCGTATTTCTAGTCTGACCTTTCTGGCTTTGCTCCGCAGCGTTCCAGGGCAGCCGACCCAGTCCAGCAGCTATCCTGGCCTCTGCTGCTGCTCACCACCACGGGAAAACCAAAACTGGCAGAGCGGAAAGCTGCCTGTGGCACGTTGCTCGGTATTATTATGGCTCATAGGCCAGCAAAAGCTGATCACTGCCAACAGCAAAGATTTAACAATAGTGTTTGGCAGCAGAAGCTTTAATTCATAGAAGCTATTTCTTTAAAGTTGTTTCCCCCTGCTTTTTTTGGAGTAGATAGTGATGTAATGGCAAATGCTGTATGTCCTCGCTATCGGTGAGGATATTGTACGCTTTTTTTCATCTTGCTGCTGTTAGTGGTAATACCTGAATGCCGCAACCTGGTATGACTCGCCGTGTCTCATGGTGAGCAAACAGCGTTTAAACTCTGTCAAATGGCCCTGCATCCTCGTTAGGACCCGTCCATCTTTTGACGAAATGTGATGGTACCGTTTCCACAACTGATGAGCCTCTTCCGCTCGAGTGTAAGTCATTTGAGTGTGAAGTAATGACACTTGTAAGCTACACCATTCTCCTTGAAGAGTACTGCGGTACTCCTTGAAGAAACGAGCGGTCCGTGACCGTGGTTTCCAGTCTGATTTGAACAATGGACTCTTAAAAATGCCACCTTTTGGTGAAGACTTTAGAAGGAGCCCATGTTCGCACGTGGACTGGCAGCATGCATGGTGAAAGCCACTGGTAGATGGCTCCGCAGGTTATAAAATCTCGAAGGCAGACATTTCCCCAGGGATTTTCTGGAAGTAACAACTCAAGTACAAGCAAACAAGGCAGGAGCAGGGCTGGCTTTGTCCTGTGCCCAGCTTTGGTAGGTGTGAGCTTTTTATTAACCTGAACTTCTAATGTTTCCCATTAGCTGTTTCCAGCAGCACCAGCGCACCTTGCTGCAGAGGTTGGATTTGCTAAATCTTGCCCCTTTGGAGCAGCGGTCACTAATTCAAGTTCATCTACTAAACTGTCGCGGATGGGCTGCGGGGAACAGCTCCAGGCGGGCTGTGCCCCACGGCATTGCCAGGTGGGGTATTCACGGCTTCTCCTGGGGGTTCCCGGACCCAGCCTGTGTTTCCTCCTGCTGAGCTGGAAGGGGTGGCTGCCGTGCTTACCTGGCACAAGGGCTGTGCTCTTTGGAGCTGTAATCCCCCCGTGCCCGGCCTCTGGCTGGCACCTTGTGCTTGAACAGGTTTCTGAGTGTCTCGAAAGGAGGACTGTGATTACTCTTTATCACTTCAACACCCAGACAGGGCTTTAAAGCCCAGTGGGGCTGATTTATTTGTGCCAAGGCCAGCCTCCTGTTCTTTGAAGGGGGTAGCAAAACTGCCGTCCCCCGGGTGTCAACGAGTAGGGCACTCGGAGCCTCCCGAGGCCCCGTGGGGAAACGGGACAATCCTGCTGCTGCTCTCAGCCCCTCCTGCCCGGGCGCTGGGGCGGGGGTGCAAGGGGTCCGGGGAGGTTTTGCAGCCGGCGGGCACCTCGCACTGCCCGAGCTCCTCCCGCAAGCTCCGGGGGCAGCGGAGCCGCCGGGCCCCGGCTGCGGGCGGCTGCCGGGGGCTGTAGTTCCCGGCCTTCCCCCCCCCCCCCCCGAGGCCGGCGGGGACTACATTTCCCATCGCCCCGCGACGGGAAGGGAAGGGCCGGGCCTTCCCGGGCCGGCGGGAGCCGGAGCCTGCGGCCTCCCCCGGGCGGGCGCCCGCCGTGCTGCGGGCAGGGGGTTGCGGTGCTACAGGTACGGGCGGGGTGCTGCGGGCAGGGGCTGGGGGTGCTGCAGGGGCGGCCCTGGGGTGCTGTGAGCAGGGGGGCCCAGCACACCGGGCGTACTGGCCCGGGATGCCGCGGGTCAGGAGGGCACCGGGTGCCATGGCGACGGGATGCAGGGAGGCGAGGGTGGAGCGTGGGGGGCCTGCTTTCGTCCTGCTCGCACCCTGAGAGGTGGGTGCACCCTTCGCCTCCAGCACCACTTTGTTTTCTGCTTGGGCCCCACGGCAGCAGCCGTCCCGCTTGTTTGAGATCCCCCGGGTGCTCCGGACCCAGAGAGAGGAGGTTTCCTTCCCTCCTTCCCCTCTCCCTCCCCGGCCCCAGGCCCCCCGGGGTGTTCGCCAGGCTTTGGGCAGAGCAGGAGCCACCCCTTGGGCTCTACCTGGGTCCCCGTGAGTCTGGGTGGGTTTGCTCCCTCTCGGGTTATTTTGCAGAGCAATTCCTTGGTGTCGGTGTGATGTTCCCCATGCAAACTGCTGCAGGAGCGCAGGATTGTTTTGGGGAATGGGGGGTTGTTTTTAAGACTCAGATTGAGCCTTGTTTAGAGTGGCTTGGAGCGGTCTGAGCAGCACAGAGCCAGCCTGGCAGGCTGCAGAGGGGCCCCAAGGAGGAGATGGAAACCTGTTGAAGAGAGGTGCTGCTGGCTGTAACAGCAAATCAGGAAATCCTCGTCTCCCTGCAGGTAGGGAGGTTGGTGTGGATGTGATCAACAGTGTTAGATCCCCCCGCAACGTGGAGGTGGAGATCAGAAGAATCTGTAAAGAGACTTGCTGGAGCAGGGGACGGCTGGGACGCTGCCATGGTGAGTGTGATACAGTACTAAGGCAGGCCTGGGAAATCCAAATTTGATGCTCTGGCACCTCTGTTGGGAGGCAGAAGTGATCCCGAGGGCTGGAGGCTTCTGCCCAGCTGGCAGTCAGGAGGGGCTGTGCTCACTGGTGTCTCTAAAGCTGTAAATATCTCTGTGGTTCCTTTCCGTTTCACGTGCCATTTCCCAAACAGCGTGGGCAGGAGGAGGGCTTCACTGTTGCTTATGGGATGCTCTGAAGAAACCTGCCTCTGGCTTTAGTGTGTTTTGAGAAAGTCCAGGTCAGACCTGCTTCGTTTTCTAATGAGGGAATTTGTCTTTCTCCATAGGCTACAAAACCCAAGAAAAGTTTAAGAGGTATGTACACTCGCACGCTTTCCTTTCACTGTCTGTAGGTGCTTTGATCTGCTGGGAATGCATGGGACAGAGAAGGGGGCACACTGGGATCAGGTGGCAGTCCTGGCTACTGATATGTTTCATGATCCTTGTCTGAAAGCTGCAGTTGAGTGCATCGTGTCATTCCTGAACCAGAGAGATTCACCTGCCTCTCACATCAAGTGGATTTGCTTATTGGGGTCCTATATTCCTTTCTTGTGGGCTTTCCCAAATCCAGGGAAGAATATATGTATTTATTTCTGTTCTTCTCCTCACGTAATCCCTAACTGCCTGTTTGGAGGCCTCTTGCAGCCCCTGATACTGAAGCAGTGCTTTTGGGGTTGCCCAGGCGCTCTGAGGTACTGCGGGGTGAGCGCTCACAGATTAAGTGCTGCTTGTGGCCAGTGACTAAGTGAACAGAAAGCAGGTGGCTCACTTGATAAAGATATCCCACTTCTGACTAAGTGAAGCCAAATTTTTTATCCACAAAATACTGGATCAAGTCCTGGCAGTTCTCTCTAGACCAGCAAGGAAGGCCTTACGCTGGTGATGCTTGAGACCAAACCTTTATTCTTGGGGGATTTCAAAAAAGCAAGCTGTATTGAAATTGGGAGCTTTTCTATGCCTGCTTGGTGAGCTCACCTGCCTTAACACCTTTAATTTGTCTCATTTCAGGCTCTGTTGATGATGTGCTTGGTGACCTCCTGGGATATGATGGTAAAATGAACCTTCTTTGCATCTGAAGGGGCAGCATCCTTGTACTCTTACTCCCCTCCTGGGAGCAGGAGGTGCTGGTGCAACAGCCATTGATCTCCGAGGGGCTCCAGTTGTGAGGGGGGATGAAGCAGGGAGCAGAGCGGAGAGCAGGGTATCCCAGAGTCAGGCCACTGAACAGGTTGGACATCAGGTTGGGGAGGTGAAGTGAAGTTCATCTCCGAGTAAAAGCCTCTGCGGCTCATGGAGAGATAGCAAATCCCCCTGTGGAGTGCCTAGGCCAGGAACATGCCCGTGTCCATCATCCTAATCTCTCCCTGTCTTGTTTCCAGATGAAACCCCTGTTAAATCTGCCAGAGCTTCCCAGCTGGCTGGGGGCAGTGGTGGGAGAGCCCGGGGCACCAGCTCGCAGGCCAGCAAGAAGTGAGTGCCTTTCAGACACAGCCTCTCCCGCTTGGAGATCTCTCTGTGCTCCCCAAGTCCTTCTGACCTGCCCCGTCCTTGGCTTCTCCGCCTGGCTCCCTGCCCCGATAGCAATTGCCTGGGAAGGCGAGTTACCTGCGACGCCTTTGGGAACTGGGAGCCCAGAGCCTGAAGCTTTCCAGCAAGAGTTGGGTGCCCCCAGCCCTGTACATCTTCTGTAAATCTCCCTTATAACAGTTGCTTGCTTAAATATAACAGTTAATTGCTTAAATATAGCAGTCCCAGCACTACCGTCTTTTATCGCAGTGCTATTTTAGCCTCATTTTCTGTTGTATGGTGTGGCTGCCACGGTGTGCCCGTGTGGTCCCCTCCACCTTCCCACTGCCTGGCCTGGCTGTCCCCAGGGCACCCTTGCCAAGCTCACGTGTGGTGCTGCTGACCCCCGGGCTTGTGTCACAGGTCCTTTCTAGAGGATGATTTCTTCAGCAAACTCCCTGCGGAGGACATCGAAGCTGCAGAGGTGAGCCCATATTTCAGGAGAGAGCCTGGGTGTCCCGAGGGCTGGGGCTGAGCCGGGCCAAGATTGCCCCTGGTATCACCCCATCCCAGTCAGCAGTGGGATATCAGGGATGAACTGTGAAGTTTGGCTGAAGAGGTAACCCCTCTCTGGCATCCCTGTGGAGCAGGGAAGATGGGACAGGGGAGTGGGTGGATGGTGGGAGAAGGGCTTCCAGGTGCCCTGGATCAGATGGAGCAAAGCCAGGGGGCCATGTGCTGCTGCAGCCCAGCCTTCCTGGGCGCGCTTCAGGTAAAGCGTCGTAGGAAGGACCCTCACCCAAAGCAGTGGCCTTGGGTTTTCCTGATGCTTCTCCCAGAGGCAGCAGGATCTCAGCAAAAGAATCGAGGCACAGGGGGTTTCCAGTGAGGAGGACAGCAGGAGGAGTTGGGCATGTATTCTTCCATCCCATAAAATGAGGAAAACCAGGGGCCGGAATGAGGGGTGAGGAGTTTCCAAAGTCTGCTCATCTCTGATCTCTCCCCTCCCTGGCATGCAGGGATCCAGTGCCTCCGACGCAGACCCGCAAGCTCTGCTGCAGACCCTGAAGGTAAGTGCATAAATAACCTCCATCTCAGCCCCACACGCGCTGCAGCCATGGCCTCCAGCACCAGCCTCCAAAGGGAGAAGCGGTGCTGAGGCATTAGCAGCCCTCACCCTGCTCCCATCCTCGTCCTCTTGCTTTCCAGGATATGGATGACATGGAAGCTGATCTCCTGGGAGTATCGAAACCCAGTTCCGGGCCAGGGAAGACAACTGTGAAAAGTCCTGGGAAATGTGACTCCTTGGGAGGAGGAGTAAAAAATGCAGGGAAGCTGCTGGCTCCTGAGAAAGGTAAAAAGGAGATTCTGCTTTTCTTTTCACAGCCTGATTGCAAATAAGCAGGGGATATTTTCCTCTGGGATAGGGAACAAAAAGTGGATTTGTTCCCTAAAATCTTGTTCCTGGTCCCTTTTTGGGGAAGCGTTATTCTGGCCATGTGTTGTCCCTTGGGAGATCCCTGGCCCGGCCTCTTACAGTGCTGTGATAACATCACTAACATCAGCAGCGACAACAGCCATGCTGCCGCCTCCCACCGAACACCATTTGGCTGTTCCCTGGTGCAGTGCAAAGTGTTTCTAGTGAGATCTGCCTGATCTGCGTGGAAGGAGAGCCAGAGGGGTTGCATTTAAGATATGCCAGTTCCTAAAGTGTCCTGCTCTTTCCCCGGCCCTTTGCTCCTTCTCTGCTTGCAAGGAGACCCCTGCAGAGAGATTCCCACCTGGTAGGGCTGGGGGGGGACTGTGTGTCACAACACGGGCTTTTAGGGGGCTGCCACCAGAAAAGTGACCTTCAGGCAGGGTGGGAGAGGGGCATCTCTGCAGCACCTTGTCTCTGAGAGCCGTGGCCTCTCTTTCTAGGAGAGTCTGTACCTGTGATGGAGAAGAAGCCGCTCTCATCCCCCCCTGCTTCCCGACAGTACAGGAAATTTAACTTTGAAGGTAGGATGTTGCTTCTCAGCTGCCCCCATGCATCTGTGCGCTGAAGTGGACTCTGCCCTTGCTCTTTGCCCATGGCTTGCCTCTTCTGTTAACCGAGGCTTGGCTGGTTAGTGAGATACAGAGTCCTTCACCCCTACGATGCAGGTCCAAATGTAGTCCTTCAGAGGTGACCAAAGGAAAAAAAATTACAGCTCTGCGTTTGAGGCCCTCCCCAGGATGGGGATGGGAGACGATTCCTAGGGGCATTTGCATTTTCATGTGTGTTTTGGTTTTTAATGACTGTCTGTGACACTTGGGAGCCCTTGTGTCAGGGGGGATTCTGTCCAGCTTCCAAACAGCGGGGGCGGTTTCCTGGCACAGCTGAGATCTGGTTGTCAAAGCCTGCACTTTAACCAAGTGCAGCATCTGTTAAAATCACTAGTGGGCTTTAGGTGATTTAGGCGGGCTTTTTTCTCCCCTTTTTCTTTGCCTAAATGGTGTTCAAGCGTTAAAGCACCCAAATTTTGAGTTATTTACTTCTAGGAGAAAGAAAATGTGGAAAAACTGAACAGAAATGTAACTCTTGAGTGTTTGAAGTTCAGGGCGACTCAAGGGTATCCCAGGTCCCTGCAGAACCTGCATTCATGGCTTTGGGCAGATAGGGTCTCCTGTCCCCATGTGCACATGGTGGGGGCTTAGTGCAGAACTGTTCTTCTAAATAAAGTTGGTTTTGTTTGTTTTTATTATTATTCTCCTTTCCTGCCCCTATGGGGTAATTCCCAGATTTAGATGATCCTTTGGCAGGGCTTTTATCTGATGAGGAGCAGGATGCTCCCAAGAAGCCAGGTCCAACAGGCGCTAAAAGCAGCTCTGAGAAAAAAACAGAACAGAGCAAAGAGAAAGGTAAGCAGGGTTGCTCGATGCATGCTGTTTGTGTTAAGTGAATCAGCAGCCTGGATTAGTTTGTGTGAGGTCCAAACTGATTAAATTGAAAGCCACTTAGTCCCATCTCTTATTAACCAGTATGGTCATTTTAGAGCAACTTGGTAACGGGGTTAATTGTGACACAGCTCACCGAGTGCTTGATATTTCCAGTGTGCCACAGGTTACAGAACTGACCTTTCCTTTCTGGGAATGGAGGCTCAGATCTTACCTTTGACCTCATCCAGCCTGTTCTGCACGTTGCCAAATGAGAACAAGTTTTCTGGGTCAGGATTTGGGTGGCTGAGAGCATCACCGGTCCACGCCAAACCACAGCTGGGGCACCTCTGGGTGGGATCCAGCTGCACTGTGGCTGTGTTACAGGCACTCGTCCCTCTTGTTCCTGCAGCAGGGATGCTAATGGGTCTGATAGTCCCCTAAAATCGCCTTTCACTCCAATAAATCCACTCTGGACACAAGTAGCAGCTGGTGGGTTAGGGCAGGGATGAAGGTGCATTGGTGGAGCAGGGACTTTGGGCAAAGGGGGGCAGGAATTATCTGATTGGAAACTTGCAAAGCTAAAAAAGCTCCTGGTGTTAGCCAGAGCTGGAAACCCCAGTGCTAGTGACACCCAGCAATGTCCCATCTGTGGATGCATGGCCACAGACGAGGCAGTAGTGCATTGCCACTTTGTCACTTGCTGTGAGATTTGGTCACTGAAAAGAGTTATTTAAAAATGACTTTGTAAATGGTCCTGAGAGATAAGAGCAAGCAGGGCTGCTTTGATCTCTTGTTTAAAAAAAAAAAAAAAGCCCTGATCAAACCATGTGTGATCCCATCCACAGAGCCACCCCCACCCCAGACACCCCTGCACACTGTGGCCCCAGTCCGGAGGAGGGAGGAGCTCACGTTTGAAGATGATGGTGACGACCTGATGGATGCACTGGGATTTGGCAGCGGCCCAAAAGGAGATGAGAAGCAGGGAAAGAAGGCAGAAGAGTAAGGGCAATGAAGAGGCAGTGGGAGTAAAGCAAGGGATGGCTTCTACATTGAGATGGTGCCACCATGCTGGGTGGGGGATGCTGGAGCTTCTGCCTGTGGGTCCCTGAAAGGGGCAAGAGCAGCCTTGTTTCGCAGAGAAGAGCCAGAGCACCCTGGCAAGGCTGTGTGATGATGAACAGCCCTGCCTCTCGGAGAAACCCATCTGCCACTGTGTCCCCAACAGAGAGGAGCTCCGGCCAGCCCGCTCCAAGCTGGACGAGTTGCTGGGACGAGGCTCCGTGGCCAAAATCCTGGAACAGCCAGGCACGGGAGAGTGCAGGGAATTCAAACTGGATAAGAAGTACCAAAAGCAGCCAGGTGAGCACAGCCAGGGACGCTGGGAAGGTCTGCAGAGGTGACAGCGTTGGCTTGGGAGAGCGAGATTGATTTCTAATGCCGTTGCAGGGGAAATACCCTTTCTGTAGTGGTGAGCAGGGTTGCTAATGGGCTCTCGGTCCGCGCTGGGGGGAAGGTGGCTAATGCAAAAGCATTGTACTCTGCCCTCGAGGCAGCCTGGGAGCATTTGTACAGTAGCCATAACTCAATTGCCTTTGGACGTGGGCTGATTCCCAGCAAAGAAGCTTTTCCCAGCCACACTGAGGAGGCACGTTACTCGCGGGTTTCCGGAGAAGGTGTTTCCAGCTGTGTTTTCCCAGAGACAGCAATCCCAGTGGGAATTGCAGGGGAGGAGGAGGAGGTGGGCTGGTGTCTTTGCAGCCGGCTGCTCCTCTGGGCCCTGACTCAAGGCTGCTTGTCTGAACAGAGAAGGAAGAGGGTTGGGACAAGGAGGATTTTGTCTTTGGAGCATACCAGCCCACGGTGGCCTCCACGCCCGAGGGCAGGCCGGCAAGGAGGCAGTCTGTGAGGTATTGTGCTCTGTGTGTGTCTGTAGCTCCAGCCACCAGCCACACTGCCCCTGCGGTGGAGCAGGCAGGGTCCCCAGGGTCCCCTCGCAGGCAGGGTCCCCTCGCAGGCAGGGTCCCCGGGGTCCCCTCACAGACAGGTATGTGACTGCTTCTCCTTGCAGCAGGTTTTCAGCCGAGAACAGCAGCGAACCGAAACCAGAGCCCCACTCCAAACCTCCTCCTCCAGCCAGCCGGAGCCCTGTGCGGGGCAGCAGGGCTGGAGGTGACTGGCTGGGCTTGAAAGATGAGGATTTTATGGATTCAGAGCCATCGTCTCCAGCGAAGGCCAGTCCCGCGGTGAGCTACCCCAGCCCTGCCACAGCCGGGCAGCCCGGCCCCGCCAGCCAGCTCCCGGCTGCAGAGGAGGCAGCGGCTAAACCCTACCCGCTGGAGGAGGAGAACTGGCTGAGCGCTGCCTTGTCTCGCAAGAAAGCCCAAGCACAGGCAAAGGCCCAGGAGAGAAATGCCAAGCCCTCGGAGGCCCCAGGTGAAGGGCTGGATCCCCGCTCTCCTGTCAGGTAAAGGCACGGTTCATGGCCGCAGTGCTCCTGTCTGCTCCACATGGATAGCTGTTCCAGCAGGACCTCTCAGAAACCCTCGGCTCAGATTTAAGAAATTAATTTTAAGCACTGTCTTGTCTCAGGTTGGGGTAATAACACGGGGCTTTCTCCCACTGATCCAGTCCTCGTCACACCTCTGGGCTCTCCTTCCAATTGTGGCCAAGATTGCACGCACTGCCCCGGGTCCCACAGAGCTGTCCTGGATCAGCACACCCCCATGAGCTCCCCCCGTGCTCCTTGTTCCTGCCTTTATTCCCCTTCATTCCTCCTAGTTCTGGGCAAACCACCTCCTCCGGTTGAGTTTACATGGACACAGGTTCAGACTTGTGCCGTTCGAATGAGACTCCGAAGTGAATTGCAGACAAACGGCCGCGTGTCGTGGGCAGGGGTGTGTTAGCTGGGGCTGCTGCTGCCTGGGGGAAGGGGGTGGATGCAGCAAGGAGGAGCACTGGTGATGGAGGTTTTTGCTCCTTCTGCAGTCAAAAGGCTGAATCCTGCCGCAGCTGAGTGGGATGGAGGCTTTCACCTGCGAGGCAGGAATGGGTGTTGTGGGAGAGGATCTTGTCTTTCATCGTCTCCTCAGCTCTCCCACATAGGATGCTTTTTGCTTGCAGCCAGCCAGCCGCCTCCACAGGAGCACCGCAGCAGGCAGCTGCTCTGCAGGACAAGGCAGCGAGCACAGACGGCTCCGGGTAAGGCCTCCTTCACCTTTCAGGCATCCTCCATGGGAGAGGTGTCCTGCAGAAAGCAGCCGCCTGTGTGAGATGGGGGAACGGGGAAGGCTGGTAGCCAGCAGTGATCGCTTTGATCTGGGACCTCTGTAACTGGGAGGGAAGACAGCTCTGAAGGATCGTCAGGCTGTTCCCTATTTGATCACAGTGGGACAGCTAAGCTTTAAACTTAAAGAAATGCCAAGCAGGATAATGTCTGTGTGCCTCTCCCTGAGCTGTGACACTGCTGTACATCACTCGTGTCTCTGTGCCCACGCAGGCAGCCGGTCCCCTGGCTCAGCACTGCGAAACGAGCCTCAGCTCACCCGTCGGAGTCTGCGAAGGGGGATCCCTCCAGAGACGCCAGTGCCGTGGGTGCGTTTCGTGTGATTGTACAATTTGGGCAGCAGTATGCAGAGAGGGTCCCCCTCCCCTCCAAAAAAAAAAAAAGAAAAAAAGGCAGGAGCCGCAGCATCGCCCTTGGCCATGTGAACACTGCCCAGGCTTTGACCAGCCATTGTCGGAGCGGGCTGCCAAGCTGCAGGATCCCGCCATCCCCATTTCGTGGCGTGGTGGGGACATCGTGCTGGGGCGCACTGAGCTCCGCAGTGCTGCCTTCGGGGTTTCAGAGGGCTGCAAGGGACTTGCTCTCTCTGAGCAATGGGTGGGTGTAAGTTCGTGCTATCCCTTCTCTCTCCCCCTTCCCTCCTGCTGCCCCCACACTCATCCCACTAGTGCTGTGTGCTGGGGGACCCCCTCCTGCCCTGGGCTGAGGCTGTGCACCAGTTCAGAGGCCGTTGAAAGTGGCTTAGGGGACCCAGCCTCCTCCCTAGGTGATGGAGATGGAGGAAGAACTGTGCTTTGCCCCCAGACTTACTCTGCAGAGCAGAGTCCCACCATTGTGCATGGGGTAGGGGTGCAGGTACGGACAAGCCTGTCTGACCCTCCATCCCCATCACCAGCCACCGGAGCGGAGCAGGACTCTTTTCGCTCTGCCCAGGAGACCCAGGCCCTCATCCTTCTGGGAGGGGACGGTTCCCATTGCATGTCTGAATCACGGGCTTGTTCAATTTTCAGTCCCCACAGCCTTGTTCCCAGGAGAGCAGGAGACGCAGGGCCCTGCCCCACTTGCTCAGGTAGGTCTGCTGGGCCTGTGCCCCCCAGAGATGGTGGGCACAGGCCGGTGCCTGTGCCTGATCACCATCAGGGCGGTGATTGTGAGCCCTCCCCTGCCGACTCGCCGTCATCCAACTCTGTCCGTGCTCCCTCGGCAGGAGGAAGGATGTGTCCTGCTTTTCATCTCTGGGAGCCCGTGTTCATGGAGGCAAAGTGTTTGGAGAGCCCCAAGTTGTATTTATCAGGCCAAAGCATGTGTGCTATGGATGCTTTGTAAATCATGTGCGTTTACAACCCTGCATTGCCTGAGCAGCATTTACATAGTTCCCCAGGCATATATATATTATGTTAATTAGACAGCAGAGCCTCTAGTTGGTAAAGGACTTTTTCTTCAGCTGGTTTTCCCCAGTATGGTGGTGAAGATGCTCTGAGATTGTTTCTAGACAACTGAAGGGGAATCAGAGCCTCTGACAGAGAGGGCAGCTCTTGCCTGGTCTTTGAAGCCTCCATTTCTCATCTAGCTGGGCCTCCTTGCCCTGCCCTCGTGGCAGGACACACGCTATCTCCCAGAGGACTGATGGTCTTATCCTCGAGTCTGTCCCCAGAGAAGGAAGAGCCCAGCATGCTTGTGTCTGGAGTAGGGGCTGCTTAGTGTCACCTGGGGAGAAGGGACCCAGGCCAGCAATGGGGTTGGGCTGGAGAAGGGTAGAGGAGGCACTGCAGTAGGCTGGGGATGGATCACCATTCCCAGGCTAGGAGGAGATGTTCTCCCCAGGCCTTTACCTCCCTGAGAGCATCCCCGTGTCTCCACAGGCTACCACACCCAGGGCATATCTCCAGGCTGCCCCACAGCTGCAGGTGAGGCATGTGCCTTCCTTTGGGGACTGATGGCAACAGCACAAAGCCACTGATCCTGAAGGACCTTCATCTTCTCTCTCCATCCCCATAGGCAGAGTCTGCAGCCCTGGGCTTGCTGCATGAGAGGAGGCTGGGGGCTCCTGCAGCCCAGCTCTGCGAGGATGCATCAGGCTGTCGGGCAGCGCTGCTCAGTGCCCAGGCTCGTGTGGCAGAGCTGGAGAGCCAGGTGAGTCCCATCGCCTGCTGGATGGGGGACCGTGGGTGACCCAGGGGGAGGAGAAGGGGCCATGTCCCCTCCAAATAGCATCAGAGTGACAGGGGAGAGAGGAGAAACCTCCCTCTCCAGAGATGCCTACGGCCACCAAGTGCTGCTGTGGGAGCTCTATCCCCAGGGCAGCACAAGGACCTTCTTCCTGGGTGCCCAGCAGGTCCGGACGCTGGAGCTGGAGCGAACACAGCACAAACTGTTGCTGGAGAGTCTCCAGCAGCGGCACCAGGAGGACCTGAATCTCCTCGAGAGCGCCCACAGGTACCAGGCTCTCGCCTGTGCTCCCATCCTCTGTCAGGTCCTCACGTACAGCCCTGCCCGTCTCCCCTGGGCTGGGAGTGCTGGGGCACTTCCCAAACCCATCCCTGGGGCGGGCAGGCACAGAGCCATGTTGATGTGGACCTGGTGGGGGCAGAGAGCAGTCCCATGTGCAAGCCAAGGTGGGGGTCCACTCTCACCAACACTGTCCCATGGGTGACAAGGAGGAGGGGCCAGTCCCGTTGCCAGCACGTCCCCAGCCAGGGCACCGCACTGGGCAGTAGCAGGAGGGTTCAGGGCTCGGACTGCAGAGTCTGCATGTTTCCCCATGCACGCAGCGACACCGACCTGCTCCTAAATCCCCGTGTACGCTTTGGGTGGAGGGTGCTGGGTATTGCCGTGAAAGCAACACTTCTTCCTTGCTGTGACCTCTCCGGGCAGGAGCCGGGTGAAGGTGGTGGAGGAGACCTACGGGCAGCGGGAGGAGAGGTTGCGGCGGGAGAAGGAGCAGCTGGCGGCTCAGCTCCTGTCGCAGAGCCAGGACGCGGAGCAGGCGCGGGCAGAGCTGCTGGCGCAGCACCAGCAGCACCTGGCCACACTGGAGCAGCAGAGCACGGTGGAGCTGGAGCGGCTGCGAGAGCTGCAGAGGTGAGAGCAGCACGAGCGGCACACGTCGGGCTGGTACCCCCGGTCTCGGCAAAGGAACCAGGGAACGGTTTGGGGACATGGTGAAAGGAGAAATCGGACTCCAGAAGCACTGGGTTGTGAGCAGCTTGGTGGCTTTTGGAATGGGGATTTGCTTTGTAGGTGGACACAAGGAGATCTGGCTGGAGACATCATTTCAGAGTGAATGCATTGTATTTTGAAAGATGTTGAAGCCAGTGTTTATCTCCCCCAAATCCCTTTTATTCAGGTCAGTGAGTCACTGATGTCCACACAGTTTGGGTCAATGAGAAATCAGTTTTTGGAAGAGAAGCCCATAACCCCCAAATGTAGTCCATCCCAAATGTGGATGCCTGTCGGTGGGATGCCCCACGACAGACCACCATGGCAGCTCAGCTCCTGGGACCTGGTTCTCAGCCCCACGACCAAGCCTCTTCCATGGTGCCTGTCACAGGGAACACTGGTTTGTAACAGCCCATGGTGGGCTCCTTCCCCGTGTCCCACAGGGTGTCTGTCCAGGAGATGCGCAAAGACCACGAAGAGCAGCTCCAGCGGCTGAAGCGGCTGAAAGATCAGGAGATCGATGCGGTGACCAGCGCCACTTCGCACACCAGGTACCGATGGCCAGCGTCGTATCCCCAAATTGGTCCCTGGCCGCAGTGTTCCCTGTCCTGTGGGGAACCAGCCTCGGACCATGGCAACAGGGGCCGTCTCCTCTCCCACCTGCTGCCTTCAGGGATGCTGAGCTGTTTAATATCCATCAGTACTCCCCTAAGCAGCAGCTACATCTTCCTCCTGCTCTGCTGTGACCCAGAGAGGTTTGGGGCAGGGCTGCCTGGCCTTTGGCCCACCACGCATCCCCCCTCCATCGCGGTGTGTCCCAGAGGGGTGACCCTCCCCTTGCTCCTCTCTGCAGGTCTCTGAACGGCGTCATCGAGCAGATGGAGAAGTTCTCCAGCGACCTGCATGACCTCTCGCACAAGGTGGAGGCCACACACCACACCACCTCCCAGGAGCTGGCCATGGGGGCACGGCAGCGGGACAAGCAGCTCAAGGGTATGTCTGCCGTTCCTCTGCACCAAAATGGCTGCGGGGTCCCCACCGGGGTTGGGGACACCCAGAAAACAGGGAGAAGTTGCTCCGAGTCAGGCAGAGGCTAGGAGCTGAGGCTGGCAAAGCGTTGCCTGCCTTGGTCACTGGACATCTCAGGGTCTCCCCTTTACAAAACAGTGTCCTGGGGATGTGCAGAAGGTGATGAGCACAAACGCATGCAGTTTTTCCGTGAATATGGTGGGGAAAGAGGGGGGCTTCCCACCTCATGCTGCTCATGGCCCTGCTGCTGCCTCTCCCCAGTGCTCCAGGACAGGCTGTCGCAGCAGCAGAGGGACATGGAGGAGGAGCGGAGCCGACTCCAGGAGGTGATCGCTAAAATGGAGGCCAGGCTGGGTGAGCAGACTCGGCTGCTGGAGCAGGTGAGCCCACGCTGTGTCCTCTGCCCAGGTCAGCCCTCTGGTCTGGGTATGGGGCGTATGGAGGTCCCTGGCCTGGAGCCTGTGAATGGCATCTGTCTCTCCTCTGTGTCCGAACCCAGGAGCGATGGAGGGCAGTGGCGGAGCAGTCCAAAGTGGAATCGCTGCAGCACTCGCTGGAGGAGCAGCAGCGAGTTATGACCCAGCAGCTCTCCATGGAGCGAGCAGAGCTGGAGAGGGCGAAGGTGAGGTGGGGCGGACATCTCCAGGCGCTTTTCACATGTCCCGTGAGCCTGACCAGGGCTGCACTGTAGTGTGTAGTGGAGGAAACAGCTGGGTGCTGGGCTGCAGCATCCTTCCTCTGCCCTCTGCCTCCTCAATCCCACACCCGGTCGCACGGTGAATCGCAATCAGACCAGCCCTCTGGCACGTGGATGCAAGAGGCTGCTGTGTGCGTGCATGATGCATGCTGGTTCTCGAGGAGCGCGGGGCCAGAGCTCTCCATGCAGGGTTCACACCAGGCGCCATGGACTTGAACCAGCCTTTAGATGCTGTGTGGGGTTTAGTGGCAGAGGTGGGTTAAAGGAGAAGAATCCTACGGCGAATGGGACTTACTGCTTTCTCTCTCCCTCTCTTGCGATTCTCTCCAGAGCGCTTTGCTGGAGGAGCAGAAGTCGGTGATGCAGAAGTGCTCGGAGGAGCGACGGAAGCTGGCGGCCGAGTGGGCTGAATTTCACACCCGGCAGCAGCTGAGCAAGGAGCGGATGGAGCGCGACATGGACCGAGCCCTGCAGATGGACTCCCAGAGAGAGGGCACCATCATGAGCCTGGCCAAGGTACCGCAGCGGAGCCCCTTCCCGTGGCCTCCAGCACCACCTGGCAGGCTCACGGATGGGTCCTGCCCACAGGGCAGACGTTCAGCGCTGCCTTCAGGTGTTTAAGACAGAGATGTCACTCGTCACTCGGGGTGGTGAGAGCCAGGCTGTTCCAGGAACAGCCTCCACTAGCCTGTTTTAGATGTTGACTGAAGCATCAGTCATCTCTGTCTCTCTGCTTTACCTGTGAGGAGTTTGGGCAGCCAGACCAGGTGCAGCCACCTCCGTTGTAAGTCTGGTGAGAGGAAACCCCCATGGTGGGTTAGGCAAAACCTCCCCGTGCCATGGGGATGTGTCTAGAGCCAGTTCTCCTCCCCCCTCAGGCTGTCCAGAGGGGATATGTGGCACAGACAGTGCAGCAGAGCTGCATTTTTAAGGGCTACCAGGTTGGAAAATAACCATTCAGGCTGAGTATTTGCACTGCTGACAAACTGCTGTGCCTTGAGCATGTTTTAGGGGGTGCAACATGGTGAGGGGCTCCATCCTTCCCAGGGAACGAGTGTGTGTGTGTGTCTGTACAATCCCAGCTCTGCCAGCCCTGGTCTCCAAGGGTGGGTGGCTGAGGGCCCTGCTTGAGTACCTGGTGCTGTTGCCCTGCACCCCAAACTGGCAAACACAAGAAGCTCAGCGAGGGCAGATCTCTCCCATCACTTGGGAAGACATGAGATAGTGTCCAGGACAGGGCATGTAATGCATCAGTTTCCCCCATGCCCATCCTAGGAGCAGGCAGAGCTGAAGATCCGGGGCCATGAGCTGAAAGCCAAGGAGGAGCAGCTGGCAAGGGACAGGGAGCTGCTGGATGAGGCCTGGCAGGAGCTGAGGCTGGAGAAGGAGAAGGTGAACGGGGCTGCGCTGCGCATCCGGCGGCGGGAGGAGGAGATTAAAAGCATGACCAAGGTAAGGGGAGCATCTGCGCTGCGATTCACAGCGGTACACAGGCCAGCAGCAAAGCTGGGGTTTCACACCCCTCCCAAAGTCGTGAATCCTAATCCTGTCCTGGGAGGGGAATAAGGGGATGCACAAAGGAGCCCTGCCCCAGGGCAGCGAGGGTCCCTGTCCCCAGCCTCCCCGCCTGCCCTGCCTTGCAGCTCTCGTCCCAGAAGTACGAGGAAGGGGAGCGAGCCCTGCAGGAGGCATGCAGGATGGAGTCCGAGCACCAGACCAGGCTGCAGGTCATGCAGCAGCACCTGGAGCAGCTGAAGCAGCAGGAACAGCGTCTGTACCAGGCAAATAGCCCCTCACCTTCCCTTCTCGGCCTGGGGCCACCATGCCAAGGGCCTGAACCTTTGCCAACAGCTTCTCTCTCTCCCTTTCTCCTGGGGATGGGGCAGGAGCGGCTGAGCATGGCTCACCAGAGGAGACAGCTCGAACAGCTACGCGAGGAGCTGCCCAACAACCCCGTGACGCTGCTGACCGCAGACCAGGACCTCGGTGCCCCTACAAAAGGCCTCTCCAGCGTGCTGTGTAAGGCTTCCTGCATGCTGCTGATGGGAAGGGACGTGCTGGGGGGCAGCTGCACTTGTATTCCACTTCTCAGGAGGCTTGGGATGTTCCTGGGAGCTGTTTTAGTTCCCCTGTATATAAACCTCAGATGTGAGTTGGCCGCCTCATCCTGTGAAGGAGCTCAGCAGAGCTCTCTGAGCCATGGCAGTGCCAGGAGGGGATAGAGGGGGCAGAAAGGGAGAGGCAGGTGGGTTAAAGCCCGTTTGCACTGGGAGGCTGGGGAGGACCCTGCTGCAGGGACATGCAAGCAGCAAAAAAAAGGATGCTCTGTTGTCCCTGTCTGCAGTTCCTGTCATGGCGTCGGCACCACACAGTCGGGCTTTTGTTCCAGACTTTCCGCCTCCCATCAGGATGCTCCCTCAGCACAGCCCGGGGGCTAGCAGGGAAACCCTGGCCGTGGCCGGCCCCACCGAGCTCTATGCCAAACTGCTGCTGCTGAAGCACAGGGCCCAGCAGGTGAGGTGGTGGGAGACTGGGGCTGGAAGGGGCTTCGAACCAGCTGGGTGGGAGCAGGGCTGGGTGAAGCCTGATTTGAGCCTGATAGCCACAGGGTGGGCTGTCTCCTAAGATCATTACTGAGCCGCTGGGCTGGGTGGGCTTGCAGAAGCCATGGGCACCTAGAGGAGTGATACCAGAGGCAAGGATGGGTGGATCCTCACAGCTTGTCTCAGGTTCATCAGTAATGTCCTTGGCTTGATGGGGTTGCCCCTCTCCTCACCCTGTCCCTGGATGGGAGAAGCCAGCTCTGCTGGACTCTGGCTTTGTGATGTCCCCATCCTCTCCCGTCAGCCCCCTGCTTCCCTGCTGGGTCCTTCCCCAGGCGGGGATGCTCTTTGAGTCTTCCTCTGTGCGTCTCGCTCGGAGTGTGAGGTTATGGGCTCTGGGATGGAGCCCATACACCCCAGGGGGTACCACGGATGGGTGCCTGCCCATGGCTCACTGCATGAAGGAGGGTTTGGGATACTTCCCTCGCTCATGAGCGACACCCTGGACTGTGACCCCATTTCTGTGGCACTCTCTGATATCCATCCCATCCATCCCTCTTCTCAGGACCATGATTTCTTAGAGGATGAGCAGTTCTTCCTGGAGACCCTGAAGAAAGCATCTTACAACACTTCATCTCTGTCAGACTGAGGAGGTGGCATCCCCGTGCACTACCCAAGGGATGGCTGTGTCCACCTCGCAGGAGGCTGCTGTGCCCTCCATGTGGGGGGTAGAAAACAAAAAATAAATAATCCCAGTTCTCAGCTAAGGAACTGTCCTTCTCGTTAAAAACAATCTCGGAGTGTTCAGAGTGTGAAGTCCATCCCCACGGGCTGTGAAGCCACAGTTTGTCTGGCCTCCATCCCTCCGGGCGAGTGCTACTGGCCACCCAGCGGGCACTGCTGGGAGGCAGTTGCCCTCGTGGGGGTGGATTCAGTCGGCCATGCTGCTGGCTCTTGGACAGGCAGCTGCGTGCAGCTGGGCTGTAACAACCAAAGACGTTAGGGGGGATCACGGAGGTTTGGCCGAGCTGCAAGGCTGAGCAAGGCAGAGCTGTCACGGTTCTGCCTTGGGGCTGTGCCGAGGTTCACCAGCACCCCAAGGATGTTCCACAGCTCACAGGCAACTCCAGCTTTTCCTTTTTGGGCCTTTTTCTGACGAAACCTGGCTGTTGTGCTGGGCTTCACCTCCCCTCCCTGCTGTCCCGGGGTGCCAGCAGGGCCACTCTCCTCCCTTCAGCGGGATCTGCCCTGGGGACAGAGGAGCAAGGGCGAAGATGGGGAGGGGCAGCCCGGCAAGCGGGAAGAGCCCGTCACTCTGGGGATGTGGGGACGTTTCTAGTCAGGCCCTGTGCGAGACAGCCCCGTTGCTATGGCAGCGGGGGGCCTTCCAAGCCCGGCCCTGCGCGGCGCAGACCCTGTCGCTATGGTAACGGGGGCCTTCCACTGAGGGCGGCGCACACCATGGCGGCGCCCTTGCTCAGCGCGGCGCTGTGCGGCGTCCGGGGCGGGCGGGCCTTCGGCACGGCCGGTGAGACACGGGCCGGGGAGCCCCGGTTCCCCGCGAGTGGGCAGTGCACGTCTGGAGGGGCGGGGGGGAGCTCTCGGACGCCTGGGTTCCCCAAGCGTGCCTGGCGGGGCCGGCTCGAGGAGGCGGGGGTGGCACCGGCCCGGCACCGCGCTCCCGCGCTCCGCCCGCCCCGGGCTCTCTCGGTCTCGTTTCTTGCTCTCTGTATAAAACGGGAACTCTCCGCTTCCAGCTGCGCTCTGCAAGCGGGCAGCCCCGCTGGGGCCGATGCCCAACGAGGATATTGACGTCAGCAACTTGGAAACGCTGGAAAAATACCGCAGTTTCACTCGCTACTTCAAGCTGGCGGAAAAGGAGAGCAGGAAGCCCCGCTGGTGGAGGACGTACCGGCAGCACACCAGTCCTCAGCCAGGTACTGCTGGAAGGAACGGTGCCATGCAGGGTTTTGCTGCTGAAGGTCGGGGAAGCTGTTGTTGGGGCCACGGGTTTGCCCCAAAACCTGCCCTGTAAAGAGCTGATGAGGTGCTTTGGCACGAGGTTGGCCCTTTTCTGATGTAGAAGTTTGTGAATGTCTTCAGGGGAAATGGATGGCAGTTTTCTGGAAGGAGGGAGGTTGGCCAGGACCTGCCAAAAGATGTGGAGCAGAGTAAAGAAGTGATTCCTTGGAACCCCAGTAGTATCAGAGAAAGCAGGCCAGGACCCAGAGCTTTAGACCTGCAGCAAATAATGCAGTTTGGCTGTTGTGCTGAGCAGCCGCAGAGACCAGACCTGCTTACCAGCTGGCAAACCTGTGGGTCTGGGAGTGCGATGAGTTGGGGAAGGAGGAGGGAGCAGAAGCGTGGAGGTGCAGAGGGAAGGCAGAGGTGGTAGAATCGACTCTCTGATGTCTTGAAGTTTGCGTCTCTTTCACACACTCTCTAACATTTTGCAGGGGTTTTGTGTTTGGGTATTTTGGGTATTCACATTTTTCACGTACGTGATTTTTTCACCCCTCTCTGAAGAGCCAAAGACCGACATCAGCCTGCCGCGTGATAAGCTGCTGCAGGCAAAGGAAATCAAGGAAAGAAAAAAGATCCTGAGGGCGAACCGCCAGAATGCTGAAATGGAAAGAGCAGCGCGGCTCCGGACTGGTCTGTGCCCCGCCACCTCTCCCTGCCCCGGCCGCTCTGCGTGCCCTGCTGCCTCCTGCAGCATTTCTCTCTCCTTGCAGTGCTGATTCCCCTTGACGAAGTCAGAGCGGAGTGGGAGAAGACCAGCGGCCCGTTCCACAAGCAGCGTGTGGCGGAGCACTGCGGGATATTTCGTGACTTGTTCAAGGGGGCCACATTCACCCCCTGGGTTACCTTGAGGGTGGAGTACAGCCAAGAAGACGAGCACCTCGTGCCGGTCTACTATGGGAACATGGTGACTCCGTCAGAGGTGTGTGAGGGGAGCTGGGAACAACCTCGACCCCGTGGGAAGCCTGTGTGTTTCTGTCAGGTGCTTCCAGTGGGCATTGTTCGTTCTGGGGGATTTCTTTTACAAGGGTATTTCCTCTGTGATGAAGGAAATATGTTTCTTGGACATGATAAGGACAGAGCTTTGCAATAGGATCGTTGTCTATCAGCAGGCTGATGTTTATTAACCCTCCAGGGGCTCTCCAAGTGGAGCTGGATTACTCGGTGGCATGGCTGTGCCCAGTCTGTGTTGCATCCTGGCCGTGCCCATGACAAGTTCATGTTCTTTGCCTTGAAAATTGTGACCTGGTCTTAATGGAACCTGTTGTTTGAGTGATTTACATTCCCCTTATGTTGCTCTTTTAGTCTTCCAGTCCCCCTGCAGTGTCATACGAGGCAGATAAAGGCTCCCTCTGGACTTTGTTGCTCACAAATCCAGGTGAGTAGCGAGTTCTTTAAAAAAACATGTTTAAACTGGGTTGTTTCACTCTGCTTTTGGTTAGCTCCTGTTTCTTTTGGCTGCACAGCCAGAGATGATGTGATATCTGCTAAGTAGGTACATATTACATATGCAGGGAAGATTGTAGCCTCCCCAGATCTCTAGCAGTTGAAAGATGGGACAGTGATGCAACAGGACCTGTGTCACAGCGTAGAGAAAACAACTCCCTGACTCCGGTCTTTTGTTTGCCCCCAAACTCCTCTCTCCCTTGGCATTCTGCCTGGGAGGTAGCTTAGCTGACTTTGTTTGCCCTGAGAAACCAAGGCACAGCAAAGTGAAGCAGCTGACCAAGAAGTCCTTTTAATCTTGGAATTACCTCTGTAGAGTTCTTTGCTCCTCATTTTAAGCTCAGTCTTATGAGAATTAGTTACTTTTCTGCTAGGAGAGGAATTCTGGGAGGTCTCGAGCTGCCCCCTCTGTTCAAAGCGGGTCTGGGCGTTCTCACTTTGGGGTTGATGCAAACACTAGGGTGTCCCTAAGTCACCTTTCTCTGTTGTGTGCGTTTGCAGATGGACATTTAAGAGAGACGGACTCGGAGTACCTCCATTGGCTGGTGTGAGTACTGCACATCAGAGCCGTGTGCTGCTTAGCTCGGGGAAAGCCCAGGTGGAGCGGGCAGAAACTCCTCCAACAGAGCTCGGGAATAAGCATTCGCTAAGGCAGTTCCGTGGCTTTCTCTGGTGCTCCTGCCATTAGCTTGTTTACCTCTGTGTTCTGGGTCCTGCTAAAGACGCAGTATTTCCAGGTGTTGCTGCTGTTTAGCATTCAAATCACTGGGTGTGTTTTTAATTCCAGTGAAATCAGCCTCTACTATCTGTTCACTTGTCAAACAGGGCATAAGTCATGTCAAAACATAGCACAGAGTGATTTGCAATCCTGGGTGAATCTGCTGGTCCTGATGGTGGGAAAATGAATGGATATATAGTGAAGTAAAGTTCTCTGTGTTCAGGACGAACATCCCAGGCAACGACATCAAGTCGGGTAAGGAGATCTGCCATTACTTGCCCCCCTTCCCTGCCATGGGAACTGGCTACCATCGCTTCATCTTCCTCCTCTTCAAGCAAGACTGCCCCATAGATTTCAGCGAGGATGTTCGGCCGATGCCATGGTAATTCAGGCTCTCACTGGGCAGTTTCACACTCGCTTGGCTTGGCTGTTATTGCTTGGTATGATCACATGCTTGTTACTGCTGTAGGAGAGCAGTTCCTTTTAATCTCCAGGGGCTGCTTTGAGTTTGTGTGTCACCTGAAGCCACAATCCCAGCCCCTCAAGCACTGCGGAGTCCTGCTGCTTTAAAACAGGCTGTTAAGGAAGTGGTTTGCCCTGCCTGGGGCAGAAGTGTGCACAGAGCTGGAGAAGCTGGGAGATTTTCTTTTGGTGACTTCCACCTCTGTTTTATAGACTCTGGGGTGATGTGGGGAAGTAGTTGCCTACCAGGGTGCTGCAGGAAAAGAGGTTCACCTCAGCTTTTGTGCTTCTGTCTTGTTTCCAGCCACAGCCTCAAGATGCGAACCTTTAGCACGTTTGACTTCTACAGAAAGCACGAGGATGCAATGACCCCGGCAGGGCTGGCGTTTTTCCAGTGTCAGTGGGACAGCTCCGTTACTTGGGTCTTCCATCAGCTTCTCAGTAAGAAACGCAGCGTGCAGGGGTGCTGGAGGGGGCTGGTTTGTGGGCTGGGACGTGGCCCTGCGGGTAACGCACAGGGTCAGTGAGCGAGCTGTGGCTGTAGGCTCTTGCTTGGTCCTGGCGCTTGTCTGGGATCTGTTACAGCACAGACTGGGTACTTACTGAGCCATCCTCCACCAAACTAACAGCAGTCTCAGGAAACAACCTCTAAAAGGCCGTTTTGTATGAGCATTTTAAAATAACACCGAGAGCGCCTTCACCAGGGCGTGCTGGACCAGCCCTGGTCCTGTGTGCGTGTGGGAGCCCTTGCTGGTGAAGGGGAGGGCCTGGGGTTTGCATCTGAGCCATCTTGCTGATGTTGTGCATCGCCCCTTTACAGATATGAGAGAGCCTGTGTTTGAATTCGTGCGGCCGCCCGTTTATCATCCTCCACAGTTAAAGTTCCCGCGCCACCAGCCTCTGAGGTACCTGGACAGATACCGAGACACCAAGGAGCCAACCTACGGCATTTACTAGGGAAATTTACTGGCTTCCTCTCCAGGCGCTCTGGTGTACGCTGGGATGCCGGCCAGGCGGATGGGGCTGCCGGCTTCCCTGCACTCACACAGTTGTGCAGCTGGGAGCTGCCTGCGCCTCTGGAGGGAGACGACAAAGTCTCAGCCCCTCGGCTTCCAGTTCCCCTGTGCTGGCAGTGCTGGGAAGTGTGCAGCTGAGGGCAACAGGCATTTGCAGTGCTGGCAGCTGTGTGGTCAAAAAGCTACTTAAAGAGGACGTTCATAGATGAGAGCAAATCCATGGCCAGGCTGAAATCTTGCTACTGATTCTGTAGCAGAGCTGATCAGTAAGGGTGGCAGGGTAGAGTCTCCCTAGAGATGCCCTGCCTTGCTTCTCTGCGAGGATCACAGTTCTCCTTTTGCCTGTTCATGGAACAAACAGAGCCAGGCCAGCCTGGATTTCCTCCTCTTACAGCGCTGCGGTTCAGGACTGTGTCAGCTTTTATTTGTGCAGCCCTCTTAAAGAGATGAGTCTGATTAAACACACTCTGAGCAATGCTGGCAGAGCTGTCTTTATTGGGAACAGCTTGGTATCCCGGCCAGCTGGTGCAGAGCTGGGGAGCTCTGCAGGGTGCAGGGGAGAAGGGCAGCCCTTCCCTTGGCCGGGGTCACTTTCCTCTCTTGGATGTTGTAGGGTGGGAAGAGTGCGGCTACGCAGGTGGTAAGCCTGCACAAGGTCAACGTTTGTGGAGCTGGCTTCTCCCAACAGCTGCCCAGGCACATGGACCTCGGTGTCCTTCCCTTCGCTCCCCGGACAGCACGTACCCAGTGTGGATAGGTGGAGCAAAAGCAGATCTGCAGAGCTGCCGGGGTTGGGGCAGATGCGTGGTGGTGGCCTGGCACTCTGCTGCTGCCAGTCGTGTGGAGAGACTCTGCTTTCTGCTGTGTTCTGCAGGGCTCTTTGTTATTTAAACCCCCAAATACCAACATGCTCTTGCTGTTCCAGGTGCCTGTTCCCAGCTCTGGTTCCCAGTAACTTTTTCTGAGGTTCCTCCCTTCCTCAGGAAATAAGAACCTCCAGCAAACAACGGAGATTGTGCAGAAATGCCTCCCCCCGCCATTGCTGAGGGCCGTTACCAGCTACGCCGGAGCTCCCAGAACTCTCCTCCCACCCCGAAGGGTTCTGGGGTCCGGTTGAAGCCGGGGTGAATGAGCTGGTGAGGTGACCACAGTGGGAGTGCAGGTGTCCTGCGGTTCCAGGCAGACACACAGCTCGTGTTACGCCCCTCTCTGAGCTTTGAATATTTAGTCAGAATTTGCAGATTCAGCCCAAAGAAATGTTTTCGGAGCTGAAGCTATGCTGGGACATGCAGGGAGTTGTGACAGATCCTGAGTCACCTCCTGAGTCCAGGGGTGGTCTGGGGGGTGGCTCTGAGCCTGCCTGTGATACAGAAACTGCTCTGACCCCCCAGCAGCCCGCTGGTGAGCGCCCCGGCTGCAGCACAGACCTCCTCCCCGCTTGTCCTCGCCTGCGCAGGTGAAAGCAAAGCCGTGCGTGGGGGGAGGCTGCAGAACCGTTGTAAACCGAGGCCGTCCTGCCAGCGTTCAGCTGCCTGGGAGTGTGTGCGCAAGCGATAGCGCGTCTGCGAGGGTAAGGAGATAAGGTTTGGACTGGAAGGTTGGGAGCTTTTCCTCCTGAAACTGAACTGTATGAAGACAAGGTGAAGGTATGCGGTGCACGGGCACCACAAACTGCCTCCGGGCAGAAGACTCCGCCTGCTGCCTGAGCAGGGACCGACTGCCCAGATGACATCTTGTGTTCTGGAGTATTGGTGTGCACGGGGTGTGCGCGGGGGCATGAGCAAACAGCAGGAGCTGTAGTTCAAAATGGAAAGATGCAAGGGTGGGATGTGGCCCTGGCCAGCTGCTGGCATGTGTCACAGCCCTTGTCGCTGCAGAGGGAGGTGACATGTGGCTGCAGCAGCGGTGGGTGCCCCTCTCTGCTCGTTCCCAGGCTGGCAGATGCCAGGAGCGCTGTACTGAGGTCTCTCTGCCAGGGAGGACTGCCATGCTCTGCTTGGGGACCCAGCCCTGGCAGAGGTGAGGATGCCAGGAAGTTCCCTCAAAGGGCAAAAAAGGAGTGAAATCAAATTATACGTCGTGTGTGTACCTGTGCAAACGCATTCAGGGAAATACACGTTGCTCTGAACCTTGTCAGCCTCTTGCGTGTGTCTCTCCATGCTGTCGCTGGTGTTTCATCCTCTCCAGGGCCTCCTGCTGTGCTTCGCAGCCCTCCCTGTCCCCGGGGGGGAGCAGCTCCAACCCTCCCCATTGTCTCCCCAGCGTGTGGCACAGCCAGCATGGCCAAGGGGGCACCCACTGGGTGTCTCTTTAAGAGCATGCCTGGCTCGGAGCCCTGACCCGCCTCTGGGCTCTCAGCGTCACCATCTCTTCCTCCTCTGCACAGCTGAGTTTCTATTTCCCTGGCTTCTTTCGCCAGCTTCTTTCCCCGATCACTGCGATCCCCGGCGCAGGCAGGATGGCATCAGCTGTCTCGCAGAAGCTGGAGGAGAAGCTGGTGTGCTCCATTTGCCTGGAGCTGTTCAGGGTGCCTGTGACTTTGCCCTGCGGGCACAACTTCTGCAAGCGCTGCATCAGCGACCACTGGCACAAGCAAGAGCAGGTGCCTGCCGGGGCCGAGAAGGGCTACACGTGCCCCGAGTGCCGCAGGGGCTTCCAGTGGCGCCCGGAGCTGGAGAAGAATGTCACCCTGTGCAGCGTGGTGGAGCTGGCGCGGGATGGCGAGGCGCGGGTCTCGGGCACAGAGAGGTGTGAGGTGGCTCACGCTGAGCTGTGCCCGCAGCACGGGCGCCCGCTGGAGCTGTACTGCAAGGACGAGCAGCAGTGCATCTGCTGCATCTGCACTGTCCGGCAGTGCCAGCGGCACCAGCGGGTGCTCTTCGAGGAGGAGCGCTCTAAAAAGCAGGTGGGGACGATGGGTGGCAGGACTGGGGTGACTGGGGGGGTGAGCAGGGGGTGTCGCGGCAGCTCGGGCATGGCACAACATCCACCTCCACTGTCCCGTGCCCTGCTGTGGAGATGTGATGTGCCTCCATGTGCCGAGCTGTGCCCAGCCTCAGCTGAACAGGGGGCTGGCGCGGGCTCCGGCGAGGGAGATGCCACCAGCGCCCGGCTGCTCCCCGAGAAACCGGGGGCTGTCGGGAGCAGCAGAGCGCTGGGTAAATCCAGCAGCCCAGATGAATGGTGCCATGTGTGTTTGTGACCCCCTGATCTAGAGGAAACAGCTAAAAAAAGGGTAGAAGACAGCACAGGGTTTCATTTCTCAGTGACCCTGGATGCAGCCTCTCTCCTTCCCAAGCCTTCTCCTTCCCTGCGAGCCTTGTCTTGCAGCCCTGAGAGGGCTCCCAGGGGCTGGGTGGGCAGCAGCGTGCTGCACCGCAGGATGTTGGTGCCTCCCTTCGCAGGGCCTTTTGAAAGAGTCCCTGGAAAAAGCCCAGGAGGAATCGGAGAGGATCGAGCGGGCGATGCAGGAGCTGGAGGAGCGAACACACAGGATCAAGGTAACGCTGCGGCTGCCTCCGTGCCGGGTGCATGAGTGGGAGCACACTGGCTCTCATGGCTCTTCCTCACCCAGGACTCCTCCGAGAAGCTCAGATCGGTGATTCTGAGCAAATTCACCTTCCTGAGGAAAGCCCTGGAGGATTTCCAGCGGTGCACGGTGGTCAGGATCGAGCAAGAGCAGGCGGCGGCGCTGGGGCACGTGGAGGAGGACTGGAGCCTCCTGAAGGACCGCCTGGACGTCCTCAGCCAGCACAGGGAGAGGGCTCAGCGCCTGCTGGCCTGCCCCGACCACAGGACCTTCCTCCAGGTACTGTCCCGGTGCTGTGTCCCTCCCCGCACCTGGGTGCTGCCGGTCCTGCGCCCTTTCAGTGAGGGCAGAGATGTGGTCAACCCCTTCTCCAGGGGGGACGCATCCTCAGCCCAGCTCAGGGATGTGATGGGGCTGCAGGGAAGAGCTGCTTTTGGGGGGGGGTGTCCCTGAAAAGTTGGGGGCTCGATGCTGGATCGGAATGGATGGTGCTGCCCGCAGGGCCATGGGCAGCATCTCCCACCCCCAAACTGCTCAGCAAGACTCCTCCACCGCCAGCAAAACACAAAGTCCTGTGCCACAGCCCCTCTGCTCCCTGCAGCCTAATGCTCCCCCTGCGACTGTCCCCTGACCCCGTGCACCAGCCGCAGCTAATGGCAGACATTTTGGGGATGCCCCCGTCACCCGCTGGGGAGACGTGGCATGTGCAGATGGGATTCGGAGCTGCCGACCCTCCCCAGGCTGGTGCATGGGTGTCTGTGTGTCTGTCTGCAGGAGTTCGCCCTGCTCCCGCCTCCGGAGAGCCCGGAGGCGCTGCTCCCCGTGGAGTTTGATGTGGACAGTGTGGTCAAGCCCATCGCTGAGATCCTCACCAGCATCTCCAGGCTCCTGCTGGAGGACCTGCCCAGCTCTGTCGCCCCCAAAGCTCCCGACCCCGTTGGTCACGGTAACCCTTCTGCTCGCAGGGCCACCCCGAAGGGCTCCAAGTCATCCTGAACCACAGCCTGGCCCGTGTCACAGTGCTGGGGACACACATCTGCTGTTCAGCAGATGGGTATCAATGGGGTGGGATGGGGTGGGTGGCTTCCCTGTGGCCCCCTCCTTGCTGGCAATGCCAAGCTGCGGTGGCATGTGCCCACTCCCAGGCTTGGATATGATGGGCTTCCTCCTCCTCCTCCTTCTCCCATCAAAGCCAGGAAGGAACAAGTTTTTGGGTGGCATCACTCAAAATGCCTGTCCTCATCCTCCACAGGCTCGGAACATCCCCAGCGACTGGTGGTGAAGGTGGTGGCCCCTCTCCCCGAGTGCCAGCTCCGAGCTGAGCTTCTGAAGGGTGAGAAGCACGTGGGGGCCTGGAGGGACAGCACCCCACTGGGGTCCCCAGCAGGCAGAGATTTCACCGAGCTGGGCTCTTCCCTGGGAGAAGGGTGGTCGTGGCTGCGAGGATAGGGCCTCCTTCCCTGGCTCTCCCAATCCTTCTCCCTAAATGTGGAGAAGGGTGGTGCAGGGCCGGGGCAGACAGGCTGGGGGACACTGCGTGGCTGGGAAAGGGCTTGTTAGGGGGATTAGCAGCACCAGGGAATGCTTTCCCGTGGAAACTGGGGCTGCCAGTGCCTGGCATTGGGTCAGTCGCTGCCCCGGATCTTGCCCCATCTCCATCCTCTCCTTTTTACCCGCCTCGGGCGTCTCGCCCGAGCAGGAGTGACGTGCCTGTTCCCGGCGACCCGTATTTAGACACAGCGCTTTCCCACAGGCAGGCAACATCAGCAGCTGGCAAGCGAGCACCCACAGGGATGGGGGGGGGGCTGCCCCAGCTGCCCTGCACGGCACAGCACCAGTCCGGACCCCTGCCCGCAGCGCCCTGCCTGCAGTCATTGCTCTCTGTCCAGGGATATGGCCCCAGCACTCCCAGCCGCAGTCCTTCATGTCCCCTTCCCTCCCTGGGCCCATCCCACTCCAACTCCTTAGGGATTTCCTCAACGGTCCTTTTCCAATCTCCTCCCTGTTGGGAAGAGGGCTGGATAAGTTTAGGGCACATTGGTTCTGTCACTCTTGCCAGAGATGCAATCGATGCCTATGGGACCTGTAAGGATTCCTTCCATCAGGCCCCACAAAACGTTCTCAGGGTTATTCATAGGAAAAAAAATGCTATTTATGGGCAGCAGGCATGAGCCCAATGTAGCTGGCCGGTCTGGGTTATTGTGGGAGTAAGGTGAGATGCTGGTGGCTGGCGAGTGCCCGCGGCAGGAGGAGTTATCACAGCCCGTGCAGAGGAGAGCAACTCCCCGCAATACCATATTTGCTCACTTAACGCCTGGTTTTCTCTCCCTCTCCCTACCCACGCTCATGGTTTTTGCTCTCAAAAACAAGCACATCTCTTCCAAAGTGACCATGGAGCCACTGCTGCTTGCTGGCTGTGGGCTGGGCTGTGCAAGCACTGTGCGAAGCATCGCATCTCGGTGCCTCGCCAGCTATTTCTGGGCTGTTTCCATTCCTTCTGGCAGGCAGGCGGGCAGGTATCGCATCTCAGCCTGCTCCCCTTCCCCTCCAAACATGCTACAACTTGTTCCCTTCGGTTTTGGGAGCCAGCGCTATGCAGTTTAAACCGCATCACCGCTGGGGGGGCTCACGCCAAGGGCGTAAAGGTCTGATGAAGCATTTCAGCTCCATCCATGCCGTTGCTCTTCCCAGACCACCGCAACCTGACCTTCGATCCCGACACAGCCAACAAGTACCTGGAGCTATCAAAAGGTAACCGGAAAGCCAAGCACGGCCCCAGCGCCGTCTGCGGGCAGCAGGAGCAGGGCCCTCGCTTCAAGCCCTGGCAGGTGCTGTGCACGCAGGGCTACGGCCATGGCCACCACTACTGGGAGGTGAAGATCTCCAGCCACTCCGTCATCCTGGGGGTGACCTACCGTGGTCTCCCCCGGGAGCAGCAGCAGGGCCACAAGTTCAACATCGGGCTGGATGGGGGCTCGTGGGGGCTGCAGGTGCGGGAGGATTGCTACCTGGCCTGGCACAAGGGCCAGGCGAAGAAAATCCAGGAGCAGCTGTATAAAAACCTGGGGGTCAGCCTGGATTACAGCAAGGGGCTCCTCTCCTTCTACGGCCTTGGGGAGAGGACGCGGCTCATCCACTCCTTCCACAATGTCTTCACCGAGCCCCTCTATCCCGTCTTTTGGCTGTGTGAGGGGCGAGCGGTGACGCTGTGCCGGAGGGACTGAGCCAGAGCCACTGCACTGCTCCATTAGCCAGGCTGGCAAGCCCCAGGCTGGTGCCGTAGCCGAGCTGCAGCCGGGGGCTGTCACGGAGCGAGTGGGACCCTGATGCCGAGGCAGAAGTGGGGTGCAGTGTTTTAACAAAAGCTGATGAAGACAGACATGCAAATTAACCCACTTCTGATTTGCATATGCAAATCTCACGCTGGTGACACAAGTTAGGGCAGGGAAAGGATGCAGGGCTAAGGGCCATGCCCTCACAGTGGGGATGAAGCCCACCGCCGCTGTGCGTGGGGACATGTGCGGATGCCTGTCCCTGCAGATGGGGCGACGGTGAGCGATAGGGAGGGTGCCAGAATTAGGTTTGTCCTCTTTCTCCCATCCAGGCCAAACCTCCCAAGCCTTGGGGGAGATTTGGGGTGAGGGGGACCCCAGAGGGGGGTGCTGCAGCCATGGGGTGCTGTGGAGCAATGCAGATGGAGCCCTGTGCTCCCCCAGCCCCACATCAGGCAGGTCCTGCTCCCCCAGCCCCTCCTGGTCCCTTCTTGTCGCTCTCGGATGTAGCAGAGCAACTGTTTGGGGTGCCACGCTGCAGTTGCTCTTTGTACAAAGCTGCTTTCCCCAATAAAGCTCTATTTTCCTACTGGTTTGACCATGGTGCTGATGGGAGCTGTGGGACCAAGCAGCACTGGCGGGGGGTGAGCTGGGTGCCCCTGCTCCCACACCTATCCCTGCAGGGCCCCATCCTGCCCCTCCAGGTCCTCGTGGCACTGGCAGCAGGGACCAGCCCCATGTAGTGACCAGCTCGCGGAAGAACTAGAAGGTGCTTTATTTACAGTAGCACTGCAATAAGGAAACCTGGTTTCCTATGGCTCTGCCCCAAGGTTGATCTGGAGCAGAAGAAAATCCAAAGCTTTGATTGAAGCTTTTCCAAGGGCGAGACCACAGGTCCAGCATCTCCCCCTGCCCCCGCGGGGATGCTGGTGAGGACTAACCGGGCAAACTGGGCACCGCCTTCAAAGGTGCTGAGGCCTTGCAGGCGAGCGCGTGGGGAATGAATCACATCAGCTTGCTTCCTTTGGGGAAAAAAGGCTTAAAAGGATCAATCCCCTTCTTCAAGGCAGATGCAATTTGTCTTGCCGTGCTTCCTCCTTCACTCTGCACCTCCTTGCTCCTCCCAGCCTGTCCTTGGGTGGGACCTTGGGCGGCATGGACCTGGGAACTTATCCAAACCAAAAAATTGTCTGTGTACGCTGCATGGGAGGTGTCCGGAGATCCCATCTTTACCAGGCAGATCCTCATATCGAAAGCACTTTGGTGTCTCCCCATTCCCATCCCTGCCTGGTGCACGCCAGCTCCTGCCAGGCCCCGGGGGAAGAGGGGACAAGGACTGAGCCAGGACCTGGGCGCTGCAGCCCTTTTTGGCCATGGGAATGGCTGACACGGGTCCATGGGCAGGAGGGCTGGCAGGAAAGCACCTG
Organism: Gymnogyps californianus; assembly: GCF_018139145.2. Classification (NCBI taxonomy): domain Eukaryota; kingdom Metazoa; phylum Chordata; class Aves; order Accipitriformes; family Cathartidae; genus Gymnogyps; species Gymnogyps californianus. Next base: position 8,198,490 of record NC_059489.1, on the reverse strand, counting down.
CGCCTCTGTACTGGGGGGGGGGGGCTCAGGACCCTCCATGTGGCCCCAGGCTGGGGAGCAGCTCCTGGGGGGCAGTGGGGTGGCAAAAGGTTCTGGGGCAGCAGATCCCAGGGGCAGGGGATGCTCGTGGGGGGCAGCAGACCCCTGGGAGGGGGGGACTGGAATGGGCTGGCAACAGCTTCCCTGGACAGGAGATCTGGGGGGGGGGGGTGCAGCAGCTACCCCTGGGGGCAGCAGAACCCTGGGAAGTGTCCAGTTCCCAGCGGGGCCGATCCTTCAGGAGGCAGTAGACCCTGGGTGGGAGGCAGTACATCCTCAGCAGGGTGGCATCCCCCGGGGGGGGGGGGGGGGGGCAGATCTCCCAGAAGGCAGCAGATGCCGGGGAGAGGGACCCAGATGCCCGGCGCGGGGAGCAGAACCCGGGGGTGAGACACCCACCCCACCCCCCCCCGGGGGGCGGGTGACTGGGGACCAGGTCCCGGGGGAGTGGGGGGGGGGGGTCAGGCCCCCCGGGAGGCAGCAGACCCCCAGAAACGGCGCGGAGCGGACTCCCGGCGCGGCAGCAGCAGCAGCAGCAGCAGCTCCCGGAGCGGGGAGGCGGAGCGGGCGGGCGGGGCGCGGCGGCCGCCCGCCTCCCACCGGGGCCGGGGCTGGGGCCGGGGCCGGGGCCGGGGCCGGGGCCGGGGCGGGCGGTGGGGCCGGCTGATCGGGGCGCTCAGGGATGGAGACCGCGCCCGGGAGCGCCCCGCCGCTCTCCGCCGCGGCGTTGCGGCTGGCGCTGGCTGCTCCGGGGCTGCCCGACGGCCCCTTCGGTTGCCCCATCTGCCTGGACGTCCTGAAGGACCCGGTGACGGTGCCGTGCGGGCACAACTTCTGCCAGGGCTGCCTGGGGGCGCTCCGCCAGCGGCCGGGCCCCCCGACGGCAGCGGCGGAGCGGGCGGGGCTGCCCGCTGCCCGCTCTGCCAGGAGCCCGTCCCCGCAGCCTTGCGGCTCCGCAAGAACCGCGCCCTCTGCGAGGTGCTGCCGCTGCTGGCGGCCGCCGCCGCCGCCGCCGCCGGTTCGTCCCCCCCGTCCCCAGCCGCCGGGTCCCCGATGGCACCGGGAGCCGAGGAGCAGGAGGATGCGGCGGGGGAGGAAGGAGCGGCGGTGCTGTGCGACGTGTGCCCGGCGGGGTCGCGGGTGGCGGCGGCGCGATCGTGCCTGGTCTGCCTGGCCTCCTTCTGCGGAGCTCACCTGGAGCCTCACCGCCGGGCCCCCGCCTTCCGCGCCCACCGCCTGGTAGCCCCGCTGCGGCGGCTGGAGGAGGGTCTCTGCCCCCGCCACCTCCAGCCCCTCGACGGCTTCTGCCGCGCCGAGCAAACCTGCGTCTGCGCCCGCTGCCGCGCCCACGAGCATCGCGCCCACGACGTGGTGCCCCTCGAGCGGGAGCGCGAGCACAAGGAGGTGCGTGGGGTGTAGGGGGGTGCGCGGAGGTGCCCACGCGGGGATAGACCCGGCAGGGGCTGGGCTGGGTGGGGAGGGATGGGGCAGGTTGGGTGGGGAGGGTGCTGCACCCGTATCCCCACACGGGACCTAACCCTGGCATGGGGGCGCCCGTATGGGGTGCAGTGCTGGCGGGGCATCTTGGGTGGGGTGAGGTGCGGCACCCCTGGGAGGGGTCCGTGCTGCACCCACGTCCCCACGGGGGACCTAATCCCCACGTGGGGGGTGTGCAGGTGTGGCACTGGTGGGACGCCCTGTGTGGGGCGGGTGCTGTAGCCCAGTCCCAACAGGGGACCCCACCCTGGCATAGAGGGACAGGGTGCTGTGCCATCAGGGCACCCTGTGGGGTGGGGACAGGACGGGCAGCCTGGGACAGGCATTAGGGCCAGAGCTGCTGCCAGCCAGCCCGTGGGGTTTGGTCGCACTGTGGGGCCGAACTCGCAATCCCCGTGGGTGTAGGGCTGGGGGCGAGGGCGCCTGGGACACCCCGCAGTGGCCGCCCCCGTGGTCACGGGGCACCCGTCTTCTCCGTCTCGTTCCCACAGCTTCGTCAAGGCAGTTTTTCTCCACGCGCTGGCAGCCTGCCCAGCTCCCGCTCCGCCAACCCTTTGTGTCCTGGCGTTTTGGCAGCGGGGTTTTTTCCGTCACTCCCATTCCCAGATGCAGCTGAGTCACCTCCCAAATTCGCACCCACGAGCCTCCCCGGGAGCCGGGGCTCCAAGTCTGGCACAATGCTGCCTTCCTGGGCACTGCTGCCTCGAGTGCGTGGGGCCTCTGCAGGGCTGCAGGCCGATGGGAGCCTGCGAGGCTCGCAGCGTGGTGGCATCCCCATGTTGGCATGGGGCATTTGGGGACCTTGGCGGGGTTTGTTTTTTCCGGGGGAGAGCCCAGGGGCTGCAGACATGTTGGCGGGGAGCACAGCGGCAGCCCCGAGCCAGCTCCCACTCCCTCGTGGGCTCTTGGGACTGCAGGAAAACCCTTTTGCCGGCATTATTAGTCATCAGGTGCCTTAAAATAGAAAGCGTGTGTGATCCCAGCCCTGAGGAGCTGTCTGGCCTCGGCAGGCGCTGCTTAACGTCGCCTGCACGGCCTCTGCGGCCGCTCTCTGCCACCGCCCTCATGCTGCGGGGTGGACGGGGAAAGCGCCTGTCCCCCCTCACTGGGCACGAGCGCCGCAGGGAGCTGGGGCTGGGGGCTGAGCATCGAGGCGGGGGAGCTGCCCCGGTTGGGGAGTGCAGTGCTCTCCTGGCTCCCAAGGGACCCGTCCTCGTGATGGGCAATGGCTGGTGCTAACAATAGCACGTCAGGAAACGCTGCATTCGGACGGTGCTTCCTTTGCAGCCATGCAGCACCCCGTGCTCCCGAGCTGGTTTGCTTTGCTCCTAACAAGAAATGTCCAGGGGACTCAGCGCTGCATTTCTGAGTGCTCCGGGTCTGCCTTTCAGCTTCCGCACCAGTCCCAGGTGGATTTTTCCCAGCCTTGGGATACACACTAGGAGCACATGGCTTAGCTGTGCTTGCTGCAATCGCAGCCCGATGGTTTTGCTTTCAAATTCCTATTTTGTTTGGTTTCCGCTGGGACCGGGGTGGGGAACATGGAGCTGGGCATGACCCTTTGCAGCCCGGCTGCTCCTTTAGTTTTCCAACCAAGTGAGAAGGGATGTTTGCAGGTTGGATGTTGCAGGGGAGGAAAACAACTCGCGATTCCCCTTGCACCCTTCACCCGAAGCCTGATAGCAAGGTCACGGTCAGAGAGGGGGCTGTGGGTTGAACTTAGGGAGAGGCAGGGTCCCCCGTGCCTCCCTGCCGCTGGGATCGGGGGCGCAGAGCTCAGCATTTGTCCTTCGTGTCCACAGGCCCAACAAGCCAAATTCCTCAGCGATGTGGAGAATGAGCTGGAGGAGCTGGCAGTCACCATAGCGCAGGGCAAGAAGATGGTGGAGCTCATTAAGGTGACTCTGTGATGGCTTCGCTCCGTTAGCGCAGCTCTGCTGGGCCAGGGAGCGGAGGCAAAGGGGCTGTGAGCTTCTGGGGCGCGTGGGGTGTAGAGGTGGTGCTCCCAGGGGAGCAAGTGCTCCATAAAATGCTGGTGACCCCGGTAAGGATCCCTGAGGATTCTTGCTCCTCATCTCTGCTAACCCTCACGGCATCTCTGGTTGTTTTCATTTGCAACCTGGAAGGAGGAACGGGGCAAGGACCGTGCCAGGGCACCCACTGGCTCTTGCACCTTCTCTCCCCAGGCTCACGGGGGTTTTGGTCCCCTTTGGCCCTTGTGCAAACACGTCACTTCACCGCCTGGGGACATGAGACGTGGTGGAGCAGTAAGCAGTCATGCCCAGCCAGGTCCCTTGACACCTGGGCTGTAAAGTGCTCTGAGCTATTGGGTGAAGGGGGTTACGGGGTGTCAGGGGGACCCTGCAGAGCTGAGAACTGGGTGCTGGGCAGGGGACAAGGGTGCTCTCCCGCACCCTCGCCTACGGGAGGTGACCCAACCCCTCTCTCCCTGCACTCAGGGCGCCGCCACGAAGGAGAGGGAAAGAGTCGAGAAGCTCTTTGCAGAAGCCTCTGAGGTCCTGGCGACCTTCCAGAAGGAGGTGACCGGTTTCATCGAGGACGGGGAGCGCTCCATGCTGGGGGAGGCCGAGGCCGATCTCCGCTGGAAGGAGGAGAGGCGAGCCAAGCTGGCCCAGTGCAAGCAAAACCTGGAGAACGTCCCCAGCACTGACACCATCTACTTCCTCCAGGTGCCTGGGTGGGATGGGGCAAGGAGAAGGAGCCGATAATGTTGTCTTTTGGCGTTTGTCCTGTTGCACGTGGAGCTGGGTGTCAGGAGCCCTGGGACGTGAGGGCTGCAGAGTCTCACTCCTGTTGGCACAGTCCTCTCCCCTCCCCACTCCCGGGGGGACCGGGCAGCCAAGACTTTCTCCTCCATCACCCCCACCTCCATCCTGGCCATGACTCAGGAGAAGCTGATGTGCTGCCCAGGCTGGGTACCTAGGTGTGGGGGGCAGAGAGCAAGAGGTTGGGGTGCCCCACTGCCCTCATCCAGCATCCTCCCCTCCCTGGCAGCCCAGCAAGAGGAGACCTTTTTGGGAGGAGATGCTGCTCCATGCGAGGTGGACATGGTGTGGGTCCAGGTTTGAAAGGGAGCGAAGAGAAGGCGCCAGGAACACGTGGCCAGGGAAGCGCTCTCCTCCCTTATGCAAGGCTGTCCTTGGGCCAAGTCCTGCGAGCTGCCAGTTCCCAAATCCTCCGGGGTAGGGTGGGGTTGCGGAACAAGAGACAACTTCGGCTTGTTTGAAACCTCCTGAAACTCCGTCTTTTTGGCTCAGGAATTTCAGGCCTTAAAAGTAGCCATGGAAGAAAACCTCTCCCCGGCTCTGAGCTTCCAGAACGAGCTGAACTTCACCAAATGCACCCAAGCCGTGGGCGCCATGAAGGATGTGCTGTCCGCTGCCTGCAAAAACCAGTGGGACCGCTTGCAGGGGAAAGGAATTGATGGGCTGAGTTTCCAGGAGATGGAAGAAGGTTTGTGTTCACCCAGCCCCTCTGCCCGGATGTCGCCCCATCACCCTCCATCCTCCTTGCGTAGGTGGGAGATGCCTGCAGGCTTGATGGCTCCTGCGAGCGCTGGCCCCTCTCCCTCCAGCTCTGGAAGCTGCCAGGCACGGTTGTGCTGCACGTTGCACAATCCCTGTCTGGGCTTACGCCTCCTCTTTGAGGTTTTATGAATTTTTCCACGGAGACTGGAGACTGGAGAAGCAACAAACAGCCTGGGAGTTAGGCAGGGCCCTGCGGGAGGGGGCAAGTGGCCAAAGTGGCCTCCCATGAAAGGGGACTCTTTCTTCCCAGGATAGATGATCCTCTTCATGGGACAGTCTGTGGTCTCCCAAACCTGCCAGGGTTAGAAAGTCACCGCAGCAGCTTTCTCCCGCGCTTTCTCGTTTAGCCTGAGCTCGCTCTCATTTTCTTGGATGCCCGTGGGAATTGCAGCTGGTTCCTTGCCCCCCCCCAGCCCATCTCCCTGGCGTGGCAAAGGTGGCATCTGTCCTTTCCTGTGTCTGAGCCGGCAGGGATGTGCAGGGGGAGCTGGGGACGCCGGCTGGGGCTCGGGGGCCGCAGCAGCTGGGTACCGTCAGGGTGTCGGGTGGGGGGCGATGCTCCGGTAACACCCTTGTTTGTGGCATCGGTTTCTTTGCTGATGGCAAACCCTTCTGTCCCTGTCTCTGCAGCGTTGGCCGAGTCCCGATTTCCAGACAAGTCGAACAATCCCGCCTGCTTGGAGAGCCGTGATTACTTCCTGAAATGTAAGTGAGGGACTTTTGCTGTGACAGTTGTTGCTAAGGTCCATCTTCCCTTTCCTCTCTCTCGGCTTGCTGGCTCCTTCCCGCATGCCCGGCCAGCACTGGTCCCAAGCCGACGGCTGGCAGGAGCGCTGCCGTCACCAGAGGAAATATTGCTCAGCTAACAAGGAAGCCTCCTTGCTTTCCTGACAACAGTCATAATCTGTTTAGGTGATATTTTTTTTCCTTTGTCTGTGGTTCTGCTGGACCAGCTGCCAGGGGGGCTGCAGGCGTACCGTGTAATTTCTGCTGCCTTCCAGCCCTTGACGAATTGGATCCTCCGTTAAATTAGATCAGAGTTTGTGCATCTGCCTTGTTCACCGCAGAGCAGTGGTCTGATGAGGTTCAGCTTCAGCGGCAGCAAGCAGAGGGATAATTCAGCGGCTGAGCAGAGACAGTGGGGCAGAAGGCGCTGAGGCTGGAGACTGCAGGGCTGGGCTTGGGCTCCAACACCCTGCGCGTACCTCCACAGCCTTACAGAGGATAAGGGGTCACCTACTGAGATGTCCGTAGGGGACAAGATCTGCCTCGGTGGCACCAGTGCAGCCTGCTGGGAGCCAGGCAGCAAAGCTTGGACTCAAGCGTGCTGTGCCGCTGCTGTAGGGTTTGGACACGCCATGGGTTCAGACCTGCAATGCAATCGGCAGTGATACGTGTCCAGGGCTGTTCCCGCTGGACATCCCTCTGTTCGGGCTCCAGCGGCAGTTCTCACCTGGCCCCACACGCTGGGGGCTGCCTCTGCTCCCGTGGGAGCCATAGGGCAGTGAGAGCCGACCACAGGGAGCAGTTGGTTTGTAGCCGTGATGTGCCTGGCTGTTCTCCTGTCTTCTTGGGGTCCCTCCCTGCTGTGTTTGTCTGTGGTTGCCTGAAACCCGCTTTTATATGGGATGTTCCTACTACCGCTCTGTCAGGTGGATTCTCCGATGTCTGGTATCACGGTTGAGCTCATCGAGCAGCCCCTCTGCTCTCTCCTCTGCCCGGTTATCTGTATTCATCCTGCTTATGGGAGTATCAACTCTTTCAGCCCCTTGTCCTCATCGGCTGAAATTGGCCGTGGGATTTAAAAGCAAGGGAACAGAGTGATGGTAGAAGTCAGAAAGGGTTGTGCTTATTGCCGAAGGCTGGAGCAGGGGATCAGAGCAGAGAGGGCTGGGGGGTTTCCTCCTGTTTCCCTCCTCATCCTCATGTCTCCTTCTTGCCCCACACAGTTGCCTTCATCATTGACCTGGACAGTGACACGGCTGACAAGTTCATCCAGTTGTTTGGCACCAAAGGGGCCAAGCGGGTGCTGTGTCCCATCCCCTACCCGGAGAGCCCGACCCGGTTTATCAACTGCGAGCAGGTGCTGGGTGTGAACCTCATGAACCGGGGCAACTACTACTGGGAGGTGGAGCTCATCGACGGCTGGGTCAGCATCGGCGTCATCGCTGAGGACTTCGACCCCCGGGAGTCCTACAACCGCGGACGCCTGGGTCGGAACGAGAAGTCCTGCTGCCTGCAGTGGAATGGACAGAACTACGTGGCCTGGTTTGGTGGCTTTGAGTCCGTCATCCAGCAGCCATTTTTCCACACAATCGGGGTCTTCCTGGAGTATTCGGAGAAGACCCTGACCTTCTACGGAGTCAAGGACTCCAAGATGACCTGCCTGCAGCAGCTCAAAGTCTCCCATTTTGCCAAGGGTCAGTTTGACCCATTCCAGAACAAGATCAACCACCAATTCGCCTCTCTTTTCTTGTGCAAGCTGAAACCAGCCTTCTTCCTGGAGAGTGTCGATGCCCACCTGCAGATCGGGCCACTGAAGAAAGATTGCGTTTCAGTGCTAAAGCGTAGGTAACTGCCCGGAGAGCGGGAGCACGGGAAGACCCAGAAAAGTCTCTCCTGCAGTGTATTGCTGCCGTCACGGCTTCTCTTTGGTAGCGTTGTATTTCTCTGTGGCAGCCCTCCCTCCTCGCTCTGTGCTGTTTGTCACCCAGGGGTGGATGAAGCCGTCCGGCGGGCAGAGCCGCGGGCTGGGAGCCAGGAGGGAGCTGGATCCGAGTGCCGGCTCTGCCGCTGGGCTGCTGAGCGAACTTGGGCGAGTCTCTGTGCTGCTCCCTACCCCTCAGTTTCCCTTTCTGGACATCAGGGACCGCGATACAGCCTTTCTTGGTAAAGCATATTGCTCAGGAGAAGTGCCACACAGATTAGAAGCTGTATCTTGGCCAGCTGCCAGGCTGCCCGGTCCCTCTCCTTAATATCTGCTCGCACTGCCCTGGCGACTTGCACAGACGCTCTGCTTTGTGCCTTATCTCGGTCTCTGTGTCACTGCTGCTTTTTTAAGTGCTGGCTCATCGACACCTTCCGCATGCTCCTTATGAAGTGCCTTTGAAGTAGCAAGCCCAGCATGGACCGGGTGAACCCCAAAGCAGATGCGGTCGCTTCCCCGGTGCCCGCATCACTGTCGTGCCTTGGTGTGGGTGAGCAGGGTGCTCCGGGGCGGGTGGGATGCAAAGGAGCCCAGCTGGGTGCAGGGGCGATGCTGCGGTGACGCAGTACCTCTCCTTGCAGGGCTGAGCACCCATCAGTGCTGCAAACGTGAAACGAGGATCTTTGCCCTCCCTCGCACTGCGGCCGGAGGGTATTTTGAACGCTGGTCTGTGGCCAGGCTCATTTGGGAAAAGCCGTGGTCCCGCGTGTGTTGGAGGCCCGTGGCCGTGGGGCTGTTCCCCACCACAGCCAAAAATCCCAGCTGGGAAGGGGGAGAAACCTCCTGCAGAGAAGCAGCAGTACCGTTCCTGCCTTGAGATGGCGAAGTGAGCAGCACAAAACAGTTTTGAGGATGTGCTTTTATTAAACACGTTCCTCGGGAACTGCTTAGCAAAGCTTTACAGTCAAATTTCCCTCCGTGTTTTTGATGACCCTACTATTTTAGGGGATTTTAATACTGTTAAACTCCCAACTCTTAAAGTACCCTGGGCACACTTGAGCTGTAAATGTATCCCTTAGCTTAGAGAGTTTTTTAAGTGACAAAGAGGTGCTGTGAGTATGTCCCAGGGGCAAATGGTCTGTTTTAGGGACAGCTGTGAGTGCATCGATAAAAGGTGCAGCATCAGTCAGTTATTAAATGACCCTTTCAACTCTGGCAATAAGTAACAATTAACAAAAAATACTCTCAAGAAAGCGTCCCGTCCAGGAAAGGTGGAAACTTGAGGCTGGGGCAAAAAATGCCAGTTCATGTGTCCTAAGGGAGCTTTTCCAGGAGAAAAATACAGAAATACCGCCTGTAAGGGCGGCACAGTGCAGCCCCTGTCTCAGCGCAGCGTGCCTTTCCACAAGTTTATTTTTAATGGGATTGGTTTGCTACCTACCTCCCGAAGCTTGCTTTATGGAATCGTAGTGCTGTGTAATATATACCTACAGAGAAAATACATTGGGTCAGGTTCTTCGCTGGCGTGAGTGAGTCAGTGATGACGCATCAACGGTCAACAGGGATGGAAAATGGCCCATTTAGCTAAATATATGAAATATATATATATATTCCCCAAAGGATAAGCTGGAAATCATAGTGGTATATTCAAGGGGAGCCAAGGGAAAAAACTGAACGTGAATAAAAAGGCAGCCACAAAGCCGAGAGGTTTAAAGTTAAAGCCACGTTTACATAAACACTGAGGCTTAAAGAGCTCCTTCACTGTAACTCGTTTGCCAGCGCTGCCAGTTCCTGCTGGCGTGGGAAGAGGTGCCGGTCCCCAGCAAACGGCCGCCGCTGTGGGCTCTCATTTGAGGGGCTGAAGGGTCTGAATGCAGCCGCCCCCTCCCCAGGGCAGGGCTGGGGAGTCGGTCTGGGAGGGGGACCGCTGGGATGTGTCTGCAAATCCCTTCTCCACCTCCTCCTCCGCATGCGGCGACTCCTAAAACGCCGCAGGCGGTGAGAAAAGGAGAGGTAGGGTTTTCAGAGTGAAATCTTCAGATGAAATCTTGGCCTTTTCCGGCCAGCGGGAATGCTGCCCAGACTTCTGTCCGGATGCGAATTCACTCCCCGTGTCCTGAGCTCCTACCTCAAAACCGCTTTGTTTGGCTCGCACCGGTCGCTCTCCTGCAAAACTCAGCCTTTGCACGAGATGTCAGCGGTGACACAGTGCAGGCATCGCTGCTGTTTTGCTAACGCCGGAGAGGACTTGGTATCAGAAATGCCTTACCAGATAAGAAAGGTAGAGACGTGCAACAGCCCGTGTGTGGTCACGTCCTGAGAGGAAGAGGAAGGTAACCTTGATCTCTGCTGCACGCCTGCAGGAAGAGATCTCACATGCAGGCTCCCATCTCAGCTCTATCTGGGCTCTAAATCTCATTTATTCAAGGCAAAACTCCCACCATTCGCAGCGAGGCGTTTTGCCAGAGTAAATACAGCGGATGTGGGCCTTTGCCCCATTTCGTTTTGCCGTAGGCGGATTGATTGCTCCGTGGGGAAACCCATGCTCCAGCCACGCATCCCTCCCTTCTCCGTGTTGCCCAAGGCACAGACGCAAGTCTCTGAACTCCTTCAGGGTTTGGGATGGTTTGGAGGGATCCTACGTCTTTCCCTTTCCGTCCTGTAACCACACGGGAGCAGCTCAGGAGGACACGTCTGGTGTTTGGGCTTTGGTTCTGGTTGTGCTGTTGCTTTTGCTTAATTCAGCTCTGCCCCGAGAGCTGGGATGCTGATACGCAGCTTTACGGAGGGTTTTGAGGGCTCCTGTAGATGCGATGCAGTTGAGAAGTGCTACCCAACCCTCTCCTTCCTGCTGCTTGCTTTTATCCTGGTTGGAAGCACTATAAATCCTTGTGGTTTGGGGCAGAAAGCAAATTCTGACCGATTTAAGACAGGAGCAATCCCCCTGGGGTGTTGGACCAGAGTTTGCTCTGTGTTGCCAATAATTTGGGGTGTAAACTGGAATGATTAGGAAACGTGCACTATGCCAGCTCTGATTTTGCTGGAAATGAAGGGCTAAATGCAGTGTGTGATGAGTTTAGATGGATAGATAGCACGTGGCAATTTAAACAGCCTTTCCGTGTTCCCTTGAGTTATTTCTGCTGTCACAGAGAGTTCCTCTTTTTAATTAGGATTTTTTAAATATAGTTACTGTGGAGTATTTTACAGTGTGTAAAAAAACTAACAGAATAATATAATGATGTTAGAGACTATGATTTGCCATTAAATATTATACAGACATTGCTCTGGGTTGTCTTTCCTTTAAATACCAAACCGTTAGAGTTGTCCCATTATCTCGTGTTTATTTTTCTGTGTCCTGTACATCTGGCGTAAAATAACACAGATTTTATTTTCCAAGTGTGTCTAAGGGAATTGTGCCAAATACACATTTTTATTGCTCAACTGGAAAAGGAGCGGAAGAATCCTAAAATCCAATAACAATATTGTCAGTCCTGGGCAATTCAAAACAATGAATTGTCTCAGTTCTCTTTTCTACCTCTGTCCTCAGCTTAGAAATAACAAAGATGAACAGATTAGGCACTTTTTCCTTAGTGTTTTCAGTTTTTAGAGTATAAATTTCCAAGGTTTTCTATGTGACAAGGAGGTCTAGAGCTTCCCACGCACACTGGCACTTACACCGGCACCTTTTTTAAATGAAGGCTGCGTTTCTTAATACCAAATGTCGGCTGGAGCTAGGAGAAAAACATTATTCGGCGAGTCTTAGTTTGTGCGAGGTGGCAATGCTTCAGCTGGGTGCTTTGGTGGAAGCCGAGTGGATGTTTGCTACTGACTTTAATAGGAGAGGAATCAGGACTGTTTGTTATAACCATTTCTGAAAAGGGAAACTTAGAGCTTATTGAAAAAGCGGATATGAAAAGCACAAACTTGCTCTTTTCTTGCCAAGAACCGTACAGATTATGTCACTGCATTTATTTAAATCTGGTTTCCATTATGTAGTTTTTCTGCTTTTTCCCCCGCACCCCATCTGGTTCTCAGGCACTCAGACAGGGCTGGGCTGCAAACCCTGCAGGGAAAAGCTCAAATCCATATAAAAGGATATAATTTAGGGTCATATATGCTCTTAATATATATTTATATATTATTGATATACAGTTGTCAGTGATTGATATGAGGAGCCCTTCAAAACAGTTGATTAGTTTTGCAGGGCTCCTATTTTTAATGAAATTACGCAATTGTTAATTTTTTAAGAGTTCCTCCCACATGCACACCTGGAGGCAGGAGATTAGACCCTTACTGTAGCTCTGCAAACGCTGCAGATATTTTCCTGCTCCCAGATTCCCTCCCTCCCGACAGACAGACACGGTCCGGACTTGTTTATAGGGCGACTAGTTACTCCTTCCAGTTTAACACTCTCCAATGTAAAGGGGTAATTTTAGGATGTGATTGATTCCAGCACGGAAAGCAGCCAATATCGGGCTCAAAAATCCATTTGCAAGTGTGTGAAACATGAAATGTGCATCAAACGTGAATTTAAAAAATGTTGGAAACGGAGCAAGCATCGTCGCTGTTTAAGGGGCTAAGCCTGATTTTATGTGCAGCACCATCACATACATGGGATGATTTTTATTCTGCTCTACCAAACATCTGAATTCTACCCATACCACCTACTGAAACTCCAAATTTGTCTCCATTTCACTTAATTCTGGGCTTTTCCCGGGGAGATCCTGCCAAATGGCATTAAAATCATTTGTGGTTGCATGGGATGTGCAAACAGCCCCTTCTCGGATGCAAAATTGGACAGCCTCCTAGGGAAAATGTTTTACCCGCTAGTGAGCCAGCCGGGAAATGTCTTCCGGATAAAAAATGAGGTGCAAACCGCAGCAAAATACAGCGTTTTAAAACAAAACGTCGATGTGACTGCCGTCGGGGTGCTCGGCGAACTCCCCCCCACGAAGTGCCGCTATGCCAGAGCGCCCTTACGAGGAGAAAAGCCAGAAAAACTGCTGCCAAGCTCAGGCGGGCTCTAAATAACTTGAATCATTTCGTTATATATGGTCAGCAGGACATGTAATGGGATGATTAATGGGTTTATAAACATGCTAGAGAGCTCTCCCAAGAAGGAGACCGGCTCTTCGGATTACCCCTACTCTTATGTATTCGAAAACTGAGGAAGCTTAATAAAACCTAAGCTGGATTGAGCTCAGTAAATTCGTATTGATTATAAATCATGGTGGGAGCAGGGGCCGGAGGATGCGGGTCTCCTCAGGGGTGGCCAGGCTGGGGAGAGCAGCTCCCAACAGGGGGTGGGCGCTGCCTCTGGGCTTGGAGGGGAGGGCGATGGAGGTTGTGAGTGAGGGTTGGGGACCCGGTTTTGGGCTGAGCGGGGTTGGAAGCACCCCTCAAACCGGGCAGTCGCCGGGGCGGCCGCCCCGGCGACTACAACTCCCAGCATGCACCACGCGGCCATTCCCTTCATGCCTCGCTCCCGCCCTGACGTCAAGAGCCCGTCTCCCGCGCAGGCGCAGAGTGGGCTCGACGCTGTGAGGAGGAGGTAGCGGCGGCGGCGGCGGCCATGGCCCTGAACAGGAACCACTCGGAGGGCGGCGGCGTCATCGTTAACAACAGCGAGAAGTGAGATGCCATCCCCTTCTCCCCTCTTCCGGCCGCGGTCGCCGGGGGATAGCGGGGAGCTGCCTTCCCTCCCCCCCCGCCTTCCTTCCCTCTCAGGGGGAGCGGTTGAGGGGGGGAGGGGTGCCGCGGGTCACGTGGTGCCGAGGGGCTCGGGGGGGTAAGGGGGGGATTAATTAACCCTCTCGGTGACGGCGTGGCTGGGCTCGTCCTCCCCTCTTCTTCCTACGGGGGTAGGGGCTGTACGTATCTCCCTACCCCTTGGCTTCCCCCGGGGGGAGCTCTGCTGGGCCTCAGCCGCGGGCCTGCCTCCCTCCACCGCTCCCCTCTGCAGCCTGCCTGCCCCGCTGCCTGCTGCTGGCTCTTACTGCTGTCCCCAGCCTCTCCCCCGAGTGCTCAGTGAGGGCTGGCAGAGCTCAGCCGGGTGATTCTGGCCTGGACCCGAGCCTCACCCCTCTCTCGCCACCCGGTGCTGCAGGAGAGCTCGGATGCTGCAGCTGCAGTGTGCCTCTGTTCGAGAGCTGCCCGCTTGGGAAGCGCCAGGCCGCCTGCCCGGTTTGGTTTGCTGGATTCCTTGCACACACACCCCCTCCGCGTGTTCGGGAAGGAGCAACAGTGTTGGGAAAAGGTGCTGGGATATAACCATGGAAACAGAAAGCCTCCACAGAGCTGCCTCTGTCTGCATGGCAATGGGCTGTCCTCACCCTCTGTGTCTGCCAGCGTGCTTCGGTTCTGACGTGGCAGTCACCTGCTTCTGGGACAAAGGAGTAGTTCATTCTTCAGGGCTTCTTTCCATGAGGCCAGTTAAACATTGGTATAGGAATTCTGCGCCTGACTTCCATTTGGGATGTGACCTTTAGAAGAATTTAGTAAGATCAACTCTGGGGCTTAAATTTGCGTTCACTGAAACAGACAACTGCAGCAGCTTAACGTGTTACTGTTCCCAGTTGTCAGCCTGCCTTGGATCAGGGGTTACCTCTCACGCAGCAGCCCGGGCTGCTTGTGGTGGTGGATTCAGCTGACAGCTGTAGCCTGAACAGAGCTGCTGGCCCCTGTGCCCTTCCGGAGCTTTTGCTGGAGGGACAAGTGCTTGAAGGCAGAAGGGAAAGGCGAGTGACTGAGGATGGTAACACATAAGCTGCCAAAGACAAAGGTGGTGGAGGTTTCTCCAGCTTTAGGGATTAGAGTCCCTAATGTGGATGCTGTTATGTTAATACAAGTTAGCTGCTGTGTCCATGCAAGGGTATTGCACTGATTTTAATCAGGTCAGTTTCTAATTGAGAATTAAGGAGTCAGTGCAGACAACACAGGTTAATGAGGTCTAGTGGCAAGAAAGGGGAGTTCCTCTTGTCCACGTTTTTGTGACAGAGATGCTTAAGCTGTCGTTAGACCTTCAACAGCCATTGCATAAGCCAGCCTGAGCAGTTCCTGCTTCAGTAGTCCTTCCTCTGTTGTGTTACTTGTGGTGAACCAAATTAGGGAACTCATCCAGCAGAAATGCAACACAACATATATATATATGTGTGTGTGTGTCTTGAGATCTTGATCAGTTCAATTGACTAGATTCCCTGCCTGGCTACGCAGACAGCAGTAGCTGTGCCAGCACACTGAGGAGGGAACAGAAGGCTGAGAACAAGCAGCCAGTACTACTTACGTTGTTACTGCCAACAAAAAAAAAAAAAAAAAAAAAAAAGCCAGACTGATTTTTGTCTGCCGAGCACGGGCCTGAGTTTAAAGGCAGTTTTGGTAGGTCAGTAAACTTACATGCATATTGCACTTCTGCCTTGAGCTGTAACACTGTAACACCGTGTCTCTTCTCTCATCTTGTTTGCAGTGTTTTGATGACCTATGATCACATAGAAATTACCTTCAGTGATATCGAACCTATGCCAGACGCCTTCAAAGGGACCAAGAAAGGGAGTGTTTTCTTGACTCCCTACCGAGTAAGTAGTAAAAGGCTTTATCTTGTGTAAGGAGATAAGGGCTCTTTGCAATTCTGTATTTAAATGTCCTCAGTGCATGAAAGTCAGGATAATCTACTACCCCTTGAAGTATGGCTCATCCTCTCCCTCTGGGGAGCATTATGAATTCGTTGCATATCCTATCTATTTGTCAAAAGATAATAAATCTGATTAGTTCTTATACAGGCAGCTGTTTAGTCCATCAGGCTTCTTCAAGATTGGAAATTAGCAGTGGTCTGGAAATGCTGAATGCAACAGCACAGCTACTAAATCATAGCTGTGTGGAGCAGCGAGTTCTCTGGAAGCTGGGAGGAGTATTCTCTGAGCACGGGTAGTTTTCCTGGAAGGCTTTGTTGCCTTGAGGCTTCAGTTTACCCTTGTGGCTGTTCTGTGTGGCTTTTGGCTTGCAGAACTGACGAGGAGCTTCAGATGTGGGAGGGAGTTTCAGTCCATCGAAAAGTCTCTTCGGATAATAAATTGGGGCTGTGTTTCCTGTTTGTTTTAAATACCCTTTGTAATGTTATTTTCTTTTCAGGTTATCTTCGTCTCGAAGGGAAAGGATGCTATGCAGTCTTTCATGATGCCCTTTTATTTGTTGAAAGATTGCGAGATTAAGCAGCCTGTCTTTGGAGCAAATTATATCAAGGGTACAGTGAAAGCAGAGGCAGGAGGTATGTATAGTACAGATGTATGTTCTGCATCTTAGTTCAACTACACAATTCATAGCAAAGTAAGTACCCGGTGTAACCGAAACTGGATACTGACCAAATGGATTTTTACAGTACTGCTAAAATGTGTTTCTTTCTTTGAAACTAGCAACTAAAAATATTCCCCTTATCTGCTCCCTGCAGAGTTACAGTGAACAGATCTGTTCTGCAACTGATCTCATTCCTGCCCTCTGTGCAAAATACTAAGTTCAGTCAGCCAAGTGATCTCACTGAGTCAACATCAGAGCAGAGTCAGCAAGAGTGAGGATGTCATTTTGCGTTGGTCAGTTGGGGTTACCTGTTAGTTCTGTGTCCAGGTCCTCCTATGCCAAAGGCTCGTGATCCTTTCTGGATCTGTTTGGGTTTTCAGGTGCAGATCTCCAGAGCGCTGTTCTCCATCATCAATTTCTTGTGCAATTCAAGGAAAGGCATGCTGTTACTATAGTGCATCTTAGCAGTAAAAAATGACACTTGGAAGAGAATGGACTGTCTTGAAATTAGGGAATCTTCAAGGGGTGGTTTCATATTATGTTCAGTTAGAAGGTTGTGGTAGACGTTTTCAAGAAGAACTTTTTCTTAATCACTGTTTTATGCTTCTCCTTTTTACCAAAGGCACATAGTTCAGTAAACTCTTTCATCCCCAGCTTGATTTAGTCTGTTAGTTGTGGCACTGAAATTACAGTGCAGTGCTTAGGAGACTTCAGTCTGTAATGCTGAAATCAGCATTGTAGCTTCTGTATGGGAGCAAAGTGGGACCATCCAGCGTGAGAGGAAGCCTGACCAGTAATGACAAACTCTGTAAACTGTGTGAAAGGCAAATGGCTTTAGCTAAATCTTGTGAATTTTCCCCAGAGGCCATCTCTCTTAATGAGGATGTTGCTTTAACAGCCATGAGAGTCTGGTTTAGCTCAAAAGGTTCTTTAATCTACATGTCCCTGTTTCAGCACTGACACAGCTTCTGCTTTGATGCATTGTTGGGAGTCTAGGCTGTGCATGTTTTTCTTTTTCAGTCTGTAATATGAGATGTCATTAATTTTATTTTTTTTTTATTATTATTATCCTGACTTGAAATATCTTCCATGGACTCTAGTGGATTTATGTGGACCATGGTTTTCATTAAGCTCTTTGCTTCACTGGGCACTCAAACTCCCAAACTAATTTATAGCTGACAGTTAGGTGTAGTTGCAAAGGCTTTTTAGCAAATAGGATTAACAAAATCCTTGTCTTCTGCACTAATCTTGTACAAAGCTAGAGCAAATCCAGCGCTTCTGATAGCTTGGTCTGTCAGCAGCCGGTGTGGTAACAGGCACAACTTTAGAAAGGTTTTGAAGGTCTCTCTCATTGATGTTTCTTCCTCAGGTGTCTCTTGACCTGAAAATACCCCAATGTGAATTTTTCTGATAATAGGGTAATTCTGCCACTCTGTCTGCATTTTTTTCTTGAATTTTTGGGATAAGCTCTTCAAAGAATTATATACAGGGCGTCTGTAGGTAAAGCATGGAAGCTAAATAGCATTGAAACAGCTTCTCCTTGCTTCTGAATTCTGTCTTTCCTCCCTGCAGGTGGCTGGGAAGGATCCGCCACGTTCAAGATGAGCTTTTCAGCTGGGGGCGCAATCGAGTTCGGGCAGCGTATGCTGCAGGTGGCTTCGCAAGGTATGGGAGTCTGGCGGTGTCTGCCGGATGGTTTTGTGGTTTCAGGAGGCTTTGCCTTCATCTCGCAGCAAGGG
This sequence comes from Gymnogyps californianus, assembly GCF_018139145.2. Taxonomy (NCBI): domain Eukaryota; kingdom Metazoa; phylum Chordata; class Aves; order Accipitriformes; family Cathartidae; genus Gymnogyps; species Gymnogyps californianus. The sequence continues at coordinate 8,180,734 of NC_059489.1, read as the reverse complement.
CAGGTTTAAGTTGCAACAGGTTGGATTCAAATCCGTGCGAGTTTCAGGCTGTATCTAGAACTTGCTTGCTTTAAAAAATACTTTTTTCACATCCAATGAGCAGCACATTTATTGGGATGGAGTTTGCTTGTTTTTCAGATAAGGACTCTTTAAGTTTGTTGGAGTTCTTGGCCTGCATTTCACGCAGGCTTAATGTTTTGATGAGGTCAACTTACCTTTACTTTTCCAGTCTCCAGAGGTGAAATACCCAACGGAGCTTACGGCTATTCCTACATGCCAAATGGATCCTATGCTTTCACACCAGCTGCAGCTAACGGGGGCTATCCGTACCCACCACCTCCTCCTGGTAAGTCTGGGAACTGAGGATGGAGATTATTCTAGTTAGCAAGAATTAAAATAGGTAGAAAGGGGAAGAAACACAAATTTTACGTAATCTTTTAAATTGGATCTGATGCCTTGTGCAACGTTAGTTTCTGAGCTTAGTTATATTTGCCTTTGGCTTGTTTTGGCTGCATGCTGTGACCCACCCAAAGGAGTTAAGTCTTTTGCTGTGTTATTTCCTTTCCTGACAGAGTTTTATCCTGGTCCTCCTGTGGTGGATGGAGACATGGGTTACATGCAGCTTCCACCCCCGCCGTACCCAGGGCCCATGGAACCCCCTGTCAGCGGTCCAGACCTGCCCGCCACTCCCGCAGGTAAGAAGCGTGTTCATGTGAATTAGCTCACCACGGTTTTGTTACCCGTGAAACAGACGTTGTTTCTTGTCTGTTATCTCTTGGGGAACTTGGAGTCAATTTAGAAGCCTCGCTTAGAAGTTAAAATTGTTTAGGAGAGGGATTAGGGAGCTCCCCTAATCTCCAGCCTTGTATATCCAGCTCAGTCTGGAGGCCAGCCTAATTCTTTCCAGGGTAGATACCATTAGTGGATATTTTGCAGCTGGATTTATTCTTGTTGTGACAGAAAAAATACAGTTTGTGATTATCCTGTTGTGGTAATCTTGCTCTGATAGATGAATGAAAAGAAATTGATGGTGAAATGTGTTTCTAGTCCATTTTAGTTAGCAGATGTGGCTTTGGTGATATTCACTCCCCCTTCCCCAGTTTCACTCTAACCTGATTACTTTTGCTTAAATGATACGGAACAGAGGAATAGATGATGGAAAGGAGCTGGGGAAATATCAGTCTTATTTTCACTCATTTGGGATTTATCAAAATGGTTTTGAACGTGGTCTTAAAAGGTCTGCATGTGGGGGGAAAAAACAAAGAGCTTTTGTGGTTGGACACAACCATAGATCTCTTGCAGGTAAGGATATTTGTCTGGATGAGGGTTTAACTTCTCGCTTTGGTTTGAATAAACAACCAATCATCTTTGAACTATTATTTGGAAAGTGGCACTGATCCAGGTGGTTGCACAAGATTTTTGTATTCTGCAGAAATCGAGGCTCTGGATTATCTTCATAAATTACCATCTTTAGAGCAGCTCAGGGGATTCATACTTTAAACTTGTGCTGATTTTTGTTTTGTCTTGTGTTTTCACTCCCAAGAAGGATGGTTTGTTGACTGCCTTTTTAAGGGGTATTGTCTGTATTCAGGCAGAACAACTGTTAGCATTTATTTGTTGGCGAACAGGCAAGTCCCAAGTGACATTTCCAAACTAAATCTTGGTCTGTTTCACTTTGGACTTCACAATCCTGTGGCAACTGGAAGAGATAATGCTCAGTTGTCGTGTTTGTTGTAGCTATTTTGCAACTCGAGCACTGGTCAAATAGTGCTCTATCAGTAACACTTGATGGCCAGGAATATGTGGAGTTTTTGTTTGATTCTAAAAGTTCTCTGTGTGTCACCAAATCTGTAACTTCTCTTTCTGTGACAGCTGAAGCGAAGGCTGCTGAAGCTGCTGCCAGTGCTTACTACAGCCCAGTCAACCCACATAACGTCTATATGCCCACGGTAAGTTCCTGTATCGTTCTGGGTTTGCGATGTGAGCCCAAGTGTGTATTTAGCAGTTCTTTTTCTCAGTGACACGGCAGAATTAGTCTGAATTGATTTGGGTGTTTTGGTTTTTTGAGTTTTGGGGTTTCTTTTTCCTAGCCATGAATTCATATTCTTCTATTGTCTTTATTTCAGGACCAGCCACCCCCTCCTCCGTACTTCCCACCAGAGGACAAGAAAAACCAATAAGCTAACACAGAACTTCTCCACAACTCATTGCTTTCTTACTTCCCATTTTGGCAGAATCTTGGGGCATGGTCCATAGCACTGAGGAGTAGAGCCTTCCCCCAAGGCGCATAGCTTTCATGGACTCTAGTGGTAGATATGTGCAGAGCAAGGGGAGAGATTTCAGCAGCCTGGCTTACCTCGTAGAGCTCTGAGGGTTTGCTGCCCTACCGCAGTATTCCCTTCTCCCTGCGCGCGGCATCGCTACAACTGGAGGTTCTCTTCATCTGTGATTTTCCCTTACGTCTGTTTCTTTTGATACTTAAATTATACCTCTTTAGAGTAAGCAACTGCTCCAAACAGGTAATTAATGTGCTCATAACATGGAAACAAGGCTCTTGGGGCGGGGGGGGAGGGGGTGTCTTGAATTTACCTTAGTGTGCAGCCAAGAGCATCTCTGGACACAGGGATGTGTGGGTATTCCTCTTAACCCGGGGTATCACATCCAACTTCTCCCTCTGCTACTGAGAAAGGGCTTCAAAGGGAACCTTTGGGATCTCAGAGAAAATAGATAGCTATTACATTTTTCAGATATCTATTAAACTTTCTTGGTTTTTTTAGCTAAGTCATTCCTGACAATCGTAGCAAATAATCTGGTAGCCCTCCAAATTTTCCTGCTGTGCACTGTGTATGATGTTGCTGATGAGCTTCCCTTCTTAAGAAAACATGCTACTCTTTACAGGGTTGAAGAATCTAACTATTATAGGGAACACTAATTTTCTGTTGTCTCTTTTTTCCAGTTAGATATGTGGGCTTGAGATCACCAAGTCCTGAATATTCTCTTTATAGTCTATAATGCACTTTTTTTTTTCTTGGCTGTAACACAAGTTACATTTTTTGGCCAGTGAAGCATCTTACTGCTGTGATTTAACTGGTGAATTAATAGCTAATGGGGAGAAAATAGTTGCTTTACTTCTGCCCTGGAAGCACTTGAGAGAATATGCAAAACATTGGAATAAGCTGTTAGGTACGACTGAGCTGCTCATTTGAATGTTGTTTAATGGTGTTAGTGTTCCTGGATCAGCTGTGAATTTACTTCTCAGTAACTTGAATGTGAGCTCCTTGGACTGAGGGTTCAAGTGTTTTCCTTCCGTACCATTGACTCATTGATCTCATTGGCAACGACTCTAGAATGCAGAACCTCTGCAGGACTGATCCGAATCCAGGGTGTAAAACTTTGCGTTGTACAAAGCTTTGCGCAAATCAGACTTTGCGGACAGCTGCGGGAGAGAAAAGCCTTCCCAGCAAGTGTGAAGAAAGATTGTGTGCTAGGAAACTGCTGAGACTTGCTGCATGCAGCCTGCTTGGAGAGAAAAAAGGTCCACCTCTTGTTTTCTTTTTGTTTGAGTCTAGCTGATTAATCAAATTGCTACTGTCTGTGCACTGACTTTTCTAGAATTGCTACTGCAGTGACGTAAAGAAATGGTTATTTTAAAAAAAAAAATATTTATTTTGAAAATGTTTGATTAATATATTAATGTGAAATGACTTTTGAATGCAGATTTGTTTTGCCAAGACTGTGAAGTAAAGAGAAATCAGCTCAAAACTTACGGTGTTTGTGCATTTGTGTGTGTGAGTGGGCAAACTTGGTGGTGACTTAGTAGCTTTGGATGGGGAGAGGGAGAATTAAACACCAAAATCACTTGGATTTTATTCTTGACTATTCATTGGTGACATTAGTCGCTTGGTTTCTCTTGACTGACGTTGTGAAATGAAAATAAGATGTTAAAATCTTGTAACAAACGCCCACTTTGCAATTCCTGTTGTAAACCGGTGAGGCGACTGCTTAACACTTTATCCAGATGTGTTACCCAGATGGTTTTTCCAGACCAGTTGTCCTTGTAAAAGTTGCAATGCATTGCTAGAAGTAGTAGTTGAGGGACGCAGCATAGTTGTTGCCTCTAAAATAAGTCTCTAATTAGAAGCAATCCATAATTTTATCTTTTTATTTTTTAAAGTGTGCTGAGATGCCTGGGTAGTTCTGCTCAGTTAGGTCTGAGCTCTCTAAGGTGGCGTGGTCCACCTGGTAGCTCTTCTCCCTGGAAAAGCAGGGAGCTGTTACTCTAGCAGCGTGAAGCGTTCCTCCTGGGTGTGCTCTGGCAGTGGTGCAAGAGCTGTTCCTCCCTACGTGTGCGCAGAGTTAGGGGTGTCCGTGTAGTTCGGCAGGGCAGGAGAGGAGGCGTTCCACGTGGGATCTGGCCCTGTGGTTGCTGAGATCGGCTGAGTCCCCCCGGTTTGCACTGATGTGTCAAACAGAAGTTATTGGAAGCTGCTCTACAGGTAACATCCAAACCTTGCTTGGCTTCATTCCTCTTCCCAGCTGCCACTAGCCGCCTTAATTCTCTTAACTCCCTGATCAACTGGGGTGGACATCTTCCAGGTTCTGCTCTCCTACATCACTTCTGGCTCTTGTGTCCTCCTACACGGCTGTTTTACTGCATTTTAAGGCTGGCTGAGCCACTTGGGTTTGTTTTCTGTAGCAAGAGGTGGGTGGAGAAGGGAAGCATTAAGAGAGAAAATGTTACAGCCCAGTAGGAACCTAAAAAATTCTGTTTTGTGAATTAAGTTACTTCAAACCGAGGACATCAGTCCAACTGTAAGATGCTGCAGAAACCTCTCTGTACTCTGTTCTGCTTTAAAATGGCTCCCTCCCAGTTACCCTCTACTCCCAGGCAGATAATCCTAGAAAACACAGATTGCGCAAAGTTTCCAGGTCTCTTGCCCAGCACCGCTTACTGTGCAGCTCTCATGGCAACAATCGGCACAAACCCATGAAGTTTGTGGTTTGTTTGTTTTTTTTTTTTTTTTTAAATCTTTCCTCACCTAAGTGTGCTTGAGAGAAGAAACACTTAGGCGCCTGCTCTGATGAGAACTTGGCTCCACGGTTCAAGCTGAGTGTCTCTCCCGCTAGTGCGGGCAAGTGGTAAGATCTGCAGGGAGACCATGAGGTTTGCTGCCTGGAAAAAGGAAAATATGTTGAGAGGATGAGTCAGGCTGGAATAAATGGAATATTCCTCTCCTCAGCATGGGTATTAGTGAGCTAAATCAGCGGCTTTTGAGCTGTGAGCTTTTTACAATGGTTTGTTGGTGAATGTCCCCGTTCCTCCAGGCTAGAGCTTGGCATAGTCTATGGGGAGGTGAGAAGAAGCAAGCCAGAGAGATTGATCATGCTCCTCTTGGTGTGTTAGGAGCATGCTGATGAGAAGTGAAGCGCATTTTGGGACTGCTGAAGCTGTGGGGCCAAAAGGCTGGGCAAGTCGCACAGTCGGCAAGGCTCACGCAGGTATTAGGTTGAGTGGAGCGGCACGATTCAGGAGGGTGCAGATTTTGGCCAGATAGTTGCCCGTGAGAATCCCTGCCTCGCTCGTTAAAACCTGAAAATCCAGATTTGGCTTAGATACTCAGCATTTGCTGCCATCTCCCTGATGGGAACCGGGAGCTGTGCTCTGCTTTGGAAAGGGCTTAGAGAGGGTGGAAGGGTCAGCCGGTCCTGCTGCCCACGTAGAAGATTTTAAATATTAAAGCAGGGAAGTGCAACTGAAAATCTGCCTCTGTTCTGGAAGCGGGTGGGAGTAGGGAGGAAATGTGTGCATTAATACATCTCCAGGTCTGGTCCCTGCTTGAATGATTAATCAGCTACACAGCAGAAAGGCTGTCCCGTGAAAGCTAGATCGGTACCATTAAATTCCAATATTTGGATGGCATTATACTATTGAAGAAAAAGAGGGGGCATGGGGAGCAGTTAGTGTTGGATCCAGCTAATCTTTTGGCATAAACAGATTTTCTACCACCATGTACAGTTCTGTCTCCTTGATGTGACTTAGGCTCTTCATTTGAGAAGTCGCTCACTCCACCTTGTGCCTGCTTCCCCGCTCTGAATACGCGGCTATTTCCCTCCTTCACGGGAGTGTGGTGTAACTAGGTATTTCTAAAGTGCTTTGAGAACTTATGCAAAAAACCGTTACTGCAGGAACTGCAGGTACTACTTACAGATTTCCTACTATTGGCCCTGAAATCTCGCTGATATCCCTGGGGGCTGGGGAAGGTCTTTACCCTGGAAGGACGGGGCATGTGTGTGCTTGCCCAGGATTGCTTCCAGCCAAAGGAAGAGACCGAGCCCTCCTCCTCCTCCAAAACATTCTGCCCAGGTTTTACCTTGAGCGCTCCCGCTTCATGCAACCTAAGACAAAAAAAAAAAATTAAATCATTATTTTGCATTAATTCCTTTCTAGCTGGGGGGATGCGCTGAGCGGTCATAGGGACCATGGATAAGCCAGCCTGGCCAGTGCCTGCCTGCCCCACTTGCGTGTGTGTCTCCATTCAGGGACCAGGAGGACTCCCCACTGCTCTCCGAGCTGTAGACGGTCAAATTGCATCTCTGCCGCGTGAGGGACACTGTGATTTATGAGCTATGGCTTGCAGCGCCGGCTCCCTTCGCAAGCGCTGCTGGAGGTGGCAGGAGGTGTGGGGCGAAGTTTGGACCCAGCTGTTCCGGGAGCGGGGCCAGCCCTCGCCGGTGAGCTGCTCGCGTTGGCCGATGCGGTCGCATCGCAGGCACCTCCAGCTGTACAGCTACCAGGTTGGTATTAGAAGATGGGTTTTGCTAAGACAGGCTGTGATCAAGAGGTGGTTTCAGGTTTAAAGCTGCATAAGTAAGCCCAACTGACAAATGTGGGGTTTTTTGTGGGTTGGTATGAAATGCCCGGATGTGCAGGGCAGAGATTTTTTTTTTTTTTTTTTAGGCAAGGGTTTTCTTTGCAGCCGTACTGGGTATTACTCACCCATCTGCTCTCCTGGGTGAGTCAGCTCAAAGAGCTGCCATCATGAGACTGAACTGGAAACCGGTATTTCAGCACCCTCCTTGCTCAAGGGCTGTCACTGTGCTGCCGAGACAGGCCACAACGGGATGTGAAGAGACCCACGTAACTGCGAGCAGGAGCGGGGACTCATACCTGCCGGCGGGGGCGGCTGGATCTCACACCTCAGGGTGCAAACGAACCGGGATCCATCTCCGCTGTGTCCTCCCAGCTGCCACTTCCTACACATTTCCTGCAGTCTCTGGATACTGGAGCAAAAGGTATCAGCTTGGACTCCATGTGCGAGCTCAGTTCAGCGAATCTCATCTTTCTAAACCTTTCCTTTCCCTTGCTCAAGTCCAGTCTCTCCTCCTTCTCCGTGTACTTTGCTCTGTAAGGGCTGGGCTCTGGCTGGAACACAGTCGCTCTCCCTGTGGCACGGATCGGCTGCGATAATATTCCGTGTTTTGGTGTGTCTGTCTGGGATCCGGGGGCGGTGTGGGGGGTTCAGCCCTGCAGCCTCCTCCCATCTTCCAAGCGTGCAGCTCCGTGGGGCTTGGTGGGCTCCTCAGGGGGCTTTGACATGCGTGTGGGAGTGGTGGCAGTGGAAAAGCAGGGAGGGACTGTTTTGGTGCTGAAGCTGGTCAATAATTTGATGTGTGTGCCCCAGGATAGGCACGAAGGTGCTTAATATGCACCATGGGGCATGCCTGGTACCCGGGTGTCAGCCCCACGTTTTTCCACTTTCACAAGCATCTACCCTGGTCCCTCCTCGGCTCACGCACGTGAGTGTCATGCACGTCCCTGCAGCGAGAGCAGCTGCTGCCCCAGCCCCGCGGTGAGGGGATAATAAATTCATCTCACCGGGAGAGGGAGGCAGATGAAATACTTGCTGCATACACGTAGCACGTGGCAGTGATGGAGAGAACATTTTAAAGCCGTCACGGGGTGCCCCAAGCCAAACGAATGGCATCCAGGTCAATACCTGAAGTTTGTGACCTCCTAAAGGACAAGGCAGGCTGCTGCCCGGGGGGGCTGTGCTCTCCCGATGCCTTGTGCCGCCGTGCGGGGAGCCAGACACAACGTTTGAACTGGGATGGTGTCCGGGCAGGTCAGCCCTGTGCTCTGGGTGCCAGGGGGATGGCAGGGAAGTCGGGCCAGGGTGGGCAGGACACGCTGTGCTTTCCCCTTTGGGACCCAGCCAGCTCCCTGGGGAGCTGGAGCAGCACCGAGCAGCAGCCAGCAGAGCTTGGCATCGCAGCGGCGTTTCCTCCGGAGGGGCTGGGGCTGGCCAGTGAAGCCCCCCCTGGGTGATCGGGGTGCTGACTGCCTCGTGGGCAGTGTGGCTGGAGTCATCCTCGCATGCCCCCGCTGTGGAGCTGGCACCCGTGCTCCCGTGCTCCCGCCCAGGGCTCCCCAGGGGAAAGGCAGCTTTCACAACTGCCCTGCCCCACGTGGGTGGCTGGAAGTCCCCTTTGCTCTTCCCAGAAGGATGCTGTTTGCCTTCTAAGATGTCCCAAATGGGGTGGGGGGTGCTGTGTGTCCCCCCTCTTCTTCCCAGATACCATTGCTTTTTGCTAGGTGCACTCAATGCGCTTGGGAGAGCCTGTGGAAGAAAAGATGCGGGGTTAGGGCAGAAATAACTGGAAGGCGCTGTAGTAGACAAGGAAGGGAACTGACTGACATCCCTCCTGGGTATGAAGTCACTGGTCCCAGAGCACACAGCACCCGGAGGTCCCCAGGGGGATGCCCCGGCCGGGCAGCCGTGAGGAGAGGGAGCAGGACTGTCCCTGATCTCATTTTGAAACTACCTTCCTCTCCTCCATGCTGTGCTTTCACTGTACGCCTTGCCAAACTCCGGCAGGCGCAGCCTGGTTTTGCAGAGTCATTGGACCCCGTGTTTAAAAGGAGAAGTGAGGGAGGGACATGTTGAAATCAATTTTTTGACTACTTGCCCGTTTCCAGCTGAGAGATTGAGATAAGGGCGAGGGCAGGCTGCGGCTCCAGGATTATCAAGCCAAGAGGTAGGGAGATAAACTGCTGTTAATGCTTGCGGAGGGTCCTTTCATACCAGCTTTTCCTTTAAAGGGAAGATACTCTTTAAAGAGGGCAATAATGCTTGTTCTTTGGAGATCTGTTTTCTCAGCAGCACCTATAACCCCGTGCATGAGTGAACTGCGGACTTTATTTATACCAGGGGCAGACTGTAACCCCACAGGAGTGTAGCCCTATAGCCTGTAAGGAAAAGGGTTTTCCTTTAGGATGAGTTGTTCTTGAAAGGAGGGGTTCACTCTATGTTGTGCATATATACGGTACGTACCCCTGGGTAGTTATTTTGGGCGGCAAATTGATGTTGTGGGGAGGGAGGGCTATTTTAGGGAATGCTGACCCACTCCCTTTGGAAAACAAAGTCTTTTTACAGCTCCTGACCTGGGGTGTCTAGGACGTTTTGCAAGGTCCTGGCTAGTTGTCTGCAGGTTTGGGGCATGGAGTTTATTGGGATTGTGTCTACTAACCAGAGATCTCTGCTAATTCTGGAGCTGCTTATAGGGCTTTTCTTATTGTTTCCTGGATGAGGAGTAATTTGAGGTCGAAATACGATGAGATATGTGAGCTCAGTGATTTTTGTCACCGGTATTTTGTGGCGCAGGTGGCTGCTGGTAAAACCTAGGGGAAAAAAGGATATTTGCTGTTATGAAATAGGATCACCCAATAACTCTCCCTTTGCACACACAGAGGCTCAAAACCATGCGAGCCCTGCACACAGACCTTCCGTAAGGACCGTGCTGGCCTCTGATGGGGCACGTGTGCTGCCTGCCCTGCCGGGCTGTGCCTGAGCATTTCCAGCTGGCATTGCAAACCAGCCCCGAGCAATGCAGTGACCAGCTGGGGAACTTTCAGGGAAAGTGCTTTTTAACAGACACTTCCACACGGAAGCTGAACTTTTCCTCTCTAAAACCTGCAAAACCCCAGCACGGCCACTGGCTCCTTGCTGAAGAATGATTGCCTGATGCTTAGCAACATTTATGGCTGCAGTGGATTTTATTTCTTTAGTGTTACAAGGAGAAGGGAGGTGGATTTGAGGATTAACTAAACTCTTAGCAGTTGTTCTCTGTGCTGGCTGAGGTAAAAGACATTTCTTTGACCCCTGTTATTTTTTGTTGGCAAAAAGCAGCAAAAGGTGTGAGCAGCTCAGGGATGCTGTGTTCGCGTCCTGCCTTTATCTCTGTGGTTGCTCTTTGCTAGGCCAGATTTGCTTTTGCAATCAAAGCTAAAAGCAAAAACGACAGCAATCACTTTCAAATGCCATGGTGCACTTTACATCTCTACTTCCCACTGACAACATTTTGCAGTGGAGCACAGCGCTGATGTCCCAGATCAATAAACGGCATTTGTGTGTGTCAAGGGAGAGGGATGCAGAAGAGAAATCAGCTCCTCTGCCGTGTCCCCATCCATCAGCAAGGGAGGAGATGCTTTTAAACTCTTTGCCCAAGGTGAAGCGAATGCTAGGCTGGTTGAAGTCAAGGCTGAGGCTGGCAGCGCTGGGCAAGCACCTCTGAGCATCTCTGCCAGGAAAGGGGACGGGCACCCTCATGAGGCGCGGGGCGAGGAGGCCGCTCCGCCGCCAATCTGGGGAGCACAGAGGAAGTGATGCTGAAGCCCAGTTCCTCGGGGCTGCTGCGCCGGTGCCTGGGGACAGTTACAAAAGAGCCCTCCTGACGTGGGACAGAGCAGAAGTGTAACGAGCAGCTTTTTTCAGACCTCAGGGGATGAGGCCGGATGATCGCTGTGAGAGCAGGGATGGATTTCAGCTTTTTGGTGTCTTGCTGTATCTCTGGATTTTTATTCCATAGGTTAGCTTGGCATCCCCCTGCTCCTGGCAACTCGCTGTGCGTGTGCTGTGCGGCCCCTTACAGCCCCGGTCCTGTGCTGGCTGACCTGAATAAAGAAAACCTGACCCCCACATCGACCCACTGCCAACACTGGCAGCTCTTTTTCCATCTCCTGGTCCCCCAACTTCAGGGAACCCCTTTTGCCAGTATAACCTGCTCTTTACGGGGTTTCAGGGCAAAGGGAAGTTGTGTCTCTCCTAAAGCAGCTAAAACAGTGCAGCCTGCCTTAATTAAAGGACTGGACGATTGCCAGGATGAAAGGGACTGGCTGCCTGCCTCCCCCCTGTCCTCTCACAGGGATGCTGCTGCCAGCATCCTCCTGCAGCTCTTCGCAGCCCTGGTTCGAGCCAGCGTGCTGTGGGGTAGCTCCATGCTATTGGAGTCCTCTCTTCGCAATGCCTCATATCGTAGTTAAGGGGACAAACTTTCCAGTGCAGTTTCCATGGTCGTGGTTTCCTGTTTGGATTAAGCAGAAATCCCTGACAGGCTACACAGCACCACCGAACCTGACGTGCAGCCTCTGCCCACTGCCTTGCATCTGAAGCATCTTGTTTACGGCTTCCAGGAGTGTCTGGGGGCCAGAAATAGGAAGGTTGGAAAGACAAAAACTCCCCTCGATGGAGAGTGCAGCATCAGCCGTGGTCACAGCCCTGCTTCACAGAGCCTGTGGCTCCTCAGCAGCCCCAGCAGTGACAGGCAAGTCCTCAGCACAGGCTGATGTCCTTCCCCGGGCTGTGGGTCCGTCTGCTGAGCAGCAAATGCTTGCGCAGCTCAACAGCCCCTCCAAACCTGAGCCCAAGGCTGCTCTTAGCTGTGCATGTAAGTACGTTAGACGTCCAGGAGCAAACCAGCTCTTCCCTTGGCCATCTCCTGCGGCTCTTCCTGATGCCCACCCGCGCCTTCCCCCCCGTTTACCATCAGCACAGGCGTTTCGATAGGGATCTTCGTGGGGAGGGCATTGCTGCCGGTCTGTGATAGGCAACTGCCTTGCGAGTTGCAATCAGATAAAGTGTTTACAAGAATGAAAGCTGACAGTAAAGCACAAGTTTTTAACTCCATTTCCTGCTGCTTTTTTTTCTCAGTAATCAGCTCTGCCTGGACAGCCCATTCAGGAAAAAGGCCGCGTGCCCTTTCCTGGTGCCGTCCCCGGCACATGCGCTAACTGCGTCAGTTCTCAGCCCAGCCTTGTCCAATGCGCCTGGGTGCCGCAGGGATTTCCCACCCTGCAGCTTTTGCACTGGGATTCAAATCCCCTCCATCCCCCGGGGCTGAAGATGACTTCTGCTTTCTTCAGGGTCCCTGTCTGCGCTCGCAGGGCACGATGGATCCCAAATACACATTGGAGCCCAGATCCTCCATGTTGCCCCCACTCATCTTCCCCACCACCCCCTTTCCCTGCTGGACTTTGCCTTCTCAGGACTATTTCTGTCCACTTGCTCCCAATTCCTTGCTCATAAATAATAGCAGGGACTGGATGTGACACCTTTTTTTTGCCCCCGTGCCGTCTGTGCCACGAAGTCCCCATTGCTGAGGGGCTGCCCGCACAGGACGGGGTGGTGGGAAGCAGGGCCGGGGCGCCTGCGTCCCCGTGCTGCTCTCGAAGGAGGCCTGCGCACGTTTCCGCTTGTTAAAATGGCCATGGCGTGATAAGGTCTGTGGTTTCCTTTGAGCATGCGAGTGAGGGGGAGAGGCGGCAGCGGCAGGCAGAGCTGCAGCCGCTCCCCTGCCCCGCGCTGAGCCTCCCCCCAAGATGGATGCTGCTGGCGAGACCCCCGTGGGGACCCTCCCCGGGGAGGAGAGCCCCGAGGTACGTGGCCTTGATTCTGGGGGGCTGGGGAGCATGTTTGGGGCTGGGGACAGTGTTTGGGGTGCGATGGCCCCAGGGAGGGGGTCGGGGTGGCTGTGCCCGGGAGACCCTGGGGTGCAGAGGTGGGTGCAGAGGTGGGTGCTGAGGCTGTAAAAGGGGAATGAGAGAAAAGGGACTGAGTCCATGTCCCGGCCGGGATGCTTTGCAAGGGTGAGCAAGGAGTGGGGGTGGGGATGTGGGGGTACCATACCCGTGCAAATGTGCACCCAAGGGCCGTGTACAGGTTCAGCTGCAGTTCTGTGCCGGCACTGAGGGTCCCCTCTTAGCTCGGCTACAGCTTCCCAGTGCCTCCCAGTCCCTCTGGGTTCCCTGCTGCCAGCAGATCTCCCAAAGCCTTGCTCTCGGCCAACTCAACCCAACCGACTTCCTCTGCAGTGGCCGGACAGACGGCGTCCCTACATCTGCCCCTGTGGAGATGGGACCCGCAGCTCTGCACGCCTCTGCCCCGCACTGCTGGGAGCATGCAGGCATGATCCCCCGTGCTGGGCTCCCGGGATGATCTGTCCTGGTGGTGTCCCCCCCCACCAGGGACTTGTCCTCCCTCCTAAGTGTCACTGTCTCTGCAGCCAAGCTGGCCTCCTGCACCGGTGACACTGCCGCAGCTAACAGGGTGGGAGGGATGCTGGTGGCTGTATCCGGACTTGGATTTAAGCACCGCTCCTGGATTTGAGCTGGGCTCTTGGCGTGGGGATTAGCAGCAGTAAACACATCCTGATGGCTCAGCTCAGCTTTAGCTTAACCAGTCCCGTGTGCATATGGGCGAGCACGAGGGTGGAAGAGTTGAATTTAGTCCAGATGGCCGGGGGATTATGCCAGCCCTAGATTTGCCATAAGCAAATGTTAATGTTCCAGCTCGGGGTTGTTTTGTTTTTTTCTATTAGGGGGATCCTAAGGTCATTTTGGGGCCTGGGCTGACCCACAGGTAGGGCTCGTCCGTCCATCTGTCCCCACCAGCCCTGGCTGAGCGGGGCACTGGGGCCGTGCTCGGCATACACCCCTCTCGGCACAGAAAGGGCCAAACTGGTTTCAAAAATTTCCATTATATTTTTTGGTGTCACCCCCTTGCACTCCCAGAGGCTCCAGCACCGGGAGCCCTAACGGAAGGCACAGGGGCACCGGTCCCCCTCCCTCGGGCTGCGTCACCCAGTGGCAAAGTCACCGTCACCCGGCCAGGCTCCACGGCAGGAACGAGTTGCTCAGCCGTGGTGGTGGCTGAATCCAGACCGTGGTTAGAGAAGCAGATGCAGGACGGGCTCAGCCTCGGCGTCGGGGGGGGGGGGGGAGCAGGGAGTGAGGACAGGCTGAGAGCTGGGGTTTGGAGGGAAAAGGGTATTTTCGGCAGAGGTGGTTTGATCTCCTGGCTGGACCCATGCGGAGCTGGGGTGAGTGGGAGGTGATGTTTGAGGCGGGGGACGATGGGGGCTGCATGGGCAGCAGGACCCCCTGGCCAGCCCTGGGGCTGAGCGCCACGGGAGCCGGGCTGTGCCTCGTTGCGTGGCACTGTTTTAACTTAATTGCCTTTTGGAAAGTAAATGCTATTGCTGGTCATCCTTCAAGTGGGGAATGGACCTTCAGCTCAACAATGAGCAATGCATCGTTGCAGCAGCACTCATTTTTCTTTCTGGCAAGGGCACTCAAGTCACGAATCCCGATGGCTTTTCGGCATCTCCTTGCCCATAGCTGCCTTGCCCAGCCTGCAGCTCCTCGCTGCGCTTTGGCCACCTGCCCTCTGCCTTGGCTGGTTTGCTCTCCAGCCTGGTCCTGCTGGGCCTGGCCGGGCCAGCGAGCAGCTCTGTGGGGCGAGAGGTGGCTGGCTGGCTTTTAAAGCCTCCTATGGGTCACCCCAAATTGCTGTTGCCATCCTTGCTGACCCCTCCTCGATTAACGGGGCTTGGGGGTGAAACCCCCGTGCTGCCCTGCCAGTGGGTGATGGAGGAAGTGGTTCCTCAGCCGTGGGGTGTCTGTGGGGTGTCACGGCATCCTTTGGGGCATCCCACCCTGATGGGCTGTGGGTGATGCCGCCCCATCCCAGATGCCCTGCCCTGCCTGGCCATAGTTTCCTCCTAAAACCACCCTCTACCACAAGACCTGACGGGAAATCTCTCTGCTTCTCTTCTTTCTCTAGATGGATCTGTCCCACAGGTTCTCCAAGAAAGAGGTACGAGTGTGGCCCCGCCATGGTCTCCCTTGGTGGCACTGGAGGGGGTGGCAGCGCTGCTGGGGCTTGGGGACATGGCTCAGCTCCTGAAGATGCTCCCCAGGGACAGCCAGTGGTGGCCGAGCAGAGCTGGATGCCAGGAGGGGGGTGGCAGGGACCGGCGGGGAGCTCGGGGATCTGGGTGGGATGAACACTCCACTAATCCTGGGGGATGCACGGAGCAAGTCCCTGCTGGCCTGGCCCAGCATGAGGTGTCGGCGCTCCCCCCGCAGCTGGCCCTGCTCTACGAGGAGGTCCTGTATACCATCCGGCACCGCCTGGGCAAGCCTGAGCACCACCACGTTGCCGATGCCCAAGAGCTCTACGCCTACGTGCAAAAGGTGGGTGCCCACCTCCCTGATGAGGTCCCCAAAACCTACCCCCTGACATGTCCATCCTCCCAGCTAAAGGGGATGGTGGGGAGCACTCGGAGGGAGTTTTTAACAAGCACTTTAAAAGACATAGCAGCAGCATCTAGCTGGAGGGCTGGGACAGCTTGCGGCTAGGAAATAATTAGCCTTGGGGATAAATATTTATCTTAAGCTCAGGATGGTGGGAAGAAGGCTCTCCCTCAAGAGCTTTCAGCTGGTCCCCAGCCCTTCTGCTGGGCTCTTTGCTCCTCTCCTCTCCCCTCGAGCTGCAGCTGGCTCCCAGGGAGCGGAGGGAAGCCCCTGGCTACTCTCCAGCCACCGTTAACAGGGCAGCATCCGTTACTGGCCCTGATATCTACACAGGCTTTTGGCATGGATGCGGAGGAGCACAGCGTCATCATGCAGCAGGTCAAGGAACTGGAGGTACGCGGCGAGACGGTGTCTCCCCAGTATGCTGCAGCCCGGGGGGGAGTCCCTGCATCGGGGTGGTGCTGGGGGGCTGCAGTGCCTCCCAGCCCCTGTGTTTGGGCTTTGGGCTATGGGGTGCCCTGGGCTGTACTGGGGGAGTCACCCAGGAGCTGTTTGCTGAACTGAGCGGCAGCTGATGGTGTGGTCCTGCTTGAGCCCCATCCTTCCTCACAGGCTTGGTAACACCCCCATTAATCATCATTTTTTTCATTCTTCCAGAGTCCAATTTTCTGCCTGAAAGCAACTGTGAAGGAAGCCAAGGGGATTTTGGGTAAAGACGTCAGCGGTAAGTGGAGATGGGTGGGTGTCCCATCGGAAAAGGGACAGCCGCTGCTCCCGACAGGGACTTTCATGCCTCTGCCCTCGCAGGGTTCAGCGACCCATACTGCCTGCTGGGCATCGAGGCCAAGAGCCAGGAACCAGCCCACCCCGACCACAAGAAGCGGATGAAGGCTGTGGTCAAAGACCTCATCCCCGAAGACCAGATCCATCGCACACAAGTCATAAGCCAGACCCTCAGCCCGGTGTGGGACGAGACATTTATCCTGTAATCTGCCACCCCTTGGCTTTGCTCGCTCATTGGGAGGCTGGAGGGTGGATGGGGGGGTTCACCACTCACCCCAACCAGGAGCTGGGGCTTTGCTGGGGAGATGCCTGCTGGGACTTGCCAGGCTTCTGGTCTGACCCATGCAGCAGGTCCAGGGAGGTGAAAAAGAAAAGCGTGGCAAAAATCCTTCCGTTGGGGCTCTCCTACCACTTCCCCAGGCTGTGCGGGGTGGTTTGGGGTCTCCCCCAGGGAGGAGCTGCCTGCCCGTAATCCCCAGCTGTCCTGCCTGCTTGCTGCCGGTCCCTCGGATGCTGCTCGAGTAACGGCATCCCGCTGGTGCCTTGCAGGGAGTTTGAAGATGTGGAGACGGCTAGCTTCCACCTGGACATGTGGTGAGCGGCAGCACCCCCCAGCCAACAACCCCGGCCCTGAGTGGGATCCTGCCTCCTGGGAGGGTCCCTGGGGTGGTCCTTCAACCTGCACCCTTTAAAAAGCCCCAGAAACCAGCTGGGGACCCCTTTCCCCATCCCTTTCTGCTGAAGCAGCGCACAGTGCAGCACGCGACCAGCGTGAGCAGAGAGAGCCCAGGCTGGCTTTGCCCAGGCGGGGCTGATCCTGAGCCCTGATTTTATTTATGGCAAGAAGCCGCGTGCCTGCAGATTTTGGCTGGACAGCTGGTTTTGGGGGTGGCCTCAGTCCCAACACATTCCTCCCCCAGCACCTTCCCTTCTCTGCCGTCATTGCAACTCCCTGAACTGTTTTGCAATTGCCTGAATTTCCTCCTTTTCCCCACGGTGGGTTTCGCTGCCTGCCCTCGCAGGGACTCGGACACGGTGGAGTCGGTGCGGCACAAGCTGGGGGAGCTGACGGACCTCCACGGCCTCAAACGGTTGGTGCTGGCATGGCCCTAATGGCTGCCGAGGACAGAGGGTTTGGAAAATGCTTATTTGCCTGCTGGATTTTAAAAATTGCCTTTGGAAGGAGGGAGGGAGGGTGGCAGGTCTGCATCGCCCATCTTCGCCCCAACCGCAGCTGGATTGTGGCTGCAGGAAACCTTTTCACCCCCTCCTTCGTTCATGCCTTTCAGGATCTTTAAAGATGCTCGCAAAGACAAAGGGCAGGATGATTTCCTGGGGAACGTGGTCCTTCGCCTGAAGGTGAGTGCCGCGGTGCATCCTCTCCTCCAAGTGACTCCCCAGGCGCTGGTTAAACCTCACGGGGTCCGGGCAGGATCCCAGCCCCGTTGCAGCACCAAATCGCTCAATGATTATACATCTTTTATTTTTAATCCAATACTAGAGTTATCCAATACAGCACCTTCCTGCCCCATTAATGCAGTGGGACCTAGTCCCTGAGTGGGATCCTTCCCCCGGGAAGGCTGCCCAGGGGTTCACCCTTGTCTCTGTGCGTGCAGGACCTGCACTGCTGGGATGACCAGTGGTACCAGCTGGAGCCACGGACGGAGACGTACCCCAACCGGGGACAGTGTCACCTGCAGTTCCTGCTGACTCACAAGAAGGTAAGAGGGGATGGGGAAGGGGGTCCCTTTCCATTGCCTTGGCAGGATGAGGCAGCTGCCTGTTCCTTGGGGCCTATCTTGGGGTCACAGATCCCTGCCCCACGACCAGAGGTGCCAGCACCAGGGTTTGCATGTGCTGGAAAACAAGCTCGACCTTCCCCTGAGCTCCATGCCAGCATGGGTGCCTTGCTCCTGATGCACCAGCACCCCTTGGCTCAGCTTCAGACAGGGCTCTCTGGCCCCACGCTTTTTGGGTTCCTGTGTCCCCACTCTGACTGCGTCCCTGCATGTTCCGGCAAGTTATGGTTATTGCTTCTATGCCTTGTCTCTTTTCAGAGGGCCACCACGAGCAGCCGGACACAGCCGAGCTACACCGTCCATCGCCACCTCCTGCAACAGCTGGTGTCCTATGAGATCCTTCAGCACCAGGTACCGAGGGGGAGAAGCAGCCCTCCAGCAGCCGGGCTGGGGTGAGGACTTCCTTTGGAGCCCGTCACGCCTGACACATTGCTGCCATGTGATGGGGAGGAGGGTCATGATGATGCCTGCCCGTGCCTGGCATCCTTACGGGGCACCCATCCCTCCCGTGGTCCTGCAAACACAGCCCACCCCGGTGCGTGTCCCCCCTCCTCGCTCACCCAGCTTGCTCCAGGACACGTCATCCCTCCTTTTGCATCCTCGCAGGCCGGCAGCATTGCCTGGGACGGGGAGCTGAGCAGGCATGCCAGCACTGTGCTGTACCTGCACGCCACACAGAAGGATCTCTCCGACTTCCACCAGGTCATGGCGTGAGTACCCCACGCCCGGGGAGCCACGATGCAGCATCGGGGGGGGCTCAAGGGCCCCGACGCCTTCCCTGGGGCCGTCTGACTGCAGCTGGTCTCTCCCATGAGCTCAGCGTGGCTGGTATTGCCCCCTGCCCTGAGCAGCACCAGGAGACCTGGGTCCTGCCCCTGCAAGCCCAGCTGTAGCCGTGGGTGGGGGAGCCCCACGCTGGCCCCTGGGTGCCCCCCAGCTCCCGGGGGCTCAGCCCAGCCTCTCCCTCCTCCCCAGGCAGTGGCTGGCGTACAGCAAGCTCTACCAGAGCCTCGAGTTCAACAGCAACTGCCTGCTCCACCAGATCACCAGCATCGAGTACCAGTGGGTGCAGGAGCGCCTGAGGCCAGAGCAGGTGAGGGGGCTCTGGAACCACACTCGGGGCAGAGACTGGGGAAACGTGCCCCATGCATCCAACCCTGAGCCTCTCCTCCTGGCTCCCAGGGCCATTTCCCTCCCTGTGTTCCAGGAAGGGCAGGAGCTTGTGGGGTACAGGGGTGTCGGGGCAGCTGGAGGGCATTTCTGGGGAGAACCAGCCATGGGGACCAGGACAACCCGTGGGTCAAGGAGCCCCTTTGCCCCGGGGGTTTGTTCCCCCTCTCCGCAGAGAACCCTTTGCACTGACATCCCCCTCCTCCATTGCTGCCATCAAGTCAATCACAACCCCCTGCAAAACTTAAATATGACCCAATTCCTACTTATCCCCACCCATTTTCCCAGGGCATCCCAGCACCCTGCTGAGACTCTGAATTTTTCATGCATAGCAATGAGGTTTAAAAACAAAGCTCAGTTCAGACCTTTCAGGGAGAAGTTACCCAAGGCATCAGGGGGTTTTCGCATCCCTGGAGCGGGCTAGAAAGGAACGGGAGCCATCAGCTCCCTCCGCCACGGTGCCGTGGTCCTGCCGGCATCTCTGTCTGCTGCTGAGGAGGACAATGCGCATTTCCTTCCTTCTCCCCAGAAAGCAGAGCTGGCTGAGTCCTTCCAGTCCTTGCTGACTTACGGGGTCTCCCTCGTCCGGAGGTACCGCATCATTTTCCCCCTCTCTGTCCCGAGGTCCACGGAGAGGCTCCAGTCCCTGCTCCGGTGAGTCGAGCACCGGTGCCAGCTGTGCATGGGGTCATATGGCTTGGCCACCGTGATGGACAAGCCTGTAAGCTTGAGCAAAAACCCGCATGAGCCCTTTCTGCCCGCTTCTAGGCTGCTGTGACACTTGTCCTGTCCTGTCCCTCATCCTGGGCCCCCCATGGGGGATGTTGTTGGGAGGGAAAGGTCTGTTTGGTTAGCGTCTCTGGGGGGAGAGGCGGTTGTTTCTGATGGGCTGGTGCTGGGTTTCACGCGAGGTTCTCGCTTTGCAGGGTCCTGGTCCAGATGTGCAAAATGAAAGCTTTCCACGAGCTGTGCACACTCAGCCCCGACCTCCCCCAGATGGTCTCCACGGCACTGAAGGTAGTGGGACCAGGGCTCTCACCCTCCCCAGCCCCAGGGAAGTGGGACCCTGCGGCTCTCCCTTCCCATCCATCCCCTGCCCAATGCCCACACCTCAGCAAAGCCACACGGACCACCATGGCGGGGGGAAATTACCCGCCCCTCTTCAACCTGGTGGTCCCAGCCTGTGGTTCCCACCACATGGAGCTGGGTCCTGATCAGACCCAGGGGGTGGGGAGAGTGAAGGGGGTGACAGAGCTGGCTCTGCTCCCCCTGCTTCCCTGCCGTCACACCAGGACTCCTCTCTTGCAGTCGGGCACGACGGAGTGGTTTCACATGAAGAAGCAGCACCTCAAGCCCATGGTGAAGGTCAGTTCCCATCTCTGCCTCTCTGACATTCTAAGAAGCAATGTGCTGGGCTTGGGGTGGGAGGCCCGAGGGTGTGGGAAGACAAGACTGAGACGAGGCTTCTCCAGCTTTCTGATACAGTCAAGGCATTTGGGTTTCCAGCTTAAAAATACCGTGAGCCATGTTACCTGTAGCATTGAAGCTTAAGGCCTTGGAGCAATGCTCAGGAGAACAGGAGGTGGTCCCCAGCCCAACCACGCAAGCACAGGGTCACAGTGGATGTTACTGACAACTTCTTGGTGCTCCTAATGTGGATCTAATAATAGATTGCTACCCCACGAGAACAAATCACAGAAATAAATCAGATCAGAATGGAGCCCAGCTCATCTCAAAATCACTGAGCATCCAAAACAAGCTGTTCCTTCCTTTGCAGAGCATGGAGGAGAATGGCAAAGCCTTGTCCAGACTTCTCCTGGAGGTGATAGGAGATCTTCAGCAGTGCCAGAAAATCTGGAATAAATTCTTCATCAAGTAGGTTTCGGAACTTGATCCCCCCTCATCCACCTTCCCTGGGGCCAAGAGCAACAGGGCACTTTGACGCCTCATTCCTTGGCTCTTGGGCTCCACAGATAGCATCTGTGGTCCCATCTCTGCCTCTTAGAGCTGTACTGTCCTCGCCCTTATGGCAAGGGCATGGCCTGGGAGGGTTTGCTGGGCTGGGGCTGGCAGGCTCCTGACTCCCCGTTTCTCTCTTGCAGCACCTTGAAGTTGAATCTCTTCTCCATCGCCTACCTGGAGCTGGAGAGCCTGGTGAGCAAGCCTGGGCTGCTCTGCGCTCGTGGGACTAAGGTCTAAAGCCAGGCTGAGGTTTTTGGCCAGCCTTCAGGTGGCAGCTGGTTGTTGCAAGCCTGGAAAGGGAGCAAGCCAAGGAAACTCTCCATCTTTCCTTGCGTGCCCATAAAGCGACTATCATCTGCTTACTTGACCCAATGAATCTCCTGAAATGCCACCCAAAAGGAGGAGGAGTCCCCTGAGCTGACCCTCACCCTGTGGCTCCAGAAAGCCCCTAGCAGACCAAGCCTTCCCGGCCGGACCCTCACTAACAGCTCTCCTCCCTTCCCTTGCTCACTGCCAGGTCGCGGAGCATGTCCAGGAGCAGCTGCGCGAGGTCGACAGCAGCATGTCCAAGCCCACGGCTGAGAGCCTTTTCCAGCTCTACATGAACCTGCAGGAGCTCTACCGGATGAAGGACTTCCTCCCAAAGAGGTATCCAACCCAGAGAGAGGGGAGATGCCGAAGCGAGGGAATGAGCAGTTAATTGAGAGGAACTCCAAATCCTTCCCATTCACCTACATCACTAATTACACACAAGGCAGACCAGGCTGTTGGTGTCTGGTGTCGATGTGAGCATCACCAGAAGGGTTTCAGGCTTGTCTCTGAGTGGGGTTGATGGAGACCTCAGCTTCCAGACAAGGGGAGGTTTCTGGTGCTATGTGCTGCCTTCGCCTCAGGGCAGTATGTGAGAGCAAGGAGGGGTGACGGCCCCATGCTGTTGCTGTGCGGGTGGAGAAGCTGGTGCCTTCATCCACAGGGACGGACCTCTGGCTCTGAGCAATCTCCACCAGTGGTTCAAGGAAGCTGTGCCCCAGTGGCTGCAGAAGACCTACACCATTGCGCTGGAGAGGGCACAGAGAGCCATCCAGATGGACCAGGTAACCCAGGGAGGAGAACATCTCCCTCTGTCCTTTGGGGACACTCCAGCTCCCTCCACACCTTGCTGCTGTGCCTGGCTCACAGCATTGAGACCACCACGTAGGTGCCTCTTGCAGCCCGGGAGCAGGCTGGTTCCTCTCCCAAATGCATAACAAAGGTTGTGGTCTCCTGGACCAGTTGATCCCACCTTGGCCCCACATCACATCCCCGTGCCCCTTCCCTTGCTGCTCTCTCGCAGCCTGGGTGAGCTGATGAGCCTGCATTTGGGCCATGCTGTGAGCATCCCCTTCGCTTCTGACCTTTAGGAAGAGGGGAGGGAAGGCAGCCATGGGGCCACGGGCTCCTCACCCCACTCTTCAATGTGGTCCAACAGCGCTGGGCTGGAGTATGATGGAGGACAGCCCGATACAGGAAGCTCGGGCTGCTCCATCCATCCTCATCTCCTCCACTCTCCAAAGTGACTGGGTGATGACAGTGGGGTATATGGAGCTGATGACAGGCCAGAGCCCCCAAAGTAAAGGAGCAGCTCTCCTGTCTGGGATGGCTTCTTTCCGTACAAGCTAAGTTGCATTTACTTTCTCTGACCTCTCAGCTGACGCCCTTTGGGGAGCACAACAAGCACAGCACATCCACCGTTGACCTGTCCACCTGCTACGCCCAGATTGTGAAGACCTGGCAGCAGCTCGACTGGCCGGACCCCGAGGAAGCCTTCATGATCATGGTGAAGCTCGTGGAGGTTTGTACACTGGGCCCTGCCGGCAGATGCCATGCTCACGGGCATCAGCAGCCGGAGTTTCCTCTCCTGCTCTTGGACACGTGTCTCCATGAATGGGGCCAGTGTCCCACGCCGATGTGGCGGGGTCCCCTGGCCCTGCAGTGGTACCTGTGGTGCCCAGCTCAGTCCCCTTGGCTTCTTCACTATCCTGCAGGACATGTGCAAAATCGCGCTGATGTACTGCCGGCTCATCAAGGAGAGGGCTGAGGCTCTGTCGCTGAGTGAGCAGAACGAGGGTGAAGCGGCCAACAGGGTTGGTATCGGGGCAGGGTCCACGCTTAGGGAGAGGCAGGATTTGGCCGTGGTTTTGGGGCAGAGAGGGAGATGCGCTGCTGAGCACCCAACTGACATCCCGGCTTTGGGTTTCATGGGCAACAGTGGGCCCCCAATAGCCGTAATCCTAGAAAATCATGAGGGAAATGGTGTAAGCAGGGGGATGGGGATGGAGTCAGCAGGGGATGCATCAGGGGGTGTGGGACACTCTGAAGCAGACCCACCTCCCCCAGCTCTGCATCGTGGTGAACAACATCAAGCAGCTGCGGCTGCTGATCCTGAAGCTGCCGTCGCAGCTGGACTGGGCGCAGCTGGAGCAGCGCACGGGGGCCATCATCGACCGGCAGCAGATCCAGCACACGCTGCACAACCAGCTTGACAGCACCGTCTCCTGCCTGGACCACGAGGTCCGGGATGTGGTGCAAGCCCTGGCCACCAAGGTGACCACCTGCCACTGACCCCCTTGCCCCTTGCCTAGCCCAAAGCGGGAAGGTTTCACCTAAGGGGGCCTGGAGCCCACAGTGCTCCTGGGATGGAGACAAGGTGGACCTGGGCATGAAGAAGCTGGTGCAGAGGGCAAATGCCAATGCCTCCATGCATTGCTCCCCGGCAGCTGGAAAAGGGCATCGCCAGACACATCCAGGAGCTCTCGTCTTCCAACGACACCCGGGAGCCTGAGGACGTAAGTACCTGGCCTGGCCCCTTCTGGCCCATCTTTTTCAGGTAGTTGTGAGTAACCCTTGCTTGCTTGGTGGAGGCCCCCATCACCCTTCCCCACCTCTCCCTGCCCCACGCCTGGGGCATGGGACACACCAGCGATGGGGCCCAGTCCTCCATACGCTTCATTTGATGCCTGTGTTGGCAGCAGGACTGGACATAGCCTGCCCATGTCCTCACTGTGGGAGGGAGCCCCTCCGGACCCCCCCCGCCCTGCTAGCTCTGGCCAGCAGCACTCTGCCTCTCTCCCCGCTGTGCCCTGCTGGATACAGCCCCCTCGTGCCCTCCCCAATGCCCCTCTCCTCTCGCTGCAGTCCATCATCCCACTCATGAAGTTCCTGGAGTCGGAGCTGCAGTATCTCAACGAGCATCTGGTCCAGGAGAACTTCAAAAGGTGACCGGGGCCCTGGGGATGCATGGCAGAGGCCAGCAGCGTCACTGTCCCTCGGCAGGAGCGTCCCCCCACCCCCATGGGGCTCGGGGACATCCCACTTCGGGGCTGGCTGCTCAGCCCAACAGGATGAGCTGGTTCCCTCTGGGGCTTTGCAAAGCTCCTCAGCTGAGGACCAAACCCCCCAGCCCACTCCCCTGGACCCCTGCTCACAGCCTTCCTCCCTTGTCCCCGCAGCCTCCTCGCCCTCCTCTGGCATCACACTTTGGCCGTGCTGTCAGCAGCCGCGGGGCAGCAGGTCCCCTCGGCCCAGTGCTACAAGAAGCTGCACTGTGCCCTGAAGGTACCGGGGGGGGGGGACAGGGGGTCCCCAGCAGGGATGCGTGTTTGGATGCCAACTAACAACATCCTTCTCCCCAGAGCCTGGAGCTGTGCTTCCATGCCGAGGGCTGCGGGCTGCCGCTGGAGACCCTCCACACTGCAGCCTTCCTGGTATGGGTGCTGGGGACAGGGAGAGTCCCCAGGGGTTTCCTTTGGGCGCTCTCCAGGGAGGGCATCCCCGGGCTGTGGACCCATCCGTGTGCTTGACCATCGCCTCTCGTCCTCGCTGCAGTCGCTGGACACCCACCTGGCCCTCTGCTCCGCCACCAGCCGCAAACTCATCCAGAAATACTTCAGCAACAGGATCCAGCAGCAGGTAGGAGTCAGGGTGGTGCCCCCAGCCCCTTCCTACATCCCACCCTTGCACACGCGAGGCACATCCCACCCTTGCACACGCGAGGCACATCCCACCCTTGCACACGTGAGGCTGCCCGGCACAGCCTGCCTGTGGAAACGTGGGATTTCCCCACCACCCTCCCAGTCCTGGGCTGTTGGGGCTGGTTTTGCCCCAGCGGTGGGCAGGAGGGGGTTCAGTTGCATCCCAGAGGATGCCCATCACCCCCCCGGTACCCCCAAAATGCCCGCTCAGCCTCCACTGGACCCCGGGCATCCCCTCCATGAGCGTGCTGAAAGGCAGCACCCTTATTCTTGTACTCCTCTGCTCAGCTGGACACCAGCTCGGAGAAGTACGGGGCCGTGACGATCAAAGCGCTGTACCGCCCTTCGGAGCAGAAACTCCGCGTGGAAGTGCTCAACGCCGTCAACCTCATCCCGCTGGACTCCAACGGTGGGTGTGGGTGGGCTGGGGAGCCCCACCGCCCCGGGACCCCCTGTCCTCGGTCCCCTATACACCCCTGGGTAGGAGAGATGCTGGCAGTGCTTGGAGTAACGGGACTCTGCCTTGATTTGCTTTTGCATCCAAGGAGGTGTATTTGGGGCAGAAGGGGGGTTATCGCACTGGTCCGGGGTGGTCCAGCGGGATGTGGCAGGCAGGACTAGGCAGGACACTGTGCCCACATCCCGCTGCCTTCAGTTTGCAGCACAAGCCAGCAGCGAGGGCAGGCAGCTTTTTTCCATCGTGCAAACCATGTCTCGGACCAAAAAAAATATGCCAGGGTGACAAGGGACAGTGTCTCGGGTTGGCTGTCATTTGGGGAGGTCTCCAGGAGAGGTCACTCCTCTTGCAGCCACCCGTGGCAGATCGACGTGTGGGCAGGGTTGGGGATGTTCCCACACCCTCCCAGGAGCGTGGGCTGGGCTGGGGGGTGGTGGTGAGGGTGCCCTGACCCCCCCAGCCATCCCAGTGCGTCCAGTCCCCCTGGCTGGGCTCGGCTGGCCGTGGCGGGGCAGAGCGGGTGGTGGGAGGGGGCTGATGTCTGCACCCCGCCAGGCTCGAGCGACCCCTTTGTCCAGCTCACCCTGGAGCCCCGGCATGAGTTCCCCGAGGTGGTGGCCCGGACCACCCAGTGCAAGAAGAAGGAGCTGCACCCCCTCTTCGACGAAGCCTTCGACTTGTACGTAGGAGCTGACACCCACCAGGCCCACCCCCAGTCCCCGCAGCCCCCCATGCTTCAACCGAGCCCCTGCTGCGGTGCTGCTGCTCCAGGAACTGGGTCCTGCCCTGGGATTTCACCCCTTGCACCCCAGTGGGGGCTCAGCCCTCGGGTTCCACGGTGGGAGCTGGGGTAGGGGCACCCCAAACACCTGGGTCCTGCAGGCTGGTGCGGGGCTGTGCTGGGGCCCTGTGCTTTGAAGGGGCTGGGGTCAGTGTGATGGAGGGGGGGGGGTTGGCTTCCCACGGAGCATCACCCTGGGGAAGCCCGTTTGGTCCTGGAGGGAAGGCTGAATTTGGGATGGAGGGGATTGATGTGATGGTCCCCTGCATCCCATCCCCCTGCAGCTTGATCCCCCCCGAGAAGTGCCGGCAGGAGGGGGCCTGCCTGCTGCTGACCGTGTTCGACTACGACACGCTGGGGGCCAACGACCTGGAGGGCGAAGCCTTCTTCCCCCTCTGCCACGTGCCCGGCCTCGACGCCGATGAGGACCAGGCTGACGCGGGACGGGTGCCCCAGACCCGCCTCCCCCTCACCCACCCCAAACCCGCCGGTATGTGGTGCTGCAGCCTGGCTGAGCCCCGCTGAGCCCCCGCCGGCCCCGTGGCGTGGGGAGGGGGCTGCGGTGAGTGTCTCCCACCATCACTGCTCTCCTCTCTGGCAGGAGACGAGATCCTCCGGCTGCTGGAGTCCAGGAAGGGGGACAAAGAGGCTCAGGCCTTCGTTAAGCTCCGCAAGCAACGAGCCAAGCAGTCCAAGGAGACGGAGTGAGGGAGCTGGAGGAAGAGGGTCCTGAAAGGAGGGGGTCTGGCCAGTGGGACCCTGGGAGTTTTGCCGGTGCTGGAGCCGGAGCTGTCTGCAGGGGCTGGGGGGACAGAGGGGGTCCCTGTGCCCCCCCGCCACCTCCCAGCGCCCATCTCACCCCACCTTCGGGCAGCAATGCTCCCGTGAGGCTGGGGAGGGTGGGCACACAGTATTTCAGGGGATTTCTGTGCCCCTCTGGACTAGCAACACTACACGGGGGATGTGAAAGTGTCTGCCTGTCCCTGCCTGTCCCCCATTAGCTTGTCACTGCCGGTGCCACATCTCCTGGCCATGTCCCCAACCTTCCTGTCTGCAACGCTGCGTCAGGGCAATGCAAATGCATCATCATTTATTTGGGGTGGCCAAATCTGCCTTTTTTATTTTTTTCTTTTTCTTTTTTTTTTCCTTTTGTTTCTTTTTCTTGTGGATAAGCCTCCTATTTTAAATTAAAAGCAACAAAGCTGATGCGTGGGCTGAATCTGTGCAGGAAGTGCTTGGGGGCAATGGCCCTGCGCCGGGAGCAGCTGCGGCAGCAGCATGATGGCGTGGGACAAGGCATTTGGGGTACGGTGGGGGCTGCCCCTCCTGATGGGGTTAAGCCGGGAAGGGGCAGCTGGCTGTTTTCCTCTGCAGGGAATCAGGTAGCGTTGTTTTGAGTTACAGGCCATTGCAAAGTATCACCTACACCGAGGTATAAATCAAACGGCTGGGAAAGCTGCGGCTGCCCAGCGGTGCTGGAGGCAGGCAGGGCTGAGCACACAGCACGGCCGGTGCCCGTCAACCTGCCGATGGAGCCGGCGGTGCCGGGTTTTGGCCTTTGAAAGAGCCTGACAAGACACACTTAAGGCCCAGGCATGGCAAAAGGCTTTTAGGACGGGCAGTGCGTGGTGGTTTGGTGATGAAAAAAGGGCCCCAGGTGGGTATGTGTGTCCTTGGGGCTGCGCGGTGCTGGGCGAGAGGGGACGGGAGCAGGAGCCATCCCTGCCCAGCCTGGCACTGCTGGCTCTGGGCCTGGCACCTCCCTGTGCAGCCAGTCACGCTTTGCAGGGTGGGTTTTTTTGTGTTTTTTTTTTCCTTTTTTAAAATGGGCACAGCTCTTGTGTGCTTTTTTATATTTTACCACCGATCGTATTGACCTCAGGGTGCCTGCTGGAGCTGAGGGAGCCTGGGAGCTTGCTGGAGCCTGGGCAGCAATAAAGAGCATCGCAGCCCCGTCAGCCAAACCACGCGGCTCTTTGGGCTGCCGGGAGCCCAGGCACAGCGGGCAGGTCCCTGGTGGTGTCCCCAGCCTGTGCCAGGGACCTGGGTCCCTCTGGCTACAACACGCAGCGGTGGGCAGCTTCGCAGGGTGCATCGCATGTGGGGTGACCTAGGTGTAACAGCAAATATGCCCAGCGGGCAGGTGGTTGGTAACTATTTGCTGGGTTTTTTTGGAGCTTATTTTAGCCGTAATCATGACTAATTATAAATCTGGAGCTCCCTCTGCCCCCACCCTGCAAGGGGGTGGCTGTGTTTGAGCTGCAGCGGGTCCCTGGGAGCTGCCATGTCCTGGGGAATTAAAAGCATCACCCTCCCGGGTGCCTGAGCACCAGCTGCTTTCTCGGTGGGCAGAGCAATCGCTGGGTCAATTCAGGTCAAGCCCTTGATGCGGGGTGGGGGGGAGAACAAAAAAAAAAAGCAAGCTGCTTTGGTATCTGTGTGACATGGCCAGGCTCAATCAAAGCCACAGCACGAGGGATTAAGGTGCTGCTCGCTCACAAGGAAGCCATTTGCTGGCTCAAAGCACTCGTTTCAGCCCTCCCTTGTAGCTCTGCAGAGAAATAAGATTCCGGAGAAGGGTCCCTGCTTGCAGAGGAGACGCTGTTGCAGGGAGTCACTTCAGCCAGGCTGCTGCTACTGCTCCCAGAGAGGTAACCCCATGCCTGCGCTCTGCAGCTGATTTGGTGTTGGCACCTGCTAGCAACCAGTCTCACACTTTATTGCAAGGCTTAGCTATACGGGGCTGCAGGTTTGAATGTGGTTTTAGCTTATTTTTTTAGCTGTTTTAAAAACTGTTGTGCTCTAACTTGCTCTGGGCTGACCATCACCCAGGCTGTCCCTGCTGCAAGACAGCCTGTCCCAGTGAGCAGGTGCCACAGGCTAACCTCTGTTTTGAGGTTGTTTGCACTTTATTATCCAAGGGGTTTTAGCTTAATTTTTTTTGCTCAGCTCCGGGCAGTTGCGTGGGTCTTTTCCCACCCCAAAAGAAATCATACCCTTTACAGAGAATGATCAGAGAGTAACTAACCCCATGGACCAGGAGAATAGCCTAAGCATTAAAAAATATGGCTTGAAGCACACAAAACCAGCTCCTAGCAAATGCAAGACTGAGGAGGAAGAAATCCCCATCATCGTCCTAGTGAAGAACCCCGACACAGGCAGATTGCTGCAACACAAGAGGGAAGGGGGAGGCACTTACGTCTACTGATTTTATCGTTACTAATAATTTGTAATATAAATTGGGTGATTCGGATTATTGCTGTGACTGGACTAGTGGTAAGTGGTTGATGCATCTTTGAAGCATTAATTAGACCAAAAATAAAAGCTAGTTCTTGGATCTATATGTAAGGCATGGTCTTTCGGGTGCCAACGCACAGAACGATGTATGTAACAATTTAAATGTTCATATCCCCTGCAGTTGCACAGGCACACAGGCGCAGGCAGAGCTCACCTCTGCCCAGCCTGGCTCCCGCAGGAGATAAAGTCTTGTCCAGAGCAACAATCTAGGCGATAAAAAACTCTCTTTGCTCTGTGGTTTTGCCATTTCCAAAGGAGTCTCTGCCCCACCTAACCGCACCGCAGCAACTCTCCCCCTTGTCCATTGCACCTCAATCATAAAGGTGAAGGGTAACCCCCCCCTGAAAAAGGGCCTTGATCCAGAAGGGAGCTCAGGAAGAAATTATTCTTGGTCGTGTGAAAGGGAGAAGGCAAAATTGGCCACAGATCTGTTGCTTCAAGAGCTCCACCGCACAGACGTCTCCATACCTCCCCAAGCCCCAGAGCAGGGCACGGGGCTGCACATACACCCCGGGCATGCATGCACGCACACACACG
This sequence comes from Gymnogyps californianus, assembly GCF_018139145.2. Taxonomy (NCBI): domain Eukaryota; kingdom Metazoa; phylum Chordata; class Aves; order Accipitriformes; family Cathartidae; genus Gymnogyps; species Gymnogyps californianus. The sequence goes on along the minus strand of NC_059489.1, from coordinate 8,150,568 downwards.
CACACACTGCTTTATTATATATTTTTTTTCTTAGCAAAAAAATAAAAATTTATTGTCCTCTAAAAAAAAATCCATCCTGCCCTTGGAAACTGTGACACAGATTGAGTTCTTTCCAGCCCCACATGCAAATTCACTCTGCCAAGAAAAGAGTCTAAACCAGGTTTCCGACAGCCAAAACACATATTTACAGAGTACGAGAGAACGACAGCTGAAATCACAGTTCTATACATGGAATCAACAACACGTTTTACACACCACCGATCACCATTCTGCCAACTTCTACACGGACTAGGGGCGCTTCTGCCCAGTGCCCTTCCTCCTGGGGAAAGCGGGGAAGAGACTGGTCAAGAATTGCCACCAGAAATACTGCAGTGTGTATTATTATTTTTTTTAAAACGTATACTGTATTTATTTTGTTTTAACATTGGAAGCTACGGAGTGGGGAAGCCCCGGAAATCTCTCCGATGCAGTCACTAGTTTGCAGGAATACTTCACCTTTAAAATACTAGGTATTACATCAGTAACATCTATTTTGCTGTTGGCCATCACTCCAAGGATTATTGTAATTCTGGAGGAAAACACTGGTAATATTCTTCTTTCTCAGATGGGGGAAAAGGAGAAAGAGAGGAGGTTCGGAGGCTGGTGGAACAGCAATGAATTACTGAGTCCGTTCAGCGTTACAGGCTTCCTCACAGGGTAAGGACTTCTCTTCATTGTCTCAGCTGCACAAGCCTTGCAAGTGGCTCAGGTTCAGCTTCAGAGATGTACGGAAAGTATAAAACCCTTCGGCAGGGGATCAGCCGCAGCGACCCCCTTCGGGGGGGGGATCTGCTTAAGGAAAATGCTGTGCTCCAGCTCTGAGACTTTCCCCCGGTCTCCCCTGTGCCACCATGTCTTTGCCACAGCTGGCATGCGGCTACATCATCTAAGGCCGGAGATGATCTAAAAGTGGTCCTGTTAGCCCAAAGCGATGCCAAAATTCTTCAGCTCCTGGCTATCGTCTACAGCTCTAGCCTTGCTTTGTGATATCTATCTACCCAGGATAGTGTTGTCTTAAGCCATCTGCTTCTATATTGTTTTTCCATAATAATGTAAAAGTTTATTGACCTTTAAGATACTGCGGTTTCACAACACAATTGAGACTCCCTTCCCCCAGCTCTTAACTCAGAAGTGTCCAACCTGCACAATTACGTCACCAAGGTCAACAACTTCTGAAGCTCCCACAAATTTGGGGAGGAAAATGTCGTTATCCAATAAGGAGTCTGTGTGAAGAGGCAGGACCCAGGCATGTTCCCGGCTGTTCAGCAACAGCCAGCTGGGCTGCTCATCAAGAAGCCTTGCGGACCAAAACTTCATTTTGAAGCGTGACTCGGCCAAAAAAGCCCCCTTAGTTCTGATGTGTTACTGCATGTCCTGTAAAAGGGAGTTCTTGCTTCAGAAGGAAGCTTGACAGTACATTACAGGGGTTATACTTATTAGCACCAGGTTTATTTCAACAAGACTCTCTTTACACCATACAGAAGCTGACCACAGACTCTTAAGCCTTAAACGCAGTGCTGTGATTACGGTTCATCCTTCCTTCCTGGGGCAGGCAGTAACAACTGCTGGAGTGGGTCAGAAACGCTGCCCTTTCCCCCTGCTCTCACCTCACTCATATGACAATTTCATAACTAAGTGGCCCCCCAAAATATTCACAAAATACGCAAAGATGAAGTTCTCTCTTCCATCTGATGCTTAAGAAAATAATTCACATTTCAGATATTTCTTTTTTCTTCTAAAGCAGCAAACAAATTCATAGAAACCTAAATTTAGGAAGTGCTTCTTAAAGAACCAGAGGAAAGCGAGAAACAATCTATGTGCAAAGAGAGTGCTGAGATACGTTGGGGTGGGGGCAAGGGAAGGGGCTAGTGCTAATTCTCAGGCTGTCTGCCATGAGTGCAGTGTGGCAATGGAAAGTTAAATTTTAAGGGCCACAAATGGGTGAAGTTTTGAATTCTTTGGTCCTTCAGTATAAGTTTTAAAACAGAGAAACTGTTTTACTCAAAAGGGAAAAACGTGCTTTCTCTGGTCTGGAATTTTCCTTGTACCCCCCTGCCGAAGCAACGTGCCCCCATGGAAACTGGGGGCAAATATCTCTTCCCCCTAGACCCAATAGCCCTGCCTCACACCGCGACTGGAAGGCTCACTGAGACAGCTAGAGCTGCCATCAGTGGACAAGTTTCATCTGAAGAGAAGGGGCAACGTGAAGAGCCCCTGCAGGAATCAGATGCAGTCACGCAGCCGGGTGCCGGACAGTTCTGAAAAAAAAGAGGGTTGGCCAAAGGCCGCGTCCCCCTGAACAGTCCCACAGGGAGGCAGGAGAGCAGATAAACCACCACGCTAATAAAAAGTAAGTGTTACAAACCAATAGCCAAAACAGGCTGATCAGCTCTGGTTCTTATAAATATTAAAGACCTGATTCAAGAGTTTATTTCCTATGATTTAAGTTAGTTACAAAAACTTTTTAGTAAATTTTTATCTCAATTGGGCTTTTTCCTCCTCCCCCCACTTTTTTCTTTTTTTTTCCTTTTTTTTTTTTCCTAAAAAAGAAATGTTCACGCATTTTAATAAAAGGTCTTTCCTTAAGATCAGACCAAGGCAGATGCGCTGCCCCATGGCACAGACATTCAAAGGCTATAACCAAACAACATAGCCACAATAGTCACTCAACAGTGTCTCTCCATAAAAAAAATTTAAAAAACTGATGCTAGTTACAATAAAATACACATGGAAAAAAAAGCATTTTTACCAAAAAACCCAAAAACAAGTTAATGGGAAAAACATAAAAAAGAACTACACAGAGCTGCACTTAAGAGATCATCTGGGAATGCATATTAACCCCTTCCATGTAAAGGAAAGGTGGAATTATGGAAGCAAACCTAATTATGTCTTTGCATTAAATATGAAGCTTTCTGAGAGGCTCCGGTAAAAATTCAGTTTTCCTACAACAGTGGGCTGCTGGAGGTTCCAGTGCTTTTCCAGGTCAGGGAGGGGTAGCACAGACAGCATCCCTGTGCGAAATAAAAATGTTTAGTCAACTGAGCGGCCTTTTGGTTGAGATCCCAGCAGGTTACTGCAATCCACCTGATGTAAAAATCCAGCGGACACACTGGTTAAGAAAGTCACAGGAAAGCTCAGCTACTGGATAGGTCTAAGCTGGTGGCATTTCTTTGTCACGCTGGACTTTCTCTGTCACCACAGGCACACATGATCTCTAGCATGAGGGCTTCTGGACCCAGTAGTCCACAAACCATCCTTGAGATGCTGACACAGGGAACATCGACTCTGTTCAACAGAAGTGTCCTCAGACTACCTGGAATTGTTTCATGCATTTCAGCAGTGACTATGGATCAGGTCCCTGTGGCTAAAACAAAATTAACCTGGTCTGAAAGAGCAGAAAGTCTCTAGACAGCCACCAGACAAAGGGGTGCCTGGAGAGAACTAACCTCTGTATGCGTATTTCTTTCATAAAGGGCTTTAGCTGACACAAGGGCAATACTTCTAAGGCTGCTCAGACCTGGACCATGTTAGCTGTATCAGCAATGACCACTAGTCACTGAATTTTGGGGCTTGGCTTGCTCTAGGTCCAATACATCTTTTTTCCATCTTTTCTTCTTTTCATACAAATATACAAAGAGTGTAAAAAAAATTTAAAAAGCGAACTTTGCTGATTAAATGACAGACAAAGTTCCCGCACATTCAGAGATCGGCAACGTGAGGCCCACCAAGCAGGCACCCAGCGGAGCTTCCATCAGGGAGGACGGCTTTAACCAAGCTGGGTCAGTGAAAGAGCAGGGAGACCGAAGACATGAACAAGTCATTTCAATCCACCTCGATCCTCCCCGTGATCTCAACTCTTCCTCTGGAAAGCACATGGAAGCCCCTCTTGCCCACTCTAAATCCTTCTGGAAATAGTCAAAAATTTGTTATCACCTAAATAGAAAAGAGGAGAAACACAGACTCTTTGCAAATGGCCCTTTGATCTGTATTAAAAACAGCTCTCAAAGTTCCTCAAGAGTTAGAATTAGTGGGGCACGGGTGAGGGGCAGTTTAGATACGGGATGTAAAATATTAAAAAGTGCTCTGCAACTAATTTTTGTTTTATGTGTGTATGTGTGTGTGTGTGCATATATATACATACACAAACATGCACATACACACACATATATACATATATATACACATACATATATATATGTACACATACATATATATGTACGTATGTATAAAGTTAAAAAGTTCTATATGATATGATTAGAACAAGTGTCCTTGGAAGGAAGGTCACGACTGGAGAGAGTGGGGCCTGTTGGGATGGCAGATGGGGCACTCGCCCTCCTCGGCGCACGTTTCACACAGCACTGCGTGTTGGCACGGTAACACCACCCGGTTCTCCTCCTGACACTTAAGGCATTTCACTGACTGCATCTGAAATACCGCCTGCAAGAGAGGGGGACAGGGCAAAACATAAGCGTCAAAGTCACAAAGCAAAGGGGCTGCCGTTCTGCGCTACGCAGTTTGGGGGGAACAGCAAGGAGGCAGCAGGGGAAGGACTTGCAGCTGTCCGCCCATTCATCTTCTGAAGCAAAAGCAAAGCAGCACAGCATGATGTCTTTTAGGGCCTTTCGGATCAACAGAGCAGCTTTGACTTAAACTCTGTACTTTAGGCACAAAGAAGATGTAGGTATTTTCCTGCAAGCTGGCTAAAACTCACTTTGGCTACATCCACATGGAATTGCTTTGACAGGCTTCCGATTTCTGGCTGTATTAAAGGGAAAAAAAGCTGCGATCTGTAGGAGCAGAGAGAGCAAAGCCCTGCCCTGCAAATTCCTGGTACTCACCTTATCGACTTTCTCCAGGTTTGCCCGCAGCTGTTTCTGAAGGGTGTAAAGTGAAGAGAGCGAGAGCGTTTCCAGGTCAGAGAAGGAGCGCAGAAACTGAGGGTCCTGGCCTGTGTGGATCCTCTCCAGCTCCTCCTGCAGTTTCTTCACTTGCAGCTCCAAGGCTTCCCTCTGCTCCCGGGCCAGTTCACATTCCATGTTAGCTGTGTTGGCGCGATCATTTGCTTCCTCTGCCTCCTTTTTCCAAGCATCACAAGCCTACAAGTTCCAACAAGAGGGTAAAAGAAGCAGTCTGAAAACTTGGTCAGCCTCCAAGGGAGAATCCCAGGCAAAAATATCCATTTCCATACACTCCTCACCAGGAGCGTGTTCTGTCCGATCTGCCCTGTTCCCAAATTCTGAAACATCCTTGGAGTTTTGCTTCAAAGCGCTGCTCATTCCAGATACCCCCATCTGGTTGGGCTGTGGTTCTACATATTTGGCTCACACCGTTAAGGGGATGAACTTTGCACACCGGCAAATTGTCATGGATCTAAGCCAACTGGCAGGCCTAAAAGACTGTCAAGCACTTCAGTGCATCCGTTACGACACCTGGCCTTGCGTGTCCAGCATCTGAATACATCAGGCAGAGTGATTCAGTCCCTCTTTCCAAGGCAGTAGAATAAGAATGCTTAAAAGAATCCGTTTGTAAAACCTACAGCTCTTCCCATCACCTCAGTGTCTGGAAAGCTTCTCGTTAAAGGCTGACACCCTCCTACTCCTTTACACTCCCTAATCCCTCTTCCCAGGAGTTGCCCAAGTACCTGTTTGGCTTGTTTCCAAGACTCTTCCCACTGCTTTATTGTGCTGTTGGCTTCATCCAGTTCTTGTCGTAGCCGTGCCAGCTCCGCAGCACCTGGACCTGACAGAAATGCAGGTGAGGTACTGGGCGAAAAACTCCCCGAAGCAAAGTGTTCCCATATGCTGCTGTTCATCCCATTTAAACCTGTTTCACAGGGAAATAGAGAGGGTTATGTCACAGGTGCTGGCAATTTCCCCATTTCCTCCCTACCCCTGTGAAATCCAGGATTCAAAAATGTGTACATAGGAAAAAGAAGATCATCTTAAGAATTACTTTCATCCCCAGGACCCAGGAGTCTGTCACAGAGGGACTTTGTAGGGGAAGTTTCACACCATTAGGCCTCATCTTTGATGATACAGGGAGGACCCAAGAAACTGAGTGGCAGCAACTTTTGAACCAGACTGTTTTTAGAAGCATCGATTTTAGAGCAGAGCTGACCACCAGCTTGAATCCCCCTTCTCACATGAGAATCTCTGAACTGCTTACTACCTTCCCACGTTTCTGTGCAGCACAGCCATCAGCGTTGGTGAACAGATTGGTTCACACAGCCAACCCAGGTGGTGCTTCCTCTCACACTATACCCTAAGAAAACTTCTGCTTTTGTCTCCTCAGCTTGGTGCTTAGAAAAGCAGTCTCAATTCCCAAACAGTGAGACTAAAATGTGCCAATGTCATTATTGTTTGCATATGCAAGGAACAGCACTAACTGGAAAACCCGGTTTATGAACAAGTGGAGGCGTCAGTATATACATCAGCTTCATCCCCTGCAGAGCTGCTAGTGATTGGCACCGGAAAAGACTAACTAACCACTTCCCTGTTTTAGCTTGTTCAAATAATTTCTCTTTTCAGGAAGAAATTCAAGGCTTAGGAGACAAAGCAGTAGAAAACCAGCTGTAAACAAAACTGGCTACTTTTCACAGGGTCCAAGGTTTGTACTCTTTTAATAACAAAAATATTTTTACTTAAAATAAGCATCCACACTTTGCACTCAGGGGAGAACTAGTAGGAAAAGCTCATATCAAGACAGAGCTACTGAGTGATGTGGACTCTTACGCACACAGACACGCACCAGTTTGATGTAGCCGTCATTTTCATTCAGTGGTGCTCACCACTGGGTGTGGACATTCCTAAATCCAGTTGCATTTGATAATTCTCATCTTACAGCAGCCGAACTGACGGTGTCTGCAAGCAAGCCCTGGGGCCAATGGCCTCCCTCTGAGGGCTAACCCAATACCACTTACTTCCCATTTAGTGCCAGCCAAGACACAAACAGTTACAAAAAAATACAGCCGAAAAACAGTAACTTGTTTTCACTAAGGGCTTACGTGCATTAACAAGTCATTTAGCAGAGCAACAAGGGCTCTTCACTGGCTCAGGCCACTTACCATAGATCTATTTCAGCTGCTCTGAAGCATGCTCAGTTGAGAGCAAGAAGTTTTAATGGAACCTCAACTCACATTTTGTTTTTAAAGCTCCAGTTTCCTTGAAAGGCAATCTAGCACTAAGCAGGATGCTGGCAAGCCACAAATCCTGCCATAATGTTGACCAAGCTCATCTCATCATTTCTTTTTACTCCCTCTTTCCACCTGCTGTTCTCATTTCACATTTGAAGTAGCAAGCCCCTTTGGTCAGGAATGCCTTCTCTGCACATTCTGCATCTAGCACAGTGGGAACTCGCCCAGAACTAGGTATTTTTAACTCAACTGCAATACAAATAAGTAACTAGCTACACACACTACACACTAACTTACGTGCATTCAGCAAGTCGCGTGGAATAGATAGATTCCAAATTCCCAACTGCTAGGTTACTATTTAAATGTCTTATCAAAACCTCAGCAAAAATGGTTTTGTTGTATTACAGGAAAATATCTAACTTTTTTCTTAAAAATGAAGTATTTAAATGCATTTGTGAACTTCCTGCATTTCTTTGGTTTTTTATTTGGATAACTACATAGTCAAGACAAATATAACTGCTTAACTTGTTTCTTCTGAAATTAAAAGCAGGCCTTATCAGCAATTTTCCTTTTCTTACTGAAACTGGGATGAACAGCCAGCCTCAACACTAATAGCAGAGATGTCCTCTGATGTCTCTTTCCTTATTACAGTAATTGTAAAAGCTGTTAAAGCCAAACAAACAGCAATCGCAAGGCATGGAAGCATGGTTTTGGCCTATGCAAACAAGGGATGCAGTTACACAGATAAGTGCATGCAGAAATAGATTACAAAAGCATGTCATCATTTTATTAGGTTAAGCTGAATATTAAAGATTAAAGTGTATCTCAAATTTGAAGGAGCATTTACGTCTAGTATCAACAGAGAGAACTAATATTTACTAACAGAAGTGAGCAGAGCCAGTGTCACTGTAGCCTCCAGCCCAAACAGTTTTTTCTCAAGGTAACCCTGCGTCTTGATAATAAAATAGATTTGGGCCCTCAGTTCCCAGTTCTGCCTGATACAGTTGAAGTTCCAAAACAATTCCTCTTCCCTTCACAGTCCCTCATACAGGAAACAGATCCTCAAGGGTGAGGGGGAAGGAGCAAAGGGGACAAAGCTGGAACACTGTAACTTTTTGCAAAGTCCATACTGCAAAACTGCGCGCAGAGTGCCAAATCGGAGAAAAAAAGTACAATGACCCAAGCCTGCTCTAGAGCTCCCAGAAGCCAATCTGACCTACAAGCAGTCCCAAGGGCAAACTGCAATCCCCACCTCAACTAAGCAAAGCTGAGGACCAGCTCTGAGTTTGTATGTAAAGTGAAGTCTCGGCACAGCATTGGTGGCAGGAAAAGGCAGAGCTCTTTTCCCCGAAAGGCATCATCAGAGCAAGTCACTTAACTTATCTGTCCCTTTTTCTCAGCCTAGATACATGGGAAGCAGAGGGAATTGCTCCCTTGTTCACAAGGTATTAGCCTATTTTTGGTAAAGCAGCTTCTAGTACTTTTGCTGTTCTCATAGGAAGAAGAGATACAAATGGCAGCAGTGAAATAATACATTAAAATTAAAGCTAACTTAAAAGAAAATACTTACATGGCACAGACAGGCATGTACATGGGACACACACACTGTGCATTTACCTAATGATCCATGAGAAGCTGATGTCCCCAGGAATGTGTTTTCTGATTGGCTTAAGTGTCCCTGGGGCTGATGAAGGAAATGCGATGAGAGGCTGACCGGTGGAGAAGGAGAAGCAGAGTGAAAGGAGGCAGAGCTTCCAAGGGACCCGGGGATATTTACAGGAGCAGAACTTTGCAGCAAACTCCCACCTGGACAAAGAACACACAGAGAGGATGGCTATGTATGACCATGAAGTCTGGGCACAGTGCAGGAGTTCAGAGCAGAGGGCGTTAGGTTCCCCTTCTCCTCCCTAAGCCCCTCGGGGTTCCCTCTGCTTCTCATCACGTTTCATTCCCCTCTCAGCCTTTAAGAGGAGCACTGAAGCTGCTGTCCCATGAACCACGTAGGTTAAGACCCTCCAGAGTTCAACGGACTACTCTTTCAGCGGCCAAAGCAACAAAAGGTTTTCTGAGCAGAGTGCAGTCCCTATCAGTCTAGAGAAGACTAATTTGGTATCCAGTGAAATACGTTGTAGAGAAAAATTCACTTCTAAAACATGTGCCTCTGCCTTTAATACTTCCAAACAACCTGTAGTGAGAACACTGTCATGCTGGGTCAGGTCATGATCTTAACCACTAAAAATCAGCTACTAGCTTTAGTCATTTTAGACATATGTGAGTGCCTGGATCTATCCATAATAAAAATCCCCAAATAAACAAAAGCCCAGCCTCCAAAGACATCACACTTCCCTTAAGCAAGTGGTCATTCTGCCTGCCACACACAGATTGAGGGAGATCTCAGCCCTGCTCCCCACTCTCTCCTGATCTCCCTTCTTAGAAGATCACCAGGTAACACCCAGACCTGACGTGAACAGAAGGAAAAGCAGTGCGGAGGATCTTTAAGCCACTGCAGATGGGTAGCGGCAGAAGCAGGGCTATCAGCAGACATGCACAGTAAACTCTCCAACCAGGCTCTTATCTTTGGCAGGGAAGTGGAAGTGATATTCTTTAGGGTTCCTTCCACAGGTCCCTTCCTACCTCAATACAGCTCCAGGCAGTGTAGTTCCCTTGGAAACCTTCAGACAACCAAAGTTAGCTCCCACTCAAAAACCTGTCTTACACAGCAAGGGTAGTCAGAAACTACAACCACTTCCAAAAAGTTACAAGACATTTCGTTTTTCCCTGGACACTCATTAGAGACAGGTAGAAGAGGCCTTAGCCTACCTCCACATATTAAAATGAGACAGACATTACAGGAATCAAATCAGCAGACCATGATGACACTCTGTAACACATGGATAGCATTACCAGGTCAGTGAGTTTCCTGTTACTGCTAGGGAGAGTTTTCTGCTTAAGATGTAAATTGTTATACTTTGGCTTGTTTTTAAAGGTATCAGATGCCTTCTAGAGTCTACTTGCACACTTTTAAAAAAAAAAAAAAAAAAAATCAAGCAAGTCCCATTCAGTCTCAAGAAACATCCCCAAGACACCTGGGCCCAATGGCAAGAACTCAGCTCTGCTAGTCAGTAAGGGCAAGCTTTCACTTCAAAGATGCTCAGCGGTTGCCAGAGTTTGTTATAATTGCTGTTTTAACCAATGTTATTTCGGGACTGGTTTTAGAGCTTTGTTGGGCTGGCTCCACTGAGGCGACTGGGCAACACTGCTTGGCAGAAGATAAAGAAAGCTCTGTTGCTTTCATGTACCTATCATGATGCCACTCGTGTGGGGCACTGTGCTGCTGTCAAATGTCTTCTCCAGGGCAGCCACTCCGAATTCATTCAGGTCCAGGTCATCCAAGGCAGACTCTGCCAGACACAGAGGTACCAATTATGTTATAAAGGACCAACAACTTCAAGAGATAGGATGGCCCAAAGAGCCTACATGCAGAGGAGCCTTCGCTCTCTATTTGTCAGTCTGCACGGCCCTACTCTCCGCCCTGTGCAACGCTGTTCTTAAATGGTTTGGCAGAAGTGTCATGGGCAGCTTTTCAGTTCAGGTTCTTTTGCCTGATCTGATTTCTTTTTGTCTCAAAGTATTCCCAAATGTTATATGAAAACAAAAATTTGATGAAATAACAGCAGTTCCCATAAGTCTTCCCCAAACTGCTCTTTAAAGTCTGTCCATAATATGCAGTAACACTGGCTTATGACATGTCTGGATCTGGCTTGTGCTTTGTCCCTACTTTGCTGAAGAGCCACTCAGAAAAGAAATACCAGTAGAAGGGAACACTTGAAAAACATCTCTGAGGTTCAAAGATAGGGTAAAATAAGGAAAGCTTATGAATGCCTGCAAGTGTTATATCTATTTGAACATGCCTCATCACTAATCATGATCAATATAATTCCATCCCACACATGCCCACTCATTTCTATTATTATTTTTTAACAAATTAGTGAGATCATCTCAGAAACAGATTTTAAAAAAAAAAAAAAAAAAAAAGAAAAACAGGTAACCAAAAAACCTGTACCTATCTAAGAGGAGTGATTCCACTCTCTGGACTCTCCTGTTCTCCTTTTTCTTACAGCTTTTGTCCTACACTCTATGAAGGGCAAGTCCTTACAATCTACCTGGTGGTAGCCCTCGCTATAAAACTGTGATTTAGAATGTAAGGGGTTGTAACCGTGGAAAATGCCCCTGTGATTTCCTGCCTACTCCAAGACCTCTTTGTCACTTTGACAAACCTAAAACTAAGGCCCTTTACACCATCTGACATTCTGAGTAAGTGGCTCAGAAGCCTTCTGTTGGTCCCGTGGGTGAATTTCATCCATAATGACCTGCAGAAAACATCAGATGTGTCACAGTCACAGAAAAAGCTTACAGCCTCAGGAATCTGCCAACACTGACAGAGACGAAAAACCGGAGTTCACTGGAACACCCATGCTATTCCAATTCTCATACCTGGTGATCCACGTCTGAGGAAGTCCTATTAGCGTAAGTAAAAAAGGCAAAGTTACCTATGACAGACTCAACGGTGTCACTGGTTGGGTAGAAAGGAAGGGCATTGGCATTCATGCCTGGTATGCTGCTGGTGCCGGCAGGGCTTGGTGGCGTTGCAGCCAGACTGGAGGTGATACTAGAGGAGATGCTGGATGTCAGCGGGCTCCCCACTGGGAGAATACCCAGTATGTCCTGAAACAAGAGTTTTAAAAGGGAAAGAGGTAGGAAATAAAACATCTTTATAGAAGAATCCCTTCAGAAACATGCAGGAATGAGCCAAAGATCAGCAGCAAACCTGTTCCTGCCTGCTTCCAACCTGACAGATGGCTGGTGCTACTACTGGGCTGGGGGTGGGGGAGAGATTAACAGCTTTTCTTTAATTTCTGCCGACTGTTCTCCATTCCGTCCCCCCCCCATCCACCCCAGTATTACAAACATCCTTCAGGCTGCCCCAGAATTAACTCCTGTGACCCACAGGTTGCATGCAATCATAGCGATGGGACATACAATCACTCACTCAGACTTAGTTCAGCACACGACTTAGAACCTGATATTAAATTCTCTTTGCCAAATCCTTGAACTTAGATGACTCCAGAGGTCCATTCCAGCTCAATTTTCTGTAATTTGGAGACTCTCTCCAACACAGTCCAGGCCTATGAATCTATCCTGAATTCACACAGGTCTAGCCATTCACAAATAACACCTCCAGCAAATCATGCCATCTTCATAAAGTAATCCCTCAAGCTGAGCATCCCTAATGGTGTCTGGACTGTCATTTACTCCCTGCAGAGTTGTCTGGATCCACAGAGATTTCTCCTGTCCTTGTCTGTGGTGGTGCAAGCACTGAGCTAGGTTCAGAGCCCTGCTAGCAGTACCGTACCTGTTTGGGCTGTAACAAAGGCTGCTCCTGGCTCCTGTGTTCCAGTGAGTGGGACTTCATTTTTGCTTGCTGCAGCAGAGAAATAGAACAAAAGATAAGCAGACAGATTAGCAGCAAAATTAAAAATGGCTGACTCCTGGCTTTGCAGAGGCCATGAGAAACACAGTCCCCTCCTCTCTTACAACCTGCTCTGGGCACTAGAGAATTCGGAGAGTGGGAAACCATAACAAACTGAAAACACTCCAAGTAATTTGCTTTCTATATACCAGGACATCACCCCTAGAGTTATGCAAAGACTTGTCACAGTTACGTTTGCCTTCAATGCTGCTATAAGTCCTCTGCTAGCACAAAGGACATCTTAAGAACCAAGACCAAAAATGAATTATTTTGCCTTGCTATAAATAACTCATCAGCCCTACTAGTATCTAAAAAAAGGGCCAGAAATGGTGGGAGGCACACTATATTTTTAGATTATGAAAACATTTTTCAGCTTTGGGAAAATAAAGTATGTAGATTATGTTTTCCCTCAAACTTTTCCAGCTCCCAACTAGGATTGCAAAGTAAAATACAGTGATAACTAACCAAATTTAAAAGCAACATCATCAAAATTTATTTAAAAAAAAAAAATCCTTCTCCCATCCATTAACACAGAGAGCTCAAAGCTATAAAACGTAAGTGAGGTCAAGGCTGTCTGAATTGCAAAACTGCATGAATGCCAACATATGTTTAGAATTCCACTATCCAGCCTAAAAATTCAGCTTAAGGACCTTCCAGCACTATATCCTTAACGGCTATCAACCCTCTTGCCTCACAACATCAGTCAATTCTGAGCTACAATAACCAGAGTTGGGAAGGAAGTGGCCTCATGAGCTTGTCAGTGTGTAACGGTCTGTTCTGCAGGCCTTGCTCTGTTCCTCCCATGCTGCTACATGCGTAAGGCACAGGGAGATCAATCACACCCTCCGGGCACAGAGAGGGAGCAAAAAAGTGCTGAGAGTCAGGCCTGCTTGTTTACTCGCTCTCCAACCCCCCAGTCTGAATCAGAGACATATTCCAGGCATAAAGTCCGCTCAATCGTTTTTATCGCAAATGCAGGCAGCCACCATCTCTACAGGGGAGATTCAGGCATGATGTGCAACAGCAGCACATGAGACGCCACACTGACCTGAAGTGATACGCCTTGACTTTTTGGCTTAAACAGTCTTACGAAAAAGATAAATGATTGCTGGAGAGGGATGACATAACCAGACAGGCGAAAGAGCAGCAGAAGAATTCATCCCTTGGTTTTACTTAATTAAATCATTTTCTCTGCTCAGCTGTATGCCTATGGGCAGATGGGGAGGTCAAAGCCTGGCAAACAGGCAGTTGAGATACGGATGCAAAGATCCTTCTGCGGTGGGTACCATTCTCTCACACTTCCCTGAACAACATACAGCGCGTTTACATACAGCAAAACTACCACTGAACCAATCAGGCTTGTTTTCCTTTGTGTGCAATAGATGCGTTACGTTAGTGCATCTGTGTGTGTCTGATAACACGCCTGCTACATTATCCAACACATCCCTGCCCTGTTTGACACTCATCTGAACACAAGATGTGCTATCAACAGACATCAAGCAGCTAAAGTGAAGGCACAGAGGCAGCCATGCCCCCCCCCACCGAGAGGCTTCCTGCCAATGTAGCTAGCTGGCGCTGGTGCAGTTAAGTCTTACTAGAAGGTTTTTTTCTTTAAGGAGGAGAAAAAGTGAACATGTTTCTAAGCTAGTCCCAATTCCCACTGCCTTGAATTCATGTAACACCAGTGAAAAACACAGCAAACCGACTGTCACCACTAAGCCAGTCTCCTTTAGCTCCAAATAACATTAAAAAGGGCATACATCAAGACAGAAATTCAAAGGGCAGGCTGAAACTCTCCAGCTCACTCTCTTGCAGTCAGGGAAGAAAACAGGGGACATAAATTATGAGTGAAACTGAATGTTTTCTGACCAGCATGGAACAAACCCACTGCACTGTGTGTCAGGAACACCTCCTGGTTGTGGCACTCAAGTCCTTCCAGTGCAGCCAGCATTTTTCCAGCTTGCTAAATCTTTTGGGACTCAGGAAAAGTATTTTTAGCTTTAACTGCTGGCTCAGCCTTACCACAAACTATGTGGAACCTATTAACACAGAAGGTGCATTTTTCATTCTAATAAGATAGAAACTATTTGTACTAATTCTACAGAGGAAAAATGACAAGCCTATTGCAGAGCTGAGCCAGAGTGTCTCTTAAGTTTTCAAATATGAGTGAACAAAGTTAAATGCCTAATTATTGGGTCTAATTTACAAGGCATATGAGAATCTCTGGTGCCCACTGCAGCCAAAGGGAATTACAGAGGATTTTTAAGAGTAAGTAATTATAAAGAAAATTAAATCAGGACACTTATGAGACACCTAATTTTGTCTGTAGAAGCCTAGCATAAGGCAACTGTGATTACTTCCGTCTGTATCTTAATAGCTATTTATTCCAGTCATTTAACACAGGTTTTTGCTTAATTAAAGCCACATAAGTAAGGAGCTACCTGAATACAGTATCTTTGTAGCACAGCCTGGACTTCAGACATAAATGCTCATCATCTGGCCCTCCTCTTAAAAGTCCTATTCGTGCTCCACTCCCTTTCTCCTTGGCTTAGGCTTGCTGCCCATTTTCTCCAAAGCAGGGCCTCCCTGGCACCCTGCCTCTGCTGGCAGGGAACAGGGGTTCTCTCAGTCCTTCGGCTTTGGGTTCACTCCTCCTTTGCAGCAGAGGCAATAGAGAATGAGCACATGTTTTTTCTTTTGTTTCTAAACAACTGCTACAAGCTGCTGTGCCCGCGAGAAGTGCCAGGATCACAGCATGGTCTGCTCTTTACCCCCAAAGACGTGTTGCATCAATTTGCAATTTCCTAAGCCACATCCACGTTAAGCAAGACAATGGAAGCATTTATAAGAAAGCGAAATGCATATAGCTTAATCTGTATTTGTCACTAAGTCATTTTAATTAGACTAACAGTGTTCAAGACTTGTCCTACTGCAAAGTTTGGTCATATTTTCCCAAAGTTGTAAAAATAAATAAAACAAAACCCACAGAGTCTGCTTCTAAATCCAACTACTTTATGCAAGATCTTGTCTGGACGGGATATTTCCACTGTTTCCTCACAGCAGTGCAATACTAACACAGCAGTATAAGTTTATTAAGGCTAGCTTCTTTAATATTACAGACAAGAGTTTAAATGTAGCCAGGTTAAAAGCAGCACCTCTTCTCATCTCTGTTTTCAAGCAACATAGACCAGGTATTTTTATTCTTATTTTTGCAGGCACCTCTTCATAAAAGTAGCTGTTCCTTCCCCTAAATCAAGATGTTACTCTATTACATTTACAAACTCAGTGAGGAATAAAAACTGAGACCCAAGCTCTGGGTTGGACTCAGCTGACTTGGAAGGGATGGTGCAGAGAAACTATTAATTGTAACATCAAGAAAGGAAATTCACAATAAGAAGCTGACTGTGGAAAAGCTCATGTGTGGCAGAAGAGATAGAAGAGACTGTTCTAGGCTTAGGGAGCAGTCTGAATAAGGCATGACACCAAGAAGGATAAGACTGAGGAAGCAGCAAGGCAAGACTGGGATATCCAAAAGGGATAAGAGGGAATATCATTAGAGATGTGGGTTGGGTAAGATTGCAGAGGGTTCTTCAAATGAGAATGAGAAATTCAAATTTAACACAGAAGCCACAGGAGAGAGTCACGGATCAGAATGATACAGCCAGAGAAGCAAGAGAGAACTAACATGACATTTTTAATACACCAGAGAAATGAATGGTGAAAACAGAAGACAAACCAAGTCACGGAGATCAAGGTTAAGAGTTCGGAGTGAGAACAGAGAAGGAAGGATGAGTTTCCATGAGACAATACAGCAAAAGAAACAGCAACTGTTGGCAAGGACCTAAATAAAGAAAAAGAAAGAGCAAAAGTGATATGTGGGAAGCTGCCCAGGCTCAACACAGGACAGAAGTTGTGAGGGATTAGGAAAACAAGCAGCAGCTTGACTTCTACAAACTGAGTGTGTGATGGCAGCTAGGCAGACAAGAACAGATGTAAGATGGAAGAGACTAGAAGGGAGGCCGAAAGCAACAGCAGAGATCTGAGAACTGCTAATGAGAATAGTGCTTTCTCATTTTTGTTCCTTGAAAAATAAAAATACATTCAAGCTAGACTGGGCAATTTCTCATTCTTCCTCATCCCCCCAACTCTTCCAGCCAATATTCCCTACTAACCTGGCATTTGAAACTCTTCAAATACTCGGCCCCCACCTGATCTTCTCGCTCAAACCCCGGTGCTTTCTTGTAGCTGCCGGCTGCTGTTACTGAGTCTGGAGGAAAACCAATGGTCTCCAAGCTGTGTGGCTTTCCAATGGCACCAGGAGGAGACCCACATATATTAGATGGGCTTCCGAGACTGCTGTTCCTACAAAGAATCTAATAGAAGGAACAAGTGTCAGGAAAGTACAGCCAGCCAGTAGCAACGACTCGAAGAGGAGAGGCATCCCACGGAAGAGCTCATTCATTTCACTGTTTGTGCACCGATTATACTGACAGTCAACACAAGCATACAAGCTTCCAGTAAACAGTAACTAAAAACCAGGAAAAAGCTCCAGTAAATACTGGATTTATACAGTCCCACAATTATGATTTTATTGTCATTACTTTGTACTGGAGTGCAGTCTTATAAAAAACAGCCTACAGCTCTAGTGATATTTATTCTTTTTGAGGCCTCAGATGTGACTGATCAAGTTTCCAAACCTGACCAAAACTCTCTTCGCTTTCCTTAGGCTACCGTGGATCCTGTCTGCACTCTGAGTAGTAGTGTGAAACCTGGAAAGGTGCTATGGCAGTCAGAACAACCAAGCATATCTGAGCTACATGTAATACCGTATCTTTTGCTTTCCAGTTGGAAATCTGAAAGTTTTAATGCAGGCATAAGCCAAGTATCAACAGCTGCATTAAAAAACCCAAGGATTTCCAACAGTTCCATTCTTTAGACTAATACCAGGGATCACAATCACATGCAACAAGGCTAGTTTTGCACTGTAGATGAAGCCACAGACAGCAGCAAAGGAGACTAAGATGAGTTTTAGAGAAAGCGCCTACCTGGATCAATGCAGATATCCCATTTCTCTGGGACAAGAAATTATTTGCCTGCACTGGCAAGCATGACTGTGTTTCAGACAACATTTAGACAGCTACTGCTACCACAGATTTAAATGTGGCACAGTCTGGGCTGGCATTAGAAAGAAGGAGCATCCTACAATGTTTTGATTTTATTTTTATACAGACATTCTGCTGTCCATGCTTCCCTACAGTCGCAAAGATACTACTCACTGTGGTGGAGGTGGGGCTAGTTGGCAGAGTTCCTGATTTATTCCACACCTACAGTACAAATACAAAACAGAACAGGCCACGTGAGGCTGGCTGCTAGAGGGACCTTTTTCTCTGATTAATTCATCATGTAAAATGATCACCAGCAAAGCCATATTTGTTTGCAAGCTACATGCAGATGCCCTGTGGAGTGATGAAGTCACAGAAAGACATGTGTTGCCGTTTGGCATATATCCAAGGATTAGGAAAGACTGTTTAAAAGACTAAGAGCTTGAGACAGAAAAGACCTAAATGGTCTATTAAGTGGAAGATATCTTCAATTTCACTGCAGTTTTCAGAGAATTTAGATGACACATTCATAAGACAAAGGGGGTTTGTTTTTTACTGCTTTCCACAGTGTTATTCAGTGAGAGAAAATATTATGTCCAGACTTTTCAAGATCTGTTTGGAATTCTAGCTGCAATCAAATTCAGGAGAACTATGAACTGTTAGGCTGGCTTTGGCACTAATACAATCAAACTATCAGCTTCTCTTCAAAGAAGGGGAAAAAGATAAAACAGAGGTCCTAAGTGAGTTCACCTCATTCTGACCAGTTTCAAATGAGCTAAACTCATGTCATTTTACCTTCTCAAAACCTTGACCAACCATTTGAAAAGGTTACACACCTTATCAACAGTAGTGCAAACAGGAAAGACTTAACAAACAAACAAAACATCTTAGCAAAAATGAAGTGGTCTAGCATTCCATGGGCTTCTTATCTGTTTGTGTGTATCTGTTCAGCATTTAAAGATCTCCCTTCTTGTATGTACAACTGAAATAAAGTACTATCAACAATCTGGGCCATTACTTAAACATATTCCAGAGTTCAGCTATCTCCAGAAGTAGGAAAGGGAGGGAATCAACGACATCCTATAACGTAACACACAATATGCACAGGCTAAGCCTCTGAGATTACATATGTAAACAAACTCGATTGCAGTTATGTACTTTAGACGTTATTGGCTCACAGCCTTTAATTAGAGTACTTGGAAACTAAGCCCAATATGTACCTCCAGACAGGAAGGAGTTGGACTTCATGTGCGGATGTATTCCACTTTCCTGAAAGTACATCAATAAACTCTGCACAGAAAGGAAGGCTTAGAAATTTTATAGGTGAGGACAATACTAAAGTCACTGAATTGTATGTTCCAAACAAACAGATCCCTCTAAAAAGTGTGGAGCTGAGATCTAAAAGAAAAATGCCATATCCTTTGGGCTTTTGGATACTAAAGATTTCTCTTCTTGGGAGAAAGAAGTACAGTGACTCAGAGAAACCCAGACTTATAAAATATGGACAAGGCTTCCTCACAGTGCTACATACATTGCTAAGGTCTGGGGCATGTGGACTGGAAGGGCTGACCGGAACAGAATCACCAGCTGCCGATGGCATATACATCACAGGGCCTGTCTGTGTCGGGCTAGACACAGCCGAGGATTGCTGTAAATCTTCATTGAGCGCAGGCTCTGGAAGAAATAAAAGCATGTGGAACGTTACTCAAAGCTGTACAATTGCAACGGAGCACAAGATGTTTAGGAACAAGAATACCTAGATACTCTTGAGAGAAGAAATACTTCAAAAGCACCTACTTATAAGTATAGAAGCAAGGAGAAACCTTATCTGGCAAATGGCTACTACTTATCTAATATTCCTTACATTATTACTGTCATCACTTGTACACTGTGCTGCTCTTTGGTCCATTAACACTGCTCCAAAATTATCTTCCCTGCATGAATTGTGTGTTATTCACTCAGCTGTCTTGAACTAAGCAGAGCTTCCTTCATTGCTAGGCACAAAGTCGATGGGTGCATTATAATTAGCTGAGGAAGATAAGTTTCCACCTGTGCTCAGTACAAACCATTACCAAAAAAAAGTACATAGAACGGCATACACAAAAAGAAAGTGTCATTGGCTTGGAAGGTAAAGTAGAGATGCTGTAGACTAGTAGTACTTACATCTAACACAACTCAGCATCTTTACAAAAACTAACTGACGCCGCAGTATCTTTGAAGTACTGGTTTCAAGACATTTCTTGCTAATAATCAGCAAAACTCATGCTAAAAGCAGATATAATAAATGGACTCCTGTTATTTTAATTCAATTAGGCCCTCAGTGTTCACCTTGCTAAGAAAGGACTAAAAGATACAATTCCATAAGACAGCACAAGAAATAACCAGGTTGGAATGACCTAAGTGCCACAGAATGTTACTCTGGCTTTAAAGCAGTATAGTATCAAGTGCAATAATCTTGTTAGGAATAAGGCATCTCCTAAACAAAAATACTATGGTATACACAAGGCAGTTTGTTAAACACTGTTTCTTTATCAAGATTTCATTCTCTCTTAAGCTTGCTGGTTCATACTGTGTAGTTGCACTACTGTGTTTTGGGCCATTATAGCCCACAGCTCTAGCTATAATTACTGCTTGTCCACAAGGCCTCCTATAGAAGGAACTGCATAACCTGTAGGGAATTTACTCTCACCATTCCTTGACAAAGGCAGCAATTACTAATTCCACCATTTACAAAGGATAATCAAATATCAAAGAGATTTGCTCAAGGCCACGTAGTGAGTCAGTATCAGAGCCAATCTATTGACTTCTGAGTAACCTGCTCTAATTGCTGCAAATTCAAGAGTGAGACTGGAGTGCAGAAACTGAGTAGGAGCCATAGGACCAGGAGCTAACCATTTATCTATGAATGTTAGTACCCACCTGAATACAGAACTCCCACAACCAAAACAGCATCGCTAGTTTACAGATGATGAAAGTGAGAATTGAAATAATGCCCTATAAATCAGGGAGCTATCAAGAAAAGAGGATTTGAGGAAAAGCGGACAAAAAAGCTGCATATTTTTCTTCTCCAAGCTGACTTAAAGATTTAAACTCTAAGCAAAACTTCATAAATAGTAAAACAGTATTTAATTTTTAAAACGGATCAATACATTATCTATAATTAGCAATTTTATCCTCAGCTTTTTAAAATACAACACTTTGCAACTTAGCTAGGTACTGTTCATCCACGTACAGAAGAGAAGCAGCTTTCTCTGTTTCTGTCCTCCTAAACTGACATACAGAGAACTGAGCAAGTGAGAGGGAACAGAGGGAGATACTTCAAGAGACAGTGCATTGAGAGCTAAGGGCTGAGTCCTACAGACTATCTACTGCCTTCAGCTCTGCCAACACCATCCACACTAGCGCAGTTTTATAGGAATTGTCAAAGTTAATACTTTGTTTTTGAAAATCCTTCACAGAAGCTCTAGTTTAGTGGTTCTATATTTTAAACTAACTGTTTTGGCCAGAAGCTCTCCATAGCTCAAATATCGATGAAAGACAATAAAAGCAGCCCACGTACGTTCTACATGTGCAAAGGCACAGAAGGGTCCTCGGGGACAGCTGCCAGACTGCTGCATATCATTGCATTTGGTGGATTTGTAGATCTAAGGATGGGAAAAAAAAAACAAAAAAAAACCAGACATGAACAGGAAAAAACAGTGACTGGCAGCCCAGGTACAAAAGTACTATGAAGAGACTCGACAGCAAGATAGGAACACAGATCAAAGGCACAAAGGCCAGCAGAGTTCAGGGTGACCACTTCAGTGCTTTGCTTCAAAGAAAGGAAAACCCACTATAGTTACGGAAACACCAAAATATGCCCATCACAGCTAGAGCTCACCCAAAGACCAACCCATCACACATCAGCTCACCCAAAGGTCACCATTTGCCATGAAGTCCCTCAGTCTCACTGGAAGCTCCATGGATATTACAAATGGTAAAAGGTAGGAAACAGCTGACATGACAGCACAGAAAGTTACAGCCACATGTTTGCAAGGAAAATAACAAACCATTGACAATGACTGTAGGAAATGGATTATTCCCCTTCCCCCCAGTTTGACAGGTGGTGACAATGGTTACTTTGCCGATACAGGCCCAACAAAGCTTTTCAACACTGTAACATGAAGCAGACTAGGACAAGGTCTTAATTACACTTTCTGTAAGGATACTGGAATGCTCTGGGCATGCTCACAACTAAGAGCTTGGTGGTTTTTAGCACCAGTTTGTGGGTATCTATGGTTTAACGTGATCATCATCAACCAAGAATTTTCCTCAAGGAAACAGATGCTGTATGCTCAACCGCAAACCCACATCATGCTTTTAAAAGGACCCCCATACATGAGACTGCTCTTACACTTGAGTTTTCCCCTACTCTTCTTACCTCCTCCCATACAGTCGACCTAACGAAAAGACAGCCCTGTCAAGCAGCTGAATTTCAGCTTACTTCCAACATGCAGTTTCTCTGTATCCCAGGACCACACTGCAAGCAGCCCACATACTCTCCCAGCTGGCACACTAATTTACTTCATAAGACTGGAATGTTTTTGCTTTTCTAGTCAGCCGCTAAATGGAGCAAGCAGGTTACTGTACCTCTGGATGGAACTGCTGTTCTGTACGAGTGTGGCAGTATTGGCATGAGTCTCCGTTTTCACACTTACTGGGATCTCCCCACTCGTCTCCATGTTTCACACTGGGACATGGCGAAGACCTGTGTAAATCAGGTAGCAGGAGAATGCATCAGACTCGCAAATGTGCTTTGTGCCTTCTTCCTCAATTGGGAGGCAGGTTTGGCTGCCCACCCTCAGCTGTACAATCCGTTTGGCTGGCTGCTGCTTCCCCAGCCCCCACCCTGCTGCTATTGCATCTTCTTCCCCTTTTTCCAATTTCCCAATGAAAGAAACATGGCTTAACTCTCCATCTGAAACTGAGTACAACCTGAACCAACATAACTTAACAATATTAGCAGCTGATGTGATTAGTGTCAGAGATGCTGGGTCTGGTTTCTGGTTTGGAACTGTACATTCATAGAAAGCTAATAAGTTAATTGGTTAATCCTAAAACACATAATACCCTTACAGTGGTATGTTTCCAGGGTTATAGTATGGCCATGTGGAAAAGAGGCTGAGTCAGGTCACTGGGGAAAAGGCAAGTCCATTTTCTTTCTCCCAGCCAGGAACAGTTCTTTTTCCCAGTTCTGAATTTTTGCCGTGACCTACTTCCCCTGCTCTTTATGCTCTTAACCATTCCCTCAAACAACAGCAGAGGGAAGCAGATAGCAGCAGCAGAGCCTGCATGAAAGGCAGCCACATCAGCTGGGGGTGGGGAAAGCAACACAGAAGTGAGTGGAGATCAGGAGGGGAGAAGCTTTCACCTCTTCCCTTCCCAAAGGGCCCAGACAGGGGCAGAAAGCACATAGCTGCTGCCTGAAGACTGGCTTAGAGTTTCCGTTTCTCCTGAAAGTGTTGGGATTAATGTTCCTTTGATTTTTATTTGTTTAATTTTTTAAATACGGTATTTCAGTGCCAATTCAAAAATTTCTGCGAATGTTGGGGGTGGGGAAGGGAAGTGAGAACATCCATGGCATTTTCTCTCCCGGCTTTCTGGTCTGCTCTTAGGTTTTACAAAAAGGAACTAAGGAAAAGCCCCACTGAGACCACAACAAAAGCTCTGTTGTGCTGGAGGAAATGAGGGCCTATAACTTGGATGAAACGCGTTCAGGGAGACGCGGCATGCTGAAAAATCCAGCGACAGCTGAGTGACGAGAACACCCTGGTGCCTCAAAAGCACAGT
This sequence comes from Gymnogyps californianus, assembly GCF_018139145.2. Classification (NCBI taxonomy): domain Eukaryota; kingdom Metazoa; phylum Chordata; class Aves; order Accipitriformes; family Cathartidae; genus Gymnogyps; species Gymnogyps californianus. The sequence goes on along the minus strand of NC_059489.1, from coordinate 8,126,936 downwards.
CTTTAGCAGTTGGTTAGGAATGCATGTCCAGCTACAGTACTGGTCACACCGTGCCTCACGATCCCCATCACCAGGCACACACAACAAGCAGCTTGATGATTCTGAATCCTTTACCATGAAAGCACCGTTGAGTGAGTTTATTTCTAGATGGGGATTAAAACTTTCTTTTGTTTTCTTTTTCCTGCACTGCTTTCTAAAGCAGGAGTTTATACGGTAAGGGGAAACCAGACACAGGTTCTGTTTGCTATAAAATCAGAGTTGTAACATGATTTAGCAACAGTCATTTATTAGAAATACTGGTTCCTATATAAAGGAAAACTCCTTGTTTAGTTTGTTATCCTCCTAGGCAGAAATAACAGTCCATCACATCTGTCAGTACAGGCCTTGGAGACACACTAAAAAACTACCTAGTGGACAAAATCCTAGATCCTTCATCACAGATTTCTGCAACACCTCACCACTCAGCTGGGAAATAGAATATCCAAGACCACGGTACCTGTATTTGTGTTTTCTTGGGCTTCTTCTTCTGTCTTTGCTATTGTGGTAGTAGGGACAGGCATAACCCTGGCGACAGAGACGAGGGGGTTTCTTACATTGTTCTGTCTTGTAATTTCCCAACACATACGTTGTATCTTCAAAAGAAGCAACCAGTTAGTGGGAGATGACCATGATCTGTATTTACTATACAAAAGTTTTTGACAGGAGCAGGCACTCCACAAACACCAGACCTTCCCAGCCCCACAGACCCTAAGTGACACTCACCTTGCCACCTTGGCTCCTCACTGAGTATCTTCTCTATCATAGCATGGCTAGCGGCGACTGCAGACTGACCCTCTATGCCACCTTCTGATGTAGTCTGACCATTCTGCAATGCCTCCATCGCCTGAAGCTCCCTTCATGGACAGAGTTAAACGAACATACAGACCAAGCAGATGAAGAGACAGACAAATGTCTATAAAAACTGACATACTGGAGCGTGGTAACAATTCCTAAGTGGGTGCATTTCATTCATGCATTTTTTGTCAGAACATCTTCAGTCGAACAGCAACTGCAATACATGTTCTTCATTCCCTGGGAATTCCAGATGCATTATTTTGACCCCTCCATCAGATTCCAAACCACAGCACAAGTAGTTTAAAGTGTGCTCCCTTCTCCCATTTTGAGTATCCTCCCTGGAGACTTTGTAGATTTGGCTTATAGGAAGGGATATATCATCGTCACTCCAACACTAAGATTTCACGCTGAAGTAGTACTGTCCTTCAATCATCTGACTTTTCATTTGGGTACAGAAATTACCTTTTTCATACAGAGCCCCAACCTCTACTAACCTGATGTCATACACCGGAGAGCGTAGGTCATGGGGCCCATGAGCAAACGCGCAGTGGACTCCGTTCTTTGTGCAGTTTCCCTTGGAGTCTGTCTCGTGAATGCAGATTCCAGTTTTGTAGTAGCGCAAGTGATACCTCCTCTCTGTGTCTCCAGTAGTTCTATGCAAGAAGGGACATCTGAGGTACAGAAGGAGGGGAAGAACAGACAAAGTTTAGTCACGCAAGTGATGGACTCAACACTACCAGAAGACATATTGCTGATAAAGGATGCTGCAGTTGACAACACCTTTGCTAACTCTGCCCCTTCTCTTATGCTGTGCCTTCCAACACTACACAGAACCCCTAAACCTGTCACTACACAGTATATAATAATTTCCCTCCCAAAAAGACAACTGGATTATTAAGCCAGCAGCAGCTTATTATTCTAGTCTAGTGACTGCCAGGGATCTGGAAAAGAGCAAGGACACTGTCAAGGTGTTCTGATATACTAGCCGTGATTGAAGGGACATCACATGGCACATACCATTTCCTCAGCAGCCCATCTAGACTTCGTGCTGTTACTGTTTCCTGCTGATGTACTCCTACAGGGCTGCGACAGTCTATCTATAGCCAGATGCATCCTTTATGCAGAGCACGGGACGAAAAAGGAGAATTACAACACTACCATTTTAACTTATGTTTTGTTTCCCCTCTTAGGCAGAAAAAGAACAATCTACACTGAGAAATAAAAAAAGAACAAGATGGAATAGGTAAAGTTTAGATATTGCAGCATCAAACTAAAAATACAAATCAGCAAAAAGTTCTGAGATGGCAACAGTTTTCATTCACTCAGTTTGAGCCAGATATGAACCAGTGATCTAGAAGCCAAAGCCCCCAAATATCCTATTTCCAGTTCTAACAAGGAAGAAAGTATTGAAACTGAGGCTTCAGGCTAGAGGATTATTCCATTTTGCTGTAGTCACAAGATCTTTACCTAATTGGGTAAAAAAAAAAAAAAAAAAAACCACTGTTTTCCCGATAAATAGCATTTTTATGTGTGTTTATACTGGCACCATGAAAGGGAACTGAAATTCCATCTTTCTATAGCATCTCTATATAAAACACGCCCTATGTTTGACCACAGTTTGGCTACACTATTTATTCTTCCATATCTGTCACGTGGCTAAAGTTATATTACTGGGATAACCCTTTAATTGCTGGAGTCTGCCACATGCACAGCAGAAACACTTGGATCTCTGCTCCAGTTAAACTTACTGCAGTCACGGGGAGAGAACACCCAATAAAACAAACTCTTCCTCATGTTGCCTTTATCTGGGTACCTGTCATTTCCCTTCTGGCTTCTTAAAAGTTCAGGAAGACAAGATAAACCGGCAAGTAACCGATATGATTTAAAAAACTGTGGATAGATAATTCAGGGGGCAGACTAGAGTACAAAGCTTCTCCTCTTTCTTCAAACTGTTAAAAACTAAGCCACCCTGCTAGTGAGCAAGAGCTATTATTTGACAGTCAGGGACTTACAGGAACAAAGTCTTTCTGAGCCTATTCGTCAGCGAGCCATTTTTCCCACCTCAACTTTGCTGAAGATGCTAAGGCTCATGAGGACAGTGAACGATGCAAGGGCCGAATTCCCATCTAAGTCACCCTTAGTATCATCTCTGCAGCAGGCCTGGAGCACATGGGTTGCTATTACAGTTTTTACATCTGTTCTCATGTTACGTACGTTACAAAGCTGCTTTACTGCTGCCTTGCCTCGTCTCTACAAGAACTGGCTGGAATCATCACCTGGACTGATCCCAAAAGCCTAATGCCTGAAAAGCAGGGTGCAGTCTTTACTTACTCATCTCCTTCTGGGCAGATTCCTGTGGTCTCGTCATACTTGGTACAGTAAATGTCAGGGCTGTAGTTAAATGTACCATCCCGGCGGCGGATAGATCTGCGACGACGCTGGTTGACAAAGTGCCAGTGGAAGCAAGTGTAGGGCCGGTGCTGAGTGCACTTGTGCTGCACGAAAAGAGGGCACTGCTCCGTGCGGAACTCCTTCAGGTAACTGCAGGCAGAAATCCAACAGCAGGAGATTAGGACCAGGATGCTGGTCAGAGGCAACATCCAATCACCCCGCAGAGTCCAGGCCAAAACGAGCCACATCCGTCAGAGAGATGCCTGCTGTCCTGCTCACACCCTCCCCTGCTTTCCCTCTCAATAATGGAGGCTGGAAGCTGCTGGTTGTCTGTAGTGGGAAGACATCAGTTACCAGGCCAGTTAACACAAACATGAATGCTAACAATAGCTGAAATCACTTTCTATTGTGCCTTTCGGTATCATTTTGAAGAGGCTTTTCATGAGCTTAGAAAATAGTTTGTGAGAAAATAGAACTCTTAAGTACCTTTCTATCCATTTCTATCTCTAATTCTGAGACCTATCTGGGCAAAAAGGGGTTTCCTTCCTACATGTTCAGTTAAAAAAAAAAAAACAACAAATAAAATACATTTCCTTGTAGCCATGTTTAAAGCTTTAAGTTACTGAGAGAGGAAGATTTTTAAAAGACTCCTTCACGCCTTGTCCTCCTGGTTTAACTTGGCTTCTTCAGTACATGGTCGACTATGAAATTAAAATTAATCAATTTCTCTCTTGCAACCTTGTGAATCCAGGACTCAGTCTTGAAAAGTGGGATAACTATCCTCAAACTCCTTCATGTTTATGTTGCTTTAATTTTAATATGTAATTCTCTGAAAGTACGTGTCTTCTTTTATCCCGAGAACTAAAGAAGTCACAAGCTTTTATTTGTGACACTAATAACAGTCTCTAAACCCAGATTGTAGAGGATTACAAAATGGTTTAGATCAACATAATGATCTGACTGTGATCTGTGTGTAGGTGCTTACAAAATCCATGCTGCCTGAAACCCACTAGCTGCCCTGTATTTATAGGGAACATATGAACAGTTCAAGTAGCTCAGACCCGAATCCGACCAGGTTCGGTCTCAGAGACACCTCCAAGAACAACACAGAAGGCCCAGAGCATTCTGGTCTCTTACGTTTAGAGGTCAGTTTAAACAGTGAGTAACAAAATTTGTCGGTCAAAATAAAAGTGCTAGTATTCTGCTGGAAGCAACAGGATGATATAACAGCAGATACGGACTCATTTTAAGCTGCATATGTACTTCAAGGCAACAAAACGGAGCACAGGAATTTGTCAAGTATTCATTCCCATATCAGACGATCTTTCTATCATGTTTCTAAATAAATGGAAAGATGTCTGATGCCCAAAGATGTATTTACAGATAATATCATCATGCTAGATTCATTCTGAAAGCAACATCTGTAAATAAAGCCTCCTTTCCTCTTTACCCCTGGCTGAAGAGAGAGCCTCAGGAAAATGCACAAATTCAAGCAAAGTGGTTTTATTTGTTTGCTATGAAGAGAGAATATCACTGGCAAGAGCTTTCCTACATTGGATTTTGCAAGCATGAAAGAATAAAAGCTTTTCCTCCTCTTCAACCTCCAAATACGTGAGACTTGGAGGTTCTACTGCTTCGGATCTGCGAATGCTCGGGGCTGGAGAGCCTCCGCAGCCGGCTGTAAGCCCTTTTCAACCCAAGCCCATCTGTCCCCTGCAATCCAGCCTGGCTGGAACAGTATCTGCAGTGGGGCCCAAGGCTTAACATCAGAAAAACCAGAGCCAGCATGCAGAAACAGGTCTGTTTGGAGTAGGTGAGGGCTAATAACATCACTTTGTTCCTTTTCACTTTTAGAAAGCCGGCTCCATTCAAATGCAGATCCCTACTCCAACCACAGCAGCAATTCATCTGAAAACTGAATGCCGCAATAAAATTAATCCGTTCTTGAAAAGCTTTCTAAGCTGTTGGACCACGTACAGTTGTAAAAGGTGGAATTCTACAGATTATTTTATCTTATCAGTGCACTAATAAGACTTAGAACAAAAGTGACTGTAACATTTAGGTTAGAAAGTGAATTAAGTAAACTTAAGCAGCATGATACTTAGACTGCTGTCCACAGATACTAGACAGTCACCAATCAGTCCCTTCCACCCATACATCTCCGCATACACCTTAGAGACATGAGATTTATGTTACACCCATTTTACATATGGACAAACTGCAAAACAGCTAGCTATGTGCCCCGGCCAGTATCATACAGCAATCAGAGTCAGTGACAGAAACCAAGAGCATTTAAACTCCTCCATCTTCACTGAACTGAGGCCTGGGCTTAATCTGAAGAACAGCATCCTGAACCTCTTCAATGCTCTGGAAACTAAGGGGAGATCTCAGGCCTACAGAACCCGGGTATCAAGCCTGACTTGTAGTGATAGGCATGTACGAAACACTGTCAAAAAACCTAGAATTTAACAACTGCATGATCAACTGAGCTGAAACAGCTTCCCTTTAGCAGGAGAGTTTAAAAACGTACACACTGACTAGGGATTTTGGTCTCTGGAGTGTCAATTGTTGCTGAAGAGCATTTGAAAATTAATTGCATTTCATGATTGGCTAAACTCCCTGGAGAAACATTTATTATAATGTAAATGAGAGATAATTACATAAGTAAATGGTTCACCTGAAAAGTGTTTAACACCTAACTTGCTTCATCAGAAACTCATTCTTTAATGCTGTCTATTAAATAAATGATCTCTCACTCTTAATTTCAAAGCAAGTCCTGCAAACAGGTACCATTGAGCTCTGCACAACACATTAACTGTGCACAATCACCTCTGCAATAGACTCAGAGGAAAAGGAGAGTTGTCACATTAACTCAGTCATTTCAAGCCTTTCAATCACTGCTTTGGGTTTTCTTTTTTTTCAAGCCACTACAACATTTTAAATCACCCTCCTCCACAATAGCCTGAATGGTAAATTGCCTTATAGCCCTGTATTTTCTTGATCCATGAAGTGAGTTTTGGCTCCTCTGGGAGAACATGGACCACTCAACCAGCCACTTTGTATTAAAATATATGAAAGGCATCTAAACCACATGTGTTTTGGGAACATCGAAAGGATACACAGACCGCACTACCGCAATGTGATGTCTCACAAAGCGGAAAGCTATTAATATTTCAGTAGCTTCTTTGCCAAGGCTCCAAACAAAAATGCAGAAAACACTGTCATGACAGATCCTTCTGGTGTCAATGGTCTCTATAAATTTTTTCCCAGAACAGCTGAGAAAAGGAATTTTTGAACGACCCTTGAAACTGAAAACATGTTGATAACTGGTACACATTTCACAGTGTGTCAGCCAAACGCTGTGTCTGTACAGGAAGAGGAAATCCAGCAATGATAACTCGCATTTCTCAACTCCTCTCTAAAGATCTCAGGAAACACTACAGCCCTCACATGAGAGGCAGAAGAATTATTGCCCCCATTTTATATAGGAGTTACTTCTATATTTATTTAAAAAAAAAAAACAAACAACAAAACAACCCAAAACGTGAAACTAATCAGTTCTGTGTTGGTCTACTTCACATGCACTTTCTTTTGCATGGGTGTATATTTCATATTTTCAAAGCCATATAATTTTTTAAAAAGTGGAAAGCATGTAGCACGGTGGTCTTCTGACACCACGTTAACATCAACAGCAACACCTGAATTCCTGGAGGAAATGTTATCATTTATGAGTCCTACTAAACAAAGACAAATGCAATTCTAAACAAATAGGACAAGACTGGCCAGAACAATGCAGATCAAAGTCCCCAGACTGAATTGAACTTGCTGCCAAACAGGATGGACGCTACTGGAAATGAAAGCTTCTTTCACTCGGAAGACAAGAGGAGAGGTTCTTAGACTAGCTTTGGGAACTCCCAGAGACTGACAGGAGTGGCAAAGTATTAGAAAAAAACCCAATGCTGAAATTCCACTTCCTCTGGGGCGGGATGTGGGAAGGGGCAGTAATCACTCTGTGCAAGAATTTACACTAGCCAGGGAACTGCTAACTGTCTTTAATTGCCAGTAGCAGCTGACTCTGCAGGACAGGGCAGCAAGTGTTTACCTGCAGCTAGCAATTGCAGCTAGTTCCCCCTCTGCCCTGGAGGAACTGAGCGGCAACCTGCTCTGGGAGCTGCAGGAAAAGAGATGAGCAGGGTCAGGGAAAAAGAAAAAAACCTGTATTTCCAAACACCACCACAAAAAAAAAAAATCAAACCTAGAAAGAGGGGGGGAGGGGAGAGAGAAACCAAGAAGAAACTCTAACCTAGAAGCTTAATTTTTAAACACAACAGTTGCAGCCTTGTCCTGGTCACATTCATTGCCTGCTGCTGCAGAGATCTCTTGCTTTACTGCAGCTTTACTGGTTTGGCTCTGTTCACCCCTGGTGTGCTCAAGCAGCTCAGTACGAGAGGATACCTGCATCTGTACCGCGTTCCAAGGCTGCAAACTTCCTGCCAAACTTGACATAAGTCATGCATGCAGTGGTGTGAGCTCAATTCACGAAAGTGTGCTGGTAATGCACAAAGACAGCTGAGCTCTAAATTCCTCATTAAAAGCCTTACCCAAAGCTCCCTGAAATCACTGGAAGATGCACACTGACGCAAAGAGAGAAGTCTCTGCTTTGTAACAGAGGGATCAGGAAGACTGGGGAGAGAAACAATACTGAGGAGCATGGAAATGCAAGGATTAAAATCAACTCTTCCAAACCCTTGATGCTCCCATAATGCAAAGCCAGGCCCTCCTTTCCTTCCGACACCCCCTGTGCTATTTGAAATCTTTACGTAGGCCCCAAGATGTGCTCCTCTCCTTTGCAGCCCTCCTTGCTCCTCCCAGTCAATCCCCTTTCTGCCAAAATTCCTCTTGGGCCCTAAGAGAACACGGAGGCTCATTAACAGGATCCGAATCTTCTGCAGCAGTACGACACCAGAGAGAAAACCATTAGATAATTGTTTGGCTAATCCAGACTAGGACACTGTGAGCGTAGGACAAAAGCAAGATCTAACACCACTGTCATCTAGATTTCACTTACATTTGGGTGTGTGTTTATACCCATGAAACTATGCTACAGCACCCTTAGTAGACGCCCACGTTAAGTAATTGGTACCGGTGCTGTTTATCTGGTGTTAGACCAGTGTAAACTATGGACATGTTTTACACTAGCAGGCAGGTCCATGGCTCAAAGCACTGGCCGCTGTCAGTGGGGCTCCATCCCTGCAGCTGCTCCTTGGTCATAAGAAACTAACCCAGAGAAGTGGCCCAGGCCACATTCAGACAGCGCAGGCTCTGCTCGTTTCTGTAAAGTCCAGTCTGGTGCAGACACTTCACTTTATTATTAGCACTAATATTAGGAATTACTAGTTCAGGGCTGTATAAAGATTCTTAGTACTAGCCACTGTCCAAAAGAGCCCACAGAAGCAAATCTAACCAAGAAATCTACAAATAAAGTGTTTGGTTGTGTGTTGTTTTTTTTTTTAAACCAAGGCTTAAGTTCCTGATAAGATTTCAGATATCAGGAAGAAAATGCTCTTCTGCCATTACCATGCATTTTAGTCCTGTCTGCCTTCTCTCAGCAGAGGATCACACTGGCAAAGATATCATTTCATCGGCACAAAAATACATGGGAATGCTGGGGACTTTTGCTGGGACTTTTATGCCAGTCATGTCCTGCTTTTTCAGACAGGACTGCATGAGGCCATAGACCTCTTTGTAAAGTTTCAGGTGGTCCCAGTTCACCTCACTTGTAGACAGACATCCTTCCTGAAAAATGCAGTCTGAATGACAGAAGTCACTGATCTCTGCTGCTCATCAGCTTTCCTTTGGTGGAAGCTCCTATTGGCATCCTTCTGTCCAGACAGCAGGATGGAGAAAGTTTTCCTAATTCAGTTTAGGGGGGAAAAAAAAAAAAAAAAATATCACTAGCTTAGCTTTAAAGTTTAAATTAGTGTTTTGAGCTAACACAGATAAAGTTATCTGAAGTAAACCAGGGTGTGCTTACCCAACAGACTGCCTCCAAAGTAGGCAGCATTGCAAAACCCAGGAGAAAATATCTAACTGTAGATATAGATGTTTCTAATTCAATAATGCTTATCTATTGAAAATATTTTCAAAACTGCTATTTTCTTCTTAAGCTCAAAGAGCCACCCCGACACAAGAGGAAGAGAGCTGTCCATATTTAATCAGCTCTCTAAATTCATTTCACCCTCATAAAATTTTATTGCAAAAGATGATATCAGACACACTTTAAGTAAGAAACCCATGACTCAATTATTTTCTTTTACTGAACTGTGGTATTCCAATTGAAATGAGTCAGTGGTGCATGACAGAATCTACTTATTCCAACAGGATACTCAATAAAAATCCTACTAATGCACCTTTCATTTAACATATCATTACTGATAGAGAAAACCCATGACATGCAGCTCTGACATTGCTCAGAAGTTTTTGCTCTTAGGGCAAAGAAGATATTCCAGAATAAGAGAAAAAAAAAAAAGAGGATTTAAAGAATAGTGTCGTTCCAAAATAATTCGGAGAAAGGGTTTGATACCAGCATTCCCATGACGTCTTACAAAATGCTGGCATTTCAATGCAAAGCAAGCTTTCTGCCAGGGAACATAGCCTTCAACCCTCGAGATTTCTTGGGATTTGGGAGGGAAAAAAGTGAAATAATCTAACTTCATAGGAGTTGTAGTTCCTTGTTCCCAGAGGTGGGCACAAGGCAACCAAATCCCTCAACCGACAGCTGCAGGCTACCAGCAGCCTGGTTTACAGCCTGCCTAAATCTCTTCAAGGAAATGTTTAGCATCCTTCTAATAAGAGCGGTAGTTAAGACAAGTCTGTTTCAATAAACAGTATTTTTTACTTACTGGCAGATGTAATCTAATATTGAAACAGAGCCTCACACGAACCACTGCTGAATATCAAACAATAACAAACACTTTTAGCAGCAATCTTGAAGGTTTTCATCACAATTTCAGGAAAAGTTCTGACTGGGTTTTACCAGTAATCTTTATCAGTTACTGTGGCTCACCACTATTGGATATTTCCCCTTTTTCCATATTTAATGCTATTTTTCTAAATAACCTCACAGACCTAACCAAACCCTCACACTTCACACCAAGGCTTCTGCATATGCCATGCATCACTTGACACAAAACGCAAACATCTCTCTTTCAGTACATCTCAGCAACTATCAGTCTATCTGCCTTTCCATACCCTCAACAGCCAGGTGCAGTTTTGTAAACCTTGAAAAGATTAGAAAGCATTTAAATCTCAAAGAAAAATATATGGATCACTTTATAAAAACAAAAGGCTGACTGTGAATGTGAGGAAGGAGAAAAGGATGAGGAAAAAGTTTCAGTAAGCTCACATCTGTCAAGAAGATAGACTTCACATGCCTCAGTGTTTTCTTTATCACCTAAATAAATTGAACCATCAACTGGAAAAAGGTCACACAGCAGACAGCACTGTGTGATTTTAAAGCTGTTAGATTTCCCCTTCTCCATTAGAGCTTGACAATAATGTCAGTCTAAGGGCAAATAAAGAAAGTGAGAGTTGGAGAGACTTATTACAGATGCATGGAGTTGGGCTTGTTTGGTTGTGGAGTTTTTTTTGGTTTAAGAGTTCATATAACTCATTGTGTACCTTAGTGATCAAAAAGACAACTGCTCACATCCGTAGCCCGTGGCTCCCCCACTTTTCGCTACAGAAATAGGTAGGCAGCACTCACAAGTTGTCCTTTTTCTAGGCATCTGATCGATTTAGTAAGTAAAGTTGAGCTGGAAGCTTCCAAATAAATGCTAAAGGATAGCGTGTACTGCAGAAGCTAAAGCACAAACTACTAGATTACAGAAAACTAAGGATAGCACACCAACAAGTACAATAGTCATATTGAACATTAACCTGATCACTACTATAACTCTGTTTTTGGATTTCAAAGCAGATCATGGGGTGGACAACAATGCAAGTAATTCAATTCAACCATGAGGAAAGAACTATCTACTACACATACTTTATAGATAAGAACTTTAACCGAGTGACTGCAAAAGTTCATGCTAAAAATAACATGTGTTGGCAACTATCAGAAATGATTGGGACATTTTTCAATTAAAAGAAAAATGTCAGACGCAAACAGTTGTGTCTTGCCTACACTGAAAAACTAAGGAAAAACAAAGAGAGACACTACAGCATGGTGCCAGCCCATCACGGGAAGACAGCCTTGCACCAGTTTCAGGCAAAACACTGTTTGGTTTCCACAGTTATAGCAAAAATGGCTTTGTTTTGAGAGAAATACCATGTTGTAGCTAAGTAGCTCACCAACGCTCTGTCTTGATGAGGAGAGAAAATCGAGGCTTTCAACTTGGAGTTAACTCAATAAAATGAACATTTATCACGTTTGTGAACGGCCAAGACACAAGCTCCACTGAGTTACAATTGTGTTACAGTCTGCGGGTGTCAAGGGAAAGAGGTGCTTGTTCAGACTTCCCTCGAGCTGTGCATCCCTTAGGCTTGGCATACATCGAGTTGTGTCATTCAAACCCAACGAATAAAACAATTTGAGTCATTTTTTTGGCGATGTGCTCTCTTTAAAAAGCATAAACTTGTTGCGTCAGTGGACCATGAAATGTATATGACCAAGCCATACCAATAAAATCTATTTTAAACACCAGTGTTTGTTTACACAGAGCTTTCACCTTTTTAATTAAAACAATCCAAGCACGGGCATATGCAAACATTTAACTGCACTACATTTCAGAGACGTTTCCTGAAAAGCCATTCAGCAAGATCCAGAACTCTGCGTAAAGCCTTGAGTTTACATTTACATTTCCTTGAGTTTGATCTTTTTTCCCAAATTAGTTCGCCATGAATATGTATCACTTGACGACCTCAAAATTAACTAAGCATTTAGACCGTTCATGTAATGTTTTAAAAACATAGCCAATTTTTTCCAAGTTTAAATGACATATTTTCAATTTGACACCGCTAGTTTATGTAAACAACACAGCTGTGCCTAAAGTACACCTCCCTGTTTTCAAACATGGATCACCCCCAATTGAGACAACCCTCATCACTCTGTGGGCTGGTTTCCACGCTACAAACTATTTAGCTGCCATTAATCCTTCCCTACAGCACCTGTGTTAGTGCTGAGTCTATGAAAACAGGATCATATTGAAATAATTATTTTTCAATAACATGTGGGTTGAGCCTAACTGTTTCAGTGAAAATACTGGCGCTTACTGCATCCAGACATCTGTACACTGTTGAAGGTTTATACCTGGTTTAATTGTCAGGACAATATAACAATACGTCCTTAAATACGAGCAGTTAAATATTTTACTACTAATTACTTCGCAAAAACATCCATCCACAGACTTGTCTATTATGGTCATTTATTCAGGTTCTATCCAGATAAATTTTTTTATCTTATATTAACTGGATCAGAAGGATGATGCTTCGTTATCCTAGCGTTAGTGTTTGTAGCCTCAGACACAGGGAGAATGTCTGCAGAAAGGCAGAGTTCAAATGAAGTTAGCACGCATCAGGTTTGCTGCACTAGACTACAATGAATTAAGGTCTGAATAATACACTGATGTCTTGTACTGTAAAAATTAAAGTTCCAGCTTCCAGTAAAGTTTTTCCACACTGTACTTCTCTCACCATCGATTCAATCACTAACAAAGCCTACCCAGGGCTAGCAACTGTACAAACACTAGTGAAGGCTGGGAACAGGGCTGGGCTGTTTTAAAACTTGTGTTACTCACTCTGCTAGTTCCCTAAAACAAAACATCCCACATGCAAGAATTTGTAAAGGCTAATTCAGAAAGATATTATTTCCATACAAGCCATTACATAGCTCAGGGTTTCAGTTACAGATTTTTATGAGCATTTTTAGGCAGCTAACCTTCAACATCTAGTCTCACAAGAGGTGCTTCAGAAATAGAGCACAGTAGCCTTTCTTCTCCTGACCACACCAAGAACCCTCATGATTTAACAAACAGCTCATAGATCAATTGCAGCCCCATACTCACAACAGTTTTAAGACAGTACATGAACTGCTTGAAGGTCTATACTTACACTGGACCAAAACCAGAAAACCAAAACTCCACAAGAAATGACGGATCTGTAGTGCTATCATCCAGACCAATCTACATTTGAAAATGAAATGGCATCTGCTTCTTCCCAGGTTAAATGCCAACCAGATTTGTGGCAGCCTCTTTGGAAAGGCTTACATTTGTGAACAGACGTTTTCTCTCACGAGTTTGAAACAAAACATGGTGATTAGCTAACAAGCATGAACCTGCACCCCGTAACATATCTGCCAGCACAAAGATAAAAGCCAACTCTTACTGGTTGATTTTGAAGAATCAATGTTAGCCATTCAATCGATTTTCTTTTCTGTTCAGCACTCAAATCAGACTTCATTCGTGTCTGCTACAGCCCAGTGGACTCTTTCGACACTCCGTAAGGGAGGCACTCCTCAGAATAAAAGTCCTACACACACAGATAGACTGGTCCAAAGAAGCACCATTATACGACCCCACGCCAGACTGCACTTCAAACAAGTAGGCTGACATCAAGATGTGCATCAGCTCTCCACCAAGGGGAAAGCAGTCAAATCCCAGGCTACACCACAATTTCTTATTTTCCATTTTGACTAATCAATATATGAATAAATCTGGTGGCACTCTCAAGATATTTTAAATGTGCAAACAATATTTTTTTGTTATTGCTGTGAAGCTGCACAATTGCCCTGAGGCATCTGCTCTTTTTATTTCTGCTATGATGGTAATATTCAAGTGCTATTAATGAAAGCTCACAGTCTATTGAAAATTAAGGGAGAAAAATCACCTCTGAGCATATTGCGTGTGGACTGACAGCTTCTTTTTGAACTGTGGTGACATGCTGAAGATGAAGGCTAACAAATAAAACAATATTGACTTCAATTAATTCAGATTTTTGCAGATATTCATCAGGTACAGTTTCAAGAAACTATTTCCCTTTCCATATGTGCACGACGGCTTATTAATCTAAAGAAATTCTAGACATAAGATGATAAAAAGCAACCCAACCTTAATTTCTTAACTGTAATTAACAGTCGCATCATTCTTAATAAGCCAGTATGCTCTACTAAAATATATTTGCAATTTTTGACCAACAGATAGCTAGGGATGGCCTAAGATTTTTCTCGTCTGACCACAAACTCGGTATAAGTTCCTCTTCTGCCAGTGTTCTGGCAACTACATTCAATTAAACGTCTCTGACTTTTAATAAGAGATAAGAATCAGGCCAGTATCAAGCACCTCAGTGACCTAGCACTTTTATTGCCATCACTGCACTTCAGCACTTAAAATTGAAATATTTCTTTCAAAAAAACCCTAGAACTTATCTTGTTGTAACAATAACCTTCGAAACCTGAATGAACACTACGGCAGGGTGAAGGTGTATGAGTCAGAAGACAGCCTGCAACAAAGCTAAGAAGAGAAGAAATTGTTGGTATTCTTTTTAAGGGAACATTCATTCCAACTGATATTTCAAATGTCAAACTGGTATTAACTGCGTCAAGCACTGATCAAAATACACAAGACAGAGATTGCTGAGAAAATTATCACAAGCATCTAAATTGGCTGTCATCGCTAGGTGGAGTTTGAGAAAGTACAAGCCTTCAGCATCTCCCTATGTACCCTTCTGGTGAGGCTTTGTATTTTTGATTGCCCTGATACAAAAGACAAACTATCTCTCAATAAAGTAGAGAAAAAAGGCAGCTAAGAAATTGCACTTGCTCTACAGCCTGCTGGCACGTGACCATTCATTAATTTAGGACACTAGGGGAATTGCTGGCTGGCTCTGTGCATGCACAGAGCACAGCTTTCAGTAACAACTTTGTACCTAATCTGCAAGTGATGTGCTGAATGTTACAAAAAGTTTATAGAGTACATAAAGTCTTTATAAGATAGAAACCTCTGTGATTGTCTCCCTCTTGTAGTCCACGATTTCACCAAAATCTAGTTTAAGGAGTTTTTAAGGAGGAAACTAACTGACACAATATTAAAAAAGCAATGCCAATTAGACAAAAAAATTCTTAGAAACAGTTTAGATGTAGGTGATTCCGTTAGGCAAAGGGATGGACCAGGTAACGTCTCACCATCTCTTTCAGCCCTGTCTCTCGTGCTTTCAAAAAGATTTATGAAGTTTTTAAAAAGCAAAAAGAAAAAGTCAATGGAAGGAACAAAACACCACCTCGGCATCCTCTGAAAACGAACATAGCTCTTCGGGTCCTGACAAGCAGGTTCTCAGGAACCTCGACGCAGCAGTTTAAGACATGATTGCTGCAGCTCTTTATTTTGCTCCTCTCTCAGAAATTACAGCTCCTTGTAACAGGGTTAACAGAAGGGAACGTGTGCCTGCTCTCCGGCTGCCCCAGTTCACAGCCTGGTATATTAATACAGTCTACCAGTGACAGTTAGCTCATGCTAATATGCTACACAATAAGCGTGATTAACTGATGCACTGACACATTCCCTCCTGCCAGGTTGTTCCAGGGGCAGTAACATCCAGCAAACAGCTAGGCAGAAATGCTGTAATGCACTGCAGGAAGATTTTCCAGAGGACATTGGTCAGACCCTTTGTAACAAGAAGGCTGCACATTTCAGCTGCTCATAGAAATTAGAAAAATCTTATTCTGGTGGAAAGAATAAATCTAAAGAAAGTAAAATACCGAATTCCAATAGAATTTTCCTTAAAATAAAGCCACACAATATGAAAAATATTAGACAATACATAAATCTACAAAATGAGAAAAATTGATATAATGGGAAACTCTAAGCTTCGAGGTTTTCTAAAAGAATTATTCATTTTAATTTTGTCTCCCATGCCACAAAAAATTACACTAGCATCTAGGATAAGCAATGTATGAGCATTAACATTTTTTTTTTTAATCAAAAAATTGAAAGAACCATTTTTGAAGTTGGAACAATTCTGCATGACTGAATCCCTCTCCTCTTTCAGAGAGTTCTGGATTTTTGAAATACCAAGACTTGCCAGACCAAAACTAATTCTGAAAATGTCAAAGCAGTACATGAAGCTTTTCACTCTGCAAAATATTTATATGCTACCTATAGAGCAGTTATCTGTATGTGAATTCCCTGTCACTTTTGATATCCAAAAGTACTCACTTATTAAGTGTAAACATCGCAAGCAAACCACAGCTCCAGTCCCACTTCAACACAAGGGAGAAATACCTTATTGCCTCAACACGTCCATTAATCAGCAGGACAGCGCAGTCCCGCACAGAGCCTGTACCGATCGGGCCCAAACGACCCACACCGCCCGCTAGCCCATCTCTCAAGCTGCAGGCTTTCAACACTCATCCTTTGAAGGACCATAAAATCTAGAGTGTTATTTTTCAGTGTATGTATTCGGTGGTAAGCACATACTGTGAAGGCAGCCCTTCCTGTTCACACTCCAGTACTTTATATTTCCAACTTCCTGTAACTATTCACACTTCCTAATAACAGTTTGCGGTGGACCTGTATTCAGTGAAGTTCACACAGTCTTAAACGGTACCAATAATAACCAGCTTATACTTCCTTGATAAGCTGACATTTACAGGTAACAATGTAGTAGACCGCTGGGAAGTCCCTGGTTTAGAAGTATTGACTTATTCTGTGCTTTCCTAACTATCTCCAAGGGTATTACCAAACCTGAAACCTAAAAATGCATAGGGTTTTGTTGTTGTTGTTGGATTTGTTTTCTGGGTTGTTTGTGGGTTTTTTTGTTTGTTTGTGGTTTTTTGTTTAAACGACAGGGCTAGTTTCTATTTTTGTATAAGTCCATATCAGCCTATTGACCTAATAACAGTTTGTTATTTTAAGAGTTCTGATGGTTTAAAAAGAACACAAAAGGTTTTTAAAAACAATTTCAAAAGCCTAAATGTATTTACTAGGTTGTGAAGACCACCCAATTCAAGCACATCAAAACTATAATCTAATAGACTATGCAGACAAATGCTAAGGGTCCTAGAAGAGCAAGCCACTTACAAAAGAAGCAACAACTCTGAAAACGTGTTAGCTACACATCTGGTTTTTGGTTTTCTTTCCACAGACAGTCAGTCTGCACATTTGAGATCAGACATGCTGTGTTCGCCCTGCCACTGATAAGACACTGTCCACTGATAAGAAGATAAGGATTACTCTCTGCTCCTACAAATGCTTTGAGGTGTGTTTTTGTGTGCCATGGGTTTTGAGTAAGAATTTAAACATAAGATTTTAAGATAAATAAGACCATGCGTGCAAGCTCTTCATTGAAATCCCAGTCCACCTATGATCTTGCTATTTTTATTTCTTCTTCACCTGTATTTCCATCGCTGTCCTAATCAGAGTTCCTATTTAAGGCTGAGAAACCACCAGACAAGGCACTACTCAAAAACATGCAGATACAAAAATGTCTTTGATTTGAGCTACAACTAAAGCATCGCACCAACCTGATTTTCATCCCCACTTAAAATGTCCTTCACTCAAGTGCACTAGCCCTTCTACCTCTAAATGGCTGGCATCGAAATGGATGCACGATAAAGCTTGGGTGAGCGCAAGCCAGCAGTCGCTAACATGACAGCACGACCAACCGTGTGGATGCAGTTCCAGCACTACTTACAGGGTACTAATCCTTCAGGAATTTCCCACAATTCCTCCTCTTGTGCAAAAGGAAAGACAAGTTTTTTGTCTTTTACACTGCAAAGGCATAATTGCAAAGCTTATCTTGCTGTAGTACAAAGGAGGACAGGATGTGTTCCCAGGCATCTCGGTCCAGAACTCAAGTGAGGGTACAGCCTGTGGGGACATGGAAACCTGAAGTTTATTTACACAATGGCTGCTCATATTTAAGATGGGCACACTCAAGAGAATTGTCTTAAGTAGCGATGATCTGGGTTATGCCCAACAAATCTGTGTCCCAAAGAGTTTATCACCTAAATCAGAATATTTTCAACACTGCTTTTGAGCCTGTGTATTTTGAATAACTAGAATGAAGGCAGTCTCCATTTTTTTATTAAATGGGTTAATTTATCTTCACCCGAACGTTTGCTTTCCTGCAGTTATTAAACTGTCTGACTTTCAGGTGAATGCACAGCGAACAAAGGACTGCTCCACTTTCACTTATCTAAATTCTGCCAGATCAATAAACACCCAAGCAGCGGATACAATCTTTACAATTCACAATTAAAGAGTCCAGTCTGACTGAAAACCAATGAAGACAGCAACAGCTGAATGGATAGACTGTACCAAAACAAAACTACACCATAGTACTCGGTATCTACAATTCCAAGTGACTGATCACTTGCTTTCAGTTTCTTTGAACTCAGCCTCTATCCACATTTGTAGATAACACATTAAAGACAGAGATAGATACACACAAAAATAACCATGCCAGCTAGAGCTAAGAAACAGTGCAAAGTCAATATTTAGTTGAGGTTTGACAGAGCGTACCCAAACCAAATCCACTTCCCACTACGAGCAATCAACTAATGCTGCACAGCACGTCGCCTGAAGCAGATCAAAGCCACACCAGCCCGCAGGTACCCCAGAAACGAACCCATCTCACCCCTTTGTTCTGAGGAATACACTGACCTCATCCTGCTACGGGAGCTGTGGGATCGCAAGGAACAGCCACACGCAGAAATCTCTAATCCAGCAACCCAGAGAGAACACAACAGCAGTTGTTGAGTATTTCATTACTCACTTGAATTCTACAAACAGAATACCAGATCCCCAGATGAGAAACACACCATTCATAATTAAGTAGCAAAGTTTGGCATATACCAGAATGACTTGGTCTCCAGGAGTATCTAGCTGCACGCTACAACTGCTACCAAGGACACAATCAAAGGGGTTTTTTTAGGCTCTTCTGCTAGCAAACAGCGCCAAAGGTGTGAGATAGCATCACTAATTCTATTTTTTTCAGATTTTCTTTTGCTGTACATCTAGAACAAATATAAGGGCTTCCTGACAGGATCTAGAACTGCAGTTCAAAGTACCTAACAATCTCACGCAAATAATACCAAGAGTTTAGAAAATCAACACTAATACAGAAATTGGAACACTTCCTAACAAATAAAACCAAAACTTTCCAAGACAGAGATCCCCAGCACCAGATTGCCTGTCCCCAGGGAACAGCAAAGTATGCAGATAATTAAGCTTACTTGAGTTTACAACTTGTAACCTTCATGTCATTTTATGGAAACAAACTATATTTAAGGGAAAAAAAGGAAGAAAATATTTACATTTTGACAACATACAACTTGTTCACATGAACGACCACCAAGGAAGTTCCCATATGTTATCAGAAGGAGGTTTACAGTATGATGTGACCTAGCATACAAATCCAACACTTTCAAAGCATGGCTCGCATCCCGCTGTCAGCACTCTGCAGCCCCCAAACCCATCCTTCGCTTATGGTTATTCAGCTTCTCTGCAACTGTTTTTATTGAAGTATTTTTAGCATCCATCCGAAAATACAAGTTTTGCCCTCTGGAAAGAAGCTAATTGCAACACCACCTTTGTTCCACACTGTCCCATTTTCCTCCTCTGTCCCTTTCAGCTACCGGGTCCCGATCTTCCTTCTCCTCCCATTTCATGAACTCTTTCTGCCACTGTCTCTTTCCTAATCTTTGATATCCTTGTTTCCACGGTCATGTTTAGCCATGTTACCACCTTTGTCTTCCTCTGCCTAGTGTACTTACAATCTCTCTACCTCATCTCCTTGTCACTTGGGTTTTTCCCCGTCTCGCTTTTGCCCAATTGCTTCTCTGTCGTTGGTGTCACTCCACCTCCCTCTGTACTCCACCTGTACCCTCTTTTACCACTACAGCAACAGTCCCAGCAGACTCCTTCACGCCAGTTTCTCCTAGAAAGCTGTCAAACTTTAACCGTAGACACCACCAGAAATAAAGTAACCTATGAGGCCGTGACTTGCCAGCGCCCTGAAGATCACAACAGGATATTCACGATGGACATAAAACCTGGAAGCCCTCACTCTGCCATAGACTTGGTATTCTGAACAGCCTGAAGAAAAAGCACGTCAAATAGCCTGTGATCCCTGCAGCAGGCATACGGGTTGTATGGATCCGCGCCTCTGCATTTCTTGCAGCTCTTTTTATTCCGTGCATCATAGCGTGAACGCAGCGAAGAAGTCCATCGCCAACTTTATGAAAACACAAACTAGAAGAATACAGACCACATTCTGAACCTGCTCTTCTCATTGTGGGTGGGGGCATCAACACAAGTGAGAGATACGGGTAATTTGTACGACATTTTTTCTGTATGCGGACAACACCCTAAAATGATAAGGGTAGACAGTTCAGCACACATATTTTGTTCGCAAGGAAGAGTCCCAAACTTTTTTCTTTTAAGGAGGACAGGGAACACCTGACCTATTTCCATCCATTACATGTCCATCGCTAGCCCATCCTCACAAAGACAACGCTCACTCTCAATCCACCCTGTTATCCCTATTGCAAAAGGAGAACTGAGTATCACCACCACAACTTCGAACCCAAACAACTTATCACAGGCCAAGTTCGCACAGCACAAGCTCCAGGAGGTCATATATCCTTGGGACAACCCAGTGAAACGGTATTTTTTGCTCAGGGAAGACACATTCCAGCAATAAGTCTTCACTGAGGCGCCGTCTCCAGCGACGGAGGCGATACACACCAACTGTGTTTCCTTCGCAGAGGAATCGCACCCGAGCGGTGTAAGAAAAGGTGGGAACAGGACAAGCGCTTCTCGTGGTTTTCGTGTAACATTTCCTACGGGGGATATTTCTCACACGCATGTGTAAAACATTCCCGTAGCTCGCCTGTGGGGCAACTTCTCAAAGACGCCTGTCCTGACGAGGGACCCCACTCGAGGCACCCCTCACAGACCGGCAGCATGCGGGGCGCACACCGGCAGGGCTTCGGTCCTTGGGGACCGCCACACAGCATGGCGCCCGTCTCCTCACGACGCCTCCCTCCACAGGTGCCTGAGGAGCCCCCCAGGGCTCCTCACGGGGGTGGAGGACTGGGGTGACAGCCCCGGGCAGCAGGACACGAGGAGCCCAACACCCCAAAGCGCCCCCACCGCGCGTGCCACTTGCACACTCGAGGTGACACACGCGTGGGCGGGGGGGGAGAGGGAGCCACCACCCCGGCGTGAGGGTGCGCGGGGGGACCCCCGCCAAGGGGGACGGGGCGGCAGGGCGCAGCGATGACAGCCGCCCGGCCGCCCCCTCGCAGGGGCCGGAGCTGCGATGGCGGCCGACCCGCCACAGGGACACCCCCCCCCCCGACACCCGCGGGGGAGGCCGAGGCCGCCGGTGCCCCGCCGCCCCGGTGCATCACGGTCGGCGCGACCCGCGGGGGGAGGGGGAGTCGCTCATCCCCCGCCCCGCCCCCCTTTCCCCCCCCTCCCCTCCCCCCCCCCGCAGGCGGGACCCGCCGGCCCGCGCCGGCTGGGGCCGGTTCCAGCCGGTGCCGCGCGGGCGGGCGGCGGGTCTCCGTGCGCGCGTGCCGCACGCTGCCCGCTGACGTCAGGCGCGTGTTGGCGCGCGGGCGGGCGGGCGGCGGCGGGGAAGCTCTCGCTACGTACGTGTAGTGCTGCGGCTTCTCGGGCTGCGCCTGCAGCGCGCTGGCGGCGCTCGCCGGCCCGGCCGCGGCGGGGCCGCTCGCCACCGGGCCCTTGGACATGCCTCCTGCCTTCCGCTCCCGCCGCCGCCGCTACCGCCGAGGAGACCTTTATTATTCACTCTGCGCGGTCCGCACGGAGGGCGCCGCGCGCAGGCGCCGCCGCCGCCATTGCCGCCCCGGTGCGCGGGGCGGGGTGGGACTTGTAGTCCCGCCGCGCGCGCGCGCTCCGCCAACCCGGGACGCGGCGGGCGGCGGCTTCCGGCCGGCGGGACTACAACTCCCAGAGGCGCCCCGCGGCGGCGCGGCCCGCACTTCCTGCCGCGCGGGGGGGGGGAGACGGGACTTGTAGTCCGAGGGGGGGTGGCGGCGCGGCAGGGCGCCCCCTGGCGGCGGGGCGGGATCGCGCCCGCTGCGAGGCTCCGTCGCCGGGGCCGGCCCTGAAGAAGGGCCCGAGGCTGGGGACGGCACCGAGCCCCGGGGACGGCATGGCCCATTCAGCCCAGCCCCTGCAGGCAGGCAGGGAAGGGTGCGGGGGAAGCTGGACCGGGAGGCCTGTGAGAGGATGGGGAGTTATTTGTGGCAGGCGGCCTCACTTCCTTCCTCCCCCCCTTCCCTCCGCCTCAGGGACTGAACGTGGACGCGGGAGCACGGCATCCTGGCCAAAGGGTTATTTTAGTGTTGGCATCTCTCATCGCTCCACGGCCTTCCCCACCCACGGGACAACGCCGTCCAGGAAGTGCCTGGGAATAGCATTGCAGTCCCGAGGAGGAGGAGGAGGAGGAGGAAGGCCCAGCGAGCCGCGTGGAGAACCTACCTCCGAGTAGGTGACACCAAAGGCCCCTGGATGCTGGGTCATCAGAAGATCGCACGGGCTCCCTGTCCTCCCCCGGGAGAAAATCCCCCCCGAAGGAGCCGTGTCCAAGGAAACGGCTGAATTCCCATGCAAAGAGCTTCCTCCGTAAATTAACTTCTCTCCCGGGGGAGGAAACGATACAACTTTCTTTTAATAGGACTTTGATCTCTTGGGCTCCACACAGAACCGCTTCCCTCGCTGGGATCCTCCAGCTGCGTGGCAGAGGGCAGCAAGGATTTATAAGGCAAACACCTTTTTTTAACTCTGCCAGCACGTGCCGGGTGAACAATGTTAATAATAAACTTTCAGACCCGGCCTGCGTGCTGCCTGTGCAGCTGTTTTGGGGAGGGAAATAACTTTTTTAATTCTCATTTACACTGATTCAGCATCTACCACGGGCAGGCTTTTCCTGGGGTGATTTAATAGCTTATTCCCCTGCACTTGCAGGAATAAGTCATAGGATATCAATACCTTCTTACTCATCTACAACCCTCCACGGGAGGCTGGAGGACTATAATTATGCAGTTCTTGGTCAAGTAGGACAACTTTTCTTAAGTCAATACGCGTGGAGGTATTTCAGTTAATATCTACACATGCACACCTATATACCCAATACAAAATCGCTGTCAGCGATGAACCTGTAGAAAAAACCCCTTCAATTATTGACGAATCACACTGAAAACGCCATCAATGTGCACTTTGTGCACGGGGATTCAGAAACCACAGACTCGAATCCTTGCACGCTGACGTTTACTCTACGATCTGGTACGGACACCGTTTCCTCATCCAGTTCTCTTTTGTTTCACAGTCGGGACTACTCGACGCACGCTCTGCCAAGCAATAGAGAAATGTTTAGGATGTGCCAGGTACGTGTGCCGAGGGTGCATTTACTTCCATCTTTGCGCAGGCCCTCGTTAACGTGTGCTCGTTTGCTCTCTTCAGCTTTGGCGTGTACGCCCGTCCCTCAGCCTGTTTCATCCAAGAGGATGCACAGCTTTTCTCCAGTCTTAAAGAGAGCAAAAAAATCCAAAGTATCTTTAAAATTAGAAGCAGAAGCAGCCATTGCTTTGAAAACATGGGAAAGGAAATATCTGGGGAGCCTCTCAACTCCTGGTAACAAACATTAAGCGCTGGTCTCCTGGCATTAGTGACAATGGAGTACACTCTTAAGAAGAACAAATTTAAAGTATATGCTGTTATCATCAGAACAGGTTTCTAGACTTCTTCTTCCTAAGCGTCAACGACTCAGATGAAAGGGGAATTCTTTACTTCAGATTTTCCAAAACATGTACAATGCAAATGATTGTTTACCTACACCTCCCAAGTCATTCCATTGATATGCAGCTTTTTGCCTCTGATAAATAATTAACATTTTCCTTTACAAGAGACAAAATTAACCTGAAAACGAGGACCAGAGGCAGAGGAGATGCGCAGGAGATGACGTCCCTCCGGCAGCCCCGGCCCAGGCACACACGACAGTCCTGTCGCACCATATTGGCACGCGTTTGCCTGACTTACCGGAGCGGGCGGAGGAGCAGGAGACACGCTCCCTACGTGCCGAGCTCCTGCGCCGCGGCAATCCTCGCTCTGCCCGCCGCGCCGGGTGTTGGCCCGAGAGACTTACGCATTCGGAGAGGATGCAAAACCTCCCTCATGCAAAGTCTGCGTGATTACAGCTGCGCCCCAGTCTGCGGAGCTCACGGATACCTTTAGGAGCGGCGGTTAAGCAGGCGCCTGTTTGTGTCTGCTATATATTCTGCACGCTACAACTGCGGGGCATTTGGGACCTGTTCTTCCTGATCGTGGTACCCTTCCCATGGGGGCAGGGACCTGCCTCCACTCCCAGCAGTCGCTAGAAATAACGACGAAATAGTAAAATACAGCGAGGTGTAACTTAAGGCAGCAACTTCCCCCAAAAGACAGTCTTTTTATTCAATTGCTATTTATCTTCCTAGATGCTACCAACAGGGAACATGCATTCTGGCTTTCTACTTGCAATGAAACTTTGCCATTCGCTTTAGCGTTGGAGGCGACCCACAAAGTCAGCGGGATTTGGGGATCGGAGGCGCAGAGGGGCACAGCCTCAACCCCTGCGTGCTCCCAGGCTGGCTCCCGGGGCCAGGGGTCAGCCTCTCCCGGACTTTTGAGGGGCTCGCAGACCAGGAGGGCTGCCCAGCGCGAATCCACGTCCCGTGACAAGCGTTCCTCGCCTCCTGCCATGATACCACCAGGCAAGACATGCCGGAGGCGCTGCCAGAGCCCGTTCCCTTCCAGAGGGGCTTCCCTCGTCCCCGCCGACACTCGCCGGCGCGGGGGGGAAGACGCGGACCCCCAGCGAACCGCCACACACCGGAGGCTCCCGCGCCTTGCCCGAGGGCCGCCGCTCCCCGCGGCCTGCGCGATGCGGCTCCCGGGGGAGGCGGAGAAGGCGGGGGGGGGCGCCGCCGCCCCCCCGAGCGGCCCCGCGGCCTGGCCCGGCCCTCGCCGCTCGCAGCCCCCCGCCAGGCGCCTCCGCAGCACACGGCAGGAAAGGCGCTTTCTGGCGGGGGCGGGGGAGGGGGGGGGGCGGGCCGGGAGGCGGCGGGGGCCGCCGGGGCCGGCCGGGGGGTGCCCGGGGGAGCCCGCCGCCCCGCCGCGCCCCGCCGCCGCTCGCCCCGCTCCTATTGACTTCCCATTGTGGAGCTTTGCAACAAAGGGTAGGATCCAAACCGTGCCCCGTTTCGTCCAATCAGCGCGCAGAGCGCCCGCCCGCCGTCGATTGGCCCCTTCTCGCCTCACAGTACCCAATCGGACGCCTACTTTAACAACCAATCAGCGGCCGGGCATGCGCCCAATCAGCGCCGAGGAACCGGAGCACGGCCTTTGTGTGTTGTGACGCCACGGCGCCGGCGGAGGTCCCGGCCAATGGTACGGCGCGCTGCTTCCAGGCATTGTGAGGTCACCGCGCCGTGTGCCGCCCCCGCTATAAAAGGTGGGTCCCCGCGGCGGGGAGGGCGCAGTGAGGGGGTGGTTGGCTGGCGAGCGGGTCGTGGCTGGAGCAGCGCAGGCTTCGGTGCGCAGCGCTACCGGCACCGGTGCTTCCTTCTTCTCCGAGCGGTAAGTGGCGGGCGGCGGGCGCGTTCCGTGGCGGGCGGCGGTGCTGCGCGGCCGTTGGCGGCCTTGGTTCCTCCTAGAGCCTGGCGGGCAGGCCGGGCCTTGCCTACGTGCCCTGAGTCACGGCCGGTTCCCATCCCCCCCCTCCTCCTCCTCCCCCCCCCCCCCCCGGGGCGGCCTGGGAGGAAGCAGGAGGCGGCGTGACTCAGTCCGCTTCCCCCGGGGAGGGGAGCGGCCGGGCCACGACGCGAAGCGGGGGCGGAGGGGGAACCGTGACTCCTCCTCCCCCTCCCGGGGGAGGCCGCTGGCCGCCTGCCCGCCTCAGCGGCGGGGGCGGGGGGGGCAGCTCGCCGACATCTGCCGCTTCTGGAACTTGAGGGGATTGGACGGGAGGAGGGGGGAAGCCGGGCCTTGGCGGATCGTGGTGCCGCGGGGACGGGGAGAGCTGGGCCCCGTGTCACGCGTGCCTGTCTCCCTAGGTAAGTGAAGAAAAATGGCCCGTACAAAGCAGACCGCCCGCAAGTCCACTGGGGGGAAGGCTCCGCGCAAGCAGCTGGCCACCAAGGCGGCCCGGAAAAGCGCTCCCTCTACTGGCGGCGTCAAGAAGCCTCACCGCTACAGGTAAGGCCGCCGGCACGGCACGGCCCGGCGCTGCCGCAGCCCCTGCCCCGGCTCACCTGCTCCCTCCTTCCTTCTCCACCCAGGCCGGGCACCGTCGCCCTCCGTGAGATCCGTCGCTACCAGAAGTCCACGGAGCTGCTGATCCGCAAGCTGCCCTTCCAGCGGCTGGTCAGGGAAATCGCCCAAGACTTCAAAACAGACTTGAGGTTCCAGAGTGCGGCCATCGGTGCGCTGCAGGTATTGCTAGCGGCCTGCTGGGCCTCGGCGCTCGCGGCGCCAAGCGTGCTTCGCTGAGGGTTTCTAACGACATTTCTTCTTGTGCTCTTGAAACAGGAGGCCAGCGAAGCATATCTGGTGGGTCTGTTTGAAGATACAAACCTGTGCGCCATCCATGCCAAGAGAGTCACCATCATGCCCAAAGATATCCAGTTGGCTCGCAGGATACGGGGGGAGAGGGCTTAAGTGAAGGCTGTTTTTATGGTGTTTTGTAGTAAATTCTGTAAAATACTTTGGTTTTAATTTGTGACTTTTTTGTAAGAAATTGTTTATAATATGTTGCATTTGTACTTAAGTCATTCCATCTTTCACTCAGGATGAATGCTAAAAGTGACTGTTCACATAAACCTCAGTGATGTGAGCCTTGTTGCTCAGGAGTGACAAGTTGCTAATATGCAGAAGGGATGGGTGATCTTTCTTGCTTCTCATGCATGTTTCTGTATGTTAATGACTTGTTGGGTAGCTAAACTTGTAAGGTACTAGAATTGATATAAATGTGTACAGGGTCCTTTTGCAATAAAACTGGTTATGACTTGATCCAAGTGTTTAACAATTGGGGCTGTTAGTCTGACCATACATCACTGTGATCAAATGTGGACTTTTTCAGAGGGTGAAACTACAAGTCTTAACCACAGTGTAACTTACAGTTTCCTAAAAACGTAAACCTGGCAGCTATAGAATACACTATGTGCATTTATAATAGCTATTTTATATATTGTAGTGTCAACATTTTTAAATTAAATGTTTTACATTCACATGTGAGGAGTCTTTGTCATTTGGTTTGTATGGGCTTGAAGAAGCTTCCTCCTCCTGGCTCCACTAGCTTAGCAGTAGATGCCTGTAATCCCCGGCTGCTGCTGCGGCAACTTAATTTTTGTCTGTCACCAGAATGGAGAACTTGCCCTGGCCACCCTCGGAGGTTTTTGGAGTCTTTCTGTAGCTGGAGTCATGGCTCTTGCCCAGGGAGAGCAGCGCTGAGCCCTGCAGCTGTGGGGTAGAGGAGGAATAGCCTGACTGACAGGCCTAAGCGAGGCGGTGGCCTTTTCTGGGGGGCTTCTGCTTTCTTTTTTATAAAGCTGAACTGCTTGTTGGTGTCGGCTGTTCAGGCACAACCCTAGAACTGAGCTTTTTTCTTTCCTCCTCCTTTCCAGTAGATGCAGGGGAAGTTTAGTTGGTGGTGTGACTGGTCTGCCTGAAGCAGAACTGCCAGCTTGTTCCCTGAGCAGTGTCGGTGCGGGGGGTGCGTGGCTGCGGCCCGTGAGTTTCTGTGGGATCTGGCTGTGTGACTAAGTCCCAGTTAATAACAGCAGCCAGCGCTAGCAGCGCAGGATGGTATGCGAGTGAAAAAGCTAATTATACAACCTGGGAGCATATGGGCTGCTAAGCAAACTGGAATGGGCGCTCAATAAGATTCTCATTTCCCATCTAAGCTTTTCTGATGAAACAGGATTATACTCAAGCCTTCGCTTCAGAACAGCTCTTCGGGCTCCCTGCTAGGACAGGCCTGGTTTTCTCAGCAGTGCCTCTGGGAACAGCCATACCTTGTTAGGTTGTGGTAGAGGAAAGCTGCTCAGACTACATCTGGAACACAGGTAATTAACATTTAAATTGAATTGTGAGGCCGGCTCTCCTCAGCTCTTAAAGAACAGGCTGCGCTAGTAAGGCTAGAGTTGGCACAGAAAAGTAGCACAGGGAAGTAGTTTAGCTAGCTCATCTTGATTTATTTCAATGAAATTAGAAGCGCTGTGGCAGAAGTGGCATTTCAGGAGGAAGAACAGCAATGGTTTATACCGGAGAGCGGGCAGCAAGTCAACACTGGCCGTCTGCACGATTGTTTGCAGACCGGACGCGTTTACAGCGCTTCCTCCCACAATGACGGCCTGAAAGCAGTTTGAAAACCATCCCGACTCCTGCTCCCGGGAGCCGGGGCCTGCAGCGCTTGGGATGCTGCCGGACGGCCGCAGCGCAGGCGAAGGCTGGGCCACCGGCGCCCGGGGGAGCTCTGGGCTGGAGCCAGGGCTCTCCCTGATCAGACAAACCACTCCGTGTGCTGAAATCCTGCAGCTGGAGGAACAGGCGCTCCTTACCACGCGCTCTTACACAACTTCCTCAACGTCCTTTCCTACGCTGCTCCAAGTGTGCTTGGAACAAACACAGCTCCCCCCCATTAACACCATTATCGTATCTGCCACAGAGCTGCTAAAAACATGTTCTAAAATGATCCAAGAGTAGGTTTTAAACAAGTATTTTCATCACTGCTAAACCTGTAGGGAAAAAGACTTCCTTGCATCTTCATTGCAAACTTAATTGCTTTAAAGGCCTGGATCAAAGTTAAGCATGGTCTCAAACTTCAGCTGATGCTAACTGATCTCAGGTAGCTTCACCTGGGCAGGTCTGTCCTGGGTGTACAGCCTGTCGAGGGGACATCTGGCAGGGATGTCCCCACAAGAAACCTGAGGGTCCTCAGCGACCCAGGAGCCACGTAATTTGGGAAGCACCACGCGGCTTGCATTTAGGCAGGTTAAAAATAAGAATTCCAAGTGATGGGATTTATGAATGCTTGATTTGGTGCTAAACTGCAGTAGCAGGCTGGGCTCCTGCAGGAAAAGTATGTTTTAAAATAACATCCCTCGAAAACAATGTTTCCTCCAAGTTCTTAGTGGAAACAATGAGCCATCTGGGTATGCCTAGAAGCTGTTTCTTAAAATAAAATCATTGTCTAGCAGTTCTTAAAAAAAAAAAAAAAAACCAAACCACACAAAAAAAACAACCACCACACAACACAAAAACCAAACCCACCAGAAAACTGTATCAAAGTATCTATTCATCTTAGTAACCTCAACAAAAAGAAATAGTTAGATCTTGCATGTGGTGGACCAGAATAGCAATTCTTGATATTCCACGATCTCACTGTGATGATATCTGAAGACATAAACCGTTCCCTTACCGATTCTCCTGATGATTTCCTCGCATTGTTGCTCAGAACTCGATGCAAACACCAGGCAGTCAAACATGCTCCCGTCAGGGCTCTCCAGGGAAGCACTAAAAATGGAAACACATACATTTGCTGGCAGAGAGAGCGGCTCTGAAAGCCCAGCCCGGGCTTGTAACTGCACCAGAGACCCCGCAGCTGGTCTGGACATCCCTTGTTTATTTTCCAAGACCCGCATCCCTCTATATCCCCCTCTATATCCCCCCTGCCAGGGCCCACGGGCAACACTTACACCACACAGAAGGCAAATAAATTGCTGCTGTCTGTGCAGCGTCCCACGCAGGAGATGGTGGGGTAGGGGTAGCGGCACAGGAGCTGTGCGGGGAACAGGAGGGAGATGGTGCTGGGGGCTGCCATCAGTCCCTGTCATCCCCGTTCCTGGTTTAAACTGGCCCCAGGACCCCTCCAGCTGGGCTCCCCGTGCCGTGAGATCGGCAGCCTCGGGAGTCACCCGGACCTTGGGTGTTGCTTACGTACCTTGGAAGAAGTCTTCTCCTGTACGAGGACTTCTGCTTCCTTCACATCAAATAAAACCTCCTGAATGGGGGACGGAGGGGGAAGAAGCCCCGATCATCACAGTGTCTGAGCTCTATTTTTAATAAGACGCTTACAAGAGAGAGATTATTCAAAAGCAGAGGTGATGAAGCACAGGCAAGCACAGCTTTTTCAAGGAGTTTTCTCTGTGCTGCCCTTTTTTTCACCACCCAGTGCTCTCACACTTGAATCTTTTCACAAACAACCCCCCCAAAGGCTCAAGCAACAGTGACCTGAGCCCTAAAGCACCCCTGGAATCAGGCTCAGCCTCCCCACAGTTTTTCAAGTGCTTTCCTGCAGGTGGTTGTATTTTTTTTCCAGCACTTTCCTATCCTGGCTGCAGAGATGTGTCTAACCAGAGGGGGGGGAAAAAAAAACCAACCCACAGGGGTGGGGGGTGTCAAATAGCCAGGCCGAGTGAACCTGGAGCCGGCAGGAAAAAAAAATATTCCTGGGCAGAGACCATATTTCCCTGCAGTTTTCTCACCAAGCCCTTCCCAGGATGCCCTCAGCCCCGTCGCTCACCCGCGCTGCCGAGCGCCTCTCCAGCACGGCGGGGATGGCCCAGTCCAGCACCTCTTTGCCACCGTACTGAAATGGAGTGGGAAGGAGGGAATAACCCACAGGCACGTGAAAAGAAACCCAGAGAGACAATTTACCCCAGGCATGTCTCTGCCCCATCGCCTCACCTTCCCAACACTGGTCCGGCCAAGGTACTGCAGGTTGTAGAGCAGCCTGGGGAGAAAAGGGCTCGGGGGCATCAGAGCAAGGACCCCACGCATCCTCCTCCTGCTCTTTGCAGGGGAAGATGCTCACAGCCCCCCACTCCCCCCGGGCCATGGGGGCAGCTTTAGCCCCACAGCCCTGAGCAGACACCAGGGACAGCGTGGGTACAGGACTGCCCCAATGCCAGGACCCCCAGCCCAGCCCGGGGGCTCCCCGTGGCACCAGACCTACCTGCCCCCCTGCAGCCTCCGTGGCTCCCCCTCACCCCTGCGCCGGGGGCCGTGCTGGAGCTGGAAGCGGGGCTCCTTCTCCTTCAGGACCTTCAGGTAGGGCAGCAGGGGCTCGTAGACCCCCCCGTCGTGCCACCGCCACCGCAGCAGGCGGAAGCTGAGCGGTTGTCCCTTCAGCTTCTGCAGCACGGCCCCGGCCTGGAGGGAGGGGGGGGGAAGCAGAGGGGAGGATGGGGGGCAGAAGAGGGGGAGATGGGGGGGGGACACGCCAGCCCTCCCTGCCCACCCACCTGCCCGCTGTAGGCGTTTCTCAGTGAGCAGCCATTGATCTCGTCGAGGATGTCGCCGGCCAGCACCACCTCGTCCACCTCTGCCTGGCTCTCGGGGAGCACCTCGGTGACAAAGACTCGGCCGTCCACGTACCTGGGGGTGCGGCCGAGCCCCAGCTCAGCCCCAGGGACCCAGCCCAGCTCCCCCAGCTCTTTCGTACCATCAGCGATGTTTCACCAATACACGGAGGCAGGGAAAAGCCACCCCACGGACAGCAGATACCAGCGAGGCTGAGCCAACGGAGAGAAAAGTGCCCGAGACAGCCCCAGTGCTCTCAACGGGGTATTTATCTCCCCTTTTTGGGGGGGTTTGAGTGCCGTGGTGTCCAGATCCCACTGGAGAGCGGAGAATCAAGGGCTCCTACCTGAGCACCATCCCCAGCACGCGGCACGGGACCGTCTCATAAGTGATGCACACCTGGAAGAGAGTGGCCGGTGACAGTGGCCCTGGCAATGGCCACAGGACGCCCAAGGAGCGTGACCAGGATGAGGGGGAGGATGGGCACCCCTTGCCCTGGATCATTTCTGGCACTGATGCCAGACCAGCGCTTTGGGAGCCCAGGAAGAGGCTGGTCCCCAGTGCCCCAGGCTGAGCTGGGACCCCCAGTGGCTGCTTGTCCCTGTCTTCTCCTGGGATTCGGCTGTGCCCAGACCCGGGAGGGACAAACCTGCTAGATGGATGGGATGGCAAAGCAGCAGGTGAACCCTGAACTCAGCAATGAGCCCTCCTTCCTCACCCCACGCATCCCCATGCAGCCAGGGGAGCACTGCCGCCTCTCCCCAAAGCCGCTGCCATTTCCAGCAGCACTTACTGTCACGTCGCCTTAGCCAGGGACCCGAAATGTGGCCAGTTCGGCCAGGAGCCCTCGCTGTTAGAAACACCCAAAAGCCAGCAGGATCTCAGCCTCTGCAGCAGTGCCGGAGCTTGGCGCATGCCATAACCAGCCCCAAAGCCGCCTTGAGCTTTTTTGGGGGATTCTTTTGGGTTAAAAAGGCAGTGGAGGGATGCTCTTCATTTTTAAAAGACATCAAGGCACCCCCGCTGTTCTCAATAAATGCACCAATATTTCACTGAGCAAAATGAAGAGCGAAACCAACTGACGCATAATCTGTGTCAGCCCAGGGAAATGGGGATTTTTTGGCAAGAAATCAGGGAAGGGAGCATGGGAAAACTTCATTTATGTCAGCCATTTAGGCCTGGGTACTACTCTTGCTTGGTTTTACTCCCAGGAATGCTGGGATCTGCTCCTGGTGACAGCGCAGGCACCCGGCAGGATCCGACCTCGGTGGCAGGGGCAGCTCGGCTCATGCTGGTGAACCTGAGCCAATTCACGCCCAGCTGCGGCCGGGCGGAGAGTTGCGTGGCAATCCCTCCCCACCAAATCATTCCTTATCTTCCTCATTTGACTTTTCAGCGAGGGCCAGGCGGCAGAAGGATGGCTCCGGGGAGGGACGAGCTCTTACCGGCAGCAGCCAGCTTTCGTCCAAGAAGCTGCAATTCTGCAAACAAAGGAGCTTCAGCGCCATCAGTCCCGGCGAGGAAGGGGCCGGGGCCCCGCGCCGGCAGCCATGTGCCGGCCACCACCCCACCGATTCGTCACTGTACCTGCAGGTCCAGGGAGAAATCCATCTCTGTCACCACCAGCAGCAGTGAGAGGAAAGGCTCTGCAGAGGGATGGGGATGGAGAGGCAGCGTCACCGCTGGGTTCCCAGCAGCCACAGCCTTGCAGGGACATGGCAGAGGTCCGAATAAAGCCATTTTTGGTGTAACTAATGAGCCCTGGGGAGCGAGGCCCTGAGAGCATCCCAGCACCGTGGCACCCAGGCTGCTGCTGGAGGCTCATCCTGGGCTCCCGCTGCTGGCACGGGGAGAGAAGTGCTGCAGCTCGACGCCTGATTTCCCCAAATTCAGACCAAGGCTCGCAGCAAACACTGCTGACGAGCAACTTTCTCTCCATTTCTCCCCCTAAACGCAAAGCAAAGCTGCCCAGGCTCTTCTGCACGAGCCTTGCAATTACACTGATGGAGAGCTGCAATCTGCTCATGCACCAGCAGCGCGGGTGATTTATAAGCCATCTAGGTACAGGTTTAACACGGGGTTATTTATCATAATCAAAAGATTAAAGGCTTTCACCCTGGCCTGGCCTCCCCAAGGAGCACGGCTGCGGATGGAGTGGTGCAGCCTGTCAAGGCACCGCAGCCATTTACCGCACCGAACCCCCCGTGTGACCCCTCGCGCAGGACCACAGCCTGGGCCCACCCACCAAGGACACCCCTCGAAGCAGGACTGCTGGGCCTGCTTGAACCAGCATCCTTGGTACAAAGAAATAACATGGAAGACAATTCAGAAGCAATATTCCTATCCCATGACACTAAAACCAACCTTAGATGGATTCAAACCATGTTTAACTATTTACACCTCTTTTTCCATCACTGCAGCAGCATATTCAGGTTTCACTGCTAAGTTTGGCTTAGAAAAATCACAGTGGACTATTTTCCTCCCCCCCTCGCAGCAGCGCGGTGCTGTAACGCCTGCGACAGCCGCCCCGGGGCAGGTTACATCCCGCCTCGCAGGAGCCACCGTCTTACCCAGGAGGTCTTCATTACCGAGGATGGAGCTCATCGGATCATAAAACTGAAACACAGAGAAATGCCACCATTACGCCGCCGTTTCGCCGCCCATCGCCCGTGGGTAGCGGCTCCCCCGCCGTGTGCCGCACCTCCAGGAGCCGGGGGGTCCGTGCCAGCTGCCGCACGGCTGCCGCCAGCACCTTCCCCTGCAGAGCCAAGCGCAGAAAGTGCCGCCCGCGGCCCTGTGCCGTCTGCACCTTCTCACAGCCGCCCGCTTTCTGGATGCTGATGGAGAGAGGGCTCGGCCTGTTTGGGGAGAGGGGAAGCAGCTCGGGCCTGAAACTTTGGCAGCACGTGGGAGCATCCTCCCGGCACTCGGGGTCTTTGGGATGAGCACATCGCGACGGATGCCGCCACGGCTCTGATTTTCATTCCCAGCCCGGCTCAGGGCCGCTCACCTGCCGTCGGTCTCTGTGGGAAGCTGCTCCAGCCAGTGCCAGTAATCCCGTCTCCTGAAGCCCCAGGCTGGCTCTGTGGGAGAAAGGGAGCGCGAGGCCCCTCGCCGCGGGCACTGGGACGCTGCCACCCCCCACCCGGGCACGAAGGGCCACTCACGTCGGAGCCCCTTGCGCAGGATGCTCTCCAGCAGCTCACAGAGGGAGGCGAGGTGCGGTGAGGTGTCCGTGCAGGGCCCCCCGCCCTCCCGCAGCCGTAGCACCCCACCTGCGGTGAGGGGAGCATCAGCACCCATGGGTGCCCCAGCCAGCTGGGGGGGGGGGGATGATGACACCCATGGGAACAGCTCTGTGCACAGCCCCAGGGTGGGTCGCTGGTGCTGCAGGAGGTGCCCGACACCCCGGCGGGATGCGACCCACCCCGGCTGCCCGCAGCCGCACCGGGCAGAAACTCAGGTAAACTCCCTCAAAGCCAAGGCCAAGGTGCGGCAGCGCGGGTGCAAACACCCGGTCAGGCGGCGGGGCTGGCCCCGGCCCGGGGAGCCCCCGCCCGGCCCCGCCGTCGGTCCAGCCAAACCGGTGCAGCGAGGGGCCGGGCCCCCGGGCGAGGGCTGCCGGAGGAAGCCGGTACCGGCCCCGGGGGGGGGGGCACGCTCACCTTTAAGGGCGCTCAGCAGCGGCTCCTTCCCGGCCATGGGCTCCTCCTCCCCCCCCCCGCCCCGGGCCGGGGGGTCCCGCGGCGGCGGCTGCGGCCGGGCGGGAACCGGGAACCGGGATCCGGGAGCGGGCCCCGCCCCGGGAGCGGAGCGGAGCAGCCCGGCCCCGCGGGGGGGGTGAAACCTCCCGGCTCACACCCACCCGCCTCTGCCGCTGCGTGCGGCATCGCACGACTGACATCGCTATACGGGCACACACACACACACATATGTATATCTCTCCACATACATATACACTTACAGCACATCGGCATATATATACATCTACGTATATACCTGTACATGTATCAAAAGCACAGACATAACACAGACATTGACACATATATCTGTACATATATATAAAATACATACATTGGCATAAAACGCATATGTAACAGAGACACCGGTATATATATGTACGTATGTATCTGTACTTATATTAGGACAACGCAGGCATTGGGATATGGATATAGATATACGTATTAAAAAGTCCCAGGTACTGGCACCGCCATAGGTACACACGGGGGGGGTGTATAGGTGTGACTCTCGCCCTGCCTATAGGGATGCACACACACGAACAGCCTTGCCGAGGCCGCAGCCAGGGGCGCGCACGGCCCGTGGGAAGGGGCTGCGTGGACCGGGAAGGGCCCCCCCACCCCCAGCTCCGCCGGGGCCCCTCAGCGCCGCGAGTTCGAGCCCGGCCGCCGGCGGAGCGGGGCGGTGCGGGACCGGGGGCGGTGCGGGACCGGGGGCGGTGCGGGGCGGAGCGGAGCGGCCATGGCGGAGGCGGCGGCGGAGCCCGGGTTGGCCCCGCTGCTGGCGGCCGCCCGCCGGGCTCACGGAGCGGCTTTCGGGGGGGCGGCGGTGCTGGCGGCGTGGGCCCCGGCCGGGTCAACCTCATCGGCGAGCACACCGACTACAACGGCGGCTTCGTGCTGCCCATGGTAAGGGCCGTGCTCCGCCGCCCCGGCCCCGTGATCCGTTCGGTGTCACCCTTCCGGGTCCTCCCTGCAGCCTCCGGAGGTCCCCGGCCGCCGTCTCCCCCCGCCAGCCCTAGCATGTCCCCCCGAGATCCCCCGCCCAGGACCCTGCGGGATCCCCCCCCCCCGCGCCCGGGACCGCCGGAGCTCGGAGCAGGACCCGGAGCATCGGGGGCAGCACCCCGCAGCCCAGCTCCTAACTCACTGCAGGGGGGATGTGATTCCCCCTCCTCGACCGCCTCTTCAAGGGGCTGAAGCCTCTTCTCTGCAACCCCATCAGACAATTTTCCGTTCCTGGAGCGCGATGTTTTGGTGGCAGAGATGGTTCGAAGCCACTGGGGCTTCCTGCCCTCCTTCGGCTCGGCGGGGAAGCCCCCACTCAGCCCTAAATCAAACCTACAGCTAATTATTTTGAGGCTGAGGAGCCTGGGAGCAGGTCAGCTGAATTCCCCTGCAGGCAAGAAAACTTCCCAAAGCCTCTCACGTCCTTGTCGTGGGTTTCCACTCCCCTGGAGCCCAGCAGCCAATACCCTGGCGCTGAGCTGGGGTGGTCGGTCACAACTTTTCAGAGCTAAGACTGACCCTGTGTGCCATTAAATAGCCAGAAAGTTTAATGCTGTGATGAGCCGGAGCATGTGGTGGGGGCTGGCGGCTCCGCACGGACAGAGTTAAGGGTAATGTGTTGGGTGCTGCCAGCTGTGGGTTGAAGCAGCCACAGCTGTCCCCCGCCACCAGTGGGGATGCTCCGAGGGATGCCGCAGGGTCTGAGCCCACCTTCCCCCCCACCCAGGCTCTGCAGCTGGGGACGGTGCTGGTGGGATCCCCCACGCAGGATGGGACCATCTCCATCCTCACCACCTCAGCGGAAGCGGACGAGCCCCACAGGGTGCAGTTCCCGGCTCCCCGCCAAGGCAGCCCCCTGAGCCCAGGGCAGCCTCGCTGGGCCAACTACGTCAAGGGCGTCATCCAGCACTACCGGGGTAAGGCCCAGGCTGCTGGGCAGGTTAGAGCCCCCCTCGCACGGGGCTGGTGCTCGGCGCCCGGCTTTTGGCGTGCTCCAGGGGCTCTTCCAGTGCTGGTGCAATCCTGCAGCTACTGCCAGGACCAGGCTGCAGCAGAGACGCTTTCAGCTCCAAAGATCCCTGTGGTTGGGGGGGGGGGGATGCCCGGGTCACGCTCTGCCGTGGGTCACCCTGTGTTTTAAAAAGGGATATCGGACAGGGGCTCCTCTTGGTCAGTTCCCCATGAGCTGTGGGGCAGGGCAGCCCCCAGCCCTGCAGGGGCTCCTGGCCCCTCTCCTCCCATCTCTTCCCACAGGTGGTCCTGTGCCGGGCTTCAGCGCCGTGATAGCCAGTGACATCCCCCTGGGCGGGGGCCTCTCCAGCTCGGCCGCTCTGGAGGTGGCTACCTACACCTTCCTCCAGCAGCTCTGCCCTGGTAAGGCAGCAGCTGGTCCTGGCCCCCAGTGCCTCTGTTCCTGGGTGGGAGCTGGGATGAGGGGGGTGCCCTTAGCAAGATCCCACAGCCCTCGGGGTAACGCCACTGTGGGGTGGGTCACAACCCCCTGCCGCAGCCGGAGCTGGCACCACTGTGGCTGCGGGGCTCCTCCGGCTCACCCAGCCTGACCTGCCCATGCCTCTAAAGCCCATGAAGCATTCCTGGGGCTGGCTGGGACCATGAGAGGATGTTCCCTTGGGAGCATCTTCTCTTCACCCTCATGTCCCCAAAAATGGAGAGATCTGAGACACCACTGTCAAATTATCACATCCAGCTGGATCTGGGGACCCAGGCTGGCACAGATGCCGTGCACCGGTGCAGGAGCAAGCACCTGCAGCTGATGCTTTAGCAAAGCCCCATTCCATGGGAAAGCAACCCTTTACCTTCGTGTTTGCTCCCCCTGCTCCAGGGCAAGGGGCGAAGGTCCCAGAGCTGCTAACCTGCGTCTCTCTGCTCTGGCACAGATGACGGTGATTTGGTAGCCAAGGCGCTGGTGTGCCAGAAAGCGGAGCACACGTTTGCTGGCATGCCCTGCGGGATCATGGACCAGTTTATATCCGTGATGGGCAAGGAAGGCCACGCGCTGCTCATTGACTGCAGGTCAGGGCCGAGCACCGAGCTCACTGCGCCATGCCCACCTCCTTGGGCAAGTGGGGATGAGCTGGTCCTGTGGCCATGGAATAAATGCAGGAGTGCAGGGAGGGGTTAACCCCTGAACCCAGCCCAAAATCTCATTGCAGAGCTGGGGCTCCCTGCGTTTTAATTCCTGTGTCTGATTCCTGCATCTTTTCTGCTGCTTGCCTGGGCTGTCTTTCCTGCAAAGTCATTAGGGTCTATTATGGGACTAATAATTGGGAGGGAGTGAAATGCTCGAGCGAAATCCTAAACCACTTGGACTTTGCCTCTGCAGAGGCAGGAGCTGCCTGCCACGTGGCCTCACCTGGATGGCCGAGGGCTGGAGCGGGCAGGGGGGACGGGCACACGGCCCACGCTGAGCTCTCGCTGCAGGTCCCTGGAGACCGTCCTCGTCCCGCTGACCGATGCCAGCTTGGCCATCCTTATCACCAACTCCAACGTGCGGCACACGCTGACGGGCAGCGAGTATCCCACGCGCCGGCGGCAGTGCGAGGAGGCGGCGGCGGCGCTCGGCAAGGCCAGCCTGCGAGATGCCACCATGGCCGAGCTGGAAGGTGGGGACAAGTCCCCCCCTCGGCTCTGGCTGCTCCTTGGGGCAGCAGGAACTCGGTGCCCCATGGCACGGGGGCAGCACCTGGGACAGGTGGGTGGGTGCACACACCGGGATGGGACCGTACCGCAAGTAGAGAAGCTCTGGCACAGGATGGTTGCAGGATGCGGCCATGCTCACCCCCAGCAGCATCCCGCAGACCTGAGTGGCTTTGCTGCAGGGGCATGCATGTCTCCACAGCGGCCAGGAGCCGGCTGGGCGAGGAGGTGTACCGGCGGGCCAGGCACGTCATTGGCGAGATAGCACGGACGGCCCAGGCAGCGCAAGCGCTGCAGGACAGGGACTACAGGATGTTCGGGAGGCTGATGGTGGAGAGTCACAACTCCCTCAGGTGAGGATGTACCAACCCTGGGGCAGGGCAGGCTGTGTTGGGGGCACCGGCATTGAGTCCTCGTGGGGTTCCCTTGCCTGTGGGTGCAGCACTGGAGGCAGCCAGAACTGTGTCCTGCCCGGCGCCTCTCACAGCTCGGCCTGCCGGGGAGTTTTAAGAAAAGCCCCACAGGCTTCTGCGCCGGGGGGTGCTAGGACGAGGCAGCCGGTCACGTACATTACAGATGCGTGCCGCTTACAGCAGTGCCCAGCGGGTCCCCGATGCTCGCAGCCTTGCTCACGTATACATGCACTTATAGGCAGAGAGCTGGACCGGGATCTGCGGCATCCTGCATTGCTGCAGTTTGCTACGGCAATGGATGCACCAAGGCACATGTTTCAGCTGTTTGTGGTGCAGGCGCTATGGCCGGGGTGCAGG
This sequence comes from Gymnogyps californianus, assembly GCF_018139145.2. Taxonomy (NCBI): domain Eukaryota; kingdom Metazoa; phylum Chordata; class Aves; order Accipitriformes; family Cathartidae; genus Gymnogyps; species Gymnogyps californianus. The sequence goes on along the minus strand of NC_059489.1, from coordinate 8,087,171 downwards.
ACAGGGCTGACCACGGGTCTCCTCTCTCCAGGGACGACTACGAAGTGAGCTGTCTGGAGCTGGACGAGCTGGTAGCAGCAGCCCTGGAGGTTGATGGGGTTTACGGCAGCAGGATGACCGGGGGAGGCTTTGGAGGCTGCACAGTGACGCTGCTGGAGGCTGGGGCTGCAGAGAGAGCCCAGCACCACATCCAGGTATGCGGCAGAAAAGTGCCAGGAGATTGACTTAAAGAGCCCAAGGAAACACTCAGGGGCATGGCCCGGGGACGCCGTTGAAGCTGGGCTCCTGAGGCACTTGGGGTTGGTGTAGCCCATCCAGTGCCGTGCGGGGGGAGCCCCAAGTCTGTTGATGCTACTAAGCCCTTGCAGGCAGTTCAGCACCGTGCTGGTCGCAGAGCACTGCCCAAGGACCTTACTGCATTGAGAAAGTGAGCGAAAAGGTGCCGGGTGAGCTTTGGGAAGGCTAAATCTAGGGAAAAGTAATCCAAGCTGAGCTTAGGCAATGCTGAGCCTAATGCTGGCAGTTACAGCCCGGGATAGATCTCAGTATCATCATCAATGTTCTCTAAATCAGCAGCTCAGCGTGCACTGGTAACTGAAAACGCCAGCAAAATGGAGGTGTCAGGAAACAGGGGCTGTGAATGAGGCAGAGCCTCATTTTGCTGCTATATGATATCATGGAGCGCCCTGTAAATGGCGGGGGGAGGGAATAAAGAAGGGGCAGAGGAAGGTGTCTGAAAAGAGGAGACACCAAAAGGGCTGCGCCTCTGCCATCTGATGAGAAGCTGGGAGAGTGGGAACGTGACCAGGAGCTACAAAACAGCAAAAAGGGTAGATAGGGTGGGTGTGGAACTGACCCTCAAACCCTCCAAAATAAGAACCAGCGACCACTGGATGAGTTAGGAGAAAAACAGCCAAGGAAGCACTGCGCAGAGCTGGCAGCGAGTTTTCTGCTGTCGCCAGAGGCCGTGGGGGTTGGCAGCATCAGCAAGGGTCAAAAAGGGGTTGGAAAAAATCATGAACAGTCCATAAGGGGCTGCTGAAGGGTCAGCTTGAGGATGTGTTGATAGCCTCCCTGCCCTGTGCTGTGGATGGACCAAAAAAACCCAGGGAGGGGGCAGGACAGCGTGCTGTCCCCAAAAAGCATCTCACATGGCCGCTGTTGGAGTGGTGGCTGGGCCAGACGCACGGCTGGGCTGACCGGCCGGGCCTTTCTCCCCCTGGCTCTGCCATTCCCCAGCCCAGCCTCTTGCTGCCGTGTGGTATGGCCCCGGAGCACCAGCACTTACTGCTCCTCTTGTCTCCTAGGAGAAATACAGCGGCACAGCCACCTTCTACCTCACCAAACCCTCCGGAGGGGCAAAGGTGCTGCCCCTGTAGAGGAGCAACCACCTCGCCTGGGCTGGGATCGCCTCCCTCTGAGAGGGAGCTGCTTTCCTCGCTTCGCAAGGGAATCAATTTGTCTGTCTGCATCATTTGCCTAATAAATGCAAAACATTTGCACGGTCATTCTCCGCCCGCCTGAGCCGAGCTCTGATGCCGAAGTCACTGGGGACCTCTCCTCAGAGGAGACTGGTTTAACTCCAGTTCGCACTGGTGTTAACGAGTCATTACCAGGGCCACGGGGTCCAGTAGTGCCTCTGGAGCTGCAGTCACAGGAGGGGATGGCACAGTGGAGGAGCAGCAGGCACTGATGCTTGGCAGAAGCCCCTGCTTGGGTATCTGCTACTGCAGATGGAGGGTATTAGGGGGGATGATTTTTTTTTTTTAATTATTATTCTTTATTTAAAGAAAAGGGAAGAGGCAGACTGTAGAGAAAACATTTATTGAGTGCAACAGGAAGCCATCTGATCAAAGACCCGCTGTCAGAGCAGGCTGCTGGATCCACCTTGGAAAGGCTGAAACACCACCAGCCCTAACGACCAGATGAAAATGAAAAAGTGACGCTGTTCTAGTGCGAGGCATGGGTTAGGTGCGCAGCCGCCTTGCGCATGGGGATGGCGTGACACCCTGGAGAGCCGCAGCTGACGGGCTGTGATCTTCTCTTGGATAACAGGATAGTCTTTGGTTAAAATGCTTGGAAGTGGGGCTCCCGTTTTAGGCAGTTTTCAGTGTTTCACCCTGGACCACCAAGCACAGGGAAAGGGTCACAGAGTCCTTGTGCAGGAGGAGACACGTCAGCTGGAGAGGAAACCCCAACCACAAAGGTGAGATGGGAACTGGGAGGCAGGCAGGCTAATGCCACTGGTATTTGCTCAGGAAAAATAAGTGCTTCTTGAAGGCACAGTAAAACCACAGGGTTGATGAAGTATCTCTTGACCCAAGTTCAAAACTGACCTAGCTCCAAGCTGCAGTCCTGGAGACTCCTGTGGACTTGCCCACTTGCATCTTTGGCTCAAACAGGTACAACCCCTCCCACTCAAATGAACAGCCCAGAGAGGAAAGGGAGCTCAGTGGTGTCAGTGCTGGAAAGTCTTCTTCTGAGTCCCCCCCCCCCCCAAAAAAAAAAAAAAAAAAAAAAAAAAAGGCCAAGGTCCAGCATCAGATCCCATCAGGCAGGCAATGCTGCCAGGGAGACCAGGCAGCTGGTGTTTTGGTTGGAAGCTCTAATCCAGAACGGTGGCAGCTGCTGCTTCAGGCAGGATCCTTGCTTTCGGCAGGTTCCTCGCCTGCTCCCGTGCAGCTGAAGCATGCCGGAGAAACGTGCTCTTCAGCAGGACACAGAGCCCAATTTTTCTCATTGGCAGAGGGCAGCGAGATGCCAGGCATTGTGCCCAGAGCCAGGAAACAAGGCCCAGCAAGGTCTCAGCTCAGCCCTGCACCCAGCACCACGTGGGGACAGCTAAAGCCGAGGGCTGAAGGAGGCTCAGAGACATGCGCAGGATGAGGACAGAGCCTGCTGTTCCCAGGCTTGCTCTTCCCTTGCGTTTACTGAGGGATCACAGGTCCCTTTATGGATGTTGCTGTTGGGCAAAAGGGCTTTTAAAAGAAGACACTCAACATCATCTGCCCCAAAATCTCACGCTCTCCACAGCAGCCACGTAAGAAATCCCAGGCACTGTTCCCATCTCCAGGCACCACTGCCTGGGCCACAGTCCCAGTGTAGCCTCCACATTCAGCATAGATCTCATCCACCTCCATTTTTTTTACAAAATAATAAAATACATTTATATATATTTATATATATACTACGAAAACTGTACAATATTGTATGCAAAAAAAAAAGCATCAGAGGCCATCATGAGTAACACTATACAAATGAAAGGCTATACTTTGCTATTGTGGTACCAAATGTTAGCAGCGAAGGACAGACACAAATAGGTGCAGTAAGAAAGCATAGGTTACCCCAAACCCCTACCTTGCAGCTCTCATGTAAAAAAACCAAACAGAACAAAATAACTATCTTCAGTGGACAGGCAAGTTGCTGGAGAGCCTGGAGCAAAGATGGAAATGGTGACCCTCTGTAAATCAGGATGTTGCCAGCTGGGATCCTCTCAAAACTGAGGACCTGAGAATAAATCATGCTGTTCCATTTATCTGGGGAGGCTGGAGCCATGGAGACACCTGAAGTTCGGCAGGTGTATTTGGATGGATGGGCATTGAAGAATGGTATTGGAGTGAGCGGTGATTGTTCATGGAAGACATCCCTGTTGGGTCTGCAGAACTGAGTCTCTGCAGAGCAGGACAGGGTGAACAAGCCCTGAAGGATGAGCACACACACCTGATGACCCAACCGTGCCAGAGCTTTGAGTGCGCTGGGCTCCAAAGGAGAGGTCCAGAGCTTGAAGTGCCATGGAGGGTCTCTGCCCACAGGAGGAGCTGCCCAGGCACCGCAGCAGAGTCTGGATGAAGCACCCTTGGATCGTTCCACAAAGTCCTGCCATCTGAACACAAATGTCCTGCTGGCGGGCAGCCTGCCCTGGCTCAGGCCTCATAGAACTGCCTCTCCATCTGTTTGGTGAGGGTCCCACTGGACATCACGGTCCGGCTCACAAACTCTTTGGTGACCTGTTTGGTGAGGGTGCTGCTGGCGCTCTCCACTCGCTGGGTCGTCATGAGCATGCCGTCTGCAACAAGAAGCTCAGTGGTAAGGACACCGCGCTAAGTACAGGGTCACAGGGAATAAGATCTGTTCTACCTGATGATTCCTGGCAGAAGTTTCTCCTTAAATACCACTTTCACTGATGGAAAACCTCTCCAGATCAAGTGATTCAGTACTTTGCTATGTCAGTCAATAAGATGGATCTCCTAACAGCTCCCAAACTCTCCATGTTGCAGCGTGAGCCCATGAGTCCATGAACTCAAGTGGGACAACATGGGACAACTACACTGATGTATTAAAGATGGTCATCACACTTCTCTTTTTTCCTGCTCTGAATTGATCTAACCTTGCAGGAAGAGCTATGATTTGGTCCCTAGTGATAGTCCTGGGGGACTTTGAAAACTCAGCGTTTCCTCTGTGACTGGGCAGCACATGGGGAAACGACAGCGACTGCAACTACCCCTGGGGCAGAGCAGGGACACGGTGTAGGAAAGGGTCTGGTCCTCTTCATCAGTCCCGCCTGATGGACCCTCCCTCCCTGCCTTTGACACTTGAGATAAAAGCACCCTCAGACCTTTGGACAAGCAGAGTTATCCTTTGCTTTCTGAGGGTTTCAAAGCAGACAGCGAGCCCCTACCTGTGAAGTGGGGATCCAGAGAGGAATGGCTGATGCTGGTTTTGGTGGTGTATTCGGTGGGGAAGTTGTACACTTCTTCTCTCATGTACTGCTGTCCTCCAAACTGGGAGAAAGTGCCTGGGGAGAAGGAAAAGGGATGAGTCAGCCAGGAAACGACAAGGAGCTTCCAACCCCTCAACCCTGCACAGTGAGCAGCAACAGTCAGCTCAAGGGATTTATCTTGCTGACATCAGAGCCCGGTTTAGGAGGAACTGGGAGGACTGGGAAGCTCTTACACCTGTGCAGTGTAAGAAGCTGCCTCCAGGTATGTGTACAACCAGGCATAAGACAGAAGTTTCATAATAATTAAATACTGGCAGGTTCTCACGTTCCTCCCTCATTCAGTGCATCAGGATTGGGACAGTGCTCACAAGGCACAGCATTGTCTTCATGGAAGACATGTCTTTCATGGAGAATGGAGTCACCACCAGAGCTGGAAAGGGACTCCAGGAGTTGTGTTCCCTGCTCTGAGAGGTTTCTTATCTTCGCACCTCCACAAAGACATGGTACTGTACCTCCATCCTGAGATTCAATGGTGATGATGCCTTCTCTCTCTGGCCCAAAGCCTTGGGTCGTCTTGGCTTGCACTTTGAACTTGTATGGGACATTCTCACTCAGGTGGGGCACAGTCAGGGTAGTTTCCGGATTGTCTCCTTCGACATAGATATTCCTGGGCTCCCCTAATCCACACAGACATACCAGCGGTGAAGACAGACAGGAGTGACGGTCCCTCCAAACACACTCCCCTCAACTCTGGCTGCTGTCTTAGCTTTCCCTAAGCTTTATGGCACCCACAGACGGTATGATGGCACCCAGTTCTACTCAGCGTTAAGACAACCCTATTTTAGTACAGCGGTGATCCTCAAAAAACCTCCACTGGGTTTGGGCTGTAATAAGCTACAGGTCCTTCCTCTTCCCACCACATTTGTTACACCAGACCGTGCAATGACACAAAGCATCAGGGTCCAGCAGCTCCCAGGCCTGGAATCCGCCTCATGTCCCCACTTTGTCTGCACCGATGTAAGCAGGCAACTTTGTTGCTGGTCCCAGCAAAAATGCAGCAAGTTGCTGCCTTTGCTGGAGGTATCTTGTGCTCTACACAGCAAACTGGGCTTCCACAGCCTGATACTGTACCTCCTCCATGCAGCATCTCACAGGTGACCATGTAGCCCAAGATGGAGCCATTGGGCTTGCGGGGTCTCTCCCAGCTGAGCTGGAGGGAGTCAGGGCTGAGGGCAGTGAAAACCAGCGGTCCGGGAGCACTGGGTGTGCTCAGCGTGAAGGGTGAACCTGCAGGGGCATGAGTGAGAGGTCAGTATCGCAGATGGTGGCGAGGAGGAGCCTGGGAGGGATCTGCACACAGCATTTATGGAACGAGCTGGAAGGTCTCAGCTATCTAGACAGCTAGTGGAAGGTGAGTGCATGGGGAAGAAGGTCCTATTTCTAAATGAAAGGAAGGAAAGGAGAGCTCAGGATGTGGTAAGGGGAGAGAAAACAGCAAGTCCAGCACTGCAGACAGCAGCAGAGCCACCCTCCTCCTGTCCCCCATCCACCTCACCTGGTACAGGGCTGAGCGGGCTCTGCGGGTCCACCTGGGACTCTATGGTGATGACTCCTTCCCTCTCGGGGCCCCAGCCTTCCTCACTCTGCGCCTTCACCTTGAAGATGTAGGAGTGGTTGGGCAGCAGGTCCTCTACCACCACCGAGTTCTGGCTGGGGTTGGGGATGGTGAGTCGGTGCACCTCTCCTGGGATGCACAGGGAAGGGGGACGTCAACACCATGTTGTAGGAACAAAGGCAGAGCCATGGCTTTCGCCTGAACTCTATCTCGAATGAACTGCCTGGAAAAGTCATCCGGGGCTCCTCCCCGGCCACCTCCATCACATCTTGCCAACAACAACTGGTAGTGCAGGACAAGATGTTGTTCCAAAAAAGGCTTGGGACAAACAACAGCTTCTTAAAAACTCAAGGATTTTCAGCCAGAGAATTACATTTTCACTAACACTGCGCCAAGTTACATGTAAAAATAAGAGATTTTCATTCCAATCCTTCCTCCAAGTCCAATGTGATGAAAAAACCTTCAGCTAAGATGTTGGGGCTGGTGGAGAATGAGTCCAAGGTTTTTTGGAGGAGGGGTGACTCCACAAGCAACCCCAGGAATTGTCCCCCCAAGCAGAAATGGGGAATGAGAGCTGTGGGGTAGCTAAGACATTTCCTCAAGGCTACACAAAAAGCAGAGTTGGGACCGGTCCCTGAAACCTAGAACGGTTGAGGTAGGAAGGGAGCTCTGGAGGTCATCTGGTCCAACCCCCCCTGCTCAAGCATGGTCACCCAGAGCCAGTTGCCCAGGAGAAGACCCAGACCAGACTCTCCACCACCAGAAACTCCTACCACCAACTGCCTGGTGGGCACCGGCCGCCTGTTCACTGACCTCCATTGAGGAGCTGGTACTGCACACTGTAGCCCTGCACCTCCTTCTCGCAGTGCGGCTCCTGCCAGCTCACCTTCAGGGACGTGGGTCCCAGGGCAGAGAACACCAGGCGCGTGGGGGTGTCGGGGATGCCCAGCGGCAGCCTGGAGTCTGAGGCAAAAAAGGAACATCAGGGTGGAGATTTGGGGGCTGGGGGCTAAGAGGGCTGGGGGAGAGGAGGGAGTGGCACGCGCAAGCGTGGGATGGTCCCGATGGTCCAGGGAGAACGTGGCGAGATGTCATCTCTGCAAGCTGGCCCGTCACGAGGGGGGACTGGCTGGCTCTGCACACCTACAGTGACACCTCATGGCTTTGGGGTGCCAACCTTGGGTGGGACAAGTCAAAGTAAGCTTCATGCCCCTGTGGTAGAGAGGCCAGAGCAGGGGCCCAGATGCTGTGTGTGGCCCTCCTCGCTCACTCCGAAGCACCCTGCTCAGTCTGCCAGAAGCTTCATGGACATCTTCAGATGTAGCTCAGTTCAGGCTGGCCCTAGTCTATAACTAAAGCAGCCCAACACCTCCAGGGACTGTTCAAGGGCACAGGGGCAGCTGGGACCAGGACTTGTTGCTCTTGCTCCCCCTCAGCTCAGCCCACTGGGACACAAGGCTCATGGTGAGCACAGCAGCCTCCCAGGTGACACTCAGGGACTGAAGCCCCTCATTGACATGGGCTTTGGCCAAGGAGCTTGCAGAGGGATATCTCGTATGGAGAACACGTTCTCCCCAAGAGTCCTCCAGAGGCCTGTGGGGTAAGACTGAGAACAACAAGCTTGTTAGGAATGAAGAGGACGGGGACAATAAGCTGATCAGCTCGTTAGATCATGAGTGGTGGTGAGTGTTAATCAGCCCAGGTGGGTTGAAACACAGCTGAAGTCACCTGCAAATGGAAAGGTGGTGTGATGGAGGCACAGGCCAGGTCAGGAGGAAGATCAGTGCGGCACACAGCAAGCCATGGAGAGAGGGTTTGGGGCAAGCAGTGGATGGCAACAGCTCATGGACGGCCGGTGGCTTGGCTGTTATGGGATGCGTGGCTGGGAGGAGACGCTGGACAAAGCTGTACCTATGTACTTGCAAATCCCCGCGGACCCATCAGTCATGATTATAGAGTCCCGAAAGCCAGTGCTGGGGTAGTAACCCTTCACCTTTGCCCTGCTCCTGAAACCCACATCCCGGGGCCGTGGGATTGTCCTCCCAGCATCTTCATGGATGGGAGGGAGGAGTCTCCCTGGGTAATCTACAGAAGCGGTGCAAGAGAAAGAGAGAAAAACACCATTGGAGACTTCAGAGCGGGTTCAGCCCAGGTGCTGGCTCCTGCAGAGATGACTTTTTAAGGCTCAGATTTGAAGAGCCTTTTAACAACCTTCTGTCAGCGCCAGCTGATGTACACGCGTAGAGTTGAAAGGCAACCATGCTGCTAGATAGAGTAAGAAGAGGAGACACGTGCACTTCCCGGTGTGAGGATAAGGATATAGTTCCCTTACCCGAGCACTCTGCTTGTGAGGGATGGGAACCCTTTCCAAAGTGGTCTGGGAGCAGGGTGGCCTTAGCAAAGCACCTATGTGTTGGTGGTGAGGACATGACCTTCCAGATCTCTGGTTCATAGGCCCCCTTAGCTGTGAACACAGTCCTCACCCCAACAGGATTTGCAGGGCATGGGTCCAAAGACAGTCATGGGGGTGGAAGGGAAGGACAGGTCCCATTACCACAGTACTCACCGTGCCCCATCAGCATCGTGGAGTAGTCTCTTGTCAGTGAGGAGCTCCCCATCACCCTGTGCTCCTGCTGCATGTGTGAGCTCAGCTGGTGGTAGCTGGTGTTCACTGTCCTGGTCAGTGTGCCACTGCCACTGCCGGGGAAGGAGAAGTCCACCCGGCCGTTCAGCAAGTGCTCTGTGAAAGAGGGCACACCATGAGGAACGTGGCTGTGGACAGGGCTGCTGCTCCAGTTTCCATGGGGAGAAAGCAGGAGGCATCATGGTGCACCCTGTCTTGGCTGCATCCTGGCTTCAGGCACTCTGGAAGGTTGTTCTGGAGCACTACATCTAGAACAAGCCACAACCACCCAACACGATGATGCAGAAACAAACAGGTAAACGGAGACTTTGCCCTACACCCAGCACCAGAGACACCCATGGTGCCCAAGGTAACTCCAGACCTCGGCCTCGCTGGGGCACTGCCTTGTGGTTCTCGCCATGTTCTCTCACATCTCTCCTTAGACGCAAGCACAGGTTTATAATTTCAGATTAAAAAAAGAAGGTGGAAGAAGGAAAACAGCCCTTTATGGAGGCGGTTTCTCCAAATCTCACTCTGGATCCCATCTCAGCTGGATCTGAAAAGCAAACTCTGCTCCGTTGTTCTGGTCCTTGACAAACCCCCATCCCTTCCCAGCAGGCCAGGAGAGATCAGCTACCCATGAGAGAGTGATTTCTGTTTAACAGTCCAGCAGATCTGCCCCAGAAGCTTAGGGCACTCAATTAAGGTGAGGAGCTGCCCTTGGAGGTGGCACTTAGCAGGTATCATCTGAGTTTGCTCCTGCCTCGAAGGTCCAGCCTTTGGTAGAAGCAACTTGCTAGCAGGCTCCCAAGTCCATGCCGAGATGGGGGTTACCTTGACACTCTTGTGAGCAGACACAGCAGGACAAGGCTTGGAAGCAGACTACAGCACGTGAACAGTGCATCACGCCAACACAAGGATGGGCACACAAGGGGAGGAAGGAGACCGTACTGGGGCAGACTCCAGCTGCCGGCCCCTCGGCCCAGAGCAGGACGAGACAGGACACTCAGTGCCGTAACGAAGCCGTCCTTCACCTGCTTGGGGCCGGGGTGTCCCGCTCCTCCTCAGGCTGCCAGTAGCCACGTCGCTGTCCTCCTCGTGGAGGAGACCCTCGGTGTCTGAGGAGAAGCGGCTGCTGTCAGAGAGGCGGGGAATGGTTTCAGGTGGGAGCCTCCAGGTGATGCGGCGAAGATCCAAGTCTTCTCCCAGCAGCTGCACATATTTCCACCTGGAGCCTTTTGGGACAACGCAAGCACTGGTGTTGGCATGATCTGCAGGGGACAGAGCGGGCTACCCACCACCTTCGTGCTGCTTGCTGGGGAGGGGAAGGGGCAGGCGCCAGTGGGAACGACACCCGTTTACAGCCCGTCTCGCCAAGTGTTGGCTGATGAGTTCAGGCGGTGCAACCGTCTTGTGACTGGCAGATGGAGGATGGTGGGAACGTGACATGCATGGGGTTCCTCAACCCCAGGGCTGTTTTCCAGCCCTGTGTCCATCACGACAAAAGGCGAGAGTCAAAGTCCCACTACACGCCTGTCCCTGTCATGAAGTCTGCGACAATTGTCCTCTGCTCAGGAGAGGTTTCCTCACTCCTTGATGGGCGCTTGGGATGGTCGGACTCTTGGTGTTCCCATTACCTTGCTCTCTGAAAGGACCAGGGACTCATTCCTGGATCCAAGGCCTTGGAGAACCCCCCAGGGAAGACCCTCCAGATCCTACTAACAAGCCTCATCATTTCATTTATGGCCCATCTTCCCCTCGTTGTCCCAGTACAAGACAAGGGAGCCAGCCTCATTCAGAGAGTGAAGTGATGGAAGAAGAGGCACCAGTGCCTTCCCAGCACTTGGTGAGTTCCCTCCTGTTGGCTTGGCCAAGACTCTGAGCATCCAAGGGACTCAGAGGTCTGTGCCTTGCCAGTGCTTGTTTGCTGACAGTAACTCTCGTGGTCCAGCCAAATGGCAACAGGAAGGGACGATGAGCAGGGAGGGCCATGAAAAGCTCCTCTCCCACCCCACGCTGAGATTTCTCTTTGCCTCATGGCTAAGACAAGGAGGCACTGGTCTTATTTACACTGTGACTAGTCAAGTGTTCCCACGGATGCAGCTACTGTGCTTTGGAAAGGCTGTATCTCCACCATCTCCGTGACTTGGATCTCCCCATCTCCATGAGGAGGAAAGGAGCAGTGAAGCTCATTGCTGAAAGCTGTTGTTAAGGAAAATGAATGTTAAAAATGACCTTTGCAAAACTCGGAGCAACATACCTGAATCATCAGAGACACTGGGATGCTTGCTGCCAGCTGGAGAGCGAAGCACATCTGCGCTGTACATCAGGTAGCTGTCGTAGTCCTCACCTCCCTCTGCATCAATGATGGGGACGTCAGGGATGATGGGGACTGGAGGAGAGGTAGAAAGTGCCATTAGACAAGCAGCTCAAAACGCATGGGCCTCCCACACTCAGGCTGGCCTTCAGCATTCACCAGGGTGGCTGGTGCAGCAGAGGGAACAGCATATGGAGAAGCAGCTGGGGTGATGGGGAGCACTCCTCAGGACTGCTCCTGCTCCCCCTGCTCCCCATCCAGGCAGGGCAGTAACTCACTGGACATCGGGCGCTTGGGCTGCGTAGCAAGGTTGATGGTGGCTTCTCTCTCAGGTCCCCAACCAGCACCATTTCTGGCCTTCACCATGTAGCGGTAGGGCTGGGACTCCCGCAGGTTTTCTATCAGCACCATGCGCTTCTTTGGGTCTTCAACCAGCACCTTCTTCATTGGGCCAATGGGTACTGCAAATACGGGTACGCATATCACCCATGGGATCACGAGACATAGAGGACCCCACAGCACCCCACCCTTGGCCAACAGGCCTGCTGAGGCTTGGTGTCAGGACACAGCCTGGCTCTGTGACAAGGTGCAGCAGCTATTTGGGCTGCTCACAACAGGCATGACATCATCTCAGGGAAATTCCCAAACTGAATGCTGAAGCCAACCTACAGCAGAGGTCTCCTGTTGCTGGCGCGTCACCAAATCTTCCTGGCACCCTAGCCCTAGGTCTAGACCTATGAACTAAATTTTTAAGATGAAAAACACCACAAAACACTATGGAAGTGAATGGGAACTGAGAGCGCTCCGGGCTTTGAAGGATTAAATCCTGAGTGGTGATTTTTCTGTACTCCTTCCACCAAGAAGTGACCCCTCCATATCTCAGTTTTCACAAGAAACATGCTTGGAGCCATTCTGGTTCTGCTGCTTGGGACCGGCCCCACTGTGGAAAGTGTACTCCAGCCCCTCAGCCTGGCTGGACTGCCCCAGTCAGAAAATGAGCTCTTACCGTTGTCCTCGTTGACGAGTCCATAACTGACTTCATAAGCTGTGATCTCCCCATTGGTTTCTGCAGGCTCAGCCCAGCTCAGCTGCGTCACGGTGGAAGACACAACATTGAAAGCCAAGCGGCCGGGCTCGCTGGGGACTGGAAAGGCAAGAGCAAAGGGTCCAGGTTACCGCAAGTCAGGAGCCAGCACACGCAGATGCCCAGAGCTCCCCAGATCACAGCTGGGTTGCACTGGGAGCCGCTCAGTTCTTGTCCCCAAGACCATCAGAAGCTCATGCTGGGTGCACAGGCACCAACTTGCTCCCACATGGTGGGAAGCAAAGTGCAGAGTTGCTCACCATCCTCAAGCGTGCGGCAGTGGATGATGTCGGAGTAAGCCCCTTCACCCATGGCATTGTAGGCGCAGACTTGCATCTCGTAGTCGCAGAAGGGGTAGAGGTTACTCAGCTCTGCTGATGGTGTTTTGACATCAATGAGGTGGGCTTCTGACTCGGGGTCCCCTTGGATCCAGTATTTCACCTGGCAAAGCAAGAGGAAGCCATGATTCCTTCAGATCTGCACCATAATGGGTGAGAAATTCCCCATCTCTCATTAGATCTGCTGTGGGAAAGCCAGGGTGTTGTGCCATTCCTCTGAAATGGGAGGCCAGAGCAGTCTGGGCATTTCATGGTAAGTGATGGAAAGGGAGATGAACCCACCAGGAATCTTTCCTGCAAATCCCACATCCACCCAAGCAATGGTCCCTCAAGGATGGAGGGGGCCAGAAGGGGTGATCTTGCTCCCTCCTTTGGGTGTCTTCTCCCCATCCCTTCGGCACAAATGACTGTGTGTGTGAAACACCTGCAGGACGGGACCCACACCCTCCCCTGGGATCCACTCACCCCTTACCTTGTACCCCAGAGGTTTTCCTGGTGGAGGAAACCAGCTGAAGCGGATTTCCCTGGAGCTGAGAGCGTGGGCATTGGGATTAAGCGGTGCACTCAGACGGCCTTTGGGGGACTGGGAGACCTGGCTCAGGCCAGTCATCGAGGGGACACCATCCACCACCTCTGCAGACACGAGGAAAAAAGGTCACATCAGTGCTAGTCCCCCGCATAGAAGGAAAAGAAGGAAGCGTGCCCCTCTCCAGCACTGCCCTGCCATCCTGAGTGAGCCTCTCAAAGCATTTCTGAGGGGTAAAGCCACACAGCAATCTGGCGTGACAGTTGGGCTCAGACCCCCAAGTCCTGCACCTCCTGCTGCTTCTCACAGGCTGCCCAGGTATAAAGAAATTAAGAGACCACCTTCTTGCCTCCAAAAATCTTTCACTTTATCTGAATGTATTTAATAATGCTTCAACATCTTGATCAGATGCCCTGTGCAGCCATGAGACAAGATGGAGATGGGCAGAGCCTTCTCGAGTCGCCCAGTTGCTTCTCCTGGAAACCCACTAAGTCCAGCTGAGAGCTCTCTGGAGCCCCTCCAGCCCCACTGCCTGCCCCTGAAGTGGTTCTGGTTGGTCCAGTGACAAGGAACTTTCTTGTACTCCCAGTATTCATGACCAGTAGCGTGATAAATACCTTTACGTTATCGACCCACTTGATGACAACCCTTACAGTTTTGCTTGTCCAGCCACAGGAACCACCAAGCACAGCTCATGGCAAGTCCCGCCTCTCCCCTATTTTTATAGCTTTTTATTCAAATCCCCAAGGAAAAGGAATGAAGAATCCAGTCTGTTTCCCTTTGCTAGGTGGATTATCCGTCTTCTTCCCACCCACTGTCTATACCCACTAACGCCTCTAGAGGGAGGCCCAAATCTACCAGTCAGAGCTGGAGGAACCTATTCTTTGCGGCTTTTTAGGTGAGGAGCAGGGCTGGGGCTCTGTACACCACCTCGGGGTGGGCTATTCCGCTGTGGGGGTCCCGCACCCCCTGCTGCCATTCCCCACCTCCTGGCTGCCAGCCCCTACCTGGGTCAGCGATGGTCACCGTGGTCTGGGGGTATCGGCCAATCTTGGCGCCGTACTTAGGATGGAGAAGGTCGATGGCGAACTGCTTGAGCTGGCTGTTGTGTAGGAGGGTATCTATTTCGGTCAGCTCCAGCAAGGGGACCTGCACCTCTTTTCGGGTCTCCCCGGGCTGGAAGACCAGGTCACCCTCTGTGAAGATGTAGTCCTGGAGGAGAAGGAAGAGGTGCGTGATTATAGCCTGCAGCATCCATGAGAAGGCTCTGAGAGATTCCTCTCGTCTCCCAGTGAATCCCCAACTTGCCTCCCAGTGCCCACAGCTCAGGGGGCAGCTGGTATCCTCTGCCTCAGGTACAGGCAGCCTCTCAGGTCCCTGAGGGACAGGGAGCAAGGGATGGAGGGGAATGTCTGCCCTTATGCTAACCTCAGGCCTTGGGTCTCCCCTCTCCCAGCCACATCCCCTTTGAGCCTGATCAACTGCTCTTCTGCAGCCCCGAGGTTGGTTCCTTCCCAGCCTTCTGTGCCTACTCATTCCTGCCTGCCAAGGCCAGGAGCATTACCCTTACCCTGCCGTTCTTGGCGGTGAGATCCCGGGTCCTGTAGGTGACTTGGGATTTCCCGTTGTCTATGATCTCCCGGAGGACAGGGATCTTGGCCAGCTTATCAAAGCGGCTGTGGGAATAGGCTGGCTGCAAGAAGGTGATGAGGCTGCTGGCTGGAAGGGGCAGGAGAGAAGGAATGTGTAGAGCAAATACCTGAAGAATCACATTACAAACATGCAGGTGTCCTCCCTGAACAGAGTTCCTGTCACCCATGGGTGTGAACTGTGTACGAAATATTACTGCATGGGCTGGAGACTTTACCACTCCCAACTTGCACTCCTCGCTCAAAACAACCAGGCGGGAAGCAGAGGCAAACTGCTGGGGACATTCACCTGCCCCAAGCACAGCATAACAGCAAAGAGGTTTTACTTTACTCCAGCAACCTATGAACTGGAGCAGCAGAGGCATATGGTCAGCCCTGGATCTGCCATGGAATTGGTAGCATCTAAACTTGTGATGATCAAATGTTTGGGTCTCTGTCACCAGGGATGACAACCCTCCTTTGGATGCTTTAAAAGATGCTCTAGTTTAGACCCAGGTGACTTAAGATAGGAGTCACCAAGCAAGTCTCTGGTTTGTGATCTGGGGGAGCTCCTGTACACAGACTGCGCCTTCCTTAGAAACCACATGCGTCCATCTGGACATGGGACACTCAAATACAAACGCCCTTCATCTCGTGCCACGGTCGCAGCCCTTCACCTTGTTCTTTAATGATGGTGATGTTGACGAGCCTGCGTCCAATCTCTGCGATGCCGGTGGGGACATCAATGGCCTCCACCTGCAGCTGCTTCTCATCATCATCATCCTCCCTGATGAAGAGTGGGACACGGACATCCACCAGCTCCACGGCCTCTTGGAACTCCACCATCCCATGAGCATCTGGGGGAAGGTGCAATGGTGAGAGGTGGGAAATGCCCCCCCCGCCCAGCCAGGAGGCAGCGCTGGGCTCTGCTCCCTACCTTGGTCTGAGGTCACAGTGTAATAACCCGGTGAAACCTTCAGGTCATTGAAAGCCTCGTGGGAAACGTGCTTTTCCGTCACTTTGATGATCTCTGGCTTGGCTGAGCGAGGGGCGGTGAGAACTGTGTCCACAATGGTGTGGTCCTGCCTGTGACCGGTCGGAAGAGAAAGGCGGGTAAGAGCTGAGGCCAGGGTTGCTCATCTTACATAGCAGCTAGAGGGGCTAGTGAGTGCGTGGGGTATTCAGTTACCCCACACGTGTGTGTGCAAAGAGGGAGAAACAGCACAAGAGAGGGCTGCAAATTCCTCTTACCTTTTCCCAGAATTGGGCTGTAACCTGGGGGGGGAAAAAACCGAAATCAGAGTGACTAACGCATTTGGGGAGACAAAGTTCTGTGTGAATCACAGCCCTGTGCAGGTCTGAGCTGCGGCAGCTGCCCTGCGGGTGCCAACCCATCCTGCAGAGCCCGTGGCCCCATCACATGTTCCCTCCTGCCTGGCTGCTCCCTCCAGCCCTGGGTTTCCCAGTGCAATGAGGAACATGCCCACGGGGAAGATCACATCTAGTCAGAGCTGTGGGGAGGGGATAACACTCCCTGCTCAGTGCTGGCATCCTCAGACTCCTCCATCCTGCACCAGGCACTCATAACTTTGCACAGGGCTGAAACTTTTGAAGTCAATGGGAATTTTCCCATTGAGCACCATGTGACCAGGATTTGTCCCTGTCTGTAGGAGTCTCAGGTCCAAAGCCAGATGCACCTGAGATCATCCGCACAGCTGGGTGGGCTTTGCTCTGCAGCCCTGAGTGGGTGAAGCACCGCACGGGCTTGGGCTTGTGCCAGGGATGTCTCACAGACCAAGCTCCCTCCAGGCATTCCAGATTTCACAGCCCAGCCCTCTGGTCCACTGCCTCATCAGCAGTGCCCTGGGGGAACCCTGCCCCACAGGAGGTCTCTCCCCCAGTGACTCACCTGAACTTGGTCTGCTGGAGCTTGTGGCAGCCGGGGATGTGCTTGAAAATGTCGTTCAGCTGCAAGGAGCAAGAGGGACTTTCACAACCTATCCCTTGCTGAACAAGGGACGTGTTCAGCGAGCAGATGCTGCTGCCAGCAAACACAAGAGCCCTCTGGCCGCCCTCAGATCCTCCCCCCTCGCCCTGCCACGCCAGGCAGGGACCACCACATGGTTTCTCCGCAGGACATGGCAAGAGGCTGCGAACTGAAGCCAAACAGGAGCTTCAGACCACATGCCCCGAAGCAAACCTCAGATCTCATCAATGTGATGTTTTGATAATTCTGACAATTGTGATCTTAAAATTTGCGCTTCCTTTCAGACAGAGGAAAAATTGCTTCTTCCTTTCAAGAGCTGTCTGGGTTCACAGGGAAGGAGTCCTCCCCCTTCCCCAGCATCGCAGACACCCCCTCAGCGTGGCTGTCCCCCAGTCCCACCCCAAGCCCCTCTCTCATGCCCGGGCTCGTACGTTCTCCTCCACTTCTTTGCGCAGCTGCTCGCACTCCCGGGTGTCCGGCTTCACCAGGTTCTGCGTGAAAAGCCGGGTCAGCCTCAGAGACAGCCCATAGGGAACTGGAAAGAGAAATTCCCAAGTCAAACTCCTTCCTTCTTGGTCAGAGAAATAACCCAGCCAAAAGCTGGAAGCATGGGGAAACGCATGATGCTCAGTGTCCAGATCCTGTATCGCTAGCACCCAAACCTCATAGCATCAACAGAGAAAACCCTCTGAGAACTGGAGGGCTAACTGAGAAGCTCTCTGCCAGATCCAGCAAAGGAAACAGTGTCCAGTGGTGGCTCTGGATTGATGAGGCAGCGAAAGCAAGGCTGGGTCATTGAGCTAATGAGACTAAGACACATGGAGGGTAGGTCCACCACACAGCCGGGCTGTCAGGAGGTCTCCAAGGCTGCTACCTGTCCTGCTACAGGGCCGGACACAGCAATGCACTGCTCAGCTTCCCCCAGGATGGAAGGAGATAAAGGAACAACCCCCCTTGCAATTGAGCTTGGAGGTAACGCCATGGCTGCTGGAGCTGGGGGCCACCACCAAGCGTTCGTGTCCTTTACGGCACCCGCAGCATCTCCTCTACGCCCTGTTCCTCAGACGCGGCACTCACTGAGATCTTTGGGGTTGGCAGCAGCGAGGGAGGTGAAGCCCTGCTTGTGAACATTGTTGTTGATCTTCCAGCGGACTGTGTCCCGACCCTTGAGGGACCCGCTGCGGACCATGGGAGTGTCCAGGTGGTCGGAGGACATAAGGCTGTGACGAAGCATGTAGTGGTCCTCCTTGAAGCCAACGGTGCGACCTGCAGAGCCAGGGGCAGGGTCAGAGTCTGGGCAGACTGGGACAACGGCCAGCCATCAACTTCCCAACACTTTGTTCTGGGGAATCTTTAGGGCTTCCACCACGCTAAGGGTGTTGCGATGTCACGAGTGGAGTGGGGTCGAGAGGGCAAGGGGTGTCCATGAGTCGGGAGAGCACATCACACCAGCTAGACATTACAAGGGACACTGGTCAGGGGACAGCCAGCAGTGGGATTCCCAGGAGGGCACACTAGGGTGTGGGGCAGAGAGGAGCAGTGGAGCAGCAGCTCAAGGGCTCCTTGGCTCAGGCACTCTGCTAGGAGCTTTTCCCCTGATCCACCTCCCCAGCGCAGAGAGGAGGAGGGGGGACGCTTATCCCAGCACACCCCCCCCAACCCGGGAAGGCAGTGAACCCCACAGATCCCTCTCCCCCCCAGTTCAAAGGGCTGGTACCTCGTGCGCAGCAGGGAAGCAGGGCCAGGCAAGCCTAGAAAACAAATGGCCAAAGACACGATCACTTTGCAGCCAAGGGCAAAAACCCCCACGTCTCTAGCTGGGAGGATTCACATCAGCAGGGATGGGTGGGCAGTGGATGGATGGGGATCTGGAAGCTGATTTTAGCCAGATATCTTTTGAGTGGTGGAAATCCCACAGCAACTTGTGTCAGCAACAGCAGAGGTGCTGGATACCACTGGGATCCAGCCCCTGCCAATCTGGCCACGCTGGAAGCTAGGTGGATTCTGGAAGTTTGTTATGTTTTTGGCCTTTATCTGGTCCTCTCCCCAGGTTGGGGCAGCCGGCCGAGGCACTCACCTTGCAGCAGGCGCAGAACTTCCAGCAGAGCAGCAGCAGCAGCCCCAGGAGCAGGATGAGGAAGATGAGCAGCGGGATGAGCCAGAGGAAGCTCCCTGGCGGGCACTCTGCAAGTGACAGCAACATCACTCCTGGGCATCAGCCCCCTGCGTGGGTGTGCAGGGAGGGAGTGAGGAGGCAGAGACAGAGGGGAAAGGCTGGACCACAGCTCTTTGAGGGATGGAGCAGCCCAGTTAAGCTTGGGAACTTCTCTCTTGGTGCTCACAATGAGAAGTGCTGTTCAGGGAGAACTATCCCACCTCTCTGCTCACATCCAGCCATCCCAAGGGGCTATTCAGCACCTTGCATCAATCCCTGCCCGTACCGGCAATGAAAAGGCACTGATCTCTAACGGTGCTTGTCTCTGAGGATGCTACACTCCACTCCTTGCAGTTCATGTGACAGCCAATGTCACCCACCCCTGTCAGGCAGGAAGGTGGGCAGGGAGGTGCTGCCTGCAGCTGACCCTGCCCAGGGGCACGGCAAAGGGACAAAGCCGGGATCAGAGGCGCTGTGGAGCAGGTCACTGCTGATCCAGACCCCAGGCTGGACATCCCCTCCTGCCAGGTCCCTGCTCACCTTTTTTCTTCTGCACGTGGACGGTGGTGTTGGGAAGGACAGAGGGGTCTCCCTCCAGGGTGTAGTGGTACGTGCAATCGTCCTCCTCATCCTGGAATGAGCAGTACTCGCTGGCCTCCGCTGCAGAGAGAGGGGACACGGTTGCAAAGTTATCAGGACCAGGAAAAGCTTGGGGAGCAGCCCCACATACACACACACACACACGGGGCAGGGCCCATGGGAGACACACCACACGTGTCTGCACCCAGCTCCGCTTCTCCTGGTACCTTTCTTCAGCTCTTCCACCATCTGGATCTGGAGGCGGCATGCGCTGCAGTTCCCTTTCGTGTTGCCCGTTCCCCAGGCCTGGCAGCGAACGCAGTCCCGGATGCTCTCGCACACAGCCTGGAAGCCCTGGGCAGAGGGGCGAGGTGGGACGGTCAGGAGACAGCCCACGGGGAGCGAGGGAGGACATCGCCTCCGAAAAGCAGAGCTGGAGAGGCAACGCTGTGTCCTCACCCCGGTGCCAGGGCAAGGTCAAAAAGAGGAATCGCAGAGAACAAGCAGGTAACAAAGGATTTATAAGCCCAGGAGCCCAGCACAGCTGGCTCCAAAATCTCTTATACCAACAGCCTGCATTTGGGCAGCGATTAGATCTTCTCCAAGGGTTTTAGGTGGCCTTTCCAAAATAAGACCAAGCCAGCTTTCTCCACTCCCACTGTGGGATTAAGCCCATGTTTGTCAATGGGGAAACTGAGGCACCAGACCATGAAATGTCTTTTTTTCCAGTCTTGAGGCAAATCAGAACAAGCCAGGAGCTGAGCCTCAAACCTCTGCCCTTCACCAGTGTACAGATAAACACAGATAGACATTGAACAGTTGCCACTGGTGAACTGGAGGGCAAAGAAAGCCCGCGGCTGCAAAGCAGCTCCCGTACCAAACCCTTCCTGGCCACTGAAGGCAGGACAGGCAAGACTAACCCCTGCTCAGGATTTTGCTCCTGAGCGAGATGCGCCTTCATCTCTGCTTTGCTTTCCTTCCCTGGAGGCTCTGCGTGGGAAGGAGAAGTGATAAACCCAGAGGGACCGCAGGCTGAGCCTCACCAGAGAGTAGCTGGTTTCGCAGGTGGAGCTGGTGTACAGCGAAGCCTTGTCACAGATGCATCTACCGCATTCACACTTCCCATGGTTATTGCAAATGCCCTGGAAGAGAAGAAGTGACAGTCGGTGTCCGAGACCAATCGTAGACACGCAGCGGCACTGGGAGTCAGGTAAGTGCCAGCTCCCAGTGGCCCTGAGCTTCGGGCATCGGGGCCATTTGCTTCAGCCCTGCCTGATCCGGTCGTCCCTCAGGCAGGCAAGGCAGGACCTACCCCTCGGCTGTCAATGCAGGTGTCGTTGCTCGTGGGACATTCGCAGCCCGGACCCTCCCAGCCGCTCTCGCACACGCACGCACCCTTGGAGCAGCGACCGCGATCTGCAACGCAAGAGGAGGAATTACCCAGGGTCCAGTGCCGTGCCGCTCCCCTGGCCCTGTCTGTGGCTCTCCCGCTTTCTTTGGGGTGCAAAGGGGCTGCAAACAGACTCCATGGCATCCCTCCCTGCACGTTTGCAAGCGCAGAGTCCCCGCAGCCCATCGCCAGTCACTCAACCTCCCGTGCCAGTGCCACCAGCCCAGGGACACCCTGCCTGTGCCACCAGGACAGAGCAGGGCACAGCACATTCCAGAGTTGGGGGATGCTGGGGGCAGCGAGGCTGCTCTCACCATTGCAGAGGAAGCCGGATGTACGCGGGCACTGCAGGACGTCGTACTGGCAGAATGCCCCGTCGAACCGCTGCGTCAGGTCCTCGGAGTAGCACTGGCACTTCCCGCACAGGCACTCACCCCGGCCCGAGCACGGCTCCACATCCCCAGGGCGGATGCAGGCTTCGTTGTTGGGGGACGACGCCGGGGAGCAGTCGCACGTGTCCCCTCGCCTGGTGGGGAGGAGATGGTGCTGAGAGAGGCAGGAGCAGAGCGCAGGACAGCAGGGTCCTGGGCAGGATGCCCAGGGCACGAGTGTGTGTCACTGTGGGTCCCCAGACCCAGCAGGAACCCTGGGAGGGGTACGGAGCTGGACAAAGTCCTTACCAGCCCGGGTGGCAGATGCACTGTCCACAAGCAAAGTCCCCATGGAAGCTGCACTTGGGCGAGCTAAACTCTTGTTGCTGTAAGAGAAGAGGCATTGCCGAATGGGCTCAGCTGCCCCCAAGACCATTTCAGGGATCAGAAAGGCAGATCTAGGGGCAAAGTTTTGCCCACAAGACCGAGCTCTGCTATAGGACAACATGCCCAGCTTGGAACAGGCAGTGATGAAGATCTCCCTGGCCAGGGTGAGCCTCTGCTGAGCAACGGTGAGGGGTCAAGCGGGACCTACACGTGCCGGCCAACGCGTTCCCACCCCAGGCTGGCCAGGAGGAGGACATCTCTCTGCAACATGCACCCCATGTACCTGTTCACAAGGACACGCATCACAGATGACAGAGGCTGTAACTTTGAGGCTGTCGCTCAGGGACGTGGGCTTCACGTGGATAACTCCCTGCCGGTCTTTCTCAGGGAGGCTGCAGACGTGCTGACTGCCAACGTACTCAAGTGCCTTCACGCGCACGTTGAACTTGCCCTGGAAGGGAGGGACACGCCACAGGAGTGAGCCAGCTCTGCTGGACCACAGCTCGGCTGGACCGATCCCAGGTGAAGAAGGAAGGAGGGACGCAGCGGAGGACTCAGTCCCTCACACACGCCTTCCCTCTGGGGCCATCCAAGGACCTACCACTTCCCCACGGGTGATGTGGAAGGAGCCAGATTCTGTCTTTTCATACAATGAGGTGGTGAACTCTGTCTTCATGGCTTTGGGGACGAAGTCTGCCCGGATGTCCATCTTGGAGCGGATGCGCTGGGTGGCAGAAGATAACCACAACATTGATTTTCAGCCTGCAAGCCTGATGTACACCTGCGAGCACCCCATAGCCTGCCCCAGGGGGCCACATCCTGCCTCCTGCCTGCTCACCAGGAGGTGCCCACCCTCTGCCTTCCCTGGGAGCGAGAGTGAAGCCCCAGAGAGCACCGTTACCTCAAAGGCTGTGCGGAGCAGCTCCACGATGTTGGAAGAGTCCTCCTGGAGCACCCCGATCTCAGAGATGGGGAAATACTTGTGCAGCTTCTGCAGAGAGACAGGAGCCTCCTGAGCCAAGGCCTTGAGAAACCTCCTCTAGCACTGAAGTGGGCTCTGCTTTGAGCAGGGCTTGGACCAGAGACCTCCAAAAGTCCCTTTCAACCTAAATTACTCTCCAGCTCTGTGTCCCCATTGCTTTACAAGAAACAGACACCAACATGGGGAGCCCTCTAGCAGCCCAGATTCCTGCACCTGATAATGAACCCTGAGACTTCCCACAACCCAGAGCAGCCCCCCAACACACTGTGGCACCCTCCCAAACTGTCAAAGTGTTGGTTTAGCACTTGGGGTCAAGAGATGGGAGAACACTTTCTCCTCACAGCCGAGCTGCAGGCAGAGGAGCAATGGTCCTGGAGGAAAGGTAAGCCCACGTGGCACCACCGCCGTGGTGTCCTCACCTCATAGTAGCTGTAGGAGTGGTTGGTGACAGCAAAGATGGGGATGATGTTGTGTTGGCCCAACAGGCGCACCAGGGTGGGCACCGAAGGATAGTCCTGCTTGGTGTCATACACGTAGGTGCCACTGGTGTCTAGGTGACACTGCTCATCATTTCTCGCCAGGATCCCTGCCAGGACGTTGGTACCATCAGCTTCGTAGTGAAAGGCAGACTCAGTGGAGAACACGAGCAGGTGAGTGCTGTCCTTCCTCCAGCCGATCTTATCCTGTAGCCGGGGAGGGGGAGAAGGAACCTTCATCTCTGTGCTGTTCAAACCACTGCACAGCACTTGCAGCCGTTGGCAGGCCAGCACTGGCAGGAGATGGAAAATCCAAGGGGCAAGGCACCACCTCCACTTGGCAGCAAACGCAACCAGCTACGTGGCCCTGGGAATCCAAGCCAGCAGGTCTCTGCTTCCCCCATCTGCACCCCCAATGCATAGCATGTCTCCCAGCAGCTCGGTGCCAGGCACATATATGTACAGGGGGCAGGCCCACGCTTTTCTGGACGTGTTTGGAGCTGTGCTCATCCCTCAGCCAAACGGCCAAGCCCAAGCGGGCCATTTTCCAGGGAGCGGAGTTTCACCACTGTGGGCACGAAGCAGGACAGAGCAAAGAGCATATGCAGGGTGCCCAGCAAGCAGCTCCTGTGCTGGGATTCAAACACCAGAGATATACACACAGATGGTCTAAGACTTAGGAAAAATTGGGAATGCAAAACAACTCAGCACCGGGAGCGTGCGGCTGCGAGGGCAAGAACCAACTGCAGCTGAACGTATAACCTGCGCTCCCTGGCTGTCTCAGCAGCTGCCCAGCGTGCTGCTCTTTTGCTCATCACCCAGTATCAAGAAGATCCACTCATTAAAAACAGAGCCCTGCCCACACGGCTCCTGCACCCCTGGTCACCGTCACCTTGCAAACAGCTGTCTGCAGGATGGCATCAAAGCCGCCCTCGGGGCATCCAGGTTGCCAGAGATGCGCTCTTTCCTGAGCTCCTGGCTGAAGTGGTTGATGTTGCTGGTCAGGCGGATGACATTCTTGAAGGAGAAGGGGGAGTCAGCGTTGTTCCAGGGCTCACGCAGCCTAGGAGAGAGGGGGAGAGCAGGGTTTTAGCAGGGGGCAGGAGCAAAGGGATGTCTGGGTGCAAGGAGAGGAAGGATGGGGAGAGCACCCGGGGGCTGGGGATTCCCTCAAGGGAAGGCACGAAGTTGAATTGGCAAGCCATCAGCACTGAGAGGAGGAGGGGGAGCAGCAGGAGGGATGAGGGCAGAGATGGAGAAGATAAGACGTGCAATCTGTCATGGCAGAGCGGGGAAGGTATGGAGGCAGAGGAGGACACTGCTGACGTTGGCATGGTGCTACAGCAAGCCTTGAGCACAGGGCAGGGAGGCCAGAGAAGACATTTGCAATGAAGGGAGAAATGGATGGAGGCTCTTGCACTGCAGACAAAGAAGATTAGAAAAGCCATGCAGAAACAGAAGGCGCCTGCCCTCCCCTCTCTGCTCCCATCCCGGGGACCCATTGGCCTCACTCACTTCTCTGGTCTCATGTCTGTCTGAGGGGATGAGACTTTGTCCACAAACTTGCCGAATCCGATGGTGTAATTGGAGGTCAGGGCTTGCAGGAACTCCGCTGGGAGGAGAGGAAGGGAGGGAGGAGTGAACACATGAATAAAGAGACATCTGCGAGGTCGCTGCTCCAGGGAAAGAAGTCCCGGGCATCTTCGCTGCTAGTCAGGTCTTAGATAAGACTCCCAAACTGTCAGTTCTTAAGCTCTTTGGGCTTGCCTTTTTTAGTGTAGAAACCTATACCACCTTTGGTAGCCCCTTTCCAAGATTGGAGCTTCTGCAATAGCACACACCACACCTATATAGGTTCAAGATGCCAAAGCCATCACACAGATCAACTCTGCAGGGCACCAGCCCCCACACTGGGCTGAAAGGAGAGAGCACACATGATGATCCCTGCAGGGCCAGGAGAGACATCCCCCCACAAAGCTGCACAAAGCAGCGATAATAAGAAACTCTAACTAAAACCGACACCTCTCAGCCCTTTGCCAGTTGTATTCCTTTCTCTGGTGCTGGCAGAGAGCACACGGCTGCAGGCAGGAGTGAGCCGCCTGCCTTCATCAGCACAGGAGCTGGCTTCCCTCTTCTCCCAGCTCTGGTCTCACCTAGGTTTTGGCCCATGCTTTTGAGGTTGTCCAGATCATCAGACATAGAGTAGGAGAAGTCCATGAGGATGTAGAGATCCACAGGGCTCTCCAAGGGCTGGAAGACATCCATGTTGAAGCTCATCTCCTCCCCAGCTCGCAGCCGCATGAACATGCCCTGGGGGGACACCTGAGTCCTCTGCAGGGACCTGTTGATACTGAGATTCTGTGAAGAAAGAGTGATGTGAAGGGGATGGACTCCATCTCCTGAGCAGATGCAATGAGGAGGAGGCAAGGAGCAGGGGGATACGTGGGAAGTGGAAAGGCAGGGATGATCACACTCCCTTTCCTCATGTACAGCCGGGGACCGAGGCAGCCTCCCCCATGTCCACGTGTGCCCAGCTGGGCGCCTCCTCCAGACCTTGGCATTTTGCTTACATCTGTTTTGCCTGAAAAGCCACCCCAGCCCTAAGCGACCAGTGCTGGTTGCCAACAGGTTCACCAGCTCGCAAAGGCAGAGCGTTGTTTTTGAGTAGACCCTACGTAAACAGAGGTCTGGATTTTGTTTTTTTCCTGCTGAAGACTCTAGAGGAGGATGAAGGACATGAAAGACACTGAGGAGGTGGGAACCCTCAGAAGCAGCCGAGCAAGGGCTGTCTCCCCAGCACCCACCTGCTGGGTCCGCATCTCGCCCCTGGTGTACACGATGCTGGCCTCCCTGCAGCCGTACCGCAGCAAGTTCTCCCGCAAGTTGCAGCGAGACTCTTCAAAGCTCTGCCAAGGGGGCAAGAACAACATTACGACCACAGAAAGCAGCAAATCCTCCGTGCAAGGGGAAAAAGGCACTTGTCAGGAAGCAGGGTCCTCTGCTGAGGCCAGTAGCGAGCCTCTGGGAGCCAGAGCAGGGCAGAGAGATGGGGACGAGTCTCACACAGAAGAGCCAATGTCCCCCAGCACCAGGGAAATGTGACCACCAGTGAGTTACTGGGTTGTCTGGGATAAGACTCTCCCCTCCATCCCTCGCACACACTGTTTCAGGTCTGGCACACTGGCATTTTCTGATAAACTCCTGAATTCCTGCAAGTTTGCCCCGGACCCCCCTTCCTTCCCATTTGTCCGCACCAAAGGAAACCCACGTTTTGGCGCTTCCCATCCAGGACAGCTCTTTGCAGAGAGAAGCTGGAGCCAGAAGCTGACCCTGCTCTCTGGTTCCTCTCCCAGCTTTCACCAGGGGTGGTGGGATCCCTCCGTCAGCAGGGTGGGAAGCAGAGCCCCGGGCTCCCCTGCAAGGTCTCACCTCGTCAGTGCAGAAGGAACAGTCCTTATCCACTCGGATGCACTCAGTGCAGCTCTTCGCCCGGGACAGCACGCAGCGGTTATCTACCAGGAAAGATCAGGGCATCAGGAATAGAGAAAACCGAGTGAGCCGCGGGAGGGCATGAGAAAGGCTGATCCTGTTCCTGGGAGAGTCAGTGGAGGTTTTGCCTGGGTGGTTAGTGGAAGCTGGCTACAAAACAGCACTGGGGTAGCAAGAGGGGGGCCCCACATGCTGGGGAGATAGAAAACAGGAGGAAAGGCACACAACAGGTCTTATCCGCCTGAGGACCAGTGTTTCTGGAGCCCAGGAGGGGTGTGCACAGTCCCCATGGGGCAGCACCAAGGGGAGACTGCAGACAGACCTACCACGGCTGCACTCACTTTTGCTCCTTTGGCAGAGGCCGGTGGCACAGAGCAGGGACAGGAGGAGCAGCCCGGCACACGCCCGTGGCAGCACATCCATCCTCTTCCTCCTGAAACACATGGATCACTACGTTGTGGAGAGCCGAGAGATGGAAATGGTCCTGGAGAGGATCGGGGCAGCTCCGGCAGAGGCCCTGCCCGCCCAGGGGAAGCTGACACCTAGAAGCAATCTCTGATCTCAGCAGGGCAGGGCACAAAAGCAAAACCAAGAGCGGCTCGTCCTCTGCTTGGGCATCTGCGAAAGGCTCAAAGTCCCCGGCAATGCCAGGGCAGGGCAGCGGCCACGCCACAGCACTCCTGCGCCCCGGAGTTGGGGTGCCCTGCTTGACAGGTCGCCCCGGGCAGTGGGGTCGGTGCAGGCAGCTGGAGTCCAGGCCGCTCCCGGCCGGAGCCCAGTGCCATCCGCACGTGCGAGCACCAACCAGGTCAAGACCTTGCTTTTCCCGGTGGGTTAAGGAAAAGAGAGGAGGAAAACAAAGCAACTGTCTGTATCTCTCCCCCAAAGCAAAACAGACCCCTCCCTTCAGCTATTTCCTATCGCACTAAAAGTTTCCAGGATGGTCAAACCAACAATACATAGAGGGTGAGGCCTTGGGAAATGCCAGGCTTGGAGCTTTGGAGCTGTTAAATGAATCCATGGTCTTGAGAGCCCAGCAGCTCCCCTCTGTCCTGTCCAGGGCAGCCCGACCCCTCACGTGGATCCAGAGGCCAAATCCTAAACAGAGTGAACCATTCTCCCTGCACCCGCACGTGACTGAGAAAACTCAGTGCCTTCCAGAAGTCAGCATTTGGACATGGTAAACAAAAGAGACAAAGCTGGAGCTCGAGCTCTGCGGCTGCCGTGCTGGAGGGTGGCTCTGACTCTGGCACCGCAGCAGAGCAAGTGAGAGCAGTCAAGGCAGAAGATTTGGTATAAAGACAATTTTAAAGCATCTCCTTTCTGGAAGATGCAAGTGTGAAATAAAAGATGCAAATGGATCGTCTTATAGCTTCTTGCTGTGTAAGCCCCGATTCTAAAAAAATAAAGAGAATGTGAAAACCACTTAAAACAGGGAAGGAAAATGGGAATAGTTGTTGTGTGCAGTGGAGATGTCTGAGTTCCCAGGGGGACATCCAGCACACAGACCAGTCACTTGGTGACTTAGCTACTAACGGCCTGACCTGGGGCCCAGGGAAATCCCTGGAAAGACCTGCTCTAGTATCAACAGCGTTGGGTCACACTGTATCCTGCATCAGCCACTGAAGCCAATGTAAATACATTGAACGCATGAAGCTGAGTGCCTGCAGAAATCATTGCAGCACAGGGCTCAAACCAACATAGCATCGACCCGAGGAGATGTCTCCCTCGGTGTTTGCACTTTGTTCTCAATGACGGTCACTGGATACACGTGTAACACATGACAAGACGTCGGTATCTCATTCATCTTGTCAGCTGTGCTCAGAGGGATTTATCATACAGTAATTAATCCCCCATAGCTGAAACGTGAGAAATATGGAAACCTCAGGGCAGCATCTCTGCAAGGGACACCCAGGGAAGCTTTGCTGTTCGTCAGGACCTAGTAGCCAATATGCTGTTTTTCTTACAGGTAAAAGTTACCGGCTGACCAAGGAAATCCCTGTATTTTCCTCCTGCGGCCCCTGAGCACAGCTCGCTGCAACTCTGACTGTCCCCAGCTCAGGCTCTTCGCAGGTTTGGCTTGGGCGTCCCATCAGCCAAGCCCCAGCACTGGCTCTGAGTTATCCTTATCCCTGGACATGCCCGTGATCTCCTTCAGCAGAAGTCCTCACGCCACCACTCGCTGGCAAACGCTGCGTCCCTCGCCACAAAGATGGGCGGGTTCTGAAGTCAGGAAAATCCCTTTTTCCCTTGCTCCGCCCCAGCGAGCCGTGCCAAGCGCAGTGACTGGCGCTACAGGGACATGGGGAGATGCCAGTTAGAGGTGAGATGAAAGGGTAGGGAAGTCCTTTGAGCCCGTCAAGGGAAAACACAGCAAAAACATCCCCCGAGCACTTGGCAAATCCCATCTTCCATCACGGCAAAGGCCACGAGGAAAAGATTTGAGTACAGGGGACCGGATTGCTCAGCTCGCACACCCATCTTCCAAGGCAGCCTCAAAGCACAGACCTAATTCATCCTCCTTTAATCACAAGTCAAGAAAGAGTCACCACGGGATGGATGGACACACCCTGAGCCTTGGACACATAAATTGCTGTCATGTCTTTTCAAGTGCTGAGGTAAAAGGCCATAAAACTCAGCTCGATATTAACGTCCTGTTGCCCTGTGAACTGCCAACCTCCAAGGATTTAGCTGGGCACTTGCCAGTCCGTAATATTTGTGCAAAAATATGCGAGCGGCCATCCTTTGATTTCAAAAGTGTCCTCTGGAAGGAAAAACACCGTTTTTTCACTTCGGAAAAGCTGCAGGGGTTTGGTTGGATTTTCACAAATACAACAACAACAAAAAAAGCTATTCAGTTGTGCAAAACCAAGGAACGAAGCGGAGCAGCTCCCAGCTGCACACAAACATCCTACCCCATTCCAGACCACTGCTCCAGCATTTCCTCCTGGTCTCCTCCCTCTCCCCCAGCCTTTGCCTGTACCTCGCACAGCCGACAAACCTGCTCCAGAAAGACCCTGGGAACCACCGAGCTTGGAGAAGCCCGGGCTGGGTACTTCATCCCCAAAAAACAGGGGATGCTCCAGAGAAACTACTAGAGCAATGAGACGGAGGACAGGGTTGGAGCGGCAGAGCTTCATCACCCTGTCCCGTCCTGTCCCCACCCCATCCCCGCCCCAGCAGCTCCGTGCTCGGAAGGACAAGGCTGAAGCGAGGCATCGCCCCGGGGTGGATTGGGGAGAGGGACCAAGGAGCAGGTTATGATGAGCCATGAGCCTGTGGTGGGAGCCTGGGCCCAGCTGCCACGCGGGGGGCACCCAGCAGGTTGGGGACATGGGAGTGGGAAAGCCAGGGAGATGCTCAAGCTCCCCGGCGCAGCCTTTCTTCCCTCAGATGGGCATTGCCCCTTTTTGTGGCTGCAGACCCCCCCGTCCTGCCGAGGGGTGCACTGGGGCTGTGTAGGGGACTGACGCCCTGGTAGATGGGAGGCATCTGGAGGAACAGCTGCTGAGGACCTGCTGCATTTGTGCTGAGGACCACAGCGCTTGCAGCGTGCTGGGGCAGGCAGGCGGTGCTGGTCACCGTGATCAGCCTCAGCCCGGGGCTGGGGGTCCCAAGAGAGAGCTAATAGCAATGGAGGCAAAGCAGAAAGGCAGCCAGGTCCTCCCCCAGGGACCCCGCTCCTGCTCCCCCGTGGGCAGCGCAGTGACAGCCACAGTGGCTCATGCAGGCTCAGTTCTCCTCCCAGGGCAGGGTTGCGGGCGCACGGATCATGGCCACAACTCACCCCCCCTCTCCCTCCCCGGGCTACTCCCTCCCCAGCACATGCGGCAGTGCAGAGCTCCTGGGGGCCACGCTCTGAAACTCTGAAATTATCAAGCCAGACCCCCAGAAAACTATCAAAAACTTGACCCGCAAATCGAAGTGTCACTTAAACATGAAATCGTATTTGTCTTTGATTTTGTTTGTCTTCCCCGTCCATTTCCCCTCCTTCCCCAGCTGTGCCTCTGCAGCTGGGAGACTCCATGCGAGTGTCACCATTTGTTGTTTCCAGCAAGAAGGGGGATCTCGGCTCCCAGGTCAAGCTCCAGACCCCAGACACAGTCCCTGGCATCCTCCAGCGAAGAACAAAACACAGCAGGACCCAGCCTGGGGACCCACACAGAGCTGCTGGGAGCTGGGGAGTGGCCAACACCACCCTGTGCCAGCAAAGGGCCCATGGCTGCGGTACCATCTCCTCCCTCTGCCCCCGGGTTTGGGCAGGGGGGAACCCCAAGGGGCAGGGGGGAAGGTTGGGACCCTGCCTGTGGGGCTGCCCAAAGGCCAGCAGAGCCCCGGGACCCTCCTGTCCCCCCCGCGCCTCCCCATGTGCTGCTCCCAGCACGTTCTCTGCTCCTTTGGCCCCACAAGACACTTTTCCTCCTCCTCTCCTCCATGGGTGCTCCTCATCCCCCTTTTCCCCCACCTAACCCACGCCTGTCGGCTCCCTCACACCAATCCTACTGTCCATTTCCCTATTTCCCATCCATTTCAGATCCACCAGCTCACAAATACCCCAAGAGCTGCGGTTCAGCAAAGCCCACCCTGAACCCCCACTCCCCCGTGGTCTTTTCCTCCAGGGACACCCCCTCCCCTCGCTCCCCCCTCGCAGGGGGTCGCAGGCAGCACCCATTCTGCAAAACAACCTCCGTGGTTTCAGCGGGTCGGAGCCACTCGCAGCCCGGCCGACCTCACGCAGTTTCACCTGTGAAAGCTTTCCCTGGGTGCCAGCTCCAAGGCACAACCGCCTTTTCCCCTGGAAGCGGGGCGGACGGAGAGAGCAACCTTTGAAACCTGCAACAAATGGTCCCCAAAGGGCTCTGCTCCGCCTTACCACGCTGCCGTACCTGCACCTCCACTCCACAGCCCCCCACCCAAATACCTTCAGAGACAAAAACTGCCCCTTGCAGCCCTGCAAAGCTCTGCTTGGTCACGAGCGTTGCCGTTCCCAGCCGGCTGAGAGGCACGAGACTGCGTCCGACAACCAAAACCAGAGGAAAAAGGGGGAACAAGCAGGCAGGGAGCTGAGCCCCCTCGCTCCGTGCCCTGCCTACCTGCTCACACAAGGAACCCCGCGCCTTATTTCACCCCCCCGTTTAATCAACACAGCAAAATTAAAGCAAGCTGGACGCTAAAGAGCACAGATTAATTAATTCCACAAACCTCATTAGCGCTGGGTCTGACTCAGTGTCCAAATCCTCCGCTGCAGCCCGAATAACAGGCACCCACACACCAAGCCAAGAAATTCTTCCGAAGGCAGAGGGGGAACGCGCTGCTTCACTGCCGCAACTTGATTTCCAGCCTTGGCCTTTTCTTTCTTTCTTTTTTTTTTTTTCCCTCCCTCCTCTCTATTTTCTGTCCCTTTTCTCTTTCCGGTTAAACGTCAACTTCCAGTCCGGCAGGGAGGGCAGGCAGCCCGCGATCCCACATACCTCCCTGCTGATTTCTGTACCCTCCAGTCAAATATCGACTTTGTTTTCGCTCCCCTCACCGTCCCGGAGCTGCTGCCTCTCCCTCCCGGGGGGCTGGCGGGGAGGAAAGGTGGGAGCCGCAATAAATGAGATCGGATCCCAGGTGAGGACAAGCTTTATCCCAGCCGGGGAGGGAGGAGAGGGTGCCCGTGACTCAGGGGTTGGCGTTCCTCCCTCGCACACCTGGACGGGCAGGCACAGCCTGCACAGCCGCCCCGGACCCTCCCTCTGCACAAGCACCGTCCCACAGGAAAAGTGCGGAGCGGGTGGCGGGAAGGTGCCTGCCACATCCAGGATGCACGGAGGGGGCTGCGGGCAATGGGCAGCGTCGGCTGCTTGGCTTTGCCTGCTTGGCTTCGCCTGCCAGCTCGGGGCAGAGCCGAGGGCACTCCCCGGCCCCCCTCGCGGGGGTTTCTCCTCCAAATTTCCCACTGGCACGAGTCGGGGGTGTCAGCCCCAGCGCCCAGGTAGCTCCTAGCTGAAATATCAGGTAAGTTCCTGCCGCGACAACAACCACCCAGCTGCCGAGCCCAGCCTCGGTACCTGGCTCACAAAGAGGACAGATCCGCAGCCTGCTTTATCCAGGGTGCGAGCACGACAGCCCACTCCTCATCTGCAACAGATCCAGCTCGTGGGTCAACGCAATCCCTTGTAGCACAGTAAAGGAGACCCATCCACACCTGCTCCTAACGCATCCTACCACGGTCCAAGGGTGCAAAGAGCAGCAATCCCTCCACTGCGTCCAGCCCTTCTGCTGGGCTGGATCTGAAACCCCTTCCCCATCAGAGGAACAGCCGAGGAAGGTTTGGAGTTCAGGTGAGGTTATTTTTTTTTGGCCCGCAGCACCCTTTTGCTTTAGAGTCTGGGGTTTGTCACAGCTCAGACCCGGTCGCACCTCCCATGGTGCAGAGTGTACACGTACCGGAGCAGATGCGATGGCAGAGGCTGCATTTTAGCTCCCCCATAAATCCTCACAAGGAAAACTGCATCCCCTCAGCTTCAACACAAACAATAGCAATGGCCAGACGAAAGAATCTCATATTTCCTGCCTGCCTGGGAGATTAAAAATATGAGCAGGGCAATTTTGGCCTCTTCATTATCAATATAGCATCACGAAAGCTGCTGATCGAGTCCCTAATGATGGTGACAGAGCATTGATTCAAATGAAAATGAGGAGCAGGGTTCCTTTCACTACAAGAAATAGGAAGCTCAAGTAAACATGCATAAACTGATTAAGCCCCAGGAAAAAGGAGGATGTGCTCGTGCCATTAAAAACTGTAGCAAATGGGAAACAGGCAGGGGCGCAGCTGAAGATGGCCCAGGCAGTTTAAGTCTGGTATTTCCTAGTTTCCGAACACTTGACTTGGCAACCTCAGCATTACCCTGGCCCTTCTGGAGATGCGATTTCCTATACTTAAACAAAAATGCTGAAAATTAAGGGGTTTTGTTGTTGGGGTTTTTTAAACCACAACAGACATTTACTGCAACATGAGAGCTGGGACATGAGGCTCTGATGCTTGAGCTACAGCAGCGGCTGCTGGCGAAAAGCAGATCGTTACCATTGAGGGGCTGAAGGCAGAGGGTCCTGCTCTGCCTCGGGGGGCTACAGAGGCAGCAGATGTTGTAGAACGTTGCAGATGGAGGAAAGGTGGGCTGCGGTTCCCAAGACCCAAGGGGAGCGTGTGCTGGTGCTGGCAGACATGTCTGCTCACCTCCCCTGGTCCTCCTTATGGGCCCGTCCACCAGCAGCACCCAGCTCCCGTCAGTCCCAGCCTACCTCCCACCACCACAGTTCTCCTCTGTTACCACTGGAGTAAGCAATACTGCCAGGCACTGGAGTTAAAAAAGGCAATTTAAGCTACAAGCAAGAAACATATTACTAAAAAAAAAAAAAAAAAAAAAAAAAAAAAAGTGTTTTAGTGATGGTTCCCCAACAGGAACCCTGGAGCCAACCAGGAAAGCTTGGGAGCAGCCAGCTTCCACCACGATATTTCGTGTCCTTGGTTTCTGGATGTCCTCCTTTTTCCACCTGAGATGCAGAATGTTTTTGTTGCCTCCTGTAAAGTATCTCTGGTCTCACCTACAGACACTCTGACAGCCCCAGGGCTGCCTGACACCATCTCCCTCCCCTTTGTCCCAGCAGCCTGGAGCAGCAAGGCAGGACCAGCTCCGTTCAGCATCTCCAGCTGCGAGAAGGAGCCTGGTTACTCACCGTGGGTGCTGCCAGAAGAGTCCGAGATATTAATTTTGCACCTTTCTTTGAGATGTGTCTCCCCAGCCCCTAACAGATCTCCGAGCACACAGAGCATGAATTTTCCCAGAGACACGTAACTGGGCTGCATTTAAGTAGACATTTGCATGGCTGATACAAGGCACTTTTCTAATATCAAGACAACTCCACCACCAAATCTTAAGGCAACAAAGCAGAGAGGAATTAGAAATTCTCAGTAAATGGTCATAAGAATTTAACGGGTTTTCACTTAATCTTGTCTTTAAAAAAAAATATATTGTTGTTTTATACTTCCACCAGGGAAGAATAATACCTGGTGAGCTCAAGTTTTTGCCTTGGTTCAATACCTTGCACTCACTGCCTGCTGGATCAGGCTTTTGCCACACAAATTTGCTGTTTTAAACAACAGAGAACAGGGACTTCAGAGAGGAAGGATCAGCAGATTTCACTGCAAGTGGCTCTACCAAAGCTCACAGCCACATACGTGGTGGACCTCACATTTGTAAATCAGTGATGTTCTGCTGCGGCAAAGCGGCCCAGAAATTTTTGCCCTAGGAGTGAAAACAAGTCATTTTATAGCTCTCACTAAATTATTGCTCTCTCTGCTGAGACTACCAGCCTGACTGCCAATTACCGATAATTACAAGTGATTTTAGGGTTAATTCTTTTCTTCTTTTTTTAATGCCACGCCAGCTTGTACAGAACCTTTCTTCTCTCTGTCCTGCCCCTGCAGTGTGCCCAGAGATGGCTCTGGGACTTTTTCTAGGTCTCTGTTGAGCGGTTACAGCCAAGACCCTGCTGCTGGAACACATTCATTCCCTTTTTGAATTCTGTAACAACACACACTGCTAAAACAAAAATAAATACTTGATCCCATAGCTGCACTGTACACTGTAGTGGCAATATCCTGCTATCTGGCATAAATTTAAGGAATGCTTAATAAGGTATTATTAATGTACATTAATGTGCACATAATTTATTGCACTAAATTATGTTTAATATAATTACCCAGGTAATTAAAAGTGCAAGATGAAGTTCTCCCATATTCTCTTCCTCAGCCTTTCCCCTAAGATAGCATTAACGGCTCACGTCCATTGTTGTGCAATGGATGTTCCTTTTCATGAACGCATACCTAAAGAAAAACCTCTTTGGTGAACGTCACTGATGCCCATTTGCCTCTGGGATGGACCAGCAGCAAGAGGTAAGTGAGCCACTGAAACAACACGAGGAAAATGTTAGTAAAGGATCCAGGACAAAACTTCAGCCTACGACAATCCTAACATCCATCCAGGGAAACCAGGACCTTCCAGGGTTACCTTAGCATCTTACCCAGCTGCCGAAGGGCTGCAAGCACACTGATGTTACGTTTGAAAGGTTTAGCAAGATAGCCCACCTCTCCTCCCGGTTCGTGTTGGCTGCCCTCATACAAGACATTCAGTAGTGTGGGTGAGAGTCTTGTGAGGAGCCAGCCAACACAAACCGGGAGAGAAGGTGGACTGTCACCTTTTGTCGTGCTCTCCAAGCACTACGAGAGGCTACGCAAAGAGGACAGAGGAGGTTAAAAGTACCAGTAACTTCACCTTTTATCGCTGCACCAAAAGGCAGCCTTGTTTTCTTCCTAATGCTGGTTCCTACAAACATGGTAGAGGACAGACAGACAGACGCCTTCTACGTGAAAAGGCAAAACCTTTTCTTGTGAAATCCTGGCACTTTGCTGTTTACTGGCAACCAAAAGCACGAGCCCAGCCCCAGCCAAAGACAAATTCCAAATAAACAAAGACTAAATATTGGAAGTCATTGGTGTCCATGGTTCTCGCTTAGAACAAAAGGAAGGAAGTCGAATATAAACAGTCAGAGGAACAGCAGCGCACAGCAAGGCTCAGAGATGGAAAACTGCTCCGTGAGAGCGATGCATGAATACGCTGGTGTAAACGTTCCCCAAAAGGAAGAGGACACTTTGGTGGAACCTCACTGCCCCTTCGTGGGTCTTGCACCTCAACAGCAATGTATTTATCTTAACATTAGGCAGTCCTGGAGAGCCCTGCTGAAAAGCATCTCTCTTTCTCTGGAGCTAACAACTCCGGGATTTCCTGGGTTCACACCATTTAACAGGATTGAGCAGCCCATACCCTTTGATAACTTTCTGGGCACATTGCAAAGAGCATCTGTTTGAGGGGCTTCGCAGAAGCTACACCTTCTCCCCTGCAATGATGAAGAGCTGGAAAGGAGCTCACGCAGGTGTCGGCTGGCCGGACGGCGGCTGAAGCAATCACCGCCACACTGCTAGAGCCGACTGTGTCATCAGCAAAGCCTTGGCATGGCCCAAAGCCTTGGCAAGGAAGACTTGCTCTTTTCTTTTTTTTTTTTTTTAGTCTCAGTAAATAATTCTCATAAAACAGACAGTACAGCAGCAATCCAACTAAAACATAGCTTCAGGTGCTCACATTTTATGGTTTGAGGTGGGGCTGGCAAGGGCTGCCCCTCCCCACCTGCTCTTTCGGTTAGGCAGCACCCAGCAAGACATAAAATACAAAGCGAATCCTGAACACACAAAATCCCTTCCCACAACAGCATCAAAGGAGGGCAGATCTCTAAATCACAACAAGCAAATAGGAAAGAAAAGCAACACCTCAGGGCATGGAGGTGGGAGAAGAGACTTCAGAAGGAAGGGTGAGAGCAGAACCAGCTCT
Organism: Gymnogyps californianus; assembly: GCF_018139145.2. Taxonomy (NCBI): domain Eukaryota; kingdom Metazoa; phylum Chordata; class Aves; order Accipitriformes; family Cathartidae; genus Gymnogyps; species Gymnogyps californianus. Next base: position 8,050,074 of record NC_059489.1, on the reverse strand, counting down.
GCCAAGGATGACTTCATTACAGCAGCTCTCCTCCCTCCACTGAGCAGCCCGGCATGGCAGAGACACACACTTGAACGTGGAGTTTCAGCTAAGACAAACCTACTCAAGCTAGGAGACACCCATGCTTAAAAAGGTGGTAAGCAGAGAGAAGCCCTGTGGTTTGCAAGGAGCATGAGCCTGTAATTCTCAGACTAAGGCATAATGAAAATGGGACCGGTTTTACTCTCCTGGGTACAGTTAGTCTCTCCCTGGGAGGAGAGGTAAGAATGAGTATCTGCAGCTTTTAGTACTCAGAAGCACAGCCTGAGCAATCACAATTGCAGCAGCAGCATAAAGAAATTTTAGCTGTGTAAGCTGTGAGTTTGCATTAGCACAGCTCGGACACAGCTTGCAGTTCTTAGGGGCTATTTAAAACACAGGCACTTAAACACTCAGCGGGTCCCTCCAGCCCTCCTGCGCTCAGCAGCCGTCACACAGCCCTGGTACGATCACAGCCATACAGATTTCTAACAAGCAGACTAGTCAAACCTCCCGTTTGAGGGCTTCAGGCCATGGCTTCGTGGGCCAGGAAAGGATCCATTTCCCTCAGGACGTTGCTCTTGCACACCTGAAGCTCCCTCCACCTTCCACTGACCACAGTCGAGTGCAAGCCACCAACCGGTACGATCACATTCTCAGAGGTAGGAACTTTTTCCTACAACTGTACTTTCCAACCTGTGTATCTGTCTATTACTTCCGATAGCAACACGCAAGATAAACAAGAGCAGCGAGCTATTGTACTGGCTGCAAGTTTGTTATACAATGGCTGGCATCTCCACTCCAGCTTTTTGGAAAGGAGAGAGAAAAAAACCAAACCAAATCATACATGTTTCAAGTTGCTTTCTCCACTGCAGACAGCAAACACTCAAGTCATGAGAGCTCAGGAGTTAGCAGCCCAGTTCAGCCAGGTCTCTCGCAGAAGCCTGTTACTGCAGGAGTTTGAAAACTGCTGCTCCGGGTGCTTCACGGCCATCTCTGCTCAGCACGCTTCAGCAGAGCCAGTTTTAGGACATTTTCTCCTTATTGCTCTATGTAGCATCATCAAGCCCTGCTGATCAGCATTTTCCTGTTGCTCCAGAGCTGCTGGACATTGTTGCTCCCTGCCTGCCACAGCAAGGCAGGAGCTAAACGAGCAGAGTTTCTTAGCTCTGGTCATAAAGTCTGCAAAGAAATCCAGCCGTTTGGAATGACTATGGATACTGCAGAGCAAGAAGGAAGAGGGTGCATGGAAGAGCAAGGGGTGGGGTGCCAGGAGTGTGATATGAATAAGATACTTGCATTTAAACAATGTTCAGTAACATCTGTAGTTAAATGATTCATCCCCAAGAACTTCAGCAGTTGCCCTGTGTCAGGTGCTTAACTGGTAAGATTGGTCAAATTAATGTAGTCTCACCAGACTCTCCCACTTTGTGCTTACCACCAGTTACAGTTACAGGCAGGAGAGGAAGGCGATGCACAAGACTGGCTGGTACCTCTGGCACGAGGCTGCATTGCTGTGTACTGGCACACATCTCAATGAGATACTTCATTTCACTCAGCTTCATACTTGCTCACAGCACACATATGAAGGATACTCATTAGAGTACTATTAGTTCTTCTAGAAGCCCAGACACACCTCCCACCCCTGTTCACAGGAGGAGACAATTGCAGTGATCCTTCTGGTGCCCAAAGTTTGTCATCAATCTATAGCCTGAGAGAAACTGCAGCAGCTGGTGCCCACCTTGCTGCAGTTTTACTGTTGTACCTTCATCCCCATGTTGTTCAGCAGGACTTGAACACAGATATTTATACCATACAAGTTTTTAAACAGGATGGAATTGTACAAGACATTCTAGACAGGAGAGTCGCCTTATGGAGCTGCAAAGCTACCTAATGGCTTGTATTTCCCACCACAAGTACATCCTTGGCCTTTAAAGGAAACCCCTGAAAACTCTGTTCCTCAAGGCAAGGAAATAAACCCCTTGAACAGCTGAGGTGAAATGTGTCATCCTCTGCAGAGTACATTACAATCTCAAAATAGAAGACTGGGAGCTGTTGCCATCTTCCATAGGATGAGGATGGAGTTAAGGCGTCTGTTAAAAGCTTGCAGGAATCAAGTCAGCAGCCCAACGCAAAATAATTTAACAGAGATGTTTCAGTCTTATTATTTTCATGCCCTTCAATATTTTATTGCTTTAAAAAGAGCAATTCCACCATCGCCCCAGCCTCCCATGCCACAGTCTCATCAGTCTCCTGGTTTCTCCCCCATCAGCGTTCCTGGATACACAGATGCTTTCTTTAAAGCTAAAATGACTGCCAGGACAAAGTGTTTAACATGTTTTAAAATTATTTAAAAGCAGGAAACGAACCTCTTATTTCTTCCTTAAGTCTCCATAAATGCAAAGTCTGGATCGGGAGTGACATAAGGTATATAAAAAACTGAAAAAGCAACACTGAATTCTAAGAAACTTGCACTTTTGCTGATCTGGCAACCGTCTCTCCTATCACTGCTTATGCACCAGAAAAAACAGGCTCTGGGTAGAAATTTAACTTAAAACAATGGGAAACAGAAATATTACCGAATCTGAAAAATCATGATCTAAGAATTAAAGACCATTTAAATAATCTGGAATGACCACTGCAAAGAGAAAACTCCAGGTTAGCAGCTGTTTCTCTACCCAAATGGAACCATTCAAGTTATCTGTCCCACCTACCTCAAAACAACGAACAAACCACTTCATTGCTGTTGAGCTCCTTTTTAGGAGACTGGCCTCTACAGATGAGGGTTTATGAAAGACCCAGGTGCTAGTACTAGAAGGTAACTTTTGAAGAAGTTTAAGATGCAGGAATAGTTTGGAAAAAACACCATTAAGAACAGCTGAATTGCCAACTATTTCAGAACATCCTCTACAACAAAAGTATCTCCAATCAAAATCAGTTTAATGCCCCCTTTTTTTTCCCCCCAGAGCCTGAGATTTAAAAAAAAAAAAAATCCATGTGAGAAAACCTTCATGCCACCCCCACTCTCATGGAATTATTACATACTCACCCAATGGTATCTGTAACTCAAAGCACAACAAATGGATACCGATTCTCCCTCGCCAAGATGAGAAATGCAGACACATCAATGACACCAGGGTTTTTTTTAAAGACTTTTCCATTTTTATAATAATTTTTTGCTACACAGGTAAGAAGATTTACACAATAAAATTTTCAACTGAAAATACTTTTTCACAACAGTGGAGCAAGCAGTAACTGCCATGTGTGCATTTCACAGTACATCACTATCTAGTACAAAGATGGACAATATCACACTTAAGATCAGACACTCTCCTCTGCTTCTCTGCTGTCCAATCTCATTCCATAGCAATGGAAGAGTTTTCCGCACAGGTCTTTGCAAATGAGTTTACAAATCAAACCTCTACAGCTTATGGGTTCTGCATAGAAATCTCAATCCCTGCAAGACGGTAACAAGACTATTTCAGCACAGTTTCCTCAATAGTTCAACTATTTAACACGTGGTCACTAAGATCTACACAGATATGCACACAGGTACAGATGTCAGTACCATAACAAAGGGTGAGTCTACATTCAGAGATGTAGATCGCTTCAAGTCTCTGCTACACATTTGAAGATGGACACCGACCAATTGTCTCTGCTTTAATTCCCTTGGAACCGAGTTAGCGTACGTGAGGGAGGCACATATCGCAGCCTGCTAGCAGCCTTTGAGTGTGACCTGGAATACACAAGGGTAATACTGATATTCCTTCACTACTTGCCACCTTTTTCATCTTTTTCTCCCCTAAACCAGACTTGCAAGTAAGGGTAAGACCCTAACGCAGTAACTTACTAAGCTAACTTTTACAAGCTGACTCCATATACCACGTCCCTCCAGCACAACACACACAGACTGGTTCTTCCCACAGCAAGAAAAGGCAGAGGCATTTTCGGCAGAGGTCCATTCCTGTGGGCACACAGCTGGCATGCCTGCTCCTGCCCCCATTCTTTCAAATGGGAACTGTGGTCTGTTTCAAAGAATCTTGTCATCTTTTACCAAAGGCGAAAGCTACCCCTCCCTTCTGAGAACAATGGCTTCAATGACAATTAAGTCCGAAAATCCAGGCCCAGCGCACCAGTCACTGCTTTGCCTTCTTCACAATGGTGCCAACAGCTGATATGACTGTAGTTTTGGATCCGCTTGCGCTGGTTGTCACTGTGACAACGCCTGGCAGCGTTGCAGTAGTGGTGAGGATGGTGGGCTGAGCTATCGTTGTTACAGGGATGGCCGAGTCCCACTTGCTCTTCCTCTTCTGGGCATCTGTGAATTGGATTAGATCAAGCAAACAAGGATTAGCATTATGTTAAAGGTCACCGATCCCTTTGTAACACCCTGTCTTGTCAACTCTTAATACACCACTGCTTGACTAGACAACTTTCCCTCACATTAATTTCAGCATACACTGGCAGTAAATGCTGAGGAGGAAAGACAACTTTATACCTCAGGAGTCAAAGTAAAACTCTACACCTGAACTCCAGCCAAATGGGAGGCAGGTTCACTCCCTGCCCCAAAGCATATTTAATTTTAACAGAGCACACGTATCTCAGTTGCTCAGGTACGGGCACAGGACACACTCATCAGCCTCCAGTGTTTTTTCTCCCTTCCTCCCAGTTTAAAAGGCAGGCTGTAGGCAGGAGAATGATTTTCAGTCTTTCCAAATCTCTTGAGATTGTCAGTCCCAAGAACACTCTACAACCATAAACATCAGCAGGTTTCATGACCCGCTAATAAACCTCTTCTCTATCCTACCTGTCCCCAAGCTTTCATTGCAGAAGGACAGCCAGGGGATATAGGGACTAGAGAAAAGCTAGTCCACCAACTCCTGGAAGGAACACTATATACACATTATATACATAATCAATAAGGAGCCCTCAGGGTTTCCAGGAAGCACTAATCCCAGCATTACTGCAGCTTAATAGGTACAATCACAACAGTTCTTTACCTCCCACAGTGGTACTGGCTGTTGTGGTTGTCGTAGAAGCAGCACTTGTTGTTGTACCCTTTTTAGTGCCAGTCACAAATTCAATCTGGGGAGAGACACACAGGAGAAAGGGCAGAAGATAAAAATCAAATGTTAATATGCATAGTCTTTTTTTTAACCCACATCGCTTCTCTATGTTTTTAAGAACAGCTTTAATGTCATATAAAACATTGGCCACCAAGCTGGCTGTCATGCAGGAAGAAAAGATGTAGACCTCAGGCACTAGTGTACTGAAGTCATGATCATTAAGGAGCTGGTTGCAGAATCCTAAGTCAGATACAATAAAAATGTGTTTGTTAACTGGTATAAGCATAGGAATTTGATATAGCTCAGAAAGGATAGATCCTGGTCATTAAAGAATGTATTTATACAGTTAGAAGTTCCTGTTCTTTTTCCTTTAAGAAACATGCAAGACAAGTCCCTACCTGCATGACTTACTGCGACTGCATCATAGCAGGAAACCTAGCAACAAGAGCTACAACAGCATGCAGTCTCATATTTTCAAAACTGCAGATATGGGCAAGGACATAATCAGATACCTGGGTTACTGTGCAAAAACCAAAACAAGTAGCAAGACACAGCATGCACTGCAAGAAAAAAATACCTCCACATACTGAATATGGCAGGAGCCTTCTGCAAGGTTAGATGGCAATCTCTAACATGAAACAGTTTTCTAATGCCAGCCACTAGCTTAAAGGTAACACCACTGAAGGACAGGAATAAAATCTTCCAAAGCCTGTCTGTGTTCTTTTTGGGAGGTACATAAGAATGTACATTTTGCGACAAGCTCAGTCAAAGGTAAAATAGGCCCAACATTTCTGGAAATCAGATGCAAGAAGACAAGATCAGGGAGAACAGAAAGCAGATACTGTCTCACAATGAGATGGCGAGGAAGTTAAGCTATAACTAGGCTATGCTACCAGGCAAAATGTCATAGATTAAGAAAAAAGCTGTTCTTTATGCATTATCTTGCCCGTATCTGGCTTACTGAATACCATTTTAAGAGCTCTGGTTTAAAAATACTGACAAAACAGAAGGAAATCCAGTGGAATAAACAACCTAGAGAAACAGACCTATAAGGAAGGGCAAACAACTTGATCTGTGCAGCTTGGAAAGAGACATGCAAGAAGAAAGGACAGAACTAGGGAAAAACAAACCATATTAGCACAGAGCACAGTTCATAAGAAACAGCAAAACAACAAAATGAAATTCAGCAGGGAAACAAACAAAAACCCTGCATCTCTGTCTCTTTTGGTTTTGAATAGCTACCTTTGTGCGTTCCTTCTTGGCCTTCTCCAGTTTGTCCATTTCAATCTTCTGGGCTTTAGCTGAGAAAGATCAGAAGTTACAAGAAGCACTAGGAACAATAAAAATCCATAGTTTTTTCTCACTCACTCCCCATCATAAGCAATCAAAAACTTCAAACTGTGTATAGAAAATTAAACTGCCATGAAACTAACTACTGCTTTTTAATCAAAGCATTACTGCACTAAATTAATGATTTAAGAGATTAAAACATTGAAGAACCAATTTAAATGAAAAGGTTTTCCAGACTGATGAAGCATCAATAACATTCAGGCACATCCAACCAGAATGAAGTAGTTAGAGAGCAGCATGTGATGACTTCTCATTTATAAAGGAAGTGAAGACTCTAGTGCAGTTAATTAACTACAAAACACAAAGAGCTAAGTTAGGACAAAAAAAAGACTTCCTGGAATTACCTAGTGCCTCATAATATGAATCCTCTGACCAGCCATGAGGATCAAACATGTCCTAAAGAAAAAAATAAGTCAGATTAGGGCTATTTCCACATATAGACAAAACCCAGTTCAAAAATGTTTTATGTATTTCTGTTCACTAATGATATTCATTACTGATTTCTTCTTGTATCCCAGTGACACAAAGATCACATCAGATCTTCTTTTGTAGGACCACGTTCTGTTGTGAATGAAGAAACAGCTTTGAAGGCAAAAGGATGCTGGGATAAGACATACATTTTTCTGCTGCTCAGCTTCTATCCCCCCCAAGGAGTTTCATGTATATCTACACACTTGGGTTTTTGTTCAGAATCATTATAGCAAAGTTGGAGGCACTGAGGCTCAGTACCACAAAAATGTTCACTTCAATGCAGAGGATCAGACTAAAGTTCCCTTAAAGGACCTCTAAACAAGCAGGCTCAAAAAAGCCTGAGGTAAGACCTTACAGCCCTATATTATCTTTTACCCACTCCCTTGACAGTCAAAGGTATTGCACCTCACCTTTGGATAATTTGTACCAAGTTCATCAATTGAACAAAACTGGATCAGCTTTTCATAGATGCTGCAGAAGAAAGACAAGAGTTCAGAACAGAGCCAGTGAGCCAGAAGTAAACGGAAGCGTTTCAGATTTGTTAGTAGAAAGAGGTTGTCACCTCTTCACACTGCAAGAGTAAAATCAGAACCTGGGAAACTATGCTTGCTATGATGGATGTGGCATGCCATTAACCACATTATTTCCCACTTTCCCCAAATTAATCTCCCAGCTCCCAGAACAGACACATCTTCTAAAATACTTCATCCAAAGTCTGTACATTTAAAATCTAACCGACACACCAAGTCTAGCTGTTGCCTCACAGAACACAAAGAAGAGTTTTACTGTTTCGGTTACAATCAAATTACGTCTTTCTCATTTTTGTAAGCAGTAGTACTTCTTGCTCAGGATCCTGTTTCTACTACAACTCCAACAAAGAGGAAAATTCTTGGGATTTGCTCTGTGGTGCTTTGGTCGCACAGGAAAAGATGGTGGCTCACCTGGGGTTGCGGAACTCCTTCTTCCTCTGAATGATGTAGTTCATATCCATGCCCTCCTTTATTTTCCTCTCATACAGCTTTTGAATTTTATCCTAACGGAGAAAGATTACAGGGTGAGCCAGTAGGAAAAGGAGGAGCACACCAGCTGACTATCAAAAGTGTACATGTGGAAACAAGCCAACTGAACCAGTGACCTCCTTGCATGGAGCAAGGATTCCACCTCTCCCCTAAGGCCAGGCAGGCTGATTAGTACAGACACTCCCTCCTTTACGGTCTGAAACTATCTTCATGAACTGTCTGAATGGGTAAGGGAATTGATCTTTGCACTTTCTGAAGGCTTCAGTGATTAAAGATTTGCACTTGAGGCAGTAGCGCACACTCCTTCTTCCCAGTCTGTTGTTTCCCTTTATAGCTATGACTGCGGAGAAGTGGAAGCCAGCTCCGAGAGGGAAAGGTGAACTCCACAAAGGTTCTTCAACTTCCAGTGACCATCACACCCACCTTCAGACTGAGGCATGCACCTGAAAAACAGCTGCTGGGCTACACTGCACAGAAGGTAAGGCTCACGGCTATGCCTGGGTAACAGATGAGCAGAGCCAAGTTCTGCTGGAGAACTAAACTCAATGTGATCATCAGGTGTTGCTGGTGGTGTCTACTGGCAGCGAAACGCTCTTAGGAACAACGCACTTGTAAAGCCCTGCTTGGGCACAAGTGGCCAGTTCGATGGAATCAGCTTCTCTTTACAGATCACTCACATAGTTACCAAGTCTATGGATGTCTTACTGAAGCCACGAGCCCATGCAAAAGGCAGCTTAACTGACTCAGCTGGAAATGTCAAGCAGTCTACTCTCCAAAAAGACTGAAAGATTTAAAAATAGACACATTTTTTTTTTCCCCCCTTTCTTTCTCAGCAAGGTAGTGAAAGACCTCAAAAGTATTTTTACTCTGGTAATGCTGAAGGGATAGCAAAAGCAGAAACTTTCAGATAGAACAAACTTTAGTGGTACTACTAGGAGAATATTCTCAGTAATTTCCTTCATCTTTTCTTTTTGACACAAATTTCTCATGTACAAGAGGCATATAAAATAAGACCAGAGGCTAGGCCTTCAGTCTTTCAGGATGGGAGACTTGAGTCAATTTTCCTTTGTTGCTTCTGGATAAGTCACTTCATGTCTCCCTCCGTATGGACAGTCAACTCGAATACAGAACTGACTATTGTCTACGGGTTTGCTGACGCCTGAATAAAAGAGGCTTGTTAAGAGCTGATATGAAACTCCTATTTCATCAGCCTTTAAAAAAGCTTTATAAGATAAATTTTCAGCAGGTCCTCACAAAATTAGCAAGAAGAAATCACACAATCTCCACATCCAGCACACACATCGTGAGGCTGGTAGGAACAACTGCAAAAAGGTGAATTTGGGGAGTAGAAATGATCGAATAGGTGTTCCCTTTTGTTCCCTCCCCATGGAGGCAGCAATATGGTTCACAAAGTCCACAGACTGGGAACTACTCAGTCACCTTTATAATAAGAAATACTCCCTCTGGCAGAGTTCAAGATACAGTTTATTAGAGGAAGAATCTGACAAAAGGAAAGAGCAAATCAACAGTGAAAAGTCTACAACATTTTGCATCTCTAAGGAACAATCCCATCTCCTTGCTCAAAGTGCTCTAAGATGTGGTTTGACCTGCTAACAGAGGACAAGTTCTCCTTTGATTTAACATAGTAAACTGCTGTCAAAGGGGAAGAAAATCTGCTTTATTCTGTCTACTCTCTCAAGCTTTGTGCATTCCTCAGATCTAACGCACTCTAATTCATTGATGTCAGCACAGTAAAATCCTCCTGCAGCACAAGAGGAGGAATGGGTGTGCCCAGGTACACTGGGCAGAGAAGAAGAAAGCATGATCTGGATGGGGAGTCATTCTGAATCACCATTGCACATTAGTAGCTTACTTTATAGAACATTCCAGAAGTGATGCTTTACTTGTATTTCTATTGGGCAGATAACTGCAGTTAAAACTCAAATGGGTGGTAGGAAACAGCAGCCCCTGCTCTTTCATTTGCCCTCCATCAGGAGGAGGAGAACAGAGCAGAAGGTAATTGCAAAGTTGGTTACTGCAATTATTTGGGTGTGCACCAGAGAAAACATGCATTTGTTTTCTTTTGCTGCCTCTAAGTTACTAGCCTTCCTTCTAAGAGTTTATCATCTAGAGATATGTAGGTGGAAAAGGAATCCAGTCAATGCTGCCTCAACTATTCCAGTTAGGGGATTCTCGGGCCCATATAGAAAAACAATGATTTGTTCTTTCCTACGGAGCTGAATTTGCTGAGGTAAGAGGATAGCAGCCTTCATAATAAACATTGCTTCTGTGTCACTGGTCGGATCAAGGATTTTAAAGCGTAAGTGACCCACAGAGACAGGAAAACAGCTTTAAGCTACTTTGAGATTCCTAAACTAGAATTGCTGTAAAGTCTAAAGCATTAACACAGTGCATTCATAAACTCAGTGTGGTAAAAACCCAGCTTTAATGCTGGATTTTTGACTTGCGCAAAAATACTGAGCAGAGTTCCCAAATATCCTCCCTCCCTACTGAATTGCAAGCCTTTTAAAAAAAAATAAAGTGGACTTATACCAACCTGCAAGTGGTTAGAACATCTGCCAGGAGGCTCAGGAGGGATTTTGATCTCATCTGGAGACATGTTCCGCACTCTCTCTGAAAAAGAAGCTGTAGAGAGCAAAGTGGGCATGAGTTCTGGCAATACTGAAGGGAATTTAAGCCATGCAAGTCATTAAACTTGTTTTATGTCCTTGCTAGTGCTACTCTATCACTGAGAACCAATGGGTAAAGGTAACAGGGGAATGCTGTCAACTGGTACTCATGGTGCTTTCAAAGTGCTGAGCAAGAAGCAACTAACCTAAAGGTTAGATCATTAGAAGAGAGATGTGATGCTTGCTTTATTGATTATATAGCATCTTATATTATGGCTCTGTGTCACACCCATGCTTAAAGCTTTATTTCAGAGGTCTCTTCACCCCAGAACGGAAATGTGAAAAGCTAAGCTACTTTCCACTCCAGCTGCAATTGTTGATAAGATCCTCAAAGGCAAAGGATCCTCAGAGGAACAAAGGTTGGTTCGTGGAATGTATCTCTAAACCCCTGCACTGTGCACCACATACCGAGCCCTCTACTACTCCACGTCTTCCATGCACACTTTAAAGTCCTGCTCTGAACTGCTCAGATAACCTAGAATCCCTGACAAAACTTGGGCCAGGATACTCTGAGAGAGAGAATCAGACTGTGTATGTGGAGGATCATGGGATCAACCTAAAGCAGCCTGGCTCATGGCCATTTTTGGGGAGGTAACCACCGTGGGTCCTATTTATTTCAAGACCTACGTACATGAACCAAAATGGTTCAAGAAGGGAACAAATCTCCCCAAGGCTGTTGGGAGTTAACCACAAGAAATTACATTTCATCCTTAAGTTAACGTTTCCTTAACGGGGCACTTTGATCTTTGCTTAGAGTCAGACTATTGCTAGAAAGAACAACTTGTTCTGCAGGACTGAGAACAGACCAGTACAGATTGCCAGATTTCTATAGCTGTTTGTGTTGGGATATACTTCTAGAGTACCTGATTGCCCTGTAAAGATTAGTTTACAGAGTTATCAGCAAAAGAAACTGCTGTGTTTCCCACTATTGCTTGCTACTTTCCCACTATTATGGGAAACCCAGGCAGTTTTGTAGCCAAGTCTTGGAGCAGAGATTTGTGCCACATTTAAGCAGCTGGGATTGTTTTCAACCATAATTTGTACAGGGAACACATCCCAGAGTAGTAGCCTGTAGTGGATAAAAGAGCTCTGACACCAGCACAGAAGTCATATCAACCAAGCCATTCACATTTGCAGCTCCTCAATTATACATTCCTCAGTGAAAGCTGCCTGAACTGCAGTTCCAGCACGTTCAAGTTCAGCTCCTTTAACTAAAGCCCAGAAGGGCCCAAAGGACAGACACTGGCGTTTGAACACAGCGTGCTTTCCTGCTTTCCAGCGCAGAGGTGCTTTCCTGCCTTCCAGCACAGAGCGTTGAATAGCTGAGGTTACAGATAATCAACACTACACATGTTCAGTGCTACTACAGTTTCCATTTCTTTTGTAAAAATGTAAAGCACTAAGGACAATATCCTTTGGAGATGCAAAGCTGGCAGGCGACCACTCATTCTATTTGATCAAGATGTTGCCGAGGGTTAAATTCTTCAGCAGTTGCTAGTAATGAACAAAAAGTGTCCTTTGGCATTTACTAAGAGGGTGCCTCTATGGAAGAGGGAAAGCTTGCCAGAGCCCCTACAGCAAGGCAGGCAAACAGGAGCTCCCTGACAACAAGGCAGACATTTGTTATAGGTTACAGCTGCTGGTGGGATGGGCAGGCCTCTAGTTTAATTAGAGTTTCAGGAACCCAGAAAGACAGTAGCAACTAGACAGAAGTGTTCATAATAGACGGCACACTAGGCTTTCCAGAAAAGGTGAAAGCTGATTAATGGCTTAAGAGATTCACAGCATCAGCAGAAACATTAAAAAAGAAAAAAGGCCACCAAATCCAGACTTCATAAGGCAAAGAAAGGACCTAAAAAAAAAAAAAAAAAAAATCAAGCCTAGCTCCAAGTTAGACATCCCATAGGCTCCTTATCTTTGCAGATGATCAGAAGAGCCACAGAGAAACAGAGCATTTATGGCAAGGGGAATTGTGGGCTCATATAAACTCAGGAACTATGGGCAAGAACTCTGTCTAGCATCAAAGTAGTCACAAAGTCGTAAGAGTATGTTCAGCAATCAATTCAAAGCTCCTTTGAAACAGAAATAACACTGGAGGAGGAACAAGAGCTCCCAATGACACAATATATTTTGACCCATGACTTTTCAGGTTTTGGTGCTCATTTGCTCTTTTGTTTGAGCCATGTGAAAACAATCATTTATCAACGTTACACTGATGGGGGAAGGCATCTCCTAACGCCTTACAAGGAACTGGAACTAAGACAACTGTGTCTACCTACTGCAATCCCACCACAGCTGTATGCAGCTGTAGACTGAGACAGCAGTGAGGCTACGTGCACCCTGTTCCACTTCACAAACTGAACAGACAAACATTCATCATTACTCAGTTATTTCATCACATTGCAGCCAGACCAAGATGCCACATCATTAGGAAGAAAAGGATGAGTTTAACCCCTTCAGGCTTATTTTACAGTAAGGAAGCGCAAATTATCCATGCCCTCCAGCAGTCCTCAAACTTCCTCCCCAAACAGATGGCAGAATGGCTGATTCCACAGCCTCTTCCCACCACGTCTTTCCCTAGAGAAAGGGGCAGCTGGGATTATCATTCAAGGTAATCCTGGAACTTGCACATATGGCCACAGGCTCCTGTACAAAAGATTTTGTGTTTTCGAAGTCCCAAGCACAGCTTTCTGCTGCCTATACAGCAGTAAATGCAGATGGACAGCTAACAACAAGGTGTGTCCTCACAGGATACATCCAACTGCTTTGTGCATCCTGTTATTTCTGCCAAGATCAAAGTTTTACTTTTACATGAGTCATAGGGAGTGACACAGAGTGACACGGGCTGCAGTCTCTAACCGGGCCTGTGATTTGCAGGCTCACAGCCTAGAGGATCTCCACGTGGGGACTTCAGGAAGTTGGCTGCTGGCACGATTAATCACTATGGGCACACCCAAATTCTGGCTCACAGTAAGTAAATATCTTCCTCTAATCAGATTTACAGTCCAGATAAAGAACTAAGGCCATAAAGCAGATCCCATGACTCAGATGGGGGTTCAAGAAAGCAGGAGCCAATGCACTGCCAGGTCTGCAAATCAAAGCATCCTGCTGCTGAAGGACACTGCCACTGGTGCTTGTTTGTGCATTCTCCTTTCACAAGCTGACCTAAAAGTTAAAAATTTCATCAGCACAAGCAATAGGTGCTTGTAGCTTTTTGTGCAGCCAGCACACGTACTGTGGCAAGGCAGAGATGTTCAGCTGCTCCCGGGCTCCGCATAGGAGGCCAAAGCACAGCCAACTACCAGGATGTACCTAGCAAAGATTCAGCATCTCAGTAGTCAATGGAGGATATTTGCTTGCCAGATCTTGGTGAGGCAGATAATTAAATGGAAACGCTACATTTAATCTACTTCGGTTTCAGATAGATGGGTTGTTTGACCAGTATATCCAACAGTACAAAGACATCCTGCATAGCAGGAGAAAAACTGCCACGGCACGAACTGTACACTCAGTTCCTTCCAGAAGGAAATGACTGCTCACAGTCCAAAGACTATGCTGGAGCCACGGACGGGGGGCACACAGGAGCTTTGTTTCCTACAGATGGGTAGGCATATTTTCCTAGTGCAGAGAAAACCAAAAGAATAGAGAACGTAGGAATAGAGAGCTGGCTGTACCTGGACAGATTGGGGTGTGGATCATCTGAGGTCTGGTAAAGCATCTTGCCTCAGCGCTCTCAGTGAATCACATTGCTCCACAAGTAGGATTAAGAACTCCTGTCCCTTTCAAGGTTCATTTGTATGCTGCGTGTTAAGCAGCCACAAGGGATTACAGGCAGTATCAGGTGCCAGTTTGTCTACAAAGGTCACACCATGCAAAAAACCAAGCAAAGACCTGGAAAGGGTGATCAGAGGGGCATGGCTTTCCCCTGGAGACATGCAAACCAGTGGTGCCTGGTCTCTAGAGTGCCAAAGAATGCAGTTTTAATCAAGTCTGCTTGGCATAAACCAGGGTGTGTGGGTTTCTGATTTCCTGGCACCAGAACAGCCAAATCAGATGGAAGAACTGGAGGCAACAACATGCCAGTGAGTCACCCATCCATGGAAGGACACTAGTTCCCTTTCTGCTCTGTGGGCTGAGAAATGCAGAGAGAGACCTGCAACTCAGCCATATTTTCTGCTCTTATGAACACTGACTTTGTGCTCAGATATCCTAAGGGCTACAGAGAACATTTCTTACAGTCCAAAAGGTAAACAACCATGCTGCAAAGAACTTCAGGGCAAAAAAACACGTCCTAAAAGTATTATTTTGCAAGGCTGCAGGCAACAGCAAATGCAATGTCCTGCCAGCACCATGTACTCTTCAGAGTGGTACAAAAAACCCAAAAGAACAACACTGATGCAGAAATCTATGAAAATAAGTTTCACATATACTTCCTCCTCAACCACATGGCAGTTACTGCTGAAACCTCCCCTCCCATTCTTTCAGGCTTTGATTATGTGATCACTACTTCAGCGTAAGTCAGGACAACCATGCCCTTTCCAGCTCCTCATCCCTACTGTTTTCTTTGTGCCAACTCTAGTGCTCACCTAGCATGCACTAAGCAGATCAGGAATGGATCCAGCTGGAAGCCTCACAGGAAAAAAAAAAAAGGGAAGAAAAAAAAAAAGAGCGGTGAAGGTGGATCTCAGCTGGTTCCGACTCCCAGACCAGCTCAAGGCACACAAACCTTAGCATGCGTCCGGGGGAGGTAAAACAGAAGTGTTCTTTTTGGCAGGAGCCTACATTTATGCTGTACTTAAGCAACTGCGTAACGATGGACTTTATTAAAGGTGATGCTGAACAACATAAGGTTATCTTCTGAGAAGGGCAGGCCCACAAGCTTTTAATGCAAAAAGCAGTTGTGGAAAACTGTCTAAGGAAAACTTAGACTTCCACATACTGATATTAGACAAAACTTTAGATGGCCAGATTGGAGAAGTTACTTGCTTTGTGTCAGAAAATCCTGCATCTTTTTCCATTCAAGAATTCTAACCCTAGAAGTCCAAGTTTCCAGGAAGGGAGTGGTTCTCATCTTACATCAACCATAAGGCTCTTGTAACAATTCCTTTTCAACCAGATAAGATATGGTCTAATGCAAAAGACCTACAGAATCCAGCATGGCAAGTATGCTGACCTTTAATATACTGGTTCTGCACAAAGCTAGCCTACATGCTGCTCTGTGCGTGCTACTATTGGGAAAGGATATTAAAGATATGTTGCAAACCTTAATCCAGGTCTCGGACTCACCAACACTGTCCACTCACGAGTGCGTGACACTGTAGTAAGTGCCCTCTGTGCAGCTTTTAAGCCTATACACAAGTCTGGGCTATCATGAGACAAATGAGATTCAGTCTTCTAATATCCTGTGGATGGGGCAGTCACTGGGGGAAAAGGAGACTAACAAAATTGTAACCTGAGCCTTATACCTTAACTAAGAAAGGACTTCCCACTACATTGCTTTACAAGTGTAGAGCTTCACCCATATGTAAAGTAGAGAGTAGAAAGGCAGTTGGCTTTCAGATATTCTTCTTTACTTTTTACCCCAAATGCTGTTGTCTCATCTGTGTTTCTAGTGTGCATTTTGAGGCAGATCAGTAGTTTGGAGAAAGATCTCTGTTGCATGCTATGATGAGACTGGGTAAAGCAGTTTTGCCCTCTAAAGGCTGAAAATTCAATGTAACAGTTGGGTCGGTGCAAAGTCTGGGCAAGCCAATTGAAAAGGACTTAAGTCCAAAACTTCAGAGTGATGGCTGCTGTAGGAGTCACAGCTTAGCATCCTAGTATTTACTGTCTTATTTTACATTTTTCACACTTTATGGCTGAAATATCATGCTTGAGCCTTGACAAGCTGACTTGACAGATAATGAAGCAACTTCTAAACTCATGATGTCTTTTATGATATTATTACATGCTACCACACAACTGTATTAGTAACCTCAGCAACAAAGGGTTAGTTCAAGATACTCAGAGCTCCAACATAAAATACACATTCTGTACAGCTCCACAGAGACCAAGCAGAGGATACTATTTCAAGCTGATGACCCTGGACTTTCCAAAGCTAATAATGGTGCAATGAATAAGTGAGATGTCACAAAAATCAACTAAGTTTCAGTAACCATTAGAAAACATATGGTACGCTATGTCAACACAACAGCTATAAATCGCTACGTGGATCACATTTAAGAGGGGATATTTTAGGTAAGTTTTTGAAGCCACAGAACAAAGTATCTGTCATCATTCCAGGTTATACTGGCTCTCAGAGGTGTCTGGACAAAGCTACTGCTTTATTGTTTTTAAGCTCATCTAGAAAAACACCAACGCTGCCCTTTACATATACGTCTTAGACATGTAACATATGAAAATATTTTCATATTTTTAGGCATGGTATCCTTCTCCCAAAAGAAGACTTCACTGAAAATATTCCACTGAGATAAAACACTGCAGGCAATAATTCAAACTACAGCATTGTCAGGACAGAGTGAAGATACTTTTTCAAAGGGGGAGCCTAGATCTAGTTTGAAAAAAACCACACGTGAATAAATACTTCCGAGCGAACTTACCAACTAGCTCCTGAGGATCTCTTTTCTCCAGTTCTGAGAATTCCTGGGAGGAAGGGGGAAGAAACAGATTTTAGTCAAGGTATGCTTCCAATCTAAAAAGCTATACTGTCCATTTGTTTAGAAATTTACACATCACTTCTGAGACGAATAAAAATTAAGAATGAAATGCAAGTTATTAGATAATAGGGCAATGTTTGTACCATGGAAAGTCAAAGCCTAACAGGATGCTCTGTTTCCTTTCAAAGCTAGAGTCTAAATTTAATGAAATAATTCAGGCTTTGTTTCTGAGTCCTGGACACTCAGCTCCTTTTGAATTCCACAAAACCTGCTGTACTTGAAGCCTTTCCTCAAAACAGATCAAACCATAGATTCCTCATTTTTGGTGACTAGCCCTTGGCACTGGCCAAGAGTCAATGTTTTAGAGCATAGCTAGCTAAATACAAGCTGGATCCAGCCCACAGAAAACTACTTAAGCCCTGGGAATGCCTACCACAGGCCTGTGCAACTGCAGTCCTCTAAGCAGGGCCAGCAGGATACATGCCCCAGAGTAACATGAAAACAGCTGAAATGGTCCCAGAGCCAGCAGCAGAGCACGACGACTTCAGAGCAGCATCTGATCGGCCTCTCCGCAGACACCCAGGGCTCTGCAGGGTCCCGGCCTGCAGAGGTTTGCCAATTGTGCGTGGTGCCAGAACTCACTTCTGTAATTGTGCCATTCAGGGCTTTGGCTGATAAACCCTCTATGAACCAAAATGCCAGGGAGCGTGGTGGTGATGCAGATCCTGTATTCCCACTTTGGAAGAACGCTCCCACTGTCAATCCTCTCTTGGCTGCTACTTTCCAGGAATGATATAGCTGATCTGCTCTACCAGAAACTCAAGGGCAACCTCCACCGCCTTGTAATGCTCTGTTTGGAGATGTTCTCAACACAGCTAATCCCTCCTTAGTTATACAAACTAAGGCCACTTCAGTTGTGGGAGCACAGCAGATGTTTGCACCGGAGTCTGCTGAGCAGGAGGTGTTACGTAGGATAAGACACTCTTAAATATGCTTTCACCATATTGAGACCAATGTTCAAATATTTTGGTGCTTTTGAGAGACCCCAGAAGAGCCACGAGTGATATCAAGTTCAGCACAAATAAAGTTTCTGAAACAGTATCAGCTGTATCCCAACATTGCCCTCTCCTCCCTGCCTCCCTCCCAAAGACCTTTTGTGACTCACTGGACTGTGTGTCCAAAATTCCTCAGTGCCTCCAAACACTGAAGCTATTCATTCAACCTGACACAGACATAATGCTGCCTCCTTGCTGCTTAGTAACCACTCTCTAAACCCCCTCCTTTACTCCATTTCCAATCAGGTGAGAGATGCATAAGGTGAGAGAAAGCAGCAAGGTCACCAAGCCAGATCTGGGAACAAGCTGCGCCAAATTCACTGTGAAAACCCACCAATTTCCAGAGAAGCCAAAGCCCTCTGGAAGCAGAAAAACAAATTCTTTGTGTGGCACTAACTGCTACAGGGCACTTTCTATAGCCATTCATGGGAAAAAAAAAAAAAAAAAAGCGCGCACTGTTTCTCCAGAAGTACACTTGGATCACAAAAATACAAGGCTAAAGCTATTTTAGAAAAAAAAAGTACACAAAAGAACACGCATCTTCTCGCTGGCCAGCTGGCGAGGCCCCAAGCCCCTTTGTGAGATGGACTGTAGTGTAACAGCTCCAACCCCTCTAAGCTAATGCACTTGGTGTAGTGCATTAACACCTCTCCTCCCGGGGTCTTCCAAAAGAACAGCACAAGCAGAAAAAAATTTAAACAGAAGCATAACATTTCAAAGCAGAAAACTTATGTCAAGAGAAGGAGCTCTCTTTGATGAGAGCACTGGACAGGAATCCAAGGAATCTAGGCTGTGTTCTCCACAAACCTACGCAGACACGGCATTAACGTGGTGAGCCACAACCACATCGACATGGCGTTAACCTGGTGAGCCTCAGTTTGCCACCAGAGAAGTGGGGGCAATTCTGTGGTAACTAACAGGTTGTGAGGACAAATTCAGATTAGCATGCAGGCTGGAGAAGTTCACAGACCGACCGATACAAGGTAAGCATATGTCCAGGCAGCATACAATGACTCCTTAGGCTGTAAACACATGCGGTCAGAAGGCTGCTTTATTCCCTTTAGGGGGAGAACTTGCTAGATAGGTAATTAAAAGTATTTCTCACCTTGGTTTGAGACAAGTAAATGTTTGTTGAGGTGAAAGGAGAGAACTGCTTTTGTTCCAACCTTGACTGAATTACATCCTGCACTCTTACCTTTTGAAAGTTTTAAGTGGACAGAGAGGGAAGAGAAAGAGACGGGCTACGTCCCTGACCACCTCCTGATCCTTCCTCTTACCCATTATCCCTTTCATCTTCTTCTGCCCACTTGTCCTCTCACCATCCAAGAACACAAAGGCAAGAAAAAAAAAAAAATCCCCCAAATGACCAATATCACCAAGCAGGCACTTAAGCCACCCAGGGGCACAGTCAAATTCAGGTGCTTTAGAAATGTGCTAAATGCCCTCAAGAAGGCTGCCCTCTTATTTGGCCAGTTAACAGGGTTGCAAGGGTATTTGCTGTATTTCTGAAGTTTTCAGAAGCCCATTTTCAAGTCTCCTGTAGCTGTTTGGAGCCAGCACCAAGCATAAGCACACAATTCTCAGGAAACACGAACTAATATTCTGAGAGATAATTTGATGGCCAAAACCTCTCCTGTTATGTACCTTACATAAGACAAATATCTCTAAAGTGTCAGATGCATTAAATAGTATGTTTTATGAACTTCCAGAATCATCAGTAAGTTTGCTTTCACCAGAAGTTTGTTCTTTAATTTGCATCCTTTAATCCTCAAGCTACAGCGCAAGCCTGCCCCATTTATAACACGCTAAATAAAGCCAGTCCTATCGGGCTGCCACTGTGTATTTACCTGGCCTGATTGCCCACACCCATTTCACCACAGCCGCTCTAGCAAGTCTAGTCTCCACATCCTCAGGCCACAGCCAAGACATCAGAAACCCCAGAGCTACAACAAGCAAAAGAAAACAAGTTCACTAACATATTACAGCCACACCTCACTGCCCAGAGGATATGAATTTTGCTTACTGATGAATTACTGCGTACCTACACCCACTGCTCCATCATTAACAAGCTGAAGACATCAACACAGCTTTTCATTAAGTCGGACTACTTTCAAGCCTCTTAAATGCCTTCAGAAAACAATGGGATGACTGACTCCTCCTACAGTGCTTGTTCATATTTGCTCAGTTTACTGTCTAACACTATGGCAAGGCAAGTATCAACAACTTGACCAAAGACATACAGTTTGGCAGATGCGAGATTTAAGAAGTCATTGTTCAAACCTCTGAGTATCTACTGAAGATCCAGAATTTAAGGACAGTCTAAAAAAACTTCAGTGGAGTAATCACCCAACAAGAACTGTCCTACACTCCCTTAAGCTAATTTAAGTCTGCGACACATGTTGAATACAATGAACTGATTAGAAAAGACAGCATTTAAAAAAAAATTCTACAGATCTAATCTAATATAAAGTTGAATGAAATGGAGAATCACGAAGTGGAGAAACAAGTTACAATAAATACTGCACAGTTGCTATCTTTTGGTTGTGAAAGGGAAGAAATATTTACACATGGATGAGAAATTTCTAAAGGACTTCCAAGGCATTTAAAAAATGGAAAATTTGGAAGGTAACTGAATTTTAAGTAGGGAAGTTACCTAAATCCATTCAGGGAAAGGTGATCTTTTTGTAAATTACTACACCATCAATAGCCACCGTTCTACGTATCAGCGTATCAGCATCTCACATGAAGAGCACAAAAATCAAACAGGTGAGTGGTTCCAAGTAGAGGGGATTTTATGTCAAATCTCTCCATCAGAGTAAATATATGAAAGCTATTAGAGCCTTCAAGTATCCCAGAGCTACAGGCATCATTTAATGGGTTCAGTTCCATCTGGATCCTGATCACTTTCAAGGTTAAGACTTCACTAGTGGCACTGCACAGTTTTCACAAGCCCAACCTCTGAAAGTCTGTACGGGAGCATCTCTGAACGTACTTGTGCAGCCAGCCTCTCGCTACTTGCTCAAAGTCAGCCTGGACACATTAGTTATGCTGAAAATTCTCTCTACCAGCACGGAAACACAAAACTCGGGCAAAACATGTCCTGTGTTCATTCTTCTCTCTAGTCATTTTATCCCATTTAGTATTACATGATGACCTCTAAGAATGGCTAGATTGAGGTTAAAAAAAAAAAAAAAAAAAAAAAGGAGTACTGCACTTTGTTTCTCTCATGCACACAGCAAGTTGGTTTTCTGGCTGCTATCTACTTTGCAGCCTAGATCTCAAGATCAACTGTTTAAGGGCCTAAAGCCAGACAGCCTTGCTCCAACAGACCCACTGAAAGGAGTCAAGGGATGCCATGGTGGTTCAGAGCCAAGTTGGAGGAGGGCTGAAAGACAGCAAGACATCAGGAGACAAACTCCTTTGCCCTGATCTGGAGACTGACAAAGAGCAGCCTCTGAAGAGCACAAACTGCTACAGGCAAAGACAAAGTATTAAAAAAACAACAAGAAAAACCCCCACCTTTTTAACATCTAACTGGACCACTAACATAAGTCACAATTTCTGTGCTTCTAAGAGCAATTCTGCACATCAGCTCACCGTTAGCAGAAAACAGTTATTCTATTACTATCCCTGTGTGCGTTCAGGAAAAGGTTTTCCATTTTTTTCTACTTGCCCAAGACAAAAGCCTTCTTCAAGCCCTGGGCAAGACGACACTGCCTGCAAGAGCTTGATTGATAAGAACCCAGCTTGATGTTTCAGTTTTTATGTATCATAATCAGTGAAAGAAGAGCAAGTTGAAGGGGGGGGGTGTACACGCATAAGGAAAGCGCTGCATTTTGGCTTAAGATTTCACCTTGCTGAGATGAAATATAGACAGTCTTTTCAGTCATAGAGTGTTTCCATTCAGTTACATAAAAACAGTCCTTGCTCAGGTTCCAGGGAAAATAAAAACAACCAAACACAATCCTCGCAGTGTGGAACAGAGATTAAAGGAAGGAAGCAAAAACAATATGAATCTGAGACTGATGAATTCAAGTTTGTTCTGGGCAACTCTTTCCAGCTTTATTTAATGGAAAGAATGGACTGACTTAAAACAATGCTTGCTAAATCCTTCCTGAAACAAGATCCATAAATCCAGTACAAAGCTGACATTGAACATAACTGTTGGCATTAACTGTCACCAAAAGGTACAAATTCAACCATCAATTTCTAATAGAAGCAGTTGCATATGTTAGTGCAGGTGTACTTCAAACTACAAGAAGAAATGGTTGAACAGGGAGGCAGGAAAGACACAAAACCAGAAACTGACTGCTTTAAATAAGATGCAAATTATAAGAAGTGGAGCAGTTGATGCCAGATTTGCCACCGCTCAATTGTGTTCCCAGACCTGCAGCCAACTTAGGCCTACAGCTTCATTTTTCCGCTGACTTCCAGTTAGTATTAAAAAAAGTAGCTAGGAAGCTTCCACAGTACCCCTCAACAACATTTTCTCTTTTTTTTCAGAGAGAATGCTCTTGCATTGCAGAATTTCTTCTCTCCCCCAACTATTTCACCTGATTGCTTGCACATAAAGAAATTTAACACCAATTTAAACTGACAGCCACAAAATGTATAGGCCAGTCACATTGCTGTCATGCTAGTGGATTAGTTTGAAGATATTAATGCAGAGAATTTTTCAGTGCAGTCCTTCCGCTAGTAGCCAGTGGACTTGCTGCTGCAATAGTTGTTACAGTGGATTTCTCTCATCTGAGCAAGCGCCAGCAGTAAGGTTTCGTAATTTTTCCTCCTCTCTACAATTCAGACTACATCCTGTAGTCCTAACATATCAACAGCCTCATTTGGCTGAGTATGATGGAAAGAAACTCTATAACTTAGCATAAATTGTTCAAAGAGTTATCTAAGCCGACAGTGAAGATGGCCTTGCCAGAGCAAGCAGGTGAAATGTTTATATGCAGGCAGCAAAAGAAAGACCTCTCCAAACTCTGGATCATGTGCGCTTTTTTGCCTTTTTTTTGCCTTTTTTCTTTTTTAAAGGAACATGCTAGTAGTTATGTTCTTGCTTTTCTACAGACATCAGAAGTGCTTATGGGAAGAGAACACCAGAAACTTCTCATTTAATATTAAAAGTGCATGACAAGAACAATTTTGTTTCTTGCTCACCAGATCTGCCCGATGTTGGTGTGCTACCAAGCCGAGGGCAGTAAACAGAGTGCATGTCAAGTGTATTCAGAGTCTTGGGAAGAGAAAGCAAGGGAACAGAAATACAGTGCTTTTATTCCTCCTCCCCGCCTTTTTTCTTGTATTGTGAGAGGGGAGAATCCCAAGAGAAAGCTTGAAACAAGCCCATTTCCTACAGCCATATCCTGTTTGCCAGGTCTGATACATAGCTCCAGGAAAAGTGCCCAGTACAGTATAAGCAATTTAACTAAGAAAAAACTGTAGGGACCATGATCTAGATACTAAGAGAAACACAGCAGCTCAGAAATAAGCCACCTATAGGAAAAAAACAATACATCTAACCTTCAGTGACACTTATGTACAGTCTGTACAAACCTACCTATTTTGAGATACTATTGTCACAGACAAAAAGGGAAGGAAGAAGTCAGAAAGAGTCAACTCCTGAGACATTCCTTAAACATCTTACCAAAACAAAGAACGTGTGTAGCTGACACTGCCTTTTACTTTTTAAGCTAAATTAAGTCTAAAAATCCACCTTCATTTCATTTCAATTTCATCGAAAAAACACCGAAAAACCCCAACCAAGGTCTGGCAAAACATTTCAGTGAGAAAATGCTTTAGAAGGGAAGCATTCATAGCATAAAAGACTTTAAATAGCTTCTTTGAAACTTGATTCCATTCACCTGACATATGCTATCTCAATATTTGACAAAGATTATTTGTTAGAAGTAATTTCCAGTCAAGGCACCATGTGCCAGAACTCTCGCTTTCCAGGTGGAGATACAGTTAATAACATCTGCCTTACGACAGCACCCTGATCCCAAAGCTACCTGCCTCCATTGGCTGCCTCCTCTCTCTCCTTCTCCGCCTCTGATGCTAGGGGCCCTCCAAGTTTAACATCTGCAGATCACCCTGTGCACATGCTTTACAAGAGCACAGAGTACAGCCTCTCCACAGCACGGACACCAACCAGGGCGCAGTGGTGTAAATGTGCAAAACAGCCTGCACAGAAGATTGCACAGCCCGTGGGAGCACACCAGCAGTTAACAGCTGCCACATTTTGAGTGCAGGCAGTAGCACAGCTCCCAGCAGTCTCCACCTGAAGCCACCATGGTCTGCAGAGACATGCCCTGCTCTGCAGAGCCCATAAATTCCGCTTTCAAGTCACTTTTGGTTCCTACAGTGAAACAGGAATTCAGAGGTGAAATATCGGCACCACATGACAGGACTTGAGGTGTGAAGCTACTTTGATGATTTTATTTTTTCACAGATTCTTGCAGTGCAGAATCAAGTAGAAGGTGAAGCTGGGCTGTGAGAAATCTTAAGCTTCACAGCAGCAAAGGAAAGGCTCAGGAGAGCTGACAAAATTAACTTCTCGCCCAAGCTTTCTTCCCTAGCACATAGTACTAAAAATTCTTCTTTATGGTTTGGAGCAGAGGCAAGGTGTAAAAGCAAGTATCCTCACTGGGATATGCACTCCTCCATGAATGGATCCCACAGCGTTTTTGCGGATTTTGGTTCTTCTGTACCCAGAACAGGGAAGCTGGAAGAAGCTATTTTCAGATATTCGTTGGTATTTGAGGCAATCCTCCATCTGTGCTGACTGTTCAGACTCTCACTCTGACACGCACCGACATGCAAATTCAGAACAGCCTATTTCAGTACAGCAGACGCAAATAATTGCAACAACAGAACTGGACTTGAAGAACTTAGACCTTTATCAGGTGAAATATGCAAGGGGAAGCAGCTCCAGAAAGGACTTTTCTTCAAGTTTAAAGACAAACAGAAAAAGCCTGGCTCCTCCTTTGGAGGAAGGCAAGCCACACCTGTGTCAATAATCTGTGGTATTTAGTACTGCAGGGAGTGAAGAGTCTGCCGCAGCATGTATGCCTGGCGGGGAGGAAGGAACAAGCATGTCTGTGGACATGTCTCATCTTCCAAACAGCTCAAGAGCTGGATTGAAGCCAGCAGCTTTAAAGTAGGTAAGCCAGCTTCAGAGACCAACGATGCTGTGATCGATCTCCCTCTCAAGCGGGCAGAGCTGGAGACACAGAAGTACGCAGGGCAAGGGGCAAAATAATCAAAGATGCCAAATGCTATTTTGTTTCCTG
The DNA here is from genome assembly GCF_018139145.2 of Gymnogyps californianus. Taxonomy (NCBI): domain Eukaryota; kingdom Metazoa; phylum Chordata; class Aves; order Accipitriformes; family Cathartidae; genus Gymnogyps; species Gymnogyps californianus. The sequence continues at coordinate 8,024,460 of NC_059489.1, read as the reverse complement.
CATGCAAAACTGTTTAACCGCCGCTGATATTCTCTGGCAATAACTAAGGTCAACCACCTAGTTAAAAAATGGGAACCAGGTATCAGCTGGGTTAATGTCTGAGCACTCACTGTAACAGTGTGGAGGACAGCATTAGAAGCTGAGTTAACACTACTCCCCCTAAAGGCTCTCTGCATGTAATGCTGACTGCTAAACTGCCAAACTCTCTGGTTCCCTCCACAGAGCACTGGAAAACAGCACGCCAGACCTAAAATGAGAGAAAAATATGTAGAGTTGGAAGCGCAGATAGTATTTTACACAATTATATTATAAGGAAGCTAGAATACAGAAAAAGATGAATCCAAGACTGCAGTGTTTATCACTGGCACCTTCAGGCTGTGCTCACGGGCAAAGGAATGAGTGGGAAACAAACCACTGGAGACCTAACCTTAACCCTAGCTCTAGAAAACTGCACAGTTCACGCTTTGGAAGTGTTTACAAAGAGGTACGCAACACAGCCATGCATAACACAAGGCCATTTTTAAAATACAGCTGCTCTTTCGCGAGTTCTGCCCATCAGAGGCCAATACCAACCCAGATAGCATCAGAAAGCTTGGGGGGGGGGGGGGAGGGGCGGCCCAGGAAAAAAAAAAAAAAGTAATGAATTTTTTTTGTTTCTGATGAGACATTGGGAGTTCCTTTCTATAGCACACTTACAAACCAGTTATATCCTACCAGATCCAGCCACCGAAAGACGACTAACACACAGCCACTTCAGCCATCACAGAGTGCACTGGTTTTAGGTGCCACATACGTGCCACATACGTGCCACATACGTGCCACATACGTGCCACATACGTGCCACATACGTGCCACATACGTGCCACATGTAACATATTCTAAGCAGAATTTTTAAGGCTACCTCTCAACAACTGAAAGCATCAAGGGCTGGTATTTCCTAAGCAACCTCCAGAATTTGCCACCGCCGAAGTAAAAGTTTCAAATTTTTTCAAATTATTTTCTAAAGCTTACTAATGCCAGCTCCTTTTATATAGCTTGCCATGGAATACCTATATGGGACAGCAGTGCTTTAATGATACAACTTTTCCCAAACACACTTTTCCCCCTTCTTTGGAGCAAAACAGTTATACTTGAGGTGAAAGTTACTGAGTAGGTTCAGGCATCTTTTGAGAAACTGGCTTGATGAATGTATCTTGAAGTCAGAAAAATTAATATGCCTTATCAAAATAAAAGTTAATTACAGGGGTTACATTACTGCACACACACCCATTTACTGGTTCTTAGCACGTACCACTTTTACTTTAAATCAAGATAATTTTGGTATTTAAACAAACAGGTTAATGGGCAGGCAAGATAAAAAAAACATTGCAATCAAAAGCCTCTATCTAAGTATTAGTACACACCTATGCATCATAACACAGTAAAATTACTTTACAGTTATGCTGGATCAATAAAAGCTAAACATAATAAAGAGCTGATGATAATCAAGAGGTGGTACTTAGACATGCTTAGAAACACAGTATTCCTCTGAAAATTTGACACCCTTCTGCTAGATCCCAGTTTGGCTGCCCCTCCGTACAATGCCACAAGGATGCAGAGGGGACACTTAAAACAAAACCAGAAAAGGAAAACATCAAAGTAGCCACCTGCTTTGAAAAACTGTTACCATGTGTCAGGCATTCACTTGCCAAGGGAGCGGCAATATTTATCAGCTTTCCTGCACTGGCTAGTCCTGATACCACAATCAAAGCTCGAGAGTTAATGATTTCCCCCTGTGACAACTCCAGCGAGCCAAGCTGCAGGGCTGGGCTCTGTCCTTGATCAACACTTGCAACCTGTTAGTCATCCAGCCCTACAATATGAAGTATAGAACCCCTCAGGTGAGACTTGGAACACAAGGTCAGTATTTCATTTAAGGTTCGTTTTCATTCTTCCTGCAGGGCTGGTCCATTTAGTGAGCTCTGAAGGCTTGTATCTTGTTACTGCATCAAGGCTATAACCATAGCCAGCTGCTGGCAAGAGCCCAAGCAACTTGCACTCACTGCACAGCCCGTTAACCCTTGTCATTCCAAACCAACACTGCCAGCAAAACACCAAAGTTCAGACCCATTTCCACAATGTCCTTTGTTTTGTACCCACAGCTCCACCATCTGAGGAAAGGACACAAAGAACTCATCCAGGCTGTGGGATTCCATCTTTTTAACACCACGCCTTTGCCAATAGCTTCTGTTGACCATTTCTTTTCCCTTCTAAGCAGAAGGCTTTGCTTCTGAAGTGCTTTTAAGGCAGGTGCTTGCTTATAATTGGTGACTGCTCACATAAAAGCAAGGACCCCTAAAGTGACTTTGGTCACTAACAAACATGTCCTGTTCCAGAGCCTGAGCACATCCATCCAGAGTGAAATTTGGAAGAGCAATTAGTTTTACCTAGATTTGAATCTCCAGCTTTCCATGAGTGCCTGAAGCACTTCAAAATGCAGTTACAGGATGCGACATATCTGACTTTGCTACTTAAAGAGGAGGATTCTGCTTTTTGCTGCAAGCACACAGTGTTCAGGACTGGTTCACAGGTGTTCAGTAACCATGAATCCTATGGGCCAGAAGTCTGCTCTGGAAGAACACTTTCAGGTGACTGATGAAGCTTAAATATTCTTCTAGTCCTAGCACACCCTTTCCCCCAAAGAGGTGTATAGAAAAGCCTCCACCTATCTCTCTGAGGGTAGACAGAAAACAGCAGTTTGACATCACAGTGTTTGAACCTGAAAGGCTTATTGTGACTTGCCACTCAGCAGAAAAAACACAGGAAAGCTGCAGTCCCATCTAGCCCTTTATATTGACTTCACGTCTAGTGAGGAACAAGGGCTGTACAGACAGACAGATGCACTGTCACCAAGATCAACAAGGGCATACTCCCTGGAACTAAGATAAAAACCTGAATAAATATAAACACCATAGGTGGGGTAGAAAAATCTCCCCCCAGTGGGGCTATTTAGGCAGGCTCCAAATTCCACTCTCCCTGTCATCACTTTACCAGACAGTTTTTACATCATCCCCCACTTTCAGACTCCTCAGTCTATACCCACAACTGACACGAACTGAACCTCCTGGAGATTTTGCGTCTGCTACTATCCAAGTGCAGAACGAGGCCAAATCACAGGACGCACCAGCAACAAGGGAACTCCTTCTCCACACAGCCTGGCTCAAGGGTCCTGGTCAATTATTCAGGATATAATCTCAAAGTAGTTCATTCATCATATGTACAAAGAGGCAAAACTCCAGAAAAAAATGCTGAATGTATATTCAAGGCTTGAAATGACCACAATTAACTGATGAAGTGCAATAGTTTTATCTCATTCATGCATTTTAAAGGATTTACCTTCTGTGTACAGTCAGATTCAGACCCTGGAAAAGCCCTAGCCATATATAAAGGGCCTGTGATACCTATTTAAACATGTTTCCAGGTCTGTGCTGTCTTACAATGAAACTGATAGAGCAAGAACAACTACAGCATTCAGCTGGCACAAAACAAAGTTATCCAAAAGTGTTAGAAAGTTATAATCAAGTGCCTCATTTTTTGCTGCACTCTGGATTTACAGTAACTACAACTCTTACTCACTAGTTGTCATAGATACTGCAAGCTCAAAACAACGAGGAAGAATGAGAACACTGCCACTTGGTGGAAAAGGGGGATAGGAAACATTTGCAGCTGCTCCAAGTAAAACTACTTGGATGTTCCATCTCCCCCCATCCCGAGTGAATTTCTTAACAGCATGGCTAGTACAACTCCACCAGTGCCCCACAGAATACCATACAGCAACATGTCTGCTCTATTACCAGCACAGCACTGGGCTGCCTTGCAGTATGCTGCGTAGCAAAGGTGTGCTTCCACCTCTCCTCCAAGTGCCAGCTGGCTATTTAGCTAGAATTCAAAAAAAACCCCAAAAGCCCAGAGGAGGCTATTGCCTTTTTCACTTATGTATGAAGACATCTATTAAGGATGACACGGACGTCTGAAACTGCTGAAGTTCAGATTTGCCTCCTTGCTAATCTTCTCAAATCCTCACCTTTCATGCCATGCTAGGATGGCAGGAATTACATTTTACCTTCCCTTTTTTCTTTTTTTAAGTTTTACTTTAATTTACATTTTCAGTTCTTGCAGAGTTCCTACTGCAGAGTGTACCCAAGATACCAAATGCTTTTAATACATTCAGTGTTGCTTGCTTCCCCACTAAAGGTGACACACTGCTCCATGGCCATGTGTAGCTCTTCTTCAGAAGGGCAAAATGCACTTGGACAGTAGCACATAGAACTCACTGAAATCAAGAGGCTTTTTTAAACAAGCCAACATGAAATGTCAGCAACATATTAAAGCAGTAGCCACATAATTCAGTGGTAAGATTTCTGTAATGCATCATTACTCAGACAAGAGCTACTATAGTCTGATTTTGTTCCTTCTCTTTGCCAGATCTTTTCTCCATTGCCCTGAAGTACTAGAGCCCTTTCAGAGGAGACAGAAATGCATACAATTGCAACAGGACCCTACTACAAAGGTTGTGGTGATGTACGCCAAATTTCTCTTTTAAGGAAAACCCATCTATTCTTCTTTCACAGTACGCATTTGAATCCAGCAGTTTTCACAGAAACATCTTGCTAGCATGCTTACCAGCCACAATGGCACAAATTTAGAAGTAGAAAAAGGATAAGAGTGAAAGATTACCTTTTCCTCTCTTCCAAAAAAAGGTAATTTATTTTTCTTGCGACAAGGAAAGGAGACAATACATTCCATTTCCAAGTGCCTCCTACCTGTATGCCAAAGGCGTTAATGATATTTCACACGCTGATGCAAGAGACTTCAGCTGCAGTACAGCTGCCAAGATTTTCAACTGTGTATCATTATCAAAGCCCTATGCTAATTCAAATGCTCTACAGAATTTCAGTTTGCAGCACAGTCCTCTGGTTTCCTTCGCAGAGTTTAGAGACTGCCTGCATCCTTGAGGAAGCTACTCGATAAAATAAAGGCCCTTGCAATTGTCATTCACTCAGTATCCCACAAGACTGCTTATATTGCATGGGGGATTGAACTAGTGTAGAAATTTGAGCACAATTCTCTACGAAGTTTCAAATGGATTTGGTCTTTTGTCTGTCTTCCAGCTTTTAGCCTGATGTATGTTCCTATGTGCTGGTAAACACCTGTTGTTCAGCAGAAACAAGATGTAATCCCAAGAAAAAGACGACTTCAACTATTTATGATAGCTGTCATCTGGGGATCTTATTTCACTTTTTAAATTTTAAATACAACCTTTACAACACAGCTTCATTCAGAAGGACGGAAAGAGAGCTGGAGACAACTGAATTGATTTGGACATGTTTCATGACCTCTAGGAGCATACGATCATTTACTCATTAAGTTTTTCTAAACGAAGAAAGTATTCCAACTAACACTGGTGATAAGAGAATTCTGTACTGAATACTACATCTCCCAGATCACTGCAAAATAGGTGAGATGCTGTCAGAAAAGGTACCTCAGATCTGATGCAGAAGATGACTAAGTTCATGAATGCAGGTCTTGATCATGACTCAGCCCGTAGCCTAACTGGTTAACTACCTTTGGCAGAAGCCAGAACTAAAGTCAAAAACACACGTTACAGCTACAAAAAGGAAAGTATGAAGCTAGCTACGGAAGATCACAAACGAACACCAAGCCATGCTGTTAAGACTTATTCCTCTTGTACTGAACTTCCCCCCCACCACCATACCACACTTCCAAATACCTTTAGGTCATCAGCCTCAGGTTTTTCAGTCTCTGAATCGTCATCTTCCTACAAGACAAGAATTTACAGGATTAAGCTTAAAGAGCAGGCTTGGCAAGTAACTGCACTTACAGCAAAGGGCTTGCATTCAGCAGCCCAGCAGTAGTCCAAGACCCTTTCCACGGAAGTTATTTTTGCCCCACCCACTCATGACAAGAAAACAAGTCCTACAGTCAGGGAAAGAAGTGTTTGTTTGGGTTTGTTTTTTTTTAGGCAAAAGCATCACTCAGTAGCAGATGTCCCCCGCAAAACTCATGCAGCTCCTGAATGCTCGGAACTAGACAATAAGAAGCAACAGAACTGGGAAAAAAGCATTTGTCATTTGGTAATTCTGTCTCTTCCAGTTGGCAGAGGGGCTTTTTGCATTTGCCCCCATTTAGCAGTACTTACAGAAAAAGCAGCATTTGCAAGACCTATTATACTCCCAAGCATACATCAGCAACACACACAGGACACACAGTTGGCCTGCCATCCAACCAAACATGCAGGCTTGGTGAGGGTCTGGCCTAGCACCAAGTTCCAAAGATCCGGTGATGCCAGCTGACACCGCATCTTTCTTATTTGTGTAGTGCTGTCGCAGCCTTGTTTGCGGATGACGTGAACTTGCACAGAAGGGAACCACTGATAAATTTCACTATTTTACTTAACAGACTCCATTCAATTTTTATTTCTACCCAGAAATAAACCAAAGAACTGGGTAAATTTCTGCCCTGTGAGAGCTTAAAATACTGAACTCAGCCTCATGTAAAATTCTACACCGCATGAGAAGTAAGCTCCAGCTTTGGTCCCAACTGGTAGGTAAGCCTACTGTTCAACTGCCCTATGAGCTACTTCACTGGGGATCCTAGAGTTACCTATGTTTCTAGACATAAATACATACTCTGGGTTGAAAACAAGTTTGAGGAGCAGAAAGTGTTTTTCATGCTCACACAGCAGAATGGTTTTTCCTCCAAACTTCACCACAAATTTAAACTTTGGCCCCAAAACAAGAACTTGGTGTTTCAGCTTCCAAAAGAAAAACAGAAAAGTAGTGAGATGATTACATGCAACTGAAAGGAAGAGTTTACAACGAAATGCCCACCTCAGAGTATTAGCACACGAGCAAGTTCTGGCAAGGCAAGCTAGAGAATGACCATACAATAATGTCAGTAAGTTTTAATTGCCTGAATTAACATGCATATCCCACAGAAGTGGGACATCAAACTCCTTCACTTCAGCTACTCTCCAGCTTACCTTTCTGAAACATGCACATATGCCAATAATTCGGTCTTAACTGTCAAAGTTTAATAACGGTAAGTTTGCAACTAGAAAAGAACCATAGTACCAAGTAACTTGGTGTTTATCACAAATGAGATTCCTCTCCCCTCCTGTCCTGGTTTCGGCTGGCACAGAGTTAATTTTCTTCTTAGTAGCTGGTACAGGGCTGTGTTTTGGATTTAGTGTGAGAATGATGTTGATAACACACTGATGTTTTAGTTGTTGCTAAGTAGCGCTTATCTTAAGTCAAGGACTTTCCAGTTTCCCGTGCTCTGCCAGCAAGCAGGTGTGCAAGAAGCTGGGAGGGAGCACGGCCGGGGCAGCTGACCTGAACTAGCCAAAGGGGTATTCCATACCATGGAACGTCATGCCCGGTATAGAAACAGGGGGGAGTTGGCCGGGAGCGGCGGATTGCTGCTTGGGCATCTGTCAGCGGGTGGTGAGCAATTGCATTGTGCATCCCTTGTCTTTTCTTGGGTGTTATTTCTTTTTTTTTGTTATATTCATTTTCATTACAATTATTATTATATTATTCTTAGTTAGTAGTGTGTTTCATTTTACTTTAGTTATTAAACTGTTCTTATCTCAACCCATGAGTTTTACTTTCCCCCCCCCCCCCCCCCTCCCCACCCCACTGGGAGGGGGAAGCGGCTGCGTGGTGCTTAGCTGTTGGCTGGGGTTAAACCACGACACCTCCACAGTCCCACCTATATTATAAAGATAAAAGTCATTTTCAACAAAGCAACAACGGATTGAATCATTCATGTTATAGACAGGTAACTGAAACAGCTCCCAAAACCTCCTAACCTAGCAGGGGACATCTCTGAAAAAACATGAGCAAACAAAGAAGCATTACTGAGAACTGCCTTTGAAAAGACAGAAGCTTTTCAGTCACTGTTAAGGTAGATAATACAAGCACAGAGTTGTTTAGATAAAAGCCCAGGACAACTTGAGTCCAACTCGCACTGCTTTCTAAAAACAACTCATAATCAATATAAGCTACTAGCACAAGCAATATCAAGGTAGCTCTCAATTCTGGTCAAAGAATATTTAATACAAAAACCAAGCATTGCTCTCCTGCAACAAGACTGGAGAGAAGGCACCCTGTGTAACCTGCGCACATCTGTACAGTAACTGCAAATATATGCAAGACCTACTGGCTGACACCAGAGTGACTCAATCGATTGCCATTACTTGACGGCAAGTTGTACTTCCCAGATGATGCACTGAATCCGCTGCAATCTGCACTGAAAATTGTGCATGCAATAAAGGCTACTCCATTCACCCGCCCGTTTGTCAATGCAAACTAAGCACAGCTCATCTTGACAGGCATCTGGATCACACCTACCACTTTCTTTAAACTAAAGAGATCTCATTGAAGGAGGGTCTAGAAGTTTTGGATATGAAAAGAAGAATCACTACAGCAGTAAAGAAGCGTCATTACTTTGCTTAGCCAGAGGCCAGGAGCAGACCCTGAATGCTACTGCTTGCACCTTCTCCAGTTAGCAACAGAACAAAACCAAAAGCGAGAGCAAGAGACAGACAAATTTCTTGTCTGCCACTTGGGAAAACAGATGGCAGAAACAGTGAGTGCCTCATAAGAGACTGATCTAATGCACACAAAGTCGACTTCAATGAGGAAAGGTTATAGTACCATAGCCCTATTTCTGTCCTCTACTGAATAGCCAAAACACTAGAACAGGGACAAGATAACATATTCTTAATGTGGTGGTAAGCAAAAGGTTGAGGAGAAAGAAAGGAGACAAGAACCTCACTCCCCAGTCCCCCAAAACTTATCATTTTGCTCTTACAGACACATGACAGAACTATATATCCTTTTGTGTATTACAGCTGCACTCATAGGCAGTGAGCTACATGCCCTGTCTCACAACACATCAATTATGTCAATATTTAGGTGATGTTATACACATGCCATGCACCTATGACAAACAAAAGCCACTCACGCCTAGACAGGACACTGTTACATCAGGGTAGCCTGATGTAGTGAGTGTGTTGAGTTATACACAAAAGAATAATTTAAGACACCACAGAACTTTATTCTTTTTAATCCTCCAGCTGACCATGCAACAGTGTGTTCCTTTTATGAGATTCTCATATATGTCAACAACACTTAAAGAATAATTTTCGTCTAGTGAGGCTGTTGACTTGTACCAGCCTTTTTCCCATAAGAGTCAAACAGCATCAACACAGTTAGTAACAAATAACACGAGCTGCACCAAGCTGCTGATGGGTTTTAAGGCAAATGCTTTGTACTTGAAAACAAAGTGAATAGAAGTATTTGGAGAGTGCTGAAACCCACACCAGGAGTCAGATATTCCAGGTTCCATCATGGGTTGCCAACTCAGGGACTTTCTTTGGAGAGAGAAAAGCCTCCGCAACGCGTGAAAGGGGTCAGGGCAAGCTCTTGGAGCAGAGAGGTACTTACTGACTGCCTGCTGTTCTCATCATCCTCTTCTTCGTACCCATCCTCGTCCCCATCCAGGCGGGTGAAGTCGTCATCTCCGTACCCAACTGAGACCAGGCCTCCTTTCTCTCCTAAGGAGGAAAAGAAAAGGAAAACCATGAGAAAAGGGGAGGTAGCAACGAGCGAGGCCCTCCTCTCACAGAGGGGAAGGCGGCGGGCCGGGGACGGCCGCGCGGGGGTTCCCCCACGCGGCCGTCCCCGGCCCGCCGCCTTCCCCGGCCCCCTCCCTGCCCTCACCTGTAGCCGTTCCCCCATCGCTTCCCGCCGTCCCGGCCTCGCTGTCCGACTCCGGGTCCGAATCTTCAGCATAAACCGCCAAGGAGGAGAGAACGCTCCTCTTCGCCGCCGCCATCTTCCGCCTGCGCCGCGGCGGATTTCCGGCGCGCGGAGATGACGCGCGCAGCGCAGTCGCCATAACAACACCGCCCTTCTTCTTCCGCCTTAAGTGGGCTCACGTTAAAGCAGGAGAGCTCCGGCGTCCGCGCACTGCGAGAGAAGAAAGCCCCTCAGCGAGGCGGAGCAGGGTTTCTATGGGGGAGGGAGAGGAGGGATAAAAGGTGCGCGGCCTGTTTATAGTGGGGGCTGGCCCTTTAAGAGCTGCTTCTGACGTCATCGCGCGGCGCCGCGACAGCACCTGCCGAACCCTGACCAAGTGCGAGAGGGTGGGGGTCGGGGCTGGGGCGAGGAGGGGTATGGCCGTGACGGGGGGCGGGACGGGACGTGAGGCGGCGGAAGGACACAGCCCGGCCTGGGGAGGGGGGGGTGTGGGTGAGAAGGACCCCGTCTCACCCCCCCCATGTCGGGGTGCGGGCGGGTTTGGGGTGCAGCGAGGTTCCCCCCCCACCGCTGTGGCCCCCCTCAGCCCCCCAGCTGTGCCCGGCCCGTGCCCCATGGGGAGGCTACAACGGGGGTCTGTCCCAGAATAAACGATACTGGGGTCCCCTCCAGTGAGGAGGCCTGGATAGCATCCCTGGGGGAGGGCCTGAAAAAAGAGGGGAGCCTGGCAGGGCAGCCATGGGGGAGGTCGCACAGGTGGCAAAGAGACGGGGCAGGCCTCGGCCAGAGGAGGGTGGTGGTGGTCGGGTTTAGCATCGGTTCCTGTCACTGTTCACAGCTTCTCTAAGATGAGCAGCAAGGCTCCCCTGGGCCTGGAAGGCAGGGTCCAGAAAACACTGCAAAAGGTCTTCGGGTTTGAGTCCTTCAAGACTTCCCTGCAGGAAAGCGCGACCATGGCTGTGGCAAGAGGTGAGGCTCAGCTTCGGAAAGATGTGAAACACGTCTGGTTTTCCATCTTCCTGTGAGGGTGATACTGCAGGAGTTGGTATCACGCCTGTTTTGAGGTGACACATCACCTGGACTAAGCAGGACCACGCGGCCCTCCAAGGCCTCCTCTGCTCTGAGATCATTTCAGTGGCATAGGAGCACGAGCATGTGCTGCACACAAGCTCTCTGAGCACGGCTTTGCCCTACCTGTTCTCCTTTGCATTTGTTTTGTAACACCACTATTGCATCAACTAGGAAATAGGAAGTGTTAAAGGGTGGTATTGTTGGTATCTCCTCTGGAGGCATCTGCCAGCATGTTTATGGTCAGATGAGGTCAAAACTGTTTACATTTCTACATTTTCAGAGTAAACCTGTCCTTGCGTTAGAGGTGATACCAGTAGAAGACTCAATCTCCTGGCATCGTTTATATCTGTTCTCTGAATCATGTGGCCATTATCAGAAACACGATTTTGCTGGCATTAACATATCCACCAACATTCCGCTGTTGGTTGGGCAGGCAGCTCACGCGTACAAGCTGCCAACCGTTAGCTCCCCTGGCAAGTCTCACAATGCGAATCAGAACAGTGTCAAACTCAGCACTCAGGATATAGTTACAGTTTTCAGGTATCGCCAGCAGCTCTGCAGATGTGCTATTGACAACAGACTGGCCAAAAGCGGTGTTCTGCCAGCAGCCTGTCTCTGCCTACTAACATTGCATGCACTGGCATTGCCCTGACTTGAAGTGGATACTGCTCGGTGCAGTGACAGTTAACTAACTGCATGATATTATCTACGTGGTTGAGATTTCCAACCCTTATTTCTTATGAGGTACGTTTCTGGGATAAGCTTTCAGAGGATGTGGTAAAGATCTGTCATGGGGCTGGTAATTTGGTAACTGGAGGTCTGTAAGATGAGTGAAAGCAGCTCGTCTGGAAGAGAATTAGCATGAATAACTTGTTTAACTTCTCTTTATCTTGGTTTCTGTGTATCTTCTGGTACTTCTGTAAGGCTGTTTCTAAATGTTTACAAAGCAATCAGAGATTCTTTGAAGGAAACCATTGCAGGCATGCAAAGTATTGCTGTGCTTTTAGAACCTAAAATGAAGTGTCTTTTGTTGGTATGCCACGCGGTACACGCACACATATGCTGTTTCTCACAGATTACAAGCCTGTCTGCCCACCCCTCCAGTCAGAGCCCTGGGAACTCCCCACCACTCAGTAGCCTTGAGCTTTCTTCTGTTGTCTTTGCAGGAGAGAAGGATGTCTTTGTATGCATGCCCACAGGGGCAGGGAAATCCTTGTGCTACCAGCTTCCTGCAGTTCTGGCAGTGGGCATCACCATTGTCATTTCACCTCTGATTGCACTGATTCAGGTAACTGTCTCCTGTTAGCTGTGGAAAAGCAGTCAGTGAAGGGGGTCGGGAGACGCTGGAGGCAGAGCTGCTTCTTGTCTTTCTGTCTACGAGTCTCTGCTGTTGGCCTGCCTCTGGATTCTCATCTTGATGTCTCAGTGTGTTTTCCTTACCCTGGTGATAGGTGAAGAGACTGCAGCTTAGCTGTGGAGCAGAGTAACTGTGGTATGATACTATGCAGTTCTCTAAAAGGAGGTTTTTCTTCTTTAATAATAACCTGGTGGTTTTTGTAACTGAGCCTTTCTCCATTTTCTCCAGTTATCTTTTACTGCCAGTGTGCTATACAGAAGGAGCAAAGTAGAGTACCTCAAATGGACCAAACTGGATCTTTCTGCAGAAGAAAACCGCCATTTGACCTATAAAGTAATAACTCTGGGAATGATGAAGCTGCCTTTGAAGGCATAATTTGTTCTGCGTCAAAATGTCTTTTTGTTGCGGTCAGTCTTTCTGTCACGGGAAGAAGCTGGTTTAGCAGAGCTGCTCCTTGAGCACTTTCATCTGTGAGACCTTTTTTTTCCTGTATTTTGCCTTTTCTACCGTTTCATCACCTGTTGGGAGAAACACCTCCCTAAAAGAGCAGCTGGAGCATTGCTTAGACTTCTGTAAAGCATCTGATTAACATTGCATGATATCTGGTGTTGTAGGCTGCTGTTTTGGTTTTCGTTGTGTGGTTTTTTTAACTACTTTACAATCTTAATATAATACATTTTAAGAATTAAGAGCAGGCTTGGTGATACATCTAAAGGTGTTATAAATAGTGAATTTGTTCCAAGTGAGAGGATTTCTAATTAAGCTCCAGCACAGGCAATATTTTATCAGTGAAATGGAGGTTTAAAAAGTTACAGCTGTAAGATTTGCAGGGGAAGCAGAATGTGTCAAGAGTGACAAACAGGTTGAGATGGGCTCAGTGAGTCTTAGCGAACAGAGCTGGAGTGAACCTTCAGAGGTCTTCTCATCAAGCCCTGAGATAGGGTGGCTATGCCTGAAATGATCACGATGTATTTCAGTGTAGCCAAACTTCAAGAGCTTTGTCTGTGTAGTTTATTATAGGGAAGGCTGAGAGTTGACTTTGTGAACAGAAAACAGTGGATATTAAATCAATCACTGAAACCAGTTATTAAGTGAAATAATGAGATATCCATTTTTCAGGACTATTCATATCTTCTGAAATGTTATGTGCTAGTCAAGTGCAAGTGAACAGCTCAGGGTAGGGATAGGGAGGTGAATTTGTATGCCCAGTGTTTATCTGGATGTGATGCCATGTTTTCTTCTTGGTTTTCATGGCATGATTCTCATCCAGACTTGGTTCTGTTGCAGTGGCGATTTGCATGATTCTTGTATTTTGTCCTATCTCAGCTGTGTTTATAACATCCTTTAGCTATTTTGGAATGAAATGCACTCTGTTATTGTAGGGTGGTGGTATTCATTTTCCATCTGTGACAACTTCATAGTGTAAATCCTGAGACGCGTTGGTGGCTTGTTTCAGCTCACTGTGGCTATGATGAGTTATTTTGCACAGATCCCTGCTGGTGTTCCCTAGCAGAAAAAAGACTGTCTTAAAGTGAATGGATGGACAAAAATACAGTTGGATGTTAGAGCTGGACAGATATGCTCACAGTTGAAGATAAAGGCATCTAGAGTTGAAGTTCTAAATACCCAGACTGTATGTTGTCCTGAGACTCGATCCTGGAGGTGGAAGTTGGGGCCTCACCTGGATCTCCCTAGTAGTCTTTCTTGGTGATGGTCACACTCTTTATTTCCATTTGCTTTTCATTTAATTTTAATTTCGTATTTACTCTAGGATCAAGTGGATCACTTGCTGGCTCTGAAGATCAAAGCCTGCTCTCTGAACTCCAAGCTTTCTGCCCAGGAAAAGAAGACCATCCTGGCTGACTTAGCAAGTGAGAAGCCCCAAGTAAAGCTCCTGTACATCACCCCAGAGATGGCAGCCGCCTCTTCCTTCCAGCCTACGCTGAACTCTCTGGTGTCCCGAAACCTCTTGTCTTACCTGATAATCGATGAAGCGCACTGCGTCTCCCAGTGGGGACACGATTTCCGACCTGACTACCTACGGCTGGGCACCTTGCGCACTCGCATTCCCAATACACCATGTGTTGCCTTGACTGCCACTGCCACTAAGCAGGTCCAGGAGGACATTGTGGCAGCGCTTAAGCTAAAGCAGCCGCTTTCCACATTTAAGACTCCTTGCTTCAGATCTAACTTGTTCTATGATGTGCAGTTCAAAGAGCTCTTGACTGATCCATACACCAACTTGAAGGATTTCTGTCTGAAGGCGCTTGAAGTGAAGAACACCACTGGGGTAGGTTTTACATTTGGGGAAGAAGGCTAAACTGAACAACATCTACCTTAATGGTCACTGACCTGCCAGTGGTTGGTAGGGTCTGTGGCAGGGAAGGAGGAGGTCCCTGGAAGGAAAGTGCTCACATATGTGTTTTAGTTCCTCTAAAAGTGCTCACGTATGGTTTTTAGTTCCTCTAAAATAGGTAGGATGTGAAGGCTGTGTTCCTTTCAGAGGTGTCCTCAGAAAGGGGTTGGTCTAAAAGAAAATGGGTTAGGAATATGCGACTAGCATTTCTGTCTTGGTTTGTCATGTCCCAGGAGGTCATTGTATGTTTGATTGTGTTCTGCTCTTCTAGTGTGGTGAGGGTGAACAGAAGCATTTGGAGTGTTGTACTGAATTTCCTGCTCTAAGACTAATTCCCAAAATAACTGTCAGCAACTCAGTTATAGCCTCTGCACCTGAGTTTATCTGTAAGGTGGAGGGAGACTGCTTCTTGCCTTGTGCCCACTGGGAGAGGATTGGGGGACCATATTTGGTCTATATTAGGCCTTGCAGGACTTGTAAGGAAACTCTCTTCATGTCTGATTTACTTTTGTGCTGCAACAGTATCTTTCAGTTGCTGGGGAATCAGCTTGGAGAAGAGATGAGCTTTAGGCATCCCTCCTGTCTCCACCATACTAATGATTGCAGCTTTGTTGATTGGCTTCCGACAGCGTCATGGACTTTCTCTCCTGTCTGCCCAGGTGTACTCTGGTTGTGGCATTGTGTACTGCAGGATGAGGGATGTGTGTGACCAGCTGGCTATTGAATTGAGCTACCGAGGAGTGAAAGCCAAGGCTTATCACGCAGGTATTGGAAGCCGCATCTGCATCTCTCGGTAGCTGTAGAACTGAACTGTACCACCTTTAAGGCCTGGGTTGGGGCTACCTAGAAAACAGCTTTCTAGGCATGGTCTGCAATGTGTCTGATGCTCACGCATCAGGTCTGTGAGGTAAGCGCGGGGCCTTCAACAGAATGGCATTCCCTTCACTCCAGAACTGTTGGTTTTGTTGGATCTTGCATGGCCTAAATATAACAACTGCTTTTATCCCAGGAGGGTTCTAAATTTTTCTCTTTGGAATAGAAACAGCTGCTGCTGACTTCTGCTTGATCGCAGGCCAATTTAAACATGGGCAGAGAGGAGTGTGTACATCAGTCTGTTTTAGTGAGGGGGTTGGCTTGCAATGGGGGAATGGAGGAGGAAGAAAATTCTCTTTTTTCTTTTCTTTTTTCTTTTTTTTTCTTTTTTTTTTGGTTATTGTTTTCTTCCCTCTTTTTCCCTTCCCAGGACTCAAGGCAGCTGACAGGACTTCAATCCAGAATGAATGGATGGAGGAGAAGATCCCAGTTATTGTTGCAACCATCAGTTTTGGAATGGGAGTAGACAAAGCAAACGTCAGGTGTGTGAGGCTCAGTATTGTGCACCACCAGAGCCCGAAACCTGAGCAGTGGGAAGGGAAAGCCTCAGTCTCTCTGTTACCTGATACCTCTGACTAAAATGCCTGATGAACACTTGCTAAACCCCACAAAAGCAGAGCTGGAGTCTTTTTATCTTAGAAGCAGCAAAAACAAACCTGGAAGGGTTTTGTAAAGAAATTAAAAACAAGGCACCGGAGCTCCTCTTTGCCAGTCATCTTCAAAACCAAGAAAATTGGAGCAATGCTTGTTTTTTGCCACACCCTCAAGGGTTTCAAAAAGATCCATCTTGATGCAATCACAGCTGTCCCTTTCACTTCTCTCAGTGCAATAGTTGCTGTTAAAAAGCAGTGGGAAGAAAATCTGTACCTAAAATAATTCATACACCCTCTACTAAAATAGTCAGAGCCAGCTTCTTTTAGAGATCTCCTTTTGCAATGCAACAGGGAAAAAAATAGCAGTTCACAAATGGCAATAACCATATAAAAAATACAGCTCTAGTCCAAGGACAGAAACTCTGCATGTGGTTTCAATTGCTGTTCCTCTGGGACTTCTAACTGTCATCATAATTGCTCTGTGTTGTTAGAGTTCCTGCACCACACCATAGCTGTGTTGAGTTAGTATTGTGAGCTGTGATCACTTAGGAGAGGGATAACTCAGGTGCAGCTCACACAACAGCCCACACAGACCTGATCTTTACTCTAAAATCCACATAAAGCAATTGCTCTGAACACTGTGGGAGAGGGGCAGGACATCATTGAGACAATCACATCAGTTCACAACTGTGGCATCCTCCTGTCTGTGTCACTGGGCTGCCAGGTAACAGGATCCCATAGCAATGACAGACTATTTTACTGCTTGATGCATGTTACCCAACAGAGAAATGAGAAGTCTCCTAGGACAGCAGCAGGAATTAATGACCGGCTGAACCCACTCTGCCCTGTTCAGTACAGTAGTCATTAAAAAAGGCAAAGAGTAACTGAAATACGGAGGGCTGATTGAGAGTGAAATACAGCAGAAATATGCTTGTAATATGGTTAGTTTCCAAGGAAAGGAGTTAAAATGACTCTTTACAGGATACTTTTAATAGTTTAAAGGACATTATACCTGAGCCCAGGCAACAAGGCACTGCTGCTTAGCCTTCACTCTGTGTTGGCAGAGTTCTGAGTATTCATGCATATGTTATCAAGTGAGATCAGGTCTGACAAGTTCTGGAGGTGACTCTTCTGGACAAAAGGGAAAACAGACCTGTCTTTTTCTGATGGAATTTGGTCCTCTCTCTTCACTGCTAATTCAGTTTTGTTTGAGATTATTTATCAATTCCTTCAGTAAACTTCCTGATGGGGATTAAATGTGTAGGGCTCTGATGCTTCCTGCCTGGCCTGTTCCTGGAGTGTTTGTGTTTGAAGAAACATGTTTGCTCGCTTTTGTCATTTAATCTTTTGCCACGCCCATATGCATCATA
Organism: Gymnogyps californianus; assembly: GCF_018139145.2. Taxonomy (NCBI): domain Eukaryota; kingdom Metazoa; phylum Chordata; class Aves; order Accipitriformes; family Cathartidae; genus Gymnogyps; species Gymnogyps californianus. The sequence goes on along the minus strand of NC_059489.1, from coordinate 8,007,013 downwards.
CGTGCCTCTGGGACATGCTGGTTTTGAGGCAGACTGGTATTTAAAACATTGCCAGTGTTACTGTACTGTAAAATCTTCTCAACACAGGTGTAAGCTGAATTGCTGAATAGTCAGGTACAAGTGGGTTTAAAGCAGTCTTGCAGTGGTGTGTTGAAAACCTTCCTTCAGAGATTACATAAACTTTAGTAATGATTCTATAGTCCTATTTGCTGTCTAGGAAGGATGCCTTCATCTACAAGTGAGCTTGGTGAGACAGAATTTCCCATGCAGACTTTGTTGGCAAAGAAGTGTCTTTTTAAAATCAAGTCTTTCAAAATGTGTTCTGTAATGTTCAAATTGTGTTCCACAAAATAAAAAAGGACTTTTTTATTAATGCTGTATTTTATGGTAAAATCTCCCAAACTCCTTAAATCAATGTCCTTATTCTCACTGTTCAAAGCCGTACAATTGTATGCATGTTTGGGATATGCATGTGCGCATTCTTTTCCATCCCTTTGGATTAACATCGTGCTCACATGTTGTTCAGGTGCTTTTGTTTTCTTATAGCTCTGCTGCTTTCCTTGTGTCTCATGTATTAAGAGGACTTAAATTTCTGTGTGCAAAATCCCTTGCTCTGCTAAATCCTCTGTCTTACACTTTTGCTGCCCTATTTTTTACTGTTGTTGATGTCCACAAACAACACAATCATGTATGCAGTGATGTGAGAAACCTGCAGCCTTATGTTTCCTGTTGTCTTATCACATGCAGATTTGTTGCCCATTGGAATATTGCTAAGTCAATGGCTGGATATTACCAAGAATCTGGCAGAGCTGGGAGAGATGGGAAGCCATCCTGCTGCCGCCTCTATTACTCCAGGAATGACCGGGATCAAGTCAGCTTCCTGATTAAGAAGGAGCTCTCTAATATCCAAGTAAGATCTGCAGAATAGTATCCACCTGCCTAGATAAGCTGCCTTTGCTCTGATCTGGTTTGCCTCTTGCCTCCAGTGACCTCTGAATAGGCAAAGATGACATGAGTTTTTCTGGGTCTAGAGCTGTCTGTAGCCCTGCTTCAAGGGATAGCAGAAGGGAGTGAAGCAGGAAGGGAAAGGGCTGCCAGACCCAGCTCCAGTTCTACTGGAGAGGCATGGGTGAGCAGAAGTGTGGCGCAGAGACAGGGCGGTGTCTGTACCTGTCTGCCATATTGATCAGCAGGGTTAGATTTGGTCATCGCTAGAGTTTCTTTATCTGTTTATATTTAAATTGAAGACTATAGTTATTGTCCCCGTCTACTTTCAGGAAAAAAAGGGCACCTTAAAAGAATCTGACAAAGCTGCGATGACAGCTTTTGATGCCATTGTGAACTTCTGTGAGGAGCTGGGGTAAGTGCACTTCTTTCAAACACAGTTTAATGTTGGGGAAACCATGCCCTATCCCTTCCAAGGCACTGTTATGGCTGAGATCTTGCATGTCCAGGAAAAAGAAAATACTGAATGAATCGCCTGATTATTTTGCTATCTGGACTGAGGAAGGTGTCCCTGCAACATCTCTCACTCACTCCCACCTCTGAGTTAACTGAGGTGTTGGTCTTAGAGCCTGACCAAATGACATGGTGATGTTAAACTATAATTCCTCTGGCTATGAATTTTACCATGTTCTGTCTTTGATGATGGGTTCACTTAGTTGCATTTGCTTTTGTTTTGACTCTTTCCTCCTTCACTACATTATCTCTCTTCTAAGGAGACAAACAGACAGCCTAATCAGCATGGGATGGAAGCATTTAGATTTAATGTTTCTCTAAATCTCAGGGGCTCCACTCTGCAAAGTACTAGGTATCTGTGATTCTCATTGACCTTAGAAGGAGCTGATGGTGCTTAGAATGTTTCAGAAGCAGGCCCAAATTATGGATGTGCCCAATCTAAATGTAGACTAGCAACCGCAACATGCATTGTTTAGGTTTACTTCGTGACTTGTAAGCTGTAATTGTACTAATTGCTGGATAAGACATCAAAGCTATTATTTTGCCAGTAAGAGAGCAGTATGAGTTCACTAACTGAAAAAGGTCAACATGTGTCTTGCTTTCAAGTCTGCATTTTGTTTCATTTTCCACATGTGTCTAGGGCAACTTTTTCAGTGTGAATGTACACATGCTTCTTTTCTGATGCCTTGGTGAGCATGTTCTCTCCTTGTGGTCATGTTGAGTAAACAAATCCTGTTTTTATGGGGTTGCTCTGGGCAAGTCTTGCTGGTACTGAAGTACCAGGCACAACATTGAGTCCTGGGGCACTTGAAGGAGCACTTCTTTGCCCAAAGTCAAGGTGATTCTGGGAAGTAGCTACTAGGAGGCTTCTTGCTATAAGAGTTTGATCCACTTACTTGGCTAAGCAGCTCTGCTCCTTCTGGTGTGCGTTACCACCTCACAGCAAGAGTGGCCAGATGGCTGTTTGTGGCTGGGTTTTGTATACTCCGAGAGGCAGCTGTATCTATCTGGTTAGATGCTAACCTCAGGAAACCTTGTCTTGGTATCTATTTCTCCTTGATTCCTAAGCTGGTTAGCAGTAGAGTTAGTCGTGACAGTCATTTCTTGGAATGGACACTAGTGCCATAAGAACTGGACTGGGATCACTGAACTAACCGTGCACAAGCCAGAAGCAGTCACAGGACATTCCAGGGTGGTGTCCCACTGAGGGCATGAGTTAGGCTCCGTGTAACCATCTTACAGCATCTTACAGCATCTCCCACTTCATGCATGCTGTAAAGACCCTGACTGTTGTCTGAAGTGAGGACCTTCTCTAGGGTTGCACTGCAGCAGTGAGGCAAGGACAGAGAGAAAACGTTCTCCTTTGCTCAGATGAATAGTAATGGAAATAGGATTTCACTGGGTACATAAAAGAGAGATTTCTGTAAGGTAATATCACTGACCTAATTAGAAACCACATGTCTCCCATACTTTTTCTTCCCTCCCCCAGCTTGGTACATTCTTCCTACTGTGTAACATGCCGTATGCATCCCAGAGTCGCATATTGCAGCACAAAGCTGGCTTCCCTGCTCGTAACTGTACAGGAGACTAAGATGCAATGTAAAGGAATGCCATGTTGCATTTCTTTTTTACATTTTGAATTAATACAATTCTATTCACTATCCAAACAGTAAAAGGAAACCTGAAACTCTGACCTTGCAAGGTTCTAAATAAGAACAAATAAAGACAGACTTGTATACTGGCAAGCAAGTTTTTGTATAGTATATTTAGGCTATTGTCAGAGTATGACAGGAGAACAATGGTATAAGCTGCTTTTAGAGAGTGGGTTTAGACAAAGCTTTTGCTGATCAGAGTTTCCTGTTACCCATTTGCAAGGTGGAAAAAAAACCCCATGTAACGGCGGCAGCAGCAGAAGTCTTTATCAGTTTTAGGTGGTGGTTGACGATTTGCCACCTCTAACTGGTGGTTTTGCTTGAAAGGTGAAAATCAGGCAGAGATGAGTTGACTTTGGTATTTGGCTAGTCATGCAGTTCCTGAATAGAGATAGCCTTATGTATTGAGTTTGCTGTGGACTTGCAGAACAACTTGCTGGCATTGGTGCATTGTTCTTGATGTGGGAAAGTTGCATGGGGAGAAATAACCACCCAGGGAGAGAAGGTGAGAAAGCTTTCTATGAACAACACAATCAGGTTGTAGCTGGGCTGATTATTGCTTAGCTGCAGGGCTCCAAGTACTGCATCTCAGCTTCGCTGTTTATGCACCACTCTGTGCCTTGGAGATGAGCAGCACCCAAAGATGGCAGCAAATAAAAGCAGAGCAACAAAAACAAGACAGAAGGTGCCAATCACCACTAGCCCTCCAAGAGCCCAGTCACTTGTTACAATCAGTCTCTTTAGGTCTTCCAGAACTGAGGGTGCCTCTTGTACTGATGACATGCTGGCTTCCACCCTGCTGGAGGCAGACAAAAACAATATCAGATGTTGGTGTATCCTCTCTATGCTCTGAGCCACAGTCCTGAAACCAGTATAGGCATGCATGTTGTCTGTGCCTGCAGGCATCCCTCTTCCAAAAGGGAGAGTCACCCTTCACCGAAGTGGGAGCATAAACCAGAAGATAGATAGCTGAAGCCAGTTTCACAGTCAGATCTACAGAGATGTAAAGAGGAAAGCTTCTGGCTTTACAAGATTTTGGCAGTTGAGATTTATTTTAATTATAGTTTTATCAATATTTTTAATAATATAATATAGTGTCTCTCCCAGCATGTTCAGTATGAACCCTTCGTCTCTGTCAACTGTACAGCCTATACATGAAAGACAAGTATGCAGTGGGAGAACTTGCTTGATACCGTTGGAAAGATCCCTGAAAAGGAGTTGGGCACTTAAACTCTGAGAACACACTGGAGATTAAATGAACGCTTATTTAAAAACAAACAAAAACCAAACAAAAAACCCCACCAACAATAAGCAAAGATCTTCATGTACAACTTGTTGCTCCCACAGAGCTTAGAATAGTCTAGTTATGTAAAAAAGTCTCCTGTTAACAGAGTTTGTTTTAGCAACGCTTTCTGTTACTCTGCAATAGAACCATAAGTTTTCCTCCCATGAAGTACTTAGGTTCAGCAATAATTTAAACTGGGATCTCAGTGGGTTCTACACACTTGCTCTTTCACTGATACTTTGCATAATGACTTGGCTATCAGCTTTCTAAAGAACATCCAGCATCTCTTTGCAAGCTTCTTGTGGTTTTACCAAGGCTTCCTTGCTTCTCAAGGGAAAAGATGGATTATTTCTCACACTTTCTCTCAAATATGACTGTGCAGACGTAATACAGGAAGAGATCTTTGTTATTTTTGAAAATTTGACTTGCTCCCCTTATGTCTGTATCCTTAATATTGTAAGGAAGAGGATTAGTTATGTAGAGCATGTTTCATCCTCAGCAAGTCACATTTGACTAGGAGCACAAGCTCACACTTCAGTTTGCGGAAGTTTTTGTTTCTTTCTCAGCAGCCAAATATATTCAGTTCATGCTTTGTTTTCTGGAATGATGGCAGACACCATGCCCAGTCTCTAACCAACAGGCATACAGGACATGAAAGCTGTTCTGGATAGCTTCCTTTGCCTTTAAAAAGGAGGTGGCCTAGATACTAGTTCTGTAGACCCAAAGGCAGAAACCCTGTGTGACTGTACACCCTAGAAAGTTCCTGTCTCTTTTGCTAACCACAGTTAATCTCCTGAAATAGGAGAGCTGTGTACAATTTTATAAATACCTGAAGCTGTTGTGTTTGTAGTAGGTGTTTCTTCTGGTGCCTTCTCTGCACTCCCTCCAAGGGATCTTGGCTTGTGGTGAGGGACCCCCTTACTGCACCTGGAGACTTGTAGAGCTAGCATGGAAGTTGCCTGTTTGTACTGCAGTAAATGATTAACAGCTGACTTTCCTGCAAAGGTGTGGCTAATCTCATCAAAGGCCTTGAGCCTAGTTAAAAAGACCTAGTTGAGCTGCCACTCAGACATTTCTTCCTCTCCATGGCTTCATCCACTCGTGCATCTGTTCCAGTGCTTGTAAAGGCCCACTATGTCCTCTGACTGGGGAAGGCTGCAGGTTGCAGTGGAGGGAAGAGGACTTTGTTTCCTGGATCCTGACTGGATCTGTATTGTAAGCTCTGTTAGGAGACTGACATATCTAAAATGAGACTGTGGACAAGACTGCCCTCCAGTCAAAACTTCGTCATGACAGTTTAGGTGGATAAATTCATTACAGAGCCTTGCACTGCTGTTAGCTGCAATAAAACTGATTCCCTGTTGCTTTCCTAACTGAAGACAACCAGAGGGATGGTGCTGGAGAGAGGTGGGATGGGAGGAGTGTGCGGTGTGTGAGACTGTGCATGTGTAAAAGGAAACTTGTTTTTCACAAGCCAAGCAAATCACTTAGAAACAAGAGGGATGATGTTACAGAATAGAAGCTATTCCATTACGTTGTCAGTAAAACTTCAACCACTTCTGCTGGAGAGGCTGGCCTCACTGTCTCTTTTAGGTTCCTCAGGGAAAGAAACTATTTCAACATTTGTATCATCAGGACTGAAGTAACTGTATTCCCTTGCAGTTCCTTCTAGGCTCACTCAGGCTTTCACAACATGTACAGAAGTTGCTGTGTTTGGAGCAGTCTCACCTTAGTCTGTGCTCCTCTGAATCTCCCTCTGCTTTTTGAAACAGAGAGGATCCATCCTCACTAGCGCTCAGGGTGTTCCAGGTCCCTTTATGTGGGTAATGATTGAAGCCAAAACCACAAAAGCTTGTGTGAGTGGTGAGCAGGGACCTAGACACTGGCATGTTTCTAGTCAACAGAAACTGAAGAGCTGCAGTAAGCTGGGGATTTGCTGGGCATCTTTCAGGCCCACCTGATCTGTTGCATGCAAGAAGGTGGCAGACCCCGCCCAGCCCAGGCAAGCAATTGGCATATCTAAATGCCAAGTATAGGAATAATCCAGCTGAGTACAATGGTACAAAATGGTACAAAGCAGAACATTAGGCTTGTGAGGTCCAGGCAAGCATGTAGAAATCGGTCCAGGGACGCCTCCTGTATGTGGTGGCTGATCCTCTGCTCCAGAAAGCCACCTGAATTCTTTAGAGAATTGCTTAATTTTCTCTCCTCCTCTTTTTTTTAACAGTGCTGTGTTTATTCTGTTTCTAATTCAGGAACTTACAGTGGCAGAGATAAGACAGGAGCCATTTCTCTTGTCCCCCTGCCTGGTATCTGTCAGTGGTTTAACTTGTAACACCACTGGGAAACATGTATTTGTAGCTTTTCCTATTGAGATAAGGCCTGGCGGCTTGTTCCTAGTGACAGCAACCTGTCAGTCGTTGGTATGTTTCCAGCCCACTGAGCTTCCTCCTGACTGTTAGCACAGACTGGTTCCATGCTGCTGAAACATTTCTCAATGGGATTCTGTTAATTCCTGTAGCTGGCACTGTCTAGCACAAGCTAGGAAAGAAAGTAAGCTCTGTTCTTTCACAGGTCTCGTGACTTAACTTAGATACAGAAACGTCTGTTGAGTCTGTCTCTGGCAAAAGAGGTTCTGAGACTTCCTATGTCACCTTGATTGCCACTTGTTTGTAAGTGAAATGAGCAAAGACATATCTGACAGAGAGGTTAGTGTGATGCATCTCTGAATGTTGATTAGAGTAAACTGATGCCACGCTTGAGCTTATCCTACCCTAACATATTGGTTGGGAGTGAAAGCTTTGGGACAGCATAATAAAGGCCAGCGCTTTGTTAGTCTTAGTGTAACTGTGCATGCAGTAGCTCATACTAGTGCACTGTTCTGTTGGCAGTTGTCAAGTTGGGGCTCAAATATTTACTTTCTAAGGACCATCCTCATCTTCTGCTGGGAAGTTTTTCTTTTTGTTAATTTAAAAGTAACATTGGTAGTTTGAGGAATTTTTTTTTTCTTAATTTTTAGACTATTCTCTGTGTCACTGGCTGCAGATATATTCCAATGTGCAGCAGTACAAAAATGCAAAATACCTAAATCTAGTTTCTTTGCAAATATTAAAGTGCATTAAATACATGAGAAGCTACTGATGTAATCTGCTTTTTACTAATTTGGGTGCAGGCATCAGACAAAAGAGGTTTCTTTACCAAGTTTTCATTTTTTTGTCCTTTCTGAAGCGTGAAGAATATTTAAAAGCCCACTGTTATAAACCTGATGATTCTTTTCTCTCTAGCTAGATGTTGGCTCTGGTATATACAAGTGTAATCCATTTCACTCCTCTACACTTAGCAGTTGGAATACAAGGGTCGAAGATGACTTATCTATATGCATTTAATTTTTTATACCTTCTCATAAAGGTTGTTGATTTCACATTTGGGGCTGAAAGACCAGTGGCTTACAGAGTTAGGTGCAGTATGATGGTCTTCTGTTTGGCTGTCCTAGTTATGAAAGTCGTGGCCTTGCACTTACATAAATCCCTTTCTGAAGTTCACCGAAGTGTAAACCAAACATACACAGTGGCTGCAGCAAGGAAAAGGGATTTATTTGCACTTGTTAACTTCAGCCATACAGCCCATTCTTGGCTCTGCTTTGTCACAATGCCCACTGTCAGCTGCTGCATGCGTACCCCGAAGTGACGGTTACCATACTGTATGTCACTCCTCTGAAATGCCTTTGTGTATGCTAATAAACATACCTTAGGCATAATGTTTATGTCCACTAAAATAAGCTGCACACAGTGCAGGGAGTCAGGCACACAGGTCCCTCAAGTAAGGACAGGGATTTGTTCATCTCCTGTAACTCCCATGCTCTGTAAGAACCATTCACCTGCAATAAGCAGAAGAGCAGAACCACACGGAGGGTGGGGAAGGAGCACATTTAGCAGCAGAATGATCAAATTAAGCCGTAGCATTGGTGAGCTTTTGCCTTTTTCCTTCATCTGTCTGTTTACAAAGGGTATTGCACGTGATCTGATTTATCTTTTTGGCAATTTCACATCATTGTAACACCGATGAAATAAAGCAGGGAGCATTTGTTACCAGCTGCACTCAAGAGCCTCAGCTGGCATGTCTGGATCAGAAGGTCCACGATTTGTTTTCAGCAGACATCTCAGCTAAACGTGTCTGTTGCAGGTGGCTTTTGAGAGAGCAGGTTTGGGCTTGATCCAAGATGTACTGGGCATGTGGACCTCCCAGTGATGTCAGTGGGTTCTGCTAGCACCCAGCACCATCCTTCTGGATTAGCCACTTGTGAAAAGAGTAGGCGCTGCCTAGCGTGTGGCAGTGTACATGTTCTCTGCTTTGGTCTGTGGCTCCATGCTCACAAAGGGAATCCTTGGCTGGCCCAGCTGCAGGGCTGTCATTGGAAAAGTGTGTCTGTTTTCTCAGCAGCATGTGTCCATGCACCCCCACCCCAGAAGAGGGAGACAATGATGGTAAAGTAGCATTACCTTTCTGGTCACACCACGGAGTCCAGCAGTGGCTGTCACAGAAAGAAGGAATTCCACGCTGTGATTTCTGGTCCTCTGAGTCATATTAATTAATATTGTTATTGCCATTTTCAGTGAGCTAGTGTAGAAAGTCATTCCCATAGGACTGAATGATGATGTCCATGCATGTCCTTGACAGTAGGTTGTGTCACCTCTTGTTGCACTTCATGAATGGGCAATTGGGCGGACTTGGATCTTCCTACGTCTGTGGTCAGGACGTCCGTCGCAGCTACAGCAGCTATAGCAGCAGCAACTGCAGGCAATGATCATGAGCAGCAGAACAGTAACTGCAAAGAGAAGCAAAGGATATTGCTTCATGACGTAGGAGCAATCACTGCAGAGTAACCCTGTGTCTCCTCCAAGTTGTTTGGTGAGCAGCAGAATGAACAAAGCCTCGTTTCTTGCTGATTTTTTTTGCCCTGTATCCCCACCTCCCTCCTCCTAAGTTCCTGCTCTCTTGTATTAGTTATCCATTTAATCTGGACAATCATTACCGGATATTTCACAATCTTAAGAGCTATGTACCAAACCATGTGGGGGTATATCTTTACCTGCCTAATGGGCTGTTGTTTTGGAGATGACATGCAGTAACTAAGTAGAGCTGTGTGCCTGGAAAGGATGGAGATCCAGCTCTCCCCATAGTTGTGTCAGAAGCAACTCGAGAGGATTTGGTTAGTCAAACTGGCAGTTGTATTTCTGAAGTGTAGTGTATCCTTTAATGAGGATAGATATTCGTGACTGGGTTGGCTTTACTCTTTCTTCTGTATTTAGCTTGAAAAAATAGATATTTCATAAAGCAGTGGGCTAACTTACTGTTATTCTACACTAGGCGTAATGGTTGGTGTTAGGAGGGATATGTTAGTTTATCTGGAATAGAAAAGGATGACGTGTTTAATCCTGCAAAACACGTAAGAGTGTGTGAATGTGCACGTGTGCGTGCATGTGCTCCTTAAAAGTCTGGAGCTGGGCTGCCAGGTGACCGGACCTGTGGGGAACCAGCTGTAGGTATGAAAAAAATAAAGCAGCAGGTGTGTCTTTCTGAATTCCAGCCCAGGGAGGAGTGTCCAGGCTGGATACACACCCTTCCTTTTGGCTGGGAGCAAAGTGTACCTCTGAGGGGGAGGGCCCGCCTTCCTTCCTGCTTGTTTTCCCTTTGTCTAAACAAACTTCATCCCCCTTGATCAAGCAGCTCTTTGTTATTCCTTCCATGCTATCCCCACACAGAGCAGCAGGAGGGATCTTGCCATTACCAGAGGAGAATAAATAGGCTCATCTGAAGCATACTGGCTTCCATTGAACTAAGCACAGGAATGACACTCAGAGTCTCAGAGTTTAAGTGTCTTCTGCGGCAGTGAGATGCCCTAATACCATTTGTCATACACTATCTCCTATATATCAAAGAATTGCAGCAGCTCTGGGTTGGTTAAAATACTGCTGTTTAAACTAATGCTTAAATATGAGAGCTTTGGGGAAAGCTATACTGTTGCCTATCATGCTCTGCATGCATGTAGAGATACACACTGAGTATTAAAAAATTACCTAGAAATTAAACTGGGCCTCAGAGCACAGCCTGGAAAACAACTGCCAACACCACCAACCCACCAACAGAGATTGTGGAGCAAGCTGCCCCCGTAGAAGAGAAGAGACATTCTGACACCCCTTTGCCTCCACTGATAAACTCACCGATAAACAGAAGAACCACACAAAAGGACACAATCTCCACTGGGTCAGCCTTGGGCAGTTTCTGGAGCTTAAGGAGAAACTTCTCACCAATGGTTTGCATTTCCTTCAGAAAGCCTTCAGAAGACATTCTAGCTCAACCTCTCCAGGCTTTATGCTGTAAGAAGAACCAAATAGTGAATAAACCTTTTCACTGACTAATGCTAGAAGCTGCCAGCCTTCTTATAGAGCTGGTGATCACAAGGAAAACAAGTTTATCTGGTCTCAGTCCTCGTTCCCAGTAGCTAAGGTGGAGGACTATTAATTGTCTACATGTTCTGGCACTGTTTTAATTTCAAAATCTGGCTTTGAGGCTGCTTTTGTCAGCTGCACTGTTGAGCAAAGGCAAAACGGTATTTCTTCTAAAAGGACACTTATTTCAGCAGGCATAGAGTTAGAACTGGACAGTGCCTGCCCTTGGCTTTCACCCAATGAAAGTAATTTTTTTTTTTTCTCCAGTTGTGCTAACTTGTCTTTCCAGAAAGAAATGCAATTCTAACTCGACTTGAATTCCAAATACTGAACTCCAGTGGTACATAGTTTTCAGTTGTTTTTTACTGAGTAACACAAGTAGACTCCCTTGAAGACTTCTTGCACTTTCAGCTACAGAAAGCCGGTTCAAAAACTAAGGCACTTGCTTCAACACCTCACTACGTACCATTAATAATGTTTTTTTCAACTAGTTTTACTGAATGGTGATATTAAGAGCTAAAGTCTGTGTTGACTGGGGACAGCTGGATGCTTTTCAAGTTCTTACAGATGAATGCAAGTTTTATATGGTAAGCTAAATGTAGCTTTTTTTCTTTTAAGCCACAGTCTGTTCTAATGGAGCAATATATGAATTGAACAGTGGATGTCCACCCATCACTGCTGGTGATGAGCAAAGCAAAAGCCCCTGGATCTGTCAGGGAGATACCTCCCTTGTGGAGCTAATCCCTCCTGCCCTGCTCAGTAATCTTACACTTTCTTTATTCTCAGAAAGAATGATCACCAGGAACTGTTGTTACTGCAAATATTATTAGTCTAGTCAAAGTTAGGTGCCTCAGTTTTGCCACCGATATTTGCTGTTCTTTTGCCCCATGAGCAAGATTTTGGAAGGCATTGCAACAAACAAGCTTGCATGAGAGCTATGGAAATTCAAATTTTGCTTCAGTCAGTAACTGGAATAAGATATTGTTGATAAATATCCATAGTTTCACCTAAAACAAGTGTTTGGACAGGTCAATGCTTGGAAGTATTATAACTCTTATGTCATTATTATATCAGAAGGTACTAGCTTGTGTGTGTTGTAATAGTCAACACTGTTTTATGGGACTTGAACATTGCAATTTAATATCCTAGTCTTGGTGATAACACAAAGCCGAGTGACCAAGACAGTACTTCCAGAATAAGCCAGCTAGTTCATTACTGCACATCTGGTTTGGTTACTCAAACAAATGGATGCTTGGAGTTCAGTTTTTCTAAACACACTGAGGACAGAGAGACCTTGGCTGTTTCTTTGCATGCTGGGCTTAAATACTACAGTGCCAAGTTAAATTACATTTTGTATGTTTATGCAATTCAAAAAGGGTTTTCTTTGTTCTTTTAAATCCAAGCTAAGGAATAAAAATCGGAACCAGCTGGTTTCCTAGGGATGGGGGTGGATGGAAAATCTACATCTACAGAAAGATCTCTGTGCAACTTAGCAGGGAGGCATAGCTGTGGCCTTTTGACCTGAAAAGGTCACTTTTGAGGCTAGGGTTAAATAGTTCTTTCCAGATGATTGCCATACCCCAAGTGAGCTGCTCCAGAAATGGCTGCTTTATCCTTTGCACAGTGCTGCGGGATCCTGTGTCAGCAGGTTTCCAGTTTTGTTTCCATTCCAAGAGATGGCGGTGCAGGCAGAGGTGAAGTGATTTGTGTTTTCTGCTCTTGGCTCTAGAAGAAAAACTTTTCATAAAAAAAAAAAGAAGTATTTCTGGCTCTAACATTCTGAAAATGTTTGTTCTCTTTGGGGGTGTTTCTGCCTGCCCAGAAGCTCTCCTAGCAAGGAATCTGCTGTAACCTTTCGTACCATGCTTTGGGCTGCACCAGAAGCAGCAAGTTTAAGAGCTAGGCTTCTGAAGTTTGGCTATACAGTGTAAAATTATTGATGAGGATTGTAGAACTCCACGTGGATTAGCAAAGTGCCTAGCCTAAAATGGTAAGAGCTTGTCATCTCAGTAATGGACATTCCTCTGCCCCGTGGTACCTGATCTGGAGCTAAGTGAAGGACTCTTTATTCTAAAACTTGCAAGGAATGTTGCTTGTTTACCTTGGTTTGAACTTCTTCACGGACAAAGTCTGATGTCGGTGGTGCAGTCTCCAACCTACCTGTGAGGAAGCAAATGTTTTTCTGCTGGACTGCACTTCTGACTGCACACTGGTTCCAAGGGCTCTCGCTGCTTTGGGATTTCTGCTTGTGGAGCATAGCAACAAAAGGGTGAAGAATACATCACTTCTTTTAAAAAAAAAAAAAAAAAAAAAAGGGCAACCCCCCCCCAAGACAGCTAGTTATATTCATGGACTTTTGTATCTTCCATTCTACTTGTGATGTCTTGGTCAGGACTAGTTTTGATTGTGATCTTTTTCCAATTGATTTCAGCACAACCAAGATCATACCCTAGAGATTAGCATAAGGGTAAGGCTAGTGCTGTGTAACTTAAACAAGTTGTCTTATGTATTTGCTTATCTTCCTCATGTACAACACAACAGCGATGACATTACTTACAAATTTCAGAGTGGAGCTGTAAGAATTAATTCCTTTTTTTTTTTTTTTATTATACTCTGTTCAAGTAAGCTCCCAGTTACCAACAGTAGCAAAGGCCAGGTGGTGCAGGATATTTGGGTGAAGCAGTAACTGTAATGATTATTATTAAAATGGGCAAGTTGTGAGAGATTGGAAACTTAAGGTTGTAGGTCTTAAGTGACAGTTTGCTTTCTAAGACTGGAGTCCTGTTCTAGAGCCTTGAACAGCCACCCCAGTTGGTACCTCACAGCTGCTGTGGGGTTTGGAGCAAACATAATTGTCTGCCCGTGTTTTTCTCAATTGGGAATTTCTCCTTGCTCACTGCCCTTCCTCAAACCTACATCCACTGAGGATGGGAACCCGCCAGAGCAGAGGAGACATGGCTGTTAGGGCAGCAAAGCTGATGGAACTCGTTACGGAAGAAATGCTGAATGACCACAGTGCAATGTAGTCTTCATAATGCTTTGTCAGACTAATGTCATGAACTTTTGCTCTGTAGCTGTAGCTAGAGATCATATGAAGTGAAAATAGGGTGAAGAGAGGCAAGATGAGAAACTCGCATAGAAAAGAAAGTGAACACAATGCTGATGTCTTGTGACAGGCAGTTTGGAAGTTCCTGCTGGGGTGGGGTGGCAGCCTGAAATTCGTGGTTTCAGCTGTTTCCTCTTCTGGCTTGTCCTGGTTTCGGCTGGGACAGAGTTAACTTTCTTTTTAGTAGCTGGTACAGTGCTGTGTTTTGGATTTAGTGTGAGAATAATGTTGATAACACACTGATGTTTTAGTTGTTGCTAAGTAGCGCTTATCTTAAGCCAAGGACTTTCCAGTTTCCCGTGCTCTGCCAGCAAGCAGGTGTGCAAGAAGCTGGGAGGGAGCACGGCCGGGGCAGCTGACCTGAACTAGCCAAAGGGGTATTCCATACCATGGAATGTCATGCCCAGTATATAAACAGGGGGAGTTGGCCGGGCAGCGCGGATCGTGGCTCAGGAACTAACTGGGCATCGGTCAGCGGGTGGTGAGCAATTGCATTGTGCATCACTGGTGGTTTTTTTTTGTTTGTTTGTTTTGGGTTTTTTTCCCTTCCTCCCCCTCCTTTTTTGTTATATTCCTTTTCATTACTATTATTATTATTATATTTCATTATTACTATTGTTAGTATTATATTTTACTTTAGTTATTAAACTGTTCTTATCTCAACCCACAAGTTTTACTTTTTTTTTCCCCCTCTTTCCTCCTCCTCACCCCACTGGGAGGGGGAAGGGGGAAGCGGCTGCGTGGTGCTTAGATGCTGACTGGGGTTAAACCACGACATGGCTGTTCTTTAAAAAATAACTCATCTATCTGGTGTTGCTAGTGGGACTAGATCATCAATTCTTTCTGCCCTCCTCTATGTTACAAGGCCTGGCAGGGGAGGGAATACAACAAATCTTCTAATTTGAGTTTGTTTGTTTTTGAGGAAAAAAGGCTGAATCTGCCATGTGCCATGAGATGTTAGCCTTGGTTGAAAAGAGAGAGCACAGTAATAATGCAGGGGGATGCCTGATACCTGCAGGTGTGCTGCTCAGCTGCAAGGATTAGATGATACTTCAAAAGCAATGAAGCATGTCCTACGTTTGGGGCTTCTGTAGGGTTCGATTTCCAGAAAGTGCTAATACTTGTTTTTAATGCAGATTCATCTTGCTGTGCCCACTGAATAAAGCTGTGAAAATTGCCATAATAGCACTGAAATTATCTTTCTGAACTGTTTTAATGGGCTTATGCCATACTTTAGCACTCAAGTTGGCTGCTCAGCCCTTTTGAGAAAAAAGCCATTAAAAGGCCTCAATCTAGATATTCAAGAGAAAAGCCTTGGTCAGGGTTTCTTTGTACTGTGAACTGGCTGCGTGTGGTAGCTTCCAGGCTTCAAGCAAGAAAAGAGCTTTGGGATGACCATGTAAGGTGGGGTCCCACATCCCTCTGTCTGCCTTAAGCTAGTCAAGTTGCTCTAAGTATTTTGAAATTGATGTAAATTGATCTGGGTTTTTGGTCTCTCTTTGGTTTGGAAAGCTGTATCCTATCTGTGTGTCTACACAGGTGCATCACAAGTTCAACTGTAGGGAGTGGGTGAGCTTAAATTTACTGCTGAGGAATGAGACACTTGTTTAGTCATAACCCTGGTGGCATTTGAGCAGCCTATTTCAGTGCAAAGAACATGAATTTGAGTTTGTGGTTTAGCCCCAGGACTGGAAGTTAGTAAATGCAGGCAGTCTTCCTGGCCTGCCAGTGATGCGTACTGGTTGTGTGACTTTGGATAAGTCATCCCATTCCTCTGTCGGGTGACTTCATCTCTGCAAAGCGGCAGAACATGTAACCACCATCAGAGGTTTGTTTGCTAATTGTTGTGTGTCCAAGTCTCTAACATGCTCTGAAATCTTTAGAAAGACAGTAAGTCCCTGGTTTTGTTGCAGTCACAAAATGAAATGACCTTTGCTTGCTAAGTGCTTGTTACACTTCAGTCAGTGAGCCTGTTTAGGATGAAAAGTAGATGAAAGCGTGGCTTCCACTCTTGGTTGCTCCTTACTCAGTCATGCTCTTCAGGGTTTATTTCTCTTGACGTGGCCTCCTGATCCATTGGTTTTACTGTGCTCCCTCTGCAAATTTTTGCTTGTGTGGGTTTGTTGCTACTGTAACCTAAAAATGGAGACAAAGCTTTGGGGGGGAGTCTGTTGGTGGTGCCCTGAAGCTGCCAGTGCCTCTAGTCCTAATGCAGCAAGTCCCAGTGCAGGTGAGTTGGATATCCTCCACTGTGCCCATTGCCCATATCAGCAGTGCTCCAGAGGCCTTACAAAGTAGGACCTCCCTGATGTGCCCAAGCAAGCAGAATGCCACGGCAACATTCTCATTGCAATGTTGTCTTTTTCCCAAGACTGCGGCTGTGGAGAAGCAAATACTTCGTGTTGTTCTTACTCCGACAAGTCAAATAAGTTGGTTGAAATTGGACCAATACAGGGATGGGAAGCCTGTATGGATTGTGGTAGCTTATTTGGTAGGAAATCTTAGAAGGCAATCCTAGCCTCATGAAAGGAGAGTGCTGAGCAGCTGAAGGGGAGGGGATGCTTTTTATTCTGGTCTAAAACTTTAAAATAAACTCTGACTGTATTTGGCCACTTTCTTAAGAACACGAAGGTTTGGCCAGTTCCTAAGTGTACCAGCTTTGTTCTTGGTTCCTGAAATGTGCTTCTGATTTTGTATGGATAAGGTTTGCAATGCTTCCTGTCCTAAAACAGTGCTGGGCTGCTAGGTGTTGCTACAGTTTAGATGCGTTTTGGCAGAACATGTCATAATTCCTGTATGATTGTTTATTGTTCTAAGTTTGTAATGTACTTGTGAGATGAAAAGGGCTATAGAAATGTAGTCGTATTATCAGTGCGTGGTTTTCCCTCATCATTGTTAATGCACTGTTTGCTGCCATGACTGTAGTTGACCAGCCACGTGAATCTTAACTATAGTTCACAGACAAGCCCTTTTTTCCTAAAACAGGAGCGAATGGAGCCAGACAGACCTATAATTCATTCCCAAGCAGATGAAAATAGTTTCCAGTATCAAGAGAATTCAGCCTTTTAACAGCACACACCCAAACTGGTGAATTGCAGCTCAATGTCATGGGAGAAAAGCTTTGATTTTGTCAGCTGGTCTGGAAAAGGCGGCCACACATTCTTTCAGATTATAAAGCTGCCCTGACTGGGTAGCCATTTGGCTGGAATACCCTGTCATCTCCACCACCCACTATTTGGAGATTGGTTTTGAGGCAGCACCGTAAATGCTCCTTCCCTCCCCTACAGCCTAATATTAGATTAATATAAAAAGGCACTGAATTCCCTGCAACAGCAGTTTCAGTAGCCGAGGTACCCACTGGAGCACTGAGCTGAGAGTCTCTACACCTCTACAGAACACCCTGGGTTTCTCCAGTCCGTCCCACAAACAAGTCCACAAAACCCCATGAGATAATTCCTCACTGCTAGTCCCATTTTTAAGTGGGGAAACCAAAGCACAGAGCCATCTAGTGAAAGGAAAAGGTCAATTTTAAAAATAAACCTGTAGCTCTTCAAGAGAACTTTTTTTAGGGTTGCTGATGCTTGAATCTACCCTGAAAGTCTATTCTAATATTAGCAAAATAACCATTTCCCAGGAAGCTGACAGAGAGGTAGCTGTGTGCCTGTGAAAGCCTTGTAAATAGTTACTTCAAAAATGTACTGGGATCTATCAGTAGTTTGGTGTTTGAGGTAAGGCAGCTAGAGCCCCCTGAGAGTGCTGGAAACACCTCCATCTTCTTTCAGCCACCTCTGTGCCCTGTCCTTGACTGGTCTCAGACCTACAGGTCTCAGAAATTACATGCATTTTTGAGTTTTTTGAAATATGCTGGTCTAATCCTAGTGAAGATGCCACTTGTGTGTAGGAACTCAAAACTAAAGGCTACAACAGCTGCTTCCTCAGAAGAAGCTGTTTTGAACCATATCAGCTGTGGTTGTGTGGGGTAGTGGTGAGAGCCTGCATGGAGGCGAGGGGTGGGTGCTGCTCTCCTCACCCAGCTCTCTTACAGTCCCTGCCATCCAGTGTGCAGCTCTGCTCACCGGCCCACTGCAGGCTGCGTGGGTCAGGGGTTTGTGTTACAGAAAGGATCTGCTCTATCAAACTTGGTTTATTTTGTACGTCCACTTCCATAACTGTTTTTGCATTGCAGTCAGGCTAAGAGGCCCATGCACTATGACAGCTGTAACACAAGCCATGTCCTGCTTCTTTTATCCAGACATGTGTTTCATATTGCTTATTCCCCCCCCGCATCTGTACAACATGGCTGTGGCTGGACAAGCCCCCAGCCAAACCAGTTAAGATTTTCTTTTGGCGAGGAAAACTTGGCATGTTTCTCTGCCTCCCTCCCTCCCCTGCCCTTCTCCCCTCGCTCCTCCCTCTTTCCTTTTTTTTTCCCCTCCCTAAACTTTGTTTTTCCTGTACTTTATTTGAGAAACCATCTTAACTGCAACAACCAACCTACAGAGACCCTTCATTAGCAGGGTGGAAACTTCCCTCTATCCCCTTTGAACCTAGGGCTAGACAGGAGACTTATTGGTCTTAACTACTAGATCTTCTCACACAGGCAGTTCCAATTCGGTGTTTGTACAACACGTAGGGCAGAAAGACCTGCCCTCCCTTCCACATTAATGGCAACGGAGAGAAGTGGAAATACCTGATCCTTAACATTCCTCCCTACAGGCATGTATAGGATTGGGAAGACATCTTTCTGTGAGAATTGGCTTTCTGCCTCTCTCCCTGCCTGTTTGTAAACAGCTGACTGCCCATGCGCCTCCTGGAAGAGGCAAGGGGTCCCAGCTCAGTGCTAGGAGCTGCAAGAGCTTCCAGAGTGATTGGCTTCAGATAGCAGAAAATGAGGGCTGACATGGTCAGTCTCCTTGCCAGCCCCCCTTCCCGTACCCAGCAGCAAAATGGAGATGGGAGCACAGGTTGTGGGACACCTCTCTATGTAAAACCAAGGCTCGGACTCGATGATCTTAAAGGTCTTTTCCAACCTAAATGATTCTATGATTACATAATTTCATGTATTTCGGGGAGCCTTTTCATCTTCCTTCCCTTCTCACTGCATTCAGACCTGACGGTCTTGTTACTGTAAACCATAGACCATGTATGTGTATGTATTGTGTTCCCTCAGAGCAGTGGTTTCTCATGCTGTTTTGAATAGTAAACCAGTATCTGTGCCTGATACACTAGCTGATTTTTTTTTTTTAAATGCTCTTGTTAGAAGCTGTGTAAAATCTTTCCATTTATTTCTATTGGACACAGATGCTTAACTTGCACAGTATGCTAGTTCTCTGACCAGGGTTTGTTTTCTAAGCCCTCTGTTTGCTTCAGGATTTGGGGGATAAAACTTAGCTCCAGCTGGGAGGAGCTCTGGAGAAATGCTGTGGCTGGCACCCACTTGGTTTCACATGCGCTTGCCTGGGCTGGCAGCTACTCGCTAATGGCACATACACTACTCGTGCAGAGCAGCTCTCTTGTCCACACTAAGTATTAATGTATCAAGTCATCACTGTTGGAGAATGCCCTGTGCTAGACCTGCTTATCAGATAAGGTCACATTCCGTAACAGCAACAGAAAAATGAGCAGACAGCCTTTCTAATCGGCAAAGAAGTTGCTTACTCCTGCTCTGACTGTCAAAGCAATGCAAGACTGCAGGCTGGCTCCTTTTGTTAGCAGTACAGCTGCAGCGCGGCTTTCTGCAACCCTATTAAAAGCTTTTTTTCTCGCCGCCTTTGCTCCTGAGTGTCCCTTGCAAACAAATTCAGGCTAGCAAGCTCTGCTCAATGGCTGATTCTGCAGGTCACCATAGAGAGAGCTACAAAAGCTCCAGCTACTTGCTAACTAGCTGAATGTTAAGGTGCTACGGTTGACCGAACACCAGCAATAGCTCAGCCTTACCCCAGCCGCGCCACGAACTCTTCTTCTCCTCTTGTTTTTCTTTCTGTCTTCTTAAACTTTCACGTCATCTCTCCCCTCATCCTGGCTTGTGTCTCGCTCCTCGCTCGGCTCCTCTCTGCTCTGTTGCTGACAGCCAGCTGTTGTCTCTGCCTTTTTTTTGTTATTGGTTGTCCTGGAGATACGAAGTTTCGTGTTACATGTGTGCCAGGGAGGGAGGGCGGGCGGCGAGGAGCCACCGCAAGCTGAGCCAGCCGCGGGTGCGAACTCTCCGGAGCGCCCAAGTGCCGGCACTTGTTGCTCGCTTCCTCCGTGCATCTCCTCCTAGCAAGGTCTTTTCTTTTTTTCCTTTTAATTCCAGCTTCTTCTGGAGTGAGACTTGAATTGATTCTCTCCTTGCGATAGTTTGGGAGTGTGTTAAAGCAATTAACTTTTCTTTATGCTGCCCAGTTTCCTTCCGACTCCCGGGGGAAGGAGCTTTTCTCTTGTGTTCTTTGAAGGGGCACAGCAAGAAATCGCAAGGACAGTGCAGCACGGTCTGCCACTGACGGGGGAGCAGGGATGGTGCTGGGGTGGCGAATTTGCTCCGTGCCCTTGGCCAAGTCATTTACTCTCTTGATGCCGTGGTTTTTGCTTCTTGTATTCTGGGGACAGCTGACACCCACTGTCTTGTCTCAGAAGGCTGTTGAAGCTCAGATGATATTACAAAGGATACAGTCCTTCAGACAGGTGCAAAATGATAATTTCTCATCAACTTCATAATTTGCTCTTCTACTTGATAAAGCTCATTAAATGGGTTTTGTTCAGCAACTGGCATCTACATAACTAATTTGTCCTCATATGATTTTTGTCTTTTTTTAATGCTTTCATTTCTTGGCTTTATTCCAAGACTTGCTGGGGTTCTTTTTCAGGGAGCTCTTCTGATGAAGCTGCGTACCCTTCTTTGGCTCATATGAGGGAATGCTTTTCCTAGTATGTTTTGGGAGAGGCAAAGCTTCTTTTGGGATATGTGACTTTGCTGCTTCTCTGACTGTCCCATCTGCTTCTACTAATTGCAGGGATAGGGCTCCTGTTTTACCTGGTGTACAAAAGCAAGGACCACCAAAAGGAGGCATGGTGCAGGCAGCCACGTGGTCAGTTTAGCACTTTCCTGAAATGCATTGCCACAGACAAAAACATGTTAATAAACTTGATTGTTATTTGCTCTTCATCCTATCCTGTGATGTCAAATCAGGGTAGGATGTCTCAAATGAAATAATGATTTTGTTTAGACATTTTAAAGAGCAATGGTCAGCTCATACATACTCCTGTTGAGGGGTGGGGGAGGCAAATAATACAGTTGCATATTTAAAAGATGAAATAATTTTAGGACACGTATAATAATACAAACTACCATTAATTTATGTAAATCGGCTCTCCATCTTACGGGCATTAGTCAGGCGCTCGTGTGACTCAGGAAGTTTTCCCACCACATGTTAATGCATAACTAACTATGTTATAGGACCTCTTGCGTTCAGTTAAGCATTAATCCTGTGGTTACCCCAGCATCCCTATTGGTAACTCTGGTTTTGGCCTTTTGACTTCTAGGACTGCAATCATAGTTCTGCAACTGAATTTCCGTTATGACCCAACTCATGAGCACCATTGGCTAAAGTGGGGCTGTGGCCCCGATTTGGGTAATTCTGCAAGAAGATACAGGCAGTGACAGGAGGCTGGACGGAAAGGGCTTGGCTTTACAAGCCTGATGGGTTAGAAACCAGAACTCTAAATTCCAGTGACTTCAGAGCTGATCTCTGCTTCCACCAAAGCCCTCCCTTGGGGCGTCTCTCTTGTTTGCATTAAGCGACAGAGGTGTGTGTGGATGTCCCTCCCCAGCATAAGCCTGGTGAGTAGGCTGTAGGAGTGAGGAGAGGGCTTGACCATTACTGTATGCCTCAGTTAACCCTAATACAGATCAGTGCGTGTGAGAGAAAGAGACACGGACTAATGAGAATGCCTGCCTGTTTTCTTTTGGGGAAACAAAAAGCTGACTTGCAGCTCGCTGACATTTCTATAGTCACGTTGCATTGGCAGGACAGGCAGCACGAGTAGTTCTTTTGGAAAGGCAGGACAAGGGGATCGAATGTGTTGTCCCCATCCCGGTCCCCCCACCCTTCCCCACCATGTGAAAGGAGCTCTTTGAGTGCAAGATGAGAGTGAGTCAGTGCGGCTCTGCAGGGGGATATAAAGCCAGCTTTGTAGTAGCCCTCTCTAGGCTTTCAGTGCCCTAGACCGTGCAGTGCAACGTCACGCTGTTGCAGCCCTCCTTACCTGAGCAGCGCCAGGTCCTTCGCGCTTCAGCACACTCATTTCTTTGCTATGGCGACAGTAGTCTGTAACCTGCTGCTTTGCTGCTTCACTTGCTCTTCTGCTTGGTAAATTAACCTCCCAGGCCGTGGGAATGAGCGAGCCAGCTGCCGCTGTAGACCCTTGCAGGGTTTGTTTGTGATGCTTTAGTAGACTGTCGTGTTCCCCCCAGACGCACACACGCATGCACACAAGTTAAGAAGCCAACTGCAGTTGTTATATCTCTGGCAAGTTTGGACATGCCTTAAAGGGTTTATAATAAGAATAAATGAAGTGCTCACTCTCTTACTTTTTCCCTCTGTGACCCACTTTTTGCAGATAAAGTTGGTAAGCCAACTAGGGCACTTCTTGGTAGAGAAGAAAAATCTCCACTTTGTTCTTCCTTGCAGTAAAATAATTTTCTTCTAAAATAACTCTTGTTGCTGCTTGGCTGCAGGATTTGATCTCTAAATGCCTGATTAAGTGTTTCTGTGTATCTGGTACGAGCATTTTTGTTTAAGAGACAACTGGCCACCTCTGCTGTGAAACCCAAGTTTTAAAAAGCTCCTCTGAATTCTGCCCGCTTTCTTAAAAAAAAAGAAAAAAGAAGAAAAAAGTAACCGCCTGGTTCTTCTTTCTCTAGTGAAATCACTGGTTTAAGTTAGAGAGTGTTCTACAAGAGAAATTACTTCCTGCCTGTATTGCTAATGAGCATATCTCTGTCACCAAACTCTTTTTTACATATCCAAAAGCACTGATGTCTGCCAGAAATCTTTTGAAGATTCCTGGAAGAATCTAATCATCTTCACATGGCTAGTTTGCTAAGGCTGGTAGAACTGGTTGTGCAATACTGTATGAGCAAATGGGCTGGTTTTCATGGATGTAGGACCCTACCCGAACTTTGGCTGCTGATATGAAGCATGTGTTAGCAGATGGAGACGCAGGCTCTATTATCTGAATAGTGCTCCCTTCTGACCTCAGTCTGGACTCTGTTTCTGTGACTTAATTTACATTCCTGATTCTTCAGATGTAGATTTCTTCACCTTCAAACCACAAACAATAAAATTAGAAGCTCTCCCATGTGAAATATACAGATATACTCTGAACTCTGAGGTGTAGGGATCAACAGGACCTCTTTACATGTTTATCCTACAGCCATTCTGATTGGACATGGAATATATTTGGCCAACGATGCAGAATTAATAACTGCATATTTCATAGACGGTGCCTTTTGCAGATCTCGAAGATCTGAAAGCATTTAGCAGAAGAGATTGACACCACTGTTTGTTTTACATGTGGGGAAGTGGAGGCAGAGAGACCTTAAGCAAGGTGCCAGGAACAGAACCCCAGTTCTGCTCCAGGGCTTAATCCCTGTGATTCCTGCTGGAATAGGCATTCTCTGCAAAAAAAGCCTCAAGTCTTTATCATAAGACACCTTGCATTTGGAGGGTGGAGTTCTTGTCAATAAAAATAATTACCAGATCATTTTCCCTTTTGTTTCCTAGATGTCGCCATGCTGCCATAGCGAAGTACTTTGGCGATGTCACCCCACCTTGTAACAAGTGCTGCGATTACTGCAAGAACCCAGGGGCAGTGAAAAGACAACTGGAGTCACTGGAGCGCTGCAGCAACAGCTGGAGCAAAACCTGCATTGGGCCCACAGGTTCCGCCTGGGATAGCTATGACCCAGAGCTGTATGAAGGCGGGAGGAGAGGTTGCAGAGGTTTTAGCAGGTCTGTACTTGGTAGCTCAAACTCAGCTCCTAGGAGCTATCGCAGAGAAGAGAGCATCTCCCAGCTGCGGGCCCAGCCACTCCTATTTACAGCACATGTTTCTGTGTGGTGGTATTTTCCTGTAACTTCTTGGCAACAGGAGCTGGAATTTCATTTTCCACACACTTTGGCAGCCTTGATCACATTCATGTCCCAGAGAGCCAAAAGCTGTTTTGACTGACCTAAGAATTGCCCTGCAGAATGTAATTGGTTCAAGAAACTAGCCTGAAATTTTTTGAAAGCAGTAAGTGGGCTCAGCCCATTCACAGTCACAAGGATCAAAAGTGTTTAAATCGAGACCAATGTGACAGCAAAGTATGACATGATCCAGAGTTCATTCCTGACTTAGTATGGCTGGCTGTGGGCCAGCAGGCTGGGGGACCACTGACAGGACTTAGTCATCAGAGAGGATGTAATGGAATGCCAGTGTCAGCTTCTTCTGCAGATTGCTAAATTTTAGTGTTTCCCTATGAGGCTGACAGCAAAAGGAAGATGTGCAGTGGGAAACATGATTAATTCTGTAAAATGCTTGGCAGTGTGGAGGTGACAACTTCTCTTCCTCCTTGTTCTCTGGCTGAGTTGCAGTGATTGTGCAGCTCTGTCAGGGTGCCAGTTTTGCTGCCTGCGCTGCCCGTGAAGCTCTGCCAGGATGCGCAGCACTGTTGGCTGGCCTAGCCCTCTGCTTTACCTTAAACAGTTTGAGACTGGTAGCTTTGTTCTTCAGGCAAGTCCAGCTGAGTCAGAGGAGACTGTGTGTACTTGTAACCTAAGTCCATGTTTGAACTCAGGACCTGAGAAGACATGGCCAATGCTGTTGTACAGCACGCTGTTTGCCACTTGATTTATTGAACCTCTGCATGACTTGATTGTAGCTTGGCCTTGGAAGTTGTAATGGTCAACAGCCTTAAAGCTCTGATGTGTGATACCTGTAAGTTTTGGCTGTGACAGCTGTGGAAGGCAGTAAACTCTTGGGCGACATCTGGCGAGAATCAGCTGCTGCATTTCAGTGTATTAGTGATGGGGATTTCATTTACTACAACAGTCTGTGAGCAACTGAGGCTGAGGAATGGATGCTTTGCCCTTTCTGCCATCTCTGCTCCAAGGGCAGTAGTGACTGACAGATGGGGTACATGACACAAGGCAGTGAGTCCTCAACCCCGTGGGAGAATCTGGCAGAGCTTCTGAAATGGAGCCCTCCATTCTCAGAGCACTAGTTATGTGCTCCTAGTTCATGCTACTCCTTACTAGTTCGTGGGATTAACAAATCCGTTAACTACTGTCCAAGTTGAGGGATGGTAGTGAAACTAAAAGCTAAGACTTGTTCAGAAAGGATGTGAAATACATCATCTTTTGTAAATACTGGGATGACCTAGGCTTTCCAAAGCCTGTCCCCCAGTTAATGCTGCAGCTACAGAAATGTTTGTTCCTCTTGTTTTCCTGCCTTATCCAGGTATGATGAAGAAAGCAGTGGGAATGGGGATGAAGCCAATGAAGAGAGTCGGAAACGGGAGTGGAACAACTTCTACAAAAAGCAGATGAGTCTGCGCAAAGTGAGTTGGTATCCCTTTGTAAGAGATTCATAGATTGTTTGCTGTGAGCTTGTCTTACAGACATAAAGGCTTCCTGGCGCTAATGAAAGTAAGTTATTGCATCTTGCTGTTGCTTGTTCTGTTTTTCACTTTTTGTACCTCTGCTTTTGCTGTGTTCGCCATATTCTGCGTCAGTCCTATAATATGAAGAAACGCAGCTTATTCATGTACTGATTTCTCTGCAGTGCTAATCAAGAGGATCCTGTTGTCTTTAATACCTCTGGTATTAGTAAAAACAGATTTCCCCATTCAGCTTCTCTTGTGTATTCCTATAGCAAAGGTGAACTTTTGGCTTTGATTCTCATTCTTCGTCATCTTTCCCCCATTTTGGTGCCTTTTCAGTACCTTTGTAACTTCAGCGTTAATTTTCCCTGGATCAGGGGTATAAAATGTGTCTTTTGTGCTTCTAGACCTGCATGTGTGTTGCAGGAATGGAAATGTTTGACTGATCTTTGTTTTCTTCCAGGGCAAAGAACCAGAAAAGGAAGATTTTGTTCCTCCAAGTAAATATCTTCTTTGGTTTATAGTGGGTTTTCTTTGGGAGAAGAAAGTCTTGTATTTTGCAGCTGCGTGTAATTTATATCGCATCGACACTGGAGGTGTCAATCCCTAGGCACAGAGGTTAGGCTTTTGGCCGTGAAGGCTTGGCTGGAGGAGATCGGTCAGAGCTTAGCTTTTGTTGGGGTGAAGATATGGAATGCATCTTTCTGAACAACTTTTCCAAATAAGAGAGAAGGAAAACTCTGTCTAACCTGACTTTGTAGGCTATTTCTGCAGTGGTTATGCAGCAGTATTCAATTGGGCTATA
The DNA here is from genome assembly GCF_018139145.2 of Gymnogyps californianus. Lineage (NCBI taxonomy): Eukaryota > Metazoa > Chordata > Aves > Accipitriformes > Cathartidae > Gymnogyps > Gymnogyps californianus. Next base: position 7,980,635 of record NC_059489.1, on the reverse strand, counting down.
AGGAAACTGCTAAAACACTTTGCCGTTTGTAACTGTGCTACTTGGGGCGCTGTCTAGCAACACAGTTCTTACACTATTATAAAAGAATACCTGGTAGTTCATGTTGCTCTATTCACCCTCTTTTTTTTTTTTTTTTTTTTTTTTTCCGGTTGGTATTGTGGGGAGCAGAAAAGAGTTGAGTTTCCTAAGAGCTGGGATTCCTTGAAAAAGGGTTTCCTGAGATGGGGAGGTTTTGGAAAGCTGTTAGTCATACACTAGCGAAGTAGATGTTCTCATCCAGAGAGAAAAATCTCACTTTGGCTTCTGCCTACTCTTTTGGAGCTTGTAGCTTCTCCAGGTAAAAAGGGTGACTGTAGTGGTCCTTAGGGTGACTGTGCAGGGAGGAGCATGCCAAGCAGTACTGGACTGGCACCCTCCCAGTGGCGGTTGAGATGTTCTCCATCAGCCCCAGCCCTGCTATGACGCCTTTTCCAAATGCCTCTTCTGTGGTAGGTGCAGACTGTCCCTTGAAGGATGCCTTCAGCAGGAGAATCTCTAAGCTCACAGTGAAGGTAAGAAAGGCTGGTTAACATTCAGTCTTGTTGACTTGCAAAGAACAACAAAGATTCTGCCTGCCCTGTTCTTACTCCTTCAGGGATGGAAGTCTAAGGGGCACTATGACTTCTGTAGAGCATGTCTGAGTATTTCATGTTTCCTAGGGACGGGAACACTGCTTGAAGATGCTGGAAGAAGCTTTGAGCACCAATCAAAAGGTTCCAGCAGCAGGAGGAAAAGGGTATGAGATGAGAGAGAAGGGGTAGGTAGCATATTGAGTCCCTTAACACAGGGCCTGCTGTTCCCTGAGCAGCATTACCACGCTCAGGGAATGCCTTTTTAAGTTATTTGGTGCAAGGATGTAGTTTCACTTAACAGCATCCTTCTTGTAGTGATGTTCAGGATAAGATATGAGGATTCCTGTGTCTGATTCTGCTAAATCAGCTTGATCTTAGGAGTTGCAATTCTTCCCTGTCCCACAAGATGGGGATAGTGTACTTCTCAAACTGAGCAACGAGAGGGGACTTAGAAAACTGTTTTCACCACCCTTTCCGTTCTCCAGCAATTCACTGCTGCATCCCTTAGGACTTAATTGCACCGAAGGGAGTGAATTTTGTACTTTCTGTGAGATGCTTAAGCATTAGTGTTCCCTTTGCAGATGTAGAAGTCTGTCTTGCCAGAAATCACCCCAGCCTGTGTTACAGGTCAGACCCTCATGCCTGTGCTGTGGAGCTGGAGTATGAAGCTTTCCGAACCAGTAAAATGGCTAACTCATACAAGGCAACTGTGCTAAAGAAGGTAGGGCCGTACATCTGCTGCTGTTCCCTTGAATGTGGTGTGGCCTCAGCTTGAGGGGAAATAGGGTAGCGTTTGTGTGGGAAAGATGAAGGAGAAGCTCTGCTTTGCCTTGGATGTCTTCCAAATCTTTCTTCTTGATTTTGTTACAAGGAGGGCCCAGAATCACATCGGTTTCACATCTTTGGCTTTACAGGCAATGGAAACCTACGTACCAGTGCAAGCTTATCCAGATATCTTCTAGGTCTAGCAATAAAGGGAATGGGGAGTTCCTCAGACTGTCGCTGACAATAGAGAAGCCTTGGTTTAGCTGGTTGCCATAAGTCTCTCTGAAGATGTTTCTGTTCTTGAGATAGGTGTCTCGCCAGGGGAGACATTTGTTTTGCCACTATGGCTTTTAGTATGTACAAAGGCAGGAATGCATAAGGTTTTGTGGCCACTAGAGAATATTTCTGTTCTCTTTTCAGGTAGCAGAAATCAACAAAGCCTCAAAACAAGGAGAGTTGTTCTCAGTCTTTGGGTCTGGAACTGGTGGCAACAGCAGCTTGGAAACAAAATCTGGGTCTCCAGCAGAAGAGGACTTCCTCCCTGCATCCCAGGTTTACTCGGTGAGTGAGTACAGATGGGATAGACAGGGAGGGAATGGTGTGCTTTGTCTATCTGCTTTTTTGTAATTTTGTTTTAAGGCCTCTCTGTGGCCATAGCTGTATATTTCTATTGTAATTGCTTTCCTTGTCTGTCATTTGTTTTTGGAGTGAGATCAACTAGTCATGCTGGTTCCTATTAGTGAATACAATCTATGTGCAGGCCATACGTTAAATAAGTTTCTCATCTTGCTCTAACCAAGGATGCTGTCTGTTTCCTTACTGCGGGCCTATGACTTTAACCTAATCCATTTCCCTGATGTCTCAGTTGATGGTTATGATGATAAGTCAGTTTTAGAGCCTTCCTCAGCTTATGGCTGTACACACTGGTGTATTGTATACAGAAACTTAGCTCCTTTCAGGGTTCTGCGCACGCTCGCAGGGCTTCCTTAACGCTCTCATATCCAAAATTTCTTCTTCTCCCTTTCTCCCTAGTTCAAACCCAAGCGTGTGGGAGCAGGATTTCCAAAGAAATCCAGCTTGTTTCAGACAGCTTCCGAGCTGCTGAAGATCCAGGAGGGGAGCAATGTAAAGCCTGTCAAAAAAGAAGTAGATTGTCCAAATGGGCAAGACAACAGCAACTGCAGTCTGGAACTGGACACCAGAAACCCTGTTCTCCAGAAAAAAGAAATAGGAACCAAAGCAATGTGTGAGAGTGCTGGGGTAGAAGTACTCCTTCCTGAAAAGAAGGGACAGCAACCCAGTCCAGACACAAAAGCTGCCCTTTGGGAGAGCCCTACTAAGAAGTCCAAACCTAGCAAGAAGCAGCAGATGCTCGCAGAAGCGGCTAAAAAAGAATCACAGGATATTTCCAAATTCTTCTCCCTCCCCAAAGGTGGGTCTAAAGCCAAAAGTTGCAGCTCAGCAAAGGAAGATGGCTGTTCTGCAAGCACACTACCTCAGATTTCTTCTCAAAGCATGTGTCAAGAGAAACCAATACCTGAGGAAAACAAAGATGTGTCTGGAGAAAATGTGACTGGACAGTCCCAGGCAGAGAATAAAGAACTGAGAGAGACAGACATAACACTGACAGAGAGAGAGGAGGATTTTAAGACGCAGCAGGCTGCTGAATCTGAACTCCTTCAGGAAGAAATTGATGTAAAATCCAGGTAAAATCTCTACCTCTCTGCTCACTGTGTTGCCCTGTTAATGAGCTGCAGAGCCCCACCAGCCTTGTCCTGGAAACTGGGAATCTGTATTAGATCTCTGGGCTGGTGAGGGGGACTCTTGCTTTACTATGGAGAGTCTCATGACCACTGACAGCGAATGCAGTAATATCTTCACTGTGGAATGATTAAAATTGGCCTTCTCTCCACTCTTCCCACTAGTGTTGCTGAAAATGTCGTAGAAACTGAGCTAACTGTTGTTGGGGAAGGTGAGAGTGGGAAGCGACCAGGATCAGATGAGGTAAGACTTTAATGGATGCTGATTTCCTCTATTTCTTTTGCTCATCTTGTGCCAAGTTTCTCTCTGGGAGTGATGCTCCTGGTCTGAACTTTACCTGCTAGTGTTATTTATCTGGGGAGGGCCCAGCTGCAATTGCAGCAGAGAGGAGAACCATAGTTGCCTTGCACTCCTGGTGTCCCCCTGCCGCCCACTGGGCCAGTGCCAGCAACTCAGACTGCAGTGGAAAGCTTCCCCTCCACTCTGCTTTGTTTCCTCTTCTCTGCAACACGTGTGGCTGTACCCTTGCTGATGACTTGCCTGGAATGAGTCTCTCCACCCCCTCTAGACCTGTAACTAACTATAATTAGCAAGCTGCTTTCTCAAGTCAAGGGAACAACCGCAGGCCAATGACCCACAGGACTGCTCAGAATCGAACTATGCTCACAGCCTTCCTTGCCATTCAGTCTCTGGTTCTGCATTTGGCATCTGAGACTGCCTGGTAGCTGTCGCTACTGAACAGTGCAGTCTTCTCCTTGCTCTTTTAAATTGAACAGGAGTGTGGCACTCCTGAAGTGGCTGGTTCTTCCTGAGGGGTGTATTCTCAGCAGACGTCCTGGGAAATCTTTTCCTGTCAGTTTTTCCTGTATGCTCCCTAATAAGAGCACAGGATAATTCTAAATGTGGTAGTCTTAAAGGGTTTTTCTCCAAGCCCCTTTGTGTGGGAAATAGTGTATTATGTCTGCACAGCAAAATGGGTTACATAGATTCCTGCACGGTATTCACTATAGGGAGGGCCTGCAAGATGTTGCAAAGATTCATGTTCTCAGAAGGTAGTGGCTGCTTGGAAGTGTAATGCTGCCACAGGAACTGGTGGTTTTGGTTTTCTTCTGTCCCATCTTCAGGATATGGAAAGTCCCGCTACAAAGCGGCTACGGACAGTGGCAAAGTCTTCTATTCTGTCCCAGCCAGAAAGCAAAAGTGTTGGTCCAACAAAGAAGAAGGTGACTTTTGATCCAAACTTATCACAGTGTGATAAAGAAGGAACCAACAAGACCGTACAGCCAGTGACCAAAGGCATGTCCCTCAAAGAGACAGCAGACATCGTTGTCAAATATTTGACTCCATTCTACAAGGGTGGCAAATTTGCTTCCAAGGTAGGGCACAGCTCAAGACCCTCTTTAGCAGAAGGAGACTGCATCTCCCTAGTGATCTGGGGCTCTAAGAAGGGGAAGATGATCTGGATACCACATTTCATTTCCAAGTCACGTCTTGGTATGTGCTGGTTTAGTGACTCTAGGTGCAGCAACTCACCTCTCCCAAGAAAGGGTTTGTGTGTGATTTAGAGTGGTATCGTGTTGGTTCCACACTTGTGTGTGATTGTTCATGTTTTCACACTAAACTCTGGCATGTTTTTAAGAACTCCCACCCGTGGAGTGGCAACAGATCAGGTTCAGTTCTGGTGTAGTTTACTCCATGTGTTCTGCAAGGCAGCATGTGTGTGCATGTGCTCCTCCAGCACTGCAGGGCCAGGTGTATTTGCAGGTTTGCAACACTCCTGTAGTCGAAATCCATGAATGATTTGTGCTACAGCCAGCCTGTGCTAAGGGCAAGACAAACGTGGAAACAGTCCGGTGAGGTGACTGATGTCTGCTTTCTGCTCTTTATCTTCCCCAATTCTGCAGGATCTGTTTAAGGGCTTTGCTCGGCACCTGTCTCACTTACTGACTGAAGAGCAGAACCCTGCCCGCAAGAGCGGTGAGTTGGCAGCTGGGGAGAGCACGAAGCTCTTGGGTTCTTTTGATGCTAAATGGATTGATGTCTTTAGAGGGGGCAGATGTCGTAAGTATCATCTCAAAGGTGGTGCTTCCTCTCTTGCAGTGAAGGAGGAAGCACAGAGACTCATCAAGGAGTTTTTCAAAACACGGGTCAGGTGTGAGAGTGAGACAGACTGGCAGGAGCTGCAGAGCTCAGAGAGCTGATCCTTGCATCATGTTGGCTGTCTTCCTTCCTCCAGCAGTGCGACCAGGGGATCTTGAAGAACTCAGCCATGGAGGGTTTCATGAAACTGCAGAAGTGAGCTTTCTTTTCCCACTGCATTTTTGCTCACTTCTGTCCTTAGTGACACGCACTTCCAGGAAACCAGTTTCTGTGAACTTGGGGAGAGTTTCTCCGATGACTAGGGTGCTGAAGCCCTCTAGTACCTCTTGCCAAAAGGTGTGAAGTCTGCATCTGCTGTGTAGGTTAGGGGCTGCTGCCTCAGATGTTCCGCAGTCTCCAATCTCTACTCCCTGCAGCAGTCCGGGAAGGGCTCAGACTTTCCAGCTGGGACTCCGCTTTGGGATGGCATCTTGCTTCCTAGATGGCTCCTCCCCTCGCTGCCCCATCTCTTAGCTCTTATTTCAGTGTTACCAATAGAAGCCTTACGCTACAAATTCACATGCTTTGCTCAGGGCTGCCAGTGACAAACTTGATGGTTGAGTTCCTGGATGGTATGTTTTCCCTTGAAGGGCAGGAGGGGAGCGTTTTGTTTTTACCATGTAGGCAATGCCTGCTTTCGGAAGGTGGAGAAACTCAGATTCTTTTTCTTTTAATCTGAACTTTTTTTTAACTTTGTCTAGTTCTGCCTGCCCTTTAACTTAAGCAGCGATGCTCTTTCAGTATTAACCTCTCCAATAGTGGCACCAAGGTTGCCAACACTTTCCAGCATTTGCTTCTAACCCCTAAAGCCATATTTGCTCCCTGTGCCTCCCCACAGTCTGCAATACAGAGGGCAATGCTGCTGTTTGTTACAACTGGTTAAGGTACTGCTGTGGCCCTCAAACTGACACTGTGGTGCCTCTGCTGCTATATTTATGTAAGGACCTGAACCTTAGGGTATCAGTGGGCTTGAAATAACCTGATTCCCTGGCCCAAGTCCTTTCTGTTGGGTTTTTGTTGGGTTCTGCCTTTGTTCCATGCCTATAGAGGCTGGTGGCCTCAGGCACTAGCGCTGCTAGAGGAATCTGCAGCCTGATGAGAGGCCATCAAACAGGCTTTTGGATCGCTGTACTCAACAGATGTATTTTTTTTTAAATCTACTGAAGGGTATGTGTGGAACTGACAATAAAATAATGTTACAGCTGCTGTGGACTCTTCCTGGAAGCTTTTTCTTACCACTCAATCATACAGACTGGCCTAAGATATATTAAGACTCCATCACTGTGAACATAGACATGAAAGCTCACTTCTTGTCTGAACAGACAACTAATAAATGCAAGCCTGGGATGGGATGGGTGGGAAGCATGTGCCGGCAGACACCTCCAACCCGTTATAGCTGCAGGACTTCTCCAGAAGGAGAACCTGGAAGTGTTTAACTCAAAAGTCACTTTCATCTTCAGCTTGCTCTGCTCACTGGAGGACAAAGGGCTTTACAAGAAGCCTTTTACACAATAGAATTATTTTTTGGCTGTTGCCTGCTGGCTTCTATTTTACCTTCCCATTAAAAATCCTGTTTCATCAGCCACTTAAGTGAGGTTACTATCTCTCCAGAATTCAGTGCTTATAGAGTTCAGCTGCTGCCTGGGTGAACTTCTCAGAAATGCTTTATCTTGTAAATCAGGGGGCTCCCGAAAGGGCTGGTTAAGGCATGGGGTTGTGTGACAAAAAGTGCGTTATCACAATGATGTGGGGCATTTCTAACCAGATGAGTTGTGCTTCTATGTAAGGCAGCAAAAGCTCAGAGAAAGAGAAGAGGAATAACGATAAGTTAATCTTCAGATATCTTCTCTATTCCTTTCTTTTGTGTTGCTGTGGTGCTTTACCTAGCCTTGCAGTAGCACTGCTGAGGGGGGAGGGTGAAACGTGCTTCAGCTAAGACCTCACAGGCCACAGTGAGCAGCACTTGAAGGGAAGTTCCTGACACAGAAGATGCTGTAGTTACTGCTGGCATGAGCTCACCAGCAAGCAGCTAGCTCTGCATCATGGCTTGCATTGAGCACCCTCAGATCTATCCCCTTCCCAGCCAACAGTGACAACCTTTTCCTCAAGCTTTGCCAGTTACCTGCAGGTCAGTCTTCCCATGTTAGATGTAAACCAGTATCTGTCACGTCATAGCTTCAAAACATCTCTATGTGATTATTTTATTGCAGAAAAAAAATCCAATCTAAAGTGCAGATACTTTTTAGTTCAGTAGGATAGCTGTAGCAATAAAAATAAATTAAGCATTTTTGTACAACCCAGGAGACTCTACTGTAATACAAAGTCCATTTGAATACACTTTCTCCATGGGCATGGAGCCATCATTTAAGTGTGACAGCTGCATGGATGTGACTGACTTCTTTATGGTAGAGGGAAACATGCATATAATTATGTCAGTAAGAGATTTAATTAACAATAAACTTTTTCTTACCATTGCAGCTCAATCTGTGCCCCAGCACATGTGTTAATTGTATATTAACACTGATCTCCTTTGCAATTAAGATGCTTTCTATAAGCTCCTGCTTCACAAATCCTGCTATAGGGCCTCTTGCATATCAATACAGAGAAAAGGCTGGCCTATGGAAAACACCAGCAGCCAGTGCAGTCATTTCATAGCCTCAGCTGTACATTGTGATACGCAAATCTCTAGCAAGCATCAGTCTTTGTTCAAGTTGGTTAATTCAAAAAAGAAAAGAAGAGTCCCACACTGCATAGCTTGAAGGCAGTTGCTTGCATCTGTTCATCTGCTCTGTGTTGGAACAGGCTATGAAAAAGCAATGGTGTGGAAAGGGTGTCTTGTGGTTTGTTTAGCCACTGCATGCATGGCTTCAAGGAAGAGTACTTGGGGACTGAAGGCAGGTCAGGAGGGGTGAGATTATGGTCCAGTCCATCAACAAACACTGTGGTGGCAGTCTTAGAAAGCAGCTGTCTGAGGTCACGGACGTCTTTTGGAAGAGTCCTCTCCAGAAGACAGGGCAGGGAGCACTGAACAAGCTCAAAGAAAGGAAAACAGCGTTGTTTTGCATGGTCATTCTCCTCCTCTTAGGCTCTAGTGGTGCAACTCTGTTTTATCCAGGATGGCAACAATCGTGTGATACATTTCTTTAGCCTGTCAAAACACAAATCAGTATCAGTCATTCTCTGCCCCAGAAATGGCTGCTTCTCATAATTAAATATTCCCATAAATCACTTTCCACAATTAACTATCAGGTATGTGCTGAGACAAAGCTGCACTTCGGGGCCTGGGAAATGCAGTGCCCCCATCCACCTCTGGGACAGAAGAGAGCAGTAGTACTGTCTCTTAGCAGAGGCTCAGCTGGGCAGTGGAGGGCAATTTCTAAATTGCCAGGAGGAAGCTGTAGGTCCAGGCTGATCTCACCTGTGACAGTTCAAGCCACATAGTCTTGGGGCTGGCAGCCGAGCCATAGTTCAGTTCTATGCCGGGAAGCCCACCATCAGAGACAGGCCGCAGGGTTCGCATGTTCTGCAGCTCTTTCAATGGAATGACGCAGGAGACCGCCTGTGTAAGGAGAAAAGCCACAAAACACTCTCTGGTGCAGTCCTCACAAATAAAACCATCTGATTCTCACCAAGGAGGATTCACCTCAAGAGCCTGTTGAAAGCTGAGACAAGGACTGGGGCATAGGGCAGTATGTACTGAATACAGGGCAGGCTCCTGCTGCCAGCGTGTCCCTAGAACTCCTGCAAGATTGGGACAAACAAACAGGAATGTCACCTACACTTAGTTTTACTGGGGACCGTGCTTGTTAGCATGATCACTGTACTTACAAAAAAGCACATAGCAGTACTAACTGTTCTACCACTCTTGTCGCTTGCTTTGGGCTAGGGCTGTTGTTAGAGTGGCTGTGATGCAGGTAAATACAGTCTCTTCCTGCACAAGTTGTTCTAAAAGTCAAAGTTAACATCTGACAGACATCAGGGCTCTGGACTCCAGGGAGGAATTGTCTGGCATACCTGGGTGGTGCCATCCACCACAATGATCTCCTCTTTATTCACGCCAAAGAAACAGGGTACAAGGATTGTGTCGTCGCTGACTCTCTCTACAAAGTAGGTGTTGTAGCCAAAGAAAGGCAATTTCATCACATGCTCTGTAAGAAAGCAAAAGGTGGCTTTCAGGCAGCAGCTTCCAGGCAGCAATCTACTGCACCAACCTAAGGTGGTCAAAAGCTGCAAGTGTTCCCAAGCTTTTCTACATTAAGAAGTAAGATTGACAACTTCTCCCTCCCCTCCAGGCTGCTGATACTCAGTTCTCAGCAGCCTGAATAGATGTCTCATTCTTTCCCGACCAGAAAACAGACGTGCAACCAGAATATCAATTAAAACACAACTTGTACAGAGCTCTGAAAATCTACTACAGACTTTTACAAAAGAGGTGGAACTTCTACCATGATCACCATGCTTGGGAACAAGTGCCAATCTGCAGGCGGAGGCTGTCAGGGAGTTCTATGTCATGGCCCATTCTGGGCTCTAAGGATCCTCGCCAACCTCATGAACTGTCCCAAAAGTGCATTCAGAGCAGCTTCCATCATGCTCAGGATAGACGATTCAAGCAGATCTGGATGTCTCCTCACCTATGAACTGGATTTTTGCATCCACTGGCTGGAGGGGCGGCCTGGTTCTCAGCAGCATGCCAACATGGTTCTGCAGAGCCTGGGGTCTGATGGAGGACTGCAGGGTCTTTGGCGTGTACTCCTTCAGCTCCTCCCTGTGCCAACAAGCAGATACTAATTCACCCCCTGCCCAGCTAAAATTGAAAGATCAGCCAGGGGGATTAAGAGGAAGGAGGGGATGTGGCAACAATTTTCAATTGCATGGCTGGGGGCAAGGGTGGAGGGAGAGGGAAGAGCACAACAGGTTGTATCTGAATTGGATGATGTGAAAGGAAACGTCAGAGACAGTGAGACCACCATTTTCCACAGAGAAGGCGGCTGTGCACCACTGACTAGTGCACTGAGAGAAATCCCTCCTTACTGGAGACTACAGGAACTCTTCAAGCAAGGACTGTAGCATGGAAGTAAAGCCGCAGGGTGTTTCTTTCACAGGCAGTCTCAGCTGAAAACCACCTTACTCTAACTCTGTCTTGCTCCTGTGCATCCAAAGCACTACAGAGAGCAGAGTTCCCTGTGCCCAGCAGGGTTGCGATTACCCCCTGCTGCTGGTGCTGTAAGGGGATCTGATGGAGACATTACCTTGACTCTGAGTCAAAGTGCATAAGGATACAGGAAGGAAGGAGTGTGAAAATACAGCTTGGGGCTGCAGGACAGAAGCTTTCCAGCACCCAGGGACATTTTCATTCCCATTAGGCATGTCACTGCAGATTTCAGGTGCCCAGGGTTGAAAACTGGCACTTGTGAGAAAGAACAAAGGAGCATTCATCCCAACTATAAGCTCATGCGCTTCCTTCTTGGTATTAGAAACGCATGGCTGTCAAAAGAAATGCCCACGGCACCCTCATGACCCTCAGCTCAGGAAGAGTCACAAAAGGAAATGTGGATCAGAAATGGTCAGCATTAAGAGTGTGAACAGGAGGTAAACTTTCTTGATTACAGGCCAGGAGTCAAGGCACTAAGGGACATTAATTAGTAGCTTATGTTCTCCAGAACTGTCCATTCCTTAATTATCCAGAGAGGCATCCACCCCTAAGCCTTGTGGTGCCAACAGCCATTAGAGATAGAGACCCACCCTGAGACAGACGTACCCGGAGAGAGCAGAGTTCTGCTGCTCTGTTTTGGCCCAGTGCTGGAGCATTGCCAAAATGCCCACCTGCATCTCCATTTCTTTACTGTGGCTCAACAGTATCCTCCCATTCAGGTAATCCCACAGTATCTGAGAGACAGCACAACAAAGAGGCCTTTGTTAAACCTGCCAGAAGGTACAGGAAGGTCTGGGCAGTGCCAGGCTGCAGAGACCCATGTCCTGCCTTGCTGATAACACATCCAGCTCAGGCTGATAACTCAAAAGCAAAGGCTTTCTGGGCTCAGGAAGAGCATGCACAACTGCACAAATCTGGAACAGTACAGCTCATAGGCTAGGGCTACAGGCACACTGCCTTCCTTGTATGCACAGCTTCAGTTACTAGTCATTCCCAGAAACAGCATACAAAGCGGATCAGCCAAAGCCCTCCCACTTCTTCAGCCCCCTTGGGACATTCCCGTTGGCCTGTACACTAACTCTGCCCCTGTTCGGGAGCCCTTGCTCGGGAGGTTCCTGGTATGCATACTGGCCTTGTTGCTTACCTGTCCATAATGGACATCAGTATAAATTTTGTTCTCAAAGTGCAGAGGTGTCCTCCAGATGAGCCTGCGTAACGTCACAGCGACCAACTTGTCCTCCAGCAGGTAATCATGAAGATACTCCTCCGATCTTATCGGCCTCACCATTTTATCTACACGTTTACGCAGAGAGAGGGTCATCACTCTTGGTGCTGAGACAGTAGGCTGAGCTCCATGGCCTGGGACGGGAGCCTTCCTGCACACCTCTATTCCACCCTGCTCTTACGACTCCAAGCATCAGCCATTCCAAAGGGACACGGACCCACACACACACCCACACACACCTCCTTCAGGAACAAGCAACACAGCCCCGGAGAAGGCACAATCCTTAACCCTAGTACAGAGGGAAACTGCTGAAGAGGAACCTCCCCAGAGCCAGTAAGGGTGGGGGAACTATTCAAAACAGCAGCCATGGTACTCCCTGTGGAGAAACTGCTTTAAGAAAGAAGCTAGATGCTAGTCTCTACTTGCCAAGATCATTGCTGTCACTCCTGATGGCAAAAAGAACAAATTCCTGTATCTCTTCCTGTTCGCCTACCCCCATCTGCTCACAGATCTCCTGCAAGAGCTCCTTGGCCACCTGAAGCAAGGAAAGAAACAAATAAGTACCATGGCCAGGCAAGCCCAAAGCAGCCCCAGAGCAGTTAGACATACTGGGCCTGTTGAAGGGCAGCAGTGTGGCTCTGGCCATTGCGCAAAGAAGCAAGCTGGGTGAGGCATCCCAGCATTGTGCAGGCCCTGCAGATATACACTGCTACAGGGATTCCTAGGAAGCGAGTGGGAAACTGTCACAGCACTATGGGAAGCACAGGCCAAGCCCAAGTTTTGACAGATAATGGAGTTCTCTGGTGTGGCTCAGAGTCCAGATCAATGAAGAAATTTAAAGCAGAAAACTCACAGTGAATGTCTTGATTCTGGTGAGGTATTCCACGCCTCCAGGCATCAGTATCGCTAGCCGGCGGGCACTGTGCCCCTTCTGCAAAGGACAGTCTTTAGGCAGCAATACATGCAGGATCCTGTCAGCCCCACAATTGTTTCTCCCTCTTCCTCCTCATCTCTGCCTCCACTGCTTGCCCATAGTACCTGCCTCTTCCCTGCCCATATCCCTGCCTACTCCATGGTATTGCACTTCCCCATCCCCTTACAGACACATGCTTCATTTCCTTTCTTGGAACACTAACTGCCCCTGTAACACCGCACATGGCACCTCCTGGCAAGCCTCTGCCCTCCCTCTCTTTTCAGCATCCCCACTTTCTGCCCCTCAATACCAGCAATGCCTCTGTCTCCACAGGGAAAGGAAGGTGGCGACGGCCCCCGTACATGAAATTTTTCCGCAGGTTGCTCTGACAGATCTTGGCTATATCTGCAGGAAAAGGAAAAAGCTTCATGTGCTGAGCCAAACATAGGACTAAGCATTGTCTCCTATGGTGTTGGCTCATCCTGACTGTGTTGAATTTAACCCAGGGCCGCTGCTAGGAGAGCAAAGAGACTTGACCTCATCTCCCACTCTGCCAGGACGCATCCTACTGCCTGCAGGGCAGTAGGAGTACAGAGGAATGACAGGATGGGAGAATTAGAACCCTCTTCTCTGGCAGGATTCCAACCCAAATACCTTACGGCTGATGACTCTGGAAGACCACAGCTTGCCTTTTGCTCAAGGTCTAGCTGTCAAGCTAGGCCTAAGCCACAAGGCTAAGCTAAGCCTCAGAGACACAATTCCACCTTGCCTGCATGAAGATGCAATGGGAAATGACCTCTGCAAACAGAAAGACTAGAGATACAAAGCAGACTCTTGCCTGCAGGCTCGCTTCGCTCAGTACCCCACTCATTTCTCCTGCCTAACAGGATAAGGGAGATTTTCCCATTGGACCATGTCCCTGCCTGGATCCTGTCGTCTTTCCTTGACCACTGGGCCTTAGTAACAAGGGGGCAGACGTTTATTTTACAGGACACAGAAACAGTCATACCATGGTGGGTGCTAGACGGATCACTGCTGGCTAGCTGCAGAAACTTGGTGGCATAGGGCATCAGGATGTTAGAAGGGAGAAAGTACCCAGTTAGCAGGTTTAGGAGCAACCAACCACGCAGCATGCTCTCCCTGTGGAACAGAAAGAACTGTGGGCACCTTGGAACAAGACAATTCCGGCTCCAAGCAGCTCAAAGTGAGCCTCTGCCCTTCTGAACATCTATGGCAGGCGGCAGAAAATGAGGTGGCAGCCCTTGGTCAGAGGTTTCTTATGCTGAGGAAGGGATTGATTCAGTTATTCTAACAGCAAACAAAGAAAGGGAACAGTCAAGGCCACTCTGATGCCACTGCTGCCATATCACAGGGCAGTGTGGGGTCAAGCCAGTCCCTAACTGTTGTATCAGTTCCCCAGGGCTGTGATGAGGAAATCAGGGCTCTGAGCAGCACCACTACTGGGAGCTACCAGGAATGTTTACCAGTGCCCAGATATACCAGCAGCCAGAGATACAAGGACAAACATCCATTGAAGTGAAAATGCCAAACCCAGTGACTGGCTAAATTTCCCGAGTGCCTAGCAAAAAGCCCCAGCATCTGAGCAGCGGGGGACAACATATCATTAGGGGGGCAGCCTCTCCCCTGGCCCTGGTGTCCATGCAGCGAGGCAGACGGTTCCCCTCCAGCTGTGCACGCACAGGAGCTGTCAGTGCTGGTACTCACTGGTTAGGGTTGTGGGTGACCTGTTTGATGACCTGGCAGTAGACCTCATCATGCAAACTCTCCTTCTCCTTGCACAGCTGCATTCAGAGAGGAGAAGACAGCATCAGAGAGGGGATGAGAGCACCAGAGAGGCCCCAGGTCATCTCTGTGCCCTTCCTCTCCCAGCTCCAGAGCTCTGCCAATTTGGCTTAAAGCTTGGGCTTTGCAGCCTCTAGTCTCTAGTGCTATCTAGGCCCAAAGAAGCAGAGGCAGGTTGTGATCTCATCCAGACAGTGATATCCAGGGAAACCATTTACATGCAACCCCTCCTCCCCATTTTTTTTAATCAGCCTCTCTGTTTCAGCTCCCTTTCTCATGTAGGAGGCTGCATTATGGCTCTCCCTGCTCTCTCCCTTCCCAGCAAGGTCTTGGCCCTTCATTCCCATTGGTGCTTCAGCGCTTTGCCCAGGGGAAGGTCTCAAACCTGAAGGATTTCATAGATGCATTCAGCCTCATTCTGGTTCTTGAGTTTTGATTGATCTCCCATGAACCGCATCAGAGCTGCAAAGTGAAGGGTAGCATTTAGGTCTAAGCACAGGTGATCCTGCCATGGGGCGGGCAGTAGACTAGAAAATGTCCTGAAAGCTTTTCTGCTCCACGGGCTATTACGAGGTTTGCATTGGACGTATGTACTCGGTGGGGCATCAGCCCAGGCAGTGTGTGTTCTTGGACACTTTGCACTCGAGGTAAAGTGCATTTTGCTGAACACTTTCAGCATGGACATAGGTGGTTATTAACTGCAGAAATGCCTTAGGAGGGGCCCTCCTCTGACAGTTTTCATTCCCCGCTCTGGGCGCCTTGATGCCTATGTGTGGCCACCAAGGCCGTCCCACTCACCCCTGCTCCAGCCTCTGCAGTGTTGTGTCCTAGGGAGGTACTTACTCTTGAAGTTCTTTGTAGCAAGCTCATTCAGCTCACTGTCAGAGTACCAGAGCAAAGACTCCTGGATTGGGATCTGCAGGGCCAGAATACAAGGGTAAGCTGGGGAGGCAGATCACACAGAGCTGTGGTGCAGGCTTCATAAAAGACACAAGCTCCCAGTATCTTGCAGGCAGCACTGAAGAGTAGGGGGCACCTACACTTCTCCAGAGACTGCAGCCAAGGATCTGCCTGCTGTGCTTTTGCCATGTGGGGACAAAGCCAGAGGCAATGCTGGAGCTGGGATTCTGGCTGTAGCCCTGGGGAGAGACTGGGCTCACCTTGGTGTGCCGGACCAGGTCAGCTGCACTCTTCTTTTCAGCAGACATCCCCTTCGGTCTCTGCCTAGACAGAAAAGAGGGAACATGCAATCCAAGAAATATCCCCAGAAATGGCTTGGTGTGGGTCAAGCTACACAGGTCCTGTGTATGCCTGTTCAGGAAGGACCACAGCCTACTCACGTGGACTGAGCCTCTCGGAAGTAGGCTGTGGCGAAGTCCATCATGGTATAATGATCACCAGCAGGGACTAACGTGATGCTGTTGGGTTCTGATGCCAGGCTGGGAACAGAGCTCTGCAGGGACAGGCACCAAACCCACCCTAAAAGGTCAGCTGGGAAACTACAGTGTGTATTCTCCTCACCTGCCAGACCTGGGAAGGGCTCATCTGTGTGTGGTGCCTCCCCCTCCCACTATGATAGTATTTGAGTGTCTTCATCTGCAAGGATTAAGCAGTCATCTTCTTCCCTCTAGCCTTGGAGGTCAGATGCTACCAGGGCCACAGACCCACCCTGGCAGCTCCCACAGAACCCGGCCATACCCCCTAGAAGTTCCCCGAGGACAACTCACCTCCCTGCTGGTGTTCCTGCTCTCTGGGGAAGCTTTCATGCTCTTCCGCAGCCCTCCACGTCTGTCCATGCTGGTGCTGAGGTAATCAGGGGCTGCAGCCAATTGCACCAGGCTGGTGGGGAAAATACCACAGCGGCCACCAGTGGAGCCGAACTGCCAGCCTGCAGAAACAGGGGAGAGAGAGTCAGGAACCATGGCAGCTACCAAGAGAAACAAGCATTGAAGCAGTCTACTGGCAAAGGAGAGCATAAGACTGACCAGGCTTTCCTGCATCCTAAGATAACATCCCTATAACTATGGCAGCTGGAACAAGGTGGGTTGCGGTCAGAGAATGGCAGAGCTGAAGGCTGACTGTGCCAGCCCTTAACAGCCTGCTTTCCTCTGCTTTACTTGACAGCAGCAGGTAGAGCTTCTGGGCACCGTGGGTCCAGCAGGCCCTTGAACCCAGTCCCCACCTTTCCTGCCAATCTCGACAAACTTCCTCACCTGGCTCCACGCCTTGCATGGGCAGTAACTCAATGAGGTCGCCCTTCTTGAAGCTAAGAAGGCTCTTGTCATCCGCAACGTAGCTGCGCAGAGCAACGACGTAGTTGGTATCCTGGGGAAAAAACAACGGGGAAGTCAAATCTTGTCCCCAGGATGTGAACGACTCAGACCATGTCATCCCATGGACCTTCTCAGGTCCATGTGGGAAACCACCTTCATTCCCTACTGCACTACAGCTGCTCCCTCACCTGCCTCAGCTCCTGGATGAAGAGTTCCACCATGGCCTTGATGCATGGAGCCTTCGGAGAGTGCAGGAAGAGCTGCTCTGTCTTCAGAGAGAACTCCAGGGCATTGCTGCCCTTCAGTTCCACTGACAGCATATCTGCAAAGCTGAGAACACAGCCACCATGCTCAGGCCCCTTCTGACAGAGCTAGGGATGCAGATCATGGGGGTGGGAGCTCATTCCAAGGACTAAGAATGGAGACAGGCCTCAGCATGCTCCAGAGGGTGGCCTTTCACCAGCACTGTATTACAACAGTAATAGCACCATAGGCTGCTCATGGCTTTCACCGTACCACTCTGAGGACCTCCCTTGCGATGATATGCATGGAGCTGACTCACACCTAGCACTCACTGTAAGCAAAGCACAAGGTAGGAAGGAAAGGCCAAACTCATTAGAAGGAGGGTCAGTGCGTCACAACTGGCCTAGGACAATCCTAGAGAGCATGGCACAACCAGGGAATTTTCAGCTCACCCATTCAGTTTGCCTCCTAACACTCTGAAAGCATCCTGCAAATGACAAATTATCATTCTGCAGCAACCAGTGCCCTTTTGCTCACCTGTAGCTGCGAAGAATCTTCAGGTGCTCAGGATTATAGCCAGCTGCTTTCACCACCTTCAGCAGCCGCATGCCCCGGTGAGAAACACCCAGGATCTGGACATCACTTCCACTTTCACCCTGTAAGAGAAGTGCAGCAGAGAGCATCAAAGGCTCCATCCCACCTGGACAGGATGCAGCAGGGGAAGAAGATGCTACCACATGTACCATGAAGGAGGCACTGGGCTGACAGAGGTGTCAAACCCAGCAAGGCACAGAAGGCGCAGAAGAATGAGTGATGTGTGGCCAGGCAGGGAGACAGAAAGAGATCCCAGGTGAACTAGAGCCACACAGCTTAAGCAAGCCCAGGGTCTGGTGAGAAGGTTAAGACTCACATGAACTGGGAAAAGGCGGGAGAAATAGTTAGCCCAGTTATCCCGAGCAGCCAGTACAATCCTCTTCTTTATCCCATCCTCCTGAATGGACTGGACATCGTTGCCAACCCGGAACTCCACTAGCAGGGTTACAAAGCAGATACTTTCTCAGTAAGACAAAGATGGCCAAGTCTCCTTCTGCCCAGGGACTCATTCCCACCAGTCTCCCTCAGTGATTACAGCGCAGCAAATGACATGCAGAGGCAAAAAGATACCATATTACTTGCACACACCAGTCTACTACTAGTTTCTCTCCTCCTCTCCATGAAGCTCCTGTCAAAGACAGTTGGATTTTGAGACAACTCAAAATCCCATCCTTGGGCCTCAGTTTCCTCTCCCCCCAATAAACATATTATAACTAAGTTTTTCTGGCTCAGAGAAATTTCAGGTCCGTTTTCTGGCCATTTGGAATAAACAAACATTCCTACGCTGCACTACACAGCACACATAAATGTGCTTTCTTGCTGCAGTGACAAACATTTCTCCTCTGCCCTAAGTCCTGCCTGAAAGGGCTTGGAGGACAATTTCTCAGTTCAAACCAAAAGCTGGGATGGGCGCAGGGAGGAAGGGATGATGGGGCTGGTAATTACTCAGCAGGTCTTTCATCTTGCGCTTCTCCTCCCTGGAGATCCGAAAGCAGGAATCAGAGAAAGTGTCACGCATGATCTGCAGAGGAAGGAAACAGAGAGGCTTCCATTGAGAAGGCCACATCTGATTGTGTTGGAGCATCTGAGGCTGTGAAACAGAGTGAGTTTCAGAGAGGAGTGAACAGGGGCTTGACTGGATGGACCTGGAGAAGGGACTAACTCCGCTAGGGATGCAAAAGTGAAGGCAACTTATGGAATGTAATTATGGAGTGTTTTGTCCCCAGAAAGACAACAGGCCTTGAGTCATACACGAGTACATACCTGTTCACACAGCAAGTTCAGACAATAAGGGTGACTGAAACTTTCTTTGGGGTAAAACACCTGCAAGAGGAGGAGAAAAACAATAGTGATGTTACAGATGTTGCAGAAATAGCTCCCCAGGGATGTTTTGTAATCCATATGCCATACTGCCAGAGAGGAGTGAGTTCATCTCCAAGGACAAGCAGGGAAGAGACACTGTGAATGTGAACAGAAGGACCAGGAGCGAAGGACCAAAAGTAAAGTAGTGAGACCATAGGATGAACCCTGGTCAGTTCAGTGCACTCTCCAATACTTGATTTTAAACACATTTGTACTATTTTAACAGGAAAGCACCAGGTAGCAACAAATTTACTTTATTTGTAGATTTCTCAGTGCTTTACAGAGGAAGGAAAGGACAGGTAGGGAAACTGAGACACAAGAGTCAGTAAGACAGAGTAGGACCCAGCTCCCCTAGGAGATGATCCCCTGCCTCCAACTCCTGTGTCATGTGACCTCCTCCCAGAACTATCTTTGTGCTTTTATATCACACTGGGTGCCTATGACAAAAAATTATTTTAACCAAATATGGGACCAGTTCCCTCTGCCCATAGCCAGCCCTCAGCTAATGAACTGTACCTCTTTGCGCAGAAAGATTTTCCAGGCAGGGTTGACATAGGAAAAGCTGACACTAGTAGTGAGCTTGTACAGCTGGGTCTTGATACCATCATCTTCTGCTACTGTCACAGCAGAGCCTGTGTGAGGAGAAAGAGCAGTGAAGATGGGCTTTGCTGACTACAGGGTCACCTTCCCACCTGCCAAAGACGTACCAAGAGAAAGGGGACAGTGCCATATGCCCGATTGAAGATTATTGTCAGGAACCCTCTTGAAGGTCAGTGATCAGCTAATGTGAATGCATGCACAAAACAGTCATCATGTGAGCACCAGCATTTCTGATAGCATTTATACTTGCTGTATTAGCCACAAAGTTCAGTGCTCATAATAGAAACACTCCAGAGATAGGGAGTACACAGTGTCCCAGGCAAAATACTACCCCTGTGCTTAAGGTTGAAGACACAAGTTTCACTTTATGTCCTTATAAAAAGGCTGCTAAAGGTTTCAAAAGGACATAAAAGTTCTCCCCTGAGCTTGCAGACTGCAAGTTTCTGGTACAAGGCACCTAGAACTTGTACTGGATTTTCTCTCTGCAGGAGATCTATTAAAGACAGGCTCAGTTTGAAGGCAACCATTCAAAGGCATTGCTTTATGAGGTAGGAATGTCTTCATTTAAGCACTCCCAACTTTCAAAACTTCAGAGTTCATAGACAAGAAATGTAGTAGATCCCACAGTTCAGCACAGTTCTATATCCCTATTCAAAAGCACGTAGGCATTTTTCAGACTAATCCAGTTACTTTGATTTACTTTCACAGGACTTCCTAAAGAAACATTTTTTAAAAGAGAGGGGGAGTGAAACAGGGAAATTCTTTTATACCAGGGAAGCTGCTGTAAGATGGAGTCCTTCAGTAACATGTTTGGCTGACTGTTACCTCGCATGTTATAAAATGTGATGCTGATGAGAGTTTTAAACAGCTCGAAATACATTGGTACATGTATCCGAAATAGCAGCAAAGTATAAAATGAATTATGGCTCCAGGCTCCCACTGAAATTCAGAGGCAAAACCTAAGACTGAATAACACTTCCAAACTACTGCTGAGAAGCATTAGCTATGCCATTTTTCAGGTGGGCAGCATCCAGACACTCTATGTGGCCAATGTCCAAGGTCTCCTGGGCTCTCATTCTCCCTCTGAGAAACATTCCCTCATACCTCAGCCTATCTCTAAGGTCCCTCCAGAGCCTCTAGAAGGTAAAACACTTGGCTTCCCATTCCTCCCTGGTCTAAAGTCCACCCGTTGAATTGCAGCTTTGATAAAGTAATTATGCTTCAGGTAGGCAATAAAATGTATTGTGGACTGGACCTTGATAAAAGTGTAGCCCAAAGGTCCGTCCTTTTGCTGCATTTTTCAGAGAAACCCAGCCCCTCCTTCATCATTTGTGCCTGACATCCTGCACTGCACTGGGAAGAAAGGGATGAGTTAGAGCTGGGGAGTGCCATGCTCATTACTGGGCCAGCCTGGAACTATGAGAGTCTCTCCGATTTCACACAGCCCACTCAGTCTTTGGCCAGCTGGCCGATGACAGAACATGTGCTGTGACTCTCCCAGGCCACTGGGCTGATTCTGACCGCATCCCCTCCGCGCCCCCCGCTACCAAATCCCACTTGGGTGAAGTCAATACTCACCCTTCCCTGTGGATTCCTGCCAGCCTTGGTTCCCAGGCAGGAGAGGCGAAGGCAATGGTGGGGGAGGAGGGGGGGCAGGAGGGGCCTGGGAACCTGGTGGGGTACTCTCCTGGCTGAAGATGGAGAGGAGAGGCAACTGCTTCTCCATGATAGAGCTGGAAGCTGAGCCTGGCTTAGGCTTGAGAGGTGGAGGTGTTTTCTTCTCTTGTGGCAGGGGGGATGGCTGCAAGACAGCAAAACCATTTGACCCAGTCATTCTCTGCATTACTGTGCTCTGTCCTGACACTACTGTTACAGGTCATCCCCAGGGCAGCAGTCCAACCCTGGAAGCAAGATCTGTGTGAACAGGGATACCAGGACCTTTAAATCACACAATCAACACACAGATGAAGATCAACCAAACCCAGGTGCAGAGAACCAAGTATTTGAGATTGAAGCCTCCAGCTGGGAAGGGGAAAAAAAGACATTAATGGGCCAAGACCTTGGTGCCAAATGTGGGGAACATGAGTTGCTTGCTTCCAGATCAGCCTTAAACATACCACAAGATGACTTGCTGCTCCAGAGCCTTTTCTTCAGGACCTCAAGTGACTTTACAGACTGGAACCCAGTCTAGGATGGGCAGCACCATGGTATGAGCTCACAGCTATCTAGTAATCCAACAAGAAATCAGCTGGCTGCTACTGCACTACCAGGTAGCTCCCAACCTGTTGGAGACTGGATATACAGGCCCTCTCTGCCTAGCTCTTAAGGTGACTGGAGAGCAAAGAACTCACTGATTTGGGAGATGGGAGGTTCATCATTCCCAGCTTGGCCAGAGCCTCATTTTTGGGGTCATTCTTCTTCATAAATGGCTTGGACACTCTCCTGCAAGGAAATGGGGAACACAGTTATAGGAGCTGCAGAGAGGTTGTGGCCACAATGGAGCCATGTGGCAGTGCTGGGATGTAGTCCCACTCATCTCCTTCCTGCCCACTTGAGTGGATCCTACTTTCTCACCTGACAGGCTCGATAGGCTGGGGCTCAGGGGCTGGCCTGCTCTGGTACATTTTGATGATGTTGCGGATCTCCCGGCTGGGTGCAGGCCGTGACTCAGGGCCTGACGGCTTCACTACAAATGGCTCCTTCTTCGCTTTTGGTGTCTGCTTTTTTGGCTTTGGCGCAGGAGGTGGCAAAGGGGGAGCAGGAGCTATTGGGGATGACAGCTTTAACCAACAGACCAGCAAAGACACAGGAGAAATCACTTTATCTCATTTAAAGCTCCCTGTCTTTCACCCCAATGCTGACTGGCCATGGCCTTGCACTGCCTTGCTTTGGGATCCCAATTCCCAAAGCTCAGGCCTTTCTCTCTTTCCTCTCCTGTCACATGCAGACTCCCAGAAGAGACAGATCCTTTCCTCCTCTGGCTATATCCTGGCCTGATGCTCCTGGAAAGGTCCTGCTTGTCAGCCTGCCTGGGTCTCCACTGCACAGCATCTTACCTGCCTCTGTTTTAGGGCTAGGCTTCTCCTCTTCCCTTGTCTCCTGCTCCTCTTCCTTCTCCTCCTCCTGCTTTGGCTGGGGATTTGCTGGAGGGGTCCAGGTTTTGGAAGGAGGCCTGACTTTCTTCACTCGGATCTGTTGCTCTCCTGCATAGAAAGGGGAACCTGAGCTAGTTAAACCCACAGCCAAAACGTAGCACCAATGGCATGGTTCCCACCCTTGCATCAGTCAGCAGAAGCCTATGCTTTCTAGAGGCAAAGGAGGGCGTGGCAGTCACAAGCTCAAAGATTTCTAGAAAACTGGCAACACAACACCTCACAATCTGAATTGTAGCCAGCTGAGCAGGCACCCAGAACTCCTGCTACACACAGCACCAGCAACTCCTGCAGGCATTAGCTGGGTTCCAGACAGGGAGACAAGAACACCTTGTTATGCCAGGGAGGCTGCAGAACAAGGTGTTATGATGAGTGAAATTCCCAAAGTGGTAGATGCTCACCCATCTTCTGAAAATATTCTCTCTTCTGCTGGAAAGTTTCCCGAGGATAGTCATCATCTTCACTGTTGGAGAACTCGTCTTCCGTGGAGTCATAAACCTGCAAGCAGTTCACAACATGGTTAGTTAGCACTAGCCAGCAGATACCTCCATAGTGCCCTTAAGTTCAGAGGTGATCTTCCCTCCCCAAGTTCTGATCTAGAACTTCTCCCCATCTGGGAGTGTCTCAAGAGCTCAGTCTTTGACTCAAGGAATCATCAACCAAGTCCAGAGAAGGAGTATGTCAGAGGCCCAAGACAGCTTGCTGGAAGATAAAGAACTCAGAGTGATGAATTTTCCTATGGAAAAATTCCGATCAGCTGGGAATTAATTGGCCAACACTGCAGCCAAACCTCCACAGAGCTAATGTCACTAAGGTTTGATCCTGCGTCTTATAGACATTGCAAGCAGAGTTTGAAAGGCCTCAGTATCATAGGTAAGCATAGGTCTCTGCTCTCCTCTCTGCCAAACCACTGCCACACTGGAAGGAAAGCAGAGCAAATGCAAATCATGAAATTCAAACCAAATTCACCACCACTGTTTGTTTCTCATACCAGTTCTTCTGCCTTAGCTGGCGGTTCTGGAGCCTTTGGTGGTGGTGCAGCATTCTGGCTGCTGGGAGGCTTCTTGGGTTTTGGGGAAGTGGCTGGGACTGGGGCTGAGGCTGGAGCCGGGCCTTGGGCTTGTGGTGGACTTGAGACTCTTGGCCTTGAGTTCTCAAGAGACTGTTGCCACCGCTGCTGTTGCTGCTGCTGCTGCTGTTGCTGGGAAATGCTCATTGCTTGAAGGGTCATCTGCTGGGCCTGAAGGAAGGAATTGCAACGTCCATGAGCTCTAGGCTACACAAAACCACCAGCCATCAGTCAGGCTGTCCCATTCTTTCACTGGTAATCACGGAACATCTGCATAGCCCACTGCAAATTTCCCAGTGTTATGGACAAGGCATGCCCAGGGAGTCTGCTCCCACCTAGGCAAGTATGCAGAGCTCCTAACACCCCAAAGACTCAGCTACCAGTAAGATAGCCTGGGATTTCCATGCACTCACACGGCTTTGTACAGAAAGCAGAACACTGCAGATTTGCATCTGTAGCAAATCCTAGCTTAAAAACGCATGGGAATTACAGCTGAGGCTTCTTGGGGTCTGCTCTTGTCCCTGCTATTCACTCACCTACAGTGCCTGAGTGTCCCCATGTACACAAAGGGGCGAAAAGGGCGTTCCCAGTTTTGCAGTCTTTAATCCCAACTTTATATAGCTAACCCCCAGCACATAAGCACAGAGTGTTACAGAGCAGGCCTAAGGCAGGAGGGGAGCATGGCTAACCTCTTCACAGCACATACACCAGTGTGTTATTCTTCCCCAGTTCCTGGGCCCCTCCCAGCCAGTCCCTTCCACTCACCATGAGCATGGCTTGCTGGTTGATAAAGACTTGCTGTTGTGCTGCTAACTGATTGGGATCTGCAGCTGGAACCACAGGCTGGGGCATAACCACGGCTGTGGAAGACACACACGTCTGCAAAAGCCCACAGGCAATCATTCCCCACAGTGCCTGAGCATCAGCCCAGAGCTGAGTGCTCACTGTGCACCCCGCCTGACGTTCAAATGCACAGGCTCCATTACAACACCCACCCTTCCATCCTCTTCCCCTGTATAGTTACTGAAATGCTGTGTTATTACCTGGTGCAATCCCACCAGCCGCTGGTATGATAGGCATGGCTGCTGGCATCCCCATCATCGAAGGCATGGGCTGGTAAACTGGTGCTTGAGTTATTCCAGAGAAGCCTAGAGGCAAAAGACCATGCGCACAGTGCTTTTGGGAAATCGCAGATGAGAAAGCCCTGATCAATCCTGCAGAGCACATCGCATAGACTGGGTACCTCTGATTCTCTCCACATGCACCAACCAGAGGGACATGTGAATGGTTTGTCTCTTTACACACAGCAGGACACAGCAAAACTCAGGTGGAAAAAGGAAACCAAAGAGAAACGTGTGGCCTGCCAGACTTTACAATAGCAGTATCCAGACCCTGCTTCTGCAGTCTAGCTTAGGACACCACCCTCCTTCATGACTAAGCATATAAATAACTCCTGCCTGTGTATGATTACAGAGAAGGGTTTCTCTTGAGGGATAGGCAAAGATCTCTGGGACTGCCACACCTGTATCAGTCTCTTTGCAGCAGGTAGCAAGGGTGAATGAACAATGAGCCCTGGCCTGGGTGGCATTGTGTATCACGTGAAGGAACTGTGGGGAGAAAGGAATTCCTCTGCTCTCAGCAGTCAAGTCTCACATGAGGCCACAAAACAGAAATCCCACTGAGAGCAAAGCCAGCAGAGCAAGGGGCATGGAGATCAGTCTCAGCTAGGACTAAGTCAGCACACGGCACATGTCTACCGAATCATGATGTCCTCGCCAGTGAGAACAGCCCAGGGATGCCATGGAGAGATCTTTACATTCCTCACTGATCTAAGTGGCCACGTGAGTGACAAACTGGCCTCAGGCCAGTGATCTGTAATAGGGCTTGTCATGCCCCAGAGCCTCTACAATAGCCAAAAATAGTCCCAGTCTCAGTAATGATCTGAAAAGGACATTCTTCACCTTTCTGAAACAGCTGGGTGTGTTCCTACACATGCACATTTCTCAGTGCCATTAATATATCGGTGTTTGACTCCAGCCTACTGAAAATACCTGAGTCTTAGCTCCACAGAAATGAGGAAAAGTAAAGAAACCAAACACACAAACCAGAACCTCTGCAGGGTTCAGACTTACTAACCCAAGGAATAGCTAGAGATGATGGGAAAGTCTGTAAGGAAGCAATAAAAAAGATTAAAACCCTCCCCTGAGAAAGGCAGCAACTATTTTGTGAAAGCACAAGATGAATAGAAGGTGAATACAGGACTTACGAGTATTGGCCTAGGGAAGAGGTGGCCTGGGTCAGAAGCAAGCTACCTGTTGCCTTGACCCCAAGACCAACTCGAGAGAAATTAAAAGCAGAACAAAGGTGGTACCCTTACCTAGCACCTTCCCCAAAGCATCTGTCTCCCAGTACCTGGGAGTGAGGAGTGCAACTTCTGATGACCTACGCTAAAGACCAATACTCTTCATGAATCAGCTGAGCCCATGCAATAATTAGCGTTTAAGGGACTCCCTGACTTGTGCTCACTGAAGTTTATGTAGCCCCACAGGTGTTCCCAGTTGTCCCCATCCCCTCACAGACCTGTAGAAGGAAAGATTCCTCTCTGTGTGGGTCCAATCTTCCCACCTCCTTTCATGCGTCCAGTCAGAATCTCCCTGTTCTCCATATCCTGCATCAAGAAAAAACAGAGTTATATGAGCTCAGAGAGGTAGACTTCACAGAGGGAGAGCCATCCGAAGGCATATCTGAGCTGAGCAGAGGCAGAGTGAATAGGCAGAGGCATGCTTGAGGGAGTCACAGGGACAGGAAAGCTGCAGAGAGAAAGTAAGAGGGACCATGAAGGGACTTACTGGTACTCTGGAGCCTTGATGCAGCACAGTGCTGAAGAGATCATCCACATAGTGATCCAAGCCTACAGGGGTCCTCAGGTCATCTCTGAATCTTGGATCTAAGAGCAGAGAGAAGTCTGGTGACAAGGCAGGTAAGGAACATTCCCCTGCCTCCAGTCCCTATTAGACAGTCATGTTTTGGAGTGGAGCCCTTCCTTGCTCTATATCAAGAAGGATCACCTGTCTCCCCCTCTGCTCTGGTTCCCCGGCTGGGGCCCATCTGGCCCTTCCCAGTGCCATCCACAGTTCTGGGCAAGAGCTTACCTGGATGGAGATGGTTGAATTCTGGAGGCAGGCTAGGTGGTGGGAAGGTAGGGGCCCGGATGCCTGGAGCAGGAGGGATCCTGTTGAAGAGGAAAATTAGATGAGGACAGTGCAGAGTGCTGAGAGAAAGATGAGCCACTGGGTGACAGTGCCACAAGTGGTGGGGCAGGAGGATTAGGTGACTTACGAATCCAGGTCAGAGTTCTGGAAGAAGATTCTGTCCCTTTCAGGAGTGATGGGGTACTCAGCTGAGGACTGAGAGGGGCTGCTGAGGTTGCTGGTCTCCTCCATCTCTCCAATGAGGTCCAGCACAAAGTCACAGCCCAGCAGGTCCTGCCATGTGTTGCCAGTAAACATGGAGATAGACCACCCTCGAGACTTCTTATCACAGCCCCTGGTAACAGGGAAAGGAAGGAGAGAAAAGGTGTCCAGGTAGGCAGGGGAAAGGGAGAGAAAGGAAAACATTGCATTCAGTTTCTTCTTGCCTTGTCTATCCTGGCTTAAGTCCTTAAGATCTGGGGTGTGAATCAACTATTAAGTGCCCAGGGTCAGGAAAAAACTAGAATCACTCAAGATTTGTCCACTTTTTTTTTTTTTTTTCATCTTTTCTCTGAAGCTGCTCTGACAGATCACGCCAGTGATTCCTCTGTTCCTAAAGAGGCCTGCAGTTTATGCACACAGATGGAAGGGTGAAGGAGAGAGCACAAGCCAGAATGGGTAAGGAGTGGCTATTCCACACCTGACCGTATAAATTCTAGCCTGCAGCCCCGACCAGTCTGAACCTTAGAACTAGTGACAGCCTCTTTCATACCCCCAGATCTTCTCCCATCCTCTGGCAGTACCTTGCACTCAGGAGCCAGCCTGCATACTGCTCCCCAGTCATCCAGGACTCCACCTCAGCTGAGAACTTCTCCTCTAGCACAGAAAAGAAAGTCAGTACACACAGCCTCCCCGGCAGGACCCAAAGCAACACCTAAGCTGCGCAGTACACAGGCAGAGCCCAGCTGAAAAGTCTTACACACTCCTGAGCGGGGGCCACAGGAGGACTGAAAGCACACGGAGGGCTCCACATGAACACATTCACATCCAAAATATCTGTTTGATGGCACAGATTGGCATTTCCAACCTGACAGCTGAAAACCCTCGCAGTGTCCTGGTTTGCTTGGGCCACCACTGCACTCACCAAGGAGCCAGAGCAGGGATGTTCTGCATTCAATTCACAGAGCTTCTGATCACTCAAGAGGCAGCATAAGGCAATATTTGAGAAGGGAGAAAGGCAGAAAGTCCCTGTAACAAAGGCAGCAGTTGCTGCTGCATGGGCTATGCAGTAATGGATAACAGGAAAACTGGATCCATAGAGATGCACAACCAGAACAGCCCTCTGTTCAGAGGGGCCCAAGCCCAGAAGAATCTCATCCCTCAGCCCGAGTAGTCAGTCTCATCAGGCCCAGACTTTGGGATTTTTGGGTCTAGATTCAGATGCTTGTATCCACCATGGTTGTACCAGCCAGAAGCAATCGGTGTTCTGATCCCTCTTTACTAAGCTGAGGGAAGTATTTTCTGAACATTGATTTCTGCACTGGAAAAGTCCTTAGGGACTAGAAGATAGCAGAAGGGCAGAAGCACAAGTTACCGTTAAAGGTATGAACATCCAGCACCATCTTCCCTCTCCTCTGGTTTGCAGTCCACTCCAGCTGAGTGGGAGGGTAGGCCCGAGAGAATGTAGAGTCTATCTCTGTGTGCTGTGCTGCTGTCAAGATCTTGCGCTGACAAACAGCATTGTAGCCCTCCATGCCATGATCTGACACAAATCTAGGAAAAGGCAACTGCAGTTAGCATACTGCTCATCTCTCTTAACCTTAATGAAAATGTAGTCTTTTCTCCTCCTTACTTCAGCAACGGCTTCTCCAGTGCTGGTGAAGGGGCAAAGCAGCTCAGCAAAGTCGCCATCAGGACCCAAGCTCGCTGGCTGTGCTCCATGTCTGGGTTTTTCCATGTCTGGGCAACCACCTGACTGAAGATTTCATTGCGCAGAGCCACATTATTCAAACCTCTCCCAGCAATGTAGTTGCCCAGAAGTACCTCTTGCCAGCCATGGAGATTCTTGTCACCAATGAACCGCAAAATCTAGAAGCATCCAGGGGGAAAAAAAAAGAGAGCGCTCTAGCTGTAACCCTCTGTCTCAAACTGTGTTGTAAGGTGACAACCTCGGTTGTAGACACCAGGGTGTTTGTGAACCTAAGAAGAGTAGCCAACACTCAGATCGGGATCTGTTCTCAGGTTTCGTGCATCATCTAAGTTCTGGGGAATTTGAGAGGCAGTGTTCGTAGAGATTGGACCCTGACTAAAAGTCAGGACGACTTCAGTCTCTTCTTAGTTATGCCTCTGACTCAGAATTTGTTCTTGGGCAAAATACTTCCCTGTCTTTGGGCAGAGCTCAGATAGACAAGCAAGTTACCGTAGGCTCTTTGTTACGGTGTCTGAGCCCACAGGCTGCCTAGGTGTAAAAATACGTAAAAGAAATTGATGCTTAGCTGATCTTTGTGAAAAGCTCAGAGCGCCAGACATGAGGAACCACTGTCTAACAACTGAGTGTTAAAAAGACTTTGGTGTAGTTAATATTATACCAAGTAGTATGAGATGTGGTATCTCAACCAACACACTTAAGCAATGATTCAGCTTCTTGGCAATGCATATCAACATCTTAGACGCTTTTGTAATTTGTATTTCTCATCCTTAGGTACAGAATAATTTCTTTCAGCCTCTACACTTCAATATATCATTAGATTAAATTTTTTCTAAAATGTGCCATGGACAGCTTTGGAAAGAACATTCATGAGTGATGGCCTATTTTTTTCCTCAGAGAACACCACTTCTTAAAACGGTTACTGTTAGTAAGCATGTCAGAGATTCACTGAGCAAAACAGGAGATGGTGGTTGTTTAGTTCTCATGGAATACTTTGTAGTAAATCCCTATGTATTACAGCCTTTGCCAAAGAAATAGTATATTTTTTTTTTTTATTAGCAATGGAGAAAAAATATCTTTAATCTTCAGGAAAAATAATAGTAGAATGCTTAAACACAATCCTGTTCACAAGATTTTATTGAAGCTTTTGCTCTTCTATAATTGGGATCATTAGGACAAAACAAGAGACTGGTTTTAGGTATTACCTTTCCTAACAGGCTTATGTTAATTGCATGTAATTCTCAAAAGGATTACCAGATTTACTTAGAAATTACCTGAAGTTTCATTCTATTTTCAGAGTCAACATTACCATTTTTAAGAAGAAACGTATGTTTCACATCCACAGAGATGAAATAACACCATCCCCCTCACGCAAACACTACAGAATTAGGGTGTGGTTCCAGGTGTAGTTTTCTTGATGACAAAGTCCCTGCCTTTTTCCAGCCTTTATACAACAGTTCACTGTCCCCTGTTGTGTACTGACGCAAATGTATGCCTGAGATACAATCAATATATTTACTATAAACCACATCATGGAAAAGATCTGAGTTAAACTTTTTTATGACTGACAGATAAGAATAAGTGCTTGAGAAGACAGATCCCCCTTATACTGTCATTGCTACTGAATCTGGAATACTGGGAAACTAAGGCTTAGCAGTCTAATTCCTGTACGTCCTGCCAAATTCGGAGGCTACATCACCAGGCAATTCACTTTGATCCCATTGGTTTATGGCTGGTCTATGCCTCACCAAGAACACAGCAACCCTAAGGGGCTGCATGTGATCTCTGCCAGACTGCTCCAGTGCCTAGAAGGAGCAATTTATTCTGCTCTCCTAACACACCATGTATTGTAAAAACAGTAGCCACCATCAGCATCTTGCTGTATAACGGCATCAAAACATGGTCTTATGCCCACCCGTTCTTCAACGAGGCCCTGGTCAAGAAAGATGTCTCTTACCAGTTTGTTGATCTCAAGCGCGCTCTCCTGGTATTCAGCATCCAGACGAGTTAAGGGGTGCTGCAGAGGCTGACCAGGGGCAGGGAAATCTGTCTGCTACAAAGAAACAAAAGGACAGAAACTTGGAGTTTGTTCCTGGTGTTACTAGAACTAATGTCCCCCTCCAGAGGGGAAGCAATGAAGAGATATAAAAAGAGTCCCTACCTGGAAGTGTGACTTAATGAAGGAGGAGAAAGGATAGCTGTTGATGGTGGGTGGGAGGGAAAGGTCATCTTTGACCTTGACTTCTGGAGGCAATGCCTCAGTTATCTGGTTGGCCTGTGCTCGGTACTGACCTGCAAGAGAAAGAGGTCTTGTGTTGTAGCAGTTGGAAAGGCAGCCAGAACACACCCAACTCACAGTGCAACACATGGCTAACATACATCTAACCTTGCCTGAGCACCTGTACCAGCCCCCTGGCTCCAGGGACACCCAGTCCACCCCTGCTGCCCTAAACCCCCAAGCAGGCACATCCTCACTTCCTTGAGACCACAAGGCCTAACTTCAGGAGAGAGCTTTTACACCTCTGATCTTTCAGACTCTTATCCCTGGGTAACACCCAGAGGGCAGTCAGCACCTGGAGTTTCAATTCTGTTATGCAGAGTTTACAAGGCAGGATACACTGAGCCTGTGCAGAGATACTGCTGACAACTGTTCAGTCAACAAGTAAATGAGAGATCTTCATGATGAGGCACTGGATGAGGGATTTACCATGGATAATAGAGAAGCAAACATTTTCCTAAATGAAGAGATTTCTCAATGCAGCACAGCTTCTGTGCATTCCTCTATCTCCAAACCAGTGTGTCCCCTGATGCCCCCCTCCTCCGTGTTTGCATCCCACCAGCTTTCATTTTCAGCAGTTTCAGTGCAGTTTGTCCCCTAAGCTCCTCTAGGTAACATTGCTCACTAGACCAGCTGATATAGAGGGGTATGCCATGAAGTGTGAGGTGTTTGGGAATCCAGCACAGTCTGCTCCAATTCACGAGACTCTTCTGCCTGATTGTATCTTTTACTGTACTACACAGAAGGCCAAAGATACAGCTGTCATTTTATTAGATGCTATACCAACATAAAGGGGCAAATCCTGCCTCAACCTATTTCAACTTAAATGCATACATTGTACAAAGAGTTACAGAGGAAACAAAACTGCAAATAACTTAATGCTCAAGATCATGTCAATAACTTGGTAAATTATTTCAGTTAGTGATTTTGGTGATTTGAAAACAAACCAAAAAACTTTCCATCCCAAGCAAAATGTTTCCCTTAATTGTTATGTTGTTACATCCTTAAGTTGTTACATTGTTTCTACATACGTCTATTTAAAAAGAAGTGATTACTTTTGAACAAATAATTTTTAATGAAAACCCCCAAATATTTCTTTGAAAGTGCCAAAATTGTAGTTTTGACTTCTTCACCTTCAATTTCCTTAAAGATTTTTGAGTAGAAAAAAGATGGGTTTAAGTGCTCACACCCCAAATATCCAGCTCTGCAAGAGACCTGGGTTCATTAAAGAGTTTGCTGTCACACAGCTTTGACCAAAAAGTTTTGCACCATCACTCTCATCAGTTCTATCAGCACAGTTCAAAAGAAGAGCTGAGAAGGTAACAAAGATACTGAATTTTAATCTGGTGTTCTGCCCACTGGCCCAAGTTGCTTTTCCACCCTGTCGTGTTGGGAAACAATATACATGACACCATTTGCCTTTATATTTACACTGCAATAATAATAAATCAAATATAACCCAGGTGACAGACAGCAGGTAGAACAAGCACATACTTAAACTGCTAGAAAACAAGGAAATAAACAGTAAAGTAAAGCAGTGCAGGAAAGGGAGGGAAGGAGAGACCATTTCTCACCTTCAGCTAACTGCAGGAGGGCAGCAAGCTCTGCAGGGATCTCCAGCAGTCCCACGTCCTGTGGAGAGAGCGAGCAAGTCAGTCACTGGGGTACCAGAAGTGAAACAACATATAAACCCTGAGCTGTTCTGGTGAGACTGGGTAAAGCTGCCTTTGAAAAGCTGACCAGAACAAGGATCGAGCATCTGAGCAAAACCAGTAATTTCTGCCTATGCAACATTCAGAAACATTACAAATACGGAAGTATCATATTAACACAGGTATGTGACATGGGACAGCAAAAGAGGGAAAGGTGAGTAATTCCTGGAAAAAAAAAAAAAATCAACTGCCACAGGGGGAAATGACAGGAAAGTTTACTTTCTTTGACTCATGTCTCATTACTAACAAGATTGGCATATTGTACAGAAGATATCATGGTTGAAGGGTAAGGGCCATTTCCTCCTACTCCTTTTTCTGCCATTTTTATTTTTCAGTATCCAAGAGTGCTACAGCATAAATAAAAGAGACCTGATTCTGATCTTTGATGCACGCCACTATTTTGGAGGTTCCTAAGGAAGCTCAGATCTGTACCTGGTAATTCAGATGAGAAACGGCCAATGAGCCTTGATTTTTCACTGTTTTGCACCTTGCATGATGCGTGCATTTGTGCAAGGTAGGAAGTAAATGGGCCAATGCAACATAGTGTATCAGCATCAATGTTTGCATGTAACATCTGTTCAGGGTATTTCAGACTGGACTACTCAGATTAAGACACTATGAAACCAACCAAAGGCACAAAGCCTGAGCTTTTGGGGGTTGCCTTTTTTTTTCTCTTTTCTTTTTTTTTTTTTTTTTTTTTTTTTAAGATCTGCATAGTAAAGCCTCTAATCACCAGCATACTATTCTGACATCTCTCTCCACAAAAACTCTCAGCAATGCTTAAAGATAGATTCATAGCTTTTTTGATCAGTTTGATTTTGCTTATAAGAAAATACTTGACTTTAAGTCTAGCTTTTCAATGGCATATTCAGGAAGTGTACTGTGAAATTCCACAGTCCTGGATCCACACCTGAGGAAGCAGGTGATATTGCAAGAGCACCCAGTGCTAAGTATTCCTGTCATTGTTACTGACAAATCTGTGCAAAATTGTGGATGGTGTCAATTCAGATTTCCTTGCTACACACATCATAGCAAATGTATGCCCGGGCTAAACATACAAATAATGACATTAGTTAGCAGTGTTACTTATAGTAGTTGATACAGGTTAAACTTGTTATGAAGCCTTTAATACCTCCCTTCCTCTACAACATCTTCCATAAATATATTTGTGCAGAACTGTCTCATTCCCACCCTTCACAACAGAATATGATTACCAAAAATAGTCTTCCTCCCAGCTCCAAAGAACAGGTCCAGTGCTGTGAACAAATACAGTACTCTGCCTCAGGACCACTTTATGATGCCTGACTATGCCCAGGCAAACACTGAACTAATGAGATAGTTATGTATTAGAAGGCTCTTTATACCAGCTAAACTGCATTCTTGCTGCTAGGTTTCCAGCATACATGTGGGCTCTGTACACTCTCCAGACATTTTGCTGTTCCCCAGCAAACCTGGGCTGAGGAGGCATAGGGGAGGGAGAACACCCTGAGAGCCTGGCTTGTTTTATCTCAGACTCTCCCAGACTGTTTGACAACTTACCATTCCTTGGTTGGGACTGTTCTCTGTGTCACCACTGGCCAGGGACCTCCTTCTTCGTTTCCTTTCCTCTAACTCCTGCATTTAGGAGATGAAAGGGGAATAGGGGGGGGAAAAGATGTATATGAGGTCACTTCCAGCTGCTTCTGGGGGCAGACTCTACAGATGGGCGTCCTGCTCCAGCAGATAAAAATGACAGAACAGAGCCTTCTTGGGACTCAACGCAGTGTATTGAGAAGGGGATGCCCAGGCAAAGCCCTTAGCTTTGCTGAAACACCACCTGCCCTGCACAACATAATTCAACAGCAAGAGCCTTCACCACCTGCCCAGCATCCCTGCCACACCTTTCCTCCCTTGCCTAGCATTTGCTGTGTCTCAGGACAAAAGTACACAGAAGCTGTCAGAAACATTCACCTGCCTCCTCCAGCATCAGAGTATGGTAACGCAGCCTGAACATGGACGGCTGAAGTTGTCCATGGAGAGAGACCCCTTTAGAGGGGGTGGGAGGGACACCAAAAGCCAAACTCCCTTGCAGCTCTGCCCTTTCCCATCCATTCTATTGTCCCCCAGCCTCACCACTCACCTGACTCCTACTCCGAGAGGGAAAAGGAAGGTCTCTGTCTCTCCCTCTCTCTCTCTTGCTTGTCTATGTTGCAGAATGGTGTAACTAGATAGGAGGTTACGAGGGTTGGTCTGAGAAAGACAGTAGGCGTGCTAAAGTCCAAAGGGCAGGGCTGTGGGTTGGGGGGAAAAGGAGGAACTTTGCAGCAGGTGAACTTTGAGACCTTTATTGTTGCTACAGCATGTACAGAGACCTCAGCAAGCAAACACTGGAGGAACAGAAACAGATTCAAAAGAGCTCTGCTGTTGTGGTTACCTGGGAGAAAGAAAAGCTGGATCCTGTCCAAGTAGGAAGGGGCAGGAAAAGGAACAGAAACACACACTGCTCTGGGCCTGGCATGGCAGAAGGAACCTCTGCAGTCTTCCAACACCACCACTGACCTTAACCCTCTGCCCCATCCTTTGCTAGTCATGCCAGCAGCTGTACTGGGTCCCTCCCTCGTGAAGCTGACAGCTATTGGGATGTTAGTTGCTACTCTAAAGATGAGTGGTCTGATTCCCTGTTTTCAATTTTCTTTTTAATAGCTTGTGCAAAATACATTCAACCCATTTGACAGAACCATGGCTCTCCCCTGCACACAATTTTCCATCTTCTCAAACCACTGCCATCCTGTTCTCACCCCAACTATGGGCCCAGCTGATTTCCAAAAGGCCAAGGACTTCAGCAGCCTGAGGTATCTGTAAGGGGTCAGGGAAGGATCACTGTGGACTGAAAAAATCTTGCATTTCAGTCAGGATCTGGGAAAACACCAGAAATTGAACTGGACAACTAAAAGAGCAAGATGAATGACTCCGTACAGCTTGAGCAGAACAGCAGCTCTGGAGGCCACAGATGGAATAAGCTCATGTCTTGTGTGGGGCAACCTAGAGAAGCTCACATACACAGACATACGAATCGGCTGCATTTGTACTACCTTTGCCAATTCTTAACTTCGTCTAGGGAGAGAAGGCTCCAGTCTCTATGGTTCCTTCTTTTTACTACATTTATGTCAGCCAGAGAGTGAAGGACACCTCACTGGATCATTTCCAAGAAACCTTCTAAAGCCATCCCTGCCCCCACCTCACCCAGTCACCAGCTCTCTCTACTTAGAGCAGAAATAGCTCCTGCAGTACACCTGGTTCTGAGAAGAATGCTGTTACCTGGCAGTGCTTCCTCCTTTGAATCAAACGTCTGGAGATTAAAATCATGGTATTAAATTGCACCAAAGTCTTCTTCAGCCTCCTGTAACGCTTCCTAGGGGGATGTGAAAAGAGAAGAATTGCTAATGAGGGAAACATCAACAAAATTTAGGCAGACTGTGGACTCAATTCGAGGGTATGGGCCAAACAGAACATTAATACAGTCAGCCAGTCCGGATTTGGTCTTACTGTGTTAAGCCTGGTCCTCTCTTAGATGTTTTCCCTACATCCTTTACCCTAGGTATCACAATATCAGCCTTAGCACAGGCAAGTTACTGTAACTGTTTTGACAGCAGCTGTATTTCCGCTGGAACCTCTGCTCAGTGTTGGAAACCGGGCTGGGAAGTCCCTTCTCCACCATTTCAGCAACAGGATACCCCTCTGCAGAGCAGGCCAGGAGCCAACATGAGGAGGGGCCTGGCCAGGCACATCCCCACCTTGCTGTCCTAGGCAAGGACAAAGGGCTGTACCTCGCCTGGCCTTTGACTCCTGACCTTGCCTGGTAACCTCGGAAGTGAGCCTGAATGATTGTGACTTTCTCCTGGAGGACACGGAGGCGTCTGCGGCGAAGGAGGCATCGGAAGTTCCTTTGCAGAGTAACGATGGCCCAACTCTGCCTCTGGTTCCATCGTCTCTCCAGAAGCTGCCTGGCCTTCTCCTTCAGAAAGACCTGGGCAAAGGGAACAGCTGCTGACCCACAAGGAAAGCAGCCAGCTTCTCTAAGAGCTGATCAGTAATAAAAGCTGCCGGTTTATCTCTTTGTAGCCTTTAAGGCTCCCTGCTAAGGAAACTGCACTCCCTTAATTGGGGAGGGCAGGAGGCACAGGAGGTGACAGATGTGGATGCCTTTGTGGAGGACAGGGAATCAGGGAGTGATGAAGGTTAGTAGGCAGGAAAGGCAGAAGCCCATATCTCCATCAAGGAATGCTGGGTAGACAAAGGAGTTGGCCATGCTACTACAACAGCCTGGAGCCAGTCTCTCCTGTTTCTTTATCTGAAATGCTAAAAATCCCTCCTTCATACTTGAGACAAGAGGCAAAGCAAAAGGGAGGTGAAGGCATACAATGTTCTCCCTCTTTGGGCAGAGAGCCAAGCTGCTCTCTGTCCATTGACAGCCAGTGACTAGATGGCTGGGCCTGTGCGATTAAGATGGGATTCTCTATAGGCATCACCTTTGTTACTCCAATCTGATAGAGATCTGAGGGGTTCCCCACACATGAGACAGCACTGCTGCGCAGTCTTCTCTCTCCTCCAAGCACTTGTGCCTCCGCCCAGCCAGGAGGCCATACCTGGAAGATGAGATGTTGATATGACAGAAGCCAGGGCTGTAACTGGAGTCCTCAGAGGAAGACAAATCACAATGTGCTGACAAGTTCATCCAGGCTTTGAGTGGCTGGGGAATCCCAA
The DNA here is from genome assembly GCF_018139145.2 of Gymnogyps californianus. Lineage (NCBI taxonomy): Eukaryota > Metazoa > Chordata > Aves > Accipitriformes > Cathartidae > Gymnogyps > Gymnogyps californianus. The sequence goes on along the minus strand of NC_059489.1, from coordinate 7,943,122 downwards.
GCCAGTACACCACTGTACCTGGCTAGGAAGTTCTGGAATGGAAGACGGACTGGGTACCCCTCCTTTCTAATGTGGATAGCCTCCAGTATCCCAGAATGTTGCAGCTGACAAGTGACATACTCCATATCAAAGACATTTGATAGCTGTGAATATAAGGCAGAACAAAAATGTAGAATAAGAAATAAAGAAAGCAAAAAGAAAGGAGACAGAAGGCAGAGAGTTTAAATAGGGTCTCCTTCTATTGTTCTGTCCTTGGGTTAGATCTTGCTATGGTCTATGGGCGATGGAACATGAAACCCAACACATCCTTTGGTGTCCAGCTGACACTGGCTTCTTATCCTCCAGCATGTGGTCAGCTCACATGGCCACAGGAAAGGGTGAGAGACAGAGAAAGAGGAAGAAAAGTTTCAAGCTATCAAATGAAGCAAAGAAGTCCAAACCCCAACAGTGAAAGGAGAGCTGCTGAAGAGGACTGGACTTCAAGGAACTGAGGAACTCCATAAGGAGCTCAGGGTGCTGCCCTACCTTTTTGGGATTAGGGGTGATGCACCGAATGAAGAAGGCATGGCTCCTGCAAAACAGAAGGAAGACCCTTTGATCATCCTCCTCTCTGTGCTGACCTGGGAAGCCTTCGCACACTTCTGGGTGTAGCAATCAGCCCAGCGCAGGGATGGCATCATAACAGTATCTCTCACCTCCTCAGCTTGGCTGTGAGGTCCTGCAAAGACTGCTGGAATTTGGACGCCAGTGTGGAGGCCTGAGGCTTGAGCCCTTTGCCTCTGGCCCCCAGCTCCTTTTGCTGACTATAGGCAGCTTTAGCCTTCTGGAAAATGTGAGACACCACCTGCAAAAACAAAGAAATGACCAAAGCTCCCTGAACTACATGGAAAGAACAATCTCTTCTACCTGAAACTGGGGGACCATTCTCCCTTGCCCCTAGCAGTGCCAGGAACCCAGCTGCATCCTCAGGCAGTCTGTGCCTGTTTTATGTATAAAATGCATCAATTGCAGGCAAAGATGACTTGCTCATTTCCCAAGTGTCCTTCAGTGGAACAAAACTCCTCACTGTTTCTCCAGGTTCTCCTGACACCTGACCAGGATCTTTCTGCTCCTCACATGAAAGCAATGAGTGGCTCGTTAGGTGTCTGCAATAGAGATCTTCATCCTGAACCACCACAGTACCTTGAGGCGGCTCTGAGAGAAGATATCCAGCACCTCTGGATGCAGCTGGTCACGGTTTTTGTTCAGAAACTTGTGGACCTGCAGATGCAAAGTCTGACTTAATGCACCACTCAGATCACCAACCAGACAGACAAACACCCCTCTTACACACACCTTGACTTGGGGCAGACAGCTGGAGAGGTGGAACAAGGGGAAAGCCCTAGAGAATGAAGCTTGCTGTTCCTGCTGCCACCAGGAATGGAGGAGACAATGACTTCTGTTTTTAGGAGGGATTGCTCCTTTTCCCCTTCACATTACCCAGCAGGCTTTGACCCCTCACTTTCTTTCAGCAGCAACAGCTTTCCTGGATTTCCAGGGCTCTGAGACAAGCAACGTAAGCTGTTGTATAGCTGAGGCCATCACCTATTTTGCTTCTGCCCAGAGGCAGCTTAGTTGCCTCTCCTTATAAGAATCTCCTCGTTTCTAATAAACTGATGCTCTAGAGGGATGTGCAGTTACAAAGAGAGGGCTTTGTTCACAGCACTTGGAGCTGGTCCATCAGGACATCCACAGCATGCTTCCAAGCTGGCCTATTGCTCCAACTGCTCAGAGCCCCCTGCTAGCTCACCTGATAGGTGACAGGGCCTGCATAGTGCTTCACAGTGAAGACTGGCAAAGGCAACTTGGGCTTGCTGTACCAAGGGCTGTTTCCATGATGGTAATGACACTTCTGGAGGAAAGTGTGGTCAGTGGCCTGTAAAGGAGATGACAAACATGTTTGCTGCAGCTGCAACATATTCAGTAGGCTGAAAAGCTGCTGTTAAACCAAAGGTAAAAACATCTAATACTTGTGCGAACACAGTCCCTGTTCAATCTGTGTAACTGCCTCACCATAACCATCCTGTGAAAGGGATCGGATAAGAGCTTCTCACCTGAGTCAATGAAGTCTGGTCATCCAGGATACGCAAGATGCCATGGGGTTTTGCAGCAATGAAATCTAGGCATGACTCACTGTACATCTTGGAAATAGGGATCCAAGCTAACTGCTCCTGGCTATATTCCTCCTGCATGTTAAAGACCAACCAGTCAAACTCAGCCACGCGAACAAGAACAAATGGAGGGAGTTAACAGAGGGATTTGGTTTATTCATCAGGAAGTTAGTGTTTCACTGCTGTTAGGAATTTGCCTAGAATTATCTGGTTTTGTCTTATGAAATTTCTTCTAAAGCCACTAATGATTTTCCTAATTTAAGAGAGGGAGGCTGCTAAGCAGAATGATAAAGTGAACTGTAAAAGGCAACAAGTCTGATACATATACCTTCATCTCCAGGACATGAGTGGTACATAAAATGTTACAATGAATCTACCAAACAGGCTTTAAAAGTACCAGTTGAGGTCTGGGGTCCTTGATCCTGACCAACTCACTTATAAAATCTGTAAAAGGGAGCAAGGCACTAACAAACTCCCCTTCCCTTAATTTGCTACAGAATTAGTAAAAGATATTAAATAGCCAACTCTTTGCACAAGGATTCCACGGGTACTGCTTAAGAGGGCCAGGTCTATTCAGCTTCCTGCTTCCCCACTAAAGGATACTCTCCAGCTGAGTGTCCTGGTTTCGGCTGGGATAGAGTTAATTTTCTTCCTAGTAGCTGCTATAGTGTTATGGTTTGGATTTAGTAGGAGAATAATGTTGATAGCAACAACTGAAAACATCAGTGTGCTAAGTAGTGTTTATACCAAGTCAAGGATTTTTCAGCTTCTCATGCCCAGACAGCAAGAAGGCTGGAGGGGCACAAGAAGTTGGAAGGGGATGCAGCCAGGCAGCTGACCCAAGCTGGCCAAAGGGATATTCCATACCATATGATGTCATGCTCAGTATATAAACTGGGGGAGGGGCGGATCGCTGCTTGGGAACTAACTGGGCATCGGTCGGCAAGTGGTGAGCAATTGCATTGTGCATCACTTATTTTGTATAGTCTAATTCTTTTAGTATTATTATTGTCATTTCATTATTATTATTATTATTATCATTATTATTATTTTTCTTCCCTTCTGTCCTATTAAACTGTCTTTATCTCAACCCATGAGTTTGGTTTGGTTTTTTTTTTGTTCTCTTCCCCATCCCACTGGGTGGGGGAGCGAGCAAGCGGCTGCGTGGTGCTTAGTTGCTGGCTGGGGTTAAACCACAACACTGAGGCTGCTTCAACTCATTCCATATGTGCTGCCTTTCACCTGCTGGCAAGAGTTCCATTTACCTCTTCCTGGGCAATGACAGTCTGGCTGAAAAAACGCTGGAGATGCTCATTGGCAAAGTTGATGCAGAGTTGCTCTAAGCTGTTCACACCTAGATCCTGCAAAGACAAAAAGGCATCATCATTTCCAACTCACAGCCCTTCCAGGAGGCTATGTCTTCTTGCAAATAATGCACAGCACCAGATTGCGCTGATCTGAGCTGCTGGTTCAGGCAGCTTGTTCTGATCAGTAAATGTGAATGAACCTGAGAAGTTCAAATCATCTTATGTCTGGTTTGCAAGCTCTCAGCCTGGTTTATTGACTACACTGAACAGGAAGAGGCAAGACAAGCTGTGAAGGAGCACAAAGAAGAAGAGATCTACTCTTGGATGCACACCCCCACCTGTATATGCTCCATTGTTTTCAGCATTCATCAGAACACACAGATTTTTAACAGGAATCCTAAGTATAAAACTCACAGGCCTTGATGGGCACATATCACTGCAAGTCCCTGCTCTGCTTAGTAAGTAAGCTTTTAACTTACCGCAAGGTGGGAAGCCCCCAGAAGCTCACTGGGGCAGAGACATGGGTGTATACCTGCCACAAGGGTAACAATTCCTGACCCAGAACTCTAGATGCTACCCTAACCTCAATTTCAAGAAGTAACACCATGCAGGGCCTTTGCTTACAAAATTATCTGCACTTCTCCTATCCCTGGCCTGATCCAAAGCCTAGTGGATCAGGGAGAATCTCTTCAGAAACTTCAGTGGATTCTGGACGTGTCCCTATTCAGGCTGGGAAAAACAGAAAAACAGGATATGCTGAAGCACATGAAAAGAAATAAATTGTAAAAGATAGTGTTAACATATTTCCAGCTTTATCCAAGTCTTCAGGAACAAATGGGAACAGTTAGATTAAAACTACATTTAAAATGTTTTTCTTACTTCTGTTAGTAATAGCAACAGGAATAATTAAAATGTGATTCATTAAGAATTAGCTCATTCAGCTCAACTCATCAGTACAGCAAATTTATACCAGGTATTTTTCTGGGTTTGGTCCATCAAAACAAGCTGATGGGTGATCTGGCTCCCCAAGCCACTGCTGAGCCGCAGAACACAGGCTGCAGGGAAAGGACTCTGAGCTGCTTTTTACAGGAATTTGTGTATAAGTGAACATTCTAAGAAACTTCTGGGGGTTTTGTCAAACCTTCTTCAGGTGAGAATCAAACCATGGAGTTAAAATCCCCATGTGTCCTTTCAACATCATACATAACTTGGTTTCTAAACTCCAGTGCACTTGCTGAAAAGACAGTTTTGATCTGTATTTAATACAGCATATGAGCTAATTCAATGGGCCAAGTTGGCTGAAAGTGCTGGGTTTGTTCTGATTTAAAACCAAATAATTTTCCTTCTCCTTAGAATGACAGAACCAAAGCTAGCTATGTGCACTATCTATGCAGCACCATACTGGTCAGTTCAGGCAAAGGTATCAAACATGCAAGGCTGACATGGTGGGAGCACCAGAAACCAATCTATTTGAGACTAGGTTGTTAACTGCCTACGATTGTCAGGACTCCACTTACACACTAATACTACTTGCAATCCACCCAGTCCTATGTACCTTAGGATTCTACCTATGCCACACAGTCATGGAAGACTATGGGCTCCTCCAGATAGCAATTCATAAAAAAAGCCTGTAGTAAGAGTGTTAAATCACACCCTGAAGGAGCACTTCTCTACTGCCTCTGGAAAAAAAAAAAAAAAAAAAAGTACCTCCCTGAATACAGGCATCTACTTTACGTGGTACAATTACTGTCTCCTTTCTGGAAAAAAGAAAAAACAAAAAGCCAAAACCAAAAAGAAAACCTACCCATCAGATACCCTCCCATTTCTGGCAGTGACTGAGGAGAATCAGCACATGTATTTGCAGCCCAGAAAATATCGAAAGAATAGGAAAAGCAACCTCAAAACCATGTATGTCCACAATGCCCATGGCACAGTCCGACTCCCAGGGAGCCAACCACTCATTGATTCTCAGCAGCAGCCACTCAAAGAGCAGGTAATACAGAGTCTTGGCAATGGAGTCCCTGAGTAGGAAAGGGGAGTAAAACCAGTTACAGCAAAGACAGCACCCTTGGGTGCATCTCACCAACCCAGACAACAATAGCAGAAGTCACCTTGCATTAATGGCTTCTTCTACAGACAGAGGAGTGAAGATCCGATCATAAGATGTCACCTGGATACATAAGAGCCAGAATTTACTATTGTTATCTCACAAATACACATATTTTTTTAAATCCACAAGAAAGTCAGCCTGGTTAATAAATGGATTTTTTTTTTTTCTATTTGGCCTGAGAATTTACCCAGGTATCAAAGGAAAAAGTAAAACCAGAATTTGGCTGCCACATTTCAGAGTGGGAGTCAGCTGGCCAAAGTGTTAAGCCTGAAGCCACCTCATGCCAGAAAAGAGCCCTCCTAGATGTGAGTTCTGCCATCTTTACAGAGCTGCCTTGAGGGGTTCAGCTCATCCCTGTTACTGATCCAGCACAGCAACCATTTTACTCCTGCTGTTACTTCCCAGATTTTGGACCTTCTAAGATGGTGGCCCTTCTGCTGACAGAGCACTGGGCTAGGGTATTCCATGCTTCAGGATGAATGAGAAATCACCAAAAAGGTACTCACAGTGACACGGTGAGTGACAGCACTTTGCAGGAAATCTGCTGAGACACGCAACAAATTGGCCACAATCTGAATCTCAGTGTCACTGGCGATGGCTGCATGTTCATAGGATTCTTTCTAAATAATGGAGAAGAATAACAGATTCAACTATGGATGGGGTACTAGGTTCCACTAGTATTACTGTTCTCAACAGCACCTCAGCTGCACAGAGCTGGTCACAGCCTGGGCAAAACACCAGCATCTAGGTTTGTTTTGGCTCCTCATAGAGCCAAAGCTCTAATGCCCTTTGGTTGCCTCCCATTTTCTGTCCTTGCCTAGGTCAGTCTAGAGCCTAATATCAAAAGAACAGAATAGTCTTCAAAGGATATCATCTTCAGTCAAGAATAATGTCCCCGGTCCCATCACATAGGATAACAGCAATGTTCAGCACAAATAGCCCATTCCCAAGCTGCCAAGGATTAGCGTACCTCATAGGAGGTAAAGCAGATATTCCCCAGTTGCAGAATGGCAGCCAGGACAGCCCAGGTGGAGGTCAGCTGATCATCCGAGAGGCTGATTCCCTCCAGAGCTTGCACCAAGACCAGAAAGTCCTGACTGTCCTCCTTCCCCAGGATGTCACAGGCTCTGCCCTGAGAGAATCGGGACAGACAATCATGGTCAGCCCCTTTTGCCCCAGGCTGGAGCTGAGCTACCAGCAGTGATCTTCAGAGAAGCAGTTCAATGTTTTAAGGACTGGAGGAATCTGAAATAAAAAGACCAAAGACACCACTAGTGGGAGCTCAGCATTCATGACAGACCAGTCTCTTTTCTCTCTGGAGTTTTTGAGAGTAAGATCTCTCTTGCCCACACATGTGAAGTTTTTATTATGGTTCCAATATAGGCACCCCAGCTACCCCTGAGGTAGAAGGGATGCCAGAATCTACTCCCAAGCAAGTCACGTCAGAGTTGCTACCCCAAATGGTACCAGAACCCAATGTATCAAAGCAAATGGGTTTCTGTGCACCTAGAGAGCCATCCTGGTTTATAGTCTCACCCACCTCTGCCACAAAGCTTCACTACAACGTGGGCATATCACTCTTATTCTTCTTGTGCTTTTCTCTACAAGAGGACACTCCTAACAACTGCCTGTAACCCTAAAGTTCACGGAAATCCTGGGTCAAGGGGGTCTGTAGAACCTGCTTGTGTACAAGGGCATTCTTTGACAAAAGTTTCCAGCTGATCATCAGATTCAGATGAGGACAAGAATGAGGTCCAGGCAGCCCTTGGGCTTCTTCTTGCCAAGACCAAGAGCCGAGAGAGATTTTTGTCAGTCTCTGCTAACTTCTTTACGCATGATCTGATCTTTTTCACTTTTCTTCTCTGCAGCAAGCTGAGACACTCCTTTTAGCTACCACCTTGAAGAGTTTAGTTTACAATACAGATCCTTTGCCAACTAGGAACATCACCCCATTAAGGGATGGGCCCTTAATTGCCTTCCATCCTTGAGTCATTTATGGTACTTGTCCATTCCTTGCCTGAAGGAAAGATGATAGCAATCATTCGTCAAGGATTCCTCACATGACCACAGCTGCTGTAAATAGTTTGCCCACCTGGGAAAGCTCATCCACACAGCTGAAATGGGAGAGATATCTTGCTATTGCTGTGAACTCCTTGAGTATGGAAAACATTCTTAAACAAAAGAAACCATGCTTCGAGGTGATGGCTTGCCATAAGTCTGGCAAACAATTTTCCAATTTAAATAGATTGCAATCAGCAGTACATTTCAGTGGTTTAAAATTTCCACCCATTTACTCGGTCAATGAAGCAAGTATTTTGCCGAAGGTAGAAAGAAATAGGTAGAAAGACTGCTCTTTTCAGTCCCACAATAAATTGCAAACGCAAGGAAAGACAACGAGAAAACGACTTCTTTACCACAAGGTGGAGCCATGGGCCTACACAATGACTACTTTTTAAAAAGGCTTTCTTTGGGAGCAGAAGGGGCCTGAAAGGTGAGAAAAAGATCACATAAGAGACAAAGGTAGTCCTTCTTAGGTCAGGTGTGAGAAGGAGCAGAGCAGACTTTAGCATAGTCCTGTGAGGGACACATCAGGAGGGAAGCAAAGTTATCGGGTGCCTCACTAACCAAATAGAAGTGATGTCTTAGCCATTTCACTCTATCAGCTGCTGCAGAGCATCCTTGCCTCACTCACCTGATTCAGGTAAAAGTAAGACTCTGCCTCTTGCAAGTACAACTCCTCTTTCTGCTCCACAGGCAGCCCAGCCAGTAGCTCATAAAACACATGGTAGTTCCTCTCACCATGGGCCTGATAGGGGACACAGTTCATAGAGTTGACTCATATTCAGTTCCAAAACCCTACAGAATACATGGTGCCATGAACCAAACACTCAAAGAGCAGGACACTGAAACTCTGAAGTCAGCAAGAGGAGGCCAGAAGCCACCCAAGAACTATTTAATTTGAAAAGTTTCCAGGGTTTCTCTCTGATACCTTAAGAGCATTCCATTTGAGAGCAGTCCCTTTCACACAGCTCCAGTATCTGACCTTTTCCACACTCCAGACATTAAGAAAAATCAGTTGAGGAAAGATTTAACTTCCAGTAATCCCTAATAAGTGGCTTAATTCAACTGTTTGAGACAGAGTGACCTCCTATTTATCCTAAATAAGCGATCACCTTGTGTTACACAGAGGAAACATTTCTTGCTAACAGAAGAAATGGGAGGCAATTCTCATACTTATTCCCATCCCTGTTATTTAACAGTAAATTTAAGATTAAATAGGAATAAAGGAGAGAGGGACTTCTCTAGGAGGGCGGGCTTATTGGTCCTCACCTGAAAAACCACACGAGACTTCTCCAGCAGGTACTGGGAGATGGATGTTCCCACCACGACGCCACTGAGCATAAGACAACAACAGATCCTGTTAGAAGCTAGCGACAGGTTTTCTGTAGATCCGTTTCTCTGAGGGTTTAGCAGAGGGAGTTGTTGCTGAGAAACAAGGGTATGACCTGACCAACTTGGTGTGAATTTTGAAGCTTTCCGGCACAGGTGTTTTGTATCAGACTATTGCAGAGAAAGCAGCTATGAAACATGTAGATTCAAGTTTGGGTTCTGAACAGCCTCCAGAATACAAAGGAACTTGGACGTAAATGATCTTCACAGGATATGTCCTGAAAATAGTCCAGGGGACATGCCACACCCCTTCCCTTCAGCCATATCTGATTGCTGTTGCATTACCACTCCCCCATCTGACCTTACCCACACATGTCAGGCTGATAGCCTGTGGGGACAGGGACCACCTTTTTGTTTTGTAGTTTAATTGCATCTTGCACAAATTGATCCTGGACCAAAACCAGGATGTCCAAGTACTACAGCAATAGTGGGCCATGCAGCCAGCAGCCTGGAGTTAAGCTGCATGCAAGGACCTACTGGCTTTTAAGCCTGTCATGTGTCCCATGCAGATTAGGCAGATGTATAATGAAGGGCTGAATTAGTGGGCACCTGAACATATACAATTGATTTGAGAAGAGTCAATATGGCTTCTGTAAAAGGAGATCCTGCCTCACTAACCTCCTGGAGTTGTCTGAAGGGGACAACAAATTTGCAGATAAGAATGATCTAAGCGATATAGTCTACATGAGTTTCCAAAAGGTTTTGACAAAATTGTGGGACTTTCAGGGAAACCAAGCAACCACAGCATAAGAGGGAAGGTCCTCACATGGGTAGGAGTAAATGGCTAATCCTCTTAATGGGGGAGGCAACCGCTAGAGTTCCACAAAGTGTCTGTGCTCTGACCTGTGAGTGTAACTCAAGGTTTGATAAGTGACCTAAAAGAGGAGCTGAATAGCCATGTGACAAAGCTTCCTGATTGTATGAAATTATTCAAGGCAGTGAGGATGAAGGCCAACTGTGAATAAATGCAGACAGACCTTACAATACTGAGTGAGCGAGCAAGAAAATGGCCCATGAAATTCACTGTAGATAAATGTAAAGTGATGTATACAGGCTGAAGTAATCCCAGCTTTACATATAACTGACAGGCTCCGAGTTAACCATTGCTGCTTAGGACTGAGACCTTGGGGTTATGATAGACAGTTCCGTGAAAATATCAGCTCAGTGCTTGGCAACAGTTTAAAAAAAAAAAAAAAAAAAAAAAAGAAAGAAAAAAAGACACCAGAAGTTAGAAAGGAGGCAAGTTCAAAACAAAAAAGGTGTTTTTCACAGAACTGGTTAGACCTGTAGAACACTTGCCAAAGACTGTTGCAGAGGCATGAAGTTTATATGAGTCCAAGAGGAAACTGGAAAACCACAAGTGTCACAGAAAAACTCCTGAGCTGCTGCAAATGGTTAAGAGCTAACAGAGTGTTAGAGAAAAGCATTATATGTATTTGGCCTGTTCTTACTGTTACCTCAGTGAATGCTTGTGGCCAGTGTTGGAGACACAACATTGTATTAGATGGCTCCTTGGTATAAACCAGTTCAGCCATTCTTATGTTCTTAATTTATCACCCATCTTGAAAGGTGAAGATCTGTTCTTTTGTGGAGGAAACCTAAAAGCAAAATAGGGGTGTAAAATCACCCTCTTCCTATCCTGATGATAACAAGAGTGTAGGGGAGGGAGGGCTATTGCATGAGCTCTAAGCACTGCTAGACCTTTTCTCACCCAAGCACCCCTTGACAGCTGGGAAGGACAGCATCCCAAGATGTTCCTTTAACTCACTGTCGCAGGTGAACGTTCAGAAGCTTTCCAAAACGGCTTGAGTTATCATTGAGGATGGTTCTGGCATTCCCAAAACTCTGCAGGATGGGTAGGACATTGCAGGGCTTGAAGAAAAGAGGGAGAGAACACTTCAGTAGCAATCACAGGTTTTTAAACCCAAAAGGGACTTAAGTAACTGTTAGTTTGAAAATCCAAGAAAAATTGGACTTCACAAATAATTCTTGCCTGGCTAAAGAGTCTCTTTTTAAATTTATCTTGGTATCATTACCTCTAGCCATTGGTGAGTTGCTCTATGAGCTCATTACCTTCACTGCTATGATCTTTCACTTTACTTCTGCTCTGTGTTTGTTCAGATTCACCTCCCAGACACTGCTATAAGGTCTCTAAGGCAGGTATCATCTCCCTGTTCAAACAGATATAGCACTCTATACAGCATCAGGGCTGCCAGATACTAAAATACAGAACAACAAATACATCAGCTGTCCTCATGTCTTTACGGGAGCTTCACCTTGAACCACAAGCCATCCAAAGTCCAGCTCAGTTAAACAGGAACAAAGAAATAACATAAACAGTATGGCCTCTTTACCCTGTCTTTGGCTTCTGCTCTTTGCCTAACCATCACAGCATAAAGCCAATCTCAGCTGCCTCTTACCTGTCTGATTCTGTGGCTGTCTGATCTCTGGTACAGCATGGTCAGGTATTGCACAATTGCTTTGGCAGCTTCTGTTTTACCTGATCCACTGTGTCCGCTGGAGGAACAAGAGGTAAGGAAGCTGGCATCAAAACAGAATTACCTAATTTAGACATATCAGAGGACCTGTTACAGCAAATCAGTGGAGTTGTACTGATTTACAACAAAGGAAGATCTATCACATACTGTTTGAAACACTGAGACAACTTGACAAAATAGGCCCAAATAAGATTCCACTGTGGAATGCCAAACGCCTTCTCTTCCACTCCTCCAAACTAATGTGAAGCTAAATTCAAACTGTATTTGCACAGAGTGAAATAAAAATCCATCTTATTCATGTTCTCTACTGACAGCCTTAACACAAGAGCCAGAATGATAAACTTATGGACAGTGCAATACAAAGATGAAAGTCTTACATAAAGAAATTAACAAGCCGTCGAAAAAGTACCCTTATTTCCTACCTGATGATGACACACTGCTCTTGCTCTGATGACTGGGATAGCGTGTAGGCCATTTCTGCTATGGCAAAGATGTGTCTAGATGTACAGAAAGAAAACCCCAGTTAACTGACCTCACATTTCTACATCACAAATACAGCACCAAAAGGTTACTCATCAGTGATCTACGTTAGAGATGGGCCAATATCTTGATCTGAGAAATGTGAGGAAGCAGGCAAACCAGAGCTTTGTTCTTTGCTGACATCAGGTTAATACCACTGTTACAAGCTGTTGCAAAGTTCAGGTTCCTCCAGGACCTCTTCAACCTAACCTCAGTAATACTCTGTGCCATGGTGTTTAATATAAGGGACACCAGCAGTATTATCTGCACTAGAGGAACCTGCCTACGTTGTTAGCTCTGGTAGGGCTGTACCAGTGTTAGCAGTGGGGAGCGCATACTGCCAGAACTCCTCAGGTACAGTCCCAGCAAGCATTGAATTCAGGACCTTCAAGCAATACTGAAGAAACTTGACCTAAAGAGTTTAGCTTTGTAGCGTTAGAGGTCCGAGCAACTACAACTTTGCCAAATGGATTGTTCACTTCCTGTGGCATTCATCCTGCTCTATCAGACAACTGGAGGAAAATAAAATACTTTCTGGAGCACAAATGGAACAGAGTTTAGGGAGTTATTTGAGAAAGAGAAACATACGGGGCATTTTTTGAGAGAGTCCCTTGGTGGTACTGGGTAGCCACATCTTCAGAGTAGATACTGAGGTCTTTGAAAGGATTCACAGAAACCAAAATTTGCCCAATGTAAGTCTAGGACAAAAATAAGAAAGGGGAAAAAAAAAAAAATCTGGTGGCTTCTTAGAGTTTTCTGAACAAGGAATGCAATTGAACACATATATTAATACAAAGATTAAAATGACCTTTAAAGGAATACTGTCTATTCTGACTATACTGCCAGCTTACTCAGGGCATAGCACAATTTCTCAGTGGTCGTTTTCAAAGCTCTGTCATTAATAATTTGGGATAACTGGGCACTCACTGGTCCATGGTCATCTTCACTGGTCACTGTCTATTCTCCAAGCTTCACATGAAATTACAGGCACAGGTTTGAACACCTGGGCCAGTAAATGAAAAAGAGAACAATTAGCCATCCAGAACTAGCTCTGGACTGCAACACTGTGAAATGTTTGCAGAAACTCTGGAGTTTCTTCTCGAGATCCACAATTTTTACTCAGAACTGCTTTGCTAAGACAGGAGAGTTCCACCAGGAGCAGCTGAGGCTAAAACTGAACCCAAGTATATTCATACGTTGGCAACAAATACCAAAATTAAGGAGAAACTCTAAGACTTTCAGATTTTACCACAAATATTTCATGCTACCCATTTTCTGAGCAAAAGCAGTGTGAGTATCCTTCTTATTACTGTTCCCAGTAATAAGTGAGCTCTTGAGCTACTTGGTGCATTATTAAAGCTTGATGGAATGATAGAAATTATTTTCTCTTAAAGGTCATTGTTCAGAATGAATAAGCACTGAAGAAAAAGAGAAAAAAACCAAAACACCACTACCCATACATAAATAAGATTGCGATGGAACCGCTTCTTCAGACACAGAAGAACTGAGCTCTCACAGACTTCCCTACAAACAGAGGAAAGGACCTGTCAGCCATAAGCTTCACTTGCATGTGTTAATATTAACCTTTCTGCCCTCCCAAAGATTCGTAGGAGGCTGGGATCTGAAACTATTCACTGCCTTCACGTGGTTCCAACATGTCCAGGATTAAACACATCAGAGAATAGAGCAGCCAAAGCTCAGAACATCCAGCCTGTCTCTGTGTGACCACACCTCCTTGCACACAGCCTTTACAGTTGTTTATCTCAACAGGATGGCAAGGGTAGAGGGTGCAGGACATGTGTGAGAAGCAGTGTTAGGTGCTTCTCTTTCAACAACAGCAGTGAATCCATGATTTAAAAGCTGTTGAAGATGTAGGGCCTGAGTTTGCCACAGCTGAAGACAACGGCAGTCACTAAAGCCACAGATGCCTGTGTCAGTAGGCAAACAACATAGAAACGTGCCTCTCATCCTGCAAGTCTTCCTGACTTACCACCCACTTCATGCAACAAGAATGGTATCTCAAATTCCCAGATCTGTCCTCCTGCAATACCACAAAAGTCACATCAGCATCTAAACATCGTTTCCCCTACCCATAAAGTGTATTTGGTTTTTTTAGAACCCATTTCAGGACTGGGAACCATTTAACAGGAGAGGTAAAGTTCCCTGGATGCATCTGTAAGAAAGTCCGCTAACTAGGATGAGCTGCTTTCTCTGGTGTGTGACTGCAGAGATTCAATGTGCACTCTCTGTGCAGCAGAGCTTGGGGACACGCTATGCACAACAGTCAGGAGCTCCCTCTGCAGCTGTGCTCCTTCCCACACGGTTCAGTATAGGTCCATAACTTAAATAGTGCAATTCAGTCTTTTACTTAGCTTTACTGCGGAGCATCAGTTACTCAGCTATGATATGCATCAAATTAATTCTATTTTCTCACATGGTAGCCAAAGATCTATAATGTGCTTTCTGTTGTTGAGCCAACAGTAGCTTTGAAGGATAACAAGCAAGCCCCTGTGACCTTGAATTAGCTGCAGAATACCACTGACAACACATACTCCAGTCTGGTTAGATCTTCAATCTCCTCAACTTCTACACAGTGGTCTTCACACATGTACACCTGAAATGCATAGACACATTACTGAAAAATCAGGAGAAGTTCAGCTTCATTCCAATACTGGAGACAACACCTGTACCTGTTTCTGCATGAATTCCATCTCTAGCATATTGTCAGTGATGTCTTCTGCCTCCCACTGATCCTTGCAGACCTTCATCACATGGCTGTTGGCCAGATGTGGGTCCTTGTAGATGGCCCATTTACTGAGGTTCTCAATGGTTAGTCGTGGCAGCAGCAATTCAGAGTTCAGCCATGCTGCAGGATCACATCCCTGAGCCTGCTGCTGAGACCAGTGAACACAAGGTGTGACTATGGACCCTGCAGTCTGGAGGACACCTGAACCCTCTTTGACATCTGCCTCACTGGAATAATCTGATGTACATATTGGATCCTCCTCTTGATGTGGAAGGAAGCCCTGTTCACTGTTTCTCTGAGGGCTTTGATCCATCAAAGATCTGGGAAGGTCACATTTCAATCTGCAATCCTGTTGCACAGGCATCACAGATTTTCTGCCTGATAGAGATCTCAGTTTCTCTAGGGAAAAACCATTCCCAGAGCCCCTGGATAAGGAGCTCTTTGTTGTAACCATGCTGTGGACTCTGGGGAATACTATAGCAAACTTGGCATCAGTAGCATTGTTCTTCTCCTCATCCAAGCTAAGTAAGCATGGAAAGGAACTAGTTCCATGAAGAGGGGAATCACCAGAAGGCAAATCAATGTGTCCCACTTCCTCTGCCATTTTAGGACCACCTTTCCCCTCCACTAATGGAGGAGAAGATTCTTTGTCACTCAACTCAGCCCTCCCCAGCTGTCTGGCTGCACCAGGGAAGGCTTTGCCAGACCGACCAACCCACCCAGCAGTGCTTACAATCCGGATAGCCACTCTACTTCTGAATCCAAAAGGTTTGCTGCTCCTTTTCCTCTTCCCAAATTTCTTCAAGATCCATCTTGAAATACCAATTGCACGTGCCACGCTCAGAAGACGAGATTTCAGGCTTGCTTTCTTGGCAGGTTTTTGACCAAGCCAGCTGGTGACTTTTCTAAAAGCAGAATGGGTGTGCAAGTACTTGGATCCTTTCCCATCATGCACATTTTCTTTTTCAGAAGATGCCTCTGCAACCACTTCTTCTGCTTTATCTTTTTTTGCCTCTACAGTCTGGCCTGAACTCAGTTTAACTTTTCCAGTAACTTTTCCAACTTTCTTCTTCTTGCCAAGGAGCTGCTTATCAGATGATTTTTTTGTAATAGTGGAGCAGCTTGAAATATTTGAAAGATTTAATCTTTTCACTCCAAAACTCTGAACTACGTTGGTTTTTTTCTGAGTACTGAGCGTTTCTAGAGTCGTGGGTTTTGAACAGATGCTTTCAACATTTTTCAGGTCAGAGTTGGTTTCCAAAGCCATCTGGACAGGATTTGGTTTACAGCTTGTTAATAGTTTGGTCTCAGCATTTTTATGTTTGTTTTTCAGATTGAGAAGGATTTGGGATTGAGAAGAGCATTTCTTTGTAAGCATCATCGCTGCTAACTCCTGCTTGCTACAGTCTGATGAACTGTCCCTCTGCATATGTCCTACGACTTTACCTTGTTCTGCAATCTCACACCTCCCAGATTTCTCTTTCAATGTCATCTGCTGCTTGGAGAGCAAAGGGCTATCTGCCAGTGCACTGCCTTCATCATTCACCTTCTCTTCCTGTTCAGTTCCTTGAAGCACTTTGCTAAGGCGAACATGGAGTTTTGCTTTCACAGCACTAGGCAGTCGTTGTTTTGTTGCATTTTCTTTTCCTCTGTCAATGCTCTCTTCAGTGCTGTTCTCCCCACTGCTGTCAGATTTATCACGCACACCTTTTGACGTATCTTGAACTTTGTCATTTTCTAATGTATTTTCCTTGCCTACTTCATTATTGCCATTTTCTTTGTTCTTAAGACTTTTAAGTTGGAATCCTGAAATGCTTACATCATCATCTTTCTCACTGCTCTCAGCTAGAATAGATTTTGGTTGTACTGGCATGTCATCTTGCTTCTTCATTTTCTCCTCTGCCTCCAATCCTGCAAAGTCAGTGCCTTCATCCTCAGATTCATTCCTTCCACCTGTGGTCACCTGCTCCCTTTCAGTTTCATTAGATGCTTCATTGCTTTCATCAAGCAGTTCCTTGCAGCCTTTTCCTTCAGCCACAGGAGGATCCTTGAATGTGGCTTCTTTCTCACTGATGCCATCTTCCTCTGAAGAACTACTCTTCTCTTCACTGCTTGCAGTGCTGTGCACTACAGTCTCTTTTGTACCTTTTTTATGGGTCCAATGGCCTTCATTGCTGCAGTCAGAGCAGGAGTTATCTGAGGTTTCCAGGATATTTTCTTCTGCGCTATCAGTGACAATAATCCTGGTATATTTTCCAACTTGCTTTTTCCCAGTTCTCTCACCTTTTCCCTGTGCCATACTGCCTTGGGATTGAGAACCTGACTTCTGCTCAGAAGCTTCCTTAAAGCCATGATTCTCATTGTGCTTTTCCCTATGCCTGGCATTGTGTGCCTTCTGCAGCGAGTCATGTTTCTGAAGAGAGCCTTCAATACTTTGCACTGCAATTGACTTTACAGACTCTGACTCGGTGACTTTTTCACTAACAGCAGGACGCTTTCCACGCTTCTTTTTAAGACTGTGTTTCTTGCTGTTTGTGGTGGCCTTTTCCTCCTTATCGCTACTGTCCTCACTTTCTTGTCCTGATGTCATTTCCTGTTGCTTGCAGGCCTTTCCTTTTTTCCCCTCCAACTTGGACACTAATTGTTCTCCATGTTTTCTCCCCAAACCAGATTCTCTTTTATCATTTCTCTTGTAGGCTTTTTTCCCCTGGAATAACTTTTTGTGGCCATTGTCTTTGCTTCCCTGAAGCCTTACCAGCCTCTGGCTTTTTAAGGGGTCCTCTTCAAGGGTGTCATCTTGTTCAGGCAATGACTCTTTGCCCTTCAGCTGGCCTTTACTCTTACCTTCCCACCGTCTCCCACAGTGGATCTTTGAATCTCCTGGGGAGCTTGCCTTTTTCTCACAATTCAACACTTTCTCTTTTCCAACCTTTTTGTGCTGAGTCTTGGATTGGGAAGGAGGCATTTCTTCAGTGTTCAGGAGTATGTGAGGGCTTATCTCAATTCACCTATGAAAGGAAACATTTTGCTGTGAATTTAGCTACAAAGAGAGGCTAGATCCTCCTAAGTGGTACTTCACCTCATTTCTATAGAACTGAACAAACTTTTGCAGAATCATACATGTGCAGCTGAGGTATGCCAAACTGACTGTCCTGTTCCAGATTAATCTGTTTTATTTTGTCATGAATCACCCTTATTTTCTTCTTTTATTAGGACTCTTGCCAGAGGCCAGTCATATACAGGCAACTGAACGAATGTCCATGATTTTCCACAGCTGACAAAGGTTTGGCCACACTGTAGTTTAAGAAAGAATGATTATTTTATTTCAGCTTTTGCTTCTCCAATAACCTTCTTTGTGCTGAAGAAAAGAGGAACACATCTAATGATCTATGTCAAATGAATGAACAGTAAATAGCTAACTCAGTTTCCTAGGTATCCAGAATCACAGTTGGACCTATATGAACAACACTGGCTTGCAGGTTGAAAAGACACAATACTGAGTAGATGCTGTATCGCTGAGTAGAAGTGAAAAGACCACAACTGATTGTTAACCAAAAAAAAAAAAAATTAACTCAAACTGTACAAGCTGAATTGATACTGCAGTACTAGAATCTGTACAAGCTGAGCTAATGTGTAATTAGTAGAAAGGATGCAAAACTAGAAGCCCCACTTTTTGTGTTTATTTATTATTCTTCCCCCTTTTGTTTGAGCACTTGTCTCTTAACAAGCAAATAAGTACTTGGTCAATTTAAATATATCTCGTAATTACAGTTAAATAGTATCTAATTTTCCAGGGGATAACCTTTTAAATTTTCTGCAGTGCAAGAGAAGGATATTAATGAGCAGATCATACTCAAGATTTGACCTGTCATGAAAACAGTTTAGCCCAAATAGCAAAATTTATGAGGAAACCAGCTCTCATAGCAAATAATGTCTGTCCCTGAACATCCCTCCTGAAATCTTACTGGAGAGAAGGCTAAATAAATAAGGGAATTAATGAGGAATGGGAAAAAGAGAGAAGAAATAAAGTGGTAGAAAAAGAAATATAATAGAGTGGACAACAACAATAACAATCCAATCATGTCAACTGATAATCTCTGCAGGAAAAGGCAGCTGAAACTAGGTTAACTTTGTAGCATAAGTCTACATTTCAGAATTGCTTCTGAAGACATAAAATAGTGACAGAAGATTGCTTTTTTTTTTTTTTTTTAGGATAGTGTGAGTTGCCCACAGCAAAAGGATTTTCAAATCATCATAACTGATTCTACATCAGGATTTTTGTTGATATATAACTGTACTGCAAAAACACACTGCATAAATCCTGGCAAGCATTTGTATGCCAAAGAAAACTCCTAATACACACCCGGTGCATGTCTGTGGAATTGCCTGACTCCATCTTTTCTTTTAGCATGATGGGGCTGGTTTTGAATGGTGTGTTCCATGAACAAGCATTCAATGCCTTCCAGGATCTGGCTAAACTGAGCAAGAAGTCAAAAGCAAATACTGCACCACTATGTAACAGCATCTTCACATAACTCCTACTGAGTGCACTGTTATTAGCTGACAGTCTAGGAAATGTTCAGTATTCTAAGTGTTAATCAGTATTGCTTATCTCTTTATCTTTCCTCCAATCATAGGCAGGAAATAAAGGATGCAAAAGTGCCCAAAGGATTAGTCCTGACCTTTCAGCCTGTTGGAAAGTATCACTTCTATCCTTTCCAGTTATAAAGATCCTTTATTTTATGAGTCAACCTCTTGCTGCTTCAGACAGACCAAAATACCACTTGGGCTCCAGACTCCACTTCTACCCATTTGTCTGAATGAAGTGCTAATGGCAGAGCCTGGTTTTGATTCCCCAGTCACTAAACACTTCAAGGCAAAGGTCCAAACCAGAAAACAGTAAGGGCATAATGGAAAGGAAATGATGGACCACAGAAAGGAAAACCAGGAGGTGAATGGAAGAGGAGAATGGGACTAAGAAAAAAGAAAAATCTTATAGCAACGAAACCCAAAAGTCTGCAACATCTTTCCAAAGAAAAAAAGGTTAAAAGCCTCCTGTTAGGGGCATTTGTAACTACCTCAGAGATTACATTAGCCAATGATGGGTGAAGAACAAACCAGCACACAGGAAAATTCCATTATATATTTTGTCCTCTCACCTCTTTCTCTGTTAAAAACTTCTCTCCCTTTGCTCCTTCTTTCTCTTTCTCTTTGTTTTTCAGCCAACTCCATAAATTCTCTACAGGCAGAAGAGAAACTTCCACCCATCATAGCCTTACAATTTCTCTCAATAGGTAACAGAGGACCTAGCAGTCAAGATTTTGTTACTAATTCCTACCATCATCATAACTCAACAAAGCGTTAACTTATTTATTTAAAGGCTGAAATACAGTGTCTGGAGGCCTTCAGTCAGATGTTGGACTATTATGGGATGCTGGCAACACATTTACCTGTCTCACAGCTCTGAACCCTGCATCTCAGTGATCATGGTTGCAGTGTACAAGCTCTGACAGCCATGCCCAACAGTAATGGGGACTGCAAAGACACACAAGGGCTGGTGCGGAATTCTTGAGAGATGGGATTGAGCTGGGAGGATTAGCTATACTATATGGTACAAATGTTTTCTTCGCCATAATGAAAAGTAAACCCTTACTGATTATTGTACACATGCTAAAAGCCAAAAGAGTTCTGGCCAAGGTTTGTTGAAACTTGCTTCCATCCACAGGCCTCTCCTCACCCTAGGGCAGGGGGATGGGGGAAGAGTACACAGTCAATATTGCAATTCAGCATAAAGCTTTACATCTTTGCAGCTACTATAAAGTCTGACAAGGAATGATAATTTTTAACATTTAGTACCTCAAGAAGGCAGCCTACTCTGCTGGATGGAAATCCATCCACTCTCCAGAATACCTTATGACTTGCTTGCAGACTAAGACTTGTCCAAGCATCCTTATGAGTTATTTAAAAAACAAAACAAAACAAAACAAAGCCATTAAAAAAATACATTCCAGTGCTCTGGCAACAAACTGGTGAAGAACAACTCAGTGAATCAAAGTTTGCCTCACCTCAGTCACCCTAAGGAGGGCAGCAAAACCACATTTGAGATTTACACAGTCCAAGAAGGCTGATGCTTTAAAAAAAAAAGCACACTAGGCATATGTAAAGCACATGGTTTTATGGCAAATGGGTTTTTTTGCGTACTACCCATCTTATACTCTTCTGCATGACAGAACAATCTTCCACAACTGGAAAAAACAGTACCTCCCTTTTCCCCAGTTGCAACTCTGACACTGAGAAAAAGCTGCTGCCCTGAAAGCACTGTTATGTACAGTTAAGGGTTCTTCAACAATCAGTGTCTTTAGTGTCCCCTCTAAACTTGTTTTGCTCTGGTCTAGAGTTGACACTGTTCAAAATATCTTGGACACATATGTTGCATAATACAGAGTTCATCTCTTAACGTCAAATCCTCTTCTTCTATCTCTCTCTTTAAACAGTACTCTCTATAATATGTAGGTGTCTGGTCACCTTATTTCAGCCCCCCCTCCACACTTATATACACCAATACTAGCGGCCTAGATCTCTAAATCCTGCAACAAGACTTTGTTACTGAGATTAATGGTAGCTGAATTAGACCCTAAATCCTCAGTACAGAATAGTTGTAAATATTCTGTCCTCCTGGGGGCTTAAAGTTGATACTGCTTCTCTACAATGCCAAATGCAGTAGGAAAAAAAAAAATTAAAAGTCTGCTTTTATGCACTACTGCTAGATAGTTATATGTCTGGAAAGCTAAAGCCTTCTGCAAAACAAAAATGCTGCAATACTTGGATGATGAAGATGAGGAACACTGCCCAAATTTGTAGGAAGCTTAGACACAGGACTTCGATTTGACTCATTGTAAACATAGGACCCCAGACTCTGAATCTAGGTTAGAACGTGAAAACCTAGAGTTTGCAATTCTTCTGAGACAGGGGTTTAGAGCAGATTGTTTTGTAACACCACTGTTATTACTGGGAATGGTAAGATGAATCACTGCTTATATAAACAATTCTTTTGACATCAGACCTGCTTTGATTAACTGCCCTGGACCATCTGCCTCCTGGACACACTGGAGCAGGTGGAAGATCCTGCTCATCAGTTTTTCAACTCCCCTCACTATACCAGCTTCATCTAAATCACTACAGGAAAAAGAACAATTCAATTTTGTTCTTCCTTTTTAGAAGAAATAAGAATACTTTACATCAGAGAAAGAAGAACCTCAATGCTATTAAGAAACACAGCATTAACCTACAGACAAAAAGAAGAGCAGATAGCTCACGCTGTTATTTTAAGACCAGTAGAGAAGTAAGTCTCATCTTCCCTAAACACAGTGGTTTCTCCCAACTCATACAGAGGAAAAAGTACAGTCACTAATCTTAAAGGGAAACGCTTGGAACTTAATTCTTAACAGTTTCTAGTTTCATTCACCTGTACAAATTGCTCAAGCTCCTTCTTTATCACTCTGCACAGTAACTTTTTCGACATACCTACGCTGCCCATCCCGATTCCAGCGAGCTTCTCAGTACCATGTATCATAGGTCACATTCATGTATACGGCAACATATTCACTCTCCTGTGCCGTGTTTCCATGCAGCCTAGAATCTGTTCCAGCGTCCTTGCAAGCCTGCCCAGCTGTGGAGTCTAACATGAATTCTGGCTGGGCTGTGCCCAAACAGCAGATGATTACAGGCATATGGAAGGAAAGTGGCATCAATAATTCAAGCTTTCTCACGGTACCTTTGAACTTTTTGACCAGCAACATCACCAGCTGGTGGCAGAGTTTTGGATAAAAGAAGAGGTGGTATTTCACCTAGGCAAGAGTCAGGCAAGTATGACTAGGTACATCTCCAAAGAAAGACTGAAAAGGAGAGGTCAATTCCAATACCAAAACACGTCTGCTATAATCCAAAAGGCTACCAGACAAGGCACAGTGAATACTATCTAAATAAGAGCTGAGGCTAGTGAAAAGGATTAAATCATAGGCTTCTTTCATCTGCATCCCTGGAGTTTTATTTCAGGGAGCCAAGCATGGATAGCTCAAGCCTCTGCTCTCTTCTCCTTGCCAATACCAAGCTCTCTGCTGACAACAGGAAAGTAGTTTCCAGCTCAGCACTGAAACGACAGCAAAACTGGCACCATTTTTGTCCTCGTTATGCCTAAATCTCAGTCCAAATCAAGCAGAATGACTAAATCTCCTTTCAACTTGAATTTCCAAATAAAGCCATGCTCTCCTTTAAACAAAGCTTTTGCAGACAGGTCAAGGTTACTCGCAGCAGGTGATTATGTCCACGCAACGTTGCTGTCTAATTCAGTCACGGTTTTCCCCTTCCTAAGTTTTTCTCCAGAAAGCAGGTGACAGAGCAAACACAAATGCACACAGTCTAGTCTGTACATGCAGCCTCCCTCTGCACTCACCAGGTTGCGAAGTGACAGCGTGGTTAGTGCAGGATTTAACTACTCGGAGGATGACCCTAGTTCTTTAAGGCAAAGTCCCATTCTACCCCCTACCCCCTCCCAAAAAGACTTTCCAGAGGAGTTGGAGATTAAACAAGATAAACTCAGGTGTGGCCAGCAATCAGAACAAGTGACCCTAACATAAAATGTGATGAGTGCTGTTAAGATAAGATGCTTAGCAGCATTAGTTTGGGTGGGGCCTGTTTTCCTATCTCCTTCCAAGAACCCGCTGGCTGCTATGTACTGTACTTTGAGGGCTCCTCCACTAAGAAGCAAAGATAAAAACTGGGCACTGAGCTGGAGAACTTAAGAAACACACTTTACCTAAGCTTTCTGTCACTGGATGGTCCTCTTAGCTCATAAGAATGAGGCTGTAGAGCAACAGCTTAGTTAACTATTTAATCACATTCTTTTATTCATTATTTATAAATAACTCTCTATCCCTCTCTGCAGAGAAGAGAGATCTCTTTTGTAAAGCCCAGAATGACTGATGTTATCTGGATCATGAATTTCTTATCCAATCTTGAAAAAAAGCCCCAGGGCTCTTAGCTCTAAACTTCTAATGTGTGCATGGCAGGGAAGAGAAACTTCTCTGAAAAATCCAACTCTTCACAGTTCCTGAGGAGGAAGTGGCTCTAACAAACTCTATGTAGTTATTAGGTGGAGCCTCTTCAAGGCTCCGTATACCCCAGGCAGAACCGGAGCCCTCTGTTTCTTTGATTTCTTTGATTTGTCAGAAGTCTCAGACAGTATGACTGGGTTTTGCCCAAGGAGGATGGCCAAGATGAAGGTACTGATCATGTTCACTTTCTTATCAGACTACTGTCTGCTTTGAGCTACAGTGAGATAAGAAAGGCTAAATTGTTGCTGTGCAAATATTCCCTCTCCACCTCAATCTCAAGCCTGTCTGCCTCAGCACCTCTAACCTGAGTTCTCTGCACAGACTAAACACTGCATTTGTTTGTCTTTTAAAGTGCTCCTAGCAAGATGCTGGCAGTTTGTTCATATCTTTTTAAGGGATGGGGAGGTAAGCACCAGGAAAGATGAAAGATTTCCAGATTTCAGCTCCAGATCCCTGAGTTTGTGGCCCGAGACTTGGGTTCAATGCCCACCTCAACCACAGATTTACCATGTAGTTTTGCCCAAGTCATCGCTTCAATAACAAGACAGATTCACTTCAGACAATAGTATGAATACTGACGCAATTTGCTCTCATGCATAGCACCCTGAACATTTGGTACATGCAATGACAATTAAGTCATCTTTTGAAATGAAATCTTGTTTGCGCTTTCCCAATTTTCCTGCCCTTCTCTGCCCATTTCTGTCTGGACACACAGGATTGAGAAGGCAATGCTGGGTGCAGTAAGAAGTACATTGTCTTTGCCAGCTATGGGCTACCCAGGGATACCAGTACCAAGGGGAATTTCCAGCTGGCCAGCTCCTCTGACTTAAAAGCTCTTTTACCTTGAAGAAACTGCTTTGACCAGGGAATCCAGCAGCAGCTGGAAGGAACAGAAGGCTACATTCCTTGAGAAAGTACAAGGCTCCCCAGTTCCCTAAAGATTCCTTCATTTACGCAAAATATCAAGTCCTTTCAGCTAGTATTCAGCCACTATTATTTTAAAATGTTATTAGAGCGATAACACATCAGACCCACCTTTTCACTACAAATTCTTCTTAAGTCAACTACATAAAAGCATTGATGCTATTGCAGAAAAGAGAGATAAGAAGGTAACTCGATTTTAAAAAATGGCTAAATCACATGAATAAAAGAGTAGAAATTGGTCATGATTGATCAGAGAAATGACACTTTGCATAAATTCACAACAACCTTGTTTGTTTGGTAGTATTATGGGTAAGGGGGCTGGTCAATGCTGTTCCTAACTATTTTTAAGATGAAACTTCATAAACATATAAACAGAGTCTCCTCTTGGTTTCATTTTATAGCAAGTAGAATTGACAATTCAGTCAGGACCCTGCACCTTATAAGGCTGGTTTAAAAATATCTTCCTCTTTTTTGTGGTGGTTTTTTTTTTTTTCCCCTCCTAGATCTCATTGCATTAAAGTAAAATATCTACTCTGTTCCTTCCATATTGCATGCTGCCTGATATTGACAGAAAACATTCTCCCGTGAGCCTGCACCCCAGGCTATTGAGAGAGAATTCCTGGCCTCTCACTGCTTCAAACTGGTAAGGTCTCTGCTCTCTTCTTCCAGCTATTTTAAGATGAGCTAGAAGGTCTCCAACGTCCTCTTCCCCAGCAATAACCTGAGGAAGCCAAATAAAGTATTCATGACTGCAGGAAGAAACCAAGACAATTAAGTTACATACGTTTGAAAACAGCCTCCTTGAATATTTCAGGAGCACTTTGTTGCCCAATTGTCTGCCATTCAATGAGGCTGGATGATCCTGTTACACTGGAAGCCAGCATCCCGTGGCCCCTACCCAGAGGTCAGCCAAAACGACAGACCAACACACTGTACAGATGGTATTACACCCTACTGGAGGGATGGACTTTATCTGGGTCTGAGCCGAAAGACTGCACTATGCTAAGACGCAGCTCAGGCTTCCTCCTTTTAATCCCCTGACCTACCTCTGTAGTTAGCGTCTAAAAAGAGCAAACTGAAGATGCAAGGCCAGGCAAGCTTGTACTAACTTAACAGTTAATAACTGGTAGAGTAATGACAACAGCAGGAACTCCGGCATGATTAGAAACCAGCAAACAGGCCCATGTGTCATTCTACTCCATCTTCCCTGCTGTTATGTCCTGTGCTAGCTAGACTATAACTAAAGAGGATGTGATCTTTGTGCTTCCATCATACTTTCTTTTTACTGGGTGCACTAAGGTGCCTGGGTGGCCTCAAATAAGGAGCAGTCCTTATTCCCCTTCCCCTTTTCTGCATAGCTGGGAACCGTGGGTTTGATGCAGAACTCATTTGAGTCAGTGAAATCCCCTGGATTTGAACTGGTTTTCAAACCAATTATACATGAATACAAGAGACTTTCCAATTGTGTGGGCTACAGCCCTGGTGTGTGGCTGCCCACAGGGCCTGTTCTCCCATGAGAAATGACTTCTCTGCAGAAAGCATCATAGCCCCTGAAGTATAAATCAAAGGATCAAAGTGGAAAGTTAGATTGTCCAGACTGAAATGATTACACCCAGGTATTTGAAAATCCCCAGCAGATGCTAATAAGCTTGCAGAGATAAAGGTAGAAGGAATCATGCAGCTAGGGGTGAGGTTTTATATTACAGCTAAACTGACTTTATGACTGCCATCTGAAAGGGGCCACTCCTTCCTTCCAGTGTCTTCTATATTCCTCAATTGTTTCCTTTGCACCAGTTCTGGTGGTCATCTCAGTGCAATTTGACCTTACAGGTAAGTTGATCTAATGGTGAACTTCCTCTTAAACGAGTGGTCCCGCTTGCCTGCAATTGCTCTTCCTGGTTATTCCCTTACTCCAGATCATAAGGCCAGATCATAAGGCATTGGTTCCGTTGACTGATTCAGCAAAATTTTAACATAGTTAAAAATAAAATTGAAAAGCACAAATATGTACTAGGAGAAGAAAAGGAGCAGGAACAAGTGACACAGGAGGGCAGAACAGCTCTTAGCAGCGATGCCACAAATGTGAAACTCTTTAGGGCTCCTAAGCTCTGGGAGGGAACGAGGAGGAGAGTACAGGGAGGTCAGAGTACCTAGAAGAAGGTTTGGGTTTGAAACTTTGAGAGATGCTCTGTCAAAAGCAGATTATCCTATAGTGGAACAACAGAAACTTTAGCGTGATATTGGGTCACTCATGCTTTTTGTGCCCTGCTATATCGTCTTTACAGTTTTGCAAGCACAGGCACTCTTATTATGCTTTGCTACCAAAGATCTGGGACAAACTGGGAGTGGTTTGCCTAGCCAGGCATTAGAAGACACACTCAAAGACTCTTCTCAAGGGGATTGTCTCCAAAACTTGCCATTTATTTTATAGGATAATGAACATTTTCCCCCATTTAATATTAACAAGCCTGTCAGTATCTCGTGCTCTATTCCACTGCAGATATTTAATTTCCTTAATCTTCTGTAGATAGATCCCTATTCATTTTACGAGAGGTCTCATTTCTTCCTATGCACAGGAGATATCCTCATAAGTAATAAATACCTCTCAATAGCTATCACTTTAACAAGGAAATGGTTTATAGAATTTGAGTCACTTCCATGCAGTATACATTCTAATGGAAAGTTCCCTTTCTGTGCATAAGCAGTCCTAAGACAAGCACATCAGTGAGCAAGTTAACCTGCTAAACCAACTCTGTTCAGTCTTATGAAACACGAAAAGATCACAGCTACTGTCTGCTGCTTCTCGTCAGAGAAAATCTACCAGTGTTAATGGTACCTGCCTCCCATGTTAATAACTAATGAGGCACATGGAGATCCGATACATTCATTCATGGCTGTGATGTGAGCTACTGATAAATTAGCATTTTTCTCATGCACTAAAAAAAATTGCTAGATGAAGATCTTACCCTCAAACAGGGTTTTCTAATGGTTTAACAAACCTCTAAGTAACAGTTGAATGGGCACAGAGAACAGTAGGGAGGAATCTGCCTATGCAACATCATTAAACAGAGTTGAAACAGACCGGGAGTGGTTTCCATCCAACCCAAGGTTAGAGTTTTTGAAAGTGCAATGCACTTCAGAGAGATGACATGATATTATTTCACTTTGAAATTCTTATGTCCTACTTACCATAGTCAAAACAAGCCTTTTTAAGGATGGACCCTGAATGTTGCATGATAGAAGTCATAGTGCCTGGACTGCCAGACTGCTTTTAGTAAAGGCTGCTTTCTGTGATTCCTGAGCCTTTAGGACTGAGGCATTACCACCTGCTGTGGAGTCTCCAGCAAGTCAACTAAGTATAAAATTAAACCAGTCTTTTTAAAAGGTTAATTCCATAGTAGGTGACTACCACTTAGTGCTTAAGTTTTATTATTTCCAGAAACTGTGCCTCATGGTTCTAACTTGACAGAACTGAATTTCCTTGAGACGGATTTTTTTTTTTTAAAGTCCTCATTACTGTTCGTTGGCATCCAAAATGTCTTCCTATAATGAAAGTACAGGCAAATATCATCACGTCTGAACTGTGAGCAAACTGTCACAGCAGTGACAACATCACAGGCCATCAAACCAATTAAGGACTATCATACCTCCTTTGGTCACAAGCCTACACTTCATCTGCTCTTACCTGTATCAGAATAAAGACAGGAAGATGTACTTGTCTGTAGAACAATCACATCCTTTAAGAACACCTCTCCAAAATTCCACTCCTGTGGCTAACAGGAGAGATGCTTTTCCAAATCCAATAATTTTTTGACTTTGCAGTTTGGCATAAAGCTCCCTCAGCAATAGCTTAAACCGCTTTCAACTCAATATACCGCCTAAGCTAGCAGGTTCTCCTAAAATAACACTAAGCCTTTACTTGAACCTGCCATATTCTCTGCTGCCTTGGACTCTTACCTCCATCGGGACTTGAGCTGTAACATCTGACTCTGAGGTAGCATTCAGCAGCTCAGAGATGTCCTTGTGTAGCAGATTTGGGTTTTTTAAGAGCTCAGCCTGTTTTTAAAGGGCTCAGCACAGCAATCTGATAAAGCCCAGTTCCCTTTAAGGAAGGAGAGTATAAGCAGAATCCAAGCTTCATTTTTTGAAGTCCCTGCCCTAAGCATAAACAGAAAACAGGAGATTGACTTTAAACAAATGAACAACGTGCAGAGCCTCTTTAGGAATAAGTACATAATATACAGACTCATTTGCCACAGGAGCATACAGGAAGAAGAGATCTGTATCTTTTGAAGGGGAAGTCAGTGACAGGCTGGGCCCTGCCCATGGAGATACAGGTCCTTCCTACCTAGGGTGACTCTCCCTGACTGCTGTCAGCATGTGTTCAGGACCATCCATCTTAAAGAGAGCTCCCTCACCAAAAAGCCATTTTAAAATATAACTTAGCTCTAGACACAAAAGCTATGCCACAAAGAGCTGGAGAGCAGCAGTTTTTACGCATTTAGCTGGGGAAGAGGTGTGCAGTGGTAACAGCCACACATTAAAGTGCCTTTTTAGCTACTTTCCTCTCTACTGAAATAGGCCACAAGTGCAAGGAGCCTTTTAGCTCTCCTGACTTTGTTGTGTTCCCAGCAACCCTCCTCCTGCCATCCCCACAGTTCAGTCAACATTTATAAAAAGCACATCTTCATGAGATGCAAGAGGAAAATGAGGCATTTGTTTACACAACACTTTCATTACAAGAAAATCAGTCCCTCTGGAGTTCCTGGCAGAGCTGACTGACCTTGCAGGGTACGACTTTCCCCAGCACCAGGGCGGTCTCCTTTTGTGCTCAGAGCTGCTGGTGGAAGAGATGGCTCGCTTGAATTTCCCATCTCCCACCTTTGTTGCTTTCACAGTCCTATTGTAGGCAGCAAAAGCAGAGGCTGCTGCAAAGGCAGTATAAGGAACAGTATTGCTGACCCTCTGCTGAGCAGGGAGTGGACACTGGGGCCCAGCTTGAGGGTCAAGTATCAGGAAGGTGACGTGTTTTATGCATTTACGGCATACTCAGAAGGCATTCAATAGTGGCAGCCATGAACAGCATCTGGACCTCACCCAGGACACTTCAGCATGTTTCTAGGGGACAAAGGTGCTTCCTGGGACTGCCCTGGACTCCTGTAGCCCTTTCTCTTTTGTGATAATGGTGGAACAACTTTTTAGTGGTATACCTCTAGAGAGACAGCAGTGCCAGGCTTGCATGCACGGGGAAGCTGTCCTAAGGGCACGTCCGCAGCCCTGCCGCCTGACAGGAGCGGCCATGGCGGGCGGCAGCGCCCTCTGCCGCCTCCGCGAGACAGGCGAAAGGGCGGGAAAAGGCGCCGCGTCCCGCTCTGAGGCGAGGGCAGAGCCGCCGGGGAGGGCGGCAGGGAGCGGGGCGGGCAGCACTCGAGGCGAAGCGTTTTCCCTCAGCACCGCCAGACTCCCGCCTCATGGCTGTCACGGCTCGGAGGCGAAGCAGCAGGAGAGGGCTGAGACCCTGCAACAGCTGTGAGAGGGCAGGTTCAGCCCTCCCACTCTGGAAACACTTCTCTGAACAGAGGTCATAGTGACAGGAAGCATAAAAAGCAACAAAGACTCACCTCTCAGGAGGCCGTGGAGCACGCAGCCAAGAAGGGAAGAAACTCACCCCTCTCTGCTGACACCCAGCTGTGGCCTCAGCCCTCTTTCCTGACACATAAGCCTATGCAGTCTTGCAGCTACACACAGCCACTCAGTGGAAGATGACCACCGCACTGAGAAGAGCATTTACTTCAGTTGTTTACTTCCTGTGCCATGCAGAAGACTGACTAAATGATAAACTAGTTAAGCAGAGAAAACAATCCCCTTTCCCTGCAACTATTTACTATTATTGCAGAGCTTGCAACTGCCACCAGAGAAAGCCAGGCCACCTCAGCTACACATATCCACGGGTGCAGCACAAAGAAAAGACCCTTCCTTGACCAGACACCACTACCCAGACATGTTTGGCAATGGGCTTTGCCTGAGAGGGACCATTTCTACCCAAGCAACAGTTGGAACAAGTTAATCAACAGCAAGATGATCTCAAGGGCCATCCTACTGCTACAGCAGCCTTTTCACATAGGGTTTTGCTAGTCCTGTTCCAAATTGCACCTAATCTGGAAAGCTTGTCAAGCACCCCATCATCATTGCATCGGAGGAAGAGGTCGATGTGCTGCGTGGAAATAATCCAAGCACTTGGGGCTTGCGGCTGGTAGTGAAGGCATTGAGTCTTCTGTGACCAAGGGCTTGTGGCAGCTATTGAAGGAATCAGTCTTCTCCACCTGGCTTACCTCAGGGAATCAGCTAGGGCTGCAATACAACCTTGGCCTTTGCTTGAGAGAGATCACCAAGTCAAATAATGTGGCTTAGCAAGGACTGTTGGGCTTTAGAAGGAAACTTTCACTAAAGTCTGTCTCATTCTTCAGCCATGCCAATTCAACACCAGATCCCAGTCCTGCTCTTATTAAAGACATCCCAATTCATGAGGCCACATAGGCAGTGACGTGCTTTGCAGGCTGAATTTAGGACTACGGTCCAGGCATGCGTTTCTTCTAGCTGCAATAGATACAAACCATATTCTAAGAAACAGACCAATTAAGCTGTAAAAAAATTTCATTCTCTCACTAACCAGACATGCCTCAGGCCTTATGACTAAGATGACAAGTACTTTTCCTTCCAACATTATGTTCTTCTAATAGAATTGTTAGACAAATTCAGCAAATATTCAGTTACTAAACATCTGAGGAAAGCTTGCATTACTATGGGGTGGGGGGGGGAAGAGCCCCAGGCCAAGCTTTTCTAGGACTAGAGAATTTTGGCACCAAATACACAACCCTATAAAAGAGCTCACATTACAAGAAAGCATTTGACCTAAAATTCAGGCCACTATAAAACAGCGTCCCATATTAGGTACCCAATATGTGTATTCAGATGTGGAAAATCTGGGCTGTTCTTTAGTTGTGATCCAAGACTTTCACCTCTGCAGAGAAAGAGGTCTGCAAGGGTTAGGGAACATGCTGCCAGCATGGCTACAAGAAAGGATTTTTTCAAGCACTGGCAGCCAGTGTTAACAGCAGCTCAACTCCTGCAGCGAAGGGGCACTTTACAGTGCCAGACCCCAGTGAGACTGCATAAAGCAGGAGAAGGGGAGAGCACTGCCAAAGCCTGACTGGCAATAACGTTAATAAGTGCCAATGAGCACTCAGAGCACTTCCAAGCATTAAGCATTAGCTCTTGGAGACAGCAAGCTTCTATCAGATCCCAGACAAGGAGTTCAAATGAAAAGTAGAGGTAGGCACAAAACTCAAGGAGTTTGGCAGCAGCTGAATCCTCTGATCAGAAACAGGCTATTATTATTACTGTCAGCTGACAGGCAGACTAAGGGTAACAGCAAGGCTCAGAAGGCAATTCCTGAAAGGGAGAGATGCAGAGGGATTTTTTCCCATTACATTCAAAAGCTGCTTACAGACATTCATTGAAGACTCCATCCTTCATGACCATCTCATCCCATCACTGATTTTACTTGCTAGTGGTTTTCTGACAGCACAAAAAATACACTCTAGTTCTGAATGTCAGGAGCCTTTCCATCCTCTCCTGCTCAGCTCAGAATATAATTCAAAGCACAACACGAGTTCCACTCTTCCGCTGCTTTGCCCCTTTGCTATTTCTCCTGTATTTTAGGCATGGCAGCTCTAAAAGGATTCTTAATGCCTCTGCTCACAACAATAAATCAAGCAGCTTACTCCAGTAAATCCTTCAGCTGTAGGTTTCAAAGCATTGCTAGGAAAAATCTGCCATATATCAGCACACATCCTAAACTACTCAATCCCATTAATAGTCTGGCTTGTGCTTTCAGGAAAACAGCAAGAATTCTAGATAAAGTCTTTTTGTTTTGTTTTAAAATCTAAATTCACTTTAAGGTGTACGAATTACGATAGCATTTTTGTGACTTCTCTAACTCTTTCAATGGACCTATTGGATTTTTCAAGTTATGTGGGTGAAAATGGGGAGAAGTTATAAATTGCTTCTGCCCTTTCTGAGCAGGGCTGCCATGTCACTTACCCCAAGCCTGCCAGCAAATGAAATACTCAGAAAAGGCATTAGAATCAGTCCATCTGTGAGGAGCAGAAAGAAGCAGCTGGGTGCACCAGGATAATGCACGTGCACAGGATCATACCAGCTCAGAAGCTGCTGATTAAACCATAACTTCCTGTAAATTTGCAGCATCAGTGCCTGGCACAAGAGATGGAAAACAGCAGGCCACCTTTCTGTTAGCCTCAATCCTGCAGCAATAGAAACAAGGAAATAATGAAGCTAGTAGAAATAAGGAAATGGAAACTAGTTTGTCAGACCACATTGAGTAGGAGAGAAGGCTCTTTAAAACCTCATTAGCAATAAATTAGGTCTCAAAGGAGATATGAATACTTCTAAAAGGAAGGGTGCCTGAAACACCACCTGAGCAACAGCAACTCTGCAACCATATTCTCCTGCAGAATAAAAAGTGCCACCCTAGTACTCTAGGAAAGAAAGGATCCCTCCGCCTTGCTCAGGAAGATAAAGACAGAGCCCGAAACAAGAGGGCTTCCAAGGAGAGGTTTCCAAAGCATGCCAAGGTTGACAGCTCAGCACTGAGTCTGGGAGGATTTAGTTCTTTCTCACTGACTCTCACAGCGCTTCAAGCAAGTTACAGGAGAGAAATCAGAAAATACTGTTTTTTTCTTAGCTGGAAAAAAGAAAGTGGTGTTAGGTCAGGGACAAAGGAACCAAAAAGTTTAGAGAGTAACAAACTGCTCTGCGCACTTTCACCAGTTTCAATTCAAAATCCGTTGGCTGACTAGTACAGCAGCATTGCCAGATCAACTGTTTCTCCCTTCAGTATGTTATCACCCAAGTTATTTCAGGACAAGCCAGCAGATGACCTTCTGGGGACTATAATCTGAACCAGTGTCCTTTCCTGGCAACACGATGTATGGATTGCAGGACAGTGATACAATCAGTTTGCTTGCCACATGCATCTTCTCCAAACCACCACCTTGCTTAACGAGGCCACTTAAATCTGCAGGAGTGCTCTTTGCCTCTACAGCTCAGAGAGGGACAGCTCCACCTTCTTCAAGAGGTAAGTGGGCACGAGCCTGTAGCCAATGTGAAAGAAGCTGCTGATGGAAAGAATAGATAGAGAGCAGACAAGGATCACAAAAGGGAATTCAGAGTTTTATTTCCAAAAAAGAGCAATGTAGTGTTGAAACAAAAATCAAGTTCAATTAGTTTTCCTCTGATTTGAATGGCTACAAAAATAGATTCTACCCAAATCCATAAAGCCAGTTAACAGTACCATAAAAAACAAAAACCAAAATTACTCATTCAGATACCACATACAGCAGTCACAGGAAACTAGCATATATTATTTAATGTTTTTTTTTTAAAAAGTAAATTTCTAAAATGTTTCTGTTAAAACTGAAATACCCATAAGATTTTAAAAAATTGTACAAAAAATAATTTTAAACCGGTTGGAGGTAACAGTGTGCGTTTATTAAAATCCTGCACCAAGGCAGTAACATTTATAATTTAAAACCCAGCCCAGTAGAAAAGAGAAATGTGCAAACATTTAAAAGTTAGATGTACTCAGAGGCTTGTGGTGCATCAGACCTGGCGATCCACTTCTGTCCTAATGCAAGGCGGGCTCCAAGAGGAGATATCTCTAATGAGGCACTAAAAGGGGAGGCAGAAGCAGGCATGCATATGCATGCAAGTTGCAGCTCACTAGCCTGCGATGCAGGGAGCAGTGGTGCCCTCTCCCCAGGGACGGTTTGCCCAATCAGTAGTGTTATGGCACTCAATCCAATGCCAGAAAGTCCTTGATGAATTCTGGTCAATCTGCTTTGGGATAAAAGAATGCAAAAGCCATTTTAGAAAACAGAAGTTGAAAGCTAATGAGAGCTAATCATAGAATGGTTTGGGTTGGAAGGGACCTTAAAGATCATCTAGTCCCAACCCCCCTGCCATGGGCAGGGACACCTTCCACTAGACCAGGTTGCTCAAAGCCCCATCCAACCTGGCCTTGAACACTTCCAGGGAGGGAGCATCCACAACCTCTCTGGGCAACCTGTTCCAGTGCCTCACCACCCTCACAGTGAAGAACTTCCTCCTTACATCTAATCTAAATCTACCCTCTTTCGGTTTAAAGCCATTACCCTTTGTCCTATCACTACATGCCCTTGTAAAAAGTCCCTCTCCAGCTTTCTTATAGGCCCCCTTTAGGTACTGGGAGGCTACTCTAAGGTCTCCCCAGAGCCTTCTCCTCTCCAGGCTGAACAACCCCACCTCTCTCAGCCTGTCTTCATAGGAGAGGTACTCCAGCCCTCTGGTCATCTTCGTTGCCCTCCTCCGGACTCACTCCAAGAAGGTCCATGTCATTCTTACGCTGGGGGCCCCAGAGCTGAACACAGTACTCCACATGGGGTCTCATGAGAGCAGAGTAGAGGGGGAGAATCACCTCCCTCAACCTGCTGATCACACTTCTTTTGATGCAGCCCAGGATAGGGTTCACTTTCTGGGCTGCAAGCGCACATTGCCAGCTCATGTTGAGCTTCTCATCAACCAACACCCTCAAGTCCTTCTCCTCAGTTGATATACTCATGAGTTGATATACTAATGAGTTGATATACTCAACAGATTATTGCTATGAGCTCTGGCTACCTCTCCAGCTTACTTTATGGTAAGCTTAAGAGTTAGGCAGGAGCCTTCATAGGATTTTTAGCTCTTTCTTTAAAGCTGAAGCAGCATATTTACTGACATGGCACAGGGTGCTGAACAGTGCTAGCACATCACTCAGCCAGCAGATTCCCATCCTGAAAATTCAGACCAGAGTTCTGCACTATCACAAACCATTTAAACAAGCTGAATTTTATAAAGAAACTTCATTCTACTTTCTGCTTCCTTTGGCTACTTCACTGGGCCTGAAATATCCTTAGCCTCACCTACCTCCTCCATTACTTAGTCCACGTCCTAATGGACTTCTTGCCAAATTTCTTTCTGCATAGCTCCTGCAATGACACAAGAAGAGATTCATTACTGCAATGCAGTATCATTCCATCCACTCCCAGCTGCTGACAGAAGACCAGGATTAGGTAGTGTCCAGAGGAAGTGCGCAGAGCAGAGCATGTCAGGCAGTCACTTATCCTTACACACCAGCAGTTACCAATCCCACCAAGCTTCCTGCATCCGATGCAAACAGTAGTCCTTTGTCTACACTTCCGTAGCCCCTGTCACCTGAACATCAGTATTCTAGGGAGACAAGATAAAGCCCCGCACCCGTGGTGGTAGCTTAGCTCTATTGTATAGACAGAATGGGAGCAGAGATACTGAACACGTCCAAGTGACAGTGTCAAGCCAGATTAAAACTCCAGAGTCCCATCCTCGGCCAACTAAGCCCATGTGACCTGCCCTTAGATCGGTATGGGTTGACACGAATAGAAACCTGTATGCGAATACTCAGAGTCTTGTTCCTTTGGGATGTGGGAATGTGATCTCTCCTGCTTTTCGGAGAGAAAGAGACAAAGCATTATTCATAAAAAAAAAAATCAAGGGATAACATGTGAAAGAGAACCTGCCTCTCTCTTACTATTGCCCTTTGGTAGTTTGTGGGACACATACATGACCAGATTCCAGCACAAGGATCCCTGCCATCATGTTGGGCATCCCCCTGCTTTCAACTAGAAACGCCCTCCCTTGCCAGCCCCACCCATTAGGGACAGAAGTTGGTTGATACTCACCCTCTGCCCCCCTCCAGAGTACTCTGGATCTCCTTCAGGACTTCTGGAAAGCAGAAGGTTAAAGCAGTGAGCCAAACCAGCGAAGATCTGCTTTCAGGCAGCAGCCTAGCCACATTCCACCTCCCCGATGAACAGCCTTTAAAACCTGCCTCCCACACCACAGAGGTCAGGCCTTATAATATCATTGCCTCTTCAACAGTACTAGGTTTTTACTGAACAGGCTGGCATAAAGGACCGAAGCATTCATTTGCCAGAGGAAATGTTGCCAGTCCCAGTGTACCAGAGCCCCAAAGGAACAGTCTGTTCCAGCTGTCATTTCACACA
The DNA here is from genome assembly GCF_018139145.2 of Gymnogyps californianus. Classification (NCBI taxonomy): domain Eukaryota; kingdom Metazoa; phylum Chordata; class Aves; order Accipitriformes; family Cathartidae; genus Gymnogyps; species Gymnogyps californianus. Next base: position 7,906,168 of record NC_059489.1, on the reverse strand, counting down.
AGTCCTACTGGAAAGTAAAGATCCTTCTCTTATCACAGCAGTGAATGCAGCTATGTGGAACAACCCCTGCCTGAGGGCATGACTATCTGTCCAACCCCTCACTTCCACTGATTAATGAAAACCCAGTGCTTCTACCAGTCTTGTGTCATTGCATATCTCTTGAAACTGAGTACTGGAACCCACAAAATTCCCAGCAGCTTTCTTCTTTTCCCACCCAGAAAGGCACCTGCCCTGTCAGTAGCAAGACTTCATCTCACTCACTTTCATCATTGAGTAAGGCATGTTCCATCAGCCTCTCAGACTTCCTTTCTAAAAAAAAGTAGGAAAACAGCTGTTACCTAACAATATTTTCCCCTTTTCATGAAATAGGTGCAGTTTTGGAAACCTACAATAGAATTGGATTTATTTTTTTTTCCCCTGTTAAGTACCTTTTGACTTTACTGAATGCTTCACAACTAATCCTTAAAGCCTCTCACATACTGAATTGTATTTTCCAGCAATACTAGTTTGGCTAACAGATCTCATCTGTAATTTCAGACCTTATCTTCCCACAGCCTCTTCCTTCCAGGAGAAACTACGTTCTATCCTTCAAGGCTATCTTGCCACATGCGACTTAGAGCTAGCAACTACTGTGTCCAGGCAGGTCACAATGTTTCCCTCATGTCCCTCCTTACTTTCCCCTTTCTTAGGTAGAAAATATCAACTGTAGCAATAGGAAAGATGTTTCAGGGTTTACATGTCACCATGCTACATTTAGTACAATTAATTTTTGCTTACCATCTTCTCCATAGTCACCCGAACTCCTTCCTGATCCCCTAGAAAAGGAAAGGAGGCAGAAAACAAACACTGACTCTGAGGCATAGGAGTGCAGAGAATTCACGTATACTCTTGGCAGCTACAAGAAGCTCCAGTGCGTGCTAACGAAATGGTTTGTTGAGCAAGAATGTCGGAAGGGCTTCATTAAATGTTGGTGATGCAGAAGTCTGCAGGCACCAGAGAACATTTCTAAACTTTTGAAATAAAATTCCTATAGGATCTCCATGAGTGTCAGATCTACTGTTATTTGCTAATGTTCCAAGAGAGAGGAGGAACACTGGATTTCCCTTCACAGAGCACCAGTTCAGCCTCATCAGTAACACACATCCCCTGTAGTATGCAAGAGTCAGGTGTCAGTCAGACACATCACTAGGGAACAAGTAAAGCAAGCCAGAGCTTACAGTTTATGACTCAAGCTTAGGGATACCAATTCCAATGCTTCACCACTTTGTCCCACCAAAGGACTGTACTGTACTGCAAGTAGGAAAACCATCAGGGAGAAGGTTACATTTCCTCATGCCAATCCATCTAGAAATGTTGTTAACAAAGACCTCAAAGTCTTTTCTTTTTTTTTTTTTTTTGAAAGATGACATTCTCTATAAAATACAAAACTTTGTTGGAAACAGTCAAGTAGATCTCACTACTCAGACACAGTCAGTGTGCAAGAGTTTTACAGACTTTACCTGGATTTTCTTGCAGCATTCTCCATGCCAGACTTGTTGTGCACATGATTGTTGCTTGTAACTTCTGGCATGTCCACAATGCACCGGGGCTCCACTAACCATTTGGTAGAAAGGGAAAACCTCTCAAACTCCGATGGTGAAATCAGATAGAAACCTGCAGATCATTGGGAATTTATAAGCAATTCTCAAGTCCAAGAATACAGTTCCAGAACTAGAGGTGATCCAAAAAAGAACAGATCTATGCGTCCACTATGTTTGGCAGAAAGGGTTTGCATTTCCTCCTATGTAAATGAGGAGGAATCATCGAGGAAGATATCACCCCAGTTTCCCAAGGATTGGTTAGCCTAGAGACTGGGCAATTCAAGATTATTCTGAGAGAAATTGTATTGTCCTGTGCTGACACTTACGGAAAGCAGCACAGAAAGATGTAAAAACTGAACTGCAAAGCAGCAATCCACCTTCAAGCAGCCATAAGATGTTGGATCCCAGTTTTGCAATTTGAGTGTTGAGCCACAGGCATGTATAGGAGGCACAATGCAGCCATTTCCCCAGTGCCTGCTGCTTAGAGAGCCATTCTCTTGACTTCAGACAAGAGGAGGGTGGCCAGATGGAAGCTACCTAGGGGGCACATCCAACCTGTTAGCTGAAAACCACTGTATTCATTAACAATAATGGAATAAACTCACTTGTGCTTCTGCTAATTCACATGGCAGTACCTGTTGGCAAGTGGTACTGGCCAGAAACATATAACAAACATATTTACATAATATTCACATGTTTACACAGCCAGTTCTAAACACTAAGCCCTATAATCCCTTTTCCATTGTCTCAAACACACAGAGGTAGATGATTAGGGAGAAGCACACCTTACCTTGGCCATATTTGGTGAAGACGCAGGATGCAATGCCACTCACATCCTCTTTGCGGATGCAAGGGTAGCGGATCTGTAACTTGAGGAAGGGCAGTGAGATGATCTGAATGTCTCCCAGGTTAGTCAGGACAGCCAGGTCATTTTCACTGTAATCGTCCGTCTTGCAGCTGCTGAAGTTCACAACCGTCACCTTTCGTACCCTACAGCCTTCCAGAGCCGTCAGCTTGAGCTTCAGTTTGGAGCTAACCTTGGGTAATGTGAATACCTGTCAATAGAAACAGGACACTGACATCTCTTTCCTGCACAATGGCAGCAGCTGCACCTCAGGACATTTGCTGCTCCCTCCTTAAACAATGTTTTCATTCACAGTGAATACACACAGGTGTAATCTGAGTCAACCTGGCTCCCTGCTCATGGGACAAGAAGTAATCAGCCACAGTCAGTGTCAGAATCTGTTTCTGTTCTGACGTCAAGCAGTTTCACCCTTCAGGCTGCAAACTGCATTTCTCCCCTAGTTCTTTCAAAACCCCTCCATATTTGGCTACAAATTATTACAGAAAGAGAACAGGGTTTACACTAACTGTGTGCTCTTCCGCATTAAAAAGCCAGGGCCAGCCTACAGCAAGGTGCTTCAAGTCTTCTCTTTTATGCTGACTAGTTAGTGTGCAAAACAAGAAGCTTTTTAGTTGCTTCACAGAAATGCCTACCTGTTCCTGCTTCTGTACTAACCACAGCAAGAGCTCTTTCCCAAAAGCAGAAGCAGCCTTGTCCAAAGAGTATAACGTAATATAGGAATAAAATTTCCATGTTCAGCATGTGCATCACTATGCCGAATACGCAATTTGTCAGCACACGCCTGCTTTATGGACCGCACCAAACAGAAACGCTGTCCCAGGGGTGTTATTCAGGTACAGAAGAATAAGCACTCCCAAGAGTTATCTTTCCACCGAGCACTGCTCAGTGCTTTAGCAGATTTTCTGCGCAGTCCATATGCACCTCCTGGGTGATACTTACCTTAAATTGCTCTTCAGACACCACCAACAGTTGATGGCTGCCTTGCATATCAGGACTCTTAGAAAGGTCATGTGCTACTTCTAGAGGTTCTGGGAGGGGAATGCTGCGTCCATCCAAGACAAGTATACCCACAACAGGAGCCCTGTGCATCAGCTGAATCTCTTTGGCTAGACAAGCAAGATAAGGAAGAAAATAAACAAACAGAAAAAACAAGCAGGAGTCTAACACAGAGACACTGTGTTAGAACCTCACTCACATCATCTCAGAGCTGGAGACCTATACAATGTGGCTACAGAAACCCTGCCCAAAAAGATTTAGTAGTTAAAGGGTATTTGGACTGAACTGGTTCATGTTAAACAGTAACTATTATTACATAAAGATAGCAGGTCCAGCTGTCAGAATGAGGTACACGTGCACTGAGGCTTGATGGTAAACTTCAGTGACAGCTGATGCAAATTTAAATTTCTGAAGTCAGCAGGAAATGAGGCTAAGGCATGTCAAGTAGTGCTGGAGCTCACTTACTCTTCAGTTCAGTTGCTGCAGTGAGCATTGCTTAGCTCAGATACTGCTACATTTAGCTCCACTCCCACTGATAAACAGCAGTAATTGAGCTACCTTGCTTTTCTGTATGTAACTCTCGGTTATACGAGTGATAGCTCAGATCCATTAGGACCTTGCTTTCACAAGGCATACTTACCCTGCTCTGCCCTGACAGGTTCATCCATCCTCCTCTCTGCTGGAGGAACACGTAAACAGAAGGCGTAGACTGTACCTCCATTAGTGCCTGCCCACAAGGACGGGCAGTGGCGGGAGCCTGGAGCAACAAGAAGGCTCGTCAGCAAGGCGCCATCTGTGACATCCTTGGATAACTGCTTTCCACTAGCTATACACGTCCTCCCTCTGTTTACATCCTAAATATCTTTATATTAGGGCAGACTTGCCAGGGAAACTACAGGTTCTTAGCACTTCTTTTCCCATTATGTGTTCATCAGCAGCCCTGATAAAGGACATAGCATGTGAGTAAAGGGAACAGAGTGCTGTTTCCATCAGACACCACAATTGCTGCATCCAGTTTTCAGGTATATCACACATGAGCAGAGTAAACTTGTGCATGATATTAGTTTGGGCTCTGATGCACAACCAGCCACCATCCTCACCAAAATTGAAAGGCTCTACTGGGGACGGGTGAACTTTAGAGTAATGAGACAAGGAAAACCTTATACTAAAAAGTCAGCTGTCATTCCAGCACGTTTGAAAACCATACATAAAGGCTGCATCCAAAGATGAACTACTACTTGCCTTGGATTAGCCAGCAGCCAGAATGGCTAAGTAACAATTCTGCATGACAACATATGCTCTTGTTCTATATTAGTTTTTCAGCACAGCACAAAGTAGGACACAGGAGGTGCCGAATTTTCCTGGCAGTAAATCCTAATACATTCCTTGGCAGAAGGAGGAAAAACCCATTCGGAAGAAAGGAGAGATGCTTTTTCTACTCACTGTCTCTCAAGAAGGTATCAGCAAAATATAAGGTTCGCACAAAGCCAGTGAAAGAGTCTTCTGCAGACCGGGCTTCAATCTTCCGCTGGACTGGAGCCAGTTCCATTTCCTGCAATGCGTCTTGGTCAAATTTGGCATTTGCTTCTTGCACCTTCAAAGATGAGGAGACATTTTGTCAGTCAGGCAAAGACATAGGGGAGAGAGAGATAGTAAGAGTGGCAGCAATAGAAAGGGAAAGCACCATCATACCAGTTAACAGGTATATTCTGCATCATATGATCAACTACAGGCAGTACATCTTCTCTAAAAATGTGACTATTTTTATCTAACAGATAGCAGCATCAGAAATTGCCATTTTTGCCCTTATACCAATAGCTACTGATACCATAGCAGGACTGCAGACCACCTCCTGCTCTAGGCAGTCTAATCAGGAGTCTGCATGCTCCAAGCTGTAAACAGACAGGACCTGAAAAAGATGGACCCCTCACCTCTGAGGCATTTCCACTACCTCCTCGTCGCTTCCTACTGGATACCCGGCTTCTTCTGATCCGCCTGAATGACTGACGGAGGGACTTCTTCAAGGATTTCACCCGAGACAGTGGGCCTTCTAAGGCCAGTTGGTCACTGGGATGCAGTGTACACCTGAAAGAGGGAGACAATAGGCACACGGTCACTTTCTACTGGGTGGCAATCACTCCCAAGAGTCCAACAGGACACACAAATGTCGGAACATGCTTATATGTTCTTGAAGATCTTCACGGACAGAGTCCAATGAGGCAAGGCTTCTTGCTACACTGACTGCTCTTGAGAAATTGCTTATCACAACTTGCTTTGCTAGCAATTCCAGGTCATCTTTACAGAGGATTACCACAGACCTCCTGGAAAGAAGATACTTACTTGACAAAGACCAGTCGTTTCTGCTGGTGGTCAAAAAGCCCAAAACCATGACTGGTACCAAAGGCCACAAGCTTCCATTCAGAGTGAAGGGCCAATGAGGTGACCACAGCTGGTGGCTGACATTGGACAAGGACAAACGGCTGAAAACCAGCTTCAAATCGAACAGGTCCATCTCGAGTCTTTAGTTTCTCGTGACCTTTCCATCTATAGCCCTCTTGGTCCTGCAGGAGATCTGCTTCAGCATGGTCCACAACATGTTCTGCATCTTCGTCATTCAGTTCCATCACCAGCACCTGAAAGGAAGAGGATAAACTTTGCTACAGCTTTTACAATTCAAACAGTCCTCCAAGCTGCAGCCCTTCTCAGCAGCTGCAAAACTACAGCATCTCTCAGGGCTGATAAATACCATTATATAAAGTCTAAAATACAGATCAGAGAAAGCAGAGAACCATGAAACAACATTTCCAGCAACTGGATCGATTTACCACTGTAGAAATATTTCCAATTTTAACACATCTCCCAGTTGCACTGTGACAACCTGCACTAAAAGCAAGGTTTATGATGATTGTTAATATTTCAATACCTGTCCTGCTGTACCAGCTACAGCCAAGTATCCGCTGTATTTACACAGGTAGATCTTCTGGATCCCAAGTCTAGGATCATCACTGTAAGGGTCAAAGGTACCAACCTAGGCGAGAGAATACACAGTGGCTGGTCTTTGCAGATGCATTAACTAGGACAAGAATCAAAACTACTCAGGTTTTCAGAAAGCTTCTACAAGCAACAGCTATCTTACCTTGCGAAGTGGAGGCCATTCATCCTCACCCAGGGTGTTCATATTGTCATTGGGATCAGCATCTGTGAGAAATACTCTCACTGTGCTTAGCTTATAAAGGAGATGTAAGCAGACACCAGATGCATCCCAAAACCGCACAGTGCCATCTTCATGCCTGTATGGGGGAGGGTTACAGAAACACACATCACACAGGAGAACAGCACATCACCCAGATGAGGATGATAAAACAGAGGGGGAAAAAACACAACCAAAGATTAAACCACACTGTTTACAAAGCCCTGAGCTGTGGCAACTTAGAGCTTCAAGAAAGGGTTTTGGGGGTTTTTGGTTGGGTTTTTTTGTGAGTTTGTTTTTGGTTTAGGTTGGGTTTTTTTAATCCAGTTTGTTCTCGATGATCTGACACAAGTGTACAATTTAAGATTACTCCGAAAAGCACTGAAAAGGAAATAAAGCTTAACATATAGAAGGAACACCTCAACCTGACAAAAATACTAATACTGGGAGGGAGGGAAAGAAATCAAGCTTTAATCTTAATTCTCCAGGTGAAAATTGGCAACATTCTTCCAGGTAAGGGTAAGGACTTCTAACAACGTGCAGCATCAAGAATTAAGTCTGAATAACAGCCCACTGAAATTCTTAAAAGTCCTTTGAAGAGAAAATGATACATTCTTATGCGATGAGACAATCTCTTTGCTAGTGACTTCCACTGCTTAGCTAGATCTGTTCATGCTGATCAAAGCAGACAGGAGTCCAAGCCAACCTCTTTTTTGAGATTCAGAACAGTGTAAGGTAGGGGGAAAAACGCTTCAAAACCTGCAAGATTAAGCTCCACTTTTACATTGCTCCCTGTGAATCAGTCTGGATTACTGCCTGCACTTCTACACTGATGTTTGTGGGGGGAATGGTAACATGTCAGAACTGCAAATAAGCCAACTTTATAGGTTATCTGTGGACATTATGACCTGTTTGCTCAGAAGCAGCAGAATCAGTTAGCTTTACAAAGCTAGCAGCCCAGCTTTGAGAAGCGGTATTGTAAAGTTGCAGCCTTCTCCCTTCAAGATGAGCAGACTTTAACCTCATGGGAAAGCCTCAGTTAGTTCTAAAAGGAAGAACGGAAACTGGAAAGGGCCCCTTGATGGTTATCAGTTAAGTACATACCCTGTTAGAAGCAAGTCCCTCTGTGGAGGATCTGGAGCTATGTTGGTGCCACCATCAATCGGCCATGGCTACAAATACATTAAGGGAAGACTGTGACTTCCTAGGCAGTGACAGTGTGAAGAGAATATGCAGTCAGCAGGAGAGCATGAACTTCAGTGCAAGTGGCAGTGAAACAGTCCATGCTGTTAGCTTTTGTTTGGATTAGATGTTCCTGTTCTGACACCAGCTGTGCTTTTTAGAAGATATTCTACACATTTCCTCAAGAAGCTGTGCCGAAAGCTTCATGCTTCTAAACGAGAAGTTTGTTACCATTGACAGCTGGGAACACTCAGACTTTCCTTCTAGCTTGTCAAAGCCTGAAAAAAATATCACATTTTAATCCCCCAGCGCGAGTAACTGTATTGGTGGTGCTCTGGGAAAAAGCCTCTCTCGACCCTATTAAGAGGCAGGACAACGTCTGTTGGGACTCATCCCTCCACAGGCAGTCAGCAGCACAGACCACCCACATTCTGAGCAGTCATGCTGTTCTTAAATGCATGGGAACACATGTACATTTAAAGCTGCCATACCATATTCGAGTAGTGAATGTTCTGCTTGCTCCCAGCACTGATAATCCTCTCCCACAGTTTCAGTGGGATGTTGGAGACATGGTGTGAGCAGGTGATGGCTGAGCAATGGAGAGAAGCCAGGTATGGAGGATGGACTGCTGGCCAGCCTACAGTTTTCAAGTCTATAACTACCAGCTCTTCTTCTGCCAGCACCACCATAGCAGAAGGGTCATCAGACTCTGCAGAAACAAGATTCATTGAGGCTGACAAAAAATGACCATCCAAGGTTAATAGAAACAAGCTTCCTGTAAGGCTCATTTGAAAACTGTTATCACAGAGCTCTACACAAACATTTTTGTTGGCAAAACCTCTAAATGCTTCTGTGTTAACTGGGCCTATTGAGGCACTAATATTAATAGATTTCAAGATACTAACAGATTTACTGCAAATTCATCTTTCTTTACACCACTCCTGGGACTGTCAGAGTGACTTTTTATAGATTCCACTGCAGAATAAAAAATTTGTTAACAACATAGATGGCTAAATAACACAAGCTCATATTCACTATTGTAACAGCTAATTAACAGCATGGGGCGGACAGACATGCATACACCCCAGCAGTGACCCATTTAGTACTGTGTTAGGACCACAGTCCATCTAGGCTAAGCTGCTTAAACACAGTAATGCCTTGGGTTCTGCAGAATGCTCCTCTGCTTGAACTGACAAGTATTTACAATTTAGCTCTCTTACTTTTCATTTTCCCTGCTTCCCTGTGTTGTGACACATCCTCTCGACTTTCTTTTTTGAAGAGTGTGTACGTCATCTAATATACATACATACGTATATTAGACAAGATTACAAACAAAAGAAACCTGTTAATGTAACTTTACAGATGACACCTGACACAATCAAGAATTTAAGATTTTTCATTGTAACTAGAATTAAAGTGAAAAAAATTTAGTCTACAAGGACATTATTGCAGTAATGTTTGAGAGACAGCCACAATAGCAACTGGTGGGGAAAACCAAAACCACGAATCAGTTCACACCAATAACGATTAACACAGCTACAGAAATCTAAGGGAGCACATAGCTGTAATGTGTCACATTGGGGGCAGGGGCGGGGGGAGGTGATAAACAGTGAGCCATAAGCAAACTAGCAGCTTTTCACTGACCTTCTCTGCTAACCTGTACTTTTATTTCCCTCCTTTAGTTGTTTATGTCCTGGTTTCAGCTAGGATAGAGTTAATTGTCTTCCTAGTAGCTGGTATAGTGCTGTGTTTCGGATTTACTAGGAGAATAATGTTGGTAACACACTGACATTTTCAGTTGTTGCTAAGTAGTGTTTATACTAAGTCAAGGATTTTTCAGCTTCTCATGCCCAGCCAGCAAGAAGGCTGGAGGGGCACAAGAAGTTGGGAGGGGACACAGCCAGGACAGCTGACCCCAACTGGCCAAAGGGATATTCCATACCATACGATGTCACGCCCAGTATATAAACTGGGGGGAGCTGGCCAGGAGGGGCGGATCGCTGCTCGATAACTAACTGGGCATTGGTCGGCGAGTGGTGAGCAATTGCATTGTGCATCACTTGTTTTGTATATTCTAATTCTTTTAGTATTATTATTGTCATTTTTATTATTATCATTATTTTCTTCCTTTTCTGTCCTATTAAGCTGTCTTTATCTCAACTCATGAGTTTTACTTTTTCCCAGTTCTCTCCCCCATCCCACTGGGTGGGGGGAGCGAGCAAGCGGCTGCGTGGTGCTTAGTTGCCAGCTGAGGTTAAACCACAACAGATTACCTGGAATACACTTGCAAGAAGGCACGTCTATAAGCAAGCACATACTAACGCTGTTCACTCAGCAAAATTAACTTCAAGTAATTAGTACGTGGCACCACTCTAGTTAGACACCTCAAGTTTCACCTCTGACTAGCCACAGCCATAAAACACCACTAATCAGTTCAGTTTCTTCATGAAAAAGTTTTATATTCAGTTTTACTTTGCTTTCTTATGTGCCGTCACTTGCAGTTGCCTACAGGACTTCTGAATAGAACAAATAATATCATACCTGTACTACACTATGTAAGATCAGCCCTGCACTCTGACTGCTGCTGCCAACATTAACCAAATATACTCTGTTGTAACAATAATTTTTTCCCTGCAAAGGCACACATCTGAGGTCATTGCTTATGGCAAGAATCTATATTAAGTTGCTGAAGCAGCAAACATACTAGAATTTGTCATGACTGCCATACACTCATCCACCTGCTAATTTAAGAAAAAGAAAACAGGAAGGGCTAGCCTTTTAAAAATTGTTTCCACAGCATATTCAGGGTAGTGGAAAGTCACCAGCTACCACCATGCTGCAATGCATAAGCTTTGCGCTTATTAAATTAAGTGGCTTTGGTATACAATTAATACCTTCGTATTGCCATTGCAGGGAAGACTGCTTAAGGGCAAACAAGGCAAGCTACGTAGATCCACTAAGCTTAGGCAATCAGCCACAAGGAAGCTTGTCAACCACAGAAACCTCATTTTATTGTAAAAAAACTTCCTCATCCAAGTGCAATAGCTTCAGCTTCCTGTAGCAGCTCCTGTCTGTACCCACTAGAAGTCTTGTTAACTAGATAATTCAATCCTTGGGAAGTATAAATACAAAGCCTGTTAAGTTCAGTGACTTCATCCTAAAGGACTTCTAATCATATCCAGGAATTGAACTTTAAGTAGTCAATCTCTTACCTAAAACCCTCAGATTTCCTTCATTTTTAAGACTTTTTTTCCATCATCTAGAATCTCAGCTCTGACAACTTCATAGAGAGTAAAAGGGTCTAGTTTCTTTAATGATAAGAGCTAAACAGTACCTCAAGTTTAATGGCATTGTTAAGCTTGAAGGCTTATACCTATAGGTTCTGCACATTTGGAAGATGCTTATAAAACACAGTGTTGTGTAGGGAAAACCTATAATAACAAACATATACAGGCACTTCATCTCACTTACATTCTGCTTATTTCTTTACTGGTTTTTCAGTGACTTGACAGGGTCTGTTAAGGTCTGGGAAGAGAGGTGAGGGGGAATCCAAAAGTTGTTTCTTTATGCGTACTTTCCCAAGCCAGTCCTCCCAGGATCTGTGGTCTGCTTTGTACAATGGGCCAGAGGGAGCCAACCTGCATCTACATATTTGAATGCCCACGCCTGCACAGTGTGTAGCTGCGAGCTGTCACCACCACCAGCAGTACACAAGACAAATAGGTTTGGAAACTAGTCTACTAGGCAAACCAGACACTAGAAAGCCTGACAAGATTCAGTAACAGAAGATTTGCCTGCAAGCTCCTAAAAGCATCTAGACTTCTGCGATTTGGTCTGACCCAACTTCCAATACTGCACATTTGTGGAGCTTGAAATAGCATTTTATACTCAATTACTTCACGTTAACCAGAAGCAAGAACTACACCAGCATTAGACAAACAGTTCTTGGGGAAAATCCTTTACAATTCCATGAAAAGAATATTACAGCTACTGTGGAAGTAAGGGCAACAAAGCTCTTCAACAGAAGCAAGAATCTGACAAGCTCTAAGCAAGCCATGGAATGAGTGCTATTCAGTTTTAGAACTGTTTACATTCACATTCACCAGTGGTAAGTAAATTAAGTTCTCTATATAGCGACCCTTGGTTCTGGGTTCTGTGTCACCCTTCGCTGATTTATTACCCAGAGCCCTAGTCATAAATCCAGGTAGTAATTAAAAGAAACAGTGTCTCAGTGGGAGTAAATTCTGTTTTTAATTATTGCCTCCTTTGAAGTGCTATTTCCAAACAGCAATATTCAGATCCTCATTTCACGACCTGGTTATTTCCAATGTCCAGCTTACACAGACATGAGCCTAAGAGATCTTTTCTCACTGATGGAGTAGCTTAATTTTTTGAGGAATGTATGGCATTTGTAACCAGCCCATTCTTTACACCAGTATTTTACACTTCACTTTTAAATGGCAAATCTCTTCTACGGTTGGACTCAATCTTAAGGGTCTTTTCCAACCTAAATGATTCTATGATTCTCTGTTAAAGTCTCAGAAAACCCCCAAACAACTCACCTCCTTATCACATTTCACATGCTATTTATACCAGGCAGATTTCCACATGTGTACACAGCTATTCTAATTCCTCAGTAATGCCCTTTCGTCACATACCTGCAGTTGGCTCTGAACTGAAGATTATAAAGAAGTCTATCACTCGTGATGTGAAGTCAAAGGCTGTTTGCTGACTGCCATGGACAACAGAGATACTGTGCCGGTCACCATAGCTAGCCCGGGGCATCCCTCCTTGGAATATAATGTAAGGAAGCCTTAAGAGAAAGACAGAGTTAGAGTGGTGTATGCTGAAGTGAGGAGTAAGCAAAATTTCAAAGACGTGAGGCAAGTCAAACTTTGACAAAAAATTCTTATAACGTTACTGTAAAGGACTCTTACGGTATTGTGCACTGCACCCTTTAAATGCCTTTAAACAGGTGAGAGTGAAGGGATACACCATGAACTTACCCATTTTTTGTTGTCTGCCAGTAGATCTTGGAGATCGCCTTGCAAGGAAAAGGACCTAAGAGAACAGAGTTATTTGCCATAATTCAAGAAGTGCATCTTTATGTTAAGAAGTTTCTTATTCTGCTTCACCTAGGTCACCTCAGCCTCCAAGCCAAGGGGAGCCACCTGAATTAGTGGGCACCACCACCTCCCCAGACCAAGCCACATCAGACAAGTCTTCTGGGACGCACTGACCACACTACTCCTCAGCAAAACAACGCTTAGGCTCAGGGGAAGTTTTGAACCATGTTGCTGATGGCTAACAGGGAGTGGAAGTGCTGTTGTAGAAGCTGATTAACTAGAAAGGATTGTTAAACACACAGGCATTCCTGAAACTAATGTAAAGGTGACAGAACTTCAGAAGCTTCTATATGCTTGAAAGATGAGGTCATCCCCATTTGATGGGTTTCAGCAAATCAGAGGCATCATTTCATCACTGCTCAGGTTGACAAAAAGTACACTTAGCTCACTATTAATTACAGAAGATCCAAGCAACTCCTGCTGAACAGGACACTTGAACTAAAACAAAGAGCTGAATCACCAACACCCTTCTTCATAAGGGACATTAATTTTTTCAACACTTTTGCTCTCCATGTTCAGGACAGATCTCAACATTGTAAAGGAGTTTAAAATCCAAGAAAAAAACTGGACCGAAATCCCTTAGTCTAGGCTCACGACACATTCAAAAGGCAGCTCTGCATTTCGCCATTAGGATTAAACACTGGGGAGAACACGACTTAAATATCCCACACAAGCTCAAAATGAGTTTGTGTTTAGATGAATATGCAACAATTAAACCTCACTTACTGACCATAAGGCACAAGGTTTTCCAGAGGCTCAGGCTGCCTGTTGTCACTGGATACTGGCCACTGGGTGTAACTTCCATCATAGTGACAACTAATGAATTTACTGCCATCCCTCTGCCAGTAGAGGTTCTCCAGTTGCTGAAGAGAAAGACACACAATGACTGCTCTCCAGAGAGCTGTTAACTCCCCCCGAAACCAATGCATTCTTACTAAAAAAGAAGCTTTGTCAGGCTCTCCCTGCACCTACTTGTCTTTAGAGTGCTCTGAGAGGAGAGAGCCCTTTCTCCCCTGCTGAACTGACTTTGGATTGAATTAATACCTGGCTGCCCAGGAAATGGTGTGTCACTTTGTTACTCTGCAGGTCCCAGAGGACAATCAAGCCCCTGCTATATCCAATCAGGATCTGGTCAGGGTTCTTGGGGTGCTCCCGAAGGGCTTCCACCAATTCACATGATCGCCTGTTACAGTAATCTTCCGGTACCCTACAGAAGCAGAAGAGAAAACCAAGAAAAGTTTATTCCAGGTACAACCCAGTATGACTGTAATAACAGTTAAGGTATAAGAATGAGATATTAAGCAACAAAAAGTTCAAACAGATGAGAATAAGTACGATCTTTTCACGAATCCTTCAAGCAGCAGAAAAGCCTTATGTAAGACATCACACCAGGCCTGCGACATGAACATGCATCCAGTCCCATTTTCCTCAGGGAAAACCCAAGGTTTAAAATGAATTCCAGGACTGGATCCCAGGAATGTAAAGACAGTCTGAATCACCCACCCTGTTCTCTTGTGACCCTTACAGAATAAAGGTAACATGGAAATGTCAGTAGGAAGCAACAATGACATGAAGTAGGACAGTTTTCAACAGCGCTTGAATCTCCAGAGTGACAAAATCCTCATTTGGACAAAGCAGCGTCAGAAGTTCTGCCAATGGTCAAAAAAATAAATGGGTAATTACAGCTAAGCATAACATTTTTTGCAAAAGCAAACACAAGGGACAGGGCACAAGGTTTGCAGATTTACTCCAAGTGCCTCCTGTATAGTTCTGCGTATATGCTATACCTCCATGGTGACAGTACTGGATTGACCAGGACAGAAACTGTTACTTAACACATACCAGGACCAAAAGTTACTTTCACAGGAGTCATGCAGATTTGGACAATGCTTAACACAACAGTGAGGCCCCAATACATAATCTAGGGTGACATTTTAACAAAGGATATGTCTGCTAATGGGATTCCACCCCTACACAGCAGTGCCTGTTTGCTCACTCACCGCTGCAGCACAGCCTCAGAGGTTATGGTCCTGTCCTCTAGCGCTCTGAATGATGGAAGCTCCACTACAAAGACGTTGCCACTCTCCGTACCAAGATACAGGACTTCCCGTGAGGAATGGGGAAGGATAGCTGTTATCTGCGTGGCACTTGGCGGAGACCTGGGGATGCAAAGAGACTCTCATCGACTGCACGCAAGAAGACTATCGTTACTGAACTTGAGAGAAGTAACAACTCAACAGGGATATTTACAAGTATCATTTTTTTAATAGGCAGAGATTTTGAGCCAGGCATTATTTTTCTGAAGGAGGAAAACACTAGCTTTAAGATAAATTATGTCAAAAGACTTGACAAGCATGTGGACAAAGACTCAGATGCCTTTTTACAGAAGCCTCTCTTATTAATTTCCCCAAAGGAGCTAAAAATAGCTCACCTAAAACTGCTAAGATCAAGTGAAACTAAAACCATAGCAGTATTTTAAACTCTGACTTAAGGGATACTTAGATTTACTTAACCTTAAGATTTACAGCTCCTGTACACACAGAAGTGGACACACAAAATCAAAAAAAGATGTCACCCTTTGCATTGGTACAACACTCTTAAAAGGTGGTCTCCCAGGCCCTAGCCAACTCCTGTGTGGTTTCCATGGATGACCTTTTAATGGATTCACAGGAGTGAGAGTCTGTAAGAACAGGACAAGCTCTAGCTAGAACAATAGCAGAATTTTCTTACTTGCTTGCTTATCCCCAAACTAGCTCAAAAACACTCTTGCGGATTACCCAGGTGGCCCTTTCAACGTGAAGCGGTGCTCCTCCCGCAGCTCAGATGCTCCACTGTGCTGCTTCAGGCTCCAGAGATGCAAGCTGTTATCATCTAGCAATGTCACCAGCTGGCACTACAAAACCACACAATATGCTTTTTTCAGAATCACAATATTAAATACAACACAGTAAATCTAGCAATAAAGTTGCTGCGGTTCATAATTCTCTGCTAAAACAGGACTGGGGAGCCAGCCACAGTTCTTTATAGCGGTGGATATACACTGCAGCAACGCTGTTAGCTAACAGTGAGGGATTTGGGGGTTGGAGGGAGACAAGAAGTAGCCTAAAGGCTAAAAACCCTCTTATATAGGACAAAGGCACAGGTTATCACTCAGGGGGATGACAAGGATTTAGGCTCTTGAAAAAGATCAGCCTCTGCTGTAAAGCTCAGCCAGGCAGCTGCAGGCTGTTAGCTCACCACCTCCTCACTCAGCATGGTTTGCTGCAACACACCCCAGCTTTGGGTGGGGCTGATACAGTCTACTACACCACACTCCTTGCATTCTTCATGTCCAACCTCATTCTGGAGGGTTGTGTCAGAGTCCTTTTATGAGCCCAGCCCTGCTGGCTGTATGTTCAAATTGAAGCATTTTACCTGCTGAAGCCACACCTGGTGCAACACTCCCCATGGGAGTTTCAGCTTATACCATTAGTTAAGCAAACAGACACCCAAAACCGCCTCAAGAATTAAATCCCTCTCATAAAGAGGCCACTGGTGCTATACTGGGGGCATCAGGCAACAAAGTATGTGGCCAAGACACCAGTCTGCCAGTCCAGGGAAGGGAAAGTGGTTAGCCAGCCACCAGACATTTGGAAAATTCTGCCTTCCTATTTTTCGTTTGTGGCAATAACTGTTCAGCAATCCCCAGGAGCAAGATTCAATACCCCAAAACACAAAGGCAACAAGCTGAACAGCAGGCAAGGTTAGCAGTACTGTTTTGAACTCCTGAAAATAATTAAATCAGTTCAGCAGCAGCAGCTACTGTTCTATCTGTTCTGCAGAAGAAAGACCACCCAGTCCTACTGAAAGAATAGGGGCTGCAAAAGGAAAAGGAAGTTCTGGCTTTTGCAGCAGATTGCCTGAACTATTCTGGCCTTATTACCGTTCCCAATATGTTGCTTGAGATAAATGACTAACAGTTACGAACAATAAAGCTACTCTTAAGTTTTACCGAGCATCTCCACAGCAACAAGTGCTGCTGAGAGCACAAAATACACTAGGATAAGCATTCCCAACCAAGCAGCATTTGAATATACTTCGTAATAGGAGCCCAGTTGCCTGGAACAAACTCAACACCTGTTTAAGAGAGGTCTACATAAGTCGCAGAGGTACTGAAAATACACTTACCTGATCAGGTATAAAGTGAATCTGCATTACAGTATTGTTTTCTTCATGTAAACCCATGAACTCCACCCCAGGAGCACCGTATCTGAAGAGTTTGTTGAGGATCTACCGTATTTAAGATGACCCACAGCTACAATTAATTGATAAGAAGCTTGCTAGCAAGCAAGATGAAAAGAGATTAGTTTGAAACCATGTTTTACTGTTAGTGATCTGGACTGAAAAGAACCAATTCAAATCTACTTTGATTTTATATGCTTGTTGTAGGTTACACACGCTACAGAAGAACATGGAAGTTTACTTCATCCTTTGGGCATATGCAGAAGAGGTGCCTGGACCCTGTTTTTTCTCAGAGATGTTTAGTGGTTTCCCAGACACTACAATCCTGCTTAACTAATTTGTAACCAAGAGACAGATGGCTACTGCCCACATGCGGAGTCCAGCCTCTGAACACAAACAACACCAGGAATGAATGATTAAGCAGGCAGAGCGCGCACCAACTTTTCCTTTCTGGGCTGAGTGATATGCCTGTTTTACAGCTTGTCTAGCTGGTACTGTGCCACAGGAATCACCTCAGTGCCTCGCGTATACACAAAAATCGGACTAGACATCATTAGCTAAAAAAAAGTCAACACCTTCAATGTTCAGGTCTTTAATGCCTGGATGGTCAAAAACTCAGGAAGCTGAAAGCATTTCTGACTTCAGTTTTAACCTTTGAAATAGAACTGCTTTAAAAAAAAGGAACCCTGCCCCAAATATTTAAACAACCCTGGAATTTACAACATGAAGGATTGCTAAACTTAGGCCAGATCTAGTCTGACCTTCTGCATAGCAAGAGCAAAGAGTCTTGTCCAATATCTGCATCAGCTCAGCTTCTGTTTGAGCTATAGTTCAGCTCTTGACAAGATAATCCCATTCTGGGCAGACCGAAATCACTTCAAACCTAGGCAACCCGTTCCAATGCTCCAGTAACCCTTGCTTACAAATTTATACTTAGTCTAACTTTTTACAACGTCTTCAAAGTTGCACATTCTGATGCAGTCAGAGAAATCTAGCCAAAGTTGTTCAAAAGAATACAGTTTGATGGCTCCCGATCGCGTTCCAATGGCCATAAGGCGGAGAAATGGGCTATAGCCCAGTGCACTGGGTTGATGGGGAAATCCATGTTCCACAGTCTGGTAGAGAGAAAGAAAAATCATGATCAACAGCATGGTTCATGGGCATTGTATACAGATAAAAACTAGAAGTTAAATACGGCACGGCAGTCTGAAATACAGCACTTAATGGCAGCTTTTTCTGTTGAAAAGTGTTCAAACACAGGTTAGATTTGCTGAACAATAGCCTAAAGATTAATCTGTTCCAAGAACCCCTGGCTCTGCAGCCAGGATATGCAAAGCATAACAGAAATGAAAGAGAAATATTCTGAAAACAGTAAACCAAGCAGCTCTTTATGTTAAGATTATAAATAACTCTGCATAAGCACAGCTCGCTCAGTCACCACAATACACTCCATCACTCCACATCAACTTTACTTCTGTAAACCAACTGCTCAGCACAATTTCAAAGTCTGACATAAATACTGCGTATTGTAAGGTCAGCTTTATCTGCCAAATTCCACACAGGTCAGCCTTCATGACCTCCTCTTGTTGACTGACATCAAGAAATGGTGGAAAACTATGAAGAACTATTGAGTGAACATCAGTGCTCATCAAGAAAACTAAACAGATTTCCTATGGGGCAGTCAGGAAAACTAATGTAAATTATATCCATTTTCCAGAGTTAGCACAAGGAACACTGGAATTTAATGAGAGCAGGAGCCTGCTAGGCCACTTCAAACTAGTTCAAAGCCATTTGGTAATAAAAAGATGTCAGTCACTATCATGGGGAGCAGTATGTAAGGCTACTTGGCCTTAGTGGCTTCCCTAAAATACAATTTACACTGCACCAAGAGGAAGATTTGGAGCATGTTGTACACACCACACTTAGCATGGCCGATGCGTTTACTATGGAATAATATTCTGCCATACTTTCAGGATGCAACCAAGCTGCTTGTAAAATAGCTCAGTCAAGTTTTTAGAAGTGCTAATGCACAGCTATTATCACTGTTTAGACAAAACAAGTATGCATGAGTGTTCAACAACATATAGCCATGTAAATAGGGATTTGTGCGCCTAAAGATTAGTAGGGCTACTTCCTGGAAAACATTGTTATCGTTACAGTCCCAGCTTCTGGAAAATATGTTCTTCTAAGGCAAGCTGGTCAGCTACAGAATAGGAATTTGTTACAAAACAGCCTGAGGACCACTCATAAAAAAAAAAAAAAGAATAAGCAGAGAACCCTCCATCTACAGAAGTAGGCACTTGCACCTCGCTCCCATCCTCATTTCCATCATGTCTTTGAGACGGAGCTACCACATCACTTGGCTTTATGGTTTATTCAACCTAGAAGTAACACCTGGACTTTATTTCCTGCATAGTGATTTCCCAACTTAATCCCTTGCAGGAGAATCAAATAAAGCCAGTTTCATTTCTGCGGTCATGCCATTAACCCAAGATGCTCCCAGCTGTTACAAAGTAGTTTGATGCCCTTTTACTGTTCCTGCTCAAAGACACAGGCATAGGAGGATATGGCTGACTCCACAGTATGCCAGATTGCTTCTGTTTTAGCCATTTGATCACAATTCATAAATGGTAAAAATAGACCTCCTTCCTCTAAATTATCAGTTACCCCAATCTGAGGTCCTATTGGGGGAAGATGAGCCATTTTAGAAGATATAAAATTGGAAATATTGGAGCACTTCCCAATTTTCTGCTTGCCAACTCATAAGACTGGGCAAAGGAGTAGTTACTAATTTTTAACCTTTTATATGTAGCAAATTAAGATTAGTACTACTGGCTCCAAGACCATAAACACTGAGTTTATTTCCCTTTAGAATGTAAATAAGTAAGGCTGGAGATTAAGTTATAAGAAGGTAATTTAAGTGTTAAGTTTGTATTATTAAAAACAAATTTTGAGAAGTCAATCTTTTTAATGTCACCCTTGAAGTTGTTGTTAACCAACCTTTGCTTAGCTACACATATAAAACTTCCTAGAGGAGACTGTATGAAATTAAGAACTTATCTATGGATTCAGAATTGAAGTAGGGCAGTTTTCTAATCCAGCACAGGCAAAGAGGAATTTCTCTGTATCATGACAGCTACTGACAACACAGAAAAGCTTCCTAGTTGTCGAAGTTGTGGGAGTATGAAGCTATGGCATACAATTCTGGGAAGAAGATTCAAGGTAACATGTTATCTTAACAACAGATCAGACATTTAATTGAATCAGGTGTAGCATGGACAACAGACACCATTCCACTCTCCCCTAAAACAGAGCGAGGAACTTGTTAGGGAGACACCACTGTTATTCCACTGTTAGTTTTAGTTTCAGCTTGTTCACAGTTGCTGCACTGTCATGCCATCAGCACAACTAGGTGCCATTTTCAATGAAACATCAATTAGAAATTGTGTTTATTCCAAGATTTCTTCCAGCCCAGAAGATAAGGCTTTAGCCATAATTCCCATAATAGAAAACCATGACTTATACCATACTGTACTACCTGTTAGGAAGCTGTCAATACTAGCCTTAATATTGGCCTAATTATATCTTGGTTTTGATGTGTTACTTTGTAAACACATTAGACAAGTCAATAAAAGCTTTAATTTTCAAGTATGAGACCTAAGAACTGCATAACCGAGTGTGTACCATTCAGTAATAACAACAGGAAGGTAATTTTTTCTCCAGGTTTTCCTTCAATAGAAAATTTGAAGTACCCCCCCATCCCATAGACAAATTTGCAAAAGCTACAGTAACTATTACATCCAGGAGTAAACTGTTAGTAATAGAAGGCCACTGCAGAAAATAGTACCACATGCAGAAGCACAAGAAGAGAATATCAGTAACAACCACAGTGTGTTACACAACTGCTTATGCAGTAAAGTAAATGTACTAATGGTTTCTGATAGCTTTGAATCTTCAACCAAGATGCCCATAAGACATAACGAAGATAACTCCCTCCTATGTCGTTCATTTGTTTCCACAGCTGGGCAAGAAAGGCATCAGGGTGGCTTTTTGGCTGTATTTGACACCACCAGGGCCAGGCATTCACATTCATTGTACTGATTACCCAGATCTTTTTCTTGTACTTATTTACACCCAGTTGTTAAATCACATCAAGTCAGCTTTTCCGCTGGCCTCCTTTCCTCCCCTCTCTCCAGCAGCTTTCATCAGCCAATCCTTTCACCTGCTCAGCAGGTAAACCCAGCAAGGGGGAGCGAGGGGGGCAGAAGGCAGGAGAGGTTACAATGGCGCCTTTCAGCAGAGCTGAAATAAGAAACGAGAGTGCCCACAATGTGCCCTCTTTCTCAAAAGGGTCTTTGTTTCTTTGAGGAAAGGTAGGAGCTTTCGTTTTCATTTTCCTCAGACCACAGATTTGTCAGACTCAGTAAAAGTAAGCCTGATGTCAGCAGCATTATCTAACAGAAATGCCTCATGTCAGTCATATTAACTGCAGGAAAAATGCGGCCAAACTTAACAGTTGTTCCCAGCCCACACTAAAGCTGTGCAGATGAAATTCAGTGCTGTCTTCCTTCTTTCATTTCTCTCCACTTCTCCTCTCAGATTGTTTTATGACAAAGCAGAGACAAACCCAACCACAGGCAATACAAACCCTACACCTTTGTTAATATGTCTTTTGAAGAAACAATGAAGCCTGCATGTGTTAAATCTACTTTGTACAGACACTAATTCAGATTTAAGGTAAGCTATCCATCACACCCATTAGCAAAGGGTTAGGAAGACTGAAAAGAGGCGAAAAAACACAAAGCCATAAATTAAATGAAACGTTCCCAGTTTGGTAACATTCAGCTGTAAGACAGGCTGGTTCACCTGTGTGTTACCCATCATCTAGTCTGACAATGCCAGCCTGAACATGTTTGTTCTGCAGGGCTTGGACTGAGCCAAAGGCATCCAAATACTACTTCCAAAATCAGGATAAACTTAAAGAAGCAGACTGCCAAGTCCACATACCTTATCCTTCATTCTATCCACTGAGCTAAAAACAGATTCTTGCAACAGGTACACACATGTATGGGAAGTTCTTACTCATACAGAGAAAAAGATATGCAAAGCTAAGTGACTAGCAGAATTTAGGAAGGTGTTTATTTAAAACAAACACAAGTTTGAGGACAGTTTGAAGAGCTAGTCCGGCGGTCAATCAGTCCTTTAAAACCATCTGGACCACCTCTTATCTGGAACAGAAATGCAATAGGGAAACAGTAAAAAGACTGCAACTTATTTATACTTGAGGGAGTAAACAAATAAAAAAATCCACTGCCACCAATTAAAAAGACTTTTTTAATTGAAGTCCGTTACTCGGTCAGCATGGCCAAACATATTCCACTGTATTAACACTAAACTTGTGTGGCCTCATGCATTCATATTCAACTTCAGTGTAAACAATAAAATGAGGGCAGGAATCCCCAGCACTTTTAAGGTACAGACCTTCCATTCAGTCACTACCAGCATCACACACCGAAGAGGTGCAAATACACCATGCAATTTCTCTGATCAGCAACTTTATAGTCCCACAAAATATTTCCCAAGCAGGTTCTTAACCAGAAGTGTTTCAAAGACCTCAAATAACAAGTGTTTAAAAACTTGCTTACCAGCACTAATGTGCTTGCTTTACTAGTACATTAGACAAGGACAGTCTTGGCACAGAAAGTACTATGTTTCTTGGCTCCCTGAAGCCACAACCTTCAACAGGTCAGAATTAAGGTCTGACTTTCCCAGATCTTCTCAGTCTACCTAGCTGTGAGTAGATGTTTATTGTATCAAAGGGTAGAGGCTTTCAAATTATCCATTATCTCCAGAAATACTGGAATGGGACAGACAAGACTTGGGGGGGGCGGGGGGGCAACAAAAAACTTTCTGCAAGAAAAAAGTATAATGTAAAAGATTCTGGTATAATGTAATGGTGCAATGTTCATTCTCTTTCCGATTCTTGTTAGAAAAGAACAAGTTACTGTGGCTTAAAAGTGCAAATGCATTTTGCAAGGCCTTTAATTACCAAGTTGTTAATGAGAGTAAACCATTAGGAAGTGTCCAAAGTAGTCGCCTCCCTAGAAACAAGATGCAATATTTACCCTCAGGACTGAATCAAATGGATTCACAAATCCTGATGCCAACTTCTAATATATTTGGAAGTTTCCCTCTGCTGCAAAAGCTAGTTCTTTCAACTCTGTTTTGCATCATCCAAATTAGTCTGTCTCTGGCAGGTAAAGTTTAGCCAAACATTCTCATAAGAGAAAGGCATATTCAAGGAAGAGACATCCCTGAAATAGCAAAGGTTTTTCCAAGGTATATACAATTTTATACGCTTATAAGCAATTCTGACCCATCCCTGGGACATCTTTTCTGAAGCTGACATTGCATTCAGCTAAATGCAAGCAACTCAGTCCTGGTCTTCATTTACTGAAATTTTTACTGCATCTGCACTAGCATTTCCTCATGGTAGCAAGCAGAAAATAGGCCTGAAGCACTCCTGAGTTCCTTTTGTCTCCCCAATGGGAGGGAGGTATGCATGGAAATGGTGTGGTTTAGTACCAAATTACATTAAATCATTCATCTCAAACATCCAAAGTTCCACTTGATATATCTACACTAGAATTTTAATGAATCAAGGAGGTTATTTCCTAGGCTGACTTCAATTATCCATTATACTTTTCAGCAAAATTCCATTTAAACCTTGGAAACACAAAACCTACAAATATACTTCTGATACCCAATGAAGGTGTAAGTAGCCATTAGCCTAGCAATGAATTAATACTAAGCATTTACAAAGATGAAAGCACTATGTTCCTGGCCAGGGCTCAAAAGAAAAATGCCCAGAGTGTTGGAGAGATAGCACAGCCATTGCCCTTTCCTCTTCACAGAGGGAAGGAAAAAAAACTACATACAGATTCAGACTAAGATAATAGCAAATTCATTATTAATGGCCATTGTGCTGCCTAGGTGCTACCACATTTCCACCACAGACTTTTAAATCCACATTTAAAAACAGAGGTATACTTATAAATCCAAAGTATAATCACAGACAAAGAACTCTGGCTTCAGCTGCATCACAAGCTGTGCCTTATGCATATCTTTAGGAAAATGTTTACTCTCATAGTGGTACTGCAAAGACTATCTATAACATAAGTAGTCACAGCACATAGCAGGACAAACTACAGAACACTCAGAGTATATAAAAGCTGCTGTGAAGATCTCTTCTTTCAGCAAGTGCCACTCAACAGCGTGACAATATCCTTCTTAAAAACGAAAGCCAAAATTGAGAACATGCTCATGAGCTTAAAGAAAACTAGTCAGGCACATCGGGGAAAAAAAGGACAGAATTGAAGAAGAGAACAAACCACCTCTCCTAAATTTAACTTTTCCACCCACACTCAAATAGTTCTTCCTTCCCTTTACACTGCGCAGTGGCTCAGGATAGATTTGCTTTGCCCACATATGCCTTGAAGTTTGAGGAAAGCACTGTACCTTGTTAAACTGGAAAAGGTCGCGTTTAAGTCTCTCTCTCACTGGATCATGTCCGGCTCTTAAGAACCTTCTCATCTTCCTCGCTGTAGTATCTTGGCACCAAAAATCCTAACAAAAAAAAAAAAAAGCAAAGCCATATAAACAAAAGCAGCCTGAGAAGAGAAGCAAGCAGAAGTAGGTTATTTATTTTGGTTTAGCAGGTAACACAAATCAGCCAGAGCACAATGAGACAACATCGCTATCAAGTAACTAAAACCTGATACCACCACAGAGCGGCATCTCTGGTGCAGGACTTACACAATACCATTTTCACATTGCTAAAGCAAACCAGTACAGATTAGCCAAGAGGATTTTAGAAGAGTTTTTACACTTGGCCATTTTGTGATCACTTCGGTTGACCTTATCCAAGGAAGAGGCAAGCAAAACTGCAGCATTTGCATAAACTTTTAGACAAATCCAGTCTAAAGGCTAACTCCCAGGCTCACAGGCATTATTGACTAGTATCAGTTTTCACCCCAGGTAACCCTCCAGCTATTGAGCTAAAAAGAGAAAGAAACACATTTTCAGCTCGCTCCATGGGTACGGCAGAAAGGGCACTGTGCTGCCTGCAGGGTAGCTGCATTAATTATTAACTTGCTTTTGTAAAATATCAAGCCTAACTCCCTGCTCAAGGTGGGGGTAGGGGAAGAAAATCTTGCACCTGCAGTTCAATGTGCAGCTAGAGGCACAAGCCTTTCAGTATATTTCACTGCCTTGTCTCTCACAGCACCAGGAGGATCCAAGCAGGACAAATTAGACCTGACTTGCAACCTAGCAATCACACTGGGGATACCAGGCTACAGCCTCATATTTTGTACAGCTCAAGAGATTCTTTGTCACATCTCCCCTCTGCAGAGGTGCTAAGCGGCAAGTAAAACTCTGCCAATTCAAGAGCAAAGGTTTGAATCGCATCCTGACAGCTTACCTTGGCATAAGTGCTCCTGCCTGCCCTGGCCATCTTTCACAAGCTCCAGTTTCCAGTGTACAGACAGCTCAGCTGTTCATGAAGCAGCTACTGGACACTCCAGTCAGTATTTTATTTTAATTTGTTAGGCAGGAAATTAATTACCAGCTACTCTGTACACAACACACGTGCACAGTTGGGGCCAGAACTTCTGAGGTGCAATGAAGAATCAGTATAGATATTCTATAGTAACCCATCATCATCAGAGGTACATACACACATACGGCAAGGCGGGGAGAAGGCTAGTGTCGCAAGGGAAAGAGAGGGACCGGGAGCGCCAAAGGGACTGTCAAGCGAACAGAGGGCCTTCGGCCCTTGTTCAAACTGTGGGGCTGGAGGGTGGTTGAGGGAAGAGAGCTTTCACAGCCTATCGGTATAGATGGGAGTAGCAGAGCCGGCAAAAAAGGTGGCTATCTGTGTGCTCCTCCCAATAACGATGGTCTTTGGCTAATGACTTAAATCAGCCAGACATTCCTGAGGAGCTTGAATTGTTTTTCAGATGGTTTCTAGCAAGGCCTTACCAGCTGTGAAGGACCAAAAAAAGGAAATGGTATTATAAACAGGACACTCCATAGACATATTTTGAGAAGTCCCTTTAGAAACTCCCTGAGCTATAACTTGTACTTCTTTGTTGCATTACTCCCCTTCTACCTTTCCTGCTCACACTCCAAAATCTCCAGCCACCTACGCAGTACTGTCCAGAGCTCACTAAGAGGACTGCAATGCAGTCCTGGTTCAGAGGACCAGAAGATCACATCAGCATCAAGAGCCTGAGTAACTTAGTCCCCACCTAGAATCACTAGCATCTCCACTCACCATGGAGAAAAGTGGCCCTGAGCAGGCAGCTACAGGCATCTGTGTTCGTGAACCATGCCATCAGCACGTACAGGGGTGAAGAATATGCACAGAAACACATATAGCAGGGGACCCCAAAAAAGAGGAAGAATAAAAGTGTAGTTTACTCAGAAAGTATGTCCTTCTACAATCATTTAGGTACCTCAACTGAAACTTCAAAAATTGTATCAGATCATAAGTCTTCTTTCACCAGACATTCCTAAGAGAAAGAGGGACATATTTATACAAGGCTATATTTACTCTAAGTTAGCAAAAGTTACAGAGCAGTGACAAGCTGCTGCGCTATGCAAGGAGAGCGTATCACACCCATGTATAACACACAGTTTGCCCTTAGCCAGACAAGGAAAGGAAAGTGCCAGAGACGCACCCTTTCCCACTGTCAATCAATATCCTGGACCTGTTAAACTAGGCAAATCCACAGAGAAACTCTACTAATTATCCTCCCCACTTTAGAAAAGAGACCTCAGCTGTGACAGCAGAGACAAACTCACTGTTATGAGCAAACTAAAGAGAAGAGTGGGCTTGATTTGAGGGAGACACAACTTTATATTTAACTCCCTGCTAGAATGCTTTATCCTGAAATATTAATTGCATCTAGAAGCATGCTGTTTTAACCTGCTTATGCAAGAGATCTAGCATTCACACTCTAGCCCACAACAACTTGCTCAACTGGCTAAGGAGCCTAGTAGTTCAGAATCAAGCAGTAACTCACTTGAAACGTCATCCTGGCAAGCTGATGTGTCCATTACGATCAGAGAAGGCATGCTACAAAAGTCATCTCTCATTGACTTGTATCAGGGTTTCATGCCTGACCAAAGAATTCCTGAGTGTCACAGTATGGGAGGAGATGAGAGGAAAAGCAGTTCTGAGCAAAGGCAAAGAACAAACAGTGAAGAGAACGGCATCCACTGTAGCACAGGTTGTCCAAGCAGAATAATTATTACAAGTTTACAAGGCTCTTGTTAATAAGAATTTTCTTTTTAGTACAATAAGCAAGTGCCTTTTCCAATTCTATAAAAACAAAAAGATCCACAATCTGTATAATCTTATCTTCCAGATGCACATTTACATATTAGCAGACCAGTTTCTCTCCCACACACCTTTGGTGTCTTACATAAAACTCCAATCCCATGTGCTCTGCAGTTATCTGCCAGTCAGCATTTACAACCATATGGTAACAGTTGTGGCTACCAGTAGCCAGAGAGGAATTCTCCAGTAGCCTCTGAAGCCATGCCAGGTCTGCATGTATCTAATGTTCTTATTTTCCAGGGAAACAATTCTTTAGGCTTTCAAAGATGAGCCTTTTACCAGAAACTATGTGCAACATTCTCTTCTTCTAAGATGCACTGAGGTCAGCTGTTTACAGGCAACAATAGCCCAAGGCTGAGTCAATCCCAATTTTGCTCATATTCAGTACATAGACACCTGACAGCAAAGCTCAGAGTGCCCTGTACATCGAGCTCCTGCCGCTTCGTTAGCTGAATGCTTAGCTAAATATGATGAGGTATCCTTTTTCACCTCATTTGATTAGATCCAGCCACAAAACAAAAGCTCTTCACTATTCATATAGAAAGGCAATGAAAGCATGAGTTGCAAGATGATCCTGTTTCCAATCACAGACTAAGGAGCAGTTAACATTGAAACCAGATTTCATTCTGGCTTCCTTGCTCCGCTCATTTTAGATGTTGAGATTTATGGCAAGTACACATGCCACGTCTCACGACAGACCCGTATTCAATAGAAGGCCAAATGCTTCTTCCTAGGAGAAGCATTAATTGTTCCTCGCTGCTGTGTGTTAGCAATCCCATCAGAGCTCCACATTTTGCTTTGTCTTGATTGCTTTTGCATGCAGCAATGTGTCTTGATGCCCATGCACAGCTTGCTGAGACACTCTGGATTTTCTCCATCGATTAGGCATGGGCTGGGGGGGAATTACCCTTCGTAGACTTTTGTTGCAATTTTTGCTTATGTCCTCCCATGATAGTAGGATTTCCAGCCAAAAGTATAAGAGAACCAATGTTGTAAGTCCCAATCACACAAGTTAATCCAGTCTTACAAGATGAGGAAGCCCAGGTCAGAAGTTTTTACGACGTAGACAGTATTAAGTGTGGATACGGTCCCAAGTTAACCCCACAACAAAAACATACCCATAATGAGTTTATTTTGCTCACGTAGGAGAGTTGCAAGGTACCATCTGTGTGCTTCCTAGGCAACCTTTACTCAACTTGAACAGATTTTCCACGGGATAAGGTCCAACAGCTTTCTTTTCAAAATGCCGTCAAGTATCTCAAGAAATCTTAAATCTTTCCTTGCTTTAGGTCTCCTTTTCATTCCTTCCTCATCACCCCTTCCTGCTCACAGGTCCTCAAAGGGAGGACTTCTGCCTATGCATCTGATAATACTTTATCAACCCTGCTAAAATAAAAGAGGCCTTATCAACAAGCTTTGTTTGAACTACAAGCAGTTAGTGCTCCTATAACAAACAGTCACCACCATGGCCTTGTCTGAACTAGGTTTCCTCCCGCACCCAGAAGTTTGCCTTGTTCCTGTTACCAACACAGTCAGCAACAACAGAACAGAGGCCAGATCAATTGCACAGGAAAAAGCTATTCCTTAGCACCAATGTTCTCACAACAACAAAAATGATCAAAGCATCATTTAAATACTAGTCTTATCAAGTTTATCGATTACAGGAGCCATCAGACATGACTCACTGTGAAGTTACAAGTTTAAGAACACTTTTAGCTTGAAATCAATGAAACAACCCCTAGCTATTCTTTAACTAAGCTGTCACTGTAAAGTTCATCTCTACAATCACGGTCAGCCATAACACACTATCAAGATAGATACTCAAGAAGAAAGCACAACCAAGCAGAACACCTAGAGCAAGGGAAGAAACAGTTGCAGTACATGGAAAGCTTGGAAGTGTAAGATACCATCCCCTTTTCCCAGGACAAGGCTTCACTGGGAAGATGCTCTAACAACATTAATCTCATAGTTTAATGAGACCACGTAGAGATCTCTCTTACACAACACAACTGCTGATCAACGGCTAAGCTCCCCAGCACTCGCAGTTTTACAAACAGGAGAGTGTTCAGATGCACCTTGCATACAGTAGTCAGGCACTAGCAGAGAGGTAAACCAAAAGATCCTCCTGTAAAAAGGATATATTTTTGTGAACCTGGAGAGACAGACAGTTAAACGAACAACTGAACAGACTGCGTCAACACTACGTGCAGGTGGCCACCCTCCCAAAACACAGAAAATATTAAATAAAAGATCAGAGATAGATTCCCCGAGAACTCTTCGAAAATAATTGAGAACCAATCATACAAATCAGGCAACTTCATGTACTTCCAGAGCTTTGTGCTTGGAGTTACCAGGGACCGCCCACTTCCAATGAATTTACTAATTGTGCAAACCTAGTGTGTCATTATGACTCCTATTGTGTTCTCCTTGTCATGGGAGCATGACAACATGAAGTTTCAACACGCTACAGCAGAACAAAGTCTCTGCACTGAACAACATTATTGCACATGATGCAAAACTCTTTGTACGCTTCTACTAAGAAGCATGATTCAAATGGAAGAGTGGCTTGTAACTTTGGAACAGCATTTTACACCAAACATAGTGGGTCAACGGAGTAAACCACGAAAGCATTTGCTTCTCAAAGGAGCACAGAGATCTAGCCAGAAGCTTTTAGATGAAAATTGGAGTTTCCATAGAATTTCTGCACAGAAATCAAACTTTTAGCTACCGCCAGTCCCTCCTTTGATAAACTATTTTAAAGAAAGATCAGGCTACTAGCAGTATCGCATACTTTTACTACCATGTACTAACTGCATTACATTAGATACGTTTAAAACCTCTTACTCTCTGATATCTCCCAAGCCTCTATGTTAGCCAAGAAAAACCCACACCTCTTCCATAAGCAATTCCCAGTAATAATCACATTACTGTACCAAAAAGCCACTAGAAGATATAGGACTCTCAACTGGTTTAACTCCTCCAATAGTTTTCTTCGGTCAGTAGTTACAGCAGATGCAATTTGTTCAAAACCAAATAAAAGACATTCCTCAGCACCATCCTATGAAGATGTTTGAGAACTCTTCTCCCTTTTCTACACCGTAAACTAAATGGAGCCCCTCAAGTGGCTACAAGCAGCGTTGAGCAGGATTAGGGACTGCTCACTACTTGCACAGATCATCCTTGTCCCCTCCGTGGGCCAGGCTGTCTTTACAAGGAACGTGCCAGGATGCACGGAGAAGCCTTGGGACGTACTACCGCTTTGCATTCCGCTTGCCAGAAGCACCAGCTTCCCGAATCAAAGCTAAAATCACCAGGCAGCTGCTTTGGGCATACAGCTTCACCTGGGACTTAGTAAAGCAAGATATTCCAGTTGACTGAAGTGCTCTCAGATGACTACAAAGAGCAGCATTCCCCACCAAGTAACACATTACAACGGACAACTTTTATCATCTCAGTGAAGCCGTCCTCCTATCTTGTCACTATCTCACACAAATGTAAAGCTTCTACACTGTAGAAACACATACCCAGAAGTCTACTTCAACTGCTCTACACCATTAACAACACTAAATATAAACACACAAAGCTTTCTCCAAAGCCAAGGTTAAGCCTCACATCCAGGAGAGGAGATGTCAGTAACCAGCTTGTTCCCATGCCACAACTGCAAGGCAACCTGAGACAAAGGCTCAACAACTTGTTTCACCTTCTTGTTTCACCTTCTTGTTTCACCTGCTCGCTCTCTGTTAGAAGTAACATGCTCCCTCACCCATCAAGCTCTTACAACTTTGGGGAGGGGAAAAAAACCCCAGTAACATGATATATTTAATATGGGCAGGGATTTGAAGGAAAAAAAAACCCCTAAAATGCTAACAGAGCGTTCCAAAGGAGACATTGCAATTCTTATTGATCACATCTGCTTCGAGCCCGTCGTAGCAGATGGAGACCTACACGGCCAGGCTGCAGGCAGGGACATCTCCCATCGCAGGACGAGGCGGCAGCAGTGCGAGGGGCCACCCCGGGACGGCTCCCGAGCGGCCGCAGGCTCTTGCAGGAGCTTCCGTCACGGTGCCGGTCCCAGCAGCCCCCCAAGGCGGCTCGGCGCCCCGGGAGCGGCCCCGGCCCCGGCCCGGACCCACTCGCGCCGAGGGCTAAACCAGGAAGTTATGGAGCAGGCGGCCACAGCCGCGACCTCCGCGGCGGCCGCCAGAAAATCCCAGGATGTAAGGCTGCTGTGCGGTACCCCTCAGCTACACGCTCCGGCCGGAACAAACACAGTACATCAAACTTGATAGCCAAAAGAAAAAAAAAAAAAGGAAGCAAACAAAAAACCCGAACAAACCCAACCCCTCAACGCCAGTGCTTGAAGTTTTATGGGCGAGCGAAGGCCGGTGTCCCGGGGTGCGCTGGGGCACAGGGGCTTCAGGTGCGGGCAGCCCCAATGCGTCCGGGCCGGTGCCGGCAGCCGGGCTCGCCGGAGCGGGGCAGCCCGGAGGGCCCGGGCACCCGGCGAAGCGGACCCCCCCCCTGGGGGCGGGGGGACCGGCGAGCACCTGCCAGCCCCAACGGAGGGATTCCGGGAGCATGCCCGCGGGGCGCCGCAAAGCCCATGAGGGGCGGGCAGGGGCAGGGGCGGGTGCCGCCCCGGCCCGCCGCGGCGAGCCCTGCCGGGGCCGCGCTGGCCGGAGCCCCCGCGAGGACCCCCTCCCCGGAGCCTATCACGCCAGGCCGGCCCCGGTCCTGCACCCCCCGCGGAGCCCCAGCGAGCCGCGCTCACCTGCGGGGCCTGGAGCCGGGCCGCCCCGGCCTCGCTCCGCTCCGCGCCCGCTCCCGCCTCGCCTGCGCGGCGGCGGCGGCCTCCCTCCCTGGGCACCTCCGGGAGGGGTGCGGCGGGGCGGGGCCTCGCATGCAAACCGCCCACCCAGGGGGCGGGGCCTAGAATGTAAATCGCCCCACGGGGCGGAGCCCTACATACCCAAACCGCCCTTCTGGGGCGGGGCCTCGCATGCAAATTAAGTTGAGCCACGGCCTCTCCTCCGTTTCATCCGGCGCGGTCATGAATAATTCAGCACTCCCCTCGCTCGGAGCCAATCAGAAAGCGGCCACCGCCACATGGGCGGTCGCGCTGCCTGGCTCGGGGAGAGCGCGCCACCGAGTCCCCCGCCCAGGGGAGACCCGCACACCGAGCACCGGCCGAGGCCAGGGGTAGCGGGCCGGGAAAGCCGGCTGCCATGCCGTGTCAGGCCCCCTCCTCCCGGCTCTGTTCTTCCGCCAGCCCTGCGAGGGGCAGGGACTCGACACAAAGCCGAGGGAAGGTGTCAACCTTCCTGCAAAAAAGGGATGGAAAGGCTTAGCAGAAAGTTGAAGCCTTAGTTGGAAAGAGCCACACAACTGCCGCTATCTCGCTATACAGCTCGGCTGCAGACAGCCCGTGTCCTCCTGCAGGGAACAACAGCTGGGCGAGGAATCAGTAGGTACATGGAGTGCAACGGCAGTCCAAGATCTGCCAACCTCTCTGCATCCATGCAAAAGCTTGCAATTACCTCTGACAAGGGGCCAGTAACAGCCAAGGTTTCAGCCAAGCTTCCAAAAGTGATGTTTTCAAATAAAATACTCATTTCTGTTATCTTCTTGCAATATCCAGCCGATCTGCATCACAGGCCTAAATGAAGCAGTGGTATCAGTCTGCATCATAATCCCATCCTGGTAAAGGCACCGTCAGATGTTGTGGTGCTGAGCAAGGCAACCACAGTTTCTCAATCCTCCTTGCAGTGGTTATTAAATTGTAATTGTTTTGTGCTGAATCAGGGAGTCTCTGCCCCAGCGAAACTCACTGGGTGGCTCTTGTAGAGTTCATCGATACAATTCTACCTTGGCATAAGCAGGTGAGACTGATTGAAATCAAAAGGAGTTTGACCTAATTCCAGGACAAACGTGAGCCCTGTGGGTCAGACGGGAGCTCTTCTGGCTGCGCCTGTTCTTAGAAACTCTCTTACCACTACCTTTAATCTGCAAAACAGTCTGGGAGAATGCTGAGGGCACAGACTGGAGCTGCCAACAACCCCAGCGTCTGAAGAGGACTATCAGAGCAAACGCACTGCTTGAAGGAGGAAGAGGAAGGGGAGGGCGTGTGGGAGGAGCTGTCAGACCCTCACCTCAACAGAGCCCTGCTGACTTCCAGCATCTGATAACAGGGGTGTGTGCATGAAACAGGACCAGGCGCAGTGTTTGCAGCAGATCCCTGCCACCCTGGGCTACGATACCTCTGACCACGCAGGAGGAAGATGGCAAGGTCTTGTGTGCTGACAGGAACTGCGCGCGGGATGTATGGATTCCTCCAGGCTCTGAGTCATGCTGCCCTCCCAGGGAACGGGGCAGCAGCTGGATCCAAACACAGACAGGCAGAGGAGCAGGGTTACGCAGCCACAGGGTTGTATGACCATGAGCAGGCATTCACCAGCTGGTGCTACTGGGGTCCCAGTAGCCTCCCCAGAGTGTCTCCCTCTCCATAACTTATCAACGTTTCTGGGGGAATTAAGAACGACACTGAGGAGCTTGCATTATTGGAAAAGGCTTTTTTATTGCTTAGCCTTCTCCCCATCTCCAAAAGGAATTCAAATATTATCAAATAAAATGCATGTAAACCAGTTGCTACTACAGTTCTGAAAACCTCGATACCGAACACAGCCGTGCTCAGCACACTTCTGTCCGCTGAGCAGACTTTCTGGCACCTGTCACTGGCACTTTTGCATAGAGGCTAAAGCAAATTTGGTACCTGCATATCCTGGTGGAAAGCTCCCATAGTAAGGCCTGGAAAGCAATGATGTCCTCCTCAGTCTGGAGCACAACAGCCATAGGACTGGAAGGCTCATGAGGAATTTGTAGCTTCTTTCTTTACTTGGGGATCTCTCACTTGCAAAAGAAAAGAGAAGGATCCACAACCAGGAAAGAGGATGTCAGGGTGAAACAGAGGGGGCTGCAGTACAGCCCTGGTGACACTATCAGATACCGTGCACTCATATCAGTGGCCAAACTTTAATATGGCATAATGCTGTTTGGCCAAAACGCATCTCAGCACAGCCACTACAGCATGAGGCTGGGGTGCCATCTGCAATGCTCTGGGGCTTTCTGTGACCTCCAGCTGATGAAACTGTGTTCAAGGCACAGTTTCCGGCTCTCAAGTGCCTGGAAACTTTACTCCGGGTGGCTGAGTTTTACGGCTGTGCCTTTTTCAGACCAGAATCTGATCTGACGGTTGTTGGCGTAGCTGAATGACAGAGGCTCACGACACCACCACTGATCTGATCAGCTTATTCTGTCCCTGATTGACCTCAACGACTCTGCAACCATTTGACTGGTGTAGCACAGTGGTTCTTAACATGTGACAAGAGGATCACCAGCAAAGTGTTTTCTAATGGTCCAGAGGTCAGCCAAAGATGACATGGAAAAGGCAGACTAGTGGTCCGCAAGATGAGAAAGCTGGAGAACCAGTGGCTTCAAGAACAAAGCAGTGTGTATTCCAGTCCAGAAATGCCCAGCTAAGCCATACACACTTGTTTGCTGTAAATTTTGCTATTATGCCTGAGTCATCTGGTTGGGTGAAGTCTGTAACAGTGAATAATGCAGTCAATTACCCAAGGTTCCAGTTATCACAGGCTCTATTTTCTGTAATATTTCATTAATCAAGAAAACAAATCCTGAGTAAAGCTCTTCCCTTCATCCCATATCATTTCTGCAAGTGACAGCAACTTCAGTGATTAACATCAACTGGCAGCTTGAATTCCTTTAGCGAATAAAAGGCAATTTCTCCGTGATCCACCAGCGCAAAGACCACCGGGACATCCCCACTCTGATACGTAACCTGCTTCAGAGCCCGAAGGGATGGAATCTGCTCGTCAAAGCTGCAGAGAGAAAAATATCCCATTGTTCTCAAAGCAAGAAGAATACAGACACAAAGCTGTCCTGGCCAACGATCACAACAGCTCACTTTGGTCTTAGGAGTTGGTAGTGACCCTCCCCACCCCTTTCAGTCAAAGCATGAGGCTGCCAGCCCTGAGAGAGTACAGTGCATGCCGGGAACTGGGAGCTGTCAAATCCTTTGCCAAAAACAAGGGCAACTGCACACTGCTCCACACTGTGCCCATTAGATGCGGCTCACAGGGCTACTGGCAAATTGCCAATCCAGTGCAATCTTAATACCTTTGTGCTAGGAAGATCTTTAGGTTGCTGGGATCAACATCTGACCTGCTTTTCCCTCCTTTTAATTCTGCAGAGTCTGTTTGCTCGTAAATGAAAATATTTATAAAGCAAGGATCATCCTACTTGCTCACGACACACCTTTGTAAAACTGCGTGACCGCCTTCCTTGCTCTGGCTACTACAGCTGCATAGAGTGGAGGAAGGACAGTTTTAATATACATCAAAATTAGAAAAGGCAAGAGACTGAACTTTGTACCTGCCTATGGAGTTTAAGTATCAGATTCTGGATCCAGCAAGAAAGGGGACACCTATCCTCTGTTCATACTGATCTTAAACTTACATTTGACAAAGATCAAAATACTAAACCCATGGCCCTGAGCCTGTAGCGAGCTCTGGGGAGGTACATCTCTGCAGAAATCCATAGGGATCTGCACTGGCTGAGGATTCAGGTACCATACGGCTCCCTGCAAAACTGAGCTCTACGTGAGTTTCACAAGCATTGCATAAATACATTCCTGACTCCAGTAATACTCAGACATGAGCAGCAACCAGATGACCAAATAGTGTGGGCTGAGTGCAAGGGCTGGGGGAATTGTCAGCCACAGCCTCCAACAAAGGAGGAACTGAAAGAAAAAAAAAGAAAAATTCTGGGCAGGACCACCCTCAGAGGAGGCACTCTGATGATCTGTAAAACTCACAAGATGCTGGGTCATTTACAGATCATTAGGACTTCATTTCTGCAACAGCAACTGCTATGTTTCAGAACACAGCATAAGACCCATGGATACCTCCGAACACACATCCTGACATATGGCTTCCCAGGGTTTGTCTTCTTAAACTTGGCCACAGCATCTGCTTGATACACATTGAAGTCTATCTTCATGCCCTCTGGGTCCTCCTGCAGCCTATAAAAGAGAGAAGACATCCACATACGTATGGGATTGAAACACTGTAGGGTACAGATACAGCAGAAAAAAAAGAGGGAGCAAAAGTTCTTGAAGCCCGGCTAGTTTGGGCCCTTTAAAAGGCTTCACTCCTCAAAGGACTGACGCTGCAACTGTTCTAATTACTTTCCAGATCTTTCCTGTAGTCAGACCAGAGCAAGCTCCCACCCCACATCTGCCACACTCCCTTCTCCGCGGACCCCCTTCCAAGAAAGGCCATTAACAGATACAGAAGCAAAGCACTGCTCTGCCCTAAGGGACTGCACACAATCACCACACAGATTCTTTGAGGCAGGAGCAGAACCAAAAGTCCCAAAGCCAAGGTATTATAATCACTGCAGCAGGGATGGCAGCACATTCCAGGGATGAGGCACAGGTGAAACCCAACCAAACCTCTGGGGGAAATTACCTGGCTGGGGTGCAGAGAGGGAACGGCAGGAAAAGAGAGCAACCCTGATGTTTTCATTGGCCTGGAATGCCCTAGCTCTGTCGCTGCAGGACCTGGTACTTCACGGAAATGTCAGCCTCTCACTACAAATGCAACGGGGTCATGGAGCAAAGCACTGGATTCTCTCGGCATCCTGGATGCCAGGCAGCTCCCAAACTGCTGCTGCGAGCATCTCACAGACCTCACAAGCAGGGACAGTCACAAGACACCCCCACTCCCTAACAGCTACGAGCTGGCTGGCTGGCTGGCTACTAACCGGGAGGCTCCATCCAGGATGTGGGAGGGCTGCAGCACGCTGATCTGCTGAAGAAGTGCAGCTGGAGGGAGAAGGAACAGGAAAGGATGAGACCAGCTATTTCTCTCCCAGGGCACTCCAAGCACTCCACCACCACCCACGAGCCTTCCTCCTCCGACAATGGCTGGCAGCACCACAGTCACCAGTGGCTACTTCAAAGACCTCAACTTCCTCATCTACCCCAAGCGCACAGCCCAGAACACCCTGCAATTGCTTTGCATCTTGCTGGCCCTGATTTCACATGCCTAACAGCCTAGCAGGAAGGATTGCAATACAGTAGGACATGGGGAATGGATTAGAAGACCTCCCAAGGCCCTGTTTATCCTGGCACTTGAGTGGGCTATAGAAAGAGATGGAAAGGCAGAGGACAAGCTTTGTTCTCTCTCCCCATGTCCACAGCTGGGCTCCTCTGTGCCTGCTTTGCCTAGGCCTTCTAATGAGATTCTCCTTCTCAAGGTACTGTCCCCTAAACTGATGTTCAGCTTCTCCATATCAGCCCTTTTGCTGTTGCATACCAGGCAATGTTTCACAGAACTGGGGGGGGAGAAGGGGGTCCCTGTCAAGTTCCCAGAGCCACTACCTGATGAGGTAGCTTCATCTGGCTGCAAAAGTGGTGTGACAGCTTGGTCCCAGAGATGCGGCGGTCGTCTCCAAACCCTCTGCTGGCTCCTCTGCTCCAAAAGGGCTTTGTACTCCTGCCAGTTGGAGCAGCGCCTCACCTCCCGGTCAGCATTGACACTACTCTTGTACCTGCTCTCCCTCTCTCGCTGCTCCCTTTCCTTCCGTGACAGCTTCTCCTGTTTCTGATTGATGCGTGTGCACCAGCAAGCTGCATCAACCTCCCTTCCTGGCACGTTCTCCGGCAGGAGCCCATTGTCAGGTGAGGGCAGACGTGTGCACGGCTGGTCTGGGGCCACGTTTGGCAAGTTGATGGTGGTAAAATCCCAGCGGGGTGCATGGGTGCCAGTGCTGCTCTCCGTGTGGTCTCCAGCCTGGCTCCTGGAGGGGCTCAGGGAGTCCTTGTGTCCTGTATCAAGAGGAACGGGGTTTGACTCCCCCTCTCCCCTGCCAGCATCTGATTCTTTTGGCTGCTCTGACAAGGGCTTTTCATCCATGGGAAGGCAGCTAGAGTCTCCACAGTCATCTCCAGCTTTTTCGGAGGTCCCTTCAGCTTCTGGAAGGTCCTCGGATACCTTATGTTTCTTCTCATGCGACCTAAAGACAGAAGCAGCAGCATAAAAGACAAGGAGAGTGTGTGGTAGAACTTTATTCCCTTTGAATCCTGCCTCCTCCCTGCTAACAGGAAGAATGCAGTCTGCCAAGCCTGAAGGAAGGATGGCAAAGGTGGCAGGAGCCCCCAGACAGGTCTGCAAACCCTTGACAACAACCTCTTGGCTGGAAGGAGGGCGTTTGCTTGTGTGACAAAATGAGAAGGGAAAAAAGCAGGCCAAAACAAGCAGTGAATGCCAAAGGCAGAATAAACTTCTCAGCAGTTCTGCATGAGATTTGACTTCAACGCCCAGGAGAATCCCAGCCTTGATTTGTATAGACACACATTCCCAACCTGCCATGCAGCCTCCACACACCCCATATACTAACCCAAACACCTCCACACAAACATGATGGACTTCAGCCAAGCCAGCACAGGCTAGGCAGAAACCTTCCTGCCAGCACCTCTTACTGGTATGAGATTCAGGCCCTGGTCCCAGAGATGGGGCAATTCTTAAACCAGCAGTTTTATCTCCCAATTCCTAAAATTTCATAACTCCTCAGGCACTGAGTTACTTGTTAGCAGGAAAGGACTTGCAGACCAGTCTTGTCCTCCCTGTTTCTTAAAGGATGATGCCACCTACTGGAAGCTGTCATAATTAGTAATTTTGCTAATAATTACGTCAGCTTCTGTTTGCATTTTGGCAACGTCTTGAGGCCATGCACAAGGACCAGGACCCAACTATGCTCTCTGCTGTACAGTCCTAGCATGTAAGCTGCATTGAGGGGGTGGATAAGTGCAAGATGTGCACTGTGGTGTCTGCACTCCCTCTAAAAAAGAGCAAGAGGAGACATCTGCCACATGTTTCTTCTGCACTGACCTCTCTACCCTTCTATTTTGGCATCTCACCACTGCAGCTGGGAGGCTCAGGGGCAGTTTGGCCCTATTAGCCCTGCATGAAGTACAGATGTGACAAAAGGGCACACTGCAAAGAGTTCAGGAAAAGCACTGCACTGCTTGGGGACAGCCAAGAGCAGCTGCGCCAGACAAGTCACAAAGGGCTGAGGATGCTGTTCCCAAGCTGCAGAGCCTGGGAGAAGATGGAAGAAGGCTTTGGCCACATCCTTACCGGGGGCTGGAACTCCTCCTCCTTTTGCGATGGTGTTTCCCAGAGCTCTGGCAGTGACTTTCCAGGTTCAGTTGCCTCTCGTAGGGAGACAGGACAGTGCTGTAAGGAGACACCAACACAGAGGCTGACAGCAGGGCGGGGCAGCGAAACTCCCCTTCTGCTCAGCCCTCAGAATACAGCAACAAAAACCTTTTCTTCCAGGCACAGAAAATCCACAAGCAGGACCAGGATGGTCCTCAGTTCATGCCCCATTTCACGTTCCCAATCACCTCCTCAAGAGGGAGGAGCAAGGAATGGTAGAGTGCCACTTTTAGCCTTTAATCCTCCCAAGAGACGGAATGCAGGGTCAAAGTCCTCTTCTCTGCCGTTCCACTGGGGCCATGCAGTGGGCACAGAGCTGCTCAGGGTCTTCAGAAAGGAGAAAGCAGCGTGGAAAGAAAAAGCTGGTTACCTGGGGTCGAATCTCAGTACAACATAACCCAGCTGCTTCAAGTGGCTGAACACCTTAGAGCAAAGGAAAGCAAGAGGGTTAAAGGACTACCCTAAAACCAAACAATTTACTTCAGTTTCATTACAACTGAGTGAACACAGTGTGGCACTGGCAGAGGAGAAAAATGCCAGGGTTAGGACCCAAAGCAAAGGTCGGGAAACAGGAACTGATCATCTGGAAGAAGGTGAGTGGGAAAAACTGAGAATGACTCCCCTTCCCTCCCTAACTGTCCTACTCAGCTCTCAGCCACTGGAAGAAGCTGTGTGGCAGAGGCTGGGCTCTCCGCCTTCGTCTTCCCTGCAATAGCTGGAGGTCCCAACACACCTGGTAATGTGGCAGGCTCATTGCCTCCTGGGACAGCAGGATCTCGTAGGCTTCCTGGATTGACAACGGCAGATCCCTGTAAAAGAGCTGAACAGAGCCCTGCAGGGCAAAAGCTTGGTGTTGAGAGAATCACAGGGAACAAATCTACGTAAGCTCATACCAGTCTCTTCCCACTGGTCCTGACAGCTGGTCCCAGCACCCTCCTTGACATATCCATGTCTCCCCATGTGCCGCCTGGATTACTTAGTCCCTCTCCCATGCCCAATTCCCCCACGCCCTGGTTTTAGCAGCCAGGTAAGAAGTTCCCACCCACAGCTGTCAACTCCTGCTCTAGCGCTGCATCTCTTTGGAGGATGCAGCTGGGAGCACAACACTCAACTGTTAAAATAATCATTGCTTTGGTAGATAATTTTCTTTAACTTTGATGATCTCAGTGATTCAGGACACAGCACAACTACAAAAACATTTAGGACCAGCATAACTGAGAGACCTGGAGCAAAGGAATTGATGGCATCCTCAGATGCCATCAATTGGTGGCTCCTCAGAAGCATTTACTGCAGCCCCGGTGATCCCATAGGTAGATTCCCCAGGCAATAACAACTAATCTCCAAGAGGCAGTTTTAGGCTAGCCTCTTTTTCCTTTTTTTTTTTTTAATGTGTTTACTTGTAAACAAAGAAAACAAAACACTAGGAACCACACCTCTCCCATGGGATGGGCTGAAGGCATCTAACTGGTCTTTTCTGCTTCTGGGGAGTACTCAGCAACTGACTAGATTTTATTTTCATCAATTTGTTTACGATCTATTGTTTGTCAAAATGCCAGAGATAAAAAAACCCTACCTTTGCAGTTAGGATTTAAGGGATGGCGTTAGACACCCATAATCTGATTAAGTTTTGCTAAGGGAAAAAAGTTCCCCTTTAGATCAGTGCACCTATTCTACTTATAACAGGCTTCAGTGGAGAGACAAAAAAACCCCTCTCTACAGCAAAGAAATCCAACTGAGCCCTAACCAGCATTTCTGCAAGCAGAGGAGCACTGAAAGCAATCTGGTCTCGCTCCCCTGTCTGCCACATTTAAATTTCTTTCTGCCATATGTACTGGGAAGAGGTGCCAAGTAGCAACCCCAAAGATCTCTGCTTAAGTGTAAAGCACATACAGCACTGGCTGCTGTATAACCACCTCCCATGCCAACACCTTTCACACGGCAAGATCTGATTTAGTGCCTAAATGTGGTCCTACCAAGCTGGATAGAGTTTCACTAATTCCTATCAGCTTCTTAGAGAAGCACAGAAAAACTGTGCTAACGAACTCATGAACCCTGCCATTGCAAAATATGTAAGATACACTGGGGATAAGGGAGGACGTCAACTTATGACAGATAAGGCAACTGAGGAAAAGGAACTGTGGAAGTTCAAGTCCCCATACACAGATTTCGGTAAAGAAGTAACTGATAGATAAATGTGTGTTTCATCACCTCCAGAGCAAGAAAGTAGAGATCTCAATAGAAAACTTTGTAACATGCTCCTCATGGTTCTTTCACTCTGGTAAGAGAGCTGACTTATTACTGCTGTACTAACAGCAATTTGGATCAGCTAAAACTCTTCTAGTCTCTATTGTCATATTTGACACAGGAGTGGGTTAAACACGTCACCAGCTGAATAAACCAGCCACCGATCCAACTAACACGCGCTGTCAATGACACAGAGGCTACTTTAGAGTACAACATATGAACCCATGGCCTGGACACAAACAGCCCCATCAGCAACAGGCTAAAAGAGCCAACTCCTCGAGAACCAGGTGTTTATCAGCTGCTCGAACTGCAGCAGTGACCAACACAAGTCAAGTGATTTCAGACCTCAGTCTAAAGCTGCTACAGCTCCTCCAGTCACTCAGGAAGGCCCCAATGCCCCCACCCATGCGCAGGTATCCTACTTACACACTCCAGCAGGTACAGAGCTTCCTCGGGCAGCAGGCACTGTTTGCCACGCTCTGTGAAGCCCATAGTGTGCCAGAACTTCCCCTGGAACAGAAGCACAAATCCATGATGGGCTCTGGCTGTTCCCTCCTGACAACCAGGCTCTCTCCCATTTCAAGCAGCAAATTAAGGAATCTGCAAAGGCCAGCAGGAGATGATGGCACTGAGTACACTCTGTAGCAGACTCACCGCAGGGGACTGCAGCTCTACGATGCCCTGTCCGGGCTTCCACTCAGCTTTCACTAGACTCCCCCTGAGAAGGTTAAAGATTAGTTTATTATTACTAGCATGTCCTACAATCAACTCCTATCGTAGCAACACAAGCAGCTCAGGAAGGTATCAAAAGGCAGCAAACTTCCAGGTGGCATTTTTACAGGGTAAGGCCTTAGAAAGACATCATCCTCTGGACCTTGCAGTACCAGCTAAAGATTTTATCACCACCAACTAGTTAAGAGTGTCTTCAGTCCGCACTGCAGACGTCCGTCCGTAGGCTACAGCAGCCTGCTGGAGATGCATGGCCTAAGCCATGATATATCATGCAACTGTTCAGATGCTGCCAAGACACTCTCAAATCGCTGTATCCCACCCACAGGGAGTCGTAGGAAAAAATTAATCGCTGAGAAGTGGAGGGCAACTTTGCAAGAATGCAAACATGCATTTTTAGCAGCTGGCTCAAGGAAACAGAAGGTGAGACCAGTAGGGTCCACCATGGAGTTGCTCTACATCTTTAGTCAGTACCGCAATTTCCCCATCTGAAAGGAAACCTAAATCTACCCAGTCGCCCTCCCAGCCTGAGGGTCTCCACTGCTGCCCCAGACATGCATTTACGGATGTACTTGAACAAACTTGACTGTGACAACAGCGGAAGATAACGGTCCACCCTGTCTGACCTGCCTGTCTGTCTGCTGGCGGTCGCCATTCTCTCTCTAAAGTCCCTAGTGGTGTGATTTTATGTGAATAGTTTCTGCTGCTACTGATCAGTGCAGACAGAGAAACTGTTACCAGAAAACAGCATGCCAAACAGGGAAAGCGTGTGCTGAGAGGCAGTGTGTGAAAGTCTCCCAAGAAATGATAAGCTCTAGAGACTGGTAGCACTGTTGAAACCACCAAAACTGATAAACCAGGGACACCGAGTCAGCCGAATCTGCACAAGGTCACACATGAGCATCAACAAGGGGCTGTGTGACTCAGACCATGCTCAAGAAGACAGTGGCTGCTATTTGCAAAGGCTACAGGGTTACGTA
This sequence comes from Gymnogyps californianus, assembly GCF_018139145.2. Taxonomy (NCBI): domain Eukaryota; kingdom Metazoa; phylum Chordata; class Aves; order Accipitriformes; family Cathartidae; genus Gymnogyps; species Gymnogyps californianus. The sequence goes on along the minus strand of NC_059489.1, from coordinate 7,862,351 downwards.
CACACCTGAGAAAACTAAGGGCCCTTTTAGGGACCTTCTGAACACCCACGTTGAAGCCACTGGCATGCCGGTATGACCCTCAGCTCCTGAGGGAACAGCCGAGGCGTGCCCCCCTTCTGTTGTGCCAACCAGGGAGCTGTGAGCAAGTGAACTGAGGGGACGGGCAAGGGAACTTACTGCGCTAACACCTACCTGCTATTAACAGCTCGATTCCACTACTAACACCTGAACGGCCAGCAGCTGTGCTCTGACCCCCCCGACACGATCCTTCCCAGGGAAAAAGGAATTTACAACCCCGTGCTCGGTGGCTTAGCGCAGCCCTGCGACCCCCGGCCGCTCCAGCCCCGGGGACTTACAGCCGCTCCACGCGCTCCTCGGAAAGGAGCTGCCACTGCTCCTCCCGGCACAGGCGCAGCTTCTCCGCCTGCTCGGCCGAGCCGTCGGGGATGAAGTCCTTCTGGCCCTGGGGACGCTGAGGGGCCTTACGGCCGCGGGCCGCCAACAGCTCCGCCGCGCTGCGGGACGAGAAGGGAGGCACGGTGAGGGGCGAGCGCCCCGACACCCACCCTGCGGCCGCAGCCCCCCAGTCCGGGCACCAGCCCTCCGTGCCGCGGGCTGCCCCCCGCCCCGAGGCCTCCCCGCCCGGGCGGGCCCTACCTCAGGCGGCCCGAGCCACCGGGCTCCATGGGCGCGCCGCAGGAAGCCGCTTCCTTCCGCCGCCGGGCCCTAGCGCCGGCAGAGCGAGGCGGGCGCTGGCGCTCCCCCTGGGGGCTCGGAGGGCTGCGAGCGGCGGGGACCGGCACCGGGGAGGGGACGGGAGCGGCCCGGGGACTGGCTCGGGGTGCCGGGGCGGGCACTGGAGTGTGCTCCGGGGCTGGGGACCGAGACAGCCATCAGGCGTGCACCGGGCCGTGCATTGAGCTGTGTGCTGAATTGCAGCGCGTTGGGCTGCATGCTGCACCATGCACAGAAACCAGGCAATGATGCTGTGCACCAGGGCTGTGCACCGAGGCCGTGCGCTAGAGTATGTGCCAGGCCTGTGCACCAAGCTTTGCCCCAGGGCTGTGTCCCAGGGCCATTGGTGTGAGCTAACCTTGGTTGCTGCCAGCTACCCACCCAGCTGGCTCACTCCACCTCTTCAAGAGGACTGGAGAGAAAGTAACATGAAACAGCTTGCGGATTGAGATAAAGATAGGGAGATCACTCACCGATTACCGTCACGGGTAAAACAGACTCAACTTGGGGAAGATTAATTTATTGCCAATTAGTATTAGTCCCAGGCATGGATATCTGCTCTGGCAGGGACTCCTCTGGAGGCTTCCAGGGAACGCCTGCTCCAGCACCTGGACCACCTCTCCTTCCCTCCTCCTTCCTCCCTGACCATGCTGCTCACAGGGCCATCTCTCACACTTTTTCCCTTCTTCCCTCATGACCACGCTGTATTTTGCCCTTTCTTAAATACATTTCCCCAGAAGCATCACCGACATCACTGACAGGCTCAGCCATGCCCTGCGATGGGGCTGTTGGAGCCATCTGGAACCAGCCAGAACCACCTGGAAGTGGCTGCGTCCAGCACGAGGCAGCCCCATCCTCTCCTCACAGAGCTCCCCACAGCCCCCACGGCTGGTGCTGTGCGCACCCAGGCATGTGCCGCAGCCCCCAGAGCAGAAGCAGCGGTGCTGGGGAAGGAGGTTTCTCCCTTTGGTGGGTGTCACTATTTCTTGTGGCTTGGGCTCCAGCAGCAGCTGGCGCGGTGCCAGTGCCAGTGCTGCCAGGCTGTGCAGAGCATGCAGTGATCCAGCCGGGCTGCAAAACGAGAAACCTCCCTGCACCACGGCCTTGCATCTCTGCTGACGCGGCTGGATTTGCCGCTTGGGGAGGCGAGAACGGACCTGACAGGGAAACGCACCAAAAGTTCAAGTTTCACCTCAAGCCTGTCTCCTGTTGCTGCGGGATAGCTTGCAGGAGTCACTGAGCCTCAAGTAGGAAAAATACAGCTTTCCCCCCACCAGAGTCCCTGGTTCCCACCACGGTTTCCCAATAATAGTCCTTTGACAAGAGGCCAGCATAGGCAGATAAATGCAAAAACCATTCTCTTCCATTTTCCACTGAATGGTTTAATTTTCGCTTCCTGCCTGATTATTTCCTCCTTCTGAATTGAGCTTTCATCCTGCAAGCAGGTCAAGCAATTTTGGTCAGCGGTGCCTCTCCGTAGCACACGGGGGCACGAGGCCTCGTGGACGGCGTGAGGGGCCGCGGGCTGTGTGGTGGCAGTGCTTTTTCCCCTTAATTTCCAAAAAACATGTATTTTGGAGGCTACTCAGACTTCCTGATTATAACATAATCCCAGGATGCCACATCCTGTGGCTTTCAATTTACGGGCTGTCACCCCTTTGTCTAACTCAGTTTTTCCTTAAAATAGATGTGTTTAAATTGCTCGGGGAAAGGCTCTGATCCAGAATTTGCTTTTGTCACCCACTGTGATTACAAGACCCAGAAATGCCAAGACAAATCTCAGTCCACGTTTCTTTTCAATACTGGGATTTTATCTGTCACGGGGCGAGGGGGGCACCCTGTTCCTCACGGGGACACCAGCTGAGCCTTGTCCATGGTGGGACTCACGTTCTCCCCAGCTGAAGCCTCTTATCAGCCCTAACTGACTAAGTGCCATCAGCTGGGTGTGCCTGGTCCTGGGGGACTGCACTTTCTTTTCCCTGCTTACAAATGAAGGGTGAGGTGGGTTTGTTTTTTCTCTTTAGATATTTTTCTGGGTTTAAGTAAGGATTTTTAACATTATGTTTCTGTGCAGCTGCCTTGAAACCAGGACTGTGGTGCTCATGGTGTTTTTTGGAGGTCTTTTTCTTAAGTTTGGGGTCTTTTTCCCTTTGCTCTGGGTGGGACCCTAGTGCATCTCCAGTGGAGCAGCTGTGTGTGGCAGGAAACCTAAAAAGCAGCTGATGGGGATTGTCCTGGGCTCCCTGCAGTGACCTTTTGTGATAAGGTTGTGAGAAGGTGGACAGCTGCTCTTGGAGCTAAAATAACGGTCATTGAGCTGAGCGGTGGCAAAACTGGGCTTTGTGAGTGAATGGTCTGTTCAGGAGGTCCTGTGAGCTGAAATAAGGATGGATGCGGGACTGTGAGCCCAGAGGCTGCCAGGGAGGAAAAGTACGGGTGTGCGGCACCAGGGAGCAGAGCAGGATCCAGCCCTGGTTGTCTGGATGTTGTCTGCAGCCATCGAGCAGCCATGGAGGAGGTTGATGGTGGAGGCCAAGGCTGCTCCTCACTATCCTGTGGGACACTGCCCTCACCCCAAGGGGAAATGGGCTTGACTTGACTGGAGAGACACAACACTGAATGCATCAGCGCTGTGCACCGGGACCGTGGGCTCTCAGAGCGGGTAAGTGTGGTGGTTTTGTCCACTTCTCTTTTTTTTTTTTCTTTTTTTCTATTGGGGATGGAAAAAATGTTGATAAAGTGTAAAAAGATTCTCAGGATTGAACATGTGGGCTGGATGCCTCTTCTGAACATGTGGGCTGGCTGCCTCTTCTGAACAGGGCAGCCCGCTCCCGGCTCTCCCTCCTGCTGCTGATCCTGGCACTCCAGGGTGGAGCAGAACTGCGGTGCAAGGGGATGCTTTGAGCCCTTTCAGTCCTTTTCTGTTATGTTTGTGCAGTCCCTGTAATCACAAGTTCTTTGTGGTTAACTCCTGGATGAATGTGGTGTAAATAGACTCAGCATTTTTTGAGAAAATGGGAGAAAGTGTGGCCTTGGGATTGTTTTTCTAGTTTCATGTAGCGTGCCAGGCACAGCCAGGTGGGAATCGCGTGCTCTGTGCTTGAGCTAAGCAGCTCTGCCAGGTACAGCTACCTGCTTTAATCCTTGTGTTAACAACTCCTGCAGTTCCTGGCGTGGTGTTTGGAAATATTTTAGTAACTCAGCAGAAACCAGCTGTGCCTCAGCTGTTTGTGGCTCAGACTTCATCTGTTTTCCAAGTGTTACTATTTGTTGGCAGTGTCTGAGACAGGTAATGTGGCCCATCCACTTTGACTTCTTTGCAACCTATGGAGCATGTCCTGATACCAGGAGGTTTTGTGTGTAGATGCTCTATGTGATTTGAGACAGAAAAGGATGTTACAAACGCCCTAAAACTGGCAAGTGCTTCAATTCTTGTGTGTGTTGCAATACTTGTGGTGTTATCACAATTGCTCAGCTCTGAGCTATGCTCATATCATCGCTGTTCAACAAACCTGTTATCACAGGTTAGCTGTAGTTCAGCATACAATTGTCTAATTATTAGTATACTTAATTATATTCTAGTGGAAAATATCTCAATTTCGAGCTTCTAGAGCATCATATAGACAACTTAAACTTCTTACAGTAGAACACAAGAAGGCAGGGTTTGGCAATCAATTTCAACAGGATTTGGCAGACCTTAAATATACACTAAAGTACTTGGTTTTGGATGAAAAGCAGATAACGGTGTCAGGTGTTACAGCTCGTCTGTGAGGTGTGGGACCAGTCTCTTTTCTAGCCTCACCTAGGAGTTTTTGGCAAATTCCTTGCTGCTTTGGGATGCTTGTGATGCCTGTGATCATTCCCGCAGCATGTTATAGCTGGGAGTTTGGGCAGGGCAACGGAAAGAGATTTTTTGCCCCAAAAGGAGATTACTGAGGAAGGTTGCTGGGCTAAACCTCTGTTGTCACCTGTCAGGGCTGGGCTTGGGAGGTGTAAGGAGAAGGTTTTTAAGAAAAAATATCTGTCTTTGAGTACAGGACTTTGGGGATTAAGTAGTTAATACTTCTACATAACCAGTGTGTGTGCTGTGGTTCACTGGCATCTACTGCTGCCTTCTGATGGCTGAGAAATGGAGGAGCTTAGATTTCGCTTTCTCTCTTCTGATAAGTTTGTTGTAGAAATTGCCTCGGTGTGACCATCCACAGACTACAGCACAATTCTTGGGGCTCTGCTCTGCAGCAGGAAAACCGATATAGTATCGTTATGCAGGCCTGTGGTATACAATGAGCTAGCTAAGGCCCCGAGTAATGATCTGAATCTAGGCTTTCAATCACCACTATGTGAATTTCTAGAGCTGCTGTCTGTTAGTCGTCTAAGGATTTATTTGAAATCATTTACTGGAAACTGCACATTGTTAATTATATGTGAAAAGCCAAGGAGCCACGGACCAAATCCAGCAAGATTGATTAAAATAGTCAGGAGTCTTTCTTACCTCAGTGATGCACTGCACTAGGCTGGGAGAAATGCTGAGTTATTTCCATCTGGAGAGAACGGCTGAAGCTTTTCTCATTTCCCCAATTTGCCTTGGCATCCTGCTTGCAGTTCACTTGAACAGATTGAAGTTTTACACTGGGATGCCTGCCTTGGGGTAAAGGAGCCTCACTGTTTCTAGTTCAAGGCTATAGATTATGCTCCTTGCTCAAGTTTCATAACTTCTCCCACAATGTGTTTGCACTCACCAGGTGCTTTGAAATGTTTTCCCTGGGCTTTGGTCTGGAGAAGCACTCAAAAACCTGCTGCTTTTTGCTGGGCTTTCCATGAAAGGAGATGCCTGGTAGGGACGTGCCTTTGGGTCAGAGACAAGTGACTGAGTCAGGACTCCCAGGGTGTCTTTGGCTTGTGCTGGGGACTGAGAAGGAGGAAATGTTGTTTAAGGCAAGGAACTGGGAGTTCAAGGATCTGCTCTACAGTGTCTCATTAGCTTATGAAGCTCCAGGCTTTTCCTTACCTGTTCTGGGCACCCCAAGCTTTAAATCAAAAAGGATGAACAATTTGTGCTGTGCTGCTTGTAAGGCTGAGTCCATAACCATGATGAGGCTGGGAGCAGTGGGTGATTAAGGTGCTAAGAAAGGGTGAAGAGCTGCTCAATGTCTGCACCAGCACCCTCCAAGACCACCAAACTTTCTTCTGTGTCGCTGCCTGTGTTTCAAAGGTCTTTGCATTGATTAGTTGGATGTGTGCTCCTCTGGGCTCTTAAGTTTAATTCAAGTGCTACAGCAAGAGGTTAAAATAATGAAGATATTTTAACATCTCCAACAAACAAATCAGTCTTGTGAACACTAAGTCCCATCTACAGCACCGTGATGGTGACAGGTCAAGACAACTTCAATTACAGCACTACAGTATGTTGATTTGTTCTCTGTATGCAAGGCTAAAAAGGATGTTGCTTGCTTTCTTCTTTGCTTGTGGGAAGCAAATTGCTGACACAGTTACTGGATGGGGTGGGAAGGGATGAGTCTCCAGCCAGCAGCTGGCATGAAGCAGGCACTGAGAAGAGGAGTGGGAAGAAAGGTTGGTTGTGATTATGCTTTGGGCTATCTGAAAACTGGGCTGCTGCTTGAAAGCTGGCCCATGGCAGCTGGCAAAGCGCTTGTGGGGTGGGTTGGAGAGGCTGGCATGCTCTGCTCTGAGGAGGAAAGTGCTAGGAGGCTTCACATTATCATCTTCAAATGAATAGCATCCCCTTCGCATTGTTGACTACTTTTGTCTGACGTTTCTCTTCCCGCCAGCCCCTGTGTTTCTGCACTGCTGCCTGCTGCTGGGTACCCAGCTCTCACTCCTGAGCATCTCTTGAATGCTGGGAGGAGGTTTGCAACAATATGACACGTGCAATGCCCCTTAATATCCCCGTTGGGCTCCCTCCCTTCTGGATGTGTGGCTTCAGGAGCCAAGCTGGGAGCCTGGCGGGGCTGATGGGATGCCCAGAGGGTGTTTGATCCCAAATGCGCCACTGCTTGTGGGATCCTGCAGGGTGATCCCTGTCCCTTGGGGACCTTAAATAGATGTTAAAGACTCTGGCTGACTTCTTGCCACCCTTGCACAGGACTGACCTTGATTTAAGGCCATTTCCCAACTGAGTGGTGGTTCTTGCATTCGAAATTGTACACAACTTTCAGAGCCTACATCAAGGCCATTTCATGGCTGTAACTCCCTTTTGTTTCAAACTTGTAACCTGAAAACTTTCTCTTAAATGTGTATGTGGTATTTTATGTGATTGGATTCCATTTAGACTAAAAAGGCAGGTTTGTAGAAGTGGTACATTTCTGCACTGGAAGGGCTGTGTAAGTGGAAAAACACTCAGTGCCTGAGGGCTGTTATCTTTCTGCCAGTCACATATGGGTCTGCGTCCAGCTTGTAAAGCCAGTTACCTGCTTTTTACTCTTCAACAAGGCTTTATGCTGAAGGACAGAGTAATTTTCACCTTACCCAGCAAAGGTGGGTTTTAGTCACCTAAAAACCTGTTGGCAGCAGATGTGTTAGATGGAGCACTTGGGGGAGGTGTGGAGTCCACCTATGTGTGTGCAGTAGCCCTGGGGCATCCAGATGAGTATTGCATGCGGCAGCTCTTGCCACACATGCAGGGATTGTCCCATAAAACTTTTCCAAATAACCAAGCTGCGTTCCCCCTTTCCCTCCATGCAGTTGTTGCTAAAAATTTAAATAATTTGATAGCCTGGTCCAATGCTAGGCCCTGCTGCCTGTGCTTTCCTGGGAGCAGAGGGCAGCTGGGGGAGCTGCTGCCTGCTTTGGGGCAGTAGTTATGTCCTGATAGCTGCTGCTGTTGGTCATCCTGGGGGCACTGAGCTTCACAACAGCAGTTGGCAAGTGCCTCTGATTTAGAGCTGCAAGAGCAGCACTTGTTCGCCAGTGGTTATTGCAGCCCAGCAAACCTCTTGTAAGAGGTGCTTCAGCTTCACTCAAACACCAGAACTGAGACTTCAGCATGAAAGGTGTAGCTGTAAGATGTCTTACAGGAGAAAAAGGTACCTATATATATATTTGTCTTCAGAGTGAAGACTTCAGTGTGTATCTGCAATGGGGAATGGAGGATATGATGGAAACGGACCCTCTGCAGCCTTGTTCGATCCTGGAGTGGCTTCTTGGCTCCTACGCCAGCTGCTCCCTTGCTTGTGTGCTGCTGTGCATCAGGAAGCACAAATTAGTGCAAGGGCTGTGCCCCTCGATGTGATGTGAACCTCCAGACACCTGGGCTGTGCTCTGCCTCAGGTGTGGCTTGAGTAGTTCCCACTAGTGTGCAGCTAAATCAACAGCTTTTGTTTCATTTATTTCAGTTGGGAGCACTGAGGACTGGCATTATGAATCTTTCCTTGTCCATCTATGAGGCTTTAAAAGCTGTGCTTGGGCTGAACTTGGGGGACAGGTTGGAATGTAATCTTTGGACATAGTGCTCTGAACAAGGTACTTGGAAAAGTGAGAGCAATGCCCCTGCAGTGAACAGAAATGTTTTTCTCCTGAAAGCCTCATTTTCCTTCTTTCAGGAGTTCCAGCTGTTCCTGAGAGCTGTCAGTAGCTGTAGGGATGGGTAGATTTAAGCAAGAAACTGTTCCAGCAGAAATGGCTGTGCAGTGTCAACTTGAGCCAGGTGTAACTTTATCCTAATTCGTCTAGAGAGACTACTTTTTTTTTTTTCCTTGCTGCACTCCTAAAACGAGACTGAATTTATTCTTCTTCCTGAGCTGACTCTGAAATACCTGCTAGCAAGCCGCACTGCGTACAGGGGACAGCTTTAGGAGGGAATGAGTTTTGTTGGAAACCATCTGCAATGTGGGTTAGCAATAATCCCACCAGCCTAGCAGGATCTGGGGTGGGAACAGGCAAGGTTAAGCCCTTTGATTATACCTACACATCCAAAGGTAACCCTGGATACAGAAACCCTTCTGTTATCAGCGTGCAATGCTGTAACAGGATGCCTGCAGCAGGCTGATATTACCAGTGTGCAGCACTGCTGTCAAATGGGTGAAATATAGGAGCCTCCAAGGGGGTGGAGGATGGGGAAGGTTGTCTCCTGGCCTCTTGCTGCTAGGTGGGAAGGAGGAATGGTTACAGGATGGGGGGTAAGGGCAGGGAGGTGATCTCTTTCCCCTTTGGGCAGTGGCAAGGCCAGAGATGCTAAAATCTGCCCGTACAGTACAGCTTTGGTATCAGGGTTTTTAAAAGGATATTGAAAGCTTGGAAGGCATGTAGAAGGAAATGCCTTGGAGGGAGGGAATGCGAGAACTCAATCTGCTTAGTCCTTATCAAGCAAAGGACTGGGTGACTTAATTACACTGTAAGTACTTTCCCAGATAACAAAGAGCACTTTAATCTTGCAAAAAAAGGCACAATGAGCGCCTGTGTCTGAAGGGTAAAATCAGACCAATTGAAGCTAGAAATACTGTGCAGTCTGCTAATGACTTCCACCCCAAGGGGGAAATTTTGTCTCCTGATGGGATGGCATGAATTGGCCAGACTTGTCTTGCATCTTGACTAAACCAAGCACCTCATTTGGCTGACAAGGTGATAGTCATTAGAGTGGTCAGATGGGAAGAGGTGTTTCCCACCCTGGGATGTGGGGAATGGGCTCCCTTGTTAGCACTGTGAGGCTGCAGGGTCCAAGTTCTGTGGCTCCTGGTCACCCTTGGACATCTGGCCAACCTCTTTGTACTGGCTGTGACAAGGCAGCCGTGCGGTTAAGTGGGCTGATGGCCCTGCCTTGGCATCAGCAACCACAAACTCTGGTGTCCAGAGTGTGTTCGATGAGCCAGCAGCAGACGTGGTCTTCCCTAGTGCTGAGCTTGCCGGAGGCAGTGGGTGGAAAGCTCATACGTGAGCAGAAAAATTACTTCTGCTGGCTCCGTTCTTGCACTTTTATCACTGCTGTTGGCATTAAAAGGGCATTGTATCCAGATTATTCATGCATTGCTAATAACTCCGGAGTGCTGTATGCTGGATCCTGCTTTCAGTTGCACCCAGCACTTCAGTTGTGCTGAAGCCAAGGGAGCTGTACTGACAGATCTGAGGAAAGTCAGAATTTGATATTAAATAAGTTTGCATCCATTTCCAAAGCATGGCTACAGAACAGGAACAGCATGATCGCTGCTACTGGCATAATTCCATTTAAATGACATACCTGCAGATGGAAAAGCTGCTAGTGGGTCTGTCTGGTGGTGTAGAGAGAAGTGGAGCACCAGGCTTGGAACACCTGACAAAATAGGTTTTTTGTCTTTTCTTTTATGAACTGGAGATGAAAGGTATGTGGGTCAAGCAGATCTCCTGTTGCAAGCTGCAAGGAGACAACGGGTCTTCAAAGGAGGATACAAGAGCATGGAAACGTCCACCTAAAATGCTGCTCCCTCTGTACTTGCCCTAATGCTGGAGGGACACCGGGTCTGAGCCCTGTATGCAGGGGTGCAAATGGGATGGTGCAGCATTGGGCTATGGCACCACTCAGGGATGGGAAACCTTCAGGGAAGTATTGCTCTTGATGAGCTCTATTTGCAAGAAAATGGAGTGGCTTTCTCTGGCATTGGAAATGTGACCTGCTAACACAGCCCTGGGGGCTGCAGGCAGCTCGATTCTTCTGTCAGCTCTCCCATGGCTCCAGAAATCTGATGGAGCCTTTGAGGAACAATCCTTGTTTAATTAAGCCGTATGTGTTGGGAGGTGACTTTGAGTGATTTCCTTTTCAGCTGCTGTCTTGCTTGGGGAATGTCTCACCTTGTTCTTAATGAAACCTCTCCCTTCTGCTGCGGATGGAAAACTGTCTGGATACTAATGAAGATCCAGACCTTCCAGAGATGCCTTTGCTTCTTAGGGACACCAAAGATGCACTTGCTTTTTGTGGGGAACTAGCTATCTAGCAGCAAGATAACCAGCTCCCAGGCAAGCAAGCAAATAAACTGGATGTGTCAGCCCAAAGGGTAAATATTTCCTAGGGGCGAATGGAGACAGCTCCGAGAGGTGTTGGGGGCCCAGGGGCAGGTTTGCAGGACGGGGACCCGTCAGGTGTTCAGCATTGAATGTTGCTGGGTACTAGTGTAGCAGAGCTGCACCTTTGCCATTGCATGGAATGAGATGTGTGACCGATTGTCTCAATTCTACATGTCAAAACTTGTGTACAACTGAAAACCAAAACATATTTATCCACTGCATGTAGTGTTAAAGAACAATGGAGCTCGGACAGAGTCACAGGTGGAAGAGGTAAAGGCTCCACTGTTGGAGGATAAGGCTGAAAATACCCACAGCAAGATGTAGAGCCAGGCTTGAGCTCTGGACAGTCACTGCGATCCCCAGGGTAATGGGCCTGTAGCTCCAGCTGTACAACCAGACGTTGATAAGGATTAAATGCTGCAGACACTTGCATTGACTTCAGGTATAGAGCACGGAAAGCTCCTCCCTTTTATCGCTAATAATTCTCCAACCTAATTTCTCTTTCTCCATTAAAATCAACATGTTTCCCAGCAGCTGTCTGCTAAATCCTAGGCAGGTTTTGTAATTGGCCCCATTTCCCTGGGAGCTCTGCAACAGCAAAGCAGCTTTTGTTATCTTTTCATTCCTCATGAAACTTTTTTCTTTCCTGGTGAAGAATGAATTTTTTTCCTGCTGCCTTTGGTCCTTCCAGGCATGGCTCATAGGGCGCTCTGGGGGCTGGAGGAACAGTTTATCTCAGCTCGCCCTGACAGCATTGCTAATTTCCTGATAATGCAGATAGTCAGGAGTCATAAATATTAACTTGGGCTTTCCATATTTCCTTTTCTTTTTTTTTTTTTTTTTTTAGTCTTGGGAAGTAGATAGGGCTGCAGCTGGGGCTCTTGCTGCTTTGCTGGGCAAGGGCCCTTTGGGTTAAGGAGAAGTTGAGACCTCTGGATGCTGTCAGGTGCTGCCATGGGGCTTTGGACAAATCCTGATGCTCTGGCAGCGGGGCCACGCACACAGCAAACCCTGTTCCAGGAGCATCCTGTGTATGAGGGGGCCTGCTGCTGCCAAAAAGCTGCATTTGGGAGTTAGAGGGAGGGAGCATGATGGAAATCCTGCAGTTGTGGGCTGCAATGGCTGCAGGACTTCGATGGTGACCTGTTTTCATCCTGGAGAAGGATCCTGCTGTGTTTCTGTGCCTGTGAACATGCTGTCGGAGGCAGGTGCAGGTCTGTGCTTCCTCTGCTTGCTTGCAAGGTCTGCCTCATGTTAAGAGCTTACTCGGAAACAGCATCAATGTCGGATGGATCTAACCCTATTGTAACTTTGTTTGGACAACTGGAGCTGGTGCCAGGATCCCGTTTGCTGGGACAGGATGTGTTAATGGGGGGTTGCAGGCAGCCATGCCATGCAAATGTGCTGCTTTTTGCTTGGTGCATCCAATGCAGGCAGGGTCATAGCCCTGTGAGCGATGTCTTCCTTACCTTGGGGGTGCCAGGGGCTCCTGGTTTTCCCCGGCAGCTCACCATGGCTGAGTGCAAATGCAACTTGCACACAGTGTCAGGTAAGAGCATCTCCTCTTGGGATCCTGAGGGCTTGCTCTGGATAAATTGGCAATATCAGCCCTCGTGTTGCTGAGCAGCCCCGTGGGCAGCCTGCGGTGAAGGAGGTGGCTGTGAATTAGAGAAGGATCCATGTGTCCTGCTGGCTCTAATCAAGGTCCTGGCCCTGGATGTGGATTGCAGCATGGTTCGGCTGCTTCTCTTAACTCAAGCCCTTGATGAGTGTTTATAATGCTGTAGTGTTCACAGCTTCCATCCAACAGTGTTTGCATTTGTTCCTAGTGCTTTGATCATGGTAATAAATCCCTGCTCCTCTGGCAAGTTGAATCTCACCTAGGAGGTTACAACTGTTAGCATTGATGGGCTGAGGTGCTCTGCTATCTCCCGGCTTCCTCCAGCTCTGCAGGACTGTGCAACCTTTCCTTGGCAATGCCACTTGCCCATTTGGGGATCACCTCCAGTGAGGTGAGAGGTTTTTCCTCTGCCTCTTTGACTGCCTGGCCCAGCAGCGCTGGTGCTGTGCTGGCAGTGAGTGCTTGGTCTGCTAAGGCAGCATGTCATGAGGTGAGAGTGCTGGTGCTGTGGAGTGGCAGAGGTCACCTGGACATCCTGCAGGTGGGTCCTGAGGGTGACAAACTGCTCTCCAAGGCTTAAGCCCTGCTACAGTGAAAAAATAACTTCTAAACTTGCCTTGTTTCCAGTTTATCCTGGCTTAGATAAGATAATACACTGGGGCCTGCTATTCTAAAGCTGTTTCTAGTCTTGGATGTCCCATGGCCTTGGGCTGAGACTCTTTAAAAATGAAACTGAAAATCTGGTTCCTCAGAAAGGGAGTCCCAAACGGAGCCAGAGCCTGGCACTGCTGAGCAGTGAGGCTGCAGCCAGCCAAAAGCAGGCAAGGAGAAATTTCTGCATGGGTTTGTGTGTGTCACACTGAGGACAGATACTTGCCTGTTACTGCTCTGGCTCTGCTATCAGAAAGGTGCCACTTGGGGCAGCCGCCGTGGTGGAAATGGGCTGGTTCAGACCTTCCCTCATGAGGGCAAGAGGTGCATTGGGTGCTAGCATTCATGAGTGTCGTGGTTTAACCCCAGCCGGCAACTAAACACCATGCAGCTGCTCACGCACTCCCCCCACCCAGTGGGATGGGGGAGAGAATTGGGGGGGGGAACCCCAAACTCATGGGTTGAGATAAAGACAGCTTAATAGGACAGAAAGGAAGAAAAATAATAGCATTGATAATAATAAAATGGCAATAATAATACTAAAAGAATTAGAATATACAAAACAAGTGATGCACAATGCAATTGCTCACCACTCACTGACCGATGCCCAGTTAGTTCCTGAGCAGCGATCCGCCCCTCTCGGCCAACTCCCCCAAGTTTATATACTGGGCGTGACATCGTATGGTATGGAATATTCCTTTGGCCAGTTTGGGTCAGCTGTCCTGGCTGTGTCCCCTCCCAACTTCTTGTGCCCCTCCAGCCTTCTTGCTGTCTGGGCATGAGAAGCTGAAAAATCCTTGACTTGGTATAAACACTACTTAGCACACTGATGTTTTCAGTTGTTGCTATCAACATTATTCTCCTACTAAATCCAAAACACAGCACTATAGCAGCTACTAGGAAGAAAATTAACCCTATCCCAGCCAAAACCAGAACAATGGGAAAACCCAGCTGTGCCCTGGCCAGGGGTGGGACTCGGCTGGGGAGTCTTTTGCTTGTGTGCTCCAGGGTCCCAGGGGCATGTATTCTGCCCCAGGCCCAGGATCAGCAGGTCAATGAGATCTGCTACATCCAAAGGATGCTGTAAGTGAATAGCTTCGCAGGACTCGGCTGTCCATGGTGAGATGTCATGTTTCTGAAATCCAGGCTTGTGGCACCCAGAAAGCAGTCATCTGCTGCAACCTCACTGTCGGTTGAAGGTTAATCCCCTTGAGATCTGTCCATGTTGCTTCTTGCTAAGCTAGTGAGGCTGGGGCTGTCCTGACCAGTGGCTCATCTCTCAAATCTGCTGTCCCAGTGCTGCCTGCAAGAAATTCCAGCAGCTTCCATCGTAATTTGCTGGTCCCTGAAAATCATGCATTGGTTTTGCATGTTGCTCCTGAAGGATGATTTGAATGGTGCTGAACATTGTGGTCTCTGTTCTTGTTTGCCACCTGCTCCCCTGACCTGCTTTGCACTGTGACTTTCTTCTGCTGGCTGTAGCCTGCAGTCCCCCAACATCAGTCTCCATTAGGTGACACCTTTACCAACATTTATGTGCTCAATGTACAATCAGGTAATTGCTGTGCAATTTCACACCCAGGTGACTTATTGCAAGCTCATCCAGTCAGAGACTATAATAATTAATCTGCAAATTAAGCTTGCTTTTAAATTAAGCCATGCATTATAGTGGCATGATGGGTAACTGCTAACTCTTTAGATTTAGAGGGTGGTGTCACTTGCTTCTCCCACCCAAAGAAACTGTGGTGGCTTTAATGCGGCTCTTGTGTCCCATCATTCCCAAGCACTGGGGAGCCAAAGCAAAGATCAATCTTGGGGCATCGAGAGCAAAGGGTGCGGCGATGCAGTTCACTGGAAGCCATCAGTACCAGGAATCAACTGCCATGTGAATCAGACCAGCTCGCTCACCAGGCTGAAAACTAATCCTAATCCCAAACTTTGCCTCTAATCCCCTGATGTTGGACTTGACTTAAAATAGCTTGAGAATAAGGGAAAAAGAGGATTTAATTTTTGCTTGTTTTGCAGCTTCTGCAGGCCTTCATCTCCCTGATCCAGCCAGGAGAGTCAATAGGTCTTAAATGAGCAATGCTTGGTATAAATACCTCAGTAAATACCAAATGCCTCTTTGGTTTTCTGCAGCTTTTAAGACTTTGGGAGGAAACTAGCATCACGTGGGTCCAACTCTCAAGGAGGACAAAAGCTGCTGGGAACTGAGTGGTGTCAGAAGTTCAGCATTTCTGCAAAACCAGCCCTTTCTATGCAATATGTGGTTGGTCTGAACTTTAAACCCTTCCTACCTTTCTCTTTGTTTGATTTCCCCTTAAGTGAATCCTTTCAGAGATGCTTGTTAATTCGTCTCCATTTGAACGAGGCGGGGGGGGGGGGGTCGGTCCCGGGAACCCTTGGTGTCTGTAATGCTAAACACTAGCCATACGGGTTATCTCGCTCTGGCAGTCCCTCGCATTGTGGCTGGCTTCCCCCCTTCCTCCTGCAGCTGGGAGTGCAGGTCCCACTCATTCATTCATTAATCCCTTTCATTCCCTGCTCGTTTGTTCGTATCCTCTGCAGCATGGAGAGAAAATTGCGATCCTGAGAACAAATAGGAATTCGTCTTCTCTTTGGAAATAAAAGCCGGTCCATTTAAATCGTTTGTTCTCTTTGAGATTTGCCTGTGTGCAGATGAGACGGAGGTCTTCTATAATGGAGTAGAAGCCTTGGTGCTGAGCAGGGACAATAGGAGGGAACCCATCCCTCTTCCTTTTGTATGGCACTCTCTCCCTGCACCTCCCCCCCGAAGGGGATCAGATGAATTTTCCAGGGCAGATGGATCAGTTTTAATGATGTACCTCTGTGCTCCTCTGGCCTCCAGTAAACATGATTAAAGCAAAGAGATTTGCTGAATTTTTTTTTTTTGAAGACTGCAAAGTTACTGTGTGGCTCCTGCTGTGCAGCATGGCCATGGCTGCAACATTTCTTTCAGCCTGTGCTCAGGGAGGGTGCTGAGCTGTGGGTCCATGCGATTGCAAATTTGCCTGCCAAGGATATTGACCCTTTTCCTGGCTGTGTGCACAGAGAGCCCTGGCAGCTCAGGATGGGACAGGGTCCAAACCCAAGAGCCTGCTCCCCTCCCATAGGTGTGGGAAAGTGTGGGACCCTTGGCCTCTTGGACCTCTGGGAGGAGAAGATGGCAGTGGCATCTCTCCCAGTCTCCTGCCTCATTCCAGCTGATCCCTTCTCATAAGCTTCTCTTATGCTGGGAAATCATAAGCTCTGCCTGTAACTTTGCTGGATGAGCGGTTTTAATTCCAGACAAAAAAGACACTGGAGCTCACCTTGTCCAGCTTCCCACCGCAGCTGGGGGCAGAGCGTGCGTCTGTGGGCAACGGGGCTGTCCTGAGCTGGGGGAGCTGCAGTGACCTGTGCAGGGTGAGTGTGAGCCCAAGCTCCTGGTCTGTGGTGGGGACATGGCTACTGGGGGGCAAGAGACCTCCTGCAGAGCTGGAGCCAGGCTGCCAGCATGGGTGGTGGAAGAAGGTTTGGGGAACTTGTTTTGTTGCCTGTGGATGAGTGGAGGCTGATCCTGTTCCCCTGCAAAAGCAGCATGGAATAAGTCCTCCCAGGATGGATGTGAACAAGCTATTGAGCTACTGCAGCCCATTAAGTGATCCTTAAAATCTAAGTTTCCCAATTTGCAGAGATGTTGAGCTGCTCAAGTGTTTGAGGTGCTCTGGAAGCGGCTGCTGCCTTCTGAAGTGTCTCTATTTAAAGCTGAGCAGATCCTTGAATGTCTTGTCCCTGTCTCATGCAAGGGACTTTTCCAGTTTGAGCAGTCACCAGCTACATTTACTGTCAGAAAAGCTTCTGAGAGTAATGAACTCTGGAAACTGTTTATCTGTCTTTTGAAATAAAAATGTTTTTGTCCTGGAAACCAAATGATACCTTGCACTTAGCAAAAACAACTAAAACATACTCCATCTCAAATGTCATCTGCTCACAAAACTGCTCTTGAACAACCTACAAAGCAGAAATTGTTTAATGTGTGACTGACAGGGTTTAGTTAGTATCCATTTCTGGAGGGCAATATAGCGAATTAATTCTTGCAAAGTGAGCTTAGGAGTCTTTGTTTTGGTTTTGCTTTGGATGAGCCCTTTCAACCCCATCCCATCCAAGTGAAGTACTCCTGTCACTTCTCCTGTAGGATGTAGCTTACCTTGTAGGATAAAGGCGACTGTTACCCAGTGCTGGCAGTCCTTCACTGCCTCCCTGCCATCGCCTCCATCCCCCAGTGTGCTTGGAAAACGGGATAATTTTGCCTACCAGTTTGGGAAAAATTTGTCTACCACAGTGCTGGAGAGCGAAGACCTCCAGAAACCTGTCCTGCATCGCTGCCCGATGGCGTGCTCGTGCTGGAGACTCTCCACCTCCATGGAGATGGAGCCACTGCGATCCCCCCAAAGGAGTGTCTGCAGCATGCTGAGCCGCTGTCTGCCTGCACAGCGGTTGGGAAAAGCACTGCTGACTTGTTCCTTGTCTGAAACCTCTCATTTCTACTTTTTGCCACCCTAATTGTGCATGGGCAAAAGCATGAGTGTCTAGCTTGAGCTGAATGATTAAGGCAAGCCGTTGTGAGCAGCTCTTGCCCAGCTCGCAGCTGGGAGTGGGGTCCTTTCTGGAGGATGCAGCGCACAGACCTGGGCTGACCTCGGCTGCAAAGGGCATCTCAAGTTGTGCATCGCTCTGACAACTCAGAGGCTAAAACTCCCCCAAGCTTCGCCGCTCTGCGTGATTCATCTGCTTGGGCTTTGCATCCCGGCGCTCCTGCTCCTCGCCTCTGGTTAGAGGCGGCATGGCAACCACGCAGCCCCGTGCTCTGCAACCACCACCAGTAAATCATCCAGAAAAGTGCCGTTTCCATTTCTTGTTTAAAAACACTGGCTGCACTAAAAATACCTCTGCCCCTGCAACCCAGACGGTGAATGGAGGAGTTGTCGGGGGCCGCAGGGGCCCAGGAGGCTGCTTAGCATGACAATACATCTCTCTAATTGTCCATATGCAAGGTTTGGTGCCGGGTGGATGAGATGAAGAGGCTGGTTGGTGATTCATAGCTGAGTCACGGGTCCTTTGGCTGGAGAGAAGCGTTGCCCCTCAGTTGGAGCAAGGGGAGAGGACTGAACTGAGCTCTAAACTTTGAACCATGTGAGGTCAAGGGTGTCCTTCCACAAAGGTCTCGGCAGGTGCTTGCTGCTGAAAGATGTCCAGCTTCCTTCTCGTGTGGCTGCTCGGCAAACTAGGGACCGGCCTGGGTTGGGTTCAGTGGGTGCTAATTAATTCTTCGCTGTTAACCACTGCACAAATGCAGCTCTCTTGTCCTGTCTTTAAAGTCGGATGACCTGGCCCTCCTCAGATGTGAAGGATTTTCTGGTTTTGCAGCTCTTTAAGGATACAGAACATGAAAGGTTGAGCTTTAATTGTGGCTTTAAATGAATTTAAATCTCTTGAAAAAGCTGCAGGTTGAAGTGGAGATTTGGGAGGAGAAAGTGCCTTGCTGCAGGGGCAGCTGGTTTGGCAGGCTGGAGTCCAGGGTTTGGGGTGTCTATGGAGAGGCCAGAGCTCGGCTGCCTTCTTGCAGGGTTAAAATTGGATGAGGTACCTTTATTTCAGCTGGAAGACTGAAATGGTTGCCAAGGCCATCTCCCTCCTCTATTGGTCTGCAACAGTGCTGCCTGGTTGCTGCTTCTCCACTGCTTTAACTCATAAGAGAAATTAATATCTGGAGCTGTTGCTTGGTGTTTCTTTTGAGGAGAAAGTGGGGAAATGCTAATGGGAAAATACAACACTTTCCCCTCACCAGTCCTCTTAGTTTTGAGTTAAAATGCATTCAGGCTCCTAGGAGGAAGAGGAGTGCCTCTGATGTGATAGTCTCTGTCTTGGTATTTAATGTAATTTCATGGTCTGTCTCACAAGGCCTTATTAACGAGGTAGGGTGTGAATTCAGTGTGAAGGCACTAGGAGCAGCACTACCTACAGCAGCAATGTGTATGGCGATGTGGTCGTAGTCCCGGTCTAGCTGTCTTTGACTTTTTTTTTTTTTTTAAACTGCTACTGCCCTTTCCTTCAGAGGCAGCTTCCCTCTCAAGGTGGAGGAAATTACACATGATCCTGGGGAAAGATTTGTCGCGCCCAGCATGTACTCTACTGACGCTGACCCTGTTATGGCAGAGTCGAAATGCTGGAGGGTTAGAGTCCCGTCACAGCAAGCACCAATAGTCAAAGATTAGAACACAAAATGACTTGTGGTTATAGGGTGGCAAGTGGGTGGGAGAGACCTCACAGGCACCCTCCAGGTATTTGGAGAGCTGAGAACTTGCTGCCATCTATCCTTGTAGCCCCTGAAATGCTGTTTCCTGCACTGTGGGGGGAGAGCTTTGGAGGAGGAAGGATGCTGCCCATGTTATTGGGTTATAGATGGTGTCAAGTCTGTCTGATGTTTCTGAATTCCTGGGGGCTGCAGCGCTGCAGGCATTAACCGGAGCAAGTCAGGTATTTATACTGCAATCGTGCCCAAAAGGCCAGAACTGGAGATCCAGGACAGGAGTTGCTGTGTCAGACACACAATAAGACATAATGATCCTCTGGGCTTCCAGCCTTTGCTGTTTGAGGAAAGGAGGAAGAAAAAAACAAACCCCAGGTGTCTGTATTCAAACCAACAAATGTGCAGAGGCTGCTGTGTGCTGATGGGCAGGACAGGAGGCACTCGGCGCTGTGAGGTGAGCTTGCACTGCTGAGCCCTGCCGGCACAGCCCTCCTCGGCGAGCTGAGCCGAGCTGCCTCCCAGACTCGGTGAAGATGAGCCTTTGCTCGCTGTGCAGATGCAGGCAGGATGTCACTGGCAGGAGATGCAGACCCGGACTGGGGAGCACCTCAGCTGCGGGCTGGAGGCCCTGTGAGAAGCAGCGTGGCCAAACCTCAGCATCTCACAGCCGTATTTGTTAAACCTGATGGAAACAGCCTTTTCTGCCCTGCCTTTGTGTGAAGCCCTAGCTTCTGGGGCGAGCTAAAACTTGGTAACAGCATCCAACGGGAGCTCTAGTCTCTCCTCTCATGACTCACTGATATGGCTATCAGCTCATTACTGCATGCCACTCTGCCTAAACAGACAGTTAATTTGCTTGTAGCAGGCACTACAAGTTTGCAGCCCTTGTCCACTTTGTTATTGATGTAACTGTACCCAACCGCAAATTAATTGGCTGCTGCTTCCTTGGCCCAGAGCAAATTGCTTGCAGATGTATGATAAATTCATAGATGGTAGACGAGATTGGCGGGGTGCTGGGTGTCCTGTACACCCCTCTGTATCAAACTCTGATTAACAACTCAACGACTCGTAGTGCTTGGAGGGAGGGAGGTGTGCTCCAGAGCAAAGTCATCACAGCCCTGGGTGCCTACAGCCTTGGTGAGGGAGCTTGAGAGGAGGTGAAAATAGGAAGAGGATGGTGCTGGGTAACCTTTGATGTTAACATCTCTTTGTGGAAGTAGCTTAGTGTCATTTGCCATCTCTTCCCCGCTGCACGCAGTTGGGGCCTGTGATGCAGAGAGATGCTGTGGGTTGGGGTGAGCCCTGCAGGCAGGGCAGAGCTGGGAGCGAGCCGTGGTCTGTCTGCTGTCAGAGCGAGGGTCTCGGTGTGGCTGGGCTTGAAGTGCTTTAACCTGCTGGTTTATCTTCACCCAGCACAAGCACAGCATAAGTGAAGTATTCCCTCTTTTCGTGGCATTGACGAAAGTCTAACATCAACGATCTTAAATTAATGATATGTTGAAAGCTCAAGGCTAAGGGAGCAGGAATTAATATCCTTGAGACCTGTCTAGTTCTGCCTCTTCTAACACCTCCTAATTTTCCATGTAAATTGGCTTATGGATCTTTGGCTCAAAGGTTGTGTTGTGTGCTGAGGGAGTCTGGCGTGTCTGCTAGGAAATTATCCAGCGTAATGGCAGGGTTATAATTGTGCTGTAGCTATTCAGATCTGCCTCCCCTGTGTGGACGCCCTATTTGTGACTATCTGAATAATCACCGCATTTATAGCAGTTTAGCGTGCATTTCTGGTTTGTTAAATACTGTATGCCAGTATGCGACAGGCCCGTGTGTGCACAGTTGTGTTCATAATAAAACATGATGTTTAATCCTTCTATTATATTGACTCAACCGTGCATGAACAGCAGGGATAGTTCTTACGCACACACCTAGAAGAATAAGCTCAGGCTTCAGCTTATCCGAGCACAGTAAATTCGCCCAGAATTTTGCAGGAAGTAAATAAAGGTGTGAGCACAGCTGCAGGGAAATCCATTCAAAAGGTATTGATTCACTCGATTCTGGATCTCTTACTGTACAACAGTACAGACTGAAGTCTGTTTCTGACTTCACAGAAAATGAAATGTGGGGGTTGACTTTTAAAACTAATTGTACAATAGGGAAAAAAAGCTGTGCAAGTCATTCAATCAGCTGAAATTCATTCAGCTTTTAAATTAAAAAAGGTCTATTGACTACCTGTGCTTTACGTGCTGCTGATTTGAGGGCT
Organism: Gymnogyps californianus; assembly: GCF_018139145.2. NCBI lineage: Eukaryota > Metazoa > Chordata > Aves > Accipitriformes > Cathartidae > Gymnogyps > Gymnogyps californianus. The sequence goes on along the minus strand of NC_059489.1, from coordinate 7,840,784 downwards.
GTGTAGCACAATGAGAACTTGTCCCTCTGCACAAATGTAATAAATAAAAGCAAGGTACGAAAAGAACCAGTGTCCCTTTGCGCCATGAGTTTGCAACTGGAAAATTCCCTCAATTTGCACACAGCAATGCTCCTTACTTTTAAGGCCTGAGCTGAAGACGGGAACCATAGTAACATCAATAATAAATCCCCAGAAGAAAGGGAAGTTTTGCTGAAAAAGTGTCCCTGTTTGACCCTGAAAGATGGTTATGGAAACAAACCTGTGTGAACCTGGAGGCACAGCCAGGCGTGTGCCAGCCCCGGTGGCTCTGCCTGTGACAGATGCTTAGGGGATGCTGCTGCCCCTTTCTCAGATGCAGATCTGCTCGGCAGGCTGCTGGAATGGGCTCAGGCTCAGCCCAGCAAGGCCTGGCAGTTGCTTTCAGGTAGATGTGTATGAGGGCAGGGACCTTATCCTAAGTCCAGGACTGAAAATTAAGTCTTCGCTCAGTTCAATCACCCAACTTCTGGTATATCTCAGCAGAGATGCTCTGAGCACCAGGTTCATTCTGACCACTTAAGATATTTTTGTCTATCAGGGAGGAAATTAAGATGGAAATGTGCAGACCAGAAGCTCTCACAGGCTCGGGAAGGACCTTTCATTATGTTGGATGGTTATGTTGCCAACATCCCCTTGCTGACACTGAATGCTGCTTTGTGCTTTGGTGGTTTTATTTAGTTTGCTGTATGGGGTGTTTCGGCAACAGCACGGCCAGGGCATTCCAGGGAGGGGAACCCGAACAGGCGCTGAACGGAGATCTTGAAACCCCTATGACAGCTAAACAGCAGTGTTATAAGCAGCAGTCTTATAAGTAGCCAAAATCAACTGTCCTGACAGAGCTACTAACAAGGCAAATAAGACTGCAATAGATTTTGGTAAAACTCTCCCTGGTTTTAATTAGCTCAATAATTCTATTTTCAAAGTCTGCATGAAAGACTCGGAATCGACTTTGATTTTTTTTTTCTTTATTTTCTTCCCTAGGAGAAAGTAGCAGGAACTAACTTCTGGAGGTGGTCTATTTAAAAAGAACCAAACCCACAAATTCTTTCTTTCTTTCATAAAGCATCAAGAAGATTGTTTCCCTTTGGCTCCCTCAGTGTTTCCCTTCCCTCCCTCAGTGCTGAAATTGTCTGGCTCTCTGAGTCTCCAGTGCCCATTGCTCCTTCTGGAGCTTAAAACAAGCCCCCCAGGGGTGCTGCTGGTTTCTCTTGACTATTTCCTCTCCCGAAGTGGCACAAATGGTGCTGACTGGTCTCTTTGCCAAGTCCTTAGAGCTTCCTTGCATCTCTGTCCCTTCCCAGTGCCTGTATCATCACCCCTGGTCATGGATCTTTTTGATTAAAGATGTCTCGCATCTAGTTCTTTGATGAAAAATGACCAATTTTGTCCAGTTGACACACTTGTCATCATAGTGTCCTGGCCTTGGAGGCTGGTGAAAACCTCTCCTGGGAACCTAAAAGGAAACCTCTAAGTAGAAGCTCAAGAGGGAAAAGTCAGGTCAGGAGTGAAAAGGAGGAAAGACATTTATGCCAAACTATTGAGACGTTTCTACCTTGTGATATCATCCAGGGCAAAGCCTCTGAAGTGCCATCAGCTCATCTCATTTTAAGCCAGAGTGTGTGTGTGCGTGCATCTGTGGTTTTCCTCGGTGGACAAACACTGCTAGGCAGAGTGCTGGAGAGGTCGCTGCTTCATCTTCCAGTCTGCAGAGCAAAGACGTAAATTCTCCAGGGTGAGCAAATCACAGGGGAATGGTCAGGATCTGATGTGTTTTGCTGGAATGTATCGCCGCCACCATGAGCACCAGTTTCTCCAACTGTAGAAATGGGGATAAATTAACTTCTGCCCCCTCTGCAAGTTATGGGCATGGAGTTATTAATGCTCATAACATGGGCCAGAGAGCGTTGCAGAAGTGTCACCTAAGAATTTTGCAACCTTCAAAAGTAGTATAGCATCTGCTAATCAATACTCATTCCCGCTCCCTTTTCTCCCAACCAGCTGCAACTCAAGTAAGGCTAATTCTTTTTTTTTTTCTTGAGGTGTTTGCTGTTCACCCTAATGCATCCTGAAATACAGCCATCGACACAAAAATGTCAGATGTGATGTGAAGCAGCAGGATGGGGTAATATAAGCCACTTGCAGAGCCACCGCTGCCAGCTGTGTCCTCATTATGTGTGACACTGTCCAAGTGCAGGCAGACGTCTCGCAGGTCACTGAGTGGCTCCTGCTTTCAGACAGCAATTTTTATTTTGGGAGTTAATAAAAGCATCAAGTCATAAAAGTTCCTATTTGGATTTCACAAGGACCAAACCTGTTTTAGCCTTTCCTTTTTTCTGTTTCTTCATCCTTTCATTTGGTTAAAAGGAATACACATTTCAAAATTTCTGTAGTCTTCCTATTGTCTTTTATACTCCATATTTCTCAAAGCTTCCTTTACCCTGAGATGTATCAGCTTTGCCCTTTCAGGAGTCAGGCTTGTTTGATTGAAAGACTAACAGCAAGCTGAGTTTTGTTTCCTGGTGCCCTGTTCTGCAGGAGCCAGCTCTTGTCCCCTCACCACCACCAGTGCCATCCCCAGATTCCTCCCTCTGTGCAGTGCTTTACAAATCAAACCCAGCTTGGATAGTACTGCCCTTTTCTAGCTCATCACCAAGGTGAGGAAGGAGCAGAGTAAAGGAACTGCAGAATTTGCTTAAAACTTGATTGATATCCTCAGGAGTTATCCCATTCTAGTTGATGGGAGGGTGAGAGAGAGCAGCTTTTCTCCAGCTGCGATCTGGGATCGTTGCTCCTTCTGAAATGAGACACATCTTCAAAGTTTCCTTTGCAAATGAGTTGACAGACATCACCCAACAGCTGCTTGCGAGGGGAGAAATGTGATGTGGATTTTCTGCTTGTGACTCTGAATGTTGGTGAGGTGTCCTGACACAATTGATCCCATAGCTCTTTCCACAGGAGCTGCAATGAAGGGTTTCTATTGATAAATCCCATTTCTCCAGAGCTTGCAGTAGCTGGAGTATATCCTGCTGCTTTCTGTCCCGAGATGGCTGTGTTCTGGGGAACGTGTGTGCAGACAAATTAGTTTCTGCAGAGTTTTTTATGGAAAATATATTCCAAAATATGAACTGCTGCTTAGACAGTAACTTTGTGAACTGCCTGTGTTGTCTTTGAGGCCTTCCATCACACTTGTAATATCTAACACAGCAGCAAAAGGGTCGAAGCATTCCTATGAAGACCTGGTGCTCCTGCAGCATTATTTGAGTCACTTTACCACATGAGCAGTCAAATACAGGATTTAAAATTTGGGCTTCTGCACTGAGCTGTCACAATTGCAGTTCATTAGTGTTGATGGTTCCTCTTTAAAGAAGAGATTAAACACTCCTGAAAAACACTCCTGATGGATCTAATGTATTGCAGGTTGTTACTGGTTGCAGAAGCTTGTTTTCTGCTAGTAATTCTGTGAGTCGGCTGCATGTCACTTAGCCAATCTCATACCCATCTGAAGCAATACTCTCACTGCTGGGTCATCTCTCCCAGCTCATGGGATGTATCTGATATCTTTGCAGCTATTGATATAAGCACATTTTAAAGAATTAGTACAATGAGGTGATTTGGGGAGATTAAAGAAATGGAGGTTACGTACTGTCTCTAATACATCAAGGCTGAGCTGATCTGCCTGATCCCTGATGCTGGCAGGCTCGTCAGTGCTGCAGCTTTTGCTGTCACTTGTAATGCTGCAGACAAGCATTTCTGGTAACTTTGTCTTTTCTTGAATCACTCACTACTCTCTTCTGGTTTCCTTTCCTGTACTAAAGGACAGAGTCAAGATAAGCAGTTGCTTTTCTCAGCAGTACTGTAGATTTTGCCTGAGATGACAGCCTACGCTTTCCAAGGATAAAATGGTCATCATTATTCTCCTGTCTCCAACCATCATCTGAGGTTTAGGTCATTAATACTTGTAAAGCATTTGAAATTGTTAGACTCAAGGAACTAGAGCACAGCAACATGTCAGCTTTCCTTCTTGGCAGCTCATTTTGGTGGTGAAATCAGAGCCCCAAGATGTCAAACTCCATTCTTGGGCAGCCACAGAAGAAGCTTTTGGCATGACTCAGACCTTGTTTTGCTTGGCTTTTCTCTAATCCCGTGTCATTAATTTTGGCGGAGGCAGTGGTGTGAGGGAGAGCAGACTCTGGATTTCCTCCTGTGGCCGAGCAGTAAAGGCAGTCTGAGGCTGCCTGTGCAACTGGCCTCTTTCCTTGTGCAATCATGGACTGTTCAGTGCCTGTGATTGCCCGATGAGTGTTAACCTCTTGGATGCATGTGTGCAATGTGTAGGGTGCCGTCCCATTTTGGAAGGGATTAAATACCTGTTTGAACATGTGTGCTGAGGCTGGGTAGTACTCGCACCCCTTTGGAGGGTCAGTTTGGTCCCAGGGCATGTTTGGCTGTTCAAGGCAGGTTCCCTGGTGTCCTGGTTTTGGCTGGAATAAAGTTAATTTTCTTCCTAGTAGCTGGTATAGTGCTGTGTTTTGGATTTAGGATGAGAATAATGTTGATAACACACCGATGTTTCAGTTGTTGCTAAGCAGTGTTTATACTAAGTCAAGGACTTTTCAGCTTCTCATACTGGCCTGCCAGCGGAGGCTGGGAGTGCACAAGAAGCTGGGAGGGGACACAGCCAGGACAGCTGACCCAAATGAGCCAAAGGGATATTCTGTACCATATGACGTCATGCCCAGTATATAAACTGGGGAAGCTGGCTGGGGCACACTGTGGCTCGGGGATTGGCTGGGCACCAGTCAGCAGGTGGTGAGCAATTGTATTGTGCATCGCTTGTTTTGTATATTCTATTATTATTTTCCCTTCCTTTTCTGTCCTATTAAACTGTCTTTATCTCAACCCATGAATTTTACTTTTTTTTTTTTATTCTCTCCCCCATCCCACTGCGGAGGCGGGGAGTGAGCAAGCGGCTGTGTGGTGCCTAGTTGCCGGCTGAGGTTAAACCATGACACCCGGTTAACTGTTATTCTAGGAGTGAGTTAGACTATGGGTGTGCAGAAGGGAGATGTGATATGGAAACACAGCAGAGCGCTTGGTGTCTGGTCCACAGCTGCCCCATGTCTGCCCCCCAGCGGTGTACGTCACAGCTTCTGCATTTAGATCTTGGTTTATAACCTCCCCCCCGCCATTCACTCTTTCAAGCCTTTCTTCTCGAAGCACAGGTGATAACTTGTGAAGTTTCACGAATGTGTGAGTTGGGAATTATTGCTGCTAGAGCAACTTCTCTAGGCTTGAGGAAACTAAGGCAGCAAGAAGGAAAAGGGTAGACAGCCACGAAACAAGGGACTGAGTCTACCTGCCAGGCCTGTCTGGAAATTATTGTAAAGAAATAAGCAGGCACTGATGTAAACTGAGCCAAGTCTCAATGTGCAGCTATGTGGCCAGCTCAGTGCAGCCTTGACTGAGACCACAGTGGTGTCCTCCCTCATCTCGCATCTGCACACCAACACTTCAGCTGTGTGCTTTAGCCAAATCTGGAGATGAGAAAATAGCAGGATATCAACAGTAGAGCTCTAATCCATTCCTAGCAAGCCTGAGCTTGTCCACGATGCCACATGGACAGGGAAGATGATAAATCAGGCTGTTGGTGTGGAGATGTGGGCTGTGAGTGGCTCATGTGTTAGCCAGTGGCCGGGAGGTGGGCTGCAGATGCTCCCAGAGCACCTCTCTGGGTGATGGGATCCCCATTGGGGCCCCGTAGCCTGACGGCAGAGGAGCTCCGTAGGGTCTGCCAGCCTGAACATGGATGTACACCTGGGGGATCGCGGCTGCACCGTGGGATCTAGTGTAGAAAGGCGAGGGAGATGGAGACATGCCTATCCAGCTTCCAGCAGCCTTGGGAAAGGCTCTCATTTGTGTGCCATGGCAGCGTGCAATGCTTTCCTGCCCCGAAGGGTTGCCCGGTGTCTCTGCAGGGGGGTTTCTCAGTCTTCTGCATGCATGTTTCTTTGCTCTCACATTGGTACTGGAGCCGCAGGGCAGGTGCGTGGCTGCCCTTCCGCTCCAAAGGAGTTTGAAGATAAATAAAGAGGTCTCTGGGGCACATAGGTCCTTATGCTGTTTTTTTTTTAAGAACTAACCACCCAGACCAGCTTCTTCCATCCTGTAGCCTTCGGCGTACCAGGACATCTTCTAGTAGGACCAGAGGTAAAGCTAAAACCTGACTGTACTCAGCACAGCCCTTTTCCCAACTGCATACAAAGCTGGTCGGCTCCCCTTCCCTCTAAAACCAGGAGTAATTAGCTATGCTGTGCCAATATAATGAACAAGGGGCTGGATTTGCTCGGTAAAGCCACCCAGAGCACACAGGAGACATCCTAATTACCCTGATTGGGCCATTATGATGCAAGGCTGATGGAGAGATGCTGGAATGTTGTTTTGTTTTTTTCTTTTACCCGGAGTCTGAGAGTGTCAGGAAAAGAGGGGGGAGTTCTCATTAAAATCCCCCCAAGACAGACACGTAATTTATTTCACACTGAACAATTGATGTTTCCCATGCTGCAGAAAGACTGAATATTAATTCCGGCAAATGGGTCCCTTCTCATTGAGCTGCCAGTGTTTGTGTTCTTAAACCTAGAGATTGTGTCAGTACTGGCTGGGGGCCGTGGCTTGGCACAACACATCTCAGCCCAGGAGCAAATGTTTATGCGCTTTCTTCAGTGGCAGTGGTTGGCTGGGGAAAAGTATCTGGACTGGAATAAAAGCAAAGGACAGGCAACTTGTTCTCACTCTGAGAAGTGACATTTTACTCTTTCCCTTCTGAAGTGGTTTCCCCATTGATAACACAACAAATTTACGTTGCCAGAGCACTTGGATGTCTAAGGTGGGGATTATGGTCTAGGAGGTTACAATGACTTGACCTTTAAAAAAAAAAAAAAGAGCGGGGGAATTAAATCCATAAAATGCTTTGTGCAAGTTGAAATCCAAAGTCTTCATTTATGAGCAGGCAGGAAGGAGGACAGGGAGCCCTGACGTGAACAGTCTGTTCCTTTCAAAACCTGCTTCCATTTCTTGGTGGGAGGGACCTGGCTGCTGGAGAAGATGCACCTCTAAGAACCAACCTCCTCATGGAATAAGTCAATAAGAGCTTTAAGAAGCTCTTACCAGTGCTAACTTCACTCACCATTTCCACCACCATGTTTATCCCTACCAAGTGCGCTATGCCAAAATGTTAGTGTTTGGCTTTCTGTGGTCAACCCCCATGGGAGAAAAGGTACCCAACTGCATCCCCGAGTCTGCAGTGGGATGTGGGTGTGAGAAGTAGCACTGCTCCCGGAGGAGGCAGGAGTTTTCTCCTTGCTGTGGCTGCCTAAGGAGAGCTCTGCTTTCTTCTCTGAAGTGTCTGGTGGAGCAGGGCATGGCAGCCCAGTATCACCAAGCTGCTGTGCTTCCAGCAGCGTGTGTAGGAAGATAATCGTAAGAGCTCCTTCAGACTTAGCAAAGGCAACTTAATAATAACCAAACACCAGAATAATTAAAATGATGTCACTGACTCTCAGCCTGCCTACCCTGCGAGTGGAAACCTGCAGGGACCAGAAGAGCACAGGTTGGAGGGAAAGGCTGACTCATTTGTTAACTTAGTTTTAAGTGGAAGAAATAAGGTTTAAGGCCTAAACCAAAACCTCTGTGTGTCACTGTTTAACTGGAGTTTGGAGAAGTCACTGCCCCGAAGGTGCTTCTGTGGAGCCAGACTCTGCAGATCTCCTCTCATGCAGTGACGGATATTGATGCACTCAGTAGATGGGGCAGAGTCTGCTCCCTGTTGTGCTAAAAACCTACCGACGGCTGTGATGTAAACTCAAACTCACCCTGGTGTGATGGGCAGCAGAACTTAGCTCTCGTTTCCAGGGGCCTAACCCTGTATGGACCTGTAAGACTGGGCCTTGAGCCTTCAGTGGTGCTTGCGTTGTTCAGCTGCTGTACTTGAGGAGAGTGATGCTGATGTAGTCTTTGGAGAAGGAATCCTTCATGCAAAGGCTTGACCCCAGGGAGCATTGACATTACTCCAGCATCAGGCTGCAGCATTTAGAGATGGCGAAAGGTACTGAGCTGACGACCCTGGAGGCTTTTCTAACGCGCTTGTCCTCAGCACATCCAGAAGTGCTTATGAAAGCACCACTCTGTGTTCGCCATCACATCTCATGCTGAAGTAAGCCAATCCTCAAGTGTAACTTTGCAGTTGTTGAAGTCTAGCTCTGCCCTTCAGGAGAAGCCAGTGCTGCTGCTCTGCCATGAGCCAGACTAGGAGATCAGGAGTGACGATTTCCATAGCCAACACAACCATATGGGTAGAAAGATGCTGTGAGAGGAACAACTATTGGGTCCTTGTATGATCGTAGGAGCTGTTTCCCAAATGGGATATGGGTAGGGCACAAAGGCTCTAAGAGCAGATATCGTCTCTCATGCCCTCCTGCAACTGGGGTCTACATCTCTTAGCAGAGGTTGTCCCTCCAGTGGTGCAGTGAGTTCCCTGTTTGAATGCTGCCCTGTAAATACAGCTTCAAAATACATCTTCTGTCGCCTGGAGGCACTGAAGGGCCCCTGTCTGCTGGAGCAGCCCTCCAGTGGGAGATGGGGGCTGTAGATGCTCCCTCCCCCTTTACTTCCCTACTGTTGGTGAGACTTTCCTGTGTGCTGCCCCCTCCCCAGCCCTGCAGCAGGGATGGAGCAGGGGAAAGGCTGCAGGGAGGGTCTGAGGGTTTAGCTGTGTTGCTTTGCTAATGGGAGGTGAGCGAGAAATGGCATTGCTGTGTGGTCCCTGCATCTAGCAGGAGGACTAAGGCGAAGTGAGTGGGCTGGGAACGTATCCGTACCTGCCGCGTGGCTCCTCTCCCACCAGTGAGTCTGTTGAATGAAATGCATCCAATTAGCAGCTCAGGAGGATTGATGAAACACGATTAGTCAGGTTCTGGCTGTGTCCCAGGGGCCAGTGAGTCACTCAACCTTTCCCTCCTCCCCACCCAGCAGCCGCCAGCGTTGTGCTTGCTCTCCATCACGGCTGCAGTTTGCTCCTGGGCAGGTTTAGCTGTGCAGAGACTTCAGGTGGAGAAGGGTGTCCGGGGAAGGATGTCACCAGCCTGCTGCCTAGCAGGGCTGTGGGGACCCCAGCTCCAGCTTGTCCTTAGTGCTGGCTTGGCAGAGCTGTGACTGTGGGGAAGGCAGGAGTATATTTTACTGCCTGATGTGGACACAAGGATGTGGATAACGGAAAAGAGGTAACTGAGAAGGGTGAGCTGGGGACTGAATCCTGCAGCGACCAGCCAAGGAGGGCTCTGTCACTAGCTGGGAAAGTAGGAGTAAAAGTAACCAGACCATCTGGCCCTTGTGGGAGTTTATCAAGAGCAGAGCTGTGACACGTGGCTTCAGTCGCACCTCTAAGGTCAAGGAGAGGAAGAGGAGGGGTGGCGAGTGAACCCATCTGTCTTCCTGCTGTCTGACAAGGCAGCTCGCGAGCACGTGGGAGAAGTGCTGGCAAAAAGAGCTGAGGAAATTTGTCTCACCCGGCATAGCAGGCTGTTGATCCAAACAACTAGATTGAATAGTTTCTTTCTATCACCCTTTGCTTTGGAAGTGTTTTTCCCCCTGGTTATTTAGCTGGATTTCCCTGTAGTTTCTCTCAAGCTGGAGAGACCATGGGCTGTGTATGGGAGGCAGGACTGCAGGGAAACACGCTGCATTATTTCTGTGCCATTCTCACTGTGCGCCTTTCAGACGGACCTCGCAGCACTTTGGGCTGCCTATCTCTGTGTGAGTAGCTGAGTCCTTTGCTACTTAGCGATGCCTTTTATTCAGGTTCTGCCATCAGTGACCAAGGCACTGAGATGGGGGGATCACATAATAAATAAAAAGAGCAGAATAGACAAAGTGGTAAAGCTGAACACAAACCAGAACATCAACAGACTCTCCAACTTAACAAAGCCGGCTCTGAAAAATAGGCAAAAGGGGGTAGGATGTTTAGAGTAGGTCACACCAAGGTGCACAGAAACTGTTTCGCTACTGGAAGACCTTACGTTACCCCCTAGGTAGGGGAATGCCTCTGAAGGCCTTTGATCAAAAGGTTTGTCTTCAAAGGAGAGGCTTTTGTTCATCTTGCCCTGTGCTTTGGGGTGATTTAGGGAAGATGGCAAAAAGCTATATGCTGTCTGTGTTCTTTGCTAGTTTGCTTGCTGTCTGTACCTCTCTTCCCAACCTCCCGGCACATCCACAGGTATCCACATCCTTGTCTTCCCAAGGTGTGTTTGCCACAGCTTTTATGGAAGTACATGGAAAAGGAAGGATCCCACAGCCAGTATTTAGACATCTGGACTAGGAAACCCCTCGGGGACAGGCAGGAGGAACATGAGGGAATGGCAGCCATGAGCCTTTGCAGGGTGGTGGGAAGGGGCAGGTGCCTCTGCTAGGACACTGGCTAAATGGGAAGCCTTGTCCCTGGTGTTGGGACCAGGTCTCTCTAGCATCGCTTTCCACCTGACTTAGATGAGATCTAAAAAAGACTTCAGCCTGGGAAGGTGCCTGTATACTGTGCCTTGACTTCAGCGTGATGAGATCTGGAAAAGGTCTGCCCCACAAAGACCCTTTTGAGTGTTGCACCAGCTGGTGCTGGCCTCCCTTCTTGGTTAGCCCACGGTGCCCCCGTGGTTTTTAGCACGTGACTTGGCCACACTGGGTCAGACTGACTCACTTTGGATGGGAACAGACCCATAAACAACTTTACTGTGTAAGCAAGATAATATCTTCAGTGTGCTGCTTTCTGAGAGCCTTGACAATTCAGTCTGTTTTCACTTCCCTCATACTTTCCTCATTGCTGGTATTAAAGGAGGAAAAACCCCACCCAACCATTACCACCTCCTTTCACAGAGAAGCCTGCCAGTCCTCCCCTTAACTTCCTTATGGGAGAAAGGTAATGCAATAGCTTCCCTTGTCCTGAGAGTAAGTCTGGCTTGGCACAGCACGCATCTTCCTCGACCTTTGCTCCCAAGCCCTTTGGGGAGAGTACTGACCAAAGAGCAAAGCAGCTCCATGAAAACCAGCAGGTGAAAATTCCTGGCAATTAAAATGGGGCAAAGATTTTAAAGTCATAAAGCTTGAAAGCTCCATATCTGTCTGTCTGGCTTTATTGCCCAGGGAAATGGGGGCAAAAAATTGACAAGATACCGTACAGTCGCAGTGTGGATGTGCTGCTGCGGTGGGTGCAGGTTGACAGAGCCTGGAATGAAAATACAGAGAGACCCTGCTATGAGGTTTGTTCGATGACTTGAAAAGCAACGCGTTGTACCTGATGATGTCAAAAGTGCTGGTGTTGCACACCGGCCTGCTTTGATCACCAGACGTGAGTGAATGGCTGTGTTCTCTGCAGGGTGCAGCCTGAAGTATTGGCTGTACGTAAAAACACCTGTGAGTGTGGTGTGTGTGCATTAGGTGCGCCTGTAAGTGTGCATGGGGCTTAGAAAGTCCTGTGCAGGTGACACAGTTTTGCTGTGTAGCTGTGTAAGGGTGAATTTCTGTTCTGGGTATGTTGTGGGTGGCTGGTGGCATGAAACCGTAAGCATGGTAACAAATTCTTTTGTGCTGTTTGATGTTTTTAATTCTTCTTTATATTAAATTCATCTACAGTAACCAGCTCCTCCATGTTTGACAAAGTGTTGAACAATGCCTGCACGGTCCCCTGGGAGCCCTGCGCAGGCTATCAGTGTAATCCCCCGCATTTAGCTGATGTGCGCTGTCTTTTCTCTACTCTTTGTAATGAGCAAAGTTATTTCCTAATCTCCGACTGTTAAAGCCACATATACAAAACACAGACATTTAATTTTCCCTATTTTAACTTTGTAAAACATTTGTTATTTTGAGAAAGCTGCATAAGCAACTCTGCTTCCTCTGAGCTGCCTTTTCACAGCTTCTTGCTCTGCAGATCTCTGCACATTATGTTTTTTTAGTCATGTTTAAAATGCTCTGCCTGGGGTTCCCTGATGGCCATGCAGACTGAGAGGCACAAGAGCAGCATGAAGAACTAGCAGTGTGAAAATCTGCTCATTGGCATGAAAAGCCACAAAGCTGGTGCTAACAGCAGTAGTTTTGAGAATTGTTTGTAGTCCCTTGAAGCAGTGCAATTGTTATCTGTCTGATTTTGCTTGAAATATTTCAGATTAGCATCAAAATTAGCTAGTTCTTGAAAATGCCTTGGTTGCCAAACAATACATCCCACTGGAGGCAGACGGGGCTGGACCAAAAGGCCAAGCGACAGACCTAGGTGAGACTTCTGGCCCCAAGATCTCTCTCTGCTGTTTGTTTCTAGGATATGAGCACAGCCATCAAAGTTTGCAGGTCAGATTTCATATAAAAAATAAATATATGACATTGTGTTTCAAAGGTTCAAGTTTTAAATGAAGAAGCTCTATATTGACGTGCTGCTTAGGAACCCCCGTCAGGCCAAGAGGCGAGGAATCATTGGGCAGTGTTGTTGATAGAGGTTTTACTCTTCCAGGGTGAACATTACCCCTTGAAATCCTCTTTCTGTCCTTCCTCTCTTTTCCATTCATCCTCTTTGGGGGTCCAGTGTCTTGTGTGATAGTCCTCCCATGCAGGAGTGGAAAGAAGCAGCAGTATGCAGCATCTCATAGGCCAAGGGCAGTGTAGGAGCAGAGCTCTGCAATGGAAAAAGGGAGGCACCTGGACTCTTGGAGGTGGAAGCTTGTAGTTCATACACTTCACCAAGAATTGCCTGAAGCTGCTACTTCTCCATCAACTTATAGATCTGAAGGCTTTCTGCTACGGTCACTTCAGAGTGCCCTAGTGAACAGCCACAGTCACAGGCAGTGAACGTGGGGAAAAGTCCTCCAGAAACTGAGTCTGCTGGGTGGATTCCGGTGCCAGCTTCAGACATACGCTGGCCTCTGTCATGCTGTTGTTGTTGACAGAGCTGCTGTTACGACATGGCTCTTTCGCGGGGCGGATGGCCACTAAGAACTGGCGCTTGAAGGTCTCGCTGAGGACAATGTAGAGGAAGGGGTTGAGGCAACTGTTGGCGTAGCCCAAGCTAATGGCAAAGTTGTAGGCATAAAAGAAGGCCATGGATGGTGTGTCGATGCCGAGGTGAACCAGCTGGAGGATGTAGAAGGGAGCCCAACAAATAAAAAAGGCGGAGCAGATGGCAACTGCCATGCGGGTGACTTTCTTGGTACGTACCCGGAGGCTCCTTTGGGGCAATGGGACCACAGTGGTGGCCATGTGCTGGAGTATCTTAAAATAGACCACACAGATCACAATCAATGGCACAGCAAATGCCAGCATGAACTGATAGAGGGTGAACCAGTAGATATCAGTCTCTGGGTTGGGAAGCAAGAGAGCACAGCGGACGGTCCCGTCCTCCAGAGGCATAAGACCTGCATACATCCACACAGGAATGATGGTCAGGAAGGAGAGGAGCCACACCAAGCAGATAACTAGAGCTGCAACACATGGGGTCCGGACATAGGTAGATTTTAGAGGGTAGACCGTTGCCAGGTAACGGTCCAGTGTCATCACTGTAAGGATGTTGGTGCTGGTGATCTGGCTGTTTGTGTCCAGGGCGGTGATGATGGTGCATAGGGGAGCTCCAAAGTACCACGAGCCATTGCCTAGGAGCTGGTGGATGAGGAAGGGCATGCCCAAGAGGAAAAGGAGGTCCACAATGGAGAGGTTGAAGATGAAAATGTCAGGCACGGTCTGTTTGCATCTCAGCTTCTTCTTCTTGACAATAGTGTAGATGACAATGAGGTTCCCCACAATGCCCAGGAAACAGATGATGCTGAAGAGACTGGGCATGATCACGTTGGTGTACGGTGCTGGCTTCTCTGCTACTGCCAAAACAAACCAAAGCAGTGAGTGCAACCCAGAGGCAACCTCTTTACATCTCTGTGTGCTTGCCCTTCCTGCAGCTGGATCCCCCTCAAAGATGTAGCTTGGAACAATGTTTAAGACCCTCAGTATTTGGAGAGGCTTAGCTGGGGATTTGACACTTCTTTCTCTGCCACTCAGTACGTGCAGCACACCACCCAAATCTGGCCATGTGTAGGCATCTTCCTCAGCTCTCCTGATGTACTTCTGTACTGCTCTGAAACTCCCCAGCTCTTTTTTGGGGGACTAACATCAGGCTGGTGTGCCTCTGCACTCACCAGTGTCTGACAGAGTTGATACTAACTTTTCTTTCAGGGAGTGCTGGGTGTCCAGCCATTTTTGAGGGGAGTGGGTGAGGCAGCTGGTGCTTTGCACATCGGAGAAGTAAAGCCTCTGTGTGGGTGCCAAAATCTGGATGTAGTCAATGCTCAAGCTGTTGTCAGAAAGCTTCACTTTGTCTCTTGGGTGGTTTATCTATTTTACAGTATGAGACACAGAGTTCATCGGCCATGTAGGCAGATAACTAATGCTTATCTATATTGTGAGATCTGGGACTGTACCCTGGCTGTGTCCCAGCTCTTGTTGTCAGGGTTAGGCCAGAGCATGCACTCCTTTCCATCTTCCTTTTCTGCCACTTTCCCTTTCTCTATTTTCTTTTCTAGAAAGAAATCCAGGTGCGTGGCCAGACAGGGATTTGGGAATATGTTTCAGAGTGGTCCTTCAACAGGGAATGCCATAGTTCTACAAGGAGAAAAGCATGGCTTAAGGCTGCTGTCTCTGAGTTCTGGATGCAGGTGGATTTCCAAGGCAAAATTCTTGCCTGATAACACTTAGCTTGTCAGCGCTGATGCTTGACTGTTGCTCTTTGGGGTAGGAGGCCCAAACACAATCAAATTCACATTTGCCTCGTCCCTAACCTGGTTTAAAATCACCTTTTGAAGCCATGAGCCCTCAGTGCCAACTAAAAGAGATTTCTGCTCTTGGGTACAGAAGGTGATGTCTAAGGCACTGATTGTGGTGCGCTCTGTTCTGCAAGGCTGCTGTGCACAGTGTGTGATGGAGTCTGAAACCACCCTTCCCAGCTGAGGCAAATTTCATTACTCCTCTCCTATGGGACCTGGTGGGTTTTTTTTTCTAGGGGAAGGCTTTGTGTGAGTTATTTGTGTGGCTGTTACAAAGACATGCATGACAGCCCCTAAGCCTAGACTGCATGTGTCTTTCATTGAATTGCAGATGATTCAATGTGGTGTTAATTGGAAACGCTTTCAGACACCGTACTATTCCATCTCCTTACCAGCCTATACCTGTAGGAGTAGTGGGGAAGTCTCCTCCAACAGAACCTAGGGAAATCTTGAAAATGGGATTAAGTGAAATAACATACTCATAAGGTGTTGTCTCTGCCAAAGCGGTGTCTGTTTGAGGTCGTATTTGCTGACTTTGACCTCTAGAATTCTTGAGTACAAACTTCTCCAGATTTACTTTGGTATGACAGAGAAGCTTGACTGAATTGGCAAGATAACTGGGGCTACACCGCTGGCCTGGCCTGTGGCTGGAAAGGTGTGTGCCGTATGAACTGTATGTAATATTTCAGTGCTCTCAGAAGTGGGACATGAGGAGCTGCCACTGCCTCAGTCCTTCTGGAACTAGGAAGCAGCCAGTTTAGGCATAAGCAAGGCCAAGGTCAGAATCCAGTACAGCGGTTGCTGCACCGTTTTATCGGAAAGCCTCTATGCAGATGACAGAAAGCAGCCAATGAAGCACAGAACTGGCAGGGGCCTAAGGTGAAAGCCAGGCTTGGTTGATAAGACAAAAAAGCCTGATCCAGGCCATTCGTGGGGGTTTAAATGGTCCCTATTCCTCCCGGCTGCTCATTAATGCAAGGAAATTCCCCATGTTACATGGCTTTTGGTAGATAACATACTGTCATCAGGACCCTGTTGAGACCTGATACTTACTCTTCAGCATCCAGCCTGTGCATCCCCTGAACATCAAACTGATCTCACACCTCCTTAATGCTTGAAGATAGTAGACTAGAAATTGGAAGATGACAACTGTGGTCCTGCTGTTCTGCACATAGCTGTCATGAGTTCTGCTCTCCTCTCTTTTAGCCCCAAGCTTTGTTATGAATGTGGTGGGAATGGATTGTATGAATGAAACATAAAGGCCACTTGGTTAGCTGGAAATTGGGACAAAATGTCCCTTTCCTGCAGTATAATCAATACAGTCTTTATGGTGATCCTGTAACATTTGGAATGAGCTCAGCTGGCCTTAAAGCAGAACGTGTGCAAGCCCAAAGGCTTCATATGAAAGGTAGTCTGTGTAGTGCTGTAGCATCTTTCCTGCTGTTGGTATTTGAACAAGCAGGAATTTCAAGTGTTATTAGCTGGAAGCTAGTGTGAAGCTATAGTTCATGTGCGTATTATAGGCTGGAGTCAGAAGTGCATGTCTATCAAATACTCAAAAGTTATCTCTTTTCTAAAGCCTCTTTCATCTTGAGATATCGTTGGATCTGAATTTTCAGTGCTGCTGCTGTGCACATACAAGTGGCTGTATTTTGTTTACTGAAACAGCTAGTTCAGGCATTGATTTGTCCTTGCTTGTAGATCTGTGGCTGCCCTGTTATTCTTTTTAGAAGTCCCAAAGGGGGACTGCACTATGTGAACTGAATGAGGACTGGCCTAAATTTTTTTTCTCTAAGGTGATTGTTGTCCTCAGCCATGCTCAGATACATAAGAAACTACATCTTTGCTGCATTTCAGAAGGAAGCACATAGGGCACGCTTTCAGTTTATAAAGGACATGCTGGTGCGGAGGGAGTCAAAGACCACATGTAAAACACCTTCTGTTGAAGAGTTTCACCAACTTGCACCATCGTGAATTGGCCTGCCTGACCCTAAACTATTGATTTGGGAACAGTGGTAGCACGGAGAAAACAGGAGACTGAGGATCTCTGCTTCCCTCTCCAGTGATGTCTCATGTTCTCTGTGCCTTGTTCCCCTCCCTGTCTATCTGGGCTGGTTCCTGTCTTCTCTTCAGCTAAGACCAACAGGCTGCTGGAGTTATTACTGTCTCACAGCCAGAAGGCAGCGAATCGCTTCAAGCCACTGGGGCCAGCGGTGGTGGTCGGGTTTTATTTTGGTGCTGTGCGGTGTCCCGGGAAGGAGGGCTGGGGCCCGGGGCCGCTCCCCAGCCCCGCGGAGGGGGTTAGCCCTGTCCCGCCCGCCGTGTGGCGCCCGGCTCGGGGCCCGGAGCTGTCCGCCCTCGGGTGCTGAAGGCGGCTGGCCCCGGCCGGCAGCCCGCGGGGGGGGTGCTGGCGGGGGGGGCCGTGTCCCTGCGCTCAGCCTCTCCCACTTCATGGGGTACCGGCCGGCTCCGCAGCCCCGCTGACACGAGCAGCTCCGGGCTCAGCGCTGCAGAGCAGCGCAAGAGGGATGTGCAGGCAGACTTTTCCCCGGAAAGCTCTCCGCGCCCCCGCCCCGGCCCCAGCGGGGGCGCCCCGCCGGGGAAGTCCGCGTCCGCCCCGCGCAGCACCTGCTCACCTGAGCCGTTCCGAGCCTCCGGCGCGGAAAAGTTGCGGGAGGAGTTGGCTGGGGCCATGGCAGTGAGTCCCAGTGCCAGGGATGGAGAAAGTTGGGCAAGTTCCCTCGGTGGATCCGCGGCGGCGATGGGGTGGGGGCCCCCCCTTTCCTCGCGGGGGCGGACCAGAGCCGGGCAGAGCGTGAGAGGCAGGAGCCCTCCTGCAGCCGGCGAGCAGAGGCTGCGGCTCGGCTAGGCTGCACTCCGCTCGCCCACTCCCGCCCCGCCGAGCCCGGAGCAGGTACTGACATCAAAGAGCAGCTGACTCCGCCAGCCACGTCGTCTGAGAGCATCCCTTCACCGCCATCGGGTGGGAGGGAATGCCGGTGCTGAGCTGGACCGGGGAGAGCTGCCCTCCTCGAGTGGGAGGGGGCCGACTCCCGGCCGGGGGCTGGGTAATGCCTCGGTAGGGCTGCGGCGAGAGCCCCTTCACATCACATGCCGCCCCCGAAGGGATGACTAGGATCTACGCCCTCCCAATTACAGCCAGCCAGCTCTTGCTATCGTCAGTAGGAGAGGAATAGCAGATTTTGTCTTTTAAGTAGCTCTGATCTCCTGTCTTCAGTGTGTATCTTTCTCTCTTGCAGAGACACAAGCACTTTTCATCCCTGAGTCACAGGCACATCCCCACTAGTGCGGCTGGGGGATGTCAAGGCACCAAATTACCCACTGAAAACTCTGTTGCTTTGACCATCTGACCCCTCTAACTCTAATTCCAACCTGAGACACTTCACTTGTAATTAATTCTCTGCTGTTTTCTGCTGTTCCACTCCTTGCCACAGCTCATTTGCTTCCTAGCTCCAGAAATTAGCTCAGATTTTATTTGTGTTCTATTTTTTTGGCCTTAAAAATACTAGGCAAGAACCCCCTTGGGTTTTGAGAAACTGCTTTGCTCTTTTTCTGTGCCTTGCCGGAGCAGTAGCCTGCTCTTTTCTGTGGCTTTGACCTGATGATTTTGTTGTGCTTCCTGACCACTGTTTATACTTGAGTTGGGTTCCTCCATTATGGTTTGATAAATCACATGTTACCAGGGCAAAAAGATCACTCTGTACCGTTCTGTACCTCTGAGCATTTCCTGCACTGAAAAAGCATGATATCACGTCAGAAGTCTGCAAGAAAGCCAGCAGCAACAGGCAGCTTTTCCTCTGTGGTAAAGTGCAGTGTAGGGGATTGAGTTTGCTTTATAAAAACTAGATCTGTCTGTCTGGAAATCTGCCTTGCTTCTGTCTCTTTCTCTATAGTTGCAAAGGCTGGCATCAACTGTAGGGACCATTTTTTGGAGCTTCATAAGTCTGTAACAATCAGGACTAGAGGTAATCTGTACCATTAAAAATGAGGTCCAACGCACATACCAGCAACAATGCCAGCATGGGCTGTAAACCAGATTTGGCAGCAGCATTTTCAGCATGGGCCTTTTACTATGTAAGCCAAAGGAGTTCATCATTATTAGGTTGTCCTCTAGTGGACCAGCAGCAGACAGAAATCTGGAGCATGCTTTGCCCAGGCATTGTAGCTCTTAGGAATTAGAGACAGGCTGGGGCCAATTTGTCTGCTATGCTATGAGGTTTTTGCTGAGTCTCTGGAGTTGCCTCAGTCAGTGATTTGCCCAAGAGGTTTTTCCCTGGCAGATATCCATGGTATATAAGGCAGTTTTGAACCTGCACAGCTTGCGAAAAAGTGGTGTTTCTCAGTCACTTAATATTTTCTTAAAAGACTTTTTTTTTCCCTCCCATCTTGGGCAAATGTCAGTGTTCATCTCTATGGGGTTACTACTGCAAAGCAAGCTATGGTTGTGTACTGGAATGATGGAGCTAAGGCAGAAGAGCTATTGTGAACAGGGTGCTGTCCTCTGCAGTGAGTGCCGTCGTGTAATTTTGCTTAATCCAGTCTTGAACTAGAGTATGAGTGTTTGCATGGGAAACTGGTGGGCAGTTGCTATTCCAAACATGTTCCCTGCATAGACAAGCTCCTACTCACTTTCCCTGGAGAGAAACGAGCTATCGTATAGCTTTCAAAGAAAGAACCTGACATTTAAATTTAGCAGTTTCCAAAGCACAGCATTATTTTTAATTTGCAATCTCAAATATTGCTGTTCACTTAGAAACCGCCTTTCATTTGAGGAAGCTGTAATTCCTTCTCAGCCGTAGGGGCATAATAAACCACAGTCGCTCATCCCTGATGTACGTGTCACAGTTGCAATGACAAAGCCATGCTCAGCACTTGAGATTCGCTTCACCAGCATGGCTATGTGACTGTTTTATTACTGGGCTTTTTTATTCAGACTTTGACGAGGTTTGGTTCTCCCTTTTTGCTGTGACAATAATCTATGGAAGTTCTTGCCCCAAAGAGGAGTTGGTCTCTGTAAAACCAGCCCGACCAAGTTGAAGGGATAGAGAGAAGGAGAGGAATATTAACTGCAGCAACTGGTGATGCACAGCCTGTCTGTGCATAGAGCTTGCTGTCGCCAGAAGGAGCAGGCACAGTAATCGGCTCATTATCTGGCTGAACACTGGAAGACAGCAGCTCTCTGAAGGACTAGTTCTGTGAGTGCTCATCTACTGGCAACTGCAGCAGGGACAAGCTCTCAAGGGACCTTGGCATATAGCCGAGGAGTTGTACTAACCACTCCGTGTAATTACAAGGAAGACTGAGGCACTAACCCCTTGAAAACACATCTTAAAAGAGAGATATAGTAATTAACATTTAAGCAGGGAACTGCCATCTCGACAGCCTAATGATGTAGATAAAGGTGTGGAAATGGAGCTCAGCCCTTGAACATAAAAGAAAAAAAATTACTTCTTCCTACAAACTTGGCATCACCACTACCCTTAGACCATCCTGTCTGCAACATCACTGTTATGAAGAAAGATAGTAATCTTCCAAAGCTGCTGCTAGGCAAATTCTGTGACTAGGGAATGAATCTGGCTAGTCTAAGAGTGGTTTAACCCTAAAAGGCTCTTGCATTTCAGTAATGAGTTATATTTCCTGCATCTGTCCCAGCTGGAGATCCTGTCTTACGCAACACGAGTAGAACCACAGCATCCCGTGGGGCAGAACGCAGCGCCGGCTTCTGTTACCACGCTACTGAAACCATTTCCCCACCTCGTTTCACCAAATAATTTCTCATTAAATGGAGACTTTCTCGTTTGCTAAATATTTATTTAGCACCTAGCTACTACTCTGATTTGCACTCTGGAGAGAGGAGCCTTCACTAAGAGCCAAGTTGCAAATTCTCCCCTCTAACTCACTCGTCTCTTTATTCACAACTCCAGACTTACAGAATGGGCCTCTGCATTTTTATTGCTTAGCTCTCTGTCTTTGTTTATATTGATTAAATAGCCTAATGGGTGAAGTTTCACCCTTGCAGCGGCCTTAGGGGTAGGGATGATTTCATTTAGGATGTGTTAGATGTGGTGCATCAACCCTCCATACTGGCTGAGTACTTGAATATTGTTGTCTCTGTCCGATAGCTGCACATCAGTCTCACCCCTTTTCAGGCAAGATTGGTAAAGCAGTTTCCAACCACTGATCCGTTTTAGCTCCCTTGATTCTGGAATGTGAGTGTTTGCTATCACTTCTCGTCTACAGGGAAGGAAAATGTCATGTGGCAAAGTTAAATAATTTCCCTAAAGCCACATGCTGAGTTTGAGGTCAAAAATTGACAGTAATTCTCTCTACAACAGTGCTGGCTTAGGCAGCATCTTATCCATCTTCCCGCAATGATTATCCCAGCACAACTGTTTGTATCCCCACAGAGGTATGTGTGCTGAATGTAATCATTTGATTAAACAAAAAAACCCACAGAAAACCCAAAGGTTTGAAGGAGTAGCTTCGTCAAGGCAACTTGATGGTGACTCAGGCGTTGCTGTCATCGATCTAGATGTGTGCTGCATATATGGTCTGGCTGATTGGAAAGAAGTTGCTGTCATGTCTTGATGCCTGATTCGATTCAGATCAGTGCTACCGTGTGATCTGGTACTGCCCTGAGCTGGTATTAATGAACACGGAGCTGTGGCCTGAGACAGAGCCATGAGCAAACCCCTGATTTCCCATCTCCCAGACTCTGCTTTCTCTTACCTGCGTGTGTCTAATGAACGCAGCAGGGTGAATCCCCTTTCTCAGCTGCTCGATAGTCACACGTGCCTTTACAGGAATACTTAGCTAAACAACCATCTAAACTCTTTTGTTATTCACGCTGGATTTCTAATTAAGTAGCACGAAGTGGGTGTTTATCTGAAACCAGATGACCACCTCCTCTCTCCCTGCAGGCTTCCTGCCCTTGAAATGACAGGTCCGAGCTGCCTGGTCAGTCCTGGCTCGTTCCAGTCCCACGCTGCTAATTTGAGGTTTTAGCCTTCAGCCTCTGCCCATCCCGGTTGCTCGCAGCAAGCCAAAGGCCAGGGCAGCAGCCTTCTGTGGTTTTGTTTTCATTGCTAAAGGTTAGAGGATCCCAGAGACAAAAGCACAGCCAAAAATAACAAGAAGGGGCCAAGCAGGGCTTGCCCTGTGACGGGGAAGCCGAGAGGCTGGCGGGCTGCACGGCTGTTCGTGGTGGCCGATGTGCTGAGGTCAGGGATGCGGATGTGCACTCGGTGAAACGGACAGATCCCACAGTCAGAGATAAGAAGCTGTCAGCAGCTCTCGGAGTTGGACTGAAACAGTCAGGAGCCCCCAGGGAGGCAAATCCTGCCACAGGGTATACGGTGTTAATCACTGTGCTTCCCTCTTACAAGAACAGGCATTAGCACAAGGAGGCGGCAGCTGTAACCTGAATTCCTCCCGAGTTTAAACATGGGGGGGAAAAGTTTTGGCTCAGATCTGTAGCTCGCAGATAACTGTGCACCGGGCTCAAGAGGAGGCAGAGCAGGAGGATTGATGCAGGAGGGCTGATGACCAAGAATAGATGTCTGTCCAACCCAAAATGAGCCCTCGGCCACCCTTTTCAATGAGAATGATGATGTTGAACTTGGAAATGGAAATTACAGATCTGAGATGAAGCAAAACTAAAAATCCTGAGAGGTTCAAGTCAGGGAGACGAGATAAACTCCAGTTGGTGCCTGGAAAGAGCTGTCACATGAAATTGCAAATCCAAGCGTGAGGATTTATGACAGAGTTATCAAAAAAAAAAAAAGAGGTGGTGTTTTATAACCAGAGACTGCAATCCTGCTGCCTGATTCTGAGCAGGGGCAGGAGGGAGGAAAGCAGTAATAGCTGATTTTTGAGCTGCGGTACATTAAATCTACCTAAAGTGCAGTAAAGCATTCGATACAGCATCTCCCAGGAAATTCTTAGGTTGAAGAAGACGTGGAGAAGCACAAAACCTGTAAAATGAATAAGGAATAAATCACAAGTCAGACTGAAGTCTTGTGTTGAGAGGGGGGCTGTTAGCAGTGGTAGCATGTGATGGGAAACCCTCCTGACGTGGACCTGCAGGCCCCAGGAAAAGCTCTGCTCACTTCAGCAGTCAGGTTGCTGGGGCAGCCAGATGTTTCTTTCCTCTCTGCTTCCCCCCTGGCAAATCAACCATATGTGCCCTGTGCTGCTGCTGGGCGCAGAGATGTCTGCCGGGGTTGGAGGCAGTGTCTGAGGGCACTGGAAGAGGTGGGAACCTTTTAAAATTATAATGAAAAAGTAAAATGATGCTCACTTATGAAAACAATAATTGGTAAACCACTTAGCCCCTTGGGCTGTTAAACACTAAGAGCAGAGACAGACGTTTCAGCAACAGCAATCAGCATTTATCAGCTGGGAGTTCATTAGTTGGAAAGACAGGAGAGGAGCAAGACGTGGTGTATTGGGTTTGCGTGGCAAGGTTTTGGTAGCGGAGGGGCTGCAGGGGTGGCTTCTGTGAGAAGCTGCTAGAAGCTTCCCCTATGTCCGATAAAGTTAATGCCAGCGGGTTCCAGGACGGACCCGCCGCTGGCCGAGGCCGAGCCCATCAGCAAGAGTGGTAGCGCCTCTGTGATAACAGATTTAAGAAAGGGAAAAGAAGTTACAGGGGAGTAGCAGTTGCAGCCAGAGAGAGGAGTGAGAATATGTGAGAGAAACAACTCCGCAGACACCAAGGTCAGTGAAGAAGGAGGGGGAGGAGGTGCTCCAGGCGCCGGAGCAGAGATTCCCCTGGAGCCCATGGTGAGGCAGACTATCCCCCTGCAGCCCATGGAGGTCCACAGTGGAGGAGATATCCACCTGCAGCCCGTGGAGGACCCCACACCGGAGCAGGGGGATGCCCAAAGGACATTGTGACCCCATGGGAAGCCCGCGCTGGAGCAGGCTCCTGGCAGGACCTGTGGCCCCGTGGAGAGAGGAGCCCAGGCTGGAGCAGGTTTGCTGGCAGGGCTTGTGACCCCGCGGGGGACCCACGCTGGAGCAGTCTGTTCCTGAAGGACTGCACCCCGTGGAAGGGACCCACGCTGGAGCAGTTCGTGAAGAACTGCAGCCCGTGGGAAGGACTCACGTTGGAGAAGTTTGTGGAGGACTGTCTCCTGTGGGAGGGACCCCACGCTGGAGCAGGGGAAGAGTGTGAGGAGTCCTCCCCCTGAGGAGGAAGGAGCGGCAGAAACAACGTGTGATGAACTGACCCAAACCCCCATTCCCCGTCCCCCTGTGCCGCTTGGGGCGGGGAGGAGATAGAGAAAATCGGGAGTGAAGTTAAGCCCGGGAAGAAGAGAGGGGTGGGGGGAAGGTGTTTTAAGATTTGCTTTTATCTCTCATTATCCTGCTCTGATTTGACTAGTAATAAATTAAGCTAATTTTTCCCCAAGTCGAGTCTGTTTTGCCCGTGACAATAACTGGTGAGTGATCTCCCTGTCCTTATCTTGACCAACAAGACTTTTGTTTTATTTTCTCTCCCCTGTCCAGTTGAGGAGGGGAGTGATAGAGCAGCTTTGGTGGGCACCTGGCATCCAGCTGGGGTCAACCCACCACACGTGGGTTCGGTGTGAGCTCCCTGTTTAACATGGCGCAAAAAAAGGCAAATGCGATTCTCAGAGGGACCAGGTGAGATGTTTCCCTGGCAGGAGTTACTGTTGTTGTGGGGTGGGGGTGAGGCTTCCTCTGGAAACCTGCATGGATTTTCAGTCTTTCGTGTCCAAGTCTACATAGAAAGTCGAGCTGCAGAAAGACTAAGTGGGTCAGGGCGCAGGGAGGTGACTGGGGTGGTGCTGGGCAGACCCAGTACCACATCCAGTTTTGCAGGTCAAGCTGACAGAACAAGATGTTTTCGGAGATGGTGCTTTCTTTCAGACTCAATGCAGGTTTCAGGAGAAGGGTTAAACAAGCCAGAAGTTGGCCGTTTTGCTGGTTGCCTTAAAATATTTGGAGAGAGTTCATCTGGATAAAAATCAGCCCCAAATGTTAGTTTTGATTGACTCAGTTCCTGGAGGGTTTTGCGGCAGTAGAAGATGCAGATACATCAGTGTGATGCTTTCTAAATGTCCCAGTTTGCCGCTGGGCCTCTTTCTCTCCTCTCCTCCTGATTTTTCCTGCTGTGTGAGAAGCGCTGTTGGTCTAGAAGGCAATGGAGATATTTCTACTGCCTCCTGCCCTGGGTTATTCCTCTATGCAAAGGCCCCTTCCCACATCTCGAGCTACCGTAGCCCTGTGGTCAGTGCACTTGGATCCTCTTCCCACCGGTGCCGTGCATGGTAGCCTTGCTCATACCTGTTTTTTTTCCTCTGTGCTTTATTTTCCAGACTGGGGTGACAGTCAGTGCCTTTGTAAAGCAAATTGAAATGTACTGTGCTAAGTTTTGTATAAGAGCGTGTGCGTGTGTACGAATCTGGGCTGCTGAGGTTGCAGCCGGGATTGTCAGCAGACCCAAGAAACCAGACCTATCTCTAGGTCCAGGTTTCATTCCCGTCAGAAAAACATAGTTAATTAAAGCCTTCTCCTGAAAGGAATTTCTTAGCCACACTGGAGGGATAACAAAGTGAAAGCCATGTCCTTAATCCTGCCCTTTCATCTCCTGGAAATTCCTTCCTCTCCTGTCTCTTTCTCTGTGTCCTGATTGTTAAAAGAAATGAGAAATAATTTCCACTTGGAAAAAACCCAAGGCAACAAAACTCCAGCCCAGCTGATCGCTGCAGAAGCCAAGGAGATGGGAGCTGAAAGGAGGGAGCTGTTAATGAAGCATCAGCGGCGAGCCAGGGGCAGGAGCTGGAGCCTGTCCAGATGGCACCGCTAATTCCCTGCATCCAGTTTACACACGTGTCCTCTCGGGGAAGAGCCTGGCTGAGTGGACGTCCTCCGTGGCACTGGTCAGCCACAGCCTCGCCCACAGCCCTGGGAGAGGATTTGCCCAGGTTATTCCAGGCCTCCAAACTGGCTCATGCGGATTCCCTCCGTGGATGGGGAGTGACATCTTCCCTGCTGACTGTCGAGGGGAAATGGAGCCCTAGACTTTGGTTTTCGGCATTGCATTCCTGCAGGGATGCATCAGTGCTCCAGTTGCTGCTCTGCCTCCAGCCATCCCTGCCAGCACGGCAGGGAAGGGCTGGAAGGAAGGAGTGGAGGGTGCAGAGAGGCAGGGAGCAATGGGAATGGAGGGAGCAATGGGAATGGAGGGAGCAATGGGAATGGGGAGCAGGGCTGGCAGTTTGGGGAGCAGGAGTGCATCGGCACAGCCCCAATGGCACAGCATGCTGTGGCCGGGCCGGCAGTGCCCCGTCTGCAGCCCGAGCGCCTGCAGCTTCCCTTCATCCCCAGTCAACCCGGATATTCGTGTTTCCTGGCCTGGCAGATAAGGCGGCCTCGCCATTAATCAGGAGGCCTGGGGAATGGGATCAACACGAGGCAGGCGTGCTGCGGAGTTAATCTCCTTTACTCCCTGATGATGGATGGAGCTCATTGCAGGCATTAATCAAGTCTGTGTGCGTGCACCAGGCAAAATGGATTAGACACTGTGCTGTTGGCAGAGGTGCTCCCCCAGTCCCTGGGCAATCCTGGAGGATGCCCGACGTGGTGGTGGTGCCAGCTGGGGCTGCAGTGCAGTGGTGTGGCATAGGTGACAGAGGGATTATGGCTGCCAGATCCCGGGGAGAGGTTAGGTGTGTCCCCACTTCTGCTCTGCAGGCACTGGCTGTGCCTCTCTCGGGGGACTGGGCTGGGAGGTGGGTCCTGGCCATGGCCTGTGCTCAACCGTGGAGCCACTTTCCCAAATAACCTGCAGAAGCTGCTGTGATGGTTCCAGGTGCATCTGAACATCTCCAGTTCTGCAGCCCCCCGGTCTGCTTGTTACCCAGAGGAGAGCTGGCTGCCTGTGTGGTGAAGCTCAGATGGGAACAGAGCTGGAGCATCGGGCAGCAGAAACCACCTGTGAGCACCTGGAGGCGCTGGGAAAGGGTTGTCCTGGATGAGCCGGAATAGGACCCACTGTCAGATCCCAGCCCTGGTCACGGCTCTGCAGAATCCCATGTAAAAGGCTCTTTTCTTTTGGTGTGAGATCAGTGCAGGGCAGAGATGAGGGAGATCATGCCCCAGCTCTGAACTTTGCTGTGGGCTACTCTGGACATCGTGGACTTGAGGAGCGGTGTCTCAGAGGCCAAGCAAGACTGTCGCAGATAGCATGCAAAAAATGCTCTTCATCTGCTTTGGACTGGTGATGGGGGTGCTGGCCAGTGAAAATAACCCCAAGTCCTTGTCCTCCGAAGGGAGAAGCTCAGGCCTGAGAAAGCAGAGGGAAATGCCCGATTCACGGACTGTGCTGTAGCACAAGTGTCACACCACAGGGAGCAGGGTATGGATTTCCATCTTAGCTGTCCCACAGCACCTGCTTCTCCCTTAGAAACGAGCAGCTCGGAGTATTCCCAGCGGGGAGCCCTGAGCCCTGATCTCTATTGAAGCGATGCCGGTGGCCCACACGCTCCCTGCCGCGCAGCAGCTGGAGGTTGCAATATTCACTGACAGCCAACGAGTTGTGGTTTTCTGATGATTAATGACACCTCCCTCCTCACGGGAGCCATTCAGCCTCCACGCTGCTGGATGGTAACGGACTCAGGGTGAAAACTGGGCGTTTCCAGAGAATAACGCCCAGCACAGGGACTGCAGTGCTGGGGTTGTGGGTCAGTCTATTCCCCCCAGGTTGATCCTGGAAGGGGACCCAGTTTCTGCAGGTAAATGTGACTGACGTTCATTTCCAGGTGCAAGTGGATGGGCAGAACCCAAGAGGTTTGTTAACAGACATTTTCTTTTTCCCTCCTCTGCCTTAAGTGCAAAGCCCAACTGACATCAAAGCAACAGAAAGCCTAATCCCGTTTTGAATCAGTGCAAGCACACGCAGCGAATGTTAAACAGGGAATCCGGCAGCAAAAAAAGGGAGGATTATCTTTAATTTCCTGAGTGAGGGACTGAGCAAGGGAGACAGAGAAAAGAAAGGCACAGGACCAGAAAGAGGTGACTGTCAGCACAGGGAGCTCGTGGAGGAGCAGGAAAGTGGGCAGACGGGGAGGATAGTGCGAGCAGCAGCACACGTGTGCCTGGAGAGGTGAGTCTGGCGGGAGCCGAGCGCTGGCACGTGGGAAGGCTGCTCCTGCCGGGAGCCCATGCCGGCACCTGCCCAAGTTCCCACACGGATGCCGGGGAAGGAATTGTGCGTAGGGTTTGCCGTGCCAGGGCAAAGGCTGGTGCAGGCTGTAACTCCCAGCTCGCACGTGTTCGAGCTGAGGCTGCAGAGTTGCTTTTTGAGGGAGCTTGGAGCTGGACTCCAGCAGAATAATGTAACCAAGGGCTGGTTACCTGAGGTCGCATGTGTGCAGGGGATTTCTTTGCTGTAAAAGACAGTAGCTGAGCAGAGCTTCCTAAATCACCTCCAAAGCCCTGTTACTTGCTCTAAGTGCAGTTTATGTTGCTGTCTGCCACCAGCTGGTACCACCAGCTCTGCTAAGGGCAGTCACTGCTGCTTTTCATGCTATGGCTGATGTTCAGCTTCATGGGGCACATGCACGTGGAGCTGTGTCCAGGTTCTGGCCTGGGGCTGGAACGTGTCCTGGCCTTGAAGCCCTCCCAGCAGCGGTGGCTGGCCAGAGGCTGCAGGCAGCGGCTGTGCTGCATGTGATGTAGGGGCAGGAGGCATCTGAGGCCAAACCGGCCTGAACACTTCTCTGCCAGAGCCTGGTCCCTGGGAGTATAGCATCCTCCTCCTCCTTGTGGGCAGCGCATCTCCTTCTTGATCAAACCCCCTGATTTTTCTCTTTGGACTTCTTCCAGTAGCAGCTATTGCCAGGAGGGTTTATAAAAGGCGACTGAGTAAATGCATACGTAAGCACCTTGTGTGTCCGGATCCCCTCTCCTTCTCTAGCTTTGCCCTTGACATTGCAGCCAGCGAGGC
This sequence comes from Gymnogyps californianus, assembly GCF_018139145.2. Classification (NCBI taxonomy): domain Eukaryota; kingdom Metazoa; phylum Chordata; class Aves; order Accipitriformes; family Cathartidae; genus Gymnogyps; species Gymnogyps californianus. The sequence goes on along the minus strand of NC_059489.1, from coordinate 7,811,912 downwards.
GGAGTACTGAGCCAGGTAGGAAATGCCTGTCCTGGACGTAACGTGGGAGGGGATGGATGCCTGCGCAGGAAAGGGTCCCTGGGGACGGGATGTGACTGCTGAGTGCCAGCAATGAAACTGAGACTTGCTGGGCTGCTTACGGACAGGACCAAAGCCCAGCAGTGGGGCACCCGTTGCCTTTCGGTGCTCAGCAAGCCAGGTGCTGTGGGAATGAACGTCAGGAGCTGCAGGAAGGGCTCCTGGGGTGGCTTTAAATCTGGGCAATAACCTGCTTTCTGCTGTGGCCTGATTGAGTGCAAGAGAGGCTCTTCCTCACCCTGCTTCGTCCTCAGCCTGCACCTTCCTCCCTGCAGGACAGATACTGTGGTGCAATGTGGGGTGCCACGGCCTCTGCCGCGGTGGTGTGGCCCTTGTGGGTGTGCAGCTACCAGCCTCCAGCCCCACACTGACCCTGAACTAGGAGCATCTGGGCAGCGGTGTCTGCACACCCGCCCAGGGAAAGCAACCCTATCTGCCTATGGAAATCCTCCTCTGCCTGCAGGGCTGCCTTCACTCCCATGTTAGTCTGAGCCTTCCCCTGCCCCGGGTGTGAGAGGCAGCCTTGGGGTTGCAGCAGCGAGTCTTTGGGTCGAGCTGGCAATGTTCCCTGCGGTTTTAAACAGCAGCGAAAGGAGGAGCCTGAGCCACAGCTGAGAGGGGAGAAGTATATCTCCATCCAGCTGGTTCCTAACATACTTAAAATATTTTGGATGTCTGGTATGGGCCTTTGCAGACCTCCTACCCGCTCAGTGGGGATGGATGGCCGTGACTTTCCAAGTTTGGCTTTCATGGGTGAGACTTGGGAGTGGGAGTCTTGCACTCTCGGATCTTGGAGCCGTGTCTGTCGTGGCCTCACCTGGAGCCAGCGCTGGCAGCGGAGCTGCTTTGGATGCTGCTGTGTGCGTTACTCCTGCCAGTGGGGCTGCTTCCCTCCCTGGAAGCAAATGCATCACTTTGAGGTTGTTTTTTTTTTTTTTTTCACCCCATCCTCAAAATAATCTCAGAGTGGAGAGGAGGGGTTTGCACAGCTGCTGGGGCTGCGAGACAAGCCAGGATGAGCTGAGGCCATCAATCAGCCATCCAAGACATGGGCTGGGGAGAGCTGGCAAAGCGTTGCACAGCGACATTTTGAGTCAAAACCACATCGCCTGTAGGAGCAACTAATCTGCCTCTCCCCCTCAGCCCCTAACCCAAAAAAGCTGCTTTGAAATGTTGCGTTGAATTAAGAAAAGCCTCCTTCCCAATGCTTTGCAAGGAGGCGATCGTTGTAGCAGGGGCCTCTAGATGGCAACATTGCCCTGAAATGCTGCAAGGAGTAGGGGCCCTGCCGGCCCCGAGCAGCCCGGCCCGGATGGGAGCCCCCAGGCCCTGCACCCAAAGTGGGGAACACGAATCGGTGGTGCCTTGAGCACCTTTCTGCAGGGGCTGAGGACAGGGCCAGCCACCCAAAGGTGCCTGCACCCCAAAAACCCCCTAGACTGCAAACATCTTGCCCCGGCAGAGATGTTAGCAAAATGTTAAGGGAGTTTCTCTGCAGTGGAAACTCAATCGATGCTCTCGGCACCTGCTCTGCAGATACAGGGGAACAAATGTCATGGTGGGTCGGTCGGCTCTGCAAGGTGGACATGGCTGGAGCCGCTGGCAGGTCTTCGTGCTGGGATCACCCACCAGCTGTTCAGCCTCTGGGAGTCGATGTAAAGCTGTGAGATACATGATGGGAAATGGGGGCCGCTGCCTGCTCATCCCTGCTCTGCTGCCTGCGGGCAGGGCCATAAAGCAAAGGCGTTGGACTTCGTTGCGGAGTTGGGAGTGCTGATATGTGGTTTAATGTTCAAAGGCTGCGCTAGAAACTGTGGATTTCTAGTAAATTAGGGTAAACCTTCCAGTGGCACCCTCCATTCCAAAGGCTTGTGTGACACCAGAGATTAAAGCTTAAATTACCCAGCTTTAACCACACGAGTGTAACTGAAGCGGCATAACATTTGCATGGGAATATCGGTGTGGCATGCCCTTACTGCGGTGTAACGGTGTGCTGCTGGAGGTCATTGGGGTGGAAATGTCCTACCTCTGCCTGAAACAGGACTCACATTTTGTACAAAGCAGGGCCTGGGCTCCTCTTTTGCAAAGTGGGTTTAGTCTGTGCTCAGGGAGCTGCAAAGCTTAATTAAGATCCTTAAAAGGACAAAAGGTGCTACATAAATTCAGGGGATTATTATAAATGTCACTGCGCTTTACAAGCTCTGGCAAAACTCACAGGAGGAATAACAAGACCTTTCACTTCACAGCCCTTCCTAGCAGGGCTACTTACAGCTTCATGCTTCAACATAGCAGCCGTAAAATGTTGACATTTATAATTAGATGTGCATAATAATCTCTTTATTCTTGAACTGAAAAGACAGGGTGTGTCTTGAAACGTCAATTCCTCCTCCTCGCTGAGGATCCCCCTTATTGGGATTGCTCATGAAACCGTCAGTTGGCGAAATGTCTTGGGGCCTGGTTCGAAGAGGTACTGGATCTTTGCAGCTCCCCCAGGGAGCTGTGGGCTGGGCACTTAGTGAATGAAATCAAAACCTCTGTGTGTTTTTAATCTGATTAGTTGATGATAATCCAGTGGTATCATGCAGCAAAAGCTGTCCAGCTTTATTAGGCAATCTCTTGTTTTAAGAGAACTGTGCTCAGGGGAGCACTCGGCTCTGGTGTTTCTCTTGATGACTGGCAGAAATGGGTGATTTTTGGTGGTTTTAGTGCTTTGAGAGAGTAGGATTAATTTGGAGTTTGGACAGCTGGGGACCGGTGAATTTTGATCTCGTGGGTGCCATCAGCAGCTTTGTGCAGCCCCCTCTGCCAGGGTGGTTGGTGGTGGAGGGGGCAAAGGGCTAACCGGGTCGGACTGGGGCTGAAGGTGGGGGATCACCCCCCGGGGCCGGTCCCGGACCACCGGGCCGGTTCCGGGTCGAGGACGGGGGATCGCCCCCCGCCCCCGGGGCCGGTCCCGTACCATATCGGTCCCGCCCCCCCCGGAGCCGGTCCCGGACCGCTTTGGCTCTCCGGCCGGGCCGCGTTCAAAGCGAGCCGCTTCGCCCGGGAGCCGCAGGGGCATCCCGCGGGGCGGGAGCGGTGCCGGTGCGGCGGAGCTGCCGCGGCCCTGCCCCTGCCCAAATCTGCCGGCGCATCACGGTGAGTGACAGCAGCCCCGGCCCTGCCCAGCCCGCACAACCCGCCGGGCTTTTCCAATCAGGCCGGGCCGGGGAGGGATTTCCTGCCGGGACGGGGCCAGCCCGAGCGGGACTTTGCCGAGCGCCGCGCCGCCCTGCGAGCCGGGCAGCCGGGACCGCGCCGCTCGCTCCGGTCCGGTCCCGGTCCCGGTCCCGGTCCCGGTCCCGCTCCGCTCGGCAAGTTGTGGCTCGGCTCGGCTCGGCTCTGTACTTCTCGGTGTGGCTCGGTCCGGAGCGGTACCGCACGGCGCGGTCCGGTCCGGTCCGGTCCGGTGCGGCTCGGTTCGCCCCGGTGCGGCGCGGCTGGGCGGGCTGGGAGCGTCGCCAGGTGAGTGGGGCCGCCGGCTGCGGAGCCCGCCCGGCTCGGGCCGCTCGCAGAAGCAGCGGAGCAACTCGTCTCGGTGGGGGTAGAAATCCCCCCCCCGAGCCCTCCCCGAAAGAGGGAGCGGCCCAGCCCGGGTCTCGGGGCGGGGGGAGACGTGAGACGCGACCGGTGCCCCCATCGCTGCCTGCCCGCCCGGCCCTGCGCCGGCGGCGGGCAGCGCGGGGCTTCCCGGGGGCCTCCCGGGGGAGATGGGTTTCCCCTGCCCGCCCCTTCGGGACCTGGTTGTGGTGCCTACTGCTCTTTCGCATCTTTCCTTCTCCGCTTACGTAATTGGTTTGTTTTTGTTTTTTGTTTTTTTTCTTCCTCTCCCTCCTTTTTCCCGGCGCTGCCGTTGGCTGCGGGAATGTTTGGGATACTTTGGTTCTCCAGGTGGATTCCTGGGCTGGAGGCTCAGCTCTGCTCGGGTGGGAGGGATGTTTGCTGTTGCTTTTCCAGCTTTGTGCGTTTCTCGAATTTTACCTTCGCTGCTACTCCTCTCTCGAGAGGCTGAAGAGGTGGAGATGGGTATTCGGAGCTCTCGGTACCTCTGAGTTACTCACTGAGCCTCGCGTGCTCTGGGAGAGGTAGGCAGCAGCACAGGGCTGTTTTCCAAGTGAGGCCATGCAGACTTTTTTAATAAATGAGTAAATAGCCTCAGCGCCCTCACACTTACTTTTTGTGAGCGCTTTTGAAGAGCGGCACAAAGTTGGATGCAGTGCACAGGGTTAAATTAAATAGTTTTGAAGACGGTGCAATGCAGGAGGTTTCTTCCAGAGGGAATTTGTTTGCGGCAAGAGGTTAGTCTGAGTCAAGTGGCTGAAACTTTGTTGTAATGTAGATAAGCTGGTGTGGGTGCCCCAGGACGTGGGGAGGTGACAGACAGCTGACCTCGGTGGGTACTGGCCTCAGTGCCTGGTACCAAGCCCCCAAGCAGCCCCGGTGCCGAGGGGCTCATCAGCTGAACGAACTGTGGGCCTCAGGGGAGCGAGGACGGGGGGAGAACCCCTGCAGCCTGGTGTGGGAATCTCAGCATCCCCTTGTCCCAGAAGCTAAGCCGGCACCGGAGCATTGCCTCACCGGCTGCCCTGAATACTGCTGCACCCTGGGGAGGGCTGGAGCACGGGGAGCCCATGGAGGGGTCCGTGCTCTTGGGCAGTTGCAGCTTCCAGCTTTACCGTGGGTGGGCTGAGCGATGCTGTGCCATGGGATGCGCCTTCTGGTTTTGCCCTCCCCCTCAACCCAGGCAGGACCTCTCTTCCCGTTGTTGCCTTCTCTCCCCTGTGGTTTCTATCCTTAAAAGAGTGACCTCGATCGCTCAGAGGAAGCGACACCCGCTATTATGTAAACGGCTGAGGGCGAGCGCTCTGGGAAGGGAGACGGCACGCCTGAGCCGTGGCTGGGGGAACTGGAGCCAGTTCCGATCCGGCCCGGATCGGCACAGGGGGAGTTGTGGGGTGATCCGGCGACGGCCTTGCAGCTGGCACGGCACGTGCTCCCTGCCCTCCTGCGTGCACCCTCCTCCCCGGGTGTTGGAGCAGCCTGCCAGATGCGTGGCGCTGAACCAGGAGGGATTTTCTTGCCATGCAGTTTGGGCAGCCCGGATGCAATGGGAGAGCACGGGCTGGAGGTGTGAACCACTGCTGTGGGACTCCGTGCCCTCTCCAGGGTACCCTAGCTGGCCAGGACGTGGGCTTGATCCTGTTCTCCTGAGCATGGTTGTGCTGCTGAATTACACCCAGGTCCTCACTTGGGCCAGAGAGAGCTTGTGTACTGGTTAAAGAGTGTCTTGGGTCTCAGGGCACTGAGCTTCACGGGTAATTCGGAGGGTGAGGGTTTACCCCTGCACGGGAGGGGAAGAGTGCTGGGCAGGCTGACCCACTCCCATGGGCTGCAGAGGAGTTTGGCTAAACCTCCCCAGCTCCGTCCCTTGGGTGCTGCCACCGGGAAAGGAGAGGAGGAGACGCCGTGGTGCCCCAAGCCCCGTGTGCTGCCTTTAGGGAGGGGATGGCGTGTGCGGCCCCAGGGGGACGGGGAAGGAGCTGTGCCCCTGTCCCACTCCTCGGCCACCGCCTGACAGCACCCTCGGGAGGTTTCCTCCACAGGTTCTTCCCTCTCCGTTTAACACGAGGACGAGCCAAGTCCCGCCAGGACTAAATATAGTCAAAGTATTTGTTCTTCGGCGCAGATACAAAGGCTGTCGCGATGGAGCCGGGAGGTAAATGGCCTTCGAGGGCTGACTCTGCTCTTCCCCTCCGCAGGTCCCAGGCTGCCGTGCCGGGGCTCGGCCGTGTGCAGGGCTCCCCAGTGTGGCTACAGCGCTGTCGCCAAGAGGAATGCCGAAACGAAGGGGCTAATGAGCACCAGAGAGGGAGGATCTATAACTTCCAGATGGTGAAGAGCCCGTAATCCCTTTGGGAAGAATTAGGGACTCATCGGCGCAGCAGAGCCTGGCAAGGGGAGCAAAGCACGACACCTCCGGCTCTGGGAGTGCTGCGAGAGGCCGAGGGCATCCCGATGCCGACTGTGCCGGCTGCCCTGCCCCGAGCTGCCTGGCTTTGTCTTGCAGAGCCCTGGTGCTGCCGGGAGCCCGTCCCTGAGTGCTGAACTATTTCTCATTTTAATTGATCGCATGTTCTCCAACCAAACCCCATCTGGGTCCTGCTCCTCCCGACACAGAAAGAGACTTCTGCCCTCAACAGAAAGACTTCTTGCTTCTGGTTTTTATGTCCCGTGGGATTGTAAAGCATCTTTCTTGGTGGATTTCATCTCCCATCAAAGCGTGTTTTGAGGAATTAGGGGCTTATTCCCATGGCTTTGTAAACCGCTGGGATCTAAGAGTCTCTGCCTTCCACGCCGCTGCCGCTCCCACCTGTCTGCAATGGGGCGAGAGCAGGAGCTGATCCAGGCCGTGAAGAACGGGGACGTACCCGGCGTGCAGAAACTGGTGGCCAAGATCAAGGCGTCCAAGAGCAGTGAGTACCCGGGTGCAGAGCTGCGGGCTCCTTCTCCCTGGCCGGGCACTGCTGCCTGTCCCGGGGTGTGAGTCCCAGCAGCGGGCACGGCGCTGTCCAAGCCAGGGTGCAAGTGCTGGCTCTGAACCCTGGCGCACAAGTTACACCATGGCCGGAGGCAGGAGTGCAAGTGCAGCCCATGCGGATGAATGACCGGGCTGTAAGCGATCCTCCCGGCAGGGCTGGGGTTCCGCAAGAGCTTGGAGCCAGGGGCCCTGAAGTGTGGGCTGCTGAGCGGGGACAGGCAGAGGGAAATGGCAGCGGCAGAGGGAAGTGAAGCCGCTTGGGAGGGGACGCTGCTACAAAGGGTCTTTAGCAATTGCCGCTCACTCCCGGCCGTATTTATCTTGTGAAAAATTATCATCCCAGCCAGTCAACTGGAACCAATCGTCAAGCCTTGAATTTCAGTCTGGTAATGTTTAACCCTTCAGCAGGGCTGTTTTCTTGCATGTGCTCTCGGGAAGGTCAGCAGCGAGCACAGCTCAGAGTGAACGTCGGGCTCGCGGGGGTCCCCAAGGGCACTGGGGTCCTGCAGGCGCCACACAGCGTCTGGAGGAGATGGGGAGGGTGGAAAGGTGGAGGAGCGGATCGTGGCCGATGCCACGGTGCCTTTGTAGAGAGCTGAGCTCCTGGTTGCTTCTCGTGACCTACTAAGAGAAGGAAACTGGGAAAAGTAAATAAAAGGGCTCTTGGTGCGGTGCATGGCTGGGGGAAAGTGCACGGTGCCTGCCTGGGCTGTGGGAGCCGCTCTGGGCTGGGGGCTGTGGGACCCTCTGCCAGGGCTGCACATCATGGGGGGATCTCATGGGTGTGTGTGGGAAAGCTGGAGGGGAAAAAACTGTCCTGGGGAGGGAGGGGAGAAACTTGGGCAGGCGAAGAAGCTTTAAGGCTTCTTAGGAGCAGCTCAGGGCAGAGAGGCTGGTGCTGGGAAATGTGAGTTAGGCTGAGAATTATAAATGTGAGAAGGGGATCAACTCCCCTGGGTCAGCTACTGGAAAGCTTTGACTGGGGCCAAAACTTTGCAAATCCCAACTGCTGGGCCTGCAGGCGGGCTGGGGGCCACCTCCTCCCCAGAACAGGGGGTGCCTGATGCCTGCTCCCTGGGTGAAGGGACTGGGTGCCATTGCCTCCGCTTGCAGCTCAGGGACTGTGCCCGTACGGGGTCCCTGAGCTGGAGCGAGAGAGGGTTGCCTGTGCAGGCGGGTTGAAGGACGCCCCCAAGGCAATAAATAACGTCAGGACGTGAGCGTCCCGCCGGCTGGCACAGCCCCATTCCCCCGAGCTGGTGTCCCGTGGCCGGGCAGTGTGGGCAGGTTGGGGTGCCCGTGGCTCTCCTCCTCCTGCACACCCGGAGGGGTGAAGTTACACTTGTTTTCTCCAGTCCTCTCCAGTAACTCCCTCCTAGTTAAACCCTGTCTGCATTTTCTCTCTGGCTTCTTCCCCTCCCTCCAGCCGTGTGGCACCCACATGAACGTGTGTGTTTAACTCCCCCGCTGCAGCGGCGTCAGCAGCTCCCTCTGCTTATTTTCATTTTATTCCTTTATGGGGGAGGGAGCAGGGCAAAAAGCCCAGACCCCTGCAAGGCCACTGCTGCAAGCCCTCGGTGGGGCTCCCATGCTGGACCCACTGTGGGGGCTTGCCTGGTCCCAAGGGCTTGTCCCCGGCATGGAAGGGATCGCTGCTCCCCATCCCTTACAGTTCCTTCTCTCTCCTCTCGCCGATGCCATGTGAGCCGAGCATTTGCTGCGTTTGCCGCTCATTAAAGCGCCTTTTCCATATGACAAGCTGAGATGCTGATTTTTTTTCCCTTTTTTTTTTTTTTTTTTTTTTTTTTTTTAAATCCCTCTAAGAGTCCTTCTGCTGTCTCAGTGGATTGGGAGCTCGGTCGCTGTGATCAGCCCTCTGGGGCTTCCTGTGCCTAAAAAAGTCACTGCACGTAAGCAAAAATCAAGCGCCAGTCCTGGCAGCGGGAACTTCAGGGACGTGTTGTTTAATATTCACCGTGCGCAGCCCTCCTCCCTGCGCAAGCGCTGCCGTACAAGTGGGTCACAGCACCTATTATTATAAGGCGATGGGGCGGGCAGGGCGAAAGTTTTGGGGGCAGGAGCGGGAGGGGAAGGGCAGGCAAGGGCAGGAGCCTGCTTGCGGGAAGGGGACATCGGGATGATGCCGTGGTCACTTCTGCAGCCAGGGAGGGGGTCTCCTTTGGGAGAGCCGGGCTGCCCCTTGCCGAGCCGGCCGCGTTTTGCTGAGGTTCCCCGGCACAGCAATAGAAACGTCCCGCTTTTTAATTTCCTTCTCTCTCTCCCTCTCCCCTCCCCTCTGCGTCGGAGCGCTGCAGAGTTTAATTGAAATTGTTAAACGACCCGTCACGGCTTTGGCCTTTCTCCCCGGCGATCAATCACGTCCCCGGGCTGGCCGTGCTCACCAACAATGCACCAGTTGGCCAGGCCGGGACGGCTGCCGTGGCGCCAAGGGGCTTGGGGCTCCTGGGGGAGGCAAGAGGCAGAGCCCCCCAAGCCGGGGCTCTCGTCCCTGGGAAGGGGTGATGGCTCCTGGAGCTGGACTGTGCCCAGCAAGGTTTGGGTGTCCCCATCCCTGAATGTGCAGGGCTAAGGGGCGGGTGGTGCTGGCGGGGGGGGTGATGCCCCCATGATAACTGGGGGCTGGAGGAGCCGTGGAAGGCGACGGGAGCTGGACTCACTGTTTGCCTTCCTCGAGGGAGCGGTGAAGGTTTTTGTTTAAACGTGCGCAAAGTGCAAAGAAAGGGCGGCAGCTGAGCAAACTGGCGTTAAACTCTCAAGGACAGGGAGCGAAGCCCTGCCCGGGGTTCAGCCGCTGCCTCAGGGAGGTTTGGCCCACTTCAGCCAGCCGCTTGCCCCATTTCACCAGTGGCTTGCCCCATTTCACCAGCTATGTAGGGGCTTTCCTTGGATACATCAAGGACAGGGGTGGGCACCTGGGACTTGGCTGTGTCTGGGCTGTGACCTAGCAAGTTGTTAAATGCTAGCAAAGCTTGCAGGGGGTCCTGGCTTTATCCCCACATGTGGGTTGGTGCCCCTCATTGCTGCAACCTGGCTGTACAAAGCACAGCAAGGTTTTCCCAAGAGCGGTGCTGGCCCTCGGATGCTGCTGTCATCTGTCTGTCTGTCTGGGCAGGAGAGGGATGATGCTGCTCCGCGTGCTGTGAGACTGCAGCAGGCAGATGTGGGATAACTCGCTCCCTCCCTCCCCCTTAAATTTCCTCCTAATCCCTAGTAGCTATATCAGCTTAAGCCCCAAAGCGTGAGGTTTAATATCTCTCCTGTGATTTGTTAGCCTTTGCCACCAGCGCTCTGTGTCCCCATCCTCTGCAGAAACACCCGCCCTCCCTTCGCATCCTGCCAGGCTTTTTCCTTCTCTCGGCAGCAGCAGGTCCATAGTTGTTTGGGGAAGAAGTTGCTCCTTTTTGTGGTTTGGGGGTTATTTTGCAATGGTGTTGGATGTGCCTTTGTGCCAGCTGGCAAAGCCCAGCATGCCGTGCCCCCTCACCGAGGAGGACCATCCTCCTCTTCGCTGCTGCTCCCGAGGGAGGTTTGTCCCAAGCCCTGGGTGCTCCGGGTGGTCTGGCTGCAGGGAAGAGCCAGGACCGGCGTTGGGCAGGATCCTTAGCGTTTCAGGCTCTGTTACACCCGATGGCTTTCCCTACTGGCAGAGGCACAGGGATGTCTGGGCACCCTGCCCACTCTGGTCCTGCCCCGGGCAGTGCAGGCAGCTGGACCCGGCTCCACCGCCGAGCCCAAGTGTGGCCCTGGCCACATCCCTTGAAGCCCAAGTTTTGAGGACGAGTTCCCAAGCGTCCTCGGCCGTGTCCTCCCCTCCTCTCCCCACGTGCTGTAGGTCTGACGGGCTGGACCGGCTCCGCAGCCGCACGCCGACTTGGAAAGGCCATGGGCACGCCTGCGGAGAGACGCTGAGAAACTCTGCCGAAACGGGCAAAACTCCCTCTTCTGCCGAGACCGAGCCAGGAGCAGGGCGAGGCGCTGTGCCCAGGGGAGCCCGGCTGGCGGCGGCCCTGTGTCGGGGACCCCACCGCCCCGCAGCCTGCTGAAACCTGCTTTTGAACCAGCCCATGGCGGGTGGGAGGGGGAGAAAAGAGACTTCAAAAGCTCTGGCGAGTGCGGCGGCTGCGGGGATGGATGAAGGCAGGGCTGCAGCTGCGCGGCATGGGGGGATCCATCCTTCCTTCCTCCTCCCGTGGCTCCGGGCCTCCCCGGGATGGGGGTCTCCTCTGGTAGCCTGGTGTTTGCTTGGTGGGTTTTCCCATCCGCATCCTGGTTGTCCCAGCTCACGGCGGGGTTTAGCCCCTTTTTTTTCCACCTCTCTCCCTGGGAAGGAAAAGCCCTGCGCGGGCAGTGGCGGCGAAAGGAGCGAACAGGCAGTTGCTCTTCAAAGCCAGCCTCTAACGGGTGTTGTGTTTGGAAAGGGGCCCGGCTGCCGCCGGTGCGCCCGGAGCCAGGGAAAGCGTCACCACGCCGAGCACGGGAGATAAGGCACGAGCAAACAGCATCACACAGGGAGATGGAGGAGGCTGTGCTGGGCATCACCTGGCCCAGCAGGCACGGCCTCCTTGGGGCACCCAGCCCCGTGCCCCTCTGCACCCCATCTCCCCGTGTTCACAGGTCCACATCTCCCCCTCTCCCGGGTCTGTATTTCTGTCCCCAGCCTTTGAAAACCCATTGGCAGGGCAGCCTATGGCTCCTTGCTGTCAGCCTGGGCCGCCTGCAGCTGCCTTTTCCCTGCCTGGGTAAAAGAGTGGGGGGAAAAAAGGGCTAATTCTGGGGAAGGGGATGAGTGTGGGGTCTGTTGGGGCTGCTCTGGGCCATGCTGCCTTCCCTTGGGGATGGCTGGGCAGCATTGGGGTATCCCAGGGACCGGCCGGTCTCTCAGGGGAATGCAGAGGTCCCTCAGGGCCATGGACGGAGCCAGGCTGGTGGCCATCCCCAGTGTCACAGGTGGGAGGCTGAGATTTGGGGCAGGAAGGGGGATTTGCATCCTTTGGGCACTTCCCAGGGACTCAGCCCAGACCAGGGGGCTCAGCTCCCCCTTCCTGCGGGCTGCAGAGGCTGTTTTGGCTGTCTGACCCAGAAACACGGGACGATTCGGATGATGGCAGCTCGGAGGCAGACAGGGAGGGCAGCCTCGAGCCATGGGACAGCGTGTGCCTGGCTGCCAGCGGCACATGGGTGCTGTAACGGGGACAGTGCTCCCCAGGGCTGCGCGCAGGCAGGGGAGGAGGGGACGCGGCAAGGACACTGCCAGTGCGGGCGTCCCGTCCTCCGTCTGGGGCTGAGGATGTGCTGGGGTCACTGGGCTGGTTGCAGGCAGGAGGGAGCTGGTGGGTAAAGACTTACCGGGTGGCAGTGACCCGTGCAAAAAAGCAGTCAGCCCCGCAGGTTTGGGGATGCTGTGTGCACGCCGCCGGCAATCCCCAGCTTTCTACCATGTGAGAGAGGCTCCTCTCTCTCTGCTTTTAGGTGAAAACATCATCGTGCTCTTCCTGCTCCTCATTCCCCCACAGGGCTGCTGGGTCCAAAGATCTTGGCTGAGACCTAGAAGGGGGTTGTAGCATTGTCCCTGTTTAGGACAAGCGGGTCCCTGTGGACCACGACAGCAGCACCAGCATCGCTCCTGCCACTTCTCCATCAGGATCCTGGTGCTTCAAGGTTTCCCCGGGAAGGGGGGAGTGAATTATCAGATCCCAGTGGCGATTGACAGCATCCCCCATGGAAGATGGTTTTCAGCCGGTCGGGAGCGTGCGGTAGCACGCTCTCGGCCGGCTGGAAGCCATCTTCCACGCGGTATCACCCCAGCAAGAGTTAAAAGAGAGGCTGGATGCCGTGCGTGTGTGTGTGCATGCACGCGCCCTGCTTTGTTTTTAAAAGCGCCTCGGCTGGCCTGGCCCCCCGCCAGACCCAGGGCCCGCCGCTGGCAAAAACTCCGGCAAAGGAGTATGAAAGGGGCAGAAACTAAATAACAATAAACCACCTTTTTTTGGCTGCTCTAGCAAGCAAGGGGGTGGGGAGGAGCTGCGAGCACTCTGGCTCCCCCAAATCCCATCCTGGCTTCCCCAAAAAGTCATGCCTGGGATGGAGAGGGAGGGACCTGCTTGAACCTTGGGACTGCAACATCACCCGGGCCTTGCCGAGGTGTCCTGGTGAGTCACAGACCTGTCTGGAGATGCCCAAACTGCTTGGAAATGGCTCTACTGGGATGATCTTTACCCTCCTGGGGAAGGGCTGGATACTCTCGCCCATCCCTCGCTCCTGCGGGATGCCCGAGGCTGCAGCAGCCTGCGCCTGGGGTAGGTGCGCAGGCACCCCGAGCCGTTTACAACCCCGGGGAGAAAGGCCGGAGCTGCAATCGAGCACAGCTTCGATGGAGAGATAAGGGAGCAGGGAAAACCTGCGCGCGCCGCAGGTATGCGGCTCCCACAGCATCCCAGGCCTGGTGCAACACGTCCGGCTGCGCTTCCGCCAAGCCCTGCCAGCACCGGCGCGCTGCTCCCCTGCCGGGCCCCAGCCAAGGCTGCGCAGAGAGCGCACGGCCCCCAGCACTGCTGCCGTGCCCGGACCCCCGCCCCAGCCTCCCCCGGGTGCCATCCCGGGAGCCGGAGCCTGTATCGGCCACCCCCCCCCCGTGGGCGGCTGTGCCGTGAGGGGTGAAAACTCCCAGGGTTTCATAACACCGCCCTCGGCCGTGGGCACGGCTGGTTGTGTAAGGCGCCCTGTCTGCTAGCGAAGGGAGTCGGCGAGCACGGCGCAGGCGTCGGGTGCCTGGCATGGAGGTGCCCGCGGCAGCGGGGCTGGCTCGGGCTCTCCCACCCGCTTTGCAGGTGCCTTTTGCCCCCTTGGAGCATCGATCCAGCCAGGGTCTGGCTGGCTCTCGGCCCTCACTCCCCCCCTCGAACAGCCCATCTTGGGGCATCGTCTTGTTTCTTTGCCAGGATGGGCATGGCTAAGCCCTGAAGGGGGTTTTCTAGCTGGAGCTGAATTGGGTGCAAACAGCAATAGAGAGTGGATTGGGAGCCCCATGGACCTTCCCCTCCCGTGGGCGTCCTCTCTCCCTGGGCAGGACACCCTGCTCACAGCCTGCGCAGCCCCTCAGGGACCTCCCCGGATGCGTCCCCGCCATGGCGAGGCCGTGTGAGCACCGCTTGCCTCGGTGGCCTCCAAAAGGGGCAGAGTCCTCCCCGGTGGCTAATCATTGCCGACGCGGGTGCACGGTGAGCCCAGCCAGCAGCGTGGGGGCCGGCACAGCCGCAGCAGTGGGGATTGCTCTGAGTTGCAGCCTAGGCTGCTCTGGTTGGCCTGAAGCACCTTGGGTTCAGTTTTGTTGGGCTGACACGGGTGAGAAGGGCTGCGTGAGCCCCCCTGACTTCCCTGAATGAGCACCCGCTAATCCTGCTGGGTTAAAAAGAAGGGAAAAGCTCCTCCTTGCAGGAGAAGAGACTCCTGCACAGACAGAGGAGCTGCCTCTGACCCTGCTCTGTGTCTCCAAACCCCGAGGGCTACTCAAGCCTTGGGGGAGCCCTCAGCTTCCTCCTCAGTGGTGCTGGGGTACAGGCAGCTCCCTGTCTTGGAGCATCTGTCCCACTGGTTATATTTAGCAGCACGTGCTGGGCTGCACATAGATGTCCTGGAGCTGCTTCTCTGTTCCCTCAACCCCAAACCTGGTGTGGACATGGGGGGGGGGTGTCCAGCTCTGAGACCCCAAAGTCATGGCTCTGCTCTGTCCCGCTGCAGCCCGCTCCAAACACGTGCAGCTTCACGAGGCCAAATTCACACCAGGTGTCGGTATCACCCAGGAGTATTGTCCTGGATAAATATCTCCTCCCAGGAGCAGTGCAGGTGGGTGCCTCCACTCAGCCCCACCCCGGGGACAACCCAGGCACTGGGACAGGGACCGGCATGTGGCCATCAGCCCCCTGAGCCCCCATGTGTGGCCGGCCATGTGCTTGCAAAACCAGCACCTCGTCGGCCGGGAAGGGATATGCAGCTTCCAGGGCTGGTTCGCTCTCCCAGCGCTATCCTCGCAGGGTTGGCACAGCTTGGAAAGCCGTTTGCCGGCGGGGCCTGGGGATGAGGCAACCTGCTGTGATTCCCTGGCCAGGGTGGGGGGTACGGGGTGCTGCAGGAGGGGTGGCATGGTGCAAGGAGGGGTGGCATGGTGCAAGAAGGGCTGCCTTTTCCTATGAAAAGGAGCTGAGGGAGGTGGGGGGACCCTTTTTCCCCCTGTGCAACCCCCTCTTTCTCCCCGCCACCCCCCTGGGATGCTGTGAGGCGGCAGGCGGGGGTTTCTGCGCTCGGCTCCCACGTCCTGCCTCCACCGCCAACTCGGGCTTGCCGGGGCCGTTCCCGACACGCACCCGCCGCGCTGGAAAGGCGTAAACAGATCGGGTTGCCGGCAGGGGTCCAGGGAGCGGGCAGGCCTTGGCTTGCGTCCCACCACCGCTCGGTCGGGCCGGGGTGTGGGGAGCACAGAGGCAGGGGGATGGGATGGAGGGGGCTGACCTGGTGGCAGGGTCCCCGCAGGCGCCAGGGTCCCTGTGGGAAGCTGGGCACAACTTTGGTTTGACAAGGGGCCAGGGATGCTGCTCCTGCCTCAGTTTACCTCTGGTGCTAAGGTGGGCCTGTTCTTTAGGGGTTCAGAGGTGTTGGTGTGCTGCCCCCCAACCCCCTTCCCCATCCCCGCGTGGGAAGCTGCCGACCGGAGCTCACCCCGTGGACTTGGGGTCCTCAGATCCAACCCCCCTTTATCCATCGCAGTTGTATTCTGATGCCTTCGACTTTGCTGTAAATCAGCCCTTGTCCCTCCCATGGTACGTGGAGGGACAGGGCTGCTCCGTGTCACCCTTGTCCCCAGCTGGTCCCCGTGCAGCTGCCGGCTGGCTCCGGCACCTAGGCTGGGCAATGGGAGGAACCCGCTGCCCTCCCTGCCGGCCCCGGAGCAGCTGGGACGAGGGGAGGGGGGCAGGAACGCGGTGCCTGGAATAACTCGGCAGCCGCCGAGGCCCCCACGGGGATGGCGAGACAGGCGTGGGGTCCTGGTGCGGGTTCCTGCTTCCACCACGGGGACGGGGAGATGCCTCTCCTGAGACATACAGTGTCACCGGCTGCTAAGTGCGTTTATTGGTGATTGCCACTTCCATGTGTGGACACACAGGGTGGTGCAGAGCATCGTGGTGATATAGCTGTCGTGTCCCTCTCCTGTCCCCTGCAGATGGGGTCCCGCTGCAGACCGGGGTCCTGGGGGAATCCTTTGCTGCCGCAGCTGGGTGAAAACATCCTGCTCCAGCCAAGGCACGAGAAAAGCACCACCGGCCAGATGCTCAGCAGGATTTTGGCGACAGCTTCTCCCGCTTCGCAGCATTGCCTGGCAAGCTGGAAACCTGGGCCAGCAGCCGGAGTGTCTGACCTGGCTGGCAAAGAGCCCTCGTACTGGGCACAGGCAAAGCCGCGGTGCCCTCCCCAGCCTTGGCAGGGAAAGGAGAGAGCAGCAGCGGGTTCAGCTCTCTCGGGCTGCTTGTCCCAGGCTGGAGGGAGCTTGGCCCGTGCCCGCTGGGGATGGACCCATCCCTCTCCCCTTCCCGCTGGCGGCAGCGTGGAGCGGCCGGGCAGTTCCTGCTTGCTTTGGTAGGCGACCTTGCGCAGAGGATGGGAGCAGCAAGGAGAGCTGGGTGCCCTCTGCACCCTTGCCATTGCTGGAGAGGGGATTTGGAGAGGGATCCCTCCCACCCCTCATGCCTTGGGAGTGCCAAGCAGCTGCTGCTGGGTGAGATCCTCTTGCTCTTTCCCAATGCAGATGCCATGAATGGCTGCAGCACCATGGCATCTGCAGGAGCAGTCGCCCATCCATACCCGGATGGTAGGGAAAGAAACGGTTTGCTCAAGCTGTTTGGATCCGGGCTGCAATTCAGATGGAGCTGGATAGCCTGTGCATCGTTTGCTGGAAGGCGACTGTAGGAGGCAAAGAGCCTCTTGTTTTGGTTTGGCAATAGAGGGTAGAGGCCGCAGCCCCCCAGGAGTGGAAATCCTTGGTTCAGAGGGAGGAAAACCCAGTCCCCAGGCAGTGTCTGCCCCATCCCCGCACAGACTGGGCTGTGTGCGTCCCAGGGGACCCCGCCGGCACGTCCCTGAGCGGGGCTGGCGGCAGCACCGGCCTGCGGGGTCAGAGTTGAGGAAAGGCATCCGCAAGGTATTTTTAACTGCGTGTGACTCCAAACCCCGGCCGTGCAGCTGCCAGCAGCGGTCTGAGGTTAGTCTTTGGCTGCCGATGGTTGATTGCCCACAGGCTGGTGGCGGGGGGGGGCTTTGGGGAAAATTCGGTTCCTGGTCACTGGGGCCTCGGGAAGGAGTGACAGCACTTGAACTGTCAACCTTCTGGGTGACCTCGAGCGAATGGCTTCACCTCCCAGTGCCTCTCCTCCCATCCTGTGTGTGCCTTGCCTAGATTAGAGCATGCAGGGTGGGGACAGCCGCTCCGTCCGCCCCAGCAGCGCCTGCTCTGGGCGCACGGCAGCTTCCCCGGGGCCAAAGGGGGAGGATGTCGCAGGATTTCCAGCCGCCGCATTGTCATGTGCTTCAAGTACCGGCTCCACCGGCCGGAGCGGCTCCCAGATGCCGGCTGCCACGTGTGGGTACCAGGCTGGCGGTGATGGGGACAGAGTGCTGTAGGGCCATGGCAGCCCCGTACCCCAGCCTCAGTCTTGCCCCGCTGCCCCCGGGAGCTGCATGATTTGCTGCAGCCATCCAAGCTACAGCAGAGGGCTGGATCTTTGTTTTACTTCCTTGAGCTCGCTGGGTTTTGCTGGCCGCTCTTGGCTGCTCTAATTTTTATCTGGGGCTCATTGTTAGAACCATAAAATAGATAGTTATGTGCTCCTCTTGAGCGTCAAAACCCTCCAGGTGTAGGTGGGTTGCTGCGTCCCTGCCCGCCCTCCCTAATTAACTGTTGCTCAGTAAATCCAGACTTACTGACCTGCCCTAATGTTCCTGTGCAAGGAAGATTCAGCTTCTGGCTCCTGCCGCTCGCCTCTCATGTCCCCCCCAAGCCTCTCATGTCCCCCGTGAGCCTGTATTATGTTCACAGGCCTGGGTACGTGATGGAAGATGGTATCCTGGGAAGCAGCATCCCCCCGCGCAGGGCTGCCAAAGTTGTTTTCCTTGCCGGCAGCTCCCTCCGTGCCCACGCTCATGCTGCCCTCACCGTCCCCCCGCATCCTGCTTCCCCTCTTTCTTCCTCCCATTGACCGTCTGCAGGTCAGATGATTTTTCCCCAGATGCTGCAGTCTGCAATTTTCCCAGGTTGAATCTGCCTGGGTTTGTTCTCCTAATCTCTCTAAGTCCCTTTTGTGTTATTTCTGCCCTCGTCGATCTGTTGAGCATCCTCCACAGATTATATTAATGCACTATTCGCTTGGTATCGCGTTAATGAGAATGCTGAGGGTGTCTGTAGGTGCAGTCCCTTCGCCTGGGTACCTGGGGGTCACCAGAGCCCCGCAGCCCCTTCTCTGGCTCCCAGGGGAACCGGTTGGAACCAGTATGGAACCAGTTGAACGGGAGCCAAGGTGCATTGTTAATGCTGGACCAGATGCTCTGCTGGTCCCCATGTCCTGCAGCTCATGGGTGGCTCTTGGCCCCACAGCGTGCCTGGTGATGCACTGCGGGCGCAGGCAGAGCTCACACTTGGCCGCTGGCCCCCGCCGCTATCGCCCCATCTCTTCCCGCTCGGGAGGCGTCCTGTCCTTTCGGAAGGATGGGGGAAATGGAAAAGGCTCCACCTCTTCCCTGGGCAAATACAGCTCCTCTGAGTTCATATCCTGGAGAGCGGAATAGCCAGGTCCCAGCAGGGATGGTGACTTCACCTCCCGGTAACACGTTTCCCCGGCCAGCTGGGAAAGGAGCCCTTGTATCTCTAAAGGAGCCACCCAGCTTCCCCCACCCGAAGCCTTTCCCAGCTGTTTCCACCCTGGCCGGGGCTGGGGGATGTGATTTCGGCTCCGTGGGGAAGGGGTGTTACTGCTCCCCCTTGCCAGGGGAGCCAGGCTGGGGCGCATTGCCTTGGGGTAGGCAGCCGGTGCGAACCCTCAAATTATTGCAGGGAAGGGGAGCGAGCACTGTTCATCCCACCACGCAGCTGAGATCCTTCTGGGGGCCTGAAACTCAAAGCAGGAGCACGTGTTTGGCTTTTGCAAGGGGTGAATCCAGCCCCAAAGGACTCCTGTGATGCTGTTTCCCCACCCTTGACATTTGCCCCCTCTGTCCCCACTGCGGCCGTCAAACCTCGGGGGCGAGAGGCGATGGGCTGCACCTTCTTCCCAGCTGCGTGGATGGGGATGGGGTTTCCGACTCTGCTTTTCCTTTCATTGTTCTGGGAGCCTTCGCTTTGAACAAGCTGCTTGTTTTTTCCTGCTTTGCTTGGGGGGAGAAGCAGCGGGGGGAAATTGGGGGTCTGGCCGGGGGTCCTGGGGCAGCTGGGCTGGGGGTGAGCGATAGATGTCTGTGCTGTGCAGGGATGCTGTCCCTGCTCCCTCCTGCTGTCAACCTCTTTAAAAAACTTAATGGTTGGATTTTCCCCAGGAAAAAGGCTCCGAGTTGACTCCATGATTCTGCTGCTGTGTTCCCAAACCCTCCCCTTTGCCTGTCGTGGGTCCCCAGCCCAGCCCAGGGAGGAAGGCAGGTGCCTTGGACCTCTCAGACTCCTCTGCCTTTGCCATCGCCTGCCTTCACCATCATCCACCATCATATCTGAATACGTTGCAGGATGGGAGAGCTTAGAGAAGGAGAAAGCACAGATGAGGAGGGAGGCAGAGCTGCCAGAGGAGACTCAGACGTGCCATCGGCAGAGACAACTTGGTGGCCAGGACAACTTAGGCTCTGCGTGGCTGTAAGCCCTAAGATTTGGGGCTCAAGCCAGGGGTAAATGGTGGAGGCTGTTGAGGTTAGAGACAAGCAGTCTGTGTTTTGGTGTGGGGATGCTCACAGCGCAGGGGTGCTGCGTCCAGCCCTTGGGATACTCTGAGGAGCCACCGGGTGTTCAGCTCCTGGCAGGTTGCTGCACCTACTAGAGTTATTCCAGCTGGACCCGGGCTGCCGAAACCAGGAGCGGGGCTTGGGTGCGACGGCAACAGCCGTCACGCAGCCTGTGCAGGGCCCTGGCCAGGTCTGGTGTGTCTCGCACCTGGGTTTGGTAGGTTTCTCAAGGGATGAAGGCACCAATTATTCTCAAGGAGTTGCCAGACGCTGGTGTAGGGAAAGATAAGGGGCTCCCTGCTGTGTCACGCTCTCCCATCGTTGCCGTTTGCCCTGTGTTGATGGGAATCTACCTCCCTGATTGCAGCCTCCCCGTCCTTGCCAGTTAACCCAGTGGCTTTGCCCCAGTTGGACCCACCCCACAGTGCCTGGCTTGGCGGAGGACCTGTTTGTCAGCGTTGGTGGGGAGCCCATTTGCAGGGATGCTGTGAAGCCTCAAACCCCAGCACGGGCCATTTGCGGGCAGGAAAGCACCCATGGCATTTGGACACCCGTGGCATTTGGATGCAGGGATGGGTGCTCGGCCAGGTATCCCAGGCAGCAGCACCCTGGCAGCCAAATTCACCCACTATAACCACGGGGGAAATATGGGAGCCCCTGCCTGCCGGGGGAGCTGGGCACAGTGCTGGGCTTAGTGTTTGGGGTGCGGGCTGGTAGCTATGGCAGGCAGCCGGGGTCAGGAGCCCTTGGCTCTCACCCAACCTCCGTCCCAAGCTTGCTGGGCAACTTTGGTTGAGTTTCTTAATGTCTCTGTGGCCGAGCTCCTTCCCTACCGAAGCCGGTGATTCTCTTCTGAACCTATTAGGAAACTGCACCTGAAGCAGCCGGTTTGCCGGGAGGCTGCGCCGGGAGGAGCCGGGTGTGGGTGGCCGCAGCGGACGTGCCTGTGGACAGAGGGGCGACAGGGAAGGGTGATTCCTGCAGAAGAGGGATCGACATCACCTCTTTGGGTCTCGATTTCGGGCGAGACATCGAGTCTCTCCTGAGCCCTGGTATGAACCCACCGTATGCTGAGGCAGGGCCACCCTAGGCCATCGGCACGGGTTGAGGCCAGGCAGGGCAGGTCGGGTGAAGCTGCCACCTCCGCCTCCAGCCCCAGGAGGCTGCCCCCACCATCAGAGACGGCTGGTGCTCTGTGAGATTGCAGCTGATTAGCTCCTCCAGCTGGTTTATTGGCTTAGTGGTGACAGTCCCCAGGTGGATTTTATTCTCCCAAGAGGGTATGTGCATGTATTTGGTGTGCCCAGAGCACATGGTCCTTCTCCCACCGCCCGGGGCAGCGGGATGGTGTTCCTGCAGTGCCCAGACAGAGCATCCCTGTATGCAGGGTACTCGTGGCTGGCAGTGCTGGGATGCTCGTGGCTGGATGTTCAGGGATGCTCGTGGTGCAGGGATGCTCAGGCTGGATGTTGAGGGATGCTTGTGGCTGGCAGTTCAGGGATGCTCGTGGTACAGGGATGCTCAGACCTGCAGTGCAGGGAGGCTCATGGCACAGGGCTACTTGCAGCCAGCGGTGTGGGGATGCGATTTCCCAGGGTGGGGGGAAGGGACGAGGGTCTGTGACACAGGGCCAGCAGAAAGGTGTATTTTTTCAAGGCGTCTCTGGCAAGGAGGTGGGTCTCCAGTTATAGATCTCTCTGTCCCGCACAGAGACAAAGGCTTGCAGTGGAGGAGCTCTGCTGTGGCCATGCTGGGTGGACAAAACTAGGGGGGGGGTCACAGCAAAAGCACTGCTTTCTGGAGCCTGACTCTCCGTGTGAGAGCCAGGGCAGGAGTCTCCAAGTGGCACTTTGGGGGGGACACGGGATATCTGGGCATTTCCTTCCCCAGCCAAACCCAGGTGAGCGTGTGTCACTCCTTCCCAGTGAGTGGTGAGCGGTTCAGCGCTTTGGAGGGATCGTGTCTGTCTCTGAGACCTCCGAGTGAAGCCCAAGGGTGTCCCCACGGGGACGAGGTCTCCGGTGAAGGGCACGGGGTGACACAGGGTGCCCAGCGTGCTGGCACAGGGGGTGCCGGCCGGGCTGGGCAAGGGCACGCCTGGCTCCACGCAGCCGGCACAGCCGGCGCCAGGCAAGCGCCCCAGGGGGGTAAATAAGGTTTTGTGCCAGGCTGGCTGTCAGCGGTGCGGGTGAGGTGCCTGCCCTGGCCAGCTGCTCCCTGGGTGCCCCCTGCACCCCACAGGGAGCTCAGCCTGGCCTGGCATCCCCACCGTGGGGGTGCAGCCCAGCCCCACGGGGAAACTGAGGCACGGGGCGCAGCACGACAGAGGGGGCTGCTTGGTCGGGGCAGCTGGTTGGAAACGCGCCATGCGGGGCTGTGCCATCCTGGCCCCCTCCGCCAGCGAGGATCTGAAAGGCCGAGGGCCGGCACTTTCCCCCCGGCCAGGGCTGGAGCCAGGGCGTGCTGCGGACGAGGGTCTCGGCCCCGTCTGGCGAGCGGGCAGCCGCACTGCTGTTGCCATGGCTGGCGTCCGGCAGAGCAAGCGGGCCCCACATTTGTAAGCAATTTGCCGGAGCGCTCCGGAGGTGCTTCCCGCCTGCTGCTTGGCAGCCAGACGCCGCACAGAAGCTCACTGGCTCCCTTGAGGCCTCGCTCAGCCCCAGCCCTGCGCTGCTGAGCCTCATCCTGCCCGGGCAGGCGCCGGCGAACATGCCGGGGGGGGAGCAGAGCAGGGTGGGGGCCTGGCAGGACCCCTTGGAGGGGTCATGTTGGGGAGCAGGGCCAAGCAGGGGGAACCCATGGCTGGAGTTAACCCTCGGGGTGCACCAAGCTGGCTTTTCCCCTGGAAATATCCCCTTCAGGGCTTTTTGCATTTCGGTGCTGGGTCCGTGTTTTTCTGGGTTCATCTTTCCAGGATGCGAGTGTGCTCCTGGCGGGGAGTGGGGGGTGTGGATCAGGTCTGCGGGTGCTCCCACCCCAGTGCAAACCCAAAGGAGGTGACGATGCAGGTGGGAAGGGTCCGGCCACCCCATCCTAGTGCCGTGGCTGGATCAGCCCCAGCCCCGCAGCCCTTTCCCAGCCCGGCTCTGCAGTCTCCTGGCTGAAGCTGTGCCTCCAAGCCAGCCAGTCTGGGAGGTCTGTGGGATTGGGAACAGCTTGGCCCAGCCTCTGCTGAGCCCCAGAATGTCTGGGTGGGAAAGGCCGGGGAGCCTGGAGCTGCTAGGGTACTGACAGGGAGAGAAGGGGCTAAAGAAATGGGGAGAAAAACGGGGGAATCGGTCAAAAGGAGCACATGGATGGAACGAGGAAGAGGGATGCAGGGAAGCGTCTTCCTGCCACCGCATCCCCAGGAGCATGATGGGGGCTGGTGGCAGCCCCTTGGCAGCCCTCGTCCTGCCCCGCTGCTTCATCCCGTCCTGGCGCTGGCTCCGCGCTGAGGTAGGGCTGCCTTTGGGGTTGCTTTGCCAGCCCCACGCGCCATACAGTGCAGAGGTGTGCAGCTGGACGGCGCTGGCGAAGGGGTCGCGGCTGCCTGGCTGTGCTCTGTTTTCCCCTCCATCCCTCTCCTCTGGTCTTCTTCTCTTTGTTCATGCCTTCGTGCCTGCGGTGCCAGAGTGCCTGGCCCCTTTCCTACCCGCACTTTACCTTCCAGCCTGGCTGTAAACCCTCCAGCTCTCTAAGCAGCAATTTACCCAGCTACAAACTGGGGACGAACTCTTTCCCTTCCTGCCTGAGGTGGATACGAGCGTTATTGCATTTGCATTCGGGAAGAGCCCCAAAGGGGATGCTGCTCCCGACTCTGCTTTTTGGGACCTGCTGCTTTCCCAGCCACCCACGCCGTGTCCGCGTGGTCCTGCCCCGCGTCCTGACCTTGCTGGGCTGCCGAGCAGGGAACTAATTTGAGGAATGTTGCTTGGGGAGAGGAGCAAAGACACAGGCATTTTGCCGTGCAGTTGCTGACAGCTGCCTCCTGGGGCCAGGGAGTGGGCAGGGACACCCGCCGTGTCCTGGGACACCCACAGCATCCCAGCCCTGCTTACTGGACCCCACCGGCCAGCCCAGTCCCCTTGTAGGAGGGCGTCAGGGATGGGATTTTGGGGTGAGCTCTCCCTCTTCAAACAGTGGGCTTTGCTCAACTCCAGGACCAGCCCCTGGGGGCTGTGGGATGTTTCTGCCTCTCGGATGTGCTTGTGCTCAGTGCGCATCTCCATTCATCCCTTCTCTTCCCAGCATCACCCTCCCGGCTCTGCTCTGCCACCTGACTCACACTGTTCAGGTTGTGCCCCTCTTGCCGTGGGTAAGGACCCCTCCTCCTCATCCTCCTCCCCGCCCTTTCTCAGCAGCAAAACCCTGTGGCAATTTTCAGCTGCAGCTGATGGGAGCAAACAAACCCGCACTGGCCTTCAGTTCCCACTGCACAGAGCATCCTTTAAAAATACCTATTTATAAATCCCAATTAAAAGGCAGGGGGGCTGGGGGATCGCTCGGGGAGCAGGAGGTGATGGCTTCACGGGCGTTGTCTACAGCTTAGTGGAACCCTTCGTTTATTTTTAATTTTATCTCAATTGCGTCCTTTGGAAATCCCCCAGCAGCAAACACTTCCCAGCCCTTCCTGCTCCCTGCTTGCAGGATCTGTCCCAAGACTTTTGGAGAGGCAGGATGAGGCCTTTTCCCACCACAGCCGACCCTGTTCCTGGCTCTGCTGTACGCCCCAAGTGTGATCCTGGCTCTGTGAAAGTGGCAGGACGGGGCTCAGTGGTTATGGTGGCTCCGTGAGTCGGATCAGAAGTGGCCAGTTTACAAGTGAAATGTTATTTTTTCCTGGCTGGTGGGGCCGAGGGAAGCGGCTTGTCCTTGATGGAGACCCCGGATCCTGGGCTTTCGGGCAATACGGGGCTGGGAGGGAAAAGTGGGAGCTCTGCTGAGCGATGGCTTTGGAAGCCGGTTCCTTCGGGAAGGGCTTTCGGGTTGGCGGAGCTGCTTGGTGCCGCTCTGAAGACAAACAGCCCCTGGAAGAGGCAATTAGGGTGATCCCATCATGATCCCCTCAGCTGTGGCGAGGAGTCACGAGTCCTTCAGCAGCAGCCACTCCAAGCCCATTTTACGTTAATTAGGCTGTTTACAAAACACTGTAAATTGCAGTAATGAACGCACCGTTCCTTGGTTTCCTTTAATTATCCATTTGCGTGATGAATGAGCTGGCCCCCTCTTCAGCTCTCCTTTCGGGCAGAGGGGCCACGCAGCAGAGTATGGCTTTGTATGCCTGCCATGCGAGGTGGGCAGAGACCTTGGGAGAGGCGGAAAAGAAAAGGGAATGGAGGAGGAGGAGGAGAGGGGGAGAAGGAGGAGAGGGAGCTGCGGCCCCAGAGATCTGCCTGGCTGCGAGGGAGGGGGCTCCTTCCCCATGACTCCACCACGTTTCAGTGGGGTTTGAGCAGCTGTTTCACCCCAGGCTCGGAGCCGGGCTCTCGGACTTTGATTTTTCCATAGGAAACAGCACAGAAACCCTTCAAAGCATTTAATCCTCCCCAGCTTGGCGATGGGGCTGCCTGGAAAAGCAGAGGAGGAGCGGCGGCATTTCTTGCCCCCCGCATACCTTCCCCTTTCTTTCCCTTTTGACTTGGCGGATGAATTCCAGAGATGTTAATCCGCTCTCAACCCCTCGGTGAAGAATAAAACGTCCTCTCTGTGTGGGAGGAAGGAATTCATTCGAATTAATTGCGGGAAGGAGTGGGGAGCCAGGGGTGTGCGTGAGGCTGTGCCGAGGGTGGGGTGAGCATCCTCCACCGCTCAGTGGTCCCTGAAGGGGAGGGAGGGACCGGCGAGGGGACGGGGATATCCGAGGTGGCACAATCCTCGCATTCATGGCTGGAGGCTTCAGCCTCTGCCCTGGCCGTAAAAATGCCAACCATGTGGTCTGTGGGCCAGGCCTTGGCGGTAGCGGCGGGCACAGGGAGCGAGTGGGGGGCGAAACGGCCCCACTCAGCAGTTTTGGGGTGTTGCTGCCTATAAAGGGGAGGGAAGCGCTGTCCTGCCGAGCCAGGGTGACAGGAGCTGCGGGGTCTGACCCGTCCCAGGGGCACGCAGAGATGGGGCAGGAGGGACAGAGGGAGGAAAGGGTCTGAGCTTGAGCTGGGTCAGCCCATTGAGGGTTCGTGGAGGTGAACATGGAGTGAGAGGAGAGGAGAGGCCGCCGGGATGGGCCAGGCGCTGTTCTGCATGCTGGGAGGTTGGTGTGGCTGCGGGACAGGGTTCACGTGGGGTCCCGGGTGCCGTGCCGGGCGGCACGGGCTCTGCCTCCTGCCCTGACCTTTGCCTCTTCTCTCTGCAGAGCTCCTGGGATCTGCCAAGCGCCTGAACGTGAACTACCAGGATGCAGACGGGTGAGTGCTCCCCTGGCAGGGTGCTGGGTGCTGCTGCCGCCGGCATGGGTGGGCTTGCTGTCTCCAATATCCAGTTGGTTCTGCAGCTCTGGGTATCATAAAGCTTTCGAGGGTAGCTGCTGAGCCCCGGAGAACACAACAGCATCCCAAAGCCAGGGCAAGCCCTGCAGAGGCAGACCCAACGCCTGCCCGGACCTGAGCTGAGGGCTGTGCTCAATTGATCCTGCAAAATCCTTCATAAAGCTCTTCTACATTCCCCTCCATAGGGCTGGGAGTGAAAAGGGATTGCAGCGTGTCCAGCCGGTGCCCCGTGTCCCGAGTGCTGGTTGAAGCACGGAGGAGCACCCGGCCGGCCCCGGCGCCTGCACGCACTTGTGCCTGTGTTTAATATCCCATGAGTAAAATCCCTTCGTTTGGGGGGGTTAGAGAAAGAAAAGATGAGGTTGCCAAGTGACCACAGCATATTTGTGTAGCTCATCACTTCCAAAATCCAAGCACTTAATAAGCTGGGTACTGAGAGTTAAAGAAACCACAAAGGCCCATAAAATAAATAAGCATGTTATTCTTATTGAATTAACTCTGACCTGTGAGTTATTAGCATTGTTTTATGTACTGTTGTTGTACCTAATTTCTACATGTTTTCTTTTCGAGGACTCTGTAAGAGGAGGTGTCTGTGATGAGTCCTAACAGGCCAGTGGGGGGTTGAAAATGTGCAGGATGGCTCTGTCTTAAAACAATACTGTGCAGATGGAGCTTAATAGAAAAAAAATGTAATAATAGAAGCAATGATCTGATTCTGATAAGGCACAGGGCTTGTGCTCGGGCAGCTCCAGGAGGGCTGCTGATGTGAACGAGGCTAAAGGGTCTGTTCCCTGTCAGAGCGCTGCGTGCGGGGTATTAACAGCGCAGGCGGCACGTTGGGTTTCGCTGAGGCTCAGGAAGGGGACAGCAGGGAGGTGAGACCCGTGCACGGGGATGGCAGCGTGCACCCTCCTGGGAGAGCCATGCCACTGGCGGCGTCCTCAGCGTCGCCTTGCTCGTGGCTTGGAGGTGATGGGGCGGGCAAGCGTGGGTTTGTGCAGCCGCTTCCAGGACAGAGCTGGCCCCACAGGGATCCGCACAGGGTTGGCTCGGGGGATTTTGTACCCCCTGCATTCTTGCTTCGAGGCAGAGGTTTTGGTGTGGGCTCAGGGACATGGTGGCTGCATTGAAGGAAGGAGCAGCCCTCTTTACTGGGGTTAGCGGCCCTCCTACAACGCCCAGAGACTCTGTACAGGGATTTGGGGGTGCTCTGGGACTGTGGATCGGGAGGAGAGCCATGCTGGCTGAGCTGCATCCCCAGCACGGGGCTGGGATGCTGCCGAGCCCATTGGAGGCCCGGGCCGGTGCCGTCTGGAGCTCCCCACGCCCCTTGGAGTGGCACACAGGCTAATCCCCGGTGGCACAGGGACTCCTCGCTCGGCCGTCACCCTTCACGTGACAGCACGGGGGGAGTGCTGGGCAGACAGGCCCCTTTCACAGCCCCGAGACACAGGGCTCTTTCATTACTAGCGGCCTCCCACACTGTGCCGTGGGCTCCCGGCATCCCTGCTGGCATGGGGAGGGAGCGGCTGGCGGAGGGGCCAGGAGTAGCCACTGGGCCGGTGCATTTGCCAGATGCTGTGAGCAGCACGGCTTCGGGCTACCCAGCTGTACCACGGAGAGGGGAGATGCATCTCTCTCTATCCCACCTGCTTGGCCCCGGCACAGGGCAGGGGGGGTGAGGGATCCCTCTCGCTGGGGTGTCACGGGGTGCATAGGGTCCCTGCATCCCTCGCTGAGCCCTGGGGCATGGACAGCATGGAGGGATTCCTCTCTGCTTTGCTATGGGGAAACTGAGGCACTGGGAGCGGGCAATCAGGAGGGATGTAGCCATGAACATCTAGTGACCATCCCAGCTCTCGGCCCGTGTCCCCGTGCAGGCGGGGGCTGTAGAGGCAGCACCACGGGGACCGGGGCTGGGCTGAGCCCTGCCTTGTGTCGCAGGTTCTCGGCGCTGCACCACGCAGCCCTGGGCGGCAGCCTGGACCTCATCTCGCTGCTGCTGGAGGCACAGGCCACCGTCGACATCAAGGACAGCAACGGTAAGGGGTGACCCCCCGGCACAGCCCTGTGTGTCCAGCAGCTGGCTTGGCCCTCTGAGTGAGGCCGGGGGCCGCATCCAGCCCTGCTGAGCCCCGTTCCCCCCGCAGGGATGCGCCCCCTGCACTATGCGGCCTGGCAGGGGCGCGTGGAGCCGGTGCGGGTGCTGCTGCGTGCCGCCGCCTCTGTCAACATGGCCTCGCTGGATGGGCAGATCCCGCTGCACCTCTCGGCGCAGTACGGCCACTACGAGGTGGTAAGTGAGAGCCCGGTGCCACCCACGTGCCCACCCCGGATCTCTCTGGGGGTGCGCAAGTGGGGGCGAACCCCATTGTGCCGGGCGGGAGGGAGACAGGGGCGCGGGATGATGCTGAGCCCCTGTACCACGTTGCTCTCCCGCAGTCAGAGATGCTGCTCCAGCACCAGTCCAACCCCTGCCTCATCAACAAGGCAAAGAAAACCCCCCTGGACCTGGCCTGCGAGTTCGGGCGGCTGAAGGTGAGTGCTGCACGGCTCTGCCCTGCATCGGGCACTTCTCCGGGGGCGGCTCTGGAGCTGGCTGGCTCCTCCAGAGCAAAGCGCTGGCTCCAGCCGTGACCACTCTCCCTCCACCACGAGCCTTAGAGCCCAGCAGGCAGCACCTGCCTCCTCCCACAGCCGGGCAAGGTCGGATCCTGAACCTGAGAGCTGCAGGTTTTGCTCCTGACCTCGCGGCAGGGCAGCGTCAGGCTGGGAGAGAAGCCAGGAGTCCTTGCTCGTGGTTCCCTGCAGCCTCCCCCTGCCCACCCCAGCTTTGCTCCCGTTTAAGCACAGATAGGCTCAGCTGGCTAATCCCCGCAAGCCCTGAGCGCCCGGCCCCGCTCGGCTGCTCGAGGTGCCTGGCACAGCTTGTGGGGACAGGGCCGCCCCATGCTCTGGGAGACCCCGGCCCAGCCAGCACCACGCTGCCGGGCTGGGCTGGAGCGCAGCCAGCCAGACCGTCCCGTGCCCCACCGGGGAGGGGACCAGGGGGATATTTCCATTTTTGGAGTATCTATAATGTCTGCAGCTATAAACAGGGCAGTAAAAATAACTCCTCTGTGCCTCTGGGCTGCCCTGAGACGCTGAGAGTCGCTCTGGGCTTGGAGAGACTGGAGCTTTTTAGGGCTTGGACTGAAAAGCCCGATTATGGGAAGACTATTTCTGGCTGTTGTGACCTTTTACGGCCCCTCGCAACAGTGTGGCCCTGCCAACCACTGGCCGGCTCCAGCCGAGCCTTGGGGCTGTGGATGGAGGGGAGCGGCGGGATGGGGAGCAGAGG
Source organism: Gymnogyps californianus (assembly GCF_018139145.2). Classification (NCBI taxonomy): domain Eukaryota; kingdom Metazoa; phylum Chordata; class Aves; order Accipitriformes; family Cathartidae; genus Gymnogyps; species Gymnogyps californianus. The sequence continues at coordinate 7,782,466 of NC_059489.1, read as the reverse complement.
GCCAGCCCCGAGGGCGAGCCCCGTGCTGGGAGGGTGCAGGCAGGGGTACCTGTACCCCGCTGCTCACCCCTGTGCCCCGTGCAGGTGGCCCAGCTGCTGCTGAACAGCCATCTGTGCGTCGCCCTCCTGGAGGGTCAGTCCAAGGATGCCACCGACCCCAACTACACCACCCCGCTGCACCTGGCAGCCAAGAACGGGCACAAGGAGATCATCAGGTAACCCCCTGCCAGCTCGGGGCACTGTCCTATCCCGGCAAAACTCATCATGGCTTCAGTCCTGCTTGCTCCCAAACCCACCTCCCTGCTATGGGCTTCGGTCCCTCGTCCCCAAAGCCTCAGCGGTGCAAGGGGTTGTCCCCTTCCCGTCTCAAAGCAGCCAGTCTCCTGGCCCTGGTGTCCGTGTCCTGCTGTTCATGCCTCTCCCTCCTTCCTACCAGGCAGCTGCTGAAGGCCGGGATCGAGATCAACAAGCAGACGAAGACGGGCACAGCCCTGCACGAGGCCGCGCTCTATGGCAAAACGGAGGTGGTGCGGTTGCTGCTGGAGGTGAGCGCGGTGGGGACAGGGCTGCACGGGGGGACAAGACCCTGGGGTCAGCCGTCACCCCCTTCCCCTCGGTCCCTCCATCTCCTGAGGGTCCGGCGGCAGGCGTGGGGTCTGGCCGTGACCACATTGCATACCGGGCAGGGCGGCGTTGACGTGAACATCAGGAACACCTACAACCAGACGGCGCTGGATATCGTGAACCAGTTCACCACCTCACATGCCAGTAAGGACATCAAGCAGCTGCTGAGAGGTGAGGTGGGGCCAGCGCACAGCCGGGCGCTGCCTGGCACTGAGAGGGGCTTCTTCCCCCTGGGACCTGCCCGGGGCTCCCAATGGTCCTCCTGAACAGCCTAAACCGGCCTGGCTGTGAGCATCAGCATCCCAGTCCCGTGTCATGCGTGCCCCCATCCTCTGTGTGGGCAATGTCCAGGGATCAAGTCCTTCCTGCAGTATTAATGTTTTCTTCTCCCCTCTCCTCGCTCTTGTTTTCTCCCTCTGCCTTCCCTGAACCGCTCTCTTTCCTCCCTGCGCTCTGGCACCTTCTTTCTTCCCTCTGGCCCTTGTCTTCAGAGGCATCAGGAATCCTGAAGGTGCGAGCTTTAAAGGATTTTTGGAACCTCCACGACCCAACTGCTCTCAACGTCCGGGCAGGAGACGTCATCACGGTGAGGCTGCTCCCTGCTCCCCGTACCCCTGCCCCGCCATGGCCCCAGGTACCAACCCCGTCCCTCTCGTCCCCATGGCAGGTCCTGGAGCAGCATCCGGACGGGCGATGGAAGGGGCACATCCACGATGCTCAGAAAGGCACCGATCGGGTCGGGTACTTCCCCCCCTCCATCGCTGAAGTCATCAGCAAGCGAACAGGTCAGTGGCCGTCATGGGCATGCTGGGGACAGTCCCCTGTGTGAAACCATCCCGGCCTTCCCGGCACCTCCTGTAGGACAGGTCCCCGCAGCCCTGGCTAGCTAGGGGGGAAGAGAAGGACTCGGGTGGGCACAGGGGGCTGCGCCATCGGTGGGGTGGTAATTCGGGGGTTGAGGCTCAGACATCCCCCCCGTGCTGCGTCCCACACGAGCTCTGACCACGCGTGTTTTGTCTTTGAATGCAGGCATGGTTGTCCCCCGCGTGGCGCCCGCACACCAGCGCCAGGGTCCCCCCGGGGCCCTCCCGGCCCCCCCCGGCGGGCTGCAGCACCTCCCCGACGAGTGTCCTCACCAGGCAGCCCCGAGCGTCCCAGCGGCCTATGGCCACCTCACCCTAACCCGGACGGCCCCGGGCCCTGACAGCTCAGGTCAGGGGTGCAGCTGGGGAGGGAGAGGGGCTGGGGACCTTCCCCTGTTCCCAGCCCTGCCTGTGCAGGGGGACACGGGGGGAGACTCTCCTTCCACCTCCCGGCGGGGAAACAGCCAGACAAGAGGGAGCAGGGAAAGGGAGTTTAGGGGAGCCCATAGAGCAGCCCTTTCCCTCCCCATGTCCTCAGCCAGGCCATGTCCCTACGTCCCCTTCGTGCGTCCCTTGCCAGCCCAGGTCACCCTGTCTGTGTTGTGCGTGCCGGGAGGCGGGAGGGACCGATGCGTCGTCTGTGGCCAGAGGGATCTCGTGGGAGGCTGGTTTTTACTGGCATCGCTGTGTTGGCACATGGGTCCCTGCTGGGGGCCTCTGCGCCCTGTGTCAGCCCTGATCCCAGGGCACTGCTGACGGTCTCCCCACCTGCCCCGAGCAGCAGGAGACAGGAACAGTGTGGGCAGCGAGGGCAGCATCGGCAGCATCCGCAGTGCTGGCAGCGGCCAGAGCACCGAGGGCACCAACGGGCAGAGCACCAGCATCCTCATCGAGAACGCCAGGGTAGGCGTCAGCCCCCGCTCCTCCAGTGCTGCTCCTCCAGTGCTGCTCCCCCAGGCCTGCCCCAGGCTGGTTCGGGCTGGAGATGGAGCCCCAGCACCTTCCCTGTCACCCCCTGCACCTCCTAGCGAAGGAGGGGCTGCAGGAGCTGAGCATCCTCCACCAAACACCTGCTTGCTGCCAGGACTCAGCAGGGAGATATTCCTGGGGGGGTCCCCAGTTGCCCCCCCATAGCATAGCTGGCCTTTTTGAGTGGAGCTGGAAGCTGTGGTTGGTACCACACAGCATCTCCACCGTGTCCTGGGTCATCTGAGAGGAGAAAAAGGGCCCTGGCCCAAATCCTGCCCAGATCTCTTGCTAAGGGCCAGCCCTTCACTGGGTGAAGCTGTGCCCAGCAGCCCAGCTTGGGGACCCCCGCTCCGCCCCTGGGGGTGCGACAGGGCTTGTCTCCAGAGGGGGGGTCCCTCCTCCACTCACTCCTTCTCTCCTCCAGCCACTGCCCTCCGCCAGCGACGACCTCCAGCAACACCTTTTGGGATCAGAGCCACGCAATGGGCAGTTGACCTCTACGGCAGGTGAGGGATGTCCCAGCTCCATGGGGCCTTGGGGGCGGCTGTCCCCCCAGCCCTGGGGGCTGCTCGCTGCTCAAGTGCCTCCGTGACGGTTCTCCTCTCTCCTCTCTGCCAGGGCCACAGAGCCACCAGACCCCAGGCAGTTGCCCCCCTGGAGACAGGGTCTTCTCCCACCAGTTCTTGCGGCCTGAGCAGCTCCTCGAGGGGAAGGTAACTGGGCCAACTGGGGACCTAGAGTGCCGGGTGACAGGGCCACATTTGGGGCTCTCAGCCCAGCTCTCGCTGCACTGGGGACACAGGGGACTGGGTCTTGAGGACACTGGGGACAGGTGGGTCTTGCCCAAGGAGATTCTGTTATCTTGCCTGGAGCAGCCAGGTCCTTCCAGCCCGTGCAGCCACCGTCACGGGCTGCTCTTTGCCCTGTCCTCTCCCCAGGACGCAGAAGCCATTTACAACTGGCTGAGTGAGTTCCAGCTGGAGTCGTACACCGCCAACTTCCTCAACGCCGGCTACGACGTCCCCACCATCAGCCGCATGACCCCAGAGGTAAGGCAGGTCCTTCCCCCCCCGGCCAGCACCCCCCGAGCTGCCGGCAGCGGGTACCCACTGCCCAAGCTCCCCGTGCCACTGCTGACCACAGCCCCACTCTGCTCGCGTTAGGATCTGACAGCCATTGGCGTGACCAAGCCGGGCCACAGGAAAAAGATCTCCACCGAGATTGGGCAGCTCAGCATCACCGAGTGGCTGCCCAACTACATCCCGGTGAGTCCCTGGCGCTGGGGCTTTGGTCCGGCACCCTCTTTTCCCGGGTCTTTTCTTAGAGCTGTCTTACGCCAGGACAGGACAGGAGCGGGGTCTGTGAGTAAATACATGCTGCGATGGCCTGTGTTAATGCAGTCAGAGAGACCCCAAAAATGCAGTCTCCTGGCCAAGGGCAGGGAGGGGATGGATGAAGGTGCTGCCCATGCCTTGATGCTCACGGCAGTGTCTCCGTGCTCTTTGCAGGCTGACCTGATGGACTGGCTCAGTGCCATCGGGTTGCCCCAGTACCACAAAAAGCTGGTGAACAATGGCTACGACTCCATCACCATCGTGACAGACCTGACGTGGGAGGATCTGCAAGAGATAGGCATCAACAAGCTGGGTGAGTCCCTGCCACCGTGCTGGGGTGGCCTAGGGCAGCCAAGTTTCCCACCCAGGCCCCCACGCCCCGTCCTCCCTCAGGCTGGGAGGTGCAGGCATGTCCTGAGCACCCGGAAAGGGCAGTTCATGGCTGTTCCTAAGGACTGCCCTTGGCAGGCTGGAACTGGGCTGAGCCAGGTGGACGCTGGCCGTAGTTTGTCTCCTCCCATAGGCAGGGTTTGGATAACCTGGAGTCCTTTGCCCCGGTTGGTGACATGACTGTGACTCTTCTTGGCCAGGAAACAAAGGCCTTGGGGGCTGGAGCTGACCTAACGCCCCTTTCCTGTTGCAACCTTCCCGCAGGCCACCAGAAGAAGATCATGTTAGCCGTCAAGAAGCTCAGAGACCTCCGCAAAAGCCTCAACCAAGCAGAAGCAACTCTGGCAAGACGCAAAGTCCCCGGTGCCCTGGACATTGTCACCATTGAGTCACTGGAGAACGGGGAGTGCCAGTCCCCACACACCCCCAAAATGACAACCTTCCAGGACAGTGAGCTCAGCTACGAGCTCCAGACGGCCATGTCCAACAGCTGCCACGAGACGCTCGGCATCAAGAGCAGCCAGGGGATGTCACGGAGCCAGGAGAGCATTGGGGTGCGGTCCCGGGGCTCGGGGCACTCACAGGACAACGTGCTGTCCCAGCACCTCTCCAGTCCCTCGCAGGAGAGCCTGGGCAGCGGGGAGAGCAGCAGCAGCAGCGGGCAGTCCTGCGCGCCGCCCCGCAGCAAGGAGAGCCCGGCCAGCCTGCCAGGACGGCCCAGTCCCGAGCCCTGCGGGAAGCTCGTCTCCCCCGAGGGGTTGAACGGCTATGCCAACGGCAGCGGGGGCAGCCCTCTCAAGGAGAGGAACCTGCCTGAAGGCACGGATCAGTACGCCCGGCCTGTGGCTCAGAAAGGTGCCGGGACACCGGCGGTCACCCCCTGTACTCCTCCCCAGACGCCCAGCAAGGCAACGGCCCCATACGTCTTCATGTACCCGCATGTCTCCTTGAAATCCCCGACGGTCCCCTCCCTCCTGGGAGCGGAGCAGCCCAAGACCCTGGCGCACCCTTACCCCTCCATCTCCTCCGGACAGAAGAGCAGCCTGCAGACGTCGGCCCAAAAAGCCTTCTCCTACCTGCACAGCCAGTGCGGCCCTGCGGAGCCGCCCGCCGTGCCGCCGACGGCTGGGGCAGCCCTGGGCACCTGGCAGGCCGGGGAGCAGCACAATGCGGGCGAAGGCTTCAAGTACAAGAAGCGGTCGCACAGCCTGAACCGCTACGCGCTGTCAGATGGGGAGCATGAGGAAGAGGAGGGGGCGCCCACCAGCACCCTGGGCTCCTACGCCACCCTGACGCGGCGGCCGGGCCGCAGCCAGATGCCGCGGGCCTGTCTGCAGACGGATGCCAAGGTGACCCGCAGCCAGTCCTTCGCCATCCGGGCCAAGCGCAAGGGCCCTCCGCCGCCACCTCCCAAGCGCCTCAGCTCCGTCTCCAGTGCCCTCGCTGCCGAGGCAGATGGTGAGCAGCCCCCTGACCCCGAGCGGCAGCCTGCAGCCCTCCAGGACGTGACCAACGCGGGTGCCAGCCCGGGTGATGCCGGCCGCGGCAGGACAGTGAAGAGCCTGGCAGCTGCACTGGAGGGGACACCGGGGGCAAGTCCGCCCAAGCCCCTTCTGGCTCCGAAACCGCTGGCTCAGGACTGTCTCCCCAGGGCAAATGTGGATGATGAGTCCTACAATGGTGGTGACACCAGCAGTGCCACGCTTTCTGACGCCGGCAGGGACCCCTTTGAGAGCAGCAAGCCACGGAGACGGACATTCAGCGAGCCCAGTGCTCCCATGACGGAGGTGGCTGCGCAGGACCAGCGGGAGGACGCCTGCTCGGACACGGAGGAGGAGGCCAAGCCAGGGGTCTCCTCCTCATCCTCCCAGAACAGCTCCAGCGAGTGCATCCCCTTTGCAGAAGAAGGCAACTTAACCATCAAACAGCGGCCAAAGCCCACCGGGCACCCCAAGGCCGACACAGCCGTGCCGGACACAGAGCCCGGTTCCCAGCCGGCAGAGCCCCCCTGCTCCGCCGGGAAGGAGCTGGCGGTGCCCGCTGCTGCCAAGGAGCCGCCCGTGCTGGAGTTCAACCTCACCGAGTCGGACACGGTGAAGCGCCGGCCCCGCTTCAGGGAGCGGGAGCCGCTGCAGGCAGTGCTGAAGGCGTTCAGCGTGGCGGGGCAGGCTGAGGCGGGGGCCAGCCCTGCGCCTCAGTATGCCCAGGCCCAAGCAGTGAGCATCGCGGGCCCCGCCGTGCCGGCACCAGCGCCACAGGCCGGGCTGGTTGGGGATGCCTTTGACGACGACAGCGTGGAGTTCAGGATTGCTGAGATAGAGAAAAGCATCTTGTCGCTGGAGAAGGGGATCAAGAAGGCACCGAGCCCCACCAAAACCCCCAGCCCCGCGGAGCTGCTCGGCACCGCCGTGGTGAGGACGCCCACTCCAGGTATGTGGGCTTGTGAGGGTGTCTCCGAGGCAGTGGTGGGGCCTGAGGCTCCCTCCTAGGTTGGTACGGGAGGTGAGGAGGATGTGTGCCACCACATGCCACAAGTCCCCTTCCTTTGCAGATGTCCCCGCCAAGCACACCTCTGTGGCGTCCACCAAGCTAGTCTTCTCCGGGCCCAAGACCATCTACCAGCAGGTCCTGCAGCCCTCCCGCCACACTGTTGCTTCCTGGGCGGCCGCCGAAGCGGTGCCAGATGTGATCGGGTCCCTGGCCGGTCCCGGCTCGTTGACGCTGGAGGCAGGCAGCAAGGTGTCGGCGAAGCCTTTGGCAGCTGCCCCGGGGGCCGCCCTGGCCCAGCAGCGGCTGGAGCAGACCAACTCCACCCTGGCCGCCGCGTTGCAGGCGGCCGAGAAGAAGATCACGGTGGAGGAGGCAGAGAGGTGAGGCAGCGGTGGGGGTGAGGGAAACGCTGGAGCTGGGCCCCTCGAGGCAGAATTGGGAAGCCCCCAGCCTGCGCCACACCAGGTCACACACGGTCGAGTCCGGCTGTGTGCTGAGCTCCGGCTGCCGCCGGGAGGGTCAGGTCCAGCCTGGCCAACCCTACCCCATCAGCACCTCAAGCCTTTGCACAGTGTTTTGACTCTCTCCCTTTCCTCCCCAGCCACCCCGGGGCCGTGCACTCCACCAAGAACATCCTGGAAGACATCAGCAACATGTTCGACGACCTGGCCGACCAGCTAGACGCGATGCTGGACTGAGGCTTGCTCCCTCCTTTCCCTCCCTGCCTCCGGCTTCTCCGCCAGTGCCCCTCGTGACAGGGGGAGAGCGGATCTGGCACCAAGCGGTGCCTCCAGGTCTCTCCAGCCGCCTCCCTCCCCACACTTTGCACTGCGGCTAGGAATGCAGCTGCCCCTCCTTGCTCGCCCCTGGCTCCGTATCACACGTGCCAGCGCGGCTGCGGGCTGGTTTCCGAGGGGGTCAGGCATTTCCCACCAGACTGGCAGGAGGAGGAGAGCCCAGAGGGGCTGCACATGCTGTCCTGGAGGCCACGGAGAAGCCCTCGCTCCCTTGCACAGAGCCGAGGAGCCTCCACAAGGGACCTTTCTCTTTCCCCGCTGCATTGCTGAGTCCTGCCTCTTATTATTTATCCCCCGCCAACAATGTGTCAAAGGAGAGACCTCCCCAGGCAGCCGCCACCGAGCTGGCTATTTACTGAGCAGATCCCAGACCCAGCAAGGCCTGACAGCAGCTAAGAGAAGACAGGGCTTGTCGCAATTTGGCAGCTCGTGGAGCGAGAAGGAACCTTTCTGCTTTATTTGTTGCTTTTCCAAACGCGTCAGCGTCAGGCAGCGTGTAATCCAAGTGGATCAAAATCCCTCCGGTGGGACCCCCAAACCCCTCGAGACAGGGCTGGCACGGCCTGCAAAGCAGCGGATGCTCCACCACGGCCCTGCCGGACGTGGAGGTCTCCCTGCCCCTTCCCCAGAGTGACGAGGATGGTGATGGCAGCGCCGAAGGGCTGTGCATTTGTGCCAGTCCAGCTGGATCGTGCTGCTAAATGGAGGCTGCCCTCTGCCGACACTGTGCCTACGCAAACCGCCACCCCGGTGCTTCCAGGGTGAAGTAGCAGCGTGGTCAGTGCTTTTTTTTCTGTTTTTTTTCCTCCCCTATCCCTTTTTGGGGGAGAAAATGGTCCCTTTTCCCACTCCCCCTCCCTGCGGGGAGCTGCTGGCACAAACTCCGCTGTGAGCGTTGTTAAACAGTAGCAGCTTTTGGGACTCCGGGAGATGCTTCCTTGCAGCACTAAAACCCAGCGGGAGAGGTGACCCCGCGTGCACTGGGTGAATTCAGCTCGGCAACAGCTACTGTGCGTACAGGCTGGATGTGGTCACAGCCCCGTGGCTGCAGCAGGGGAACAGCAGCGATAGCTCATTGCATCCAAGCGGTAGGAACGGCTGCATAGCTTGAAGACAGATTTCTCTAGCAGGATCTGTTTAGTAGTGCATGTCTAAATATGTCCAAGAGCCCCGAACTTGGCTTGCGCTCGGCATGCCAAGGAAATGAAAGCATCAGAGCACCAGAAGGGATCCTAAGATTGTACTAAAGTGCCATTTGCTACAGAAATTCCAAACAAAGGGGGAAAAAAAAATCCACATATCCCCCTTTTTTAAAAAATCACCAACGCAAAACCACACTGGAAAGGGAGAAGGTGGCTGCAGGGGCAGTTGCTTCCCAGTCCTTTTGGGAGTTTGTGACTGAATTGAACTGTTTGCAGCCCCTCGTCCCCTTGCACGGAAAGGGGAGCAGCCGCTGCGAGCAGAGCCCGCCTGGACGTTCCCGAGGGTCCTCTGCTCATGAGTGGCAGTTCTGCCGTGGGCCGGGTGGGTGGGAGGTGCCAGCCTGCCTTCTGGGCTGAAAAGCAAAGACAAAAAAGCCCTGGGGGGGGGGAAATCATATCGTTGGCTGGGACTTGAGGTCAGTTTGAGGCGGTTAAGACACTTCTCTCCTGGCTAGTTGGTTGCTCTGATTTATGTATCGCATTGAGTGTATTTAAATGACCGTGTCTGACAGGCAAGTGCTACGTCATGGACCCAATTGTTTTTAAATAGCTACAACCAGTGGCACTTTATCAGAAGGTTTGCAGAAACCTTTTAAAACTGATTTTTACTCTCACGAGTCAACCTGGGACAAGCCCAGTTATTTTTTTCCAATGTTGATAAACTGTAAATGTTTTTTTAAAGGCCAATGTATATATTTTAAATGTGATTTATTATATATATTTACTAACCAGAACTGCAAGTCTTGTACTCTAGGGTCAGGGATAAGAGGACACTGGGGTGGAGCTGTCGCTGTCTGAGCCACCTGAGGGCAGCACCACGCTGCTCTCATTGTCAATAAGGGAATTAAACATTTGATTTTGCAGAAGAATGCCTATTTTTTAAGCTCTAGATCTCTATTTTGAAGCTACTGTATGGTGTGTAAGTTATGTACACTGCAACTGGGACTAACTGACCCCAGCTGCACCTGCTCCGTGCAGCAAGACAGTGAGGGGAAAAAATAGCCCGTGTAATCACCAGACTGACAACAGATTTTAAGCCATCTGCTCTGTTTGTGTTAATCATGTGTTTTGTTTTCCACTAACATCCATTAACACTAAATTCTATTAAACAGTGGGGCATATTTTACCCTTTTGATAGTTTTGCCTAGTTGTGTCCTTCGTGTCAAATCATACAAGCTTGTCTCCTACTCTGAAGTTCATCGAGGATCAGCTTTATCCTGCCCCTTGAGTGCTTAAGATCTGGGTTTCCTCAGATAATCTCCCCTGGTAAGAGTCCCACTGTCACCTCCAGCGAGGTTAATGTTCAGTTTGAGTCTTACCAGTAACGTGGTGAGAGCACTGGGATCCAACACTACCTTGCAGTGCCCCACTGCCCAGCTTTGGGCACGTCTGAAGCCTCAGCTAGCCCTGCCTGCCAGGCAAAGCACTCCTCCATCCTCCTTGGTGATCAGAGTGCGGCCACAGTGACACCAGGTCCTGCTTTGCTCAGAACAAGAAGCCCAGGCCTCCTCATCTCGCCACGCTGCTTTTCTCCAGTGCTCGCGGTGCCTGTTCCAGCTCACCCCGACCGTTCATCCAGAGGGCTTCAAACCGTGCCACCAGCCACGACCGAAGCCGTGCCTGGGAACAACCACATGTGCTGTGCCAGGGATCCAGGAGACCACGAGGTAAGCGGACTGTTATTCCGTAGGAAGAGGCATTCAGAGCTGGACAGGTTTGCCCAAAGCTGAGCAGAAAGTGGGAAAAAGTGCCAGGATCGGGTCCCAGGAGCATCAAGCTCTCAGGCTGTGTCCCTACAACAGGCGAGCCAGGTAACTCGGACCCTATGACATGAGCATCCACACACGTTTTTACCTCCTCGCTTTGCTGGGTGCGAACTCCCTCCCACTCTCAGTGTGTGTGTTATCCAAGACAATCATTTATTGCCGTTCATACACTGGATGCGTGTGGGTCTGGGTTTGTTTTTTTTTTTTTATACAATTTACAAGTTTTAATACAAATCAAATATTTTTACATACATCCCAAAAAATTTAATATAAAATATACACCATTTAAAAACATCTGGATGTAGGAAATTTCTTTCTGAAGCCATGCACCCTGACCCTCGGAGATACCTCAGTGGCCAAGGGAAGGGTGGCATTGGCGAGACCATCCAAAAGGCTCCATTCATACGCCCCGGCTCCCTCCAAGTCTACCACGGGAAGGAGGTTGCAGGAAAATAAACATTTGTGATCACCCAGAAAAGGAAACCTTGGAGGTGCCTCCTCTAGAGGAAGGTGTGGCCAGCAGGAAGCCCTGGTATCTGCTGCCTTTATCACTTACAACAGTTAGTGGCACAGGGCAAGAGCTAAGGTCTGGGGGGGAAGGTTGCTCTGCAGGAATAGAGTGAGCAGCTTGGTGCTGCCTCTGACTCCAGCTCATCTCGGTCACAGAGGAGACCATATCCCACCTGCTAGCCGACCCTGGCATCAAAGAAAAGCTGATTTCTCAGATGGCAGGGCTAACAGATCTGGAGCTGGCATTTAGTGAATTAAGTGAGACTGAGAAACGTGTGACTTGTTCTCCCTGAGCCAGGCAGCTCTGCAGGCCCAAGAGGAGTGAAGGCAGAGTTCAGCCTAGCTGGCAAAGGTGAGCAGACCCACTGCAAGCAGGAGTGGCCTGGTACTGCTGCATTGCAGGAGAGCAGGCCTGCGTTTCCCCAGTGAGCTGCCGGTTCCCTATCCCATACAAAACCCTACCAGCAGCATGGAATCTAAACATCTGCTCTCCAGCTGTAGGAACAGGGTCCAGGCCTCTGCACAGCCCCAGCTGCCCCCCTCCAGCATCCTCCGTCTGTCCCCAGAGCTCAGAGGCTGGCTGTACCCCCGCTTTGCTCTCCTACCAGACCCCCAGCAGGGAGAAGGGTATTGCTTAGAGACACGCAGCAGTGTGCATGCTCTCTGGTATATGCTGAAATGTAAGGAAGACAAGGTGGAGCAGCAGGGCAGAGCTTGGGGGTTCCCAGCCAGCTCCCCACCTGCCAGGGAAGGACCAGCAGCCATTTGTTAGTCTCAGGGACCAAAGGGGAAGTAACAGCCGTATATTGTAGTGTTAATATTGGGAGGAAAAACAGTGCCAGGATTTACCAGCTTTAGCCAGTTTTTAGAACTAGGAAGGGAGTCAACATCTCCATGAGCTGCAAATATTCCGGTAGCCAAGCCTGTGTACTCCTGTGGGGCCCTCGACTGTCAGCCCACAACGGCACCAGTGTTCCCAGTACAGCTGGGGTCTGTTCAGAGCTCAAGAGAGCGTGCGCCGCATTGGGGCAAATCGTGGTTTGCATCAGCCCTCAGGGGAAGGTTTCCCCCAGTCAAATGAAGAGGAGACCTCCAGAAAAACAGGGAACAGATGTGAGGGCAGCAGCATGGAGGGGAGAGACATCCAAACACTATCACAGAAAGACATGATGAGAGGGGTTGCCCTGTGCCTTGGAGAGCAAGTACCAGATGCAGCACGACCCCAGGACTGGGAAAGGAGCCGTCCACCAGCTCTGTCTTAGTCACAACTGCAAGATGCAGATATCCTCCCCGGAAAGATGTCCCCCTCCCTCCACGGCAGCATAGGCAGGTCTCAGGTTTTATCTCTAGCTATGTCTCTCTCAAGCAGGCATTTTACTGAAGCAGAACGGCAATTCGAATCACAAAAAATGAGGACAGTTATAAACCTCTCTGGGGGCTGTTAAAGCAGGTAAGAGCTGGTTCAACAGGGCTGGAGGAAGCTGAGCCATGCTGACTCCCTGCAGGCAGGCAGACCTGCCCTCCTTGACTCCCTCTGCACCAGATCACTAGGGTCAAATGCAGACAGCTTTTCTTGAAGCCCTGTTTCATCCCTCTTCTCTTGAAGCACTCAACAGCTGGCATATGGCTACAGCAACAACACTAGAGGGCAGGCCTGGCCATCGCAGGGGCTTTCCCAGCACCCTGCCAGAGACCCTTCCCACTGTTCCCTTGGGAATGTGAGCTCCTGGCACCCAGCACTCCTGGAGCTGCAAGAGAGACGGCTCCTTTGTCCCAGGACACAGGGACAGGGAGGTGGGTGAGGGCACGCACAGGCATGCACACACACATCATCCAGGAGAGCACGCAGAGATGGAAAAAGAAAATGGGTTTCAATAGAGATCTCTTGCTTCAGCAGCCCTATGTCTCCCCTGCTGGCCTCAGATTCTCCTGCCAGGTCCAGGAAACCCACCTGCTCACAAAAACCTCTAGTAATAAATAAATAAAGGAAGAGCAGCCTGAACAGCCACCAGAGCTTGCAGCTCCCTTGACAGTACCCTAGCAAGCTCCGGAGGGGCTGCATACCTGCTGGGGGATCCTGATAGCAGTGCCCTGCCTGGGGCCCCCTGGAAGGTGCTGATGTAGTTTTGCAAGGAGGCTGTCTGGTTTGCATGTGTGAGGGAAAACTCCCCGAGCCTTTGGTGCAGCCACTCCCCCAGTGCAGGATGCGGCTGTGCAGCCCTGGCTCCAGGGAACTTGGGCTGGGAGCGTTTAAAATGGCGAATTCATCCCCAGCTTTGTTTCAAACTGCAACTTCTGCCTCTTTTGGTAACGGACCCGGACCCTGGAGAAGGCAGAAGAAAGAAGAGAGTCAGCATGTGGAGGGGTGAAAGGCAAGCAAGGCTGCCCCACTGCGATTCCTGAGCTGCACAGCCCCAAGAAGCAGGGAAGCCTCTGGGCTGGGCCCTGTGGTACCCTGGGAGGGGAATCGAATCCAGAGAGCAACCCATGGTCTCAGTCCTACCCCATCCAGCCAAGTCCCATCTCCAGGGCCACCAGACACAGCAGAGAAAGGTCCAGAAATCCTTCCCAGGAACAGAGACAGCGGCTCTGTCCCCATCAGGGTTCCCTGTAATCCCCGCTGCTTTTCGTCACCAACCCGTTTCCTGAATCAGTGCTCGTTAGCGTTAACTCCCAGCTCCGGCTGCTCCCTGTGCTACGAAGAACAGCCAGTCACTTTGCCTGCTACCAATTCTTGGCTTCAGCCACTTCCCGTGAAAATGAGTCCCACAGTCCAGGCACTGTGTGAAGACGTATTTCCTCTGCTGTGATTCAATGCCTCTCTGTCCTCATGGGACGAGACGGAGAGAACAGCCCTCTCCAATTCCACACTGGTATTTCATAGACCTTGGCTGCCTCCCTCCCATTGGTTTGAGATAAGGAAATTTTGGTCTCCCTTCCTGCTCCCAATCACTGCCACTGCCCTTCTCTGACCCTCTTTCCTCCCCTGCGCTTCCTCCCTGAGAGGTGGAACATGAGCCTGCACACAATAGCCAGGTGATTTACACAATGCAATCATCTTTTCCTTTTTATTCCCCACCCTGTTCCCTGTGCATCATTTTTCTGCAGCTCAAGGCGAGGCTGGAGTGAGGCTCCAGCCCTTTCTCCCCATTTTCCCTACTACCCCCATACCTGATTTCATGCAGCTTGACAATCTCATTGATGATAACCACAAGGACCAAGGAAAGAAAACCCAGGAGCCATGAGACCGGGGAGATGGAAACGTGGTTAAAGGTCAATGAAGAATTGAGGTTTTCCCAGAGTTTCAGGTCCAGCACAGTCTGTGCCACTTGCCCCAGCAATCTAAGATCATAAACAGACATAGCAAATCTCAGCAGAGCTAACAGGCTTCCCAGGATCTGCAGATCAGGGTTCAGGCCCAGATGGAACACTCCTGAATTCACAACAGAAACCCTTCACCAATTCAGCACTGGAGAACAATTGCTATGTACTATCATTTTCCTCAGCGCCAGCAAACTGGTGCTGGAGCAGGTCTAGAGCCCTCCTTCCTCCAGCATTCTGGTGTGCCTCATCAGGGCCTGGGGATACTCACACAACAGCCACAGTGAGCGTCCACCACCGGTTGGAGAGGGGGCTTTTCTTCCACAACGGCTTAGTGCGATGGACGTGGGTGATGGATATAAACACTATGGGGACAGATGGAAGAGGGGGTTATTTAGCACCACACACAGATACAACACTTTACAATACACACCAACAGCTATTACTCCAAAGGGATATGGGGTTTATGTCCCTGAAACCAACCTTTCATTCAAGGTCCTTTCAGACCAGACTCCCTGCAGCAATTCCAAGTCCCCAAATATGCAAGGCTGCGGGGGAATGCAGCAGTAGTACTGCGCAGGATTGCTCACTGTGGGGATGCCAAGGTTGGTTCACAGCCTGGCATGCTAAAACAGATCAGGCAAAGGACCAGAAGTAGGGGGCAGGGGGGGCGGTGCTCTTGTCTCTGGGTCACTGCAGGCCTGCACCAGCGGAAAGCTCCAGCCCAGAGAAAGATATTTAGCCAGAGACCCAGAGCTGTCTGCACAGGACAGAGAATTTGCTCAGCTTTTGCTTGGGCTCTTCAAAACAGCGTTTTACACCTGCCAGGCAGAGCATCCCTGCCTAGCCTCAGTGGTCTGAAGGGCGTAAAACAGCAATGCACACTACCTCTCTCCAAAGTTGGGCTGCCTCTCAAATCAGGAAGCGTTTCTGTTGGCCTGGACACCCTGCACATCTCAACATGTAATGCTCTGCCTGGCACCAAGGCACAGCACCACAGGACATGGTGGAAAGGGAGCAGAGACCCTTTAAGGTTGTCAGAGAGCAGCTGGACCTACTCTGCCAGGCAATCCTGTGCAGGTGATGAGGGTCAGCCAGGAGCTGGCTCCCCGCCCCTCCAGAGGGTTTAAAAGGCTTTGAGCTCCAGGGCAGTCACAGCTGCCTCAGTGCTGTTTGGGGGAAGGAAATGGGGTGCTTCACAAAATGGCAGCAGGCATATAAGGACTTTTGAAGCAGGGAATCTTTTTGGAGAATTGCAAGATGCTGCTAGCTGATTTGCAAGAAGACAAAGAGGGATGCTGCTCTTCTGGTAAGACTGGAAGGAAATCAGCACTTCACCAGGCTGGTAGGAAGTAGAATCAGTTCTGAAGGTGCTGTTGTTAATCTGTTAGGGTAATGTTTAGTAACACAAGGGGCTTTATGACTGCTAAGAGGCCACTGCAGGGTCTGCTTCTACCAGGGAGTTTGTGCTTTGGCATAGGGGGCAAAGAAAGAGGCAGAGGATGCAAGTTGTCCCCCAGAGTGGGGAATGGGGGTCTGGGAACAGGGACTTACCTGTGTGTAAAACGATCAGGCCAGCTGTGAGCTTCTGGGCTACAAGAAGAGCATTGGAAAATGTCCCAAACCAATCAGGAGCACCATCAGCATTGCTGGTAAATGAGAGGACACAGGAAAGAAGTCAACAGCGGGGACTTACTGTCTGACCTGTTCCCACCAGGGCCATGTCCTCCTCTGGTAGCTGAGAGAACTAAGTGTGAGCTTGGAGTCAGGCTGTCCTAGTACCAGCAGGCAACAGTGAGCAAAGATGCAATTGTCAAGGCTACAGGGAGAGCACCCAGCCCTCTGTATAGCTATTATAGCTGGATCATGAAAGAGTCTGAAGCTTGTTAGAGGGGAATCAGCTCTACCTGGGAAGAGCAAGAGCAACAGGCCCTGCAGGGTGAGAGGGGTGTATGCCAGGCTCCGTTCCTCACCTGTGCAGCATGATGGAGGAGCAGGCTGTGAGGTTGAGGCTGGTAGCGTTCACCTCTTTGCAGGACTCATGCAGCGTGAACCCGAAGCAGATGAGGCAGGAGCAGATGGTCAGGCTGAATTTCAGCAGGAAGCAGAACAGGAAGTAGTGCTGAGTCTGTGAATAAGGGAGAGGCAGGAGGATGACATGGGCATGTCACTGGCCCAGCCTCCCCCGCATGAACCATCAGGGAATCAGTGGCTGCAAAAGACAAACTGTAGGACAGATGAGATGCTCCACTGTGGATCTGCCCTGTGGGCATGCTGGCACTAAGGGATTCCCTTCCTGTCTATGCCAGGCTTTTGGATAACATGGCTCATGGCATGGATCAATTTACCAAGCGAGCTGGGAAGGCACAGGGCCTCAGCTATGCATCAATACTGGGACAAAGTAGAAGAAAAAAATGTGTGAACAATTTTAATCTGATGGGACACCTACCTTCTTAGGAATGGAAGTCAAGTTTTTTCCTGTTGCCATGGTCATGATGGAACTGTGGGGAGGCTTGCCCAGGAGCGAGATGCTGGAGAAAGGTAAGTTAGTCTCTCGGTAACAAGTTCAGGCACCAAAACTATTGCTTTTTCATCTGTGTCTAACATTTGAACCCAAATAACCACCTCAGACTGCTTGGAGCATTGGTACTTATCTGGCCACTGCCTTAAGCATATGCTGTAAAAGGTGTCATTCATGGCAGGTGCAGACAGGGAGAGAGGTGACATCCAAAGGTGTGATGGGGAAAAACCCACCCATGGTACCTTGGCCTCTGCCTGACACCCTAGGCTCTCCATCACACTCCAGCCAGTGCAACAGTATCAGGATTAGAAGATTTATTTTCAGCTGGAGGTTCAAGCCACAAGATAATAGCAGCTCTCAGACAGGGCTAACACAGCAGTACACAAATGCTCCTATCTGTGTTTCCAAGCAGGTGCCTGGAATAATCCTTGCAGCCTTCTTAGCATGCTGTGGGTGATGTCAGCTTTCTTTTAACATGGACACAGTGAGGCTGGGGTACTGGTCTGTGCATCCTGTGGGTGGGAGGCAGGAGATTCCACCCTGTCTGATAGACTCACCTGAGCAGTGGGTAGCAGAAACAGGAGAGCCACACGATGTCTGTGGTACTGAGGATGGGGGGCAGCTGCACCAGGCAGGAGAGGAACTGGACAGGAACAATCCAGAGTGAAGAGCATGAGCAGTGCTAGGACAATCTTGTTACCCAAGATGCCACTGTCCTCCCCCAAAACACTGGGATGAGCTGGTAAATAGGCTGCCACTGCACAGCCCCTCCACATGTTCTAGGCTGCTGAGGCAGGTGCTGCAGGGGATGCTTTTCTCCAGGGGAAAAAGGGTTTGAAAAGAAACCCTTGTAGGAGGGTCAGGGAGAAGGAGCAATGCAGGCTGAGATCACATAGTGTCTATCTGTAATTTCCCCAAACATGCTGTGTAAACCTGAGTGAAGGCCACCTTCCTCTCTCACAAGGCTGCCCCACTGCAGCCACCCATACCCATGCTAGCACTCTTGTCCTCTGAGCTAAATGCTGTCCCCAACCGGGCCAGGACTCACCTGAATGACAACCAAGGTCAGCTGGCACTGCAGCAGGAAGAGGAAACACTTGCGGATCCCATACGTTGCATGCCTGGCCTGGAAGGAAGCACAAGCCCTCAGAGCCCTTGCTGCGATGGGAGCAGTTATCAGCCAAGCGCAATTATTGGCAGGCAGGGGCAGAACATGTGGCCTGCAGGGGAAGTGGGAGGGGAGAGGATCTGGACACATTGTAAGCAAAAGGGGAAGGTCTCTGGCCTAGATGTACAGGTTGTGAAGGAAAGGCAGAATTTAGCCCAGGGGTAAGTTTGTTTAAACCTCCCGGCTTTTCTAGGGTAACACTTCTCCCTAGCACTGCGTTGTTGTCTGGCTAGGGATCTCTGCAAGTTTATAGTTTATCCAGTTGAACGATATTCATGTTCTGTTGCCACAAGGCACCCTTCCCAAACCATCCCCTACACCTTGGACCAGTAGTGCCAGGCAGGAAGAGTATCTCTCTTGTGCTTCCTGAACAAAGGACAGGAGACATGAGCAAAGTTAATGCTGGCAGCTTACTGTGGGCAACTCAACAAGAATGCTCACATGAGCTCCTGGCTTTGCTCTTTGTGAGCTGCAGGCAGAGGGGCGAGTACCAGAGAGGGGATGTGCCTGGCTTACCTGCTCTATAAGCCTGATGATGCTGGTACTCTCTTCTTGGCGGAAGGACATGGAGCAAGGCAAGCTGTTGAGTTGCCCTGAGAGCTGCAGCGGGGTGAGCTCGTCAGAGACATGAGTCATGGTGGTGCTGGTGGCATAGCCAAAAGTCTCCCAGGAGCAGCGAGATGGGTAGAGAGGGTCCAGTGCTATACTGCAGGGACAACACAGGAGCATTAGCGAAAGTCCTGATGCCAGATGAGAAACTATGTTTCACTGCAGTCCAGCTTGTAAAGTCGTGCTGTGCCATGCCACCTCTATCTACCTTGCTGGTAGAGAAGTCCTGAGCTGCAACATGAATTTAGGATCAATCTCCCTAGACTTTCAGTTACTCCCAGAGAAATAATGACCATATTTGGGTTTGTGGGTCAAGGTCAACAAATTGGCTGATCCAGAGGGGCATTTCCACTCTTTCACCCAACGAGAAGTATCTGTAATGCCAGTTAGTGCACAATAGTTCAGCATGCAAGAGTAACATCTTCCTTTCAAAGATGGAGAGAAATACGCTGTGTGTCAAGGGATCTAGGTAGTCATCCCATCCAATACCACCTAAATCTCCTTTACGGAGACAAATGTAGCTAATAATGGACAGAGCAATTGTGAGCATCCCCCTGCACAATCCACAGGTCTGCTGTGACTCGTGGCTGGGCACTTGCTAAGCTCAAGGCAAAGGCAGCTGGAGGAGTCTGGATCCTGCCCCACCTGATATCACTCTGCAGGAAGAGGCAGCTGTTCCGCAGGTTGGCAGAGCTTCCCAGACAGCAAGTCACCTCCCCGTACTCCTGCATGATCTTGATCATCTCACACATGGCTGCAAAGGGACAGAAGGAGAAACGCTGTGTGTTATCTCATTATGCACACAAAGATGCAGTGTTTCACACACCCTTTCCAGTCTGGATGACAAGCAGTCAGAGCTTCTAAAATCACCCCAACTGATTTTCATCAGTCATGTATAGCGAGATCTAAAGTCAAAGTACACAATTAGATAGCTAATTAATTGCAGTCCAAGTGCCCTGTATACCTGCCTCCTGCAGGAACTGAGCTGCAATTCACAGAACTGTGACCCAGAGATTTGCATCTCTAGCACATCTCTTTCAGACCAGAGCTGCAGGTATAGCCTGGGTATATAATACAGATGGCTTTAGCATCAAATGGTCTTGTTAGAAAACAGCAGAAATTAAATAAACCTAAATAATTCAAACCAAAAATAAATACACAATTTTAAATTCTGCTCAGCAGCATATCACTACCATTCCAAGTCTAAAGGAACAGAGGGAATATAACAAACCACTCCAAAAGCAGTGCCATGCTTAGCCATACTCAGAGCCAGCCCCTGTTCCTGCACTCCTACCACTGCCTCTAGCCTTCATCAATCTTTTTATCAATACCCTCCCGGGGCCTCTAAATCAAAGCTGCTGTTTGATCCGATTTTTCTTCTGTAGCTCTGTGCACAGTGCTCTGTGTGTATATGAATTTTCTAGAATGCTCCAGGCAAAAAAAACCCAAACCCACCCTCTGCAGTTTCCTGTGTAAACAACTTATCTAAATGACTGGTGCACCCAGATCTGCAGCACAGCGAGGGGTTAGATGAAGTGGGGAACTGCCACTTCTGTCAAAAAGAGAGGGGAAATCTACTGGGCACTGACTGCTTAGGCAGACTGGGCTGTAACTGGTTCTCACTGGCACTCTGTAAACTGTGCCCAGAGGTACCTAAAATGTCAAATCATAATGATGCTTAGTACTTTTACTGTAGACTGGACAGGTATTAGCCAGCTAAGCACTCAGCCCCTTTCTTAGGTAAAATAGTACCTCTCAGAGAGGTAAAGAAAATTTGTCCTTTTTTGTCTCTGCAATCAAGAACTCTGCAAAGCAAGAGAAGGTGTTAACAGCGACTGCCAGTGGAAAATTCTTCTGGGAAGTGATTTCTGAGTTATATAAGGTAGCGAGGGTTGCAAGCAGAGATCAAAGTCTCCTAGCACACTGATAATGCTTATTTAATAAAAGGAAGTAGCATTTTGGATATTTGCGTTTGTGTCTCTTATGAATGCAAATTGAAAGGAGTGGTTCTTAGCCCAATTCTGTAGCTAGGGAACAGCTGCATTAAAATGAAGTTAACACCTGGCTTCCCACAGGTAGCAATAGAGGGTCATTAATATCAAAATGCCCTTCTAGATTTCTGGACTGTATCCCCTTCCCTTCACCCATGTCCACACCCAGATGAGCCAGAGCAAATGGATGGGGAAGGTACTCATGGGCAGTAGTAGGACAGACCGAGGCTCTGTGCCACTTACTCTCCGGGGTGCAGTCTGTGAAGAGGGGCACCAGCAAAGGCACATTGTCTATGTTCTGCAGGTGAGGTCTCACCTGATGGATCCCCCGTGGGAGTTTGGCCTGAAAAAGAGAAAGAAGAGACTAAGCAGGGGAGTGTGTGTGCGAGAGAGAGGCATTTCAGAGGGAACTGCTGTAATGAGAATTATGATTCCCAGAATTATGCAGCTTCAAGATCAGATACAAACTGATGTCCCTGCAGACAGAAGCTGGCTTTCCCAAGCCACTGTAAAAAGTCTTCTGCTAAAGTTCTACACTGACATGCCAAGCTGTCCCGAACTTGCCCTCAGGGTTTGTAAGATCAGCACGATAAACCTGTGCTCAAGGATTTCTAAGGACTTCTTACCTGTGTGGAGAACCTAGTCAGAGACTATGTGCCGTCTCCCAGCAACTAGATCTATTTCAATTGCAGCCACATCAACACACAGCAAGGGAAGGGTTCTTGCTTTCTAAAACCAGGCCTAATAGATTATTTTTTTTAATCTGCATCTATCTCCAATATTCCTGCAACCTCTGCCGAGCATGTCTGAGTTCTTTATGAGGCAGGAAGAGCTTGTCCCGCGCTCTGACTACTGGGCAGCACCAGCCAAGGCTCACAGCTGGAGGACAGACAAAGCTGCTTCTGTCTGCATGGAATGTGGGGATGTTCCCACTCCCTGCCCAGCACATGGGAAGGGGACCCAGATGGACTGACATGCAGCTCTCAAGGCTACCCCATGTGTGGTCATCTCCATTCCCAAACTCCAAAGAAAAGACATGTTCAGCAAAAGTCATTAACTGAGAGAATCCCAAACTTCCCAGGCTCTAGATACCAAGCTGGAAGAGGGCAGGGGAAATCAGGAGTCCCAATGTAAACCAGTCAAACAATCTGCTTCGAACAGGAATTCCCTCTGGGAGTAATGAGGTGATATTGCTGACCATGACAACAGCACAAGGTGTGTAGGGAAATGGGACCTTACCCTGTTACAGTCCTCCAGGAAGCTGGGGATATCGCTATCTGTTGGCTGAAAGCTGATGAGATCCGAGTGCCCTTCCTCTTCCATCAGCAGAAGCCCCTCCACATCATCTCGAGAAACTGGAGCAGAGAGAAGCAGCATAAACAATAAGCACAAACCTGCCTCTGCCACCCCTGTGCCACCCACATGGCATATTCACGTGGCACTGCAGAAGTCAGGAAACGTGAGGCCTGATTTTCTAGGTTAGCAACACTTAGATCCCACTCAGTCATCTAAAATGCAGTATTTTTAGATGACTAATCTGCTCAGAGGTAGACATGTGAGCCTAGTCTCTGCTCTTTTGAGACACGATAGTTTATCTGTTCTGCTCTCTTCTTCTAGGGGAAGAAGAGAGTAAAGAAATCCCACCCGAAGTAAGAAAAGGGAGTAATGCACAGGCAAGAGACCCTCAGTGGCTTGACCAGGGCCCCAGCAAGAACCAAAAGCGCTCATCAGCAGTTGTAAAATCATGGCAGCTGGTGCACAGAAGGATGTTTGTTTCCAACAACTGCAGTACTGACTGGGTAGAAAGGCTATAAACATAAGGCGCTCTCACTCACACGCACACACACACCTCAGGCCCATCCAGTTTTGTGCTCAAAGTTCTGAAGGATCACGTATCTGGTGAGGACACAGGAACCTATGAATGGGTTTAAAAGAACCATCCAGGAAACACGTGGCATTCAAAGTGGCTTAGGCGCAGTTCTCTCACCCTGATGTAGGTCATCGTGCAGAGAGCCAGCATGGCTGGGGCTAGAGGGAGGGATCTCTGAGCCAGGCACATCACCATTAGGCGTTAAAGATATGTGGCAATTCCAGCCGGTCTCAAGACCCATCTTCTCAGCAAACACCTGTAGGCGAGCAGACAAAAGATTTTAGTGTAGCTGTCCAGGCCAGAGTATTGCAGACCAATGCCATATTGGAGCATAGGTACCTTCTGGACCTATTAGCTAGCTGAATCAGATTAACCTTAGATTGCACTGGAGCTAAACTCTCCAGTCAAACAACCAGGGGACATGCAAGTTCAGGGGGTTCAGCAAAGACAGCTTACCTTGCTTTTGAGCTCATCTTCCAGGGAGAAGTAGACAAAACGAATGCAGGCATTGACCAATCCATCAATGAGGCGGACAATGTCAAGACGGGCCTGATACTGAGATGAGACCATTCCCATGAAGATCTGTCCGCTCAGAGCCTGGATACAGTCTTCCTTCTCCATCACTTCCCCAATCCCTTCTTCAGGCATGCAAACAACACGCAATCACGTTGAGACACAAGGGGCCACATGTGCATCAGACAAAGTACACATGGTGGGACAGGCCACCAAGATAACACCCAAGAACACAGTACCCAGAACCACAGAAACATGCAGATACACACACACATATACAGGAGGAAAGATGAAGAGACATCCATTTGTCCCAGCATACCCAATCACAGAAGCGGTTTCAAGACATCCCCACGTATGCAACCAAGAATACAAGCATGAAACAGCGAGCATGGAAAGGAAAAAGACAAAACAGAAGACAGGGATCAGTCACAAGGAACTGGGGCAGAAAGGTAAAGGATGTATGCTGCATAATGTTCACATGTGCATTTTAAACACATCATACTGTGCTTAAACAACATGGCGAGTCTAGCTGAGGCAGAGTGGCATCAGAGTACAAGGGGCTGATGCAAAGGAACTGGATCATGTTCCCTCTACTGACATTGCAGGCACTCACAAAGAGCCTGCAAAGGCTCTTTGACAGGGTTCCTTCACCATCACCAGATCAGCCTGTGGTGAATGGGAGCTAGATGCAGCATGAGGAACAAAATAATAAAACACTTTATACAGTTGCAAAGCTTGCCACAGGTCGGACTGAAAAGTGTTTTGAAAACACTCAGTCACAACTGCCTCCCAGCTGCTGGAAATCCCATTATTCACATTTTACAGAATGGCAGACCAAGGCAGAAAGAGATTAAGACTGGTTTCCCAAAGAGCCTCTTGGAGTTATGTAATGGTATGTGCTTATTTCTCAGTTTCCATTGCTGTTCTGGAGGAGATGTAGAATTCACCTAGTGGGAATCAGTTCCTTCAGCACAGCAACAAAATCCATCAAGGGAGAATAGTCACATACCACCATACATTTAATTCCTTTGAAAAACCCAACATATGTGATTTCCATAAAATTAGACAAATAGCAAACCAAGTATCGAAATACCCAGAAGTCTTGACTCTCAGTTGCCTGCTTTAAGAAACAGACTTCCCACAAGTAGAAGAATTTCTCTGCAAGCTTCAATAACTTAACTAGAAACATACATACCAGCTGCTACATCATTACTTCCTCTGGAAATGCATCTACTTCAGAAACCCTTAGTTCTCAATTTCCATCTGCTACTCTGAATAACAATGTTCTTACAGCTCTAGACTGATCAGAAAGCAAGCACCTGGCCCAGCAGCAGACCTTATTATAGACATCACAGAAGACACATACCATCTGAGCTCCAGCTATTCCTCTGACTGCTCTGTTTGATGGGGGTCGTCCCAGGGAGATCACAGCATGTGAAGATAGCACTCTGCCCAGGGATCTGGAGCAGTTCTATGCACTTGCCATTGAGCTGGGAGGACAAGGCACAATGCATTGGCTTGTATGCAAAGGCAGAACAGTATCCTGAGAGGCAGGCTCGCTGGTAGAAATCTAACACCTTCTTCCTATGTGGAAGAGACAAAAAACAGACAACATTAGCAGAAATGTGCTGCATTTCTGACAACGTACACTGTATTTCAATGTAGAAATCACCAGTTGGGTATTTGGAAAAATGTATTCCATGAGGAGTGGTCAGAGACTCTGAAAAAGCCTTTCCTTACTGTTTCTGCATTCTCTAAGCTGCAGGCACTACAGGGAAAGAAAAACACATATTCCAACAGGGACAGTGGTGAACGTTTCTGTTTGCTCATCAGACAGATTGACAAGTATGAACACAGTACTCTTTGAATACACTTATTAATATAATATGCTCTATATGGCTGCCAGATGACTCCAAGGAAGTTCACTGCATGAGAGCAGAAGCTTAATTCATCAGAGAATTTATCTGCAGGGAGATAAACACCAAGGAAGGAACTGACAACTCTGACAATAGTATTTATGGCAGAGATAGTTACAGTAACAGACTTTTCTCCTATCCCCTTTCAGAGTTTGGGTCCCAGGAGCTGTATGTGAAGTCTCCATTTAGTCAATATTCAGTCACTGGAATAGTGTAAATTTCCCTCTCTATGTTGAACTCACAAAGGTGACAAATTAGACTATACATGGGAATTTTCATTGGCTTCTAAGATGATAAATATTCCAAAAAGGACCAGTGGGAGTTTTCTTACACCTGAGGATAAGCAGACTTAGAAGAACAATGTGCTGCTAGGCAATGAAACTAAACATTACTGGTCTGCTCTGCTAGCCGGAACAAAAATTGAGCCTATAGATGAAAATGCAACAGACATTGCAGATATTGCAGCAGGACTAAAGGGTGTGATGCATTGTGGTGGACTGGTTTGAAGCTGTCAACAGCAGGCAGAATTGATCGCTTTGTATTTCATGTAAGACAAGGCATTTTTCTTGAACAACAAAAAAAATTCTCTGCCACCAGCATATGACCTGATTATGATTCACAGTCCTACTACATAGTACAGTCAGAGTCCACTTATAAGAGGCTAATACGTTAACAGATACAGTAAGAAGTGGCTTAGTCTTACAGTCCAACAGACTGCTTGTTGCTATCTAATCTCTTACATTGCTATAACAATTAATTATAAGCAGAGACGGCTCATGTTCATCACCTACCTGAAGCTTCTATTAAACAGCTTAACAAGCATCAATAAAGCGAATTTTAACAAAGAGTGATCAGGTTCCCTCTGCAATTTATCTGTAGCTCCTGAATGCACCAAATGACAAAGCTGCCCACCTGTCAGAACCAGAGAGGGGGTAGATATCGGTACCGTCCCAAAAATCTGTGCAGGCCTCGAGGATGATGTCAGCTGTCCCATGAGAAAACATCTGCTCAGTGCCTGAAGTGTAGGAGAACAATGAGTGAGCATCACACATACAGGCTCCCAGGAAAGGGATATCATACCAACCACTCCCTTATTTGTTAAAAGCGAGCGTTCCCGCAAACTGCCTTGATGCACTCCAGATATCCCCTTTCCTCTGTTGAAAGTCTTCAGTCTCCATCGAGAAATTATTCAAGACTGGATGATATGTATTCAGCTGCTATTTGTCTAACTGTGAGTTCAAACAAGACTGTGATAAAATGTGAGCCACGTAGTCAGTTCCTATTCTCCCCTTACACTGTATAACACTCCTGCTCCTACAAAAGGTGGGATAATATCTTGCTCCTGTATCCAACAGAGCAGAAGAAAAGATATTCCTGTGTGCCTCTTCTCATGAGAGTACAAGCACCAGTGATGAGCCTATGGGGATCAAAGTCTGCCTACACTGGAAAGTGCATTCAATTTTAGGCCAGGCATGGATCTAAAGGGTAAGAGCTATTCTTGAATACCTTCCATTCAAGTAGCAGAAGATAATTTAACAGTGTGACCCATTAGATAGCAGCCTGTTTCACAAAGGGTCCTGAAAACATGTTAAATCAGGATGGGTCAAAAGTTCAACATAACAGACTCTAAAACAGTAACTCGTGATCAGGGAAGAACTGAAAATCAATGGACACCACAGCTTGTCCTGTTTTTTTATTCCACTACTTTACTCTTTAATACAGACTTAAAATCTTTTATTCCCTCTTGTAGACAGAGGTGTTAAAAAGTGTTTCTCAAAGGTGTGCGATATCACTTGTCCGATGCAGGTCCCAGGCACAGGACACAAGTTAAAGGATGTGGGGCTGCCTCCCCCTCCACACTTCCTGCTCCCTTTCATTTGCACTGACACATTAACATTGCATGCATGTAGACCTCTCTGTCTAGGTTCCCTCCTCCAGCTGCTCTGTGACTTTGCCCCCAACAGCTTCAAAGCTGATCTAATGAAAAAAACATCACTGCCAAGAAAAATGAGTCCAAAGGCTTCTTGCAGGCATTGTTGCTGACTGCAAATGCTCACATTAGCTGGTGAAATCAAGAGCCAAGAATATCCACTTGCACAAACCAGGCAGGGACCTTCAGGAACACCGGAGGATTTTCCAAAACATAGCAGCTCTCTGCTTTCTGCTATAAATAGTCATCACACGCCAAGTTTATCAGCATAACAAACCTCCAAGACGAATAGGAGCTGTGTGTGAAAGAAGGAGCCTGTCTCAGGGACACAAAGGAGTACTTGTGCAGAGCTCTGGTTAATTTTATTATATAAACACCTAATCCTTCCCACCTTGCTCCTACAGATAGTCCTTGCTAGGAAAGAGGGAACAAGAGACGTTTATTGATTCATGCAAAACGTATGCCCTGGACACAGAGCAAGAGCTTGCAGATGACCACACGCACAGACATACCTACATTCACGCCTGACAGCAATTGCAATCCATTTCCCATTCAGCATCATCAGCATCCCACACGACAGTCCTTCCAAGGGGTAAATGACAGTGACAGCAAGCACTATAAACTGGAAAGAGTTCATTCAGCTGTCATTGCCAGTAAAGTGAGCTCAGCCTCTTCCCTTCCTAAATCATGAACTTGAAGGCCAGGATTTCTCTGGCACAAGGGAGAAAACTAATGAATAGGACAGGGAGTATGACTAGCCATTCACGACTGCTGGGACTCGTTAGGAAGAACCAAGCCGCTACAGCTGAGCCAGTGAGACAGAGCAAAAGGAAATGAAGAGTACAGCTATAGCAAAGGAAGACAGAGACAGTATCAAGCCATTTTACTCCACTTAAGATGCCGGTGAGCCCCTCATTTCCATGTGGTTACTATGGATTTGGGATGAACACTGCCAGATGGCGAGACACATGTTTCAATGGAATAGCAAGGGAACATACAGATAAGCTACCTCCTATTTCTGCTACAGCTGTAGAACTTATTATGTATCTCCCTTTGACTTCAGCATGTCATGGGAGTGGGTGGATTCAAAGATTTATTCACAAATAATATATCAAGAGAGGTTAGTTATGATCATCTGGTCTGACTCTTCTGCATAAACAGAGCCAATTTATTCCCATTAACCCAATATTATCTGCATAATCCATTATTTCTGGTTGTACACATTTTACAAAGTTTCAAGGGACAAGACTATCACATGAGAAGTGTTCCAATGGTTAACTAGCCCCATTGGCAAAACTCCTCTTAGAATTTACTCTAGACAGCATAATCCAGGTCACACACGTCTTCGTCTGAGCTCCAGCCTCTAAACTAAACCGTTTAAAAATGAGGATAAGGAGTTGAAATGAGGCAACATTAATGGTTTTTCCCTACACTAAGAATCTCAGCATCAATGAATTGTTGCTCACAAAGGCAAGATAGCAGCAATCAGGACAAATGAAAAAGCTCCTCCCCAGATTAAGATACAAATTTAAGAAGAACTGGGCAAGACAAGACAGTTCACCTGGTAAATCTCTGGCCAGCATAATAATCATATTTCAGATTCAATATTGAACATATGTCAACTCCAGAGAGCCAAGTTCAGTCAATTTAAGGTATTATGAAGGGACTAAGAGCTCTGACAGGCAAGCTGTTAAATCTTGCTGAGGTGCTTTAAGACCTCACAGTGCCCAGCTGTACGTCCTTTCCATCCTAGCCCATTCCTATTAGAATAGGAAGGAGTAGAAGGACTGGAGAAGTCAGCGTGGCTTCAGGTGTTGTATTCATGGTCACCATGAGTTTGCATGGGATTTCTGGGATTTCTTATTAATATGCAATATAGAAATAGAGTATGCAATACAATACACTAGACAACTCACGAAGATAATGATTTATGATTTGGGTTATCAGAAGGATAGCTAAAACTAGCTAAAACCCTGAGTAATATTCAACCCTGTGCAGCAGCAGTTTCACCACCATAATGAAGTCTATTCAAAACCCAATAAAACTCCCACCTTGCTCTGCACTGCCATTTGGTCCCAGAAAACAGGTTTACTATGTGCTATCTAAGATAATTTTTAAAAATTATTTATGATCCTGGAGTGAGCCAGAGCTGGGAAGAATTCCCCCCCTCAGTATGCCATAGCACTGATCACTAAGGTTTGTTGAGCGTATCTGTACTGGCCATAGGCAGAGCAAGGCTATCACCCATAGGGACTCCAGACTACTCCTGTCTCACATTTTCTAGGCTCTCTGTAGAAAACATCCTCCCGTACCAAGTGGGTGCCCAAAGAAAGGGGCAGCCTTACTGGTAGTGGTGTCCTTCACAAAAAGGTTAATCATGTGGCTCAGGGGTGGTCTCCTCTTGGTGATCGATGAAAGCTTCCCCAGGATTGTTTCCTTAACCATCTCATCACTTGGCAAGCGGTACAAGGCCAAATAGTTCTCCTGCTTGAAAAGATCTTTAGCACCTGGTGTGAAACCTGAAACATGAACACAAGGAGGAGAAAAAATTAGGCTCTAACCAAAGCAAAAGAAAGGTCCTCTCTCCTGCTTCTGTGCTACCCACTTTGCCTGCGCTCATTCTGACATCTCCCCAGCAATAGGTAGGTCAGCTGTGCTCACTGTGCATCTACACCAAGATGGCTCAAAAATCTATGATGAAAAACATTCAGAAGGACTAGATGTTACTAGTAATTACAGCTTTCATGCTTCTGGTTCATTGAAGAGAGGAACTGTGACATAGAAGGACAGGCACAGAAGTAAGTTCAAGAGCTTCCAGATTTTAATCCTAGTGTTACCTCTAACCTCTTATCTCCCCTATGCCTCAGTTTTCCCATCTATAAACCAGCTGAGGTACCTCACATCATTTATACCCAAACTCCTGGTAAAGCATTACTGTAAAGACAGGGCAGCTATCTGTCCATTAGCAGGTATTCTTTGTCTCCTGATGAGATTGGCAGACTCAAGCCAGAAGAATACCAAGCCTAGCCAGGGCTGGCTGGAAATATCCTTGATGACATTTGTTCCTTTGATAGTGTCTACAATGTCAGAACTTGCCAAAAGCAATCTCTTTAATAGACTCTTTTGGCAACCGAACAATAACAGTCAGCTCTGTAATTCCGCCTTCTCAGCAACCAGGACTGGGGAAATATTTTTCTTGTGCTCTCTAAGGATTAAGTGTCTATTGACAGCTCTGATTTCTCTGTGTCCACTCATCCAATTTCTCCTTACCTATTAGCCTGGCAAGCTCACAGAGGCCCCAGGGCACGTGGACAGGCAGCACGGCATTGTGAGTTTCCTGAAGGGCAATGTTGCAGAGGTGGTCAGAGAAGCGGCACAGACGCTCTGTCACACTGGCATTGCAGAGATTGAGCAGCACATTCAGACCTAGAGGCTTGAGGGAATTCAAGTGCATATGCCAGTTGGAGTCATCAAACTGGATGCAGGAGGGGTTCTGCTGGTCTTGGGACAGGCTAAGCATCTCAAGGTGGTAGTCACACACAAAGTCTTCAGCCTCACAAGCCAACATCTCACTGTCACCAACAACCTGGTCCAACAGACAGGAAAATTCTAGTTGGTTACAATGAATACAGCTTGAGCCTAGAATCCTGCAGGGAATTCCCAATTAAATTCCCAAAAGGGGAGACTCTACGGGTCTAAGTCTGTCTTATAGCTCCACAAAAGACCACTTGTGTGCTCCTTCAGTATGTCTTACCTGAGTATGTTCCTCCTCTCCACCCTCCGTGTCCTTGCTAAAACTCACATTGGACCCAGAGGGATGCTTGCTCCTGCTGTTTGGCTTTCGATGAGCATGAGCATCGGGAGCCTTTGGAGGGTCACTAGACCAGTTGTTCCTCTCTTGCTCGTTGGTCATGTGGACCGTGTCTGCCAGGGGGCCAGAGAGCAAAGCATCTCTTTCATGGGGCTGCAAGAGACCAACAAAATGAACAGTGGTGATTCAGTGGTTGAACGTGAGCCACTACTGACTCACCTGCTGCTTTAGGACTGCTGTAGAAGAGGATCTCATCCTTGCTGCTTCTTTATCTTTTAAGCAAAGAATTATGGCATAGGACTTCTCTACAAGCAAAGGGCCCCCTCTGTAATACCATATTGTGCATGTCAGTCAAACTATGATTAGAGCCAACATACTACACTATGGATTACATATCACTCACCTCGTCCTCCATCTCAGGATGGCAGAAGGATCGTGTAGAGAGCTCATCAGTCAGATCTTCATGGCTATCATGAGGTGGTTCCACCTTCCCACTGAAGAACAGAACAGTCTCTGGGCTGGGGTTTGGCCAGGAAAGAATCCCCTGCTTGTCTACACAGCAGAGCACCTAGAACATCCCACGACACCCCCAAGAAAGCAAAATCTCAGTGAAAACATGTCTCAGTGTTCATGCATAGTTGTAAATATCACAAGTTTAATAAACACATGGGAGGATAGACAAGTCTCTCCTTCACCAACCTTCTGTCTTAAGAAACTGCACCTAACAACCCTCCAAGAAATCCAAGAATTCCTTGCTCTAGCAGGACTGATGGGTTGTTTAAAACCAGTTTTATCTCAGGATATTGCAAAACTAGGCATGAAGACCACGGGAAGGAAGCAACTACTCAACCTGTTTCACCAGCTAGTACCTTATCAGGACCTGAACCAGCTGGTTCTTGAACAGGAGTCAAGAGGGTTATGGGACCAGAACCAGAGCTGGAAATACAGACATCCTGTTAGATGCCACAGAGTGTCTCTAACCATTGTTTTAGCCTGTAAATGTGCTGCTTGGACAAGACAAGACAGTTATAAACTCTTCTACAAAGACAGGTGCCTGAAGGGTTTCTAATTCCAGCACAGTGAACTGATTGCTAACAGTCTATGCTCAGGGAAGGGCAACATGAATGATGCAAATGAAGCATCCACATAGGGCTCCTCCTTCTGACAACCCAGCAATACTCACAGTGACAGATCCCAGACTATGGAGCAAACTGGAAGTGAAGCTCAGAGTTGGGGATTTGCCTTTTAAAACACAGAGGAAGTGGCTCCAGATACAGCGTATCATTTCCTGCTGAGGGAAGCAGAGGACACCAGCCAATTAAAGACTCATTCAGTGAAAGATGAGGGGAGAGAAGGAAAAAAGGGAGTATGACATTACCTGCTTTCAGGTTCAACACAGTGATACACTGTAAGATAAACAGCGGTCTCCATGGGAACCTGTTAACTGATACAGTGCTGATGTTCTCAAGGGAAAGGCATTTCTTCCCCCTTCCAGAGGGTGCTAACAGACAGTCTGATTGTTGAATTGAGAATTCACTGAAACTACCTTTGTCTATCCAAAAACACAGGAAGGAATTCTGAAGTGATTTCATTTGGGATGAATCAGTTGTTACCTCATAGTACTTTTTCCTAAAGTAACTCTCATCTCCTTGGATTATAGAGTTTGAGGCCTTGAGCTTACGATCACCATGCTGCAAATGAGGTAAATGGAGTCACTGTGGTGAGGTGACTTGCCCAAGGTTACTTACTGAGGCAGTGACAATGTTGGAAATAAAGCCAAGGTGCCCTGACTACTCCATCATTACAAATGAATTGTAATCAACATGGTCATACACTGAAAGAAGGGGATATTTTGCAAAATTAAAATGTCAAGTTGGCACCCTTCATCTTCCACACGAAAATGTTTCAGAGGCAGTCTGGATGGCAGCAATCAATCCAAGCACCACAGCTGTATGTTTTTCTCTGTGCAATCCTAAAGCCAGCAAAACCAGGTTTGCATTACAGTGTTATTTTACTGCCTTTTAGCTGTTGTTCTGGAATGCCGTCACTGCAGAGCACTTCCCCCAAAGCTCCTTAGATCAAGTTCCTTAGATCCTAAAGGTTAGTACAGCCATAAGCTCAAATGCAAAACAATCATAAGCTATCACCAGGAAGGAAAAAAGCTCTTATTTAAACCAGTTTCTCATAAGCAAAAATGTTACGTAAGTACAAAAGGAAAGAAGCAGATCTTTTCAACGAGGAAGGTCAGCTCAAATCACTCCCATTTAACACCTGAAAAACATCTCAGCTAAATGATGAACTGGCACAGAAAGACAACAAAATATTCAGCAAAGGAAGCATGTGTGTGTGCATCCATGTGCATTCCTCTGTGTGGCTGGGAGCAAGGAGATATGAATTGATTCTTACAATCTCTAGGGATTTTTAATCACTCCTGGAGTCCATCTGCCTCCTTATGGAAAGGGGAATCTTAATGCCAGATTAGACAGAAAAGTGTCTTTCCTCTACCCACCTGTTTAATCTGGATGATGCAATTTATAGAGTGGCCAGATGCAGTTCCTCCCCCAGAAAAAGGTCTTCTGAATGTGTATCTGCCCCAGCTTTGGAAGCACTAGTAATGTGCTTAAGCTTGTTAAGGAGCCTATGAAACAGGATCAGACTTTCAAAAAGCCTGAACATCCCATGGTCCCCTCTTCACATTTGGTCTTGGTGCTGACCGCCATCCCCTCTGTTCTTTAGTTTTGGCTTGAAGAAGGAGGTTTTTCTGGTACAAGCAAAATACTTCCCTTCTTTCTGGCACACACCATAAAAAGTTTATTTTACTCCTGCAACAGGAGGACTTGAAAGAGGTACTTTCTTTGGGACAGAAAAAGTTGATTTCAAACCATTTGCAATATTCAGAAAAGCACAACTGGACTCAGTATCAAAGTCACCTCAATCTCTGGTCAGCAGAGCAGCATTTACATGGGAAGGTGCAGGGGAAAGACATGCAACCTGCATGCATAGCAAATTAAAGCAGCAAATGAGTGACAATGGACAACTGAGACAAGTAAAAAGGCTCTAGGAACAAGC
Organism: Gymnogyps californianus; assembly: GCF_018139145.2. Taxonomy (NCBI): domain Eukaryota; kingdom Metazoa; phylum Chordata; class Aves; order Accipitriformes; family Cathartidae; genus Gymnogyps; species Gymnogyps californianus. Next base: position 7,748,802 of record NC_059489.1, on the reverse strand, counting down.
AGGAGATCAGAGAGGAAGGGAAAGGATATCATGAAGTTCTGCAATGAAGATGGAACAAAACAATTCATAATAATAGTACCTGAGAAGATACCATCTCTGTGTAGCTGCTGAGAGTGTCCTCTGAAAACTTAGCAAGCTGCAGCAAGAGAAGAGACCAGTTACTATAATCGTGCTCAGAAATGTGTCATGAGGAACATCCTTCCCTAAATACTGTGCCTTCAGAGAGAAAAAAACAGGAGTCCTGCTCTGTGGGAATCGCTATACCAAGACAGACCAATAATTCATCAAAGCAATTAAGTCTTTAATGGACTATGTCTTTATCTACTTGTGAAGCGCAGTCAAAGTGCTTGGTGCTGTACATCACAGAAGAACACACAGTCATTACCTAAATGTCTACAGAGAAAATAATAGCAATTAGACCCCGAGGAGGCTCTTTCTGGATGGTTATTTTTAGACAGAAAGAGCCAGGATTGACTGATCTTTTTGTAAGCTATATGGGTCAGTTAAAAGAAGGGAGCTAGAAGAGTGGTTGTAAAAGCAGGTGCCTGGAACACAATGGACACAAAGGAATGAGGTGGTATGAATGGGATGTGGATAGGAAATGAAAAGAAATTATAGCAAGGCACTACCATGGGGCTCTTGGAATTACACCAAGAAATTTACTAACTCAAAATTTGTGCATCCAGCACAAAGGAATTCCACAGTAGATGTAATTTTGAAAAACAGTTTAAATTTAAGTATATTCATAAGCATAAGTGAATATGGCAATTACATTTATATGTAAATAAAATGTCACCCCAAATAATAATGCATATATCTGGCACTTTAAAAAGGATCAGTTTAACAAAGCTGAAAAAAGCCAAGACAAATTTGTAAGAAATAATTTAAACTGACAACTATGAAGGATAATTAGGAACTGTTTAACAATATTTTATTAAAATTTTAAAAAGCAACAATCCCATAGTAAAAAGAAAAAAGTCCAGTTTTGAGTGGAATTGAAAATAGAAGTAAAAATTAACATAAAAATACGAAAAAGTATACCAGTAGGTAATTAAAACCAGCCCACTGCTTGTTGAAGACAGTGAAATTGCAAATGATATTGCAGGCAAGGCAGACGTGTTAAATAAATATTGCTATTCCTTATTCAGTGATATAATCATACCACACGATAACTATGAAATATTTTCCATTCTAACACTAGCTACTGAAAGTAAGTATGTTTAAATTAGCAGGTCTGGACAACTTTCTGACTGTTACTGCTAATTTTGCACAAGGCTTGAAGCATGGATTAAGTCCCAGTGCAACAGAAGAAAGCTAACGTGGTGCCAATGCCTAAAAAGGGTAAGGAGAACAAACCAAGTTACCACAGGACCCCAGACAGACTTTGATTTCAGACAGAATAACACAGCAGCTAATATGAGACTCAATTAAAAGAAAAGAAGTGGAATAATAAAACCAGTGCCAAACACCACAAGTATATGAGTAATAAATCTCATCAAAATATTGTGATATCTTTTTTGACGAAATTACAAATTTGACTGTTAAAAGTAATGCTTTTGACGTAGACCACTTGGTGCTTTGACTTGATACAAAATGCTTTACTGGTTTTCTAACAAAAACTAGAGTAATACTAGAGAAATAGGGCCCATATTAAATATATTAGAAATAGACTATCTCCAAACAGAACAGAAATTGAGGAATTATTTGCAATAGGATGTGTTACTAGCTCAAGCAGGGACAAATCTGGGTATTTTGTTAATAGCCTGAAAGAAAACTAAAAAAACATTACTGATAGAGACTGTAAACTACACAAAGTTTGGGGCAGGGTCGAATAATAAAGAGAACAGACCACTGTTACAGAACAATATGGATTCCTTGGTAAATAAGCAAAAACATGCATACCAACAGGCACAAAAGTAAGCTTGCATACCTAGGAGCAAAAATGAAGGTTGGACTTACAGGATGAGGACTCTATCTCAGAAAGCAGTAACTCTGTAGATTATCAGCTGAACAAAGCCTGGCCATTTAAAGCAGTGGCTAAAAGATCTAATATGATCCTTTGTTGCAGTAACAAGGGAACATAGAGTAGAAAGTCCAAATTATTCTGAAATTTAGCACAAGCACAACTGTTACTGGAATATTTTGTGGGTTTTGGAGATCCGTAATTCTACAGTGACCCTGAAGCACTGGAGAAAGCTAAGAGGAAAGCCAAGAGAAAGATTAGAGGGTTGGAAAATATGCTTATAGTGACTCAAGGTGCTTAAACTGTTTACTTAACCAAAGAGATGGTAAAAGGGAATGTGAATAGCTACAACAGACCAGAAATTTGATTGACATGCTCTTAAATCTAGGAGACAAAAGATGTAAACGTTCCAAGGGCTGGAAATCAGATACTACAAAAATTCCCACTAACATAGAATGCCCATTTTTAGCAGTGAAGGTAAATAATTACTGAAACAACCTATCAAAGGCAGTACAAATGTTTTCAGACCAACATCAAGTTCCTTTCTAAAAGGAATGCTGCTGTAGTCCAACTGTAGTAATGCAACTTTCAGGCAGGGGCTCGTTTGGGGGGCACTGGTTTGTGTCCTGCAGGATGTCTGACTAACCAGTCTCAAGGGTCACCTACAGCCTTGAAAAACCGGGAATCAAACAGCTTGAACATGATGGGAGGGAGCAGAAGGTGGAGAAGAGTGTCACACAGGCCAAGTGATTGGAGAGGAAGTGGGTCTTACCTGCTACATTTTGAACAGAGTAGAGAGAAGAAAGGAGTGAAATAGAGAGGCCAAGAGAAGACTGCCCCAGTCAAGGGGGAGAATGACCAAGGCACATCACAACGGTTGTTCTGCAGCAGCAAGGATGGAGGATCATGTTTGAGATGTCACAGAAAGAGCTGGCTGGACAGAGTGAGTTGCCTGGACAAGAAAAAGGAGAAGACAGGAAAGAACACAAGGAAGGTGCAAGTATGAGTGACAGGGCAAATGGGTATGTTGAGAACGATGAAGCAGGGAAGCCAAGGAGCTCTGGCTTTTCCCAGCCAAATAGCAAGGTGTGAAGGGAAAGAGGAAGGTTCCAAAGACAGAAACCAAGTGATGCTGAGAATGGGTGGGAAACGTAAAGTGGAGAAAACACTGAAAAGAGATGGTAAAGGTGCAAACACCACTGAGGGAGGTAATGCGTCCTCACTCCCAGGACACAGGCAGCTTAGTCATGTACAACCTATAGGGAAAAGAATAGAAAACACAGACCCAGGGCCACAGAGGCCAAGGAAGGACAAGTTGGAGAGAGAAACTCTGTCCAAGTACAGCCATAACAGAAGTCAGCACAGAATACAAACATAGCACAGTGCATCTCACCAACACTGCCACCAGGAGAGAACAACAGACACCCATCAGCGCATCCAGTTCAGGATCACACACCCATCAGACTACCAAACTCCACTCCTCAAACCAGCACAACCACCAGAAATTCCTCTTACTCCCTGATCCACTGCAAAGGCCATGCCTGCAAGCGAAGCCCCAGAGCCTCAGGAAAGGGCTGTTCAGCCCACACGTTAAAACAGGGGATTGCAGAGGATCGCGTGTATCCCATTCCTTCTCAGTGGCTAAACCTTCCCTAGTTATAGCCACCACAGGGCATTTATCTCCATGTTGACCCCCCTGACAGATTATATTCAGCTGATAGAAAGCACATGCCTTGAAGAGATTTATGGAGTCACTGGAGCTTCCTATCACCTTGGGATATCTGTAGACAGGTTGAAAAAATTAAAACATCTGTTCAAGAAGAAGCCACACTGTGCTCCAGGGAGAGGGCATAGCTGGGACAACCAAAGATCCAAAGTTTTTACAATTATGTGGACACATCTGCTGAATTCATTGTGCTCACTTCACAGAGCCCTTCTCACCTCCTGCCCTTTTCTCTGCAATGGTTTGATGTGGAGAGATACCTACCAGTGAGGTGGATGAGGCCTTGCTCATCTGGGCCAAGACTCTGGCTTCTCCAAAGGCTGTAGCAAGAATCCACAGGACAGGAAAGAGCAATGGAAGGATGGGTAGGACACCATTCACCTGGAAAAAAACTGTAATCACCAGCAAGCACAGAGACAACAAGAAGTCAGACCTCTCACATGACATCTTTTCCACCACAGTGAGAGGATGGGTAAAAGGCAATGGCAGGAAGGAAGGAGACTGCTTGCACTGGAAGCAGTGCAACACAAGGAGAAGCACAGGAGGGGAGACACACACACCCTTAGGGGTTTGTAATGAAGGAGGCCATGAATAAATCACACCGACTTGCAGCTGGTTTTCCTGCTGAATTTGGCGTAAACTCTTACAAGTTTAAAGGCAAAGGATACCATACATATATACACGCACACATATATACATAAATGGCAAGTGAGAGAGAGCAAATAACGTAAAGGGCAGTCTAGGAGGAATGGGCAGGGTAGAGCTGTTGTCCTGCTCCACTGAGAGCTCCTGGATCCAGCATGCACAAGGGCGTGCACAGGATGCTGCCACAGGATGAAGCAAGTTGCTGAGGGAAGGAATCAGTCTCAGTGGTGCTCCAGGGAGGAGGTGCAGTGGAGCTCAAAGCTCTTGTTTACCTGTAGCTGAAGAAGAGTGTACTGCCAAGAAGCAATTCCAGGAGCTTTGAAAATGAAGCGCACTGCATTGGTGATCAGGAAGCCAGCCTGCAATTCAAACAGAGATGACACTGTCAGCTAACTACCAGTACTTGTAGGGAAAGAGTTTTCACTGCCTTGTAACATTCTCAGCCCTGGGAAAGTCTGGAAGATATACTTGGTAAGCTGCTGCAGTTCCTCTCTCCACTCTCATGGCTAGATGGCTCAGCATCTTTGCTTCTCTGAACTACCCAAGGTACACACAGAGTCAGCCGCATGAGTTAGGGCCTGGCCACAATTTCCTGTTGACGGCTGCAAATTCTTCACCATTATTGACAAAACACGTCTATATTCAACAACAAAGGCTTGAAATGAGACCTACCAGTACAATAGGGACAGCGTATTTCAGCATCACTGACTGTACAGTGAATCTCTCATTATCCAGGGCTGTCACAGGACGTGACAAAGCCATTTCCAGACACCACCTGAAAAACGGAAAACAGCTTGAGATTTCAGCAACCAAGACCCTAACCCCGCACTTTCCTCAGATATAAATCTCCTAGTAGACCTGATTAGAACACTGTGTTCACGCTGTGCTACGAGGGGTGACCTTCAAAAGAGAAGCCAAGTTCTACAATAACAGCGTTGCACTTGCCATGGTAAATTTGCAGTGCTGTTGAGCAAACTCCCCAGGCCTCCTCACCCACTTAACAGGAAGGCTCCATCACCCCAATGTGTACTGAAACTCCAACAGGACATTCAGATATCTGTATCTCCAGTTGACCAAAGGGTGTCATATCGCTGGTTACATCAAATGCATGAAATCTGTGACCTCCCTGCATTGTTCAAATTTAGTTGGAAAGTAATGAGCTGAACAGTAATACTTAGCATATATGTGGTTTTATATATTAGCCTAACCTACCAGTTAAGGAGGACAATTGAAGACAGACAGTAAGAGACTTATAGCGTTCCCAGGTAATAGAGAAGACACAGCACAGCATATTTGAAAATTCCTGTCCTGGACTGGTAAGGCTCATTCTTTGCTGACACAAGGCAGCAACAAGGACATAGAAAAGCTATGCAGGCATTGTGCACTCTATTTAACCCACCTGACATTATCAATTATTGGGGTCTTTAAGACACGGAAGAGACGATACAGCTGAGGGTTCTGAGGTCCCTTCTTCACTTCTCCCCTTGGGGAGGGCGGAGGTGAGAAAGGTGGAAACAGATCTCCTGGCTCCAGAACTATGTGCTCATCATCCTAGAAAAAAAGTCAGAGAGCGCAAAGGCTGCACAGTCAGGGCCTTGGTGGAATCCTGCTGTGAGGGACTGGAGGTTTAGTCCAGCAGGATCCCTCCCACTGCTAGTGACACAATACGTGTTTGTCACAGTTCCCTCTCTCAGCTCTCAAAAACTCATTAGCTAAACTATTGCTTCAAACTTGAAGCAAAATGAAATGCTTGTGTTCAAGCACATCTGCTTATTTCATGAAAATTGGCATTTGGAGTGAAAGTTACAATAAAAACAAGGCAAATTTCAAGCTTTAAACTTTTTCCAATCTTCTTCAAGCAGCAAAATCTTTGCATAGATCTTGTAACTGATTTGTTAATTTACTTCTACCCTAGGTATTTTATATTATCTTCTTTCATAATAAATCAGTAGTAAGGAGAAGGTCAAAGCAGACAAACTTTATTTCTCCACATAAAAAATGGGATAAAGTAGGGGGTTTGTATGTCATATCATCCTACTGGACAGATTCACTCCACTTATATTTAGCAGCACATTACAATTTCCCCTTGACCTGGAAGACATGGAAATATGGTGCTTTGGTATCACATTAGTGTCTCCTGTCCATTGGGTTTGGGAGTTCATAGAGAAGATGCGCTCTAACAAAGCACCGTCCTTGAGTGAACTGGAATTTCAAGCTATTTTCAAGGTCAGAAGAAATCAAACACTCAATAATCTGTACACTGGGAATTAGAGTATTAGCAAGAAAATCCTGGGAAATATATTGTTACAGGCCAGGGAAATAAGAGAAGCAAATTACCTTAATCCCTCTCAGAGAAGCAAATGACTCCTGGCCTGGCCTCAAAGCAATGACATCTCCTTCTACTAACAGGCTCACAGGCAGGTTGACAAGATGACCATCCCTGTAGGCCCAATGAAGGGACCAGGATGGGGCATAAGGCATGTGAAGGTCAGGGTACATGGAGTCTGGCCATTTCACCTCTTTGCCAAGTGTATCTGAAAGCAGAAAGTGTGAAAGAACTAAGTGATAAGAAATCTGGAGAGGCCAATCATACATTGAATTACAACCTGTAGTGGCTATTGCCAGTGCTAAGCTCAGTCCATTCCCATGATCTTTTATCATCTCTTTCTTTCTCCTTGATGGCTTTTCCCCTCTCTCTCCACCCAGTATTAACAACTAAACATAGTCATTTTATAACCTTAAACACATACTTGTACAATGGAAAAGCTAAAGGCTGTCCTTAAAACTGCCACACTGAAATGAACTGCCTCCTCAGGTTCAAAAGCCCTCATTGAGACGATGCTCATGCACAGCAATTTATTTCCTTCTGTTCTATGTTGTGGTACAACCCCACGTATTCTTCTCTCATCATCTGCTGCAAGGCCCATATTTTTGTAAGATACTGAGCATTCGAATTACTCCAAAGCACAGACATAACAGACGCCTACCTGATAACACACAGATTGGAAGCACATGGCCACATGACAGCTCAAAATAACTATTTTACAGGACAGGCATGAGTAGGACACAATTCTCGCAGCCTGTTTCTGTGTAACAGGGGAAGGTGTAATAGGGGAAGGCTAGTAAGCTCAATTAGTAACGTATGTGATCAGGTTCGGAGAAAAATCCAATGGGAGGAAAACACAAATGCAAATGAGAGAGAGATGAATGAGACCTCACCATTTATCTTATCAATGATTGTCTGAAGTCTCCTCTCCACCTCTCTGCACTTCAGCCTCTCTTGACGCCCGATCATGAAGAGATCCAAGAGGAGAAGGAGGAAGAGTGCCAGTGCATTAACTATCTCAGCACCTTGGCTTTGCACAGCAAAACAGAAGAAAGCAGAAAGCAGATGAGGTTTGAGTAAATGAGCAGAATACACTGCCAACCACCCACAGAGATAAATGCACACCTGCTCGGTTGTTTATTCCTACATCCTACAGACTTATGGCTAAAAAAGAAAAGCAGGGGAGCAATGAACACACTTCTTCTTTAGAATAATGCCACCAGAGAAGTCTGAAAGGACCCAATCAAGGCATGCTATGGCGCATGTGACAGCACAGTAACTTCTATGAGCCACTAACTTCTCCAGTTTCAAAATCCTTCCTAACTATGATAATGCCTTAGGATTTTTCAAGATCTAGGAATGCTGCAGAAAAAAAATCTCAGTCTCTCCATAGGACACTCTATGGGTCTATTAGAAGTAGAATTAAGTTGGCTGAAGTTTTGTGAAAGGGACTGATAGGGACAGAATTACCTATGAGTATGCTAATGTCTAGATGTCTAGACAGAATGAGGCACAACACTGTTATGTCAGCCACACAGTGTCAAGATGATATAAAACTACCACCTTGCTTCAGTTAACCAGCATAGGATGTTTTGCTTACCTCCCCTGTGGCTGGCTCCCATAGCAGCACAGCAGCAACAGCACTGCCAGAAGCATCAGAGATGCACCAGGCCAGTGGAAACAGGAGCAACGGTTACCATGGTACAGAAAACTGCTCCTCCACACCTCCTACAAAAGGAGAGCAGCAGACAGTCAGCATTCGTGAAATACAGAGCCAGACATTTGAAAAAGCAAAGTGAGAAAGGGTGAAGGCAGCAGTTGAAGCTCCAGGGTGAACACAACTTTGTAAAACCCCTGAATCTGATACAGAGTATCCCAGATCAGTTCCGCAAATGCTACAGCACTAACAGTTGCTCAGCTGGCGAGTCTGGGTGAACACTCTCTGCTTTACTCTTGCCTGGAAGAATGAAAAGGCTTCTGTGCCAGGCTGCCCCATTGTCACTAACCACGCAAAGAACACTTTTAACATTTAAGTACTGTGCATAAACACTAGCACTTTGTATTCAACACACATGCCAGACAAACATGGTGGACAAGGGGAGACTGTTGAGCTTCAGAGCTCTTTCTCTCCACCTGGTATGGGCCCCCCAGGCACACTGCCACTAGCAGCTCTTGAAGCCCTCAGATCCTTCACAGGTGAAGCTAAGCTCCTGTAGAGCTCCAGCACCCAGGAGAGAAGTGCTGAGAGAAATATACCCTTAGGTAGATTCCTTGGTTTGTTCCCAAGGACTTTAGCAGTTCTACACCTGGACACTCTGCAGCAGCAGTCTGGGAGGGAATGCAGCCAACTTTGTTTAATCTTCAGCTTTACTTTGAGAAGGGGAGACTGAGCGCCCAACCTTCTGCTGTTTGGTGCCTCACCTTCCATGAAGTCACTTTTTTCCGTTCCTTCTGATGCCCCTCCAGCAGTGCTGACAACTGGTCTCTCAGGATCGTGAGGGCTTTCTTTGTGGTAAGGCCCAAACTTGAGGTCATCTCATCCTGAGGTGCCAGAAAAACAAACTGTGTAGTGCTTTCCTATTTTCTTTTCAGGCTTTTTCCTGGTGGCTGACTGAGCACCCTACTGTGAATGCCCTGCACTCATCACCACCAGTCTGATTCTCCATTTTCCTGAAATCATCCTCCCTCCTGTGAACTTTAGACTGCTGGCTGGAATTAGAGCACTTAGATAATATCAGGTAAACAAACCGGTCCTGACTGTGCCGGATAAATACTTTATCAAAGCACAATACCAAGTCACTTCTGTGAAACAAGATTCTAATCAGCAGAGGCTGAGGACAATACAAAGGGAGGCTGCTCAGCTCCAAGGTTATGCAGGCTTGAACTGGTATCAGCTTGTAGAGACAACAAAACACAGACAGTTATGGTAGAATTTTAATGATACAGGATGGATTTTGCTAACAGTAATAACAACTAAGTAGTAGAATATCTGCAATTCTAAACAAGAGTGGTCCGATTTCCACAACTGCTCATTACAAATTTTTCATTATGAATCCTGCCTCTGGCTACTTTGATGAAGAAGCCCCAGATTTAAGTGCTAGGCCATGGATCAGTTCAGGAGGAGACACAACTCCAGCATCAACTCCTCCTTTTACACGAGAAAGCATGAGAGTTTTAAGTGCTGAACTGTACAAACATACGAGGGAGGCATTTGGACTTGAAGGAAGCACACAGAGTCAAGAGCACCGCTCCCTCACTAGTCAGCAAAGAGGCAGCAGCCTGAAAGGACACAACCCAAGAGCGTGCCATCTGGAAAACACTGCCATAAGATGCTGGTAACAAGAAAGTGGGGTAGATGCTTGCATTTCTGGGGCAAGAACACAAGCACTTTCCTTTCTTTCAAATCACAGAGACTGCTGCGAGGTACTGTGGATACCAGGTCACTGAAAGTGAATCAACAAGGAAAAGCAGGCAGGTGTCCATGAGAGGGCTACAGCAGGTATCAGGGAACTGGCGAATAAAAGTTCTCATTTGCATTTCATGTTTCAATACAAACACTTTGAGGGTATACAGTGCGTAGGACATCCTGCACATTCGAAATGTTCAGGTGTATCATACTGTTTACAGAGTACAGAACTACTGAACACAAAGCAGGCAGGATGCTTCCCCCTCCGGTCCCCACCAGTGTGACACACAGCCCAGCAAATACAGCTCAAGCAGGAGCTGCAGCTCTTCCTGCTATTGCCGTCACCAGCTCTTCTCAGCCCTGCCAAATCCACCGTGATCTCAAACTGCAGCAGCTCTGCTCTTCAGGAGCTGCATGCATGCACCCAGCTCTACAAGTGCAGCTCAGCTATGATCTGCACTTTTCTTCCTGTTCCTTAACTGAGTGGTTTCATGATGAACATTTACCAGAAACTAATCTCGGACTTCAGACTCATTTGCACTGACGGTCCAATTCAAAACTGTAATGTAAGCATCAAGGAATAGCAGATAGACATTCTTTAAACTACCATCTACCACACACACACACTCCCCACCTATCAGGAACAATTTGAAACAGCAAATTCTGGCCAGGCAGAGTCTAGCAATGCTGCTTTAGCTGCACTTTTACAGAACTAAAAATAATCCTGCTGTAGTTTTCGTTCTCTGTGTCAGTTTTAGGAATAGAGGAAGCAGTTCTGTGTTGTTCTTGGAAGCAGCCCAGGTAACATCAGCACAGGACTAAACATATGAGCCTCTCAAAGACTCCCAGAGGAGAAGATGGCAGGCAGCGTACCTGGCAACAGACACGCTGCTGCACCACAGGAGCGCTGCAAACAGGAGTGCCTGAGAGCAACACAGAGCAAGTGACAATAAGGTTTCTCTCTCTCCGCTGACTGCTGGCTGTTTGGGGCATAGCAAAGCACCCACAAAAACACTCATCCTCTCCAACACAGGGAAAGCGGACAGATAAATAAAAGACACAGAATGAAAGGCAGCAATAATAAGAGGGACTTTAACTGAAAAGCAAAGCCTGCATAGACACCGAGCTGGTTCCAATGGATACATCAAGAGCTACAGAAGAAATGAGAGGAAAGCTGCACTTAATGCCAACATCTAGTACAGTCACACACTGCCTGGGAAGAGAAACTGCCACATCACAGCAGGCAGCGAGCAGAAAAAGGCAGCAAATCCAGAGGTAATCAAAAAGGTTCCTGAAATACTTGCACACCTGCTCCAGTCTTTACACAACAGTTACTGTTTTGCCATCGTATCAGCCAAGGTAAGGGCAGCCACAAAGGAAGGTGGCTGTAGCAGGTGAGAAAGGACAAGTCCAGAGTGTGGCAGGGCTGGGGAAGAAGAACGGCAGGAAGGGCAGGGATTGTTAAACACCCATCCTGACACTTAAAACATGGAGTATTCAGCAAAGCAGGCAGAGCCAGCCTGGTAAACAAACACTAATAATGTGAGAGGCTGCCTGCAGTGACTCAGATGATAACCTACTGCCGGTGAGCATCAAGGGAAAGCACTTGGAACCAAGGAATGAAAGGGACACGAGAGAAGAGCCACCCTGAGCTCCTGGCAAGGGGCAGCTCTAGGTTTTTGCAACAAGAGCTGCCCTGCTAAGTCATCAACTGCTAATGAGGCATTTTTCAAATGCCCTGAAGTAAAGCTTTGTATATGGCAAACCTAGGCGCTCTTAAGCTGTCCCAGAGGGATCTTTCCAGCCTTTCATCAGCTGCAAGTGCTCTTCCTGCCACAAAACAGGAGGTGAGCACCCCAGGGTGAAGAAGCCATTCACAGGAGGTGTCAGTTCATTAATAAAAACCTCAACATTCACATCTTTGCTTTGGAAAATTGCATTCAAAGAGTAATCTGCTAATTTTCAGGTCAAAAAAAAACCAGCAAGACACTTTCCCACCCAGCTGCCTTAGCATAGGGTTTCCTCTGAAGAACAAAAAAAAAAAAGAAAAAACAGACAGTAAATTCCAGGTTACAGGGAAAGCAAACCCCTGATGGGTATCAGAAGGCATTTTAAAAGGCTATACTTTCCTTTTGCCCATGCCTAAAGGGAAAAAGCCCTGAGGAGAAAATGAGCAGTTGCCTCCTCCTTTGCCCCAAGAGGCTGGAGAGCACACGAGCCTCTAAGTGCACTTACGGCTCCTCGGGAGCTGACCCCTGCCCTGGCTATCACATCCTTAGTCCGAGAGGCATGACTGAAGTCAGGTAAACATGGGATGATTGCAATCCTCTGCCTTGCGGATGATACCACAGCTCTCAAGAGTTCTAATCTGCAGGATGGCTGTTAAGGAAAAATACACAGTGCAGGAAATTTTTTTTGTGCATATGATTTTATTTTCTAGAGGGAGTGAATGTGCTGAGGTGTAGACTGGACAGGAAAATGAAAAGATGCATGAATTTCTCCACTTTCAGTAAATATCCTACATGTTAAATTACTGCTTAGCTTGCCTGCAAACATTAGGGAAAGGGAACCTGAGCTATATCTAGCAAATGCCCAGGTTTAGGAGCTGGTTTGGCTCTTCAGGAAGGAGACAAGAAGCAGCCCAGAGCTAGGAGACGGGGAGCCACAGAATCTGTACACTTTTCTTTGCCTTCTCCTCTCAGTTGGCCCTCCATAGTTTGACAGGGGGAAATTAGCTGGCAAATACCCAGTGATCCAGGAGCTTGTTTAGATCTGTAGCCTTGCCTGGCTCACAGCAAAAAGGTTTCCTTTGCCTTCCTCATGGGTTGTAGTACCCTTTTCAGACTGATAGGTAGGAGAAGAATGGTTATCTTCTGATTTTTCCTCCCACAATGTGAAGTTGTTCCTGAGCATCACCACCTACTCATGTCTGCTTCCCGCAGCCCACCTTCATCTTCACATAAAATCACCACTGGTTCCTGATCTCTCCTCCTAAAATTCCCATCCTGTTCTTTTACACATAGAACTATTCAAGAATATCTGAAAAGTTTATCAGCTATTCTCACACTCTCTGCTATCTGATGAAAGATAGAGGTCTTGCTCCTTCCTTCAAGAGGAACAAACAAGCAGAGGTCAGAATGTATACAGGTGAGAAATGGACACAAACTATTAGTATAATTAAGTCCTCATATTTTCATACAGCCATTACACATCCATAGTAGTATATTTATTTGTTGTACCAGTAAATGTTGATATAATATGTGGTGTTGTATCACATGTGCCAAACATTTTTTTAAATAATACTGGAGCACAAACATATTCTTCGCTTTACAGAGCAAAGTGGGTTGAATCATCCTCCATCCTCTGTGGATTCAGTCTCTTGCAGAATAAGGGCTTCTCACCAAGACTGCTGTATACTTGAATGTAACTGCCTTTACAAAGATTGTTTAAACAAATAAGGGAATAGAAAACAGAACATTTGCTAGAAGCTTCAGTTTTCACAGACTGCAGATCCACCCCTCTGATTCAGAGTGGTACGGAAAACCCCTATGAGGCAGCTGTCAGATTGTTTCCCTCTTTCCAGGCTGCACACACTGGGCCCCTCTTTTAACACTGCTACTCAACTGCTTTTCAGATTTAAACAGTTGGAGGCGGGAAACTGGGCAGCAGAATGTTATTCCTTTTTCTGAGAGCTATTTTGCATTCCGTAGCACAAAAAGAAGGCAGTTTTTAATTTAACAATGACATTTTGCAGGCTATTAATCTACTTCAGGGATTACACCTCCTGAAATGTAAGCATTATTCACAGTTTCAGAAACACATGAGAAGGAGTAACTCCACCAAATATATTTGCATTTAGTACTGTAAGTCAGATTCTTGCTTAGGATAAGGCACAATATGACACATAGTGGGTTTTTTTGGGTCTCATCAGAGAGGATGGCAGACATCATACACACAACAGCATGCAATTTCTTGGGGCAACATTTCTTACAGCAGGCTAGTGCTAGAGAGGGATTTATTCTTGTTCTAAAGCAAACCATACATCAGTATGCTATAGCTCTGGGCTGCTGAGTTAGTGCTCAGACTGCCTAAAATGGCATATCCATGCTACAGAATGATACAGATGTAGCCAGCAAAGCCAATGTACAGGCCACTCAGGGCAAAAGTTTCCCTTTACTACCTACATCCTTGTTCCCGATCATGCTTTTTGTCTTTCTTTGTGCTCACCTGGTTCCTTTTCCAAAGAGGTCTGATCACTGACTCCTAGCAAGAGTGCTTCTCTAGTGACCCAGGCTACATGAAGCCTCCACCCTGACACATTCCTACTCCACAGGATGAGCTTTTGATTAAGACTCTGGACTAACTGTCAGGACAGCTGGATTCCGTTCTTCCTTCTGCCACAGATTTCTGCATGACAGTGTGAAAATCAGATGCTCCTCTGCACCTTAGTTTCTCATCTCTATAATGGGACTACCAACTCCCTACCAACTGTAGTAGTTGTGAAGACTATAATATTCACCAATCCACCTGAACACTACTGGAAAGCACAGAAAAAAGAAATAAGTGTTGATACCTGCACGATTCAGGCAGCTCCATCAAGCAGATCATGGCTCTGTGGGGACCACTGCCTTTAAAACTGGACATGCCGGGAAAGGTACCAGAAGGCACAACGAACACAGCTATTAAACTTGGTTTAAATGCCACCTGACATGAGCTTGGCAGCCACAGCTTAGCTGTTGGTGGTCTCAAATCAAATGAAACAAGCAAAGTCTTCAGCACAGCACTGCCCAAATTAATGGACAGAGCAATAGTCAATAACTGTCTCCTTCCTCCATCTGCAGCAATAGTATGAAAGGCAGCCCAGACCTCCCCCTGCCCCTGGACAAAAGAGCCCCCACAGTTTGGTAACTGGGTGCCTGCGGGGGCTCCAGTGTGGACGCTGGCTTTGAGGCTCCCCGCAGCTCATCACTAACAGGGCCTGCAGACTTACATTGCAAAGAGACACAGCTGCAGGAGCACAGATCCCTCAGAGATCTGGCCAAAGCAATGCTGATCAGCTGTCTGAATCACCACTGCATTTTGGTGTGAACAGAGTCCATTTTAATCCAGACAATGACATTCACATTTTATGCCCTCCGTAAACCACAGAGTAAGATGCCAACAGGCATGATCAACCCTTCTACATGGGTAATGCAAAGCCCGGCGCTTTGCTTCTCCCTCAGCTAGTACCAGCTCAACGGCAGAGAAAGAGGCGACCGCTCCCCAGATAACAGCCCAGTTTTGAATTGTACATTCCTCAGTCTGTCTCTTCGGTCCTCTTTGCAGCAGCAAATCCCCAACCATAGTTACCTGCCCCACCAGGCTGCTGGCAGGATGAGGCAGTGTTTATGCAGTGCTTTGAAGCTCACCTGTACTACACAACTGTCAAGCTTTAATTACCGTAATTTATCCAGTGACATTATTCCTCCAAGTTCAGAGAGCAGTTAGGGGTCCGTGTTTATTCTGGCTTCACCACACAGCATATTGCTTTATGCCAATGCAGAGCTTACTCCAGAGGATGCTAATCCCCTCCCAGGGCCAGCAATGCTCAGAAATCCACAGAACTTCAGCACATCTTTCATCCCCTCGTTAGCTTCCTTCCCATCCCCACTTCTTCAGCTGAAGACTCTGGGGACTAAAACTATGATACAGCCTAGCAGGTGCACTGCGAGACATGTTTCAAAGGGATAAGGAGGTTCAACAGCTACAGATCAAAGCCCACAGAAGAAACAAGACAAATATAAGTCATGAGGCAGAGGGGCAGCAAAGCAGGAGTCAGCACCTAGAAGCATGTCTGGTCCCTCCTGTTGGTTCTAGGGTTAAATCTGCAGTTTAAAACAGAGCTTCTTTCCCCATCACCTCCAACACCAAGCCATTCCCTAGCTAAAATCATCATTCACTGCTTCATGTCCTGCCACAACCTCTTTCACCAAAACCTCAAAGCTCTTCACGCACCATCACATCAGGCAGGATGCAGGCTGGGGAGGGAGACAGGGAAAGCCATTTTGAATTTAAATGTTAAGGGAGAGAAACTTACTTTGCGGCATTTGCCTTGGTGGGGGATCCAGAGATCAGCCTGCTTGAAGAGCATCTGGGCTAAATTCCTGCGCCACTTCCCCAGCAACTTGCACTGCTGCTGCCCTCCAAAAATGAGAGAGCAAAGAGGGAGAGAGAGCAAGACTGTGCAGAGCCCAGCGCTGCAGAGAATGAGACAGAAGCAGCAGAGTGAAGCACCAGTCTGCTGATTAATTCAGCCTGTTTCCAGTCACACTGCAGATCCAGCAAGGAGGCGGTGTATGGGGGTGGGGGACGAGGGAGAGAAAGGGGGGGAAAAAAAAGCAGAGAGAGAAGAAAGTTTGCCCAGGATAGCACCAGATGTCTGTAAGAATGGTTCATTCATCAGATAGAGCCGACGCAGCCAGAATCCCTGGGTTCCCTGCCTGTAGAGATGCATTTACATGCACAGTTAGGGTTGATGCTGACAGACAGGGGTCTGTGGAAAAGCAGATGGCAAATTAGACAGGACAAAGTGCTATAAAATATACTACAGGGGAAGGAACACCTGAGCAGACAAGGAAAAAGACTCGATTGAGACAGAGACCCAGGAATACTAACTCCCCTACATAAATCTAGGAGAGTCTTCCAGATGACTCCACAGCTTTGGATTCAAGCTCAATTTAAAAATATAAGCATTTGCTATTTAAACAAGTTGAGATGGTTACAGGTCCAGTCTGAAGTGTTCCCTCCCTCTTCTCTTTTTGACAGAGAAAGCAGCAAAAGCCCCTCTCAGCATCCAATATTCATACATCCTGAGTCACACAATCTAAACCAAAGGTGCATGTAAATTCTCCACAGCCACGCACCATGCCTGGGGCTCCCCGTTTACTGACACCTGGGCAGTGGCACAGAGAAGGCAAAGGATTAGCGTAGACAGGGAAGGTTTGGGTAGAACAACAGGTAATGGGATAAAAAGGTCTTTGGAGGTGAAGAAGGAATGAGCCTTCCCTCTCATTCTCATCGTTTACAGGAATGCTTCCTTCTCATTGTTGGAGGGAAGCACCTTTATATGTTGGTTTTTATACAGCTCCTACTTCCGTGCTGTCTTAATTCTGTCTGGGGCTTCCCAGTTCTGCAGAGCAATCACTAAACCAATTACTTTCATTCCATATAGAAAGGGGTAAAGAACTGGCCCAGCCAAGAACCACGTCAATAGCTTGCCAAGGATTACAGCTGGCCGGTACCAAATGGAACAAACAGGGACTGCAAAGGCTTCCAGTCTCAGCATATCATGTAGCTTCGAAGACCATGTACAAGTGTCAGGACTCACCTATCCTCCCTGGCTAAGCTCTTCACTTCCTTTCCTTCCCTGAGATTCAGATGCCTAAATAGACACAGCCCATATTCCGTGTTTAAAGCCAGAAGTGCAGAGGTTGAGAGGTCTTGATATTTACAATAAACCCAACGCAGGGTCTAGTTATCACCTCTGTGTTGGCACTGAGTCACACATCAGTATGTAATCTCACACAGCTCCTAAAGCCAAAGTTGAAGGGAAGCAGACACTGCATTTAATGTAACTTCAGCAGAAAGCAGGGGGAGAAAGAGGCAAGACATCCTTCATCCTTCTGCAGGGCATTTTGTTTCCTAGACAACAATTTTAAACCGCAGAGAGGAACAAAATGTCCTAATGGCACAATTTTTCCTTCCTTCCTCTTTTCCTGCTAAGAAACTACTCACCTACTCACTTCAACACAAAGAAAAAAGTAAGAAAAAAGAAAGGATCAACAACAACATGGGGTAAGAATGGACAAACCCTCAGACAACATACATGTAACACCCCCCTCTTATCATAGTGCTTGCTGATCTGTTTCCCATGGCTCTGCACCTTCTGGAGACTTGAATGAATGTGAATAAAACAACTTGCTGGTGACAGTGCAATACCAGGAATAACCCTTGTGCTTCATGCAGTTAAGAGGTCCCAACACAACTTTCTTCCAGCTCAAAAACTCCAGCTTTGGTCATGAACACAAATGGAAATGGATCAAATTGCCTCTTCTTGTTTACCCCACTGTTGAGAGACCTTGCTCTAAAGTGTTTTGTCTAGGGCAGTAATTTGTACTATGTAGCTTCCTTCTGATATCAGCTGGTATCATAAATTGCATCAGGACATGCATTTGTGCATTGAATAACAGAATGAAAGAGCAGAAGCTGTAAACCTGAGATCTGAAGATAAAACTGTGGCTTGAAATAAAAGGCTGAGTATAAAGGCAGGGACTGAGACCCATACAAAAACTGCAGCATAGATGAGAGACGCCTGTGGAAAAAGGATCAGTTTGTGAAAAAGCCCTTGGAAGAAGAGCTGAGGTTTTAGAGAACAGCAGGGAATAAAAATCGAGATACAGTTACTGGCAAGATGAGAAGAGGCAAAGTACTTGGGCTACTTTTCAGTCCAAAGGTAGGACTGCAGCTCTTGTTAGACATCCTGGAACAAGACAGCTGAGGACCAACAGTGCTGTAGCTGGAGCAGTGTGGAGTACAGCACAGACTCCCTGAATACATTTCCGGACTCTGGCCAGGAGACATGGTGCTGTATCCAGGCTGCAGCAATTACACTGGGGTAATACAGCTCAGTTGTTATTGGTAACTGTGGAATGGATGATGTCAATAATTTTTAATAGTTGTGTTGCTGCAAATACAGCCTACATCTAAAGTAACTCAAACTCATGAGCCTCACACCGTCCTGTGGCAATCAATGCTGCTGTCTGTCTTGGTATATGCTGAGTGGGTCTTAGAGCAGAGATTCTGGCACCTTTCACAAGTATTAAATTCACTTTAGAAATACACAGAAAATTAAAAAGTCAGGAGAAGAGGGGAAAGAACAAGATATCAGCACATTTAATTTAAAAAGGTTTTGGCACTGCTCCTAAAATACTCTCTGCCTTTTTCTGCAGCGTCTGGCTTCTGGCAAAAATTGGAAGGTGGCCTATATTACACCTGACAAACTCTGATCCTCAGCCATTTCTGACAATGGAACTGTATTAGCTGACTGGAGCCAGAGGACAAGTCTCTCATCTTCTGAGTGACAGATGTCTGTGCTGCAGCAGTGCTCTGAGCATGTCTTCTGTTCCAGGAGTGCTAACTCTTCACCACACACATATATTAGAGCAAAGAGATTGCTTTCAACTAGATTTGGGACTGATGTTTTCACTTGGGTTCATTTTATTTTTAGCATTTTAAAATAAATCTAGCACATCAAATTTACTACTGAGGTTACACAGCAGGTTAATTTGTTCCCTTATCAGCATATATGTGTCCAATTTCTTCACTTTGGAAAGGAAGATGTATTCCACCTTAAAGGGGATGAAACAAGGATCTGCAGTATTGAAAAAAAAAAAGAGGCAAACTCCTTAACACCAAATAATATACTGCTAACAAGAATAAAACCATGGTCTTTCCTCAGAATCCAAACAAAGTAAGTTGTAAAATGCAGCTGTAGGTATCAATTTTTTTTTTATTCCTATTGAAAAGATTGTGATGATCTCTTGCCTTCACTTTTAATCCCCATTCAGAAAGGAGGGAGAAAAAACTTCAGTAAGTCAGGAGAGGAGACTAGGACTTCAGAACATCATGATTCCCCCCGTAATCTCCTTGTGCAGGACACTTTCCTAATAGGCCTTTTAAAGGTCTATTACAAGACTGTCCACACCGCTGCCTGTCCAGCAATTTGATACGCTCTTCCTGTGTTGTACAATGAAGAATGTCATATGAGAAAGAGAGAGATGAACCAAAGATAGTGACGTACAGTGAAAGTGTCCCCGCTGTGCTCTGCCATGGCTGCAGCAAAGCCAGTGTTGGCACTCTCAGATCCTACACAGAACACACCCCTGCACGGAATGGTAATTGCGTCATCCCTTAAAATGATCAATACCAGATTAGCCCATGATGTCATTAACAAGAGAATAAATAGATAATTATCCTCATCGGAATGTTACTTCCATAGCAATACAGCAATTTGATATAAAACAACATAGTTCAAACACGTCCTCCAAGCATATCAGCACCAAGAGGTTCAGGCATGAGTAAGCCCAGGCCTTCCTGGTCTAGCACACTACAGAACAGAAAATCCAGCAAATAAGAAGTCTAGTAAGCAAGTGCAAGAGCTGATGTGAAAAACTGAGTACCTTTTAAGTCACTTATGCTGCTGTAGTGATCTTTTAGAGCAGATCTGAGTCTAGGTACTTTGCACTAATGAACAAAACCACTTCTTGATGTTGGAAGCACCGTAAACAAAACAGCAAGAAACAGATGCACGCAGAATAACAGAGAGACAGCAAATATGATCTGGCAGACAAAGCTTATAGTGTGGTGGAGAGAGGGACACCAAAAACGAAAGCCAAGAATTTTCTCTTACCAGAGCCAGCTGAGAGCTTGGCGTGCGTAATGTTCTCCACTGGTCTCAAACTACCTGTCCCATTTCTGAGTGGGATCCAGAATAAGGACCAGTTCACTTTTTTGAGTGAGAAATACATTTAATACTCAGGTGGCTGCTGAAACATGGCTAAAACATAAGTGACCAGCAGACTACTCACTAAAGTGATCAAAATAATTTTACTTTTGGGAAGTAGTAACATGTGCCAAGTTTACAGTCTCCTGTCAGCCACAGCAGATATGTCTTTTCAGCTTCTATAGCAGCTATTAATGAAGATCTCTCTCTCTTCTTTCTCCTTTGCAGCTCAAAGCATGGCAAGATAGCAAGAGACAGATTGCCCCTCCATACAATATCTAGACTTATCTGGCACTTACTAAACCAGATCTAGAAATACTATCCTGCAGCACTCCCTAGAAAGACATGCAATTGCCCAAGAAATACATACACTTATCAGAAAAACTAGAGTCAGATGATTTCATCACCTTAGTTTATTTTAAAAATCTTCTCAGTGAATTCAGCCTCTCAAATAAAGCCAAGCTAAGTGTCCAGGGGATTGAAGGCCTACCTTAAACCTCAAGAAAGACACAGCATATGTGGCAGCATATACTTCACCTATGTTGTTCCACCATGGTGCCTCAGTCCCAGCCTGCAAAGGACTTTTACCTACTGATACAAGCACATACATCCCTAGGAATGTGAAGGTGACAGAACTCTCAACTTTGATACTAACCATGGATTATACCATCACATAATAATGCCAAATGGTGAGTCTTGACCCAAAATAATGAAAGACAATTAAAAGGACTCAATATTTAAGTTGGGCATGATCCTTATCAGGAAACCTACCTGACACTTCTCCTTGAGGTCCATGGCTATGTGGTTCTGTAAGCATGTCCAGCAAAAGGGGATTGCTCCTCAGGGGAGAATGTCTCCTAGGTAGAGATGAGCTTGGCTACACTTACCACATCACCATCTGTGGAAACAGAAGGGGAAGCAGTCAGTCTCCCCATATCACTCCCTTTAGGACAAGAAAGTGACGAAATTCACAAAATTCAGATTACAGGATTGGTCTTTAAAAGAAGGAGAACTGGGGAGCTGAAAGTGCTTCTAATAGTACATCAACCCTCTCCTTACTCAAAACTGATCCCATTAGCTTAAGTCCCCCCAAAAATGAGCAGCAGTAGATGAATTAAGTTCCTTGCAGCTCAGAGTAAAGAGTATTATTGCAGCCCTGACACACTTTTGGGCAAGCCTCCAAAAAAAGCTGACAAAGCGTTGGATTCCACCAGGTGTTGGAGCATGCTGTCACCCATGGCTATTTGTCTTGCTATTCTTATTTACCAGGAGCTTTGTCCAGCTAAGCTCTAATGGAGCCTGCAGTAATGATTCTTCCGTTTGCTGAACAACACATCCAATCTTTGACAAGGCTATGCTGCTGGGCCGAGCATGTATCTGACCACCATTAAGTAGGCCAGAAATCACAAAAACAATTCCAGATTACCACGGAACTAGGCCTTTTTTTTTTTTTTTCTTCTTCTTTTTAGCGAAACTGGGACTCTAACAGAATTGAGGTAGGAAGCAGCTCTGGAATTCACATCCTTCTTCTAGCCCATCTCCCCCTTGATCTCCTATGGCACAAATTTGTTCTCCTTCACATAGGCAAAATGTCTTTTCTGGTCAAAACAAAGGATCTGTGTACATTGCTCCAGAAGATTCTCTTATATATAAGCACAACGAGATATTATAAGATTATGCTATGATTGGTCTTGGGAAAGTCTTTCTTTTGGTCAGTAACTCTTGATTCTATTTTTTAATATCACATACAAACTCAGGGCTTGGACATATACTTCTCGTAAATCCAAACAAAAAAGGAAGCAGCTAGATCTGCAAATCAATCCAAACCACCCACACATTTCCTATACACAACAGGACTGGCTTTTGCCAGCTGGGATTTACTACCCCGGTCTATACCATACTGCCTTCTTCAAAGAGGCAGGATTCTGGAGGTCCCATCCTTGTGGCAGTCACCTACAGCACTACTCTCCATGATGCTACATCATTTCAAGGAAAACAAAAGGCATCCAAAGCTTACTCAGAAAGCCACTGCTGCCCCACGCTGAAGACTTAGATGCCAGTATTTCCTCTCATGCAGGCAAGTCCTCCACCTGCATTCCGGGAAGCAGCAAGCATTCAGTATTCAGACTGCTGGTTATCAAAGAACTGCTTGCAGTACAGCAACCAGCACCTGCAAGTGCCATTTTTTGGCGGCTGGCTGGCTGGCATGAGCCACAAGTCTGGACTCTGCCCTACTTTTCTGTTCTGTGACCCTTGTCAATGTGCATACACCAAGGGAATGAAGCTATTTTCAGTCACTTAGTATCCCTGCCAGGCCAATTAGCAATTGCAAAGAGAGGATCAAAGTTACTGGAGCAAAGCTGACAAAGAGGGCTGGGAGTGGGAAGGAGGAAAACATACTTTTGTATGCTTGTACACAGCAGCTTAGAGCCTCAGTATCTTGCCTTTAACTTGAGAGTGACTTCTATATAAGGGAAGGCAAGAGGAGACGATTTTTAGGAGAAAATGGTCACTAACAATAAAAGGGCTAAGAAATAAATCCACGATTCTTCTTTTTACTCCTCTCCAACAGAAGATTTATTAATAGATCTACTGAGGGATTTATGCATCGTGCTCTCACTCGTTCAAACATAAGTGAAGCGCGTGAATTTCTCTCTGGATCTGGACTTCAAAAGCGTAATTATCCGTGACACAACTGGGTAACTGGGAAGCCAAAGTCACGAAAGCAGAACAAGAAAAAACATCCTGGACTGTTTGTGATAATCCCATGGAGCCCATATCATTAGCAGCGGTGGGTGGCTCCGGCTGGAGGGCAGGGGGCCATGCAGGGAGGCAGCTGGGCAGGAGGCAGGATTTGCTGCAGTGCCGTGAGTGACATTCTGTTTTAGGCAGCAAACTGAAATGTGATCCTGAATGCAAAACACGCCATTCCTTAAAGTTCAAGGCACATCATCCACATGCTTAGGAACACCACCCTGAAGTCCTTCAGTGCTAGGAAACAGGATACGCAACAAGGGTGTTACAAAGACGAAATATTGGTCGGAAAGAGTGAATACTCCCTACCTAGAGAAATTCAAAAGCTGTTATAATGAACAGTATAACAAGAGCTTGCAAAAGTAATCAGTGGTGCCTGCAGCGCTGCTTCATCATCATACATGCTCAGGGCTTCTCCAAAATTTGAAAAACTGACCTGAAGCCCACAAGCAGTTCACTTTCTCTCGCATCCCCAGTTGAAGATGCCAACAATGGTCAGATTGTAAACATTTCAAACAGAGAAAGCAAAGAAGCCAATTCTTTCCTGTGCCAATCTGGATATACAAAACAAGCAGAATGTTTCATTTTTCAAAGTGGAACTACACGTTAAAAAGGGTTTTCGTTTAGAACCAAGAATTTCAAACACAGCTAATCCTAGATAGGTTACAATTTCTTAGTATTAGGATAACTAACTGAAGCAAAAAGCAAAGACAGGCTACAATGATAAACCATCTTCCCTCAATTCCTGCACCAGGATTGGCACTGGCGCCATATAAAACGTGATTTGCGTGCTTTCTTTCAAATGCATGATTTATCAAAATAAAAAGCCTGCAAGCATATTTGCAAGAATTATGTCATACCAACTAAAAACCTCATACGCATTACAGAGGCCTTGCAAACACTCAGAAAACAGCTTCACACAATGAAGCTGAAGCAGTTCATGAATTCTGTAGGCAACGTGAAGATCTGCAGAGACATGCATTCATCCATTCCATCCCCGACAAGGTCCTTGTGTGCTCCCCTCCCAGACTCATCTGTTTCAGGGACTGCTGCAGTTCCCACCACCAGACGTGTCTCTCCATCACCCCTACCCAACAGCAGGGACTCGCCACACTGTGGACCCATCCTAGGAGTTTTGTGCACTACTATTTCTTCCGCACTAGAATACCTGCCTTCCTCTGTCCTCCCTGTTCTTATCTATCTTCTGTCTGCCCAGGCAATTAGTCACTCATACCGTCAACATGTTAAACTCTGCCAGACAGCAGGACAGAAATGAAGTGGGACTGCTTTGCTGGAACATGTTAGTGGGCGTCAAGTATTCAGCCGCAGACAATCAGGGATGCCTGAAGCTGTGGTTGCTCTAATCAGACACCAGAGGCTCCAAGTGCAGCCAGTTTACCCCTTTCACTTTCCCAGCACACTCCATCCTCCTCAGGATTCTCATGCCTAGAGCAGTCCGTGAAACTTGGAAATGGATGGATGTGGCGTTCAAGCGTCATCATGCTGCATTCGGCCTGAGAAATACTTCCAAATCGTTAGGTAGAGTGAAACCCAACATAGGGTCCACCAAACACCTCAATCCAATGCATATATCACTAACAGCAAGCTAACTTTCTGGAAATCCTATATGCCAAACTTGGCCAATAGTTAGCCCATAGCTATGTGGAGAGGTCTGCAATGCACGTTAGAATATCTTTATTTTATATTTATAAGAATGAATGAATTCAGTGCTTGGGTTGCCATGTGTATCTGATACGCAGACCTTTTCAAATGTGAAAAATACATTCCCATTACCCCAAACTCATTTCTCTTTGGAAGTGCCCTGAGAAGAGTAAGTCTTGTAGCTTGATCTGCATATCAACAAGTGCTTGAAAGATCCTTCTGAACAGCAGAAGCAGAGCTTTACAAGGGTCCATTCAAACTTTTGTTTACCTAATCATCTTTCGAATAACACTGTCTTATGCAGTCAGTGTATTTATACGGGTAATAAACACTGTGCTTTCAGATTCTCCTTTGAAATCCAACGATTTCAAAGCACAACTTAACCAAACCTCACAACATCAGTATGAGATATCAGTGCTGAAATTTAATAAGAAACTATACAGCATGATACATTAAGTACAGAACTTACAAAACAACTAGCAAACAGAAAGATCAGATAACTATACAACCTATAGACACTTGGAAAGAAAAATGTGTTTCAGAAGCTGGAAGTCTTTAGGGAGAAAAATAAATGAACCTAATGATACTGTTTTCCCTAAAGTGTGCAATCACTGATACTTTCATGTTATTTACTGAAAATTCCCAACATAGATTAGTCTATGAAAAATGATGGGGAGTCTGAACATTTCTTGCTGCCAAAACTGAATTCCTCAAGAACAGAAGCCTGATCTGTCACCGAGAATAGAAACACGGGGGAACAGATAATAACCAAAAAAAGCAGCTGCCTTGGAGAAAATGGCTTAGATTAGAGCTGATTGTTTTGATATCAGCAGAACCATATGGTCTTACTACTCATGAGTAGCTGATGTCTGCCTGATAATTTGCAACATGGGCACATTTGCTGATATATGGGCTTCCAAAGGTGCATGAAGTGATAGTGTCAATTGCTTTGAGACCCATTGAAAGCACAGAATAATTACAGCAAGGGAGCTGGCAGCCACACTTCTTGGCTTCGGTATCTGCTTGTGAAAAAACTTGTCAAAATTTGGGCCAGCTAAACATTCTCTGCCTCAATAGCCCTAGATTATAGATAGGGATATGCATATCTGCTTCAGAGAGTGATTGCAAAGTAAATTTATTAGTATCTGTAAAGTAAGTGAGATCTTCTGAATTAGTGTTGTATATGTGCTAAGTATTATCAACTCAGTAGTGGTCAAGTATCCCATTTGTGCATGGCTGTGAAGAATCAGGAGTTGATTTCACACAGGCTCCGCGTCCCTTGCCCAATGACAGGAATTAGAGAGAGATCTATTCTACCTTGAATCAGGAATAGGATTAAACTTGAAATGAACTTAAAGTTTGTCTTCCAACTGACAAGCGTGCCTTTTGGAGGTGAAATTAGTTTTTGTTTAAACCTTACTTGCTGAGAGTTTTCCAATAGAAAATATCTCTGACTTCTTCCTTCTTTCTTCAGCACAGGACTTGCACATTAGACTTGTTTCAAAGGACAGTGGTGGCTTAAAACGAAAGCTGAGCAACAAGGAGGAAAAAGGGGGGCAGGAAATAGCTTTGGCACACTTGTAAGAGTCAGACCATTGGTTTACTTGCAAGATTAAGATTGGTAAAACAAGATGCTACACAAAAGAACACATTTATTTTTGTTTTAATTTTGTTCTGGTGAGTTGAGAAGTAATTGATGGATATGATCAAAAGAATGATCAAACTAGTTTGGTCTACCTTACTGTTTCCACAGGGGCTGATACTATTTCAAATTAAGGTATAGTAAATCTGAAAGATCTTTGCTGTGTTCATTTTTCCTTACTTCGTTTAAAAAAAAAAATGTTTAGGAATTAAAGGATTACTTTATCTTTTCTGCTTCAGGTACTCTAAGCCTGCCACAGAAAGACACAGCATGTATACAGTCTGGATGAAAGTGAACAATGCAACAAAAGGCACAATTCTGAAAGTTGTAAGGGCCCCTCCAGCTTCTGCAGAGCGATGAGACATCATCTGCTTTGTGGCACAATGCCTTGAATGACAACTAAAACATTTTACAGCAAATGTATGGAAGAATTCACTGAAAAAGTGACACCTGTCATTCATCATCATGCGATTGGTTATTACAGTAACCAGGACTGTATAACTATCTCCATTTAAAAAAAAATAAAATCCTGAAATGCTAGAAAACCACAAAAAGGCAGCAGCCCAAAATAAAATAAAAAAGCCCATGCCGTATTTATAGGAACTTCTAGCAAATCAATTTTTGCTGACATACACTGACTCACAGATAAAAGTGCAGCTTTTTCTCTTAATTCCAGTTTATAAATAAGGGTGTTATATGCATAGTTTATAGTAAATCTAGGCAAAAACACTCTTATACCCATGTTTGCCATTTACAGATATTTAACAAATATCATGCTGATGGGAAGGTGTTTTCTCGGAGTTCCCCAAAGCAGGCCCAGCACCTGAAGGCCATTAACAAGATTGAGCTCACACATTCATTCAAAGTAAAGCACAGCCCTTATGTAGAAAGACACTGCAGTTCAGTAGATTGTGTATTTTGCTATTCTCACAAGCTCCATGAAAGTTTTATGATGAACATTTGTATGACAAACTGTGTCTAGAAATAGGGCAGTGAGCTGACTCACTCTGCTGCAAAAGGCAAACAGAGGAGCTCTCTGCGGCTCCTTAAGAACTTCTCTCCACTATTCACTCAAGAGTATTCCAGACAGAGATCCAAAGTACCCTATTTAGTGTACAAATGGTCCCATACATTATCACAAATGTTAACCCAACCAACCCAAAGCAAATCCTGCTCCCTGCAGGTCTGGGTACAGGACAATACTGCCCAAGCCCTGGCAGGACTCTCTTTTTGGCCATCCCTACAGAAGGACTTGTCTTTTGGCCAATCCCCCGTGGCCCCGGCCCTGCTCCTGGCCAGTCCCACCCAGCCACAGGGGTATATAAACCCTCACAACCGACCCCTTTTTCAGCACTGTCTTTCTGCCTGGAACAGCTTGGTCTCTGGGGTGCTTGCTGTGGCTTCTAGCAACTAGTTTGGGTAGGACTCTAACAGAAGCAAGGGTGGCCTCAAAGATACAGAGACTTAAACAGTTAGAGCTGTAACATGAAGATTAGAGGAAGGAGGTTTGTTTTCTTGGTTCCACTCGCAGTAGCAATATTGATTGGTTTTGTGACCTAGGCTAAAAGCACTAATATCTTAATCCTCTCATCAGATAAAAAATGTTGGCAATGCGTTTATTTAAAAGGTCATAGTTAAGAAAAATATTATGTAAAGTGTTTTGATGTGCTTGAGGAAAAGACAATGAAGAAATATAAAGCACTATTCTAAGGAACAAAAAAGATCTTGCATAAAACCAGCATAGTGTAGCTATTTATATGCATGCCTGTATTAAGCAGGCTTCTTAGAAAGTAAATCTAGTTTGCTTGCTAAGTTATTCAAATTTTGCTATATTTGAGCAAGCCCTGTAGTTTAATGCAGTACAGCAGATGCTAAGTAACAGTTTGTTTATATAGAGACTTGCATTTCTAAGGAACCTAAAGTGTTTTGTAGAGATCGTGCACTACTACACCATTGTATCTCATTGTGTATGAGCTGTCTGTTCAACTAGGAGCTTTATTCTACAATTGTTGGGGGAAATAATAGGATTTTAGACAAGCATGCCATAGCAGCTTCCTTTTCTCAGAAAATGTGAAAATATGTACTACTTGGTAGCTGCCTCGGGAAGATGGATGGGTGCTTATGCTCATCTGCTGCTACCTTGGTAACTCTTAAGATTGATAAGACTAACTTAAAGAAACTCTTCTGTGGCACAAGCTATCCTGTGAAAACTCAGTGTGTCTTAAAGACGACTGCATAACTAAAAAGACTATCCGCTCCTGTTTGTGGGTTTTCCCTTCCTCTCTAGCTATCTTTTGGGTAGATAGTATCATCTTAGACAAACTTCTTGTGCTTTATGTAATGGGATTTTTAACTGGGATTTTTAGGCCTTTTCTTATCAATAATGGCCTGTGTATCCTGATAGGAGAAAGCTCCTGAACAACGGACAAACAGCAGTAGTGTAATCCAAGAACTACATGGATCACAGCTTTTGGAAATCAAACAAGTGGATGTCCGAGGCAAAATGAAGTGTGCCATGAGCTTCAGCTGATCAAAAGACTGTGATGAGGTAGGAGCAGGAGTGAAGCAAAATGAAACAACTAGCTGAGTCGAGGCTGCTATCCAAGCTTGTAAGGGATCTAGGCACACTTGTGAAGGCGTTTTAGTCAGGATTTGGGACCGTCCCTAAAACCCTTAGGCAGAGTACAAAACTGCAGCCGCACCAAGCGCACCCACAGCTGCCGGCGCACCCTGCTTTGCTCTGCGCTGCCGGGGGCTCGGCCTGGGCCCCCCGCCTCGCTCGGGGCTGAAGGAACGGCCACGGCCGCCGAGGCCGGTGCCCGGCGGGGGATGCCCTGCGGCGCTGCGAGGCGGAGTCTTGTCCCTCAGCTGTGGGAGAAGCCCCGCCGGGTGTGCTGAGCCGCTAACACGTGTGGGAGCGCCTTTTTTGGGTCTCTCTTTTATTATTATTGTTATTTCCTCTCGCTCATAAGCTGCTAGGTAACGCTCCGGCGAGGTGCCAAGGGAGGGTGTGTGAGGCGAATGGTGCTGCGCGGGAGCTCCGGCCCGAGGGACAGAGGGCAGAGCGGCGGGACCGCCACCGGCTCTGCCTCGGGCCTCCCCCGCCATGGCGGGCAGCCTCCAGTCGAGGTGGGGACCCCGCTGAGGGAGCGGCGGGCCCTCCCGGCCCCGCTCCCCGACGGGACGGAGCCCGGCCGCGCCCCGCCGCCGCCGCTCGGCCCGTACTCACCAGCCGCACCGGGCAGTCTCGGCGGGGGAGCCGCACGCCCGCCGGGCCTCCCCCCGCGCCGCCGGGGCCGCCATCAGGGTCACTGGCAAGCGGGACGCCACGGTGCTGGGGACCCGCGGTGGCGCTTCGGGGCGGCCTCAAGAAGCCGGTGTCTGGTTGGTGAGATCCCGCGCGGCCACCCGTATGCCGCGCGGTGATTGGCTTGGCCAGGGTGGCGCGCGAAGCCGAGCATCCGCCCTGGCGGCAGGTCGGGGCTAGCCCTGAGGGGAGCCTGAGCGGGGCAGCGCGCCGTGAGGAGCGGCTACTCAGCCCCGGCGGCAGCGCTGAGCCGGACGGCCGGCGGAGCGGCGATCCCCCTGGCCCCGCTGCTGCCGGGATGCCGTCGGAGGGACGGTGCTGAGGGGCAGTGAAGTGACTCGGGGGTGAAGGGAATGCGCGAGGGGATGGAGAGAGCCCAAGAGCGGCCTGTGGCCTAAGGCTCCAGCCCCTTGGCAAAGGCAGGCCGTGGTGGGTGCCCCAGTCAAGGGGGGATGAGGGAGAAGGGGTGTCCCTTTGCCAGGGCTGTGCCTCTGCAAGGGGAGGGTGACACCTGCAGATCTCCCTCTGAAAAGCCGCTTTTACCGTAGAGCAACCAACTGACGGGAAGTCTCAAAGGAGCCATGAGGTGAATGCACACGCTGGGTGCCGGATGCACAGGAAGCCATGGTGGGAACGAGCACACAAACGTACCAAGCCGGTAATCTAACGAGCAATCTAAGCTACTGCAGAATCTGGAAAGGAAATCAGAGGTGGGAGGCAGAGATGGCCCACTTCTCTGCTTCTGTGTAAAGAGATTAGGGTTTTGTCTTGTGAATTCGTAGTGGACTGGCTAAATTGAAAAGATGCATGTCCCTTAGTTTTAATTCCCTTCCTGTTCCTGTAATTCATTGCAGAGCTTGTATTATCCCAGGTTGTGATGCGACAGTTCCCATGTGAGATTATTCTTTAGAAAACTGATGTTCATTAGTGTGCTAAACTACAGATGCCAAAGCCTGGTGCAGTTGTTTGCAATTTTACGGCAATAAATTGTACAAAGAACTTAAGCTCTGCACTGTTTTCCCTGCAGATGCAGTTTTGGACGAGAATGTAGTATTTTGGGAGTGTACTCAATGCTCCTTTGAGACAGTCTACTTTCACAGTGTCTGGATACATACAAAGTGCAGGAGTTCTACAAGTGTGATTTCAGCTCTCTTAAATGCAATCTAAATGTTAGTGAGGAGAATGAAGGCCACAAAACTGGTTTTCCTGAGCTGCTTGTTACCCAGAATAATTCCCTAGAATCAGTTAACAAAAAAACCCCCCACAACTCTAATATGCTTGAGTGACACTGTAAGTGGTTTTGGTGTCTTAGAAGGAAATAAAATGGCAGGTCTGGGGAATTTTATGGTGTAATTTAGAGACAGTACGAGGAAGGGGAAGAGGATAAATGTGTTACTGGAATTGTAATAACATAAGATCATGAGTTGTGCTTAGTGCTGCACGAGCATCTCGTTAGTTCCTCTTTAGATTGTTCCACCCCCAATAAAATCTACTTAATTAGTAGAGGGTTTTAAGTAAAAGGTCAGAGTAAAGATACATCTTGAACAGAGATCCGGAGTCTGGATTATTTTGCCTCTGACACTGATTCCCTGTGGGTCTTGAACAAGCCACTAATAAAACCTGTTTTCACTCACAAGTATGCTGTGTATAGAATTTCTGTCAATGAGACGTGCAGTTATAGGGGCTGATAGACTGGACCTTTAACCTATTTGTGCCTTTCTTTTCTCCTTGGTAAATCTGATGTAACTGTTCACCTCAGAGTGATTTAGGGACCTAGTGCTTGTAGAGTGTGTTGAGATTAAGTGAAAAATGTTATCAAAATGCATTATTACAAGCGTGGTTGGAAGAGCAGAAACACCTTTGAATTGGACAATGTTGCTATAAATTCAGAAATAGGACAGGTATCCAGAGAGCACTTTTCCCATGTATTCTAGTACTAGATGACAAAGAGAAAACTCAAAAGGCAAATGCTGTGAAGTAAAGAGGCACTAAACTGGTATGATTTTTGGATCTGAGAACTTTAGTGTACAGACCTGTTATACAAGAAAGTGCTCAGTCTTATGTCAAGTCATCATCCTCTCTATTTTTTAATATTACGGAATTATGAATGAATGGTCTAAAGGTAAACAAGATAATGTTACTTCTGGATGTTTATAGTACTGTAATATTCTGGTATAGAAAGCTTAGCTTGGTCAATTTTGCCTGCAAATTAAGATCACTTCCCATACTTGCTTCAAAATAGCTATTAAAACTATTCCTTGGGTGCTTTTTTCCACATCCTTGTACTTCTTGGAATTGTTTCACTATGTAAAGGCCTCCTATATCATTTTGGTAGGAAGTGAGTTTACAGAAATTAAACAGCTACTGCAAACCTATGTGTATAGTCTGAAAATGCTTAATTTCATGCTCACCGTGTCTTCAGCGCAGGGATATACTGTCTCCTCTTGGGACCACAACATATGGGCAGAGACATGGCTCAGTTTGCAGTAAGCTTCCGCCTCTGAATGGCTTGCAGTGCCTGACAGATCCAAGGGAACTATTTGACCTCCCTGCATGTGCCTTTCAGTCAGTCCTCATCAGTGTGCTGCTGCGGGTAGAGCAGACATGAAAATTTGAGTAGGACCACTTTAAAGCAGGTATTGTATGCAAAAAAATCTTTCTTTGCCTTTTTTTTTTTTTTTTTTTTTTTTTAAATTAAGCTCTCTGGCAAGATGTTGAAGTTGCATTTTAATCAATATTTGATGAGTAGCTTTTCTGAACAGTAGTGCAAAATAATTTAAAAATTAATTAAATCGGTGAGAAAATTTTGTATTGTTTAGAAAAGGCAATTGCTGTATGTCTGATTCTCCCACCTCTTTGCACATTTCATGACAGATGCTAGGAATTGACCATATTTCTAATCTGTGTGTAGTGATAAGAGGAATTAAAAGGGGAAGATTGATACAAAAGCTGTCTGAGTCTTAAAAATTAAAAGCAGTAGTTGAGTTGACCAACACCTCTACCAAAGCTGAAGGGAAGATAGTATTTCATTTTAGCTGAATGATATTACTTCTCAGCTCCTGTGTATTGTTTAATAAATAAGGGAGATGCACATAATTCAATGTCTAATTATAAAAAATGAGACGTTACATTCCTCAAAAGAGAGAGATTCTGCCTTTTAGTAATAAACAGCATCTGCTTTGTTTTTCTCCAAACTGAAAGGTAATTGAACTGACAATTCCAAGCTGTCCTGAAAATGACAGATGACTGAATTGGGAGTAGGAAGAAAGCAGAAGCCCTTTTGTACTAAAGAAAGGGAGATGGCACACTATAGTTGGATCTGGTTCCCTTTTACAGATTTCTTTCAGAGCTTAAGCAGCACTGGGTGACCCCAGCCAACTCATTTTATTGTTTAATTTCTTAATGTCAGCAATGGCTATTACAGTTCCCAGGTAGAGAAGCATTTCCTACATAGTAATTTTTGCAACAATCTTCTCCTTTCTTCTCTTTGTGACCATAGAAACACATGTGGTACGGAAGAGAATCTGCTTTTATTACATTCTTCCTAGCTCACTCAGCTTTACTGTAAGACTCATGGGTGGTTTTGTTTTGGACCTTTTTTCTGCTAGTTTTGAGGCTAAGCTAACTTTTCTTGTCTCCTGGTCTATAAAAGTCAGAACAGTCCCTGTTTGTCTCACATGGTGATTAAGCTGCTTCACAAGTGCTCTTGAGATCTGTAATGAGTAAAATTGTGAAGCTGCTTTGGCAGATCAGCTGATCTGTCTGGGTCACAAGCACCAACACTTATTTGCTGCACTTGGACAGATTCACAGAAACAGACAGTTGTGGTAACGTTTCAATATGTATGCGAGAAAGCTGGAGCAGAGCATTAGGAGGGTTTCTGAACAGGGAGAGCTGCCTGATGGTTGCAGCAAGGCTCAGAAGTCAAGAACTATGAATTTTGTTCCTAATGCTGTTGAACATTGTGCCGTTAGTTTATTATATGGCTTTGGGCAAGCCCTCTATGACTCTCTTTCCCCGTTTGCAGAATATGGATATTTATATTGTATATATGTGTATACATCTATTATATCGCTTTGATATTGTTGCCTTTATCACTAACACAAAGTTGCAAACTAAAATGAAACTAAGTAGTCAATATACAGCAAAGTAGTTACCCAATCCATTCACCATCCTGCTCTCTAAAGAATAGACACAGAAAACACATTTGGGCAGGTTTTTTTCCTTAGCTTTGCTGCCTGATTCTCTAATTTGTACTGTCACACAATGTTCCAGATACAGGCATGTGGGGAAATCCCATATCTAGGCCGGAAGCCTAGATCTTGAATTAAGGTTTTAGAGAAACTCTAGTAATACCAGTTAAGTCTTGTAGACTCCATCAATGGGCCAAGCTTGTTTGGTGACCATTTTAATACTTAATTATGAATGAAGGGGATTTGTTGCCTCTTCTGTCTATAAGTAGTATCTGCAGGTCTGTTGCTTGTGGCCTGACTTTAAGACTAGCACCTAGATGCTAGGTTTTCTCAAGGTATTTAGCATCTTCCTAGAGCAGGTCATACTCATTGCTCTTTTGTTGCATCAGGCTTGTTTGGTGAAGCAACTTCCGCTCCAAAACCAACTCAAATATCTAGTAAATGGAATAGGTTTGGATTTTATGGCTAATGTCCCTGGCTTGGTTATTACACTGAGGCCAACACGGGTTGATGTGAGAAGAAAAAGGCAAGAAGGTAATGTTCATGCAACGAATATCAACAGCCCCATTCCCAGCATTCCCTCTTTGCTGTGCCTGCATTCCTGGCATTCCCCTATTTGCCGCACCCACTTTATTCCTGCACATCTCAGAGAGAGGTATATAGCAAGTCAGTTCCCCTACAGCTGTCAGAACAGTCTTATGGCATTAAATTTTCAGCTTGCAAGAAAATTGATCAGGGCTATCTTGAGTTATCTACATCTCTTCTACATTCCCCATAGCAGATTGTCTGAATTGTTTTCTATGGGAGGATGCTTTCTGTCTTGGGTCATACATCAGGCTGCTTATATACAACTCGGACAACACATACAGTGTTATGCTACGTGAACTGCAGCAATATAATGCAGAATCACAATGTGAAATTTTGAGCATCTTCAGATGTGTTGAGCCAGTCAGGGTTTTGCTTTTAAAAAGATCACTACAATTCTTTGAAATCAGGAAATGCATCAGAGGAAGAAAGGTGCATATTGGCAATGTATTTTATTACAATTATTGTGCCAGATGCCATTAAAAAAAAATCATTGCAACAGACACCAAGTTCCTTAAATTGGCAGTTGTGTATTGTAGTTCATGACGATAGCAGATTCTCATGTCTGATGAGAATGGGCTTAGGAACAAATGTGAAGACTATAGGAAGGATGAAGTGAGACATCTTGGAGAGCTCTAGTAGGAAAGCTTCCTCTGCCTGTGGTTCAGCAGACATAGGCTGAAGCACGTGGAATATAGGGTTAAGCCACATCGTTGTAAAGAAATTGCTTACATTTCAGAAGTTTGTCAAGAAGGTGACCTGCCTGTGAAACACCAGTGCTGATGAAACAAGGACTTACTCAAGGCCAGAGGTTCCTTCTGTTAGAGCTGGGATGTGATGTCAGATTCCAGCAACCACCAAGCAGTTCCTACTCATGCTCAAGGGAATTACACCCACCCCATTTTATCTTTGATACTGACAGTATCTAAAGTACTCAGATGTTCGATTTTTTCCTCTTGATTGATTAGAAGCCTTAAAGAATTTGGCCTCATGCAACTTTGCATCAAGTTAACATCTACAAATTAAGGATCACTTTTGTTCTCCACTCAAGCCTGGATTTTTCTGGTTTTAGCCTCTGCTCCACCTGAGAGATATGATCGCTTTCTGGGCTCTTTCTGTGTCTTGTGCTATCACCAGAAAGATTCTGCTGTACTTAAATTTGCTCACAATGCACACAGAACATAGAGACCACACTAGCTCATTCTTTCATTACTGTGTCAGTTCACAAGCTTTTAACTTGTTTGCTAATAGAGAGAACAGATACAACTCAAAGCCAGAGCAAATATTTTCTGACTATGAACCCTCTCTAAGTTCAATAGCTCTCCCAATAGTTCCTAGTTGCTCTTTTGTTTGAGGCAGAGGCCCCTGGGCTCCAATTTAAGCTCTGACGCTTAGTTTTCAAAACCACCTTTGAAGTTCCATGTGTTGATGCTCTCAGCAAGTGGGAGTGAGAGGTCACTTCTTTATTCCTTTGAATGAAAAGAAACAGTCTAGAATATCTTCCTGGTTAGCATTTAGTTTCTTGCATCAGCCCTACAAGGAAGTACATTTACTGCATACAGTAGTACTAAGATGGTGACAAAAATTAGGAACGTGTACATAGTATCTCTTAATACATGCCAGAGTTGCTCGCCTGGAGAAGCAGTATGTTATGACAACATATGCTAAGTTCAGGCATTTGCTGTGACAACACTAGAAAAAGTCAGTCTTTAGATGACATACAGTGGGAGTTCTGAGTCCTAATAATGTAAAATTTTCCACAGTAATTAAATTCCATTGCAAGGACACAGATATTAATGGAGCATAGTTTAAAGACTGTGTCAAGATAAGGCGCATATTATCACTATGATCTGTCTTCAGTAACATTTGCACTAACATAACTGCTGTTACTACTGTTAAACTTCATGTCATCAGTAACTACTGTCTTTAGTCAGTAACACGGTATTAATATGAATATTCCAAGCAGCAATTTTAAACCTTGAGTGGCTGCTTACACAAAAATACTGTTTTTTAACAAATATTCCTCTGATCTATTGCTAGCAAAAAACATACATTTATTTCCCCAGACTGCTCAGAGAAGTTTAAAAGGTATCCAAAAGAAATGTCAGACACCAAGATTTTTCTTACCCTTAGTACTTCTTAAAATACTCAGAGCTAATTTTAGATTATATTTTATCACCACAAACTGTCATAGAAAATTCAAGCTATTCCTAGACTACAGAAAACATTTGAAATTGATCCTCTAGCAAAACAATGTCTCTGTTGCCTTTTTCACCCTTGCTTACAGCTATGCCAGGATTTCAGCTTTTGCTGTAGTGAAGCTGCACTGTATTTGCACAGTAAGTTGTGTATTTTTCTAAAGCATTAACTTGTTTGCAAGCTGGGGGAACATTCTACATTAACTGGTTTGCAAGCAAGTATATCTCAGCAGCTCCTTTATCAGGAATATCGTTCTGTAACACTTTGATCTCTGCTATTTCTAAAATTTGTTGCTTGTTTGATTTTCTAGGACTGCCCTTTTAAAGTTGGGCAGCTGCTGCCTCTTAAAGTAGCTATCATTCAACTGGCAGCTGTTAGCCCTATCTGGCTTTTCAAGTCCAGCTAAAAGTAGGTGCTATAACTTTTCTGAGAAGATGTTATTTAACTTATAGAAGGCTTACTAAGAACTTCTAAATCCTCATTTTGAGGTCATACATGAAACCAGAGATTCTGTAAGCCTGTTCTAGGAACAAGTACTGGGGAATTGAGGGATCTTGGAATCTAGCTCTGATTTCATCAGTCTTTGTGTCATCCTAGATGAATCACTTCTCCGTCCTCAGAAAGAACATCTGAAACATTTGTAGCATCCTCACCTCCTATAGCTCTTTTTCTCCACCCTTTCCAATTTTTCAATGAAGTATTGGGAGAATTCACACCTTCCCCCAACACCCAAATCTGGGAATAAGTTAAAACCCCTGAAGTACAATGCTAGTAGGAGGAGAAAATGATCTTGCTAAGGGTTTAAACCACAAATTTCATCCAAAAATAACCTCTCAGGAATCTTTATCAAGCTGCTTAAGCATTTAGAATGAGATTGTCAGCAGGCAATGTTTGCAGAACATGGTTTGTAAGCCAAATTGTATAAGGTAGCAGTATATATTCTGATGTTTTTCTAATCTTAGTATGGATGAAACCATGACAGCCCCCCTGCACAGTGCAGCCGGGGAGATCAACCAGTGTGGTGGTTTACTTAAAAAAAGAAAGTGGGTTTAACTGGAGGCTAAAAATATGCATATCTCATAAAACAAAATAACAATTATCTATGCCTAAATTCGATGTAGTCTTGAACCCCAACCTTGGTCCGGAATTTACATGAGCCCAGATGTGAATTCTGCAGCTTATGTCTTGGTACTGTGGTACTTGCTGAGCTTAGACCCCACATTCCTAATCTCAGCATCTTTTGGGGGGGGGGGGAGGGGAGTGGGGAGCAACCTATCAAAAAAAAAAAAAAAAAGAAAAAAAGTAACCCCTATAGTTGGCTCATCCTTCCAGGAGAGCAGGAGTACAGTTGTAGAAAGCCTCTAGTTCAGAAACTAGCTTTCCTCTCTAGAGCCAGAGGAAAGCTTTTTTTATTCAGTGGCTTTATCGAGGAATTGAGGCCTGATGTTTACCTAAGCAACTGTTTTACTGTATGTTGTAATTAGAGACTTTTCAAGCTAAAAGAATGTTAGGAGGGTCATATAGTTAAACCCTGGAATTAGTCGCCTGTGCAATCTGAGTTTTGCCCTCTGTGCATATTTTAATTACAATGTGTGATCACACTGTTGTGCTTTTTCCTACAGCATGGGTGCCTTAATCAGTGCTCAGAAGGGATGGTAGTTGTGAAGTAATGGCTCTACTAGGTGTATTCTTTGCTCTCAGAGTTCCGTGAGCGGTCCCACACCCCTCAGTGCCCGCTCAAACACTGCGTGGACAAGCTAGGCTTTAGCGCTGGCGTGGAGTTTTCCCTGGTAGTTACAGGTAGCTTCTGAATTAATTCCTCCTTGCTAGCTCCGTGGTGTGCTAGACTGCCCTGTCTTACAGACAAGGGGAGGCACAGATAAATTAGGCAAATACTTTGCACAAACCCTGAGTGGTTTCGCCTCCGGAAACCTGTACTCATGGCCTTCTCCCCCGGGGGATTAATGTAGTCTCAATATTGCACGGCCCGTACTGCTGCGATGCTCGGGAGGGCTCGGTACCTCGGCTGCTGCCTCTTCCCTCTCCTCCCCGCTCGCTTCTACGCAAATCCCGCGGCGAGGCCGGCCGTGGGGCGCGGTGCCCGGGGCGGGCCGGCCTCGGGGCAGCTGCCCGCCGGCTGCGGGCTGGGCAGCCCCGGCCCGGGCGCTGTGCCTTCCCCGCGGCTGCCGCTGCGCATGCGCGGGGAGCGCCCGCCCTCCTCTCGAGGTGGCGAGCGCGCAGGCGCTTCTCCCGCGGTGGGCGGGGCGCGATCGCGAAGGACGGCTGACAGGGCCGTTCTCGCGAGAATTGCTGCGGGAACGGCGGCGGCGGAGCAGGCGGCGGCGCGGCGGGCGGGGGGGGCGCCGCGGGACGGGGCCGTAGCGGCAGCCGAGGCGGCGCTGGAGGGGCGGCCGGGCCGCGTGGGGCCGGGCAGGCGGCGAGGACCCTCGGGCGGGGCGGCGCCCCCCAGCGCTGCGCGGTGAGTCAAGGGGGTGTGTATGGAGGGCGGGCATCGGGCCGCCGACCCCCCCCCCCCCCCCCCCCCCCCCCCGCCCCAGCCGCCGCCCCGGTGCGGCGCGGGGAAGGCCCTTCCCGGCGGAGCCCCGGCTCCCCTGCCCACCGCGGGCCTTGCCGGGGCGGGGGGGGACGACACGCTGAGCCCCGGCGGCGGGCGTCCCGCGGTGCCGCGGCCTGGGCCCGTGGGGTGTTCCGCCTCTCCCCGCCGTGCTGCGCAGGAGTCGCCTCAGCGCTGTCCCCGCGCCCCGGGGCTGTGGGCCTGCGTCCCGGCGGGCCCCGACCTTCCTGGGGCGCTGGGCGCTTCTCGGGGGTGCGGGCTCTGCGGAGCAGGGCTGGCCGCGGGGCGGGTGGGGGTTGGAATAAGGTCCTGTGCTGTAGAGGTGTTATCTGCTAGGCGAGGTTCCCTAGCTCTCCGTACTTGGGTCCCCCAGACGGGTTTTGGTCTTGGGTCACTTTCCTCTTTGCCGTACGTCTGTGGAGTGTTGGCTGGTGGCAGTTCTTGGGGCTTATTTTTAATATTCCCCGGAAGAGTTCCATAACTTCAGGCTGCTTCCAGAGGTTAAAAGGTTGTGAATACCCTGTAGGCAGGTTAACATCCATACCTTTCTTTCTCCGAAGACCTTTTGGGTCATGCTTCAAACATGAGATTCTGTGATAGAGAAAGACATTTTTCTCTTAGCCTCTCCTTTCTCTTCTGAACTTCCTGCTTGAGATTCAGTGTTGGTTTTGTGGGATAACGTTTAACTTGCCAATATAGTTTGAAATAATCTGTAGAAGACAAGGATGCAGTCTTGTTAACTCCCACAACATCTGACTCAGACATCTCTTTTATAACCTAAAGAGAAAAATATTCTGTAGCACAGTTAATAACTGGGAGAGCAATTCATAGATAAATACAGTGTTTAGGGAAGTTCATTCCTTATTTTAAAAATTATTAAATGCCTGTGGTCAAGGGCCAGAATTTGAAGGGTCACAGATTGTTAATCTTCAAACAGTGTTGTTTGTAATCCATTTCTGTGCAAACTATGGATATTGAGAATTTGTGCCAAAAAAAGACCTTTCAATTATTATCATCTGTTATGATGGTTAAGTCATGTAGTGTTTTAAGTATTTCATAATGCCAGGCAAGCTTGTAACATTTAAAGCTGCTTTATACAGTTTAAAATAAGAAAAAAAAAAAAGGCAATAAATAAATTTTGGCAGAGGTAAAGTTTTCTATTACCTGATAAAATTATTTCATCTGATAAATATTATCTGTGCTTTGCGCTGTAGCTTAGTTTTGTAAGTGATATCTTGAGTTGTCCTCTGACAAGATGTGCTTAAGAAAGTTGAAATGTATTAAGCTAGTAGATCATGAGTATCACTTATGACCCTGAATGTTCTGGGTTTTATGTGTTGATAATTTAACTTATATTTTACCTCATTTGTTTATTATGTTATACTTCCTTATTTGGCTAATTTGAATTAGTGCTCTGCCCTCACGATTTTTTCTTTCTATTCTTTTGTCTAGAGCCTGACACTTAACATTTCTACATGTCTTCCAGATGATGTATCCACACATTTTTCTTTCCACCACCCTCAGTAATGTTTTGTCCTATAACAGCTGATGAAGCTTAGGATCTGATTCTTTGCAAAATCTTCCACTGAATGTATCTTCTTTCTTCCCTTGCTTTGGATTTTCTAAACTGTCTGTTCTTCTATTCCTGCCCGTATTGCTTTTCAGAAGAACAGTAAAACAGTGGAAAGAGAACAATGAGAAAGCTCTCACATGCAACAAAAAATGCTGTTTGTAAGAGCAGTTTAAAAAGCCTACCTTTGCCTGTGTGTTTTTTGAAATAGCTGTTGAAAAGAACGTGAGAATTGTTTCCTGTTGGCTACAACAGGGAGGTTTGTATTTATAATTACTTATATTCCATCCTGAGCTGCAGCACTGTATTGCTAATAAGAATTTACTGTTAGCAGCATCTGCTGCCTATTCTTCATCTCCCCCCTCCCAGATATTTTAAGAGCAAGAGAAGTGTCTTGCTCCAAATCACAGTAAGGCGAGAGGTGAAAAACATACCGATATTCTGAGAAATCTTAGTAATTTCTCTAGTAAGATAATCTGATAATTCTTGTAATGTGTATTCATTGTATTCATATTTTGACTGTTACTGATTCATACCTATCTTACTCCATTTGAAGTCTGTGGAGCTGGGGTACACTATAGTAGTTGCAACGTGTCCTGTTTCAGTGCTGTCTGCCTAAAGCAAATACCTACAGCTGTGCTCTCAGTGGGCAGAGACCTAGCACAAGCTACTTCCCCAGTAAGGTTATTTTTTCCCTTGTTGTGCAGTTGGTTTGTTTGCATTTTAGTAATTCTGTGGCTGACTGTCTATAAGAACTTATTTAATAAGATTAGTGAACAGCAAATGCTTTCTAAGTGACTTTAAGGGAATTGATGTTCTAAGTTTACCTTTTCTGTTATTTGCTGTGTAAGTATCTTGGCTCAATATTTTCAAAGCTTTCCCCTAATTTTCATATAACTTTTGTGCCTAAACTTCAGCTACACTTTTGCCTAAAGTCATGATGGTTAAAGTTTTGTTCTACACTGCAGCTGTTGTTAGTAGCATTACATAGAAACATCACTCTTTTATATGCTGACCATATATATGATGGTGGTAGTAATACGAATGCATGTTTAAAGAAAATTGCGTGATGAATCTCTTTCATCTTGAATTGTGCTGGAAAATTTCACAACATTGTACTACTGCTAAGCTCAGGGAAATGCCGGTATAGTTCTTGGAAATGCTGCATCAGTTTCTCTAAGAAAGTTGGTGTATTAACTCCTTCAGTTAAAAAAAAAAAATTCTTAGATGCTAATGCAGTACTAGGTAGCAATACTTGTGTACCCCAAAGAAAGGAACATTTACCAATTGGCAGTAATTTCTTTCTTTAAATGTGTCTTGAGCCTATGATGTATTCTTTAAGTTGTACAACTTGCTGTTATATTCTTAGGTTTGGAACTCTAGGGTTTTCAAGCAGTGTTCCCTTGGCTGATGGTGTTTGCATGCCCATATAATGGTACACATCTTCCAATCTAGCATTGTGCTGTTTGAAACACCAAAATGTTGCTGCCAGTAATATTTATCCTTTAAGAAGGAATAGAAACCGGTGATGTTTACCATGAAACATGCAGGACATGTAGACAGTATGCTTGAACAAATGTTTGCATTTCCCATTGCTTCATACACAATCATTCATGTTGCTCCTTAATATTGCTATAATAGCAGAAAATTATAAATACCATCAGTTAAAAAAACCAAAGAGGCCAGGTTAGAAAGCTGAAGAGATGGTGAACCGAACACAATAGAGGCTGGCAAGGCGAAAATGTTCCCGGCAAAGGAAAGTTACTGTTACTGTTTGCATGAGTATGCTAGTACAGTGTAGAAGACTGACATCAGACAGACAGATACTTTTTCATCAGCATTGAAACTAAAATTAAGTGTTTTAGAATCATCAAAATGTAGCTAAGATGAGACGCTTTTTGGGTTTAATTATGTGTGTTGGTCAAAGCATCCAGTATGTTTATTTCCAATAGCTGCAGTAGCACAGGCAGATTGTTCAGTTGTGATCTTCATGGCTGCTGACAGCTTTGTCAGGCTCACTGACGTTTCAGTAATGCTGTGTAGGAGTACCAAAGAAAATCCCAAGCCCTGTCGACATGGGAAGTTCACTAAGCTGGTCTTTTCTTGACCAAGGTAAATCCTGTAAATACCTCTTCTCATTCTGCCAGTTTCCTGTGATAGAAATCTCAGTTGGGGTGTTTGCCTCGAGCTTCATTATTTATGGGGAGCTGAAGGTTGGGCAAACACAGGACTCATGGAATATAAGTATGTTAATTGCTGAACTGCATTTATGTAAGGCAGGTTTTTCTCCGAAATGAGAAAATACTATTGCCATCTGCTGCCTTTGCAGATAGCAGGGCTCTTTCTGGGCCATAACCACAGAGACTGAATTAGCAGGTGCGTGGGTTCACTGGAGTTTGTCAGATCTCTTCTGTCTCGAATTGTCATTGACAAGTACCAGCTCTCTGCTGGGTCTTCAGAGGGGTATTCATGATGGTTTTTAACTTATCTTACTTGACTTTTTTCTGATCCCTTACCTTCTCTGCTATCAAATGTAGCTGGAGTTAGATTAAATCCTTCCTATTCTAACCTGAGATCAAGACTTCAGCCTTTTCAATGGTTTCAGTGTGTCTGTATATGCCTTGCCAGGTTTGATGTCATTTCTTCTCTGGGCCCATAAGAGATACACAAACTTGCTAATTTTCATGCTGTGCTTATGAAGATTTTTTAACATGTGCTGCTGTTCAAGATGCT
Organism: Gymnogyps californianus; assembly: GCF_018139145.2. NCBI lineage: Eukaryota > Metazoa > Chordata > Aves > Accipitriformes > Cathartidae > Gymnogyps > Gymnogyps californianus. Next base: position 7,704,979 of record NC_059489.1, on the reverse strand, counting down.
GGAATTTCAGGATGGTTGCTTTTACGTTATAGTGAGCCCAAACTTTTGTCTCTATGTGATACTATTTTAGGACGATTTTTGATAGGCGTTTCAAGTCCAAGAAAGTCCTGTTATAGAGGACGCACAGAAGTATTCTCTGCGTTGTCTAACTCACTGTATCTAAATTGATATGAGCTGTATGCGTGGAGAAAAACAAATTCCTGGTGTAAGCTGCGTCTCCAGACTGGTCTTTCCCAGTGCAGCACGTGGGGGAGAGGAGTGCATCGCCCTTTCACAGCCGCCTGTCTCCATCGTGGGCTGGAGCGGATGGAGTTTAGTTCTGTGTCCCGTGAGCGGAGATGTCCAGCCCTGGCAGTGCGGAGGGCGGGCAGCGCCCAGCCGCTCGGCCCGGTCCCGGTGCTCTCCGCCTGTGCCCGGCGGTAGGGCTTGTCTCGCCGTGTCCTCCCGCCTGTTACGTCTCGCTGTAATTAAAATTGCGAGGAGCGGGTGGCTTCCCGTGAGAGGCGGTCCCGCTGCCAGGCGGGAGAGGGGAGGACCTGCCCTCCCGGAGCTAGGCAGGCTGCCCGGGGCGGTGAAGCGGCGCCGGCGGCGGGCCCTGCCCGCCCGGCTCCCCCCGCGGGCAGCGGGGCGCTGCTGCCGCCGCCCCGGGGCGAGGGCCGGCGGCTGCCGCGGGGCGGGCAGCTCCCTCCTGGCGGGCCGGTGCCGGCCGCGGTGCCGCCTCCCCCCCGGGGCCGTCGGGGCGGCCATTGGCCGCGGGACGTGTCACTCGGGCGAGCCGGGCCTGGGCGAGCGGCGGCGGGAGGAAGCGGCGGCCGCGCCGCGCCGGGCGGAGGGAGCGGCTCTGGGCGCGGCCCCGGCCATCGATCCGTGCCACTTCCCCTAATGGCCCGTCTCTTCCTCCTCCTCCCCCTCCCCTAGGGCGGATCGTCCCCCGGCCTCCCTGTATGTGAGAGACGGGGCCGGCGTCTCGGACGGAGCCGGGCCGCGGGAGGGCTGAGCCGGGAGCCGCCGCGGGAGGAGCGGAGGCTTCGGGGAGCGCTTCCTTCCCACCGCCCGCACCGCCGTGCGCGGCAGCCCCAGCATGGAAGCCATCGCCAAGTACGACTTCAAAGCCACCGCGGATGACGAGCTGAGCTTCAAACGGGGGGATATCCTTAAGGTAAGTGGAGGGTGAGGGCCCGGGAGTTCCCTCTTTCGCCCTGGGCTTTTCAGCTTCCCTCCGGAGTCTCTTCCTGTCCGTCAGACCTGACCCTCTTTTGCGTCCCCAGAGAACGCCATCTCCTTTTATTAGGGTACCTCAAGATTTCCTCAATCCCAGTCTGCCCTCTTTAAGAGCAGGAGAGGCTGTTTCATTTCTGTGTTAAGCATGCATCCCAAAGTCTCTCATTTCTCTCTTCTAAGATTGTAATATTTGAGAACTTAGTCATAAACATGGTAAACAAATAAGCAGAAGTACAGTATAATCTCTACACTGAATTCCCTTCTATGAGAGGAAACCCCTTAAAGTAATCAAGATCAATCTAGTATTCCTTTCCTTTGCCTCCTGCCCAGGATTCCAATATCAAAGAACAGTGATTAGATTGTTTCTGAGTAGCTAATCTTTTAGCATCAGGCTGTCAAATATTGGTGCTGAGTTTTATCTTCAGTCCTGATGAACCTGAGTGATAAGCTTGTGGCTGAATATTTAATGGATCTGTGCAGATGTAAGTGGATGTTGGAGTGCATTAGAGGAATTTTGGTCTATAGTTCTTTCAACATATCAAAGGCTTTTTAGGCTTCATCTTGGCTATATTAAAGGAATTTGAAAAATATTTGAATTTCTAAAACTTTATTTAAAAAAAACTGGACACACAGAACAAGCCCAAAATTTTATTTTGGAGGGGACCAAAATATAAAAATCCATGGTGATTTGGCCTCAGTGCAGCATAGCTCTGAGCTTTGTTGCTTCCAAGTAACAAGAGCCATATTGCAGAATGTTTTAATGGAGTTTCATTGAAAGTCAGTATTTCTCCATAGATGTATAAGATGGGCTTTACCTTCCTAGTGTGGTGTATTTAGTATTAAAGTATTTTAAGCTGCTTCTTTCTAAAAAGCTTTGAGTAGAAACTGTTTTGAGATGTTCCTATCCTGCAGATGTAAGGCTGTAACTTTGTGTATGCTGACAAATCAAGTCCTACAGACCTCAGTGGGATTACTCATCTGCTCAAAATTTTTGCCAGGGAAGGGCTTGATTTGAACTACTATTTTAAGATAAGTTGGAAAAAACAACCTCTACATGTAAACTTAATATGTGTCTTTTATAGCTGATAGTTCAATAACATAACTGTGGCTTTGTTAAAAGTGCAGTGATACTGTGTGGTCATCAACAGATGAAGGTGGTGAAAATGTATCCTGCTTTGAGACTGTTAACTTTTAAAGTAATTGCATCTGTATATATCCTACACATCCCTGGCCCATAACTGGCCTAAAAATGCCTGTTAGACCTGTACACCTCAATTCCAGTGTTGATGTAAATTATCAGAATATTTCCTTTTGCTGTTTTTAAACATTCAAGACTGTCAGAATTTTAGAAGTCTTCTGTGATAACCTTGCATTTATTTTTCTTAATCTGTGCTGTATTCTTCTATTTTGGGTTACTACTAGCTACCCTCAGCTTTTATATAGTATTTGAAGTAGAGCACAGCTGAAGTCAGCTTGTAGAAAATGCTGAACAGGAAGGAAAAATTAAGTGTAATGAAATATACTTTATTATAAAGTGTATTCGTAATTATTTTCATCTAGTTTGGTATAGAAGTTTGCTGAATTACGTGAAAAAATGTCTTGTAAAATTTGTATTTAAAAATATTTTCTTCTATAAGAATTAAAGGAAAAATAAATTTTTTTAGACTTTTGAAAGTTTAGTCTGTGCTAAAACTCTTTACAACTGCGCACAGTGGCTGATAGTAAGAAGTTCTTGAGTCCTAGCCACTTGATGTCATCCCATAGATAAAAATTTTGTCACAATAATAGAAACATGGTGGTATGTATGCTGTTACACTACATTAATCACTGTATTTTTCCTAGAATACAGAGAGATATTTTCCTACTCTACACAAAACTTAGGCTGAACACTTCCTCAAAGCGTTGATGAACAGTTCTTCAAACTGTATTTCCTTTCAGCTCATATTCTGAAAATGCTTACAAATTTAAGTATTTACTTCATAGATGAGTAAACTGAGTCACAGAAATAGTAAATTGCTCAAGATTATCACTAAAGTTAGTGGAAACTCCCAAGAGTTTCAGGAGTCCTTCTTCAGCACATAGTTGAGATGAGTTCTGTGCAGCACGGTAAGGTTCACTCTCTAAAGCTGGCAAATTTCAGACAAATAAGCCAAAACCAATTAGAATTGTTACAGTTCACTTTACTCAAACTGACAAACTTCTGTGGCGCTTTGTCATTTTGAAAGTCTGGTTCACTTCAAATGTGTTTGAAGTTGTGGAAATCAATTTCCGTCAGACATGCCAGATCTGTTTTGTTAGTGCTTTGCTCGTGACTGAGAAATCTCAGGGTATCCCGTTCATGTGCCTCGTGTGATCTGTCTTATTCATCAGCTCAATCCTGCTGCTCTCGAATGAACTGGGAAGAGAAATAAACTTGTAACATGTTGGATGCACCTGCACGCTTTGCTCTTCAAATATCCCTTGCTGAGGCGCACACATAACTTGACGTGTAGTGAAAACATCTTTAAATCTAGCTATTAGGCACCTCTCTTGATGCACCTCCAGAAAGTCGAGTTAGTTTGGCGTACATGATGATGGCGAAGGATTGTTTCATAGTGAAATGTTATGCCTTGGCCACGCTAAGGAAAGAACAAAATCTCCGACACTTTAATTCCCACTCCTTGGAAGTTCATGTTTGTCTTTGTGGGGAGAGAAGGCAAAGATGCACACTGACTCCCTCTGATTTCAGCAGATAACTTGCCTATGATGTCATCGTGCCATTACTGCTGCATACCAACATATTTGGGACTTGATTGAATAGCGTTTGAACCATAGCCATTAAGCTGGTTGTTAGTAATCTTGTGGCTGGTTTCCAAAAGTGAGTGAAGATAGTTGACCTTGGGCTTGCAATTGTAAAACAGCTGAGTGAAGAGGAAAAGTGCTTGGCCTTTTCTTTTGTGGATACTGTATGGTAAAAGCTGCTTCTATGATTTTTGTAACCCTGGCAGTACACTGGATCCCCTTACCCTTTTGTCTAGTGGTTCTATAGCGGTGTGTGGTATTGCCATTCAGGAGACGCAAACTGATAGCTTTCTTGAAACTTTTGAAATATGCTAAATACTACTTGCTGAGCCTTTTCCAGAGAAAGGAAAGGTTGCTGTTTCCTTCTGTGTCTTCTGATTACAGTACAGTGCTGCAGCTCTCAAGATCACTGGTTCCTTTTGTGTACTGGTGGTTGCTTCACAAAAGCTTGTTGGTGACTGGCATCCTATTGGGGGTGTGAAGATAGCCTGTCCTGTTATTTAAAGAAGTAAAAAAAGGAAACCGAGAGATTTCTACTTGAAATTTTGATTTACTGTTTTTCACTTTGAATAGTTGATGGTTGCCATGATGCTTTTTCAGTGTTTTCCCCTTTCACTTGCTGTATTTATTGAAGTTGGGAGTAGTTAACTGCAGTCTCTGTCTATATTTGTAATTCAGGTTTTATGTCCCCAAAACCTATTGTATTTCTAGCGGCTTCTGGTTTTGTTGGCCTTTGTGCTAACTGGCAAGTATCCAGACCTAAAGTGTGCTAGTATTTGCTGGTGGTTTGGCAGGAGCTGGGGGGAAGGAGAGAAGAAAAATCATCGTTCTTTCTCTCATCTCATCATCATTTCTTTTCTCTATTCCTCCTACACCTAATCTGAAGTGTACAGTTAATACTATGGTGCTCTGATAACCATTTCTGCATGGTTAATACAGAAGCACTAAACATATTTATGAATATCTTGAATGTTAGAACTGTGGGGTTTTTTTAAAAACTATAGACCACTGCTCCATTTCCTCTTTCTCCTTCTTCTGCCATAGGGTTGGGGCATAGCTGGAAAGTGATCTTCTGAAGAACTGAGTAAGTTCCTGTTCCCAGTAGTTGTCAGCATAATTAATTCATGGGTACTTACAGATTGTTTTTATGAGTAAAATTATTCAGGTGGTGTTTTAAATAGAGGGCCATCATCTTTTATTTTGGGGTTTTCACTTTTGTGTGACACACAAACCAGCTTCCCTATATGCTAAAAGAAGGAATTCCTTGATAGGATTTTGATCGCTTGACAATTTCGTTCAGCTAAGTCAAGATTTTTTTTTTTTCCTACTCTGATGATACACTTGTCAGTCACCACAGGTTCTGTTCTTGTGATTGTTTGCCACCAAACTTATTTTCTTTCTGTCAGCCTTTAAGAGTGTCCTGGTTTCAGCTGGGACAGAGTTAATTTTCTTCCTAGTAGCTGTTATAGTGTTATGTTTTGGATTTAGTAGGAGAATAATGTTGATAACACACTGATGTTTTCAGTTGTTGCTAAGTAGTGTTTATACTAAGTCAAGGATTTTTCAGCTTCTCATGCCCAGCCAGCAAGAAGGCTGGAGGGGCACAAGAAGTTGGGAGGGGACACAGCCAGGACAGCTGACCCCAACTGGCCAAAGGGATATTCCATACCATATGACATCATGCCCAGTGTATAAACTGGGGGGAGTTGGCCAGGAGGGGCGGATCGCTGCTCGATAACTAACTGGGCATTGGTCAGCGAGTGGTGAGCAATTGCATTGTGCATCACTTGTTTTGTATATTCTAATTCTTTTAGTATTATTATTGTCTTATTATTATTATCATTATTTTCTTCCTTTTCTGTCCTATTAAGCTGTCTTTATCTCAACCCATGAGTTTTACTTTTTCCCAGTTCTCTCCCCCATCCCACTGGGTGGGGGGAGCGAGCGAGCGGCTGCATGGTGCTTAGTTGCTGGCTGGGGTTAAACCATGACAAAGAGGATTGAGTGTTTGCAAACAGTTGATGCTGAGATGGCATTTTCAGTTCCTGCATGAAAACCATTTTTCTGTGTCTGGATACAGTGAAAGAGTTTTGAAGAGAGGGAGGAGTATGATAAACAAGGGGAGCATGGTCTCCCTTCTCTTATTCCTCATCCCTTCTCTTTGACCTCACCTGCATTGGCTGTTATGTCATGATGTCTGTGCTAGAGAACAGAAATTCATGGCTTGCTGAAGAATAGTGCTAAGACTTTTCCTCTGTTTTGGGTGAAATTGTCTTCACTCTCATCCTTTCTCTCCCTTCCCTACCTCCTTTATCTTTCCCCATTTTTTGTAAGGAGATAGACTCATTGTGGTCTTCATGATTTTAATATGTGAGAAACAGTTTTCTGAATTAATGATTCAGGCAAATTGCAAGCACTGTGTGCTTTATAGTGAATTAGGTCAAATATTAGAACAGGTTGCCCAGAGAAGTTGTGGAATCCCCATCCTTGGAGATACCCAGACAAGTTCCTGAGCGCACTGATCTAATTAGACTTGTTTCAAGCAGGAGGGTGGATTGGGTGACTTCCAGAGGCCCTTCCAACCTACATTATTCTGTGACTTAGCTGTGAGTGGCAGCTCTTGTTATATGTGATGGTTGATTTCTCAAGGTGCACTTAGGTCATGTTCCTTGGCTGGCAGCCTTGAACGAAGATGATATTTGTCATCAATACGTGATCAATATTGCAGTCTAAGAAGACAAAACTGTCAGAAAATTACAGAGACTCAAAGACAAGTAGAGGTATCTTAAATGTAGTTGATCTGGAATCCTGGCAGTTGGAGATCTGTGTTACAAAGAGATGCTGCTACAAGAGGTTACATTCTTCTGGTCTACCTAACTATTCAATGCCTATGTTTTTAGTACAAACTTCTCAAATATTGTTCCTCTTATGTGTGATAGTAATCTGAAGGTGAGATGTGTTTTATTAGCCAACTTCTCTAGGCATCAGGGGGAGGGGTTGTGGGAAGGAACTGCCTAACCTCCACAAGGTGCATGTGCCCAAAAAAGAAAACACTCATGTTCTGTATTTGTAAAAGAGCCTGGACCTGCGTAGAGCAAGATTGCATTGCTGAAGGTGTCTCTGCAGAAGACACAAATATGGAGCATTCCAGACTGAAGGTGTAAAGCAGTGCTTGCAAGCAAGGAGTAAACACATTTCTCCTTAAAAACGGCATCTTTGTTTTTATTTAGTAGCTATTTGTGATGATTATTTAAACTTGTCACTGAAAGCAGAGAAAAATTAGCTATTGTGAGCTATGTGGTACCTGAAGCCTACTGGAGTTTTGAATGTCAAACAAGATGCTGATTAAAGCTAGCGGTCAGCTCAGCTAATTTTATTATATTGACTTAACATGTATTGCATTCTGTTACAACCAGGGGAAATGATGCTAATTTGAGGCTCCAGCTGCCTTTTGCCAATTTAATCGAAGTGCTATTGTTACAGCTTCTCTGCAAGGTCCAGCTTTTGATATGACTGGTGTAACAGACTTCTGAAAAGTGTTAGCAGAGACATATCAGCAAATCAAATTTTGGCTTGCTGAATTATTTATCTGCTTTGTTCAATATGCGTGTCAAACTGCAACCCATGTGATGTGCTTTTGTTTTTATTTACTGGCAACACAAAAGTGTCGTCTCTCCTCTTTGGTTCAGTGACATTTCTCTCGTGCTAACTGTGATGAGGGAATGTCTGAGAATTTCAGCTCAATAAAATCTGTTATTCTGAGGGACATCCCAGGTGTTAATGGACTAACTCTGATGTAGGGGTTTTTTTTAATGAAAATGGTAAAAGGTTGATCACAGTTGGGGGAAGAAAAGAGGGATTATGACTTTTAGTGGTATGTATAAAGGATTGAGAATGTCATAAATGTAGTATTCGTAGTTTTCCGGTTTCTGTGCAGAGCCCTGCTAATTGGGGGAGGAGGAGGGATCCTGTTTGTAGTGAAATTCAGACTTTTCTAATTTCTCACTGTAATCAATAAGGATCCAACTAAGTGAGGGGAGATAAGGAATCCAATTTGTCTGTACAGCTCAGCCTAACATAAGCAGTGAACTATATGAGCCCTTGATAAAATCCATTGTGCTCTAAAGTTGCCAGTGGCTGTATACCAGAAATCAATACCTGAAGCCTAAACCTCAGGAAAAAATGCACTGGGCAAAACTAATTCTATTTCTTTGAAAATGAAAGAAAATTAAGCATTAGTCCCCTAACAACACTGGAGCCAAAAATCTTATAATCTCACATTGAGCAAAATAGGGAATTTACCAAACCTGATGAATTTTACAATATAAATCTAAACTGGAAGAACTACTAAAGATAACGTTAGGACATTTTCACGATTGCTGTGAGACTAAATTGTATTAATTTAAGGCTATTACACTGATGATGCCAGATTTCAATACTTAAATTGCTGGTTACCTCTGAATTAAAACCTTTGCTAAATTGTTAGTAATTTTATTTATGTAGGTCTTGAAAGGTTTGAAAAATCAAAGCTAGTTCTAGAACCATAACAATAAACAACTTTTAAAAAATCCAAACACACACCCCTGCCCCCTCCCCCCACCCCCAAAGCACATTTAAAGCCATTCACATAATGGGCATCAGCAAAGGATTTGACAACATACATGAACTAGCTGAAATGAGTTTTGAGTTTTTCCTGCATGACTGTGTATGTAGCATCACATTTCTTCTGGTCTGTGGTGTTGAATTGCAGAATGTCCTTTCCAGGTTTGACAGCAGAGTGGTGTTAAAGCAATAAGCAGAACTGAGAGGGGTCTGTTGCGCCCCTCTGCACAGAGATTTACGGGTATGTCTGCACTGCGTAGTCGAGATGGGACTGTATCTTCTGTAGCTATGTCCAAGCTAACTTTCAGGTAGCTGGAGTAATGATAGCCACATTATGGGATTCAACATGATTTACAAAACTTACGTGGGACTCTGGATGCATACTTAGCCTGTGCTTAGTTCTGTGGTACAGGGTGTGTGATGCCTTAATGTCTGAGCTAGCTACTTTGGAGGTCTTAATTAGCAAGATGTGTAGGAAAGGATAAGCCTGTTTCCCTTCTTCCCCCCTGCCCTCACTCCCTGCTTTGAGTGCTGGTGGGATAGGTGCTAGCCAGAGAGATGAAGCTGTGACTTGTGAATGTAATGTCAGGTAGAAAAGTGACCGAGGAAATGCATTTGTTCTTGCTCTAATCTTACGGACTTAGAAATGGAGCTTTTGTGTAGTAATGCATTTCACTGGGGCACTAGCGAAAAGAGGCACTAGGTCTCAATGTTTTTTTATTTTTTACTTGCTTTATTTAGCATTTTGTTAGGAAAGCTGCCTTTGATCTCTATCATGTCCAGTTTTCTCTGAAAATTGTGTTAAATTCAAAATGCAAATGAGTAGGTGACTTGCATGCATTCTGCATTTCTGTGCAGATCAGCAAACTGATACTGCAGTAGTTTGATACACAAGTTCTTATCTGCAGCTTTATCCCACAGCAGTTCTTGCTCTTTCATTTCCTTTGCTGGCCCTGCAGTGGCAGTTAATGTTATCTCCCCAGCTGGGCAAACATCAGTGACTAGAATATACACAAGGAAGTAAAAATGTGGGTTTTAGATGCTTTGGGTCTTGGGAGAGACAGTAGGATAGGAGAATACTTTCTGTGATTTGGGGTTTGGTTGGGGTTTGGGTTTTTTTTTTCATTATCTACAATGTGGGGAATGCTGTATAAAGTTGTTCCTTTCCCTCAAATAGCGGTATCTGTTTAGATGGAACAGCAACATTGTTGATCTCAATCTGTCAAGCTTCAGGCTGCACTTTGTCACCTTCTAGGCTCATGCCCTGTTGCTGAGTATTTAAAGCACTGCTCATGAGTGGCACATGCCTTCAACTTTGAAGTCATCTTCTAACACCTCATAGGAGTAGATGTTCAAATGGAATAGAAAAACGGTTGTGAAGCAGACGGTCTGCGGTGGAGCCTGAACTTGTTCCCATGTCTTATATGCATGATTGGTGCCACCATCTGACAACTCAAGTGAGAATTGGTTTAACAAACTTCAGAATGTGTTTTTTTCATGGTGACATGTGCTAAACACATGGGGTTGTACAGCTGAGCTCTAATAGAGCAAAAAGTGAACTGACAGTCTCCAAAACTGCTCATGATAATTATTTTTAGGATATTTATTATATTCCTGAAACCCAGATGCTACTCTACAATACTTCCTGATTAGTTACTAGATGCATCTGAAATTTGCATTTTAAATGGTTGTGTTCATAATTTTCCTCAGCCTGTATTTCTCTCTTTACTAAAAGAATAGTGTTTTTTCTATAGGTCCTAAATAAAAGCCCATTTTAAAAATATCTTAAATGTCTTGAAGAGCCTAAGAGGCTTTTTTTTCTCCTTAAGGAATGATTGCTCACTTGAGTTTCTGTACCTGATCTTGGATCCTTTTGTCTCCAATTGTTTGAGGTTGTGAAAACAAATAGACAGTCCTGTTACTGAAGATTCATCAGTTGTTTTTTTGATCCTGTGGGGGCTGGTCAGGATGGTGACTGGAATAAGGCAAAAGTTAGGACAGCTATTTTTTTCTAGGAAGTAGATTGTCAGCCTCTGTAGAGTAATTAATTTATAGTTGTGATGTTCAAACATTACTGACCTTTATAAATAAAATACAGAAAGAGAATACTTAACAGAGTAGATTTATTCTGTTTGTACCTGCTGAATTTAGCTTCTTTGCATGCGTTCATGTCAGCATGCACGCTTTGTCGTGAACTGCATGTTGGCTCCACTGCAGCTGGACCTCCTGCAGAGAGCAGAAAGCGTTTTTTTCAGTTCAGCTGAACTGTAATTATACTGTTAGTCTCTAAAACCTCTTATTTAAATAATTTGTCTCTGGAATTCATGCTTTCTACATTGAGCCAACCTACTTCTTGCTCTAACTTGTACTAAAACTCTACAGGTTTACATGTGGAGGAAAATAAAAAGTGCTGCTGTTATGCAAAACTGTTTCCTTTGGGAGGAAAGGGGGGAATTCTTCATGAGTTATGTATGAGCCAGCAGGTTCCACTAATCATAGCAGCTCTGCTAGTACAGAAGACCTGTGGTCTAAGCTAGTCAGCCCTCTGGTTTGTGAGAAATTGGCACAGAATTTTAAACTCTTGCAACTCTTGCTGAGCTTGAGTAGGTTTTTCCATTATAAATCCTTATGTGCAGTCAAATTTTGAGTATTCTTTTGTTACCTACACTACTTTAGCATAAATATGAGAATGATATTTTAACCATTTGATCTGGCTTTTACTTTCTGCTGTTAACAGTAGATTATGGTCTGCTTGGAAAGAGCTATGCTTAGATTCCAGGTTTAAGTGAATTTATTTCAGCACACTAGGAAGGATTTTAAGCTGCGGAAGTGTGCATCTTTCACGAGTTCCACTGGAAAATCTGTCACTTTTACTTAAGAGTTATTTCCCTGAGCTTCTGTGTAGTTCAGGTCTTGTGCTCTAATCTTTACTACTACTGGGGGCATAACTAATCAGGGAAAACTCCCAGATTCTTTGGGGGGGGGGAGGAAAGGAAAACAAGTGCTCAAAGTGTGTCCTACAGTTGCAGAGGAAGGGAAGAAACAAATGCAAGGAGGAAAATGAGGAGGAAGTGGCAACCGTAATGGAGACAAGTACAATGAAAAATTTTAAAGGTGAAATTTGGCATTTAAAATGTTGGTTTTCCCAACCTTGCCTTCAAACAGTACTTGAATTTTGATGAGATGAACATCAGCTTGACAAATGTGCCTTGTTGAGGCAATATCAGGAAAACCTGCTGTGCATATATTCCACAGCTAAATTTTATGTTTCTGTAATGTTTTGCATGTCCTTGAAGAATACTTTGTCAAGATGTATCCTTAGCCCTGGAAGTGATAAAGCATGGGCTGGCAATTCAGGCTCTCTTCAACCGCTGGAATGGAGGAAGCAGAAGCAACTTCTGCTTGCCTACTTGCCTTCACTTCTGTCCTTATTTCTTAAAATATATTTTGCACTCACGCCTCTGCTGTACCTCTAATGAAACTATAGTTTGTCAAAAACTAATGTGTGGATTTGTCTGTTTTGACTGTTTGTACCAGGGTGCTTAAACTTTCTTCCAGCATTAAGCTGTCTTGACACTTCCTTACTCCTTAACAGGAAGTGATACATTCCTCAGTTTTTTCCTGAAAATTGCCTTTTAGGTTAAGAGTGTAACTTGCTTTCTGCCAGGGCAGATAGATGAAGACTGTTGTGACTCTACCTAGGAAGACCCAGATTGAAACTAACAACTCTCTTTACAGGGTCACAAAAAATAGAGATAACCAAAGTGATTATAGTTGACCCAGCTTTCCTGGCTTCCTCCTCTTCCTTTACAGCTTGTTATGTCTGGAAATCTTGCAAGCTGCTACCTTCGCTCAGTTTATTTAGGTAATGTAAAAAGGAAGAGCATAGGTAAAAAGAGGCTTCCGATGTTTCTATAAACTTTGTTGAGCTTTCTTTTTCCTTGAAAAGCTTGTGTTTCATTCCACCTGTCTCTGTTTGAATTACAAACATGTGCATGATGCTGCAGTAAGATTAGAGATGCTGCTGATGCTATTTGCATTATGAGTATTAAGTTGCCTGTAAAGCTTATTTGTTGAGAAGAAATATTATTTTTAACGTTCAAAAAAGCTGAAGTTATTAAACATAAGGTGATATGTTGATAAGAGAGGCACTCTACAGTCTGATCAGCTACTGAAATCTACCCATGGGTGACTTATGTGAGTTGCAGATTAGCATTCTATGGAAGTGTCTGAGCTACCGCACGAGGGTATAGTTCTAGACCCTTTGGGGCTCCCTAATTTAAAGTCCTCACAAAGCAAATACGGTTATACCATTTTCTTAGTTTGCTTTGAGTCTAACTGGATTTAGCTGTTTTTGTTCAGGATTGCAGTCCAGAAAGAGAAGTCTAGCCATACCTAATCAAACTCTTGTAAAACCACCTGTTTTCCCTCATCATGGTCCCCAAAACTCCTAGTTTACTAATGGGGGGAGGAAGGGGCATCATCCAAATGAGTGGAGCTAGCTCTCGTGTCCTAATGCAGGGAACAGCTAACACTACTGGGGTGTGCTTGGGTTTGGCAAGGTTTTTCAGCACTGTCGCAGACAGATTTGAGCTGACCTTTTACATAGCCCTTGTACCGTGTTGCCAACTAGCTATATTAGTCAGCTTTCTCCTACTCACTGTTCGTTGCCGCAGATAATATTAAGTTTATCATACCTTTATAATGGATTATGCTTTAGACTTTCTCCTATGGAAGTAAATTCTACCCTTCGTAATGTTAAAATGCTGTCCCATATCATTCTGGGAGCAGTTCCCATCTAAAGTGAATTATATGAAGTCATGATTAAAAGTAACAGAAAACTCTTTACACATATAATATTCCTCTATTCTTCTCTGAATATCTGTACTGTTTGCCATTAGAGACTGGGCTAGATGGACCCCATGAGTGCTGGCTGATTGGGTGAGACATTTAGCACTGGACATCATCTTCCTCCATATATAAGGTCTTAGCTTCCTATAGTCAAGCTTTAGTGACTTTCTCAGCTGGAGGCTGTGTCTGGATTACTGTGTTTTAGCAGCCACTGATGGCCATACCCATTATGCATCTTTCTAAACTTATTTTGAGTCCATCTGTACATTATAGCATTAAATTCTCGTAATGTAAACATGTACTGCGTGGAAAAAAGTTATTCCCTTTGTTGGTTTGAAACATGCTACCTGGGAATTTTATTGACCTTTTTTTTTTTCCCCCTCTTCTGTCCCCCTCCCCTTGCCAGAGATAGTAGGAAAACATGTCTTCCCGTACTTCTCATGGGGAGAATAGATTTGCAAATGTCCTCTTGTCTTTATTGGTTTTTTTTTCTGAGAAGCAAGCTGGGGGAGTCTGATCTCCTATAGTGCAAAAACCATTCCATAGTTTGATTTATCCTTGTTCCTTTCTCAACTTTTTTAGTTCATTTTAGTATTTTTTGAGATGAGTTGAGTGTAGATACTCAGAGTATTCAGGGGCTGACACAGAACAGATTTACAGCGTCAAAATATTTGTTTTGGTTTTGGTTCTTTCTTAACAGAATATTAGGTAATGTTTCTAATTTATTTTCATATTACTACCCCCATGATTCCAGGATATTTGCTGAGGAGTAATAGTTTGTTTAAAACCTATAGCTTCATATAGTTACAGTTATTTGAAGTTTTTCGTTGTGTTTTTCCTCATGAGTGTTACTTTGCGTATTGTATTTAATCTGACATTTATTGCTTAGTCTTTTAGTGTTAAAAGTTGTCTGTGCAACTCATCAATTTTAAGGTTTGAGTACACTTATAACGGTCTTGGCAAACTTTGCCACTTCCCCCCTCTGTCACCTTCTCAGAGCACTCGTGAAGCTGTTGAACAGTGCAGCCCCTCCTGGGGTCCCTGTGGTACAGCCTCCCTCCACTGTGGACACTGACCCTTTGGTTTCCATGTTAACCTTATTTTAAGCTACTGAGGCGGGGGTTCCTGTGTTGTTAATGAGTACGTTTGTGGAGATGAGCAGCCAAAAACATGAGGTTTTTTGTTTTTTTTTTAAATGAAGCAACCTGCATAAAACCTAGAAAAGCCTGAGTCTTGGCCTCGTAGCTATTCTAGTTTATCTCAGTTAGTGATTCATCTGCCTTCTGTATGGAGTTATATTTTTGTTCTCTCTTGCCACTGATTAAATGGAGGTCTGAGGTGAACACTGTTTCTTGCTTTTATAGCTTTGCCAGAAGAGTCCAGCTTCCAAACAGCTGCTTGAAAGTCAACTTAATTGGATAGCTGTATTTCCAGGGAGGTTTTATGTCTGCATACTAGCAATATTGCTGCAAACCAGCTGGGACCAACTGGCATCTGTCATGGTGCAAGATATATATTTAATATCTTCAGATAGGGCCTGATCCTGGTTTGTGAGTACATTAGTGAGATGGCTTCCACATATTGAGGTCTTCCCAGAACTCCACTTTTGGGAAAGTTTTTGAATGCATCCACGCTAATGCATGGGCTAAAAATCCCATTTTGTTGTGTAGGAACAATTGACCCCTTGTCAGGGCCCTGGGGGGAGTTTTTTGTGGTCAAGGCATTGATCTCCTGATTGGAATCTCCCAGTAAGGGAGAGTTTCAGTGCCTTAGCTTTTACTGAGACTTACAATGGAGATATTGTGCTACTATAATGTACTTGGAAGCTTAAAATTAGTCTGTGGTCAAATAATATACCCTAGGGTGTCAGTGACCTGCATTATGATATCCCTTCCAGGTTATTGCAATGGAGCCATAACGAGTTCTATTCTTGTTTTAATTTGTTCTTGACCTGGAACAGTTATTCTAATTTGAGACACTAATTAGGAGATGGTTTTAGTTATCTCTGATCTTTTCCGTAAAGAATTTGGTGCCTCCGCTGTCTTGACTTTAGGATTCTGGAGCAAGTTACTGCTTTTGGCATTTAGTATCTGCATTTCTGCATTATTCATGTAAGGAGACTCTTTGATTTTCTTTTTTGCCCATAAGCCACGAAAGCAGCAATAGACTTTTCTTGTAGAGATTGCTGGTGTTTCTAATAGTGTGTTACATTAAAAAAAAAAAAGAAAAGAAAAAAGAAAAAAGCATGTATCGGTACTTATTTATCAGGTTTATATTTCTCTGTTCCTCTGAGATATTGTAGGTAGTGTGTCTTTTTAAATTAAAAAAAATGGTTCCTGTATTAGTATACTGTTCTTCCTAATCCTGAGTAACTTTGGACAAGTGTTTCTTTTCCCAATCCATGTGATAGTGAGCTACAATGATTATTGTAGGCTCAGTCTCTTAAATATACAAAGTTTTCCTACTCTGACTTGGTGTGAGCAAATTCCATTTAATTCCGTGGTTTATCTTCCTTTCATGGAGAGAATTGGACATGAACTAATGCTATTTTATTAGCTCTGAAGTGAAAGAGGAACTTCATAACATAAGGGGAATTTTTTTAAAGCATTGCTTTGACGTGCAGATGTTGCCCCCCTTTTTTTCATTTTTTTTTTTATGCTCCTCATTTTCCCCTTTCCCTTCTCCCTTCCCCTACAGTGCGTAATTCAGAAGTTTACTTTCAGAAAGC
Source organism: Gymnogyps californianus (assembly GCF_018139145.2). Lineage (NCBI taxonomy): Eukaryota > Metazoa > Chordata > Aves > Accipitriformes > Cathartidae > Gymnogyps > Gymnogyps californianus. The sequence continues at coordinate 7,688,796 of NC_059489.1, read as the reverse complement.
CCCCACAACTGTGGTTTTGGACTTTTTCTGAGGTAGAATGCAAATTAAACTTGCTTTGGAGTTCTTGGACCTTGCACTTTCCCAGTTTAAGTCAGAGTAGGAACACTGTTTTGACACTGGAATGAGTATATGTTACAGACCGTCAGGCAGCTCTCTGGTATGCGTGTAGTCCTTACTGTATGGTGGTCATCTTTCCCCCTCCTTTTTTCAAAAGAGGAGGTTATTGGTATCTTTCCACTTTTTACCATTCATAATGACTTATGGCATTCCATACGGGCTGCTTTTTGGGGTTAGATGTAGGCCGTTTAGTTCTAATAGCTTTACTTGTCTTAAAGGAATTCTCTTTATTCTTCAACATCTAATTCCTTGTTTATGGTTCAGACGTCCTTCTGTCCAACTCCTCAGTCTATCATTAGTTATCAAAGCATGTTCTTTTTTCAGTCTACTGAGGAGTGTGTATTTTTACAGGCTCTGGTGGGGTGTGTGTTTTTCTTTTCTTTTTGAAAGGCTGATCTTTGCTGTTTTGCCAGAAATTGTTGGGCTTTTTATGGTTAAACTGAGGCCATTGTAATTCTGAACTTTGTTATTCCAGCTTTGTGAGTACAGAATTGTGGGTGTTTCAGTCTGTATACTATTGGTTCTCCAGAAGCTGAACCATAATCTAGTGATGAGTTTGGAGAAGAAAGAAAAATGGATTAGTGTTGGAGTGAATCAACACTTTTAACTAAGGCCTGTTGTGACCCAAAAATAGGCTAAACTTAAATGTCATTAAAAGATTTCTGGGATATAATAGTTCATTATTCCATAGCAGACTGAAAACAATCATACATTTCTTCTTAAACTTGAAGTTATCATGAATTAAAGATCAACATGAGACGTTAGTACACCAACCCTACTCTGTTTTTATAGAATTTGGTGCGTTTGCCTTGTTGAGGTTTACATATGCTAAAGGCATGAGTCGCTACGAAAGCACTGAAGAAGCTTTGTGCAGAAAAGGCTGGCATTTTTGGCAGTTGTGTAAAAGCTGGGATTGATTGTGGATAAGTGTATTGCCCAAGTCTTCCTAATAAAATGACTGAAGGTAAAATGTTAAGAATATTGACGTACAAGTTGTATCCCTCATGACTGAAGAGCTAAGGAAACCTGGAAAAGAAATGAAGGGCTTATATCTGAAAAAAGTTGTTTTGAGCACTTTGTAGATTTAGAAAGATAACTGAGCATAACCGGTTAGTGCAATTTGTTTTTACTGGCTTTTAAAATTGTTAGAAACATTTCTCAAAACAACCTGTGAAGCAGAGTTGTGATTAAATATATTTTTACAAAGGTTATTTAGCTGCAAAATCCACTGAAATCCATTTTTTTTCCTGGGTATTTTTTTTTTAATCTAACGTCTTTGCCTTGTTGACTGTTGGTTTGTTTTTTTTTTTTTGGAAACTTAAGTTTGCTTCCTGCAGGCCCAGAAGTTTGAATTTGGAGTGTACCTGATGTCTTTGGCTAACAAGGGTCTTTCAGTACCTCTGTTATTTGAAATCTTTTTCTCTTAGCAGAACCTGACGAGGTGGAAATGACCAAAGTTGCTGGGTGAAAGCTCTGTTGTATCTCATAACAACCTCCAGTGGTGGCTTGAACAGTCTGTAAGAATGGACTGTTTGAACTGTCTTTTAACTTCAGGTTATTAGTGTAACACCAGCATAATCCTGGTTGGTGGTGTTTGGTTTTTTTTTTTTAAAGCAACCAGGTTGGTTGTTTTTTGTTTGGTGTTTTTCATTTTTGTTTTTTAAAATGTGGCTGATGACCTGCTGGGAGCTGTGCCTGTCTGTTGAAACATGGGTGCAAGAAAATGGCAATGTGCCATCTCAGGCCTTTAAAAGCAAGTCCGCTAAAAATCTTTTTCCATTAAAGGGCCTCTTTATTATTCTCTCTTTCGCCCTCATTCAGTGTTATGTGGGCAGGAAAATCACTGGTGCTAATGTAATGTGGTACAGTAAAGCTGCATCTCATTTCTTCTTGTTTGGTTCTGTTTTATGAGATTGGAGATGTTCTGTGAAATGTTTTTAAGTGGGTATAATGTTCTAGAGCCAATTGTGCAAATTGCCTTCGGTTTGCTTAGTTTGATACGTACACTTATGCTCTCATAAAGGTTTGCAAGATCTCTCAGGGTGCTTTGCATTATGCAAATGTGACAGGAATGAGTCAGATGATATTCAGCGTTCTGATCAGAAACCATTTGCAAGTGTCTTCCTCTTGTGTGTGCGTGTCCCACTAGAGAGGAAGTCTGAGCAGTTTTGCAGTTACTGGAAAACAAGAAGAGTTCCCGTCTCTCTTAAATATTCTCACTCTCTGAAGATCAGCCAGACCAAGTACCTGTACATTTCCTCTCCAATTTGAGATGTTGCTAGACAGAAGTCAGTAAAAACAGATTAAATAAACTATGTCAATCAAAAACATGCTAATTAAAACCGTCGCTCTGCAGCTGACAGATCTCTTCTCTGATGAATATAGTTGCAGTTCCTTAGTGGTAAATTAGTATTTTAGGTGCCTTAAATGGTGTTTTTTATACTGTGGAAAACTGAGCTCTTATGTCATGCTAAGCCAAAGTGTTGTTAGTTGTATGCACTGAAGTTGCCTTGATTTGTACAGGGGAAGATAAGCTTCATTAATTTCTCTTTATTTTAGTCAATGCTGATTTATAATTGAATTTATAATCTAGTTATGAAGGTGTCTTGTTTTAAGCAAGGGCTTTTTTACATGCAGTTGGATTAAGATTCTGATAGGGAGCCAAAAATTATCCCTGCCAGGAGGCTAAAGTTACACCATTGTTGGTTTTGCTGTTCTTTTTATGTAGACAAGATTGTCTGACTAGCCCTGCGGAACTGATGTGATCGGGTCTCCTCTTCTAGCTTTCCTCAGTGAACCATCCCAAAATGAAAGGGGTGATAAGTGCTTTTTGCAGATCTGTATGTCTTCCCCACAAAGGAGAGTTAAATTTAACTCTCATTTTAAATGCACAGATAAGAGGTGAGGCAGCAAGTTATGCATATGTACAAACAGGGTTGAGGCAATAGAAAGAGCTTTGTGTGGATACCAACCAAATTATTAATTGTGGCTATGTCTATATAATATGTTACAAAATCATGCGGGCTGTGAGAGTGTGAACAAGCTTTCTGTGGGCTGAATTAAGACATGTTGTAAAATTATTGGCGAAGAGCAGATGCATGCAAATGGCTAATGTGTTCTAAGAGTTATGAGAGTAGTTAGTCTGAACTGACAGGTGAACCTGCTTGGTAAGAGATTGGATCTTGTGGTGCCTTCCCCCCCCCCCCCCCCCCCCCCCCCCCCCCCCCCCCCCCCCCCTTCACCTTTCTCAGGTCTTTGCATGACTAGCTTACAATACTGCTAAACTTCACACCGAACCTCAAAGGTCTCATGTTGCAGGCTTTGATTTAGAGAGCCTGAGGCTTTTGCTGACCTACAGAGTAGGGCTTTTTTTCTGGAAAAAGTTAGGAGCTGTTAGCCGCTTGAAAAATAATTTTCCATTTATCTTATAGCCACCAGTCTGTTTTTAATTCCTTGGATGATTTCTTGCTTACCTCTGTTTCCCTTAACAGTGTTATTTAATCTCAGGGCATCTTCCTGATCCTATTTAGTGCTAAAATATAGCATGCTTTTCTTTCTTTTCTCTAAGTTTCCCTATTGCTGATTCTTGGCCAAGTTCCACTGAGGTAGCTGGATAGTGCCCACCATAATCACTCTCAGCTGTCTTGTATATCTGAGGCTATTTCACGCTTCCCCTCTCCCCCCTGCCAATATTCATATCCTGCAGAATAGAAGAGTTAAGGGATCATTCCACGCTGCATCTCTTTAATATGCTATCTTAAACCAAGATTAAAACTGTCCCTTCCTGGGACTGCTTTGTGTCAAACTGGTCGCAGATGCAAATTGCTATCTTAACAGTGTTTATCCACCTTACAGTAAAAATCAATAAGCAGTCTGTAGTCATGTGTAGGTTTGAGATCTTTGTTTTTCAAATCATTGGCTCTTTACTCACTGTGTTACCAGTTAAAGCATCTGGGAATGGTATTGGCTAGAGTCTCAGTAAATTAGTCTCTTAGTCTTTAATATTCTGCAACATATTAAAATTACATTGATGTATTACTTTTTCTTATTGTTTATGTAGTATGGATTTGGAGATGCCTGATTCTCCCTTCCAATATGTTATATCAGAATTGCTTAAATAGGTACAAATCTAGCAAAATATTGACTTACAGTTATGGTGAACCTTGAAAAGCTGCCTATTCTAGGAAATTGGCCTCCTGTTATCTCTGATTTCATGCTTTTTCCATCTGTCTCAAAATGAAGAGATTAGGGTTGATCCTAGCTATGTGTGTGAGGCAGATTATGGTAATCTTATTATTCTGATCTCATTACATATAGTCTCTAGATTTGAAAATGTCCTGGGTTTAACCCTTTCTTCAACAGCTACAAAAAATTTAGTAAAACGGTAGTTGAGGCATGTTCTGCAAACTTCAGATTAAATGTTTATATCATCTTGAAATAACCAAGCTCTCAAGGACTTTCCTACTCAGAGTAATACACTTAGTTGTTGGGGGGGGGGGGGGCAGGTTTGTCTAAACAGACTGTCTAAAATGATGAGTAAATCAACTCATTTGAGTTACAAAGGATGAAATTCCCCCTATATATATGACAACAAATAAGTAATAGTTATTAAGAATTCCATTTTCAGTTTAATACTTTGGGGAATCTAAAATAAGAGCACCTTCCGGAAATCCTTAATTCATGATAGGTCAGAATCATTTTTTTCCTAGCTTTTCTGAAAAGAAATGGGATTTTCCAGAGTTTTGTCCCAATGTTTGAGACACAAAAACATAGAACTTACTGGGGTGTCTCCTGATCTTATTACAAGTACACAGAAGTTAATGCCAGATGCTGGAAAATATGTAGCTGTGTATTTTAAATGAAGAAGGGACAACTGAATTGGAGCACAGAATTCCCTAGCTTTTCAGTATCTACAGCAGAATTTCGCTATTGTTACTTCAGTTGATTGTCAACTTCCATTGATTGCAAAGGGTTAACTTTCTAGTCTATGATGGAGAAAGGCACTCTTTTCTGCACTGGGCTAATACATTTTACTGAGAATGCTAATGCAAACATTGTCAGGTGGACTTTGAGGATTACAAGAGGTCTTTGTCTTATACTGGTGGAAGAAGCTCTGTCCTTTCTGCACAGTTTCAGGCACCAATTATGAAATAAGTGTTACTGCTTCTTCAGGCCTGTAAATGAAAAGAAAGCAAAATGACAGCTGCTGATTGTGGGAGTTAAAGCAAATATGATTCTCTGTCTTTAAGAGATTTGTATTTTATTGTAACTCCTGTTCGAACAGGTCCATAGGATAGTTGAGATTTTATTGTACTATACCTATGGACTTCTAGATTAGATACTGCAGGGAACTCTTTTTAAAGCATTTGAATATTGCTCTGACTGTTCTACTCGTAATCTTTGAACATCAAGCATATTTGCCAGTTCCCATCCTGAAGTTGCATTTGGAGGACAGGGATGAAGATTGGAAAGAAGGGGGAAAAGATGTGTTAGTACATCAGAGCTGGGATAGAAGGAAGCAAGTTACTTCTCCTTCTGTGTGTGTTCTGTCATTTTTATAGGTCATCTAAATTGGACCTTTTTGTAGAATGGTGTATATTGTTACACCTGGTTTTGCTTAGAGGGAAGCATGCAATGCAGGAACATCACTTCAAGTTGCTGACCCAACTGCCTAGAGTACATTGAGTGTATAACTCTTAATTAGGCTTCATTGTTTTGTAGTACAAGGACCACTTGAGCTTTTCCTCTAGTTGCTAATTCCTGTGCTCTGTTGATAGAAAATTCATGTAAGTGACTGAGCTCCACTGGGACTGAGCAAGTTGGCAAAAATGGAGCCCTTGCAAATTATGGGTTTTTTTCCTTCACCCTGTTCAGTGTAGACTAACTTCTCAAACACTTGGGCCAGCACAGGGTGGGGATGGAGAGTGCAAAGGTGAGAATGAATGACTGGAGGGAGAAAAGTACCGGGAGAAGCTTAACTTAGCTCTGTCACAAACTTCACTTCACTTGTGGAATCACTGCCTTGGGGACATGTCTTTGCTTTACAAACAGGATATTCTGTTTTGTATGTCACTCTTACTTGTGGTAGTGCAGCCATTTGTAGAGTTGCACTGTGAACTGGTCAGGGAAGAGGGCCAGCAGTGGAGAGGGGTTTCTTGGGTTTGGTTTTTTTGGGGTTTTTTTTAGGTGTTTTTTTTTTTTTTTTTTAGCTAAGGTTGTCTTTGATTTGGTTTAAAGTAGTTGTGCTGGCTGCACTGGGGAGAGAACAGCTTTGGCATGGGAGCTGGATCAGCGTACCCTAAGCTGGCATTGCTGCTAACACTTTTGCTACTGTCAGACTGCAGTCTTCATTCCTGCCCTCGGGCTATACATTTGGCTGAGTCTCATGATGGCAGAGCAGCGTTCTCTTGTCGATTATAGAGCAGCACTTTCTTTTTGTAACTTGAATTATTTTTCTTGCTGTTCTCAAGAACTCCTTAAAAATTTGCCTTACCAAAAACGCTGTTTCTATTGTGCATTCACACTGGGTGGTGATGGTTGTTTTGCTTTGAGTGCTGAGTTGCTGGCAATGTTTTAATATATTTTTAGATAACAGTGAAGTATTTGTTTTTCAAATGAGAGGTAGGAAATTGCAAAGAATAAAGAATTGCATGAGCTGGCTTAGTGATAGCATGCCTATTCCATTTGGGGTAGTGGAGGAGGAAGGGGGAATAGATGGTGATGTAAGGGCTGTTGCAGTGACACTCCCCCAGTAATAACTTCTGTGAGGAGCTGTAAAGGGTTGAAGGAAGAATAAAGATCTTGAGGATTTGTTGACTTTGATGCTTGATATGAGTCATATCTCCTCTGTTGTAAGAGTAGGATAATTCAAATGAGCACAGTGAACCCTTACTGTAGCAAATGCAAAACTTTTCTTTTTCCTCCCCTGAACTTCATTCTTGACAAAGCAGGGGATAGATTGCAGTCAGTCTGAGTAAAGGGTTGTCTCTATAAAGAAGAACCATAAGACTCCTGCATAAAATTCTAGCAAACAGAGTTGTGGAAGCTCTACATTGATGAGGCAAGTCTTTAATTTGTGGGATCTGTTGGTTTAAGGCAACTGCAGTAAGCCTTACATCTGAAAGATTCACATAGCCTTGAGATTGGAGGCTGATTTTGCATAACATAGTAGAAAAGTGGAAGGGCTTCCTGTAGTATTTTAAGTTCTATTTTGTGGTCTAATTATCACTAGTTAATCTTTTCCATTTTGCTGATGTGTGAAGTCTGCTTAATAAAGATCTGTGTCTTCTGTCCCACAAGCGTTTATATTATTTTGTTCTCCATCAGTATGCCTGGTAAATTTTATGGCCAAAGCTAAATTATGCTTTCCCAAAGGTGCAGATGCAACTGCTGTTGCCCATCCTAACAACAATACGAAATGCGGCTTCTTTGCATGGACTGACAGTTCTTTGTGGAGGGATTCTCAGATCCTGTCCAGAGCACTGATGGTGCTCTGCAGCGATTGCTCATAAAATCTTACGTGGACCTTTTAAAAGTAATTTTCATTTTTATCTCAAAATGAGATTTCAACACCATTTACTTCACTTTTTCAGTAGGATAGGGATTAAAATGCATGGGCGGGAAGTTACAGATGCATTTTTGAAGTTGGGGAAAATGCAGTTCAAATAGATGGTGATAATACTATTCTTGGATCACTAAGGCTGTAAAACCTTTTTGGTGCGAACAGGAAATGGCAGACTTCAGCTTCATTGGCCAAAGTGATCAGCCTTTGCAGCTGGGGTCTGAACTGAATAGTGATGACATTTGGGGCAGCTGTCTCAAGGTAGTGGAACCTGGGCTTTTCCTTCTGTACTTTCAAATGCAAATTGCAGAGTATGCTCTAGGGACTGGCAGAAAAGTATGTATGTGTCTTAGGTGTGCAAGAAATTAGTAAATATTGATTGTTCAATTGCTGCAGAAAGGATATTGCAGTTAACACTCACTTGACATTTTATGTCTAAAAGGTTTGAGTTTTGTGCATTGGTATTAACATGTAATTTTTAAACACCTAGTCATAAAGCCCTGTTCTTTCTGATGTGGGCAGTTTCAGAATGTGTAGTTGGATGGAAGGGATGACTTGCTATGCATGTCAGTGATGTAATCCATAAAGAATTAAACTTGTCAGAAGGACCAACAGCTGTCATTGTTGAAAGTATGGACAAGAAAAAGAGACTTGATTGGCCCGCCAATATTTCTTGTAAGTGTCCCTGAACTTGATAGCTGTTCCATGCACGAAGTCTGTGTTTTTTCTGTCTATGCTGCAGAAATCTTCAGATGTCTCTTGCCAGGATCAGTATGAGGCTTAGCTTAACCTGGCTGGCTGACCTGAAGGTAACTTTTCTTTCCATCTTATTCATTAAAGGTCCCAGCTTCAATTTGTATACAGCTTGAAAAAAAGCTGTCTTAACACTTGCTGAAATAAGCCTGTCATCAGAAGACACAAATACCTCTGAAAGCCTCAGCTGAGTCCCTCACTCCTGCTTCCCCATTTCCCTTCCTCCTGCTCGCAGTCAGTTGAGTCTTGGGGTTTTGCTGCCCCTTTGCAGGACTACCCACGTGCTCCTTCCTGAACTCTTGTCCACCTCTTCCCATAGTCTGCTCTGTTTATAAGTTTTGGGGTGGTTTGTTGCAAGAATTGTAGAGCAGGCCTTTTTTGTGTCTTCTGAAACTGGAACGAAGGGTGTTTCCTTCATGGCAGTGCCTGCTCAAGCAGTCCTGCCCTATTCCTTTCCTTCCCGTCTCTGCAGTCGCTTGCTTCAGTTCCAGAGTTGTATCCTGCACTTGCTGGCATAGCTATCTGTGTAGCCAACCAGTCAACTGAGACAGGTGAAAAATACACCACCTCCCTAAACTGTTTTGCAGATCAGTTCCCCAATCTGTTGAACTACACAAGTGCCTGTTACCACTGCACAGAGTCTATGTGGGAGGGTGCAGCCACATGGCAGCGACTGCATAAACCAACTCAAGCAGTGCTGCTGCCAAACATCTAGCCACTACAAACTGATAGTGTAGCCTCTGAGTTTGTAGCTGGGTAGGAATTCCTGCTCAGAAGTATGAATTAACTAGCAAGATCGTTAATTCTGAGGTCAAGATGTGTACAATATCCGTATTAACAGTTTCATTGCTGACTGTTTTGAGAGATACCTGCAAACATCCTGATTCCTGGATGCAGGCTTAAGTCATCTGGAGTTTGGCTTATAGCTCTGTGTTTAGTTGAATAAGTGTTCAACCTTTCAAGGCATAAGTTAACAACTGTGTTTTTTGAGGACCATCAGTAAGAGACTTGAAATGTACAAAAGTTCAGTGATATCAGAATAACTAAAGTGTTGCATAGCTTTTCAAATATATGCCATATTAAAAAATACATATCAGGTGTAATTAACCGAGGGAACTTTGTTCTGTAGATAATTAGTTGTCAAATATTATTCCTGATATCTTTCTGGCAAAGAGCTGAGTAAGACTGTTTCACATTCTGTAAAACTTAGAATGTTATAAAATATTAAGCAATCAATATTAAATGCAAGAATCTATGCTAGTAGAATCCTAAAGCCTTTAAATTTTAAAACCAGCTGAAGCAAAGTTAAGGTTTTTATTGCTTTGTTAACTTGTCCACACTGTAAAATGAATGCATAATAAATACTGTAATAAAACAGTTTAAACGAAACCATGCATTTAAAGAAAAAAAGAATTTGAAGATTATGTGTCTTGTAAATATATGCCAATTGCACCGAAAGCCTTTTTTTTTCTCCTGTAATGTTGCTAATAGTCAGCAGGAATCTGCCTCTTGTCTTGCTCTTTGGAAGCATGTGGGACCTATTGCTCATGTGGTTGCGATAGCTTTTTTCACTGGAAAAACCAGATAGAGCAGCTGCAGATCAAGTTAATTTACTTCCTTTAAAAACAAAAAATGAAAGTCTGTGTTTTGAACACTTTTGAAATTTTTCTTTAAGGCCTTTACGAGTTGTATTTTTTCTTAGTGTGCTTTAAAATGTGGCAGATAGTGTTTCTAATTGTATTTCGCACTGAAAGGTAGTTGGGTTTTGGTAGTGGTTTCAGGCAACCTTTACACTTTTTTTTTTTCCCTTCTGGCTCGCTTTGTAGCAGGCGGTTAACATTGGTATCTGTCTTGCTTCTCAGAAAATAGTCTGGTTGTCAATACAAGGCATGTGCATTTTTTCTTTAACTTTTTCCAGGTTTTCAAAGTACATCAAGACTGCAGTTTTCATAATGTCTTTAGACATGTTGTTAATCACGTAAACTTGCCAGTGCAACCTGGGGTATCAGGCCTAGTAGTCCACTGACATTGGCAGCCTGTTTTATAAGCAGGGAGACCTCATTTAGGTGTAACCTCCTGTAGGAGGGATTGTGAAGATATTTAGAAAACCACAATCAAGCTTAGGTAGCAGTGGTTCACTGTGGCAGTTGAAGTCTCTGAGTGTCTTTCCACTGTATGATCTTGGGTATGATAATATTGCATTATTGAACTGGGTGATGAAATAGAGCATGCTTTTAATATTGGTGGTGATTGTTAGTTGAGTTGGACTTATGCATGCTGAAGATACTTTTAAATTGTATCTTGATGGTTTGAAGAAATGTATTATAACAACAGGAAGATGTTCAACAAGGATTAATGTACTGTCGTACACGTAGGCAGAAATAATCAACTGCACCAATACAGGATGGGGAATAACTAACTAGGTATCAGTTCCTCTGAAAATACCCCAAACATTGCAGTAGAAAACTGGTTGAAATCGAGGTGGTATCACGCTCTTAAGACAAGTAAAACTCATAATAGGGCTGTAATACCTATACAACATGCAAATAAATTCTTCCACTCAGTGCATGTAAGGCCTTGGCTGTGGAGCACCGTAGTTGGAAGTCCACAAGACTGCATAAAACTGCCCTCTAGTCACATACCCTAAATTTCTGATCAAAGATTAAGTCCAGGTTGTTCCACTAGTAATCATCTTTCCTCCTGTCCAGCTTTTCCAGCACTGGGGTAGAGTTGCCTTATGTGGTGTGATATTTTTGCAGCATGCCAAGTGAACTGAGCAATATTCAGCTTCAGTGGCTGCAGTCAACTTTGAAAGTTTGCATTGTGCAGCTGTTCGTAAGCAGTTTGCCTTCCTTAGCACATCCTTTTAGACTTTAACCTGCTATTACGTATGTACATCATGGCAACTCTGTTGTGTACAAGCATTAGAATGCTTGTAATAGAGAACCTCTTACATGGAGCAGTTGCTCGATGTCATTCCACAAATAACCGTTCCTATCTGGTTAAAAGTGATAGGTAAATTGCTTGAGTTTGTGTGCTAGGAAAAGCAGTAATGAAGAATGAAAGTGCAGGAGTGGAGTGTTGGACTTGGTGGTTTCTTGGGCAATGAAGTATAGCAGAGATAATGGTACACATCCTCTCCTCCATTTGGAATAGAAAGCACGACTGTCTTAATTTTGGCATTTCTTATATTTCATTCTTGATAGAGGAGTTTTGGGGATTTTCTGTCTGTAGAGGTTTGGGGTACCAAGCATGAGATGCTTTAAGGGCTGATTGTTACTGTTACAATATCCTGTTCTTCAGTGAAATGCAAGCCTTTCCTTGTCCTCTACTGAATGTTTTAGTCGTGTTGACTGCTGTAGTGTGTTTAAAGGCAACGTGTGGGACAACTAGCAAGGAATTCTGCCTTCTGGTCCTAGAGGAATCGCAGAGGAATTGTCCCTGTCTCTGAGAAACAGGTCTATCTCCTTCCTCAGAGATGGTGAGAAACGCATTCTCTGGCAGTGCATTTTAGTAAGAGGGGTTAGGACAAAATAGGACACATGCAAATAGAAATAGGAACTATATGGTATTCAGGTAAAATGGTTATGCAAAGCAGATTAAGAATGGATTTCACAAGCTATGAATCTAGTCTGATTTATGGACTGTCATGCATGTGTATTTCCCCACGGTATTTTTCACTTTTACTGTATGTGACCAGCTTCATTTGTATTGTGAAGTTCTAACAGGGCAACTACAGCTGAAATGACAAGCACATGTTGTGATTGCTTGTTCTTCATTACATTTTTTAGTTTTTCTGTTTGACACACACCATCAAGTAATGGTTTACAACAGAGCCGGCATGATGAGAGAAGTGTGAGAGTGCGAGAAGTGAGAAATGTGTGATTTTGATATGCTTGCAAACTGCCAGAAGACCACTGCTGATATTTCTGCAGTGTTTCGCTGTTAAGCTTGAGAGCAACTCAGAAACACTCTCATTGGAATGCTTGATAGCTTTTTTTATTATTATTTTCTGGTAGAATGACTTTCGGCCTTCATCCCTCAGAGCTTGTGCCAAGAGTTCTTAGAAAAGCCTTACGATTTCATTAAAGGCCTGAAAAGTTGTAGTTGGTTGTACTTGGATAAATAGTCTAGAGCATATGATAACAGATGTGTTTTATGCTTGGTGTCCATGCTGCTAAACTTGAAGGGATAGCTAGAAACAGCCCCTTTTTTAAGAGGGCCTGGAATTTGTAGCATTTGCGTTAGCAGCAGATACAGGAATAGAAACCAGGAGACGTTACTCTGACCACTAGGTAAAAGTAGTTCTTTCAAAATTTTTCTTCTCAAAATTGAGGGTTTATTTAGATGCTTAAGGCAATGTATACTCTGTTCTTTATGTACAGATGTGCATATATGCATTTGGGTTGTTTTGGGGTGTGGTTTTGGATTTTGAACCTTTCCCAAATAGAGCAGGTTTCTACTCAGAATTCAAGGCTGTTTTCTTTCCTCAGTAAAAAAGAGGGGAGGATGGCATAGAGCTGTCTAGGCTTCAGAGCTTGACCTGTTCTTCAGTTTGTGTGCTTCACTGATGGTTCTTCTTTTGGGACCCTGCTTAAACCTAAATTAAACAGTGCTAATCTGTTTACTTTTTAAATAAAAACTCAATGAGGAAAGACACTCATTTGCAAGCAAATGACCATCCCCACTAGTACCTGAGCAAACTAATCCACACTGCACAACAGAAAACTGACACAGTGCTGTGCTCTTCAGTGCTTCCAAATTCGACGTGGATTGGGTTTGAGATTAAGGAAGGATGTTTTGTCTTCTGTTTCCGTGATAACATCCTGAGCACTACAGCTAGTTATAAAAGGCGGCCTGTCCTGGTCTTCAGTCACTGTAAACTCACTCTTGGTCTGTTAGGGAAAAACAACACTCCCCTTCCTCTTTTTAAGAAACTGTTCTCGTGAATCGCATAGCATTCTGCTCTCTACATGTGCAAGCCAAGCCGTGGAGCTTAGGCTGTGATAACAATCTTTTTCCTTTTTTGCACTCCATTTTGATCAAGCACTGAAATGAGACAGTGCTTTCACTGCAACATCCAAATGTTGAACAGTCATCCTTACATTATGAAGTTCGTCAGAATTAGTGTTCACTTAAGCACCATAAAAGTTGCTGAACATAAAACGAATCTCACTTCTGAGAGTCCCTGCTGTTACTGAAACACTTGGGGGTCTTTTACATGAGGGAAGCCTAATTAGAGCACTAGCTGTAGCTACTTCTAGCTCTGTAAAGCTATTTTTGTTTGGGTGGTAAAATCGCCAATACTGATTTTTACTGCAGACTGCCATTCTTTCTATAATGGAGATTTTGCATTAACCTTCTTGAAAATATGCAATTTGTGGTATCTGTAGCTTAACCTTTATACAAGTGGTAATAGTGGGAGGACTAATTTGAAGAGAATTCTGTAATCGCTGAGGCTCGCTATCCTTCACAAGCAACGTAGGCAGAACTGGTGAATTTGTTATCATTCTACCTCTGTGTTTGTGCTAGTGGAAACTCCCTACACAGAAGGAAACTTCATTGAAGACGAGACCTGTGGCAAAGTTCCGTGAGCTTTATCGACTCTTTCCAGGACCTCCATTAGACATTTTGGAGGTTACTACAATATACTTCAAAATACTGGGTTTTTTCCTCCCATCTCTTTGTCCTACATAAACCTAAAAAAGGTGAGCCACAGAGAAAGAGAGTTGTCTAGATTGTTCTTTTTTCACTTCTCTCTCTTTCTCCTATTATCTTAAATAAATAAATAAGCCTTCATAATTGAAGGCTTTTGCCGGAGGGGAAGTAGTAGTACAAGACTTGCAAGGCCTGAGAGGCAGGGTAAGTTAGTCTGTGCTGAGTTCTGTCCTTGTGGCTAGACTTGATTGTACTTCAGCTAACTTAAAGTTGCCTCAAGTATTCTTGTGTTACACACACAAAAAAAAATCAAAGTGGTTTTGAAGTGAAAGCTTGAATGCTAATTCCTAGCTACATTCCTCTCTTTGGACTTTGCTTTGTTATGACATTCTTTACTGTACTTGCCAGCCAGTGCTACTATGGATTTCTTGACCACTATCTCCCTCCCTCCCTCCCTCCCTCCCTCTCTCTCTCTGTGTCTGTCTCTCTCTCTGGAGTTTTGCATGGTGAAATATTGCATGGAATTGTAATTGCAACTTGCCTTTATCTCATGTAGTTAAAGTAATATCCTTTCCTGTAATCTTACCCAGCTACTTCTCCCCATCAGCCCTTTCTGAAGGTTAGGCGAATACTGAATTTACCTATAAATGTTTACATGGGATAAGCCTCCAGTGATGAGTGGATTTGTGCTATAGACTTGGAGGACAATATTACCGTTTGGGAAGAGAAGCTTAGATCCCAGTGTGGCTGTGTACTGTGACTTTCACTGTCAGTTTTGGTTTGCTCTCTTTCAGCTTTGTCTTGTATTTTACATTGGACTAGATTGCCAGGTTCCTTCAAGACAAATGGAAATAGCTTAGTTTCTTTAAGAAGAAAATATGTCTAAAGACAGCAGTATGTAACCGAGACACTAGCTTTTTGATTTGCACAGCTTCAAAATTTGCTCTCCTTGATTCCTGCTTTCAGCTGCTTGGCCTGCTGAAAATGCTGTCAATGTGAAAAGTCAGTGTGTGCGCCGTGTTGAAATAACAGTCGTCACTTCAGATAAGGCTTCTGACAAAAGCACCGCTTGAGGAGCAGGGACAAAGGGCACTTGTACTTCATATTTGTTGTGGTGGGAAGACTTTCTGAAATTATTTTTTTTGGAGTTTGTATTTTGTGCTCTTTTTGTGCCTTTAAAAAGATAAGGGTGGAAGGAAGTGTTCTATAGTGATGACGAGAATTGGGGTGAGGGTGAGAATGAAAACCTGTATCCATAACACATCATTGCATTATATTACAATCTACATACATTACTTAGGTGTTAGAATATTTGGTAGTTGAGTGCAACTTAAGAAGCAATCTTTCTCCGGCTGTTTCCAGTAACACTTGCTCAGTGGTTGTTAAGCGTTTGCACAGCCTTTTATAGCTGCCTAGAAAGCAAGTATTCACAATCTTAAAGCATGTCTAAACATGGTGCTTTACGTTTTGATCTGAAAAATGTGGATATTTTGCATTTTCTATGTGTGATTATGATAAATTGAATTTAAGGAAAAACCTAAAATATTTTAGCAGTTGTATGTTCTTGAGCTAGTCACCTTAATTGTCTAATGTATCTTTGCATTGAATGTTTGAAGTTAATTTTAAGTGTGCTGTGTGTCATGATGAGTAAACCAAGAAAAGAAAAATTCTAATTTGGCTTGACCTGAGTTACGATGGCATTTTGACGTGCAGATTACTCTCGGTTTCCTTAAGATGCCATTTCTGCCGTACAGCTGCCTTGGTGTTAGGCAGCCGGAGTGAGGAGGATTCATCTGTTCAGGGGTTTTCGTGCAACAAGAGGATGAGGCAGGGAGCTGCAGGTTACCAGGCCGTGTCTTGGGTTGTCTTCTGCAAAACCCTGAAGAGATGAATTGTAGTATCCTGTGGTGCCATTTGCAGTAAGTTTGTGGGGAAGAAAAATGCTATATAATGGATTGTGTTGAACTTGCTCTGTTGAATGCAGCTGTAGCTTCCCTTGAAGCAGTGGGTGCTTGCTGGTTTTGTAGCTAGTTCATACCTCTCTTCTTGGAGCAGAAAAGGAGCTATTTTCCTCTGAAATGAAAAGCTGTGTTAAAGCACCTCTGCGGAGGGTGAGAACCATCCTCCCAACCACCATTCCACCCTGGGACAAGCAATTTCCGGGCTTAAAAATTCAGTTGCAGAATTGCTGCCTTTGAATCATTTGTTCACTTTTTAAATGTTAATTCCTCCCCTACTTTGAGTGTTGTGGGCGCTTTCCTTGGATTCCTGAGACTTTGGGAGTGGGTTTAATATACTGCATTGTTTTCTTTGTGGCAGTGTCAGTGCAACTTTGTTGAGGAGAAGAACCACATTGGCAGCTAACAGGTTGTACTTGAGCAGCTGTGTTACCTTCTGTTTCAGTTAGCACAGCAAGAATCCCCAAACCTTACAGTTCAGGGAAAAGAGGAGGTTGAGCCAAAACTCAGCCCTGTCTGAACAAGCTTTTTGGGTTTTGTCTCTCCAAAACCCAAGCGTTCTGATGAATTTGGCTAAATTCGCAAGCACGTACGTACGTTTTAGGCCTTGTGTTTAGTTTCATGTTTGCATATGGGAGTCAGCTTGAGAGTTGAGATGCCAGATCTGCTTGTTATGTTCCAGTTTAGTGCCTGCGTGTTCCTGAAAGTTGTTTGGTTTTGAGAGGATCAAGACTGGTGTGCAACAATTCACAAGGGTGGAAAAGCTGTGCTTAGAAATATTCGCTAGGTATGGAATAGAAAATGGCTGGGGATGCTTGCTGTGTGTGAACTGTTCTAGCTAAAATTTGGGAACTACCTTGTTGTGCAGCTCTTCAGCAGTGCCTCTTCTCCATTTCCATGGGAACAGATGGGCTTTTGTTGATAAGAGATCTATTATCAAACTAGGAAACTGACTGGCAGCAGTTGAGCCACTATTACTGTAAAACAGGGCTGACTACAGACTGAGGACATCACATGGCAGTATGTGTTCAAATGTAGTGGCTAAAAATATCCTTCCTTCTTCCTCCTCTCAGGCACAGATGCCCCAGTGTGAAAGGAAGAGTCACTCTGTCATAGACTTTATTAGATCTATAGCAGACAAGGGGATTGGCTGCAAAGGAATGCTTTATGTTTTGACCTATACAAAGAGCAGCAGTTTTTAGCAGTTGTTGAGATAAATAAGTGTTTGTGCCTTTTAGATTTTTTGCAGACTCCGAAGGTTGTCTCAGTTTGGAGCAGTGAATCTTTAAGTTTCATTTTGTTGCTTAATTTATCTGTAGTTATTTGTACTTGGGGATATTTTCAAAGCAAAATCCAGTGATACCTGCAGTACTTAGACTAAATTTTATAGCTTTGATAAGTCTGGGAAAATCTTACCATAGTTCAGTTAAGAATCTTTATTTTTCTTAGAGGCATAGCACTGCTTTTTAAGTATCCAGATGACAAATTTTAATCTTAATTATTATCTGGAAATCAGTTGGAGGCCAATTGGAGGTATGGGATAGATGGATTTACTGGATGCTTTTCTTAAAATATTTTGCAGGAAAATGGTTTAATTACTTAAAGTCAGTTCTTTCATGTCAATGGGTTTACGATTTAAAAGAAGAGAGCGCAATGTCAGATGTAAACGTCTAAGCCAGATAACACCAGTGCAGAGAGTTCCTACGTGTGTTCCCAACTTACTTTTTAGTTGTATTTCACTAATGGATGTTAGTGGCATAAGGTTTTTTTGAAAGCTGAAAGTATACGTGGCTGTTCTGCAGTTGTCATAATAATAGCTACATAACTTCATAGCACCCATCAGAATTCCAGCCTTGTGCACATGATTGCAAAGTTGTCCTGAATTTAAGGTACTTCAGTACAGGTCTTTTTTGCTTGACTAAGCATTGGGAGCAACTCCAGCGGTGTCTATTTGAGACACTGTCAGAAAAAAAGATTTTGTAGGTATCTGCGTTGTGGAGGCGAGTCCTCTTGAAATTATACGTGAACATGGAGCTTTGTAAAGAAAACAGTACGTTCTATTGCCTCTGGAAGAGTGCACACTGAAAGACCTGGAAAGGGGAAAACAGGCGTGTTCACAGGGTGACTATGTATGTATAAGCTCTCGTACATAACATAGGGCATGGATAGTTTGGCTGTCTGCCAGGGTGCGAATGGAGCTGTGACAGCTAGTTAAAATGATCCTGGAAAGGACAACTGGCTATGAAGATACGTCAGTCTGGGTGTGAAGCAGGAAAAAGTCCTTGGAGCAAACAAAGCCACTGAAGGGGGGGAGCTGTGGAGGATTCATTATTACAGCAGAAGTCCCCTGAACAGGTTGTACATGCATATGTGTAGGCAGTTCACCTTACTATGCCTTTTATCCAGCTGGTTTTTTTCTGGTTGCAAGCTTAATGTGTGCCTCAGCAATGCTCTCTCACTGGCATTTGGCTTCAGGCCAAGCATTAATGAGTACCCCAAGCCCTATGTGATTTGGCTCCTCCAAATCTATTAGCATATCTTCAGAGCAAGATAAAACTCATTAAAATAATTTACATTTGAGCATTAGAATTTCTGATAATTTTTAATACCTACTGCCAAAAGCACAAATATATGGTAATGTCCTTCATATGAAGCTACAATTTACCCAGTTTTTTTTATTCTTGGAAAAAGAACAGACTGCCATATCCCTTAACTGCTCTCTGATGGTAGTGAAATGAGTTTGTAGTACACAATCTTATCAAAGGTTTGATCTGTGCTGTCTTTGATAAAGGAATGCACACTATTGCATTAGATTTGGCTTATTAGAAATAACATCAAAATGTGTCATGTTTGTGTTCTATTGTATTGTAAATTACTGTAGTGATGGTGGCTGAGATATATAACAACCAAACTTCCTGGTCATTCAAGCTATGTGCCAAAATCTTTGCATGACTGAGTTGTAGATCTGGGCTTCAACCTGTGCCCTCTGTCTCCCTAGTCTCTATGCAATTCATTTTTCTACATACCTGTTTTTAATCTCAGTCTTCCCTGCTCAGTATCCCAGAGCTGCCTGCTGGTGTCATCCACCTGTATTTCCTATTCTGGAGCTGAATCACTTTCTGCACAGAATGCTGTCTCGCAGTCAGTACAGTGGTTGTGAGAGATGTGCACCGTTTTCTTGCTTAAAGGCAATTCAGCAGACATCAGCTGATCTGCGTCAACTCTCCACGTGCAAGCTTTTACCTCAGAGCCTGTAACAGAGCCACACTTGAACTGCTCATGACCTGTGGTCAGATTATCCTTGCTAAATGACTGAACTGTAATGCATGCTAAAACAATGCTTGTAAATAAATAAATGGAAGCCCACAGTAGTAACTGCACAAAAGATAGCTTGAATATTTTTATCCATATAAAAGTACTTAGGATCTTTTAAGTATTAAAGTCTCTTCAACTGAAAATATCCTGAAATGGGCTGTAAAGGTGCATATCTTTGCTCACCTAAAGTTTGTAGATGTGGCTCTGCTACTGTACTGGTTCCCCAATGGAAGTGCTGGCACCTGGGGGATGTACATCCTACCATCAGCCTCTTTGGTTGGGAGTTAAGGAACAGCCAGGTAACTATTACCCACTGTAATTCACTGAGGGGATTCAGATTCTGTTCTCTTTTTGCTTTACCGGATTTCATTTCAGTAGGTGTTGAGGTTTTTCTCTTTTATATGTAGCAGTCAGCAATGAGGCAGATTGGGGTGTTGATATGTCACGTATTTTTGAAAGGCAGCAAGCATTGATCTTTAGAGTTTAATTTGCTGAAGCACTCCCATCAGCTATAAGAATTTTAAGGCCTGCACTTGCAAATTCTTGTCTGCTTTTCCTTTTTTTTTTTTTTTTTATTTTATTTCCTCTCATCACTCTTCCAAAAAAGAAACATGGGGGGGGGCGGAAAAAAGGTCAGAAATGGCAATAATTGCTTATGAAGATTTTGGGGGTTTGGTGGATATCTTTACCATAACTGGATGTGTATGTAGTATGTGCTCTGGATCTGCATTCATGTTGTCTTTCTCTTTGTATTTCCTCATCTTCCCGCATTCAGGCAATGCTAATCACGTGATACTTTTGTGACTTGAGGCTTTAAGTATATCTATCTGTTGGTTTGGTTTTGTTGGTTTGTTTTTTTTTAAACTCAGATCCAGCTTTTTGTTGGTCATTGTCGCAAAGTTAACCTCAGAAAGCTGAGAAGGAATGAAAGTGCTCGGGGAGAAGTGTTGTTGTGGTGCTTAATTTTAAAGGGGGGGCAGGTTCTGTGTGATGTTTACTTGCAACACCAAATAAAATCTTTTTGAGGAGAGGCAGTTTCAAACTATAGCATGGCTTTATTTACAGAACATAAAATTACTTTATTTGAGAGACTACTTTCAGTCAGCGTACCAGGCTTGCCTATTGCACTATACCAGTTGACAGAAATTCAGTGAAAAATAACGCACCAAAGTTCTTAGAGCAAGTATGCTTTGAAGTATCAATTTGTGTTTTTTAAAGCTACCTATTCACATGGCTCCTCTCTTGTGACTCCTGATCTTTCATTCATTTTAGAATAAAGTTATACTACGAAAAGTATCCCTTTAAAAAAAAAAAAAAATTGTTCATCTACATTTGCTGTTTGTATGTGTTTAACTTGCTTTATTAACAAAAAATGCTCCACGGACAAGTTGCTGTTTCTGCTGTCCGATTTAACCTGGTTTTAACTTGTATCAGCATAAACCAGCTGAAGCTGCCGGTTGTATTTGCAGCTGGGCCTGTGCTAATGTTGTCATCAGGGAGTCTTTTTGTAAAATTCTCTGTAATATAGACGCTGCGTAGAATCTTTAACGTATCCTGTGTGCAACCAGTGCAAATGCAGAAAAGCTGTATGAAATCATGTTTATGCTGAAAGCATCAGGTTTGTCAGCTGAATTCAGGAAGAAGTGATCATTAGAAGTGATAAAGAATCAGAACTTCTTGGCTTGCAGATTTTGGACAGAATTTTTCGGTGATGACAGCCAACTTCATCTTTGGCACAGATCTCAGTCTAGTTATGTTGTTAAAAGTACCTGTGGACTCACAGTGACTTTCTTACTAAAGCATGAGGTTTTGGCACTAAAATCCTTTGGCTATTTTAAATTACTTGTCCAGCTTTTTGTTTACCACAGTTCTGAACGCTCATGAGATGCAGTGGAGCAGGATGACTAGCACCATTTTTATACGTTCATCTTACAAGAGCAGTCTTTGAAACAAGAATAGGACGAATAAGCTAGTACCTTCATCAGTTTTGCTGTACCTTGAAATGTGGTAAGCTTATTTTTTGTTTGCTTCCTTCAGGTTTTGAATGAAGAATGCGATCAGAATTGGTACAAGGCAGAACTCAATGGAAAAGACGGCTTCATTCCCAAGAACTACATAGAAATGAAACCACATCCGTAAGTAGAGCTTTGATGATAGGCCCCCTTGATCTTACTTTTGCACGTCCTCTCAAACAGAAGGAAGGTTTTCTGCTGAATACTTGCAGAGCGTACCTTACCAGATCTACCAAAATGTATGGATAGATAAAGGACGGCTATTGAGTTGTACCTCTGGCTGTGGTGTTTACTGTAACTCATTTCACAGCTAGCTATATAGCAGGGTGTTTTTGGAAGCTTTTCTGGTGGTTGCTCTGGTGTTTCGCTGTAGGGTCAGACAGACTGATCTTGGGGGTAGCAGGCATAAATCAGCAGAAAACTCTTCAGTAGAGAGTTGTCACCACTACTGCCCCAGGAAAAAGGGTGACTGTGTTCTTGTGATGATTCTCTATTTTACTTAGTGTAGTAGATCAGAGTAAAAATTGCGGCATTCACAGCTCACCAGAAAAATGTTTAAGGATATTTGGAGCTGAACTCATAGCATGTCTAGGTCACATCCTGAGTATAGAATCACAGGATTGTTTAGGTCGGACAGGACCTCCAACAGTCATCGGGTCCAACACCTTCCTCACGAAACAGGCCAACTTCAAAGAGTGTGTACTGTTACACAAGTATAGTGCATTGAATATGCACAGTATGAATATATATTGCATTGAATTGCAGGTCCAGAGAACTGTATTTGAATTCATCTACTTTGAACATTTCCTCTTGGATATAAAGGATCTAGCATATGAAAATAGTAGCATTTCATGACGGGGTATTTTCTTCGTGTCAGTTCATGTATTTCTGCTGTCTTCTGCTAAACTCTGGTTCTGCCAACCTTTGACATCCTTCAACATCTGAACAAGAAAACAGCAAGCTCTGGGTAACAGATTCAAAGGAGAGAAAAGGTTTAGGAAGGAGCAGCAAAGCCTGTAATCAGGGTTTTTACAAGGAGCTGTAGTGTTTCAGTTGCCCACAAAAACCGATGATTGATTTGTTAATTGTTGGCTGTAATTATATCATGAAGATACTGCAGTTAAATCCAATCAAGAATTATTTTTCTAAGGGCTCTTTTGAAATAGCAGAAGGAAGCTTCTGAGGGACTGTGCCCCAAGGAGAGGAGGTATACTGCTTTAGTGCAGCCAAGTGGGAAGTGAAGCAAGGATGCACAAGAAAATTCTGAAATTGTTTAAAGCCTTGTGTGCTGCAGTAACATGTCTAGTTTACCCTGATCATGCTAGTCCACTGGGGATCAAAAAAGCACATTGCAATTTCTCTCTCTCATTGATTTGAATCATCATGCATCTTCTCATAACAGTTTTGCAGGCATTTGAGTTATACTGTGGTGATGTCTCCTGTGATGATGATGATTTGTTCTGTAATCATTCCTGGCGTTTTGTTTTAGAGGGATAGAGCTGTCAGTTTTTCACTTTTTGATATCAAAAGGGAATGAACAATATCTGAGCCTGCAAGTGGGTGAATATGGTAGTGTGTTTTAAGCATAGTTAATTTGACCTTTTCTGAAGATGTTTAAACTGCTGATGGCAGCTGGATGCAGTTAGCTCCATGTGTCAGCAATGCTGGGAGTCAACTAGTGCATTAACAACCCTGGGAAATTATGCAAAAGTTTTTATAGCACAATGTTTGCTTAGCTGTAATGCAGAGCTCTCTAAGTAGTCATACAGGTCATACAAAAAGCAAATTGCAGGCAGCTGACCAGGAGTGAGAAAGAGAATGTTCCTTTTCTCAGACTAGTAGCAAATTGTGTTGTGGGAAGGTGGCACGGGAGTTTTTCAAGAGGAGTTGGAAAGAAAGCAACTGAAAATGGCTTTAAATCCTGTCCGAGGATCTGAGACTTAAATCCTCCAGCCTCACAGCTAGTCTTAAATGCAGTGTTTCTTGTTTGTATTTTGCAAATCTTACAGTTTGCTTTGTAACTACTAGCAAAT
This sequence comes from Gymnogyps californianus, assembly GCF_018139145.2. NCBI lineage: Eukaryota > Metazoa > Chordata > Aves > Accipitriformes > Cathartidae > Gymnogyps > Gymnogyps californianus. The sequence continues at coordinate 7,665,389 of NC_059489.1, read as the reverse complement.
GAAGCTGAAAAGAAAATGTGGTGCCTCTCAGTCACCAGCTGAGTCGCCTGGGTTCTGAAGGGTTAATCTGAATTGCCACATCAATTAACAAAGCAAAGATGTAAGCAGACATAGGCATGATACTTGGAGAAGAGCTACAGGAAGCTCTGGGCAGGGAGGCTTCCTGTGAAGGCACAACAGTGCAGTTCAGTGGCAGGACTACCTTTCTCTCTCTAAGGGGGCAAGGGAAGAACTTGCCGTTTATGAAATGGCCTGGATCAGACTCACGGTGTGTATATCTCAAGTGTTTGTGTTCATAATTGGCTTTTCTTGAAGATATTGCTGAAGTCTCACTTTGCAATATTATAACTTATGTGGAGGAAATTGGCCAAGCTAAATGGTTGTGCTAAGTAAAGAAAAAAAAATTGCCAAACTGCTGATTGAAATGAGTCTGAAAGAGATGTGAACTTTGTGTTGCACCAATCACTGCATCTCCCTCTAGCTGTGCATCATCATCAGTAATGCCTGGATTTCGTTTTGCAGGGCTAACTGGATGAGTTTCACCTACGTTACAAAGCTAGTTGGAGACAAGTGTTATCAAGCATAGCCCTTCAGCAGGGAAGCTGTGGAAATGCTTTGGCCTAATTCTCCATGTGTGGTTTTTGACATGCTGTGACTTTTGTTAATTTTTTCAGTCATTCTGTAGCAAAGATTCATATGTGCACAACACTTGTGATGCTTTACAAATGTGTTAAGTAGACAGTGGTACTTCAAAATAACTTTCTTTGTTTCTTTCATCTATGGGGTTTTCTTTTCATCTTTTTTATATTTAGAATTCAAGCTCCTTTTACTCTGAATGGCTAAAGTGGTAGTGAAGTTAAAAAACTGCAAGGGAGTTCGAGAATTGTGAAAAATTTTTAGTCTTTCTATTTAAAGTGCCTTAGAAACAGCTGGCAGAAAACTTTAAGAATTTGATATTGTTACTTTCGAAGTGTTACTTCCTTTAATCGAATTGTACACTTCTACTTTGTAGTGATTCAGTAAAATTTAGGGGAAAAACAGAGTATACTCCTGAGACTTCAGGAAGGATTATAGTTGTTCTGTTGAGCTCTTTCAGGCTCTCCTTCTGCTTTACAGAGGTGGGTGGGGTGTTTTGTTTTGGGTTTGTTTTTTTTTAAGATGAGGCTTTCATTTCCAAGTCACATGCGAGTAATTGAGAATTATTTGAGAACTAAACAGAATTAAAATACTTTGTAAACAAGAACTATGGCAAGATATCTAAAATCATAATATAAAGCTTGCTTTATATGTATAACATTATATATGTAACATTTGGCAGAGGCAAAATTCAGGACTTTCTTATGTTTCTGACAATTGTGCCAAAAGCCCAGGAAACAAAATACTACCTTTGAATTCTGAAGGAGTTTCACATCGTGGTTTCTCTTGGTTGATTTTTGAAGGCAGCAAAGTGCAGCAAGAGACAGGTAGACACTCCCTCTGCTGTCTCTTGCCACCACCTCGGGTACTGAGAAGCAGCATAGATGCTAAACCACGAGGAAAGTACTAAATGCCATGAAGTTCTTTATCGCTGGAAATAGGATGGTTGTGGGAGAAAGCTTTTCCTTTCCATTCCAGGGGATAAAAAGTACATAATACTTAGAAGCAAGTAAAACATGTCTAGGCGATCATGGAAACCGAGCTTGTAAACAAGATGTATCATTTTCAGTGCCAAAATGCTTTTCATAATGGAGCTGCATAGCTAAATGGAGTCAATACTCCTTTTACAAGGGGGATGTCCTAGAGTTGTTTTATTGAATATGTTGCATATAGTAGAAATACATCTGTGGATTCATCAACCTTGCTATAATATAGGGACGTGGTTTTGTGTAGCCTCCTATGGTGAGCAGATACTAAAGACAGCCAGCGAGAGGAACGAGGGCTGCCAGTGGCTGGAGCGTCTTGTAATCAAGTAATCAGTCCTCCTTCACCTCTAGAGATAGCTTCCTCTTAGAGAGGAAGATCTGGTGACTTTGTGACTTCATGAAAGCTTCAACAGTCATAAGAACGACTGTTTCAGGGAGAATTCTGCAACTTCTTTTTGCTGCACCAAAACCTTCACTGTAGAAAGTAAACTTTGTGAGTGGAGTTCTTGTTATTAAATGCTCTCCTCTAAGGTCAATCATCTGCATGGTTATAGGCTGTGGTAAGTGCTTCTATGCTGTGTGATCGGTTACTCAGAACTGAAAGCTGTGCTTTTTGGTTGTGAAGATGGTTCTGCTTTTCCCACGCCGTGTGACCTACCACTCAGCCATTGTTTGCCTTTAATCTTGGTTTAGTCTGGAAATGCAAATGTAAATGCGGGTAAGAATCCTGTGACCAGGGGCTGTTGGTCAGTGCTGACGATCTGGTTGCCTGAGGTAGGTTCACCCTTGGTGTCATGGAGGTGGGCAGCCTGTGGCTTTGACATCTGCACAGCTGTCAAGAATTTCAGATGTGGCTTCCATGGTGTAGCTATTTCATGTGACTGCTTATGTGGAAGCTGCTAGATGGTCCTGACTGTAGGAGAAAGCAAGAAAATAGGCTACTGAAACAAGTATCAGCATCTTTCCTAGAACCGAATTGCATGCCCAGCTCAGCACTGCTCTGCAATGAAGCAGAGACACCTTGAGGGAACTTTTCTCACTTGGTCTGCATGTAACTCCACTCCTGGCGCCTGCCTTAGCTTGCTGACATATGATACCTGTCTTTGACCACAGTGCTCTGGTAGGGGTCAGAAGGATTGGACTCTGGGCTGCAGGAACAACCAGCTGCTGAATGAAGCTACTCATTCTCTCTGCTGAAGTAGTCATGTCTTATCACCTGATCTAAGAGAGACTAGAAATTGGTTTTGAGACAAAATGCACTTTCCGTTTGTGCAGGATGGGTCAATCCATAGGCAGGATCTTGTTTCTACTGCTGTGATGTTTCTGAAGAGAAACCTGTGAGTGAACTCCCAGTGTTTCCCTTGCATTTTGCAAATACTACCTTTTTTTTTTAAAAAGGTTTCTATCCGCTAAAATAGTGATGTTTCTGTGCTTAATCTTTAATAACTTAAATTTTCTATATTGTCTGCTCTGCAAATCATGGCTAAGGCATGGGTGACTTCTCCTTAGGAGGCTTAAGTAATAAAGGAGACTGTGTAATTACTCCCCACTGATTATCTTTGGGTACTAATAGTGAAATAAATGCTGCTATATCATAGGGAAGTTCAGTAGTGACCAACCACCAGTGCAGGACTTCCGTTGTCTCTGAGTTGATGGCATCATACAGTTTGGACAACGAAAACTTTGCATGCAGAAACATAAGACTTTATTCCTTAGTGATAGAGAAAGGGACTTGAGTTTCTTGCTTGTGCTAGGCATTTAATCTGTTTGACTTTAGGTTATGAGGCCTGGTTACGAAGATATCAGTGCAGACCACAGTAGACATTTTAACTTTGTCTAAGGTTGTAGCCAGTTCCCAGGGTAGTCATCTTAGTCTCACAAAGCGGGACTTTGCTGTGAAGCAGTTCTGTACATTAGGTTCTCGTTGTGATGTTTTATATGCTAAACTGCAGATACAATAGGGTGCAAAACAATCTGAATAATGCATTCAATTTTGAGCAGACTTTTTTCCACCTCTGAAAATAAATCCTGTAATTTGAGGATTTCACTCTTACCACATCTCTGCTTTACTAAATTGGGTGAAATAGGGCTATTGCAAACACCTGCTTATCACGTCACGGTTGCTTCATTGCCAGGGCAAAACATTGTGAAAAGCTGCATGGTTCAGTAGCCTGTATTGGAGTGGCAGTGAGGTGCAGTGTAGTTATTTCTGTTAGGAATCATTTCATCTCTGTGTGAATATCTACATCTGGTTCTTCCATGAAAGGATTAAAATTCTTAACTTTCCCTATTGTTTTCTTTTCCTCACTACACAGGTGGTTTTTTGGAAAGATTCCCCGAGCAAAGGCTGAAGAGATGTTAGGCAAACAGAGACACGATGGTGCCTTCCTCATCAGGGAGAGTGAGAGCGCTCCTGGGGACTTCTCCCTCTCAGTCAAGTAAGTAATGCCCAGAAACAATCATGTGTGGTGATCAGGCCATCTACTGCTCATTTGGACTCGTGAGTAAAGGGCAGGTGATTGTCAATGCTGAGGAGCAGGAATAATCTTCCAGATGCCCTATAGCATTCCTGTTCTTCCAGTGATACTTATTTATTCCCTCTCTAATAGAACAAATATATATGCTCTGGTTTGTAATGAGCCTGCAGGGCTGACCTGGTGGCATGTTGCTGTCTGGCTCATGTAGTCCCAGGCACTATCCGTTGGTTTGTTTGTGGATCCCATTCCTCCTCCTTACAGCCACGAAGTGCCCAATGTGTACATGTTTTCTCCCATCCTCCTTCATTCCTCTTCTGCAGTACAAGTTACTACTCTATGTTCTCTCTGTGTAGTACACTTCCAAGTATGTTTTTCATGTCTGCTTGGCACATGCTTTGGGGATATTCGTGTCATCTAGCACTGAGACATGGAGCTGTGAAAACAGAGGCCTCTTCGATCTCTCACAAGTGCATTCCACGTTGTAGAGAAACTCAGTCTAATAACAGTGAAGTGAGGAGGAGCAGTTCTCATCCTTGAATAACCTTACTAGAAGTACTGGCTGTTAACCAGCAGGAGTTCCTGCTAGTTAAGCCGTGGCCCACATGATACCATGCTATCTATCTTGCCCATCTGAAGTCACTGTAAAATAGAGGTATTAGAAGCTTGAAAGGGTATGTGATGTAAATTTAACATGGGTTGGGGGTGGGAGGGATTCTGTACTCAGCAGTTGATTTTGCCTTTTTTTTTTTTTCATTTTCTGTAATCTTCCACTTTCCTACCAGAAATGAACAAGATTTTCTTTAGAATCCTAACAATAATTTTTGATTATTCATGCACGATTCCTAGTTTGCTCTATTTTCTGTGGCTATCAGTGATCTGTCTCAACAGCTTTTTTTTTTTTTTTTTCTTTTCTGGTCGTCTTTGGTCTGTAACCAAATTTTCGTCCTCCTGTACAGCAGCGCTGAGTCATTCCAACAAACTGGATTAAAGCCACTGATTTTAGAGATGTTTATATTTCTGTCTTGGATACAATCATCTGAGCTGGAATACTAGATATGAATGGAAGCTTCATTCCAGAAAGTGCATTCCTTTAAGAAACATAAAGTTATGATAGCATAGCTCTGCCTGCCTGTTAGCTTAGTGTTGCCATCTGGTGGTAATTTCTCTGTTGATTTTTTTTTTTTCCTGTTTGTTTAATTTAGAAAAGTCTTTTTCCTAAACAGTGATCTGCAGGATTTGAAATGGTGAGAAGCTCTCAGGTTGAGGAAGGGAGAGCAGAGGCAGTACTCGTGAGTTGTTTCATGTTAGCTTTGTAGCCAAGATAGTGTCTACTTTTTCAGCCAATGTATAGAAGCTGTGCATGCCAAGTGGGGAACAGTTGATTTCTGTTTTCAGTGTTTTAGACTGAAGTAAAAATACCAATGTGTCATTCATCTGGAAAACCTCAATGGGCCTCTTCAGAGTTCCTCTTTATTCAGAATAAAGTTGTTGGAAAAGTAGCTTCAACTGAATGCCATCATTTGTCAAAAAGAATTGTTAACACAGAATTGAAGTTGCTGCATTATGTGTGCAGTGTCACCTTTCGAGCATTTTGGGGTTTTTTTGGGTTTTTTTGTTTGTTGGGTTTTTTTTAAGGACCAGAGAGATCCTTTTGTTTTGCAAGACAGTCTTTTGCATAAGTCCAGCCTGGCTGCCAAAAGAGACAATCCTACCCTCGCTGTGGCAGTGTTTTCCAAGCAATTTACCTATAATGGGACTGGTGCTTACGTATTGCATTATCATGCACACCCAGTGGTGCTGTGTGAGGGAGGGACTGAGACTGTGAGAAGTACAGGACCACAGCAAGTAGCACACACCTAAACTGGCTTGAGTCAGTTGTGAAATTGCTGTGTGTAAAGAGCTAAACCGAAGCACTTGTACTGTTTGACTTTGAAATCTTGTATTTGGGAATGTGAAGTGGAAGGCACCATGGTGCAGCTACTTTAATGTGACCTTGTATTTGTACTGCAAAGTCCATGGCATGTGTCCTAGGTATTCTGTGCACTGTCTTCAGCGACTCAGGTGACTGCATACATACATAAAGAAGTACATGTACTGGATGCCAGCTATGTGGCAATGTAGTGTAAAATAAAAAGCTGAAATATTGCGTGTCATCCAAGATAGAGTGTTGTGACACATCCTTTACGAAAAGACCTCAAACTTCTGCAAATACAGAGTGATTTGAAAAGCTGATTTTAAACTGAAGTCCTGTTACAAGAAAAGCACGTGTGAAGCTTGCAGGACTTTTTTTGAAATAAATTCAGTATTTGGATTCTATCTCTATGATCACTGATTTCTGTAAAATACAATTGAAAAGTGGTTTTCAGACATCTTTTTTACAGCAACCAATTGGTATCTATATTATCAGTGTCATTGACAGTTTTCACTGTGCCCTGAAGGACCTTTTTGTTCCACACTGTGCTGACGATCCCAAAAGAGGAGTACTCAGTGACTAATAATGTGCTTTTTTTGTGTTCTTCATTCTTTCTGCACAGGTTTGGAAATGATGTGCAGCACTTCAAGGTGCTTAGAGATGGAGCTGGCAAGTATTTCCTCTGGGTGGTGAAGTTCAATTCTTTGAACGAGCTGGTAGATTATCACAGATCCACATCTGTCTCCAGGAACCAGCAAATATTTCTCCGGGACATTGAACAGGTGCCACAGGTAAGAGAAGTGTCCTTGTAGAGTGCACTATTTAGACCATTGCAACCACAGTCTGAAGTGGGATTGTCTTAGAGTAGAGAAGTCTTAAAGTAAATGAATAGGGATGGGAAGAAGCTAACTGACATTTTTCTTGTCTGTGGAAGCGTACCTTTAGATCCTGCAGCCAGAATTACACTGGTAAATAAGCTGGATGTTTGTGCAAAGCCTGCCTGCTAACTCCCTAGTCTCCCTTTCAGTGCTGGCAAAGTGTTATTGCTGCTGCTTGAACGCTTGGCTTGTCTTAATGTTTATGGATACTGTTGCAGGAAGGTCATCTGATTCCTGTGAATTAAAAATGGATTTACTCCTGGTTTAGGACATAGTAAGAAAGGATAGTTCTATTTATGCTGGTTCATAGCCAGAACTGTACCCCTCAGTAGCCAGTGAAGCTTTGGTACTGATCTTTCAGAGGTGGTTACAGCTAGTAGCATATGGAACATCTCTAGCCTTCTGGTTTGGATCTAGCCAGTGGTAAGAGAAACCAAAAACTACTGCTAAGTGCCAGCAGAGCAGCTTGTGTATATCCAGCTCTTTGTTTTGTTCCATTTCCCAGGGCAGTCAGAATGTTATGTTGCATGTAACTGGATCTTTTGTCAATTTTGGATAAATCCTTTTGCTTCCATGTGCAGCATTCTAGTTCTAGCTTGAAGACAAAGGGTGTGGAATTCGTACTGCTCTCCAGGTGCTGCGGGCACCCTTTGCCACAGTTTGTCTGAATTAACATCTGGCTCTGCACTGTTGGGTCAGTGATAAACAGAGGATGAGAAAACAGCTGGCTGAAAATGACAAGCATGAAGATACCTTCCTAGCCTCACGATTTTAAGAAGGCAAATGCATTTTAAATGAACCGTTAGCTTTTCCATAAGAATGGAAGTATTTGCTGCCCAGGCAAAATGCTCTGTGACAGAATTTCTTGACATTGGAGAGTTTTAAGGAAAATGTGTAAAATGCCAACATCCAGTTTTTAGGGGGAACTCTGCGTATCACAGTGTTAGGTAGATTAGTAATACTCATGCTGTCAGTTGGTGAAAACAGGATGAATAAGCAAAAAGAATTGTATTGCAGTAGAGTATAGATTTACAGTAGGTCATGAAGACTGGAAGATACTAGGAAAACGTCTGAGTCATCTGCTATCTTTATTTTGGCTCTTTCACAGAAACCTGACTTTTTTCTAAGGTCTTAGAAGCATAGACTATGCTTTCCTATTTTAGCATCTTCTTACAGATGTTGGAAACCGGCTTGCAGGGAAATGAAACAGCCCGAATGTTTATTGTTAAACTCTGGTGTAAGTTAAGCTCCTGCCTGAGGGAGCGGGTGTCTCGAGTGCTGTGGATGATTCTCACTGTGTATCTTTTTCTTTCCCCTTTCAGCAACCAACATACGTTCAGGCCCTGTTTGATTTTGATCCCCAGGAGGAAGGAGAGCTGGGCTTCCGTCGCGGAGACTTTATCCAAGTCCTTGACAATTCTGACCCCAACTGGTGGAAGGGAGCCTGCCACGGACAGACGGGCATGTTTCCACGCAACTATGTGACCCCAGTGAACCGGAACATCTAGAGATAAATATTAGAGATTATTTAAAGAAACCAGAGAAACAGTAAATACACATACAGAGCCTAACTGCAGCCAGTGACCTAAAATCACACGGCGATAAAACCTGAGTCACCTTTCACCGTGAGGTGATCCTCCTTCACTCAGTACGGAACTTCAGGGGCGGGGGGGTGGAAGAGTTCAACTTACACACCAAAACTTATCTTTTAAAAAAAAAAAAAAAAAAGAAAGAGAAAAAAATGAAAATAACAAATTTCCTCAGCTGCTCCTGGGTTACCCCCCTTTCATTCACTCTTCTTGTTTCCCCCTCCTCCTCTGTCCATCAGTGCATGAAGTTTTAATGCCATATAAAGTCCTAGCCATGCAGTTAAAGGAAAAGGGAGAAACTCTGCTGGTATTTTCTCTCTCTGCAAACGGTCTTCATTTGACATGAAGGGACATGAGAGAAGAACCAAATCCACAGTCCTGCCTTTAAAAAAAAACAAAAATCATCAGTCTCTGCTTTTGCCTTCAACATTCAGCTCTTCTTGCCTGGGAAAGATGAGGTGTTAATCTAATTTTTATTGTCTCTTCTCCTTTGGCACTTTCTTCTGAAGCTCAGCAGCTTCCAAGCAGGGGAAGAGAGAAGAGTTGTGTGGCTTTTTGTTCTGTTTCTTTTTTAATTTTGAGTCACAGAGCTGCTTTGAGAAACTCCAGCGTACCACTGAAGTCTGTTAATGCTGTGCTGACAGCTTTTTTGTTTTTTCTTAAAGGTGTACGGTTGAGCACATTCTGTAATTTTTTCCATAGTGCCTTTCCCTTATTTTCTTTTTTTATTATTATTTTTTAAGTTAAAAGGACAGTCCAGAGCTTTTCAGAGGGTTTTTTTCTGCCTATGTGTAAATAAATACTTTTGGGGAAAGGGTGTTAAGGAGGGTGGTTTTATCCATGGATATTTGAGAAAAACCTACAAACAGAGATGGAGCTTTAATCTTAAGATTTGTCTTACTGTTCAACTTCCCTTATTCCAAGGAAAATAAAATCAAGGCATTCAAGTGGCAGCTTAGGCTGCTCAGAGGTGGGGAGCTGCAACCAGGAACCTCAAAAGAAGTAAGAGAAAGGGGGAAGTTATGACCAGGGAAAATGAGGAAGAATATTTGGGGGAGGGAGGGTTAAGGGGGGAATTTGAGGAAATAATAGCCCTGAGATGTCCTATAAAATGTACATTCCTTTGATGGAAAACTTTATAATGCAGAGAAACCTCAAGAAATAGTGCTTGAAAAAAACTTTATGCTATTAGTGAATGTTTCTACGTGATGCATGTAATCAGCCTGTCTCTTTGGCCTGAATAGGGAATATTTGCAGTCGTGTTGCTCTCGAAAAGTGGGGTTGGCATCACTGTTCTCCAGTTTCTCCTCCCTCCTCAGGTCAGTGTTACTGTTGAAGTAGATTCCCCCCACCCCGCTCCCCATTCACAGCAGGCTGTGTGATGACTGTAATCCCCACCCCGCACCATAATGGCATTTATTGTGGCCATTTGCTCCTCCACCAGAGCAGTGTGACATTAAATTGGATGGAAAGGAAAGCAATCAAGCCGCACCGCTCTCTGTGCCAATCTTCGGTTGCGTTATTTTTCCTTTTGATGGCCGTTTGGCTGGATCCCTTCACCCCACCAACGAATCCAAAAACTGCAGCGGAGATCTCCTCCCGCCCTGCCTAAGCACAGGCAATCTTTTGTTGGAGGGTGCCTTTTTTTGTACTAAGTGTTACAAATGTTTTATTCCTGAGATGGACTCTGCCTTACACTTTAATTTTCCAGCAGATGAAAGAGAGAGCTATCCTGTAGAGTATTACTTTCTCCCCCTCTCCTTGCTAGCTGTCACTCACTTTCTTCCTTCTTTGTAAAGTGATTGGAAAAGGAATCTATGGCATTCTACACCTGGACCATTTGATTGTTTCCTTATTTTGGAATTGGTGTATATCATACAGCCTTGCAGACATATGTCTTGTGTGTGTATATATATTAAAAAAAAAAAAAAATCAGTGTTTAAATAAAAAAGGCCTATGTACTTAATCCTTTAACTCTGCAGCAGCATTTGGTAGATAGTAATTAACTGTGAATAATAAATATACATTGAATTCTTCACTTGAGCATCTGTCTGTTATTTCAGTTAACTGACCAAAATATGACTGACTGAGGTAATTTATAGGATATTAAATTGCTGTGGGAGGGAAAAGCTTTAAGATGTGCTCTGGCCTGAAGTGCTCAGACTCTTTAGCATCGTAGTTCAATCTCAGCATGCTTGGCTGAATTCATTACTCTTTCAAGCTAAGTCAACGAGAGCCGTGTCACTTGGCACGTGTGGCATTATGAATAGCGAGGAGGGGGGAAGGAAATGATCACATCGCTTCCAGGATTGCAGACCATGTATCTGTCAGCTCAGTGGCAGGGTGGCACTTCAGTATTTCTTCCCTTGCTTTTTTCTAAGTTTTTTACTGAACTGTTCAAGTGCCCCTGTGGTACGGGCTGTAATGTCGTAAGGAGCCAGTAATGGAGAACGATACACCAGTTATTTGTGGAGCGTCTTGCTGAAAGAGGGGAAGATGGGCATATGACTCGTTTAAGCATAGCAGCCGTGGCTCAAGACTGTCGCGGGAGCTTTTGCTCTGCTTGATCAGTGCCTTGCAGATCGTTTTCACTTTTGTTGCCTGAAGAGAGAGAGAACTGCTCATTTGTGCTAACAAGGTGTGCGGGCAGCTCTGCAGGTTACCTGTCAGGAGCTGCCAGTCCGTTGGCCCTGCAGCTCGTCCCCAGCTTTTGCTTGTGTTCAGAAAGTGCCTGTGAATTTTGAAGTCAATTTTAATACACAACAGGAAAAGGCCCACATGAGGGTTTGGGTTGTTTCTAACAGTTGCTCTTGGTTATTATGCTCAAATACAGATGTAGTCAAGGAGTTTGTGGTTGCTCAGAAATGCCTGGATATTCCCATGGTTAGTTCTTTATTTTTCATTTGTGCCAGTAAAGTCAATAGTGTGGTTCAGAGCTCTTGGCTTTTCTGTAGTGGTGTCACAGAAGATGCCGCTCAAAATTGTGTGCTATTTGTACCTTGGGTATCTACTGAAAAGTTTAGAAAAATCTTCCTTTCCTTGTGCTTTATAGAGGGAAGAAAAATGTCTGTTGCTGTTGTGATTGTATAATGTCAAGGCTAAGGCCGTGGTGGAAGAACTGCAGTAAGCAAGTCATTTCTTTATGGCAGCTTTGGCACGTGGGTCAGCAAAGCTGGTGGCGGGCTGCAGAAAAAGCCCAAATCCCCGCTTGTTTTACTGTCAGCCGCCTGGTCCAGCAAAGCAGCAGCACGGGAGCTGCTGGAGTGCAAGGTCCTCTGTGCAGGCCTTGTTTTCAGAGGCACAAAAACCCCGGAGTTCCGAAACTCCATTTCGGAAACGGCGCTCACCCGGCCGGCGCCGCGGGACTACATTTCCCAGCGTCCCCCGCGGCGCGCAGGCGCACTGCGGCGCGGAGGCGCCGGCGGTAGCGGGCGGGCGGGTGGGTGGGTGAGGCGGCCCGGCGGGGCCCGCGGCAGGGAAGCGACCGTGGCCGCGCACCGCCGCCCTGGGCCGCGGACGGCCACCAGCCGGCGGCCCCGCCCGGGGTTTGGCTCCGTATCCCCCTCCGGTGCCTGCCACGGGGCAGAGGGAGCTGTGGGGCCCGTGGGGAGAGGAGAGGCTGCTGTGGGGTGGGGGGGTTGTTGTGGGGGGGGGGGGGGGTGTCTGTGTGGGCCTTGGGGTGAGGAGGGGGCTGTGGGCCTCTGGGGTGAGGGGAACTTTGGGATGGGGAGCGGTCTGTGAGGTGAGGGGCGTGAGGCCACAGAGGCTTGGGAAGGAGCCTCTTGGCTGGGGAGGGCTCACTGGGGCCCCTGCCCCTCTGCCCAGGCTGCAGGGACACCAGGCAGGCATGGTCGGCTATGACCCTGAGGCCAAGTGCGTCTCCACGGTGGAAGCGGCTGCAGCGGGATCAGCATCTGGCTTGGTCACTCGGGTCTTTGTCAGTCCCTTGGATGTCATCAAGATCCGCTTTCAGGTACCTTCCTCGTGGCATGCTTGGGGACAGGGGGTGAAAGAGCCTGTTGCAGAGCTGATCTTGTCCTGGATGAATAGGTCACTTGTGCAACCAGAGAGCACTAAATCTGCTCCTCAGCCCTCACCTGCATTGTATACAGGTTATGCAAGGTAGTAGGGCTATCTTGTGTCCACCACTTCTGTTTATATAACTTAACTTGTATGTTTGAATGGGATCTTGTGTTTTTCATAGTTTGTTCTCTTTCTCTGTTTTTCTGAATGATCTCCACTATCTCACTGAATTTCACCATCATCCCTGCTGATTACCTTTGTGCTGCATGCATGTTTTTATTCTTTTAGAGCCCTATGTAAATAATACCCCAGTGAGTTCTAAATGTGAGTCAGTGGGAAGGCAGAATGTCATCCCTTAGCATTGGTTGGCTGACAGCGTTGTGAATTCCTGAATTGGACACTTGAATCTTGTTGAAATGTGATGTGGAATTGAAAATATTTTCTCTATTTTCCTCCAGCTTCAGATCGAGCAGCTCTCCTCCAGAAACCCAGGGGCTAAGTATCATGGCATCTTGCAAGCTGTACAGCGCATCTTCCAGGAAGAGGGGTTGGTAGCCTTCTGGAAGGGCCATGTTCCTGCTCAGTTCCTTTCAGTTGGCTATGGAGCTGTTCAGGTAAGGTGACCAGACATCATCTGGGCCCAGCATACATACATAGGACTCTGCTTTGCTTCTCTTCAGAGTGGCTGCATGGGCAGATGCAGGAAGGTCCCAGTTTAAACTGTACTGATGCAAGCCAGCTCCAGTCTCAAAGATGTGTAGTTGTATAATGCTGATGTGTAATTCCTAAGTTAATATTCCTGAGCTGGCTGAACAGCCTGCCTGGCCAGCCTGGAGGACAGCTAGAGCAAACTGAGTTCTGTCTGTATCAAGTGTCATAGACAAGCCCTGTTTGTTCCTGACACTTGGCTTAGCTGTTCATGTTCCAAGCCTGTGTAGTTTTTTGCTTTGGTTCATGCTGTCACCCTAACAGCTTGTTAGTAAAAAAAAAATCAATGAAGCTGATGATGGTGTTTTACACAGCATTGTAATGCTTAATTTGTAAATATTAACAACATTTTTTATGAGCGGTGGTTGAAAGAGTAATGGACAGCATATTTGTAACACAGCAAACACTCTTCAGGAGACATAGATCATTAAAATGAGTTTTTCACAATTCTAATGCAAGATTTAGTAGAAGTGTCAAGAGATCAGAATATCCCAAGCATTCCCCGGGCTGCTCAGTGATTTTTACAAGGTGTTCTTTGAGCACGTGCTCCAACAGGTTGCAAGTTGGGGAGGACTTTTGAAGGTCAGAGGGAGAAGGTGATTACAAGCGGTGGGTGGAGCTCTTTTGGTGAAAGGAGAGAGGAGTGGGAGATCCATGTCAGTGATAAGGATTGACTCCTTGACCTGTGTATGTTTGTTTCTGTAAGTTCATGGCGTTTGAAAGCTTGACAAAACTGGTGCACAACGTCACCTCATACGATGCCCGCGATTCCTTTGTGCACTTCGTCTGCGGTGGACTGGCTGCTTGCACGGCCACTGTTGCAGTTCAGCCTGTTGACACGCTACGCACCCGCTTTGCTGCTCAGGGTGAGCCTAAGGTATGGTTGAGGATTCAATATTTGGAATTATCATCTATAGCAGTAGCAATGCGTCATGCGTGTGAATACAGGAGGTTTGAAAAGTACATAACAGTCTGTGGGTTAGCATAAAGGAGCAGGTGCTGTTATTGAGCAATGTTTGCACTGTTGCCAAGTTATCCTCTGTGCTATTGACACAGCTTTCTTAATTAGGTTTTGCTGCTCCTGATTGTGTTTGACTCCTGACAGGTGATCCAGAAAGGAGAAACTGTCCTTAACAGGATAACTCAATTTTCATTTTGGCTGTTGGCCATTTGTAGATTGCACTCCCCAGTCTGTCGAACATTGCATGTTTGAAACTTTCCACTTGCACAGCGTCATGTTTAGATAGTGATGGGGGTGATACTTGAAACCAGTCACCTTTCACCTGTGTTTCATGTTCTTATTTATGCAAGAATTGGTCTCCATACTGATTAGGTCCGTAATAACTAGACTCATATGAGTTTGTATCAGAGCCATTTCTGTTTTTTTACTTAGCCTGCAGTAGAATCACTATATGTGTTATGAATTCTGTTGCGGGAGCAAGCAGAGCTGTTAAGAGAAAAATAAATATCTGTGATGCAAGTGGTCTCAGGCCACAGCTCTCAGCTCTGTGCCTTGTTTCTTCCCCTCAGAAGCATGGCTTGGATATGGGATACAATGTTAGCCCAGGCCTTTCAGCGCAGAGCTAACGATCATTCATTCAGTTAGTCTCTTGTGGCTCAGAGGTAGGTTTAGGTTGTCAGCTTACTTATAAAAGTCACAAGGGCTTAGCTGAGAATACTGTGTGAAGATGTGCAAAATCACTTTGTTCATCGCTTTGTGCTGAAAACCAGTCAGTTGTATTTCAGGCAGCGGGAAACGCCTGTCCTTGTTACTGGGAAATAACCTGACCTTTGGTTTGCTGTTTTTAAGCCTGTTTCACTAGAGAGTCAGCCTCTTCTTTATTGTCTAGATCTATCGCAACCTTCGCCATGCAGTGGTGACAATGTACCAGACAGAAGGGCCTCGGACTTTCTATAGAGGTTTGACCCCCACAATCATTGCTATCTTTCCATATGCTGGTCTCCAGTTCTCCTTCTACAACATCCTGCAACAGTTTTCTGAATGGGTGATTCCAGCTGAAGGAAAGAAAGGAGGTAGGCACTTGGGACAGTGATGTCTGCGATCTGGAGAGAACGAGAGGATGAATGCTAGTCTGGGAGACTGATATAAGCTGTTTTCTGTGCTACCACCCTTTTTGAGGTAACATCTGAAAAGTATCTCAATTTCCCATCTCTCATTCTTACCCCTGCACAGATATTGCAAAAGTAAGTACAGTGAAGTTTACAAACAGCTCCTGTTATGGAATAACCGTGATGGAAATGTGGATGGATGGGAAAGTGAAGTGTCACAGGCCAGGGTACTCTTTCTGGAGCTGTGTCACATTACTGATACTGCGGGAAGACAGTGCTGGCGTAATCTTTCTGTTTCATCAGTGCTGTGGGGACAGGACTCTTGGATTTCCTCAGGAAATCTGCCTGCAGATTCCAGCACAGCTGTTACAGAAGAGGATTCATTTAGCCTAATTTAAAACTGCCAAGCTCTCGATTTGATATTTCTATGTTGATTTCTAGCTCCGTTATAAGAGAACCTCATCCTGATGTGACCTGTCACCTTGACAGTTTTAGATACTAGTGCCTCCCTGAGAGAGACTGTATGTAGCATCAGCGTGGCTTTGTTCCTCAATGGAATTTCTTCAGTGGAGGAACTAGACTTTTCAATATCATGTCTGCATATTTATTTTTAGATGGCAGAGGCTGACGGTGGTTTTGTGCTGGGAACTTACGTTTATCAGGAAAAAGTCTAATATCACAAAACTCATTTCCCACAAGCCTCTGAAATCATCAGGCAGTGTCAACTTGTGACTTACTCCAATCCAGAATAAATCAGTTTGAGCAATCAGGAGTGCAAGATTTCCAGTGACTGGGCTTTTACTGGGGGGCATGAAAACTTTTCCATCCACTAGTGGCAGGTTCTCTGGTGACTTGGTTTTTTTTGTGCAACGCCACTTGGCAGAGCACAAGCATAAATCAGTGTATGAACCAAGATGAGCTGTTATGCTCAGGCTCCAACGGACATTGCGAGCCTGATGTAGAAAATACAGATTGAGGTTCTGTGGCCCAAACTATGCAGAAGAGGTGATGTAACTTTAAAAGGCCTTTTTGGCCTTACTTCTTGTGAAAAGTGATTTTTAACTTACCTCTCATGATCTTTAATTAGAACTCCCTGCTAATCCTCTTTTTTCCCGTCCCCGCTATCCTCTCCCCTTTCTGCTTCTCAGGCAACGTTAAAAACCTTGTTTGTGGCAGCTGCGCTGGAATCATCAGCAAAACCCTCACTTACCCTTTTGACCTGTTCAAAAAACGACTGCAAGTGGGTGGCTTTGAGCATGCCCGGGCAGCCTTTGGGCAGGTGAGAAATGTTGGAATTGACTGATTTTCGAGAGTATGGATTTGCATCAAGACAATCCAGAGCCAGTCCATTGCACCAGAATGCAGTGATGATTCACCCGTGGTACCTGTTGTGTTCGGGTTTGGGTTGGGAGCTCCTGGGGAACTTCTGGGAGCTGAGCATTGGTCTCGCTTAATAATAGGAGTAGCTGCATGAATACACTGGGTTAATTTTATGACATTGTCCAACATACCTGTGCTCTGCCTTCTCATCCGTCTTCATCACGTTGGCTGTCTTGGAGCTGGAGATGAGTTAGGCAGGCAAAGGGGTTTCGATTTACTTTACTTTTCTAGTTGCAGCTTGGTATTTCTGATTCAGGACCTAATTACTAGCAGAGGATGACAGTAGCTTTATGCTGGGATGGCCTGGCTGTCAGGATCCTTTTCTGCAATTAATATTTTGATACAAGGAATGGGCACCAAGTGTTCAGCATGTGTCTTATGTACCAGAACATCCTGAAATTCAAAGCAAATTAAATACTTCCAGTGTTCTTTAGCACCATCCTTACCACCTCAAAATACACTGTAAGACAGACACAGATCTTTGAAGGAACTATCTCTTTTTTTCCGTGAAATGTGGCAATTTTATTTTTCCTTCAAATTCCTTGGATCTGAGAAGCAAATCAGTCTGTACCTCAAGAAACTCTGGGATAGGAATTTGAAGTCTTAACCCATTGCATTGGATGCTTCTCCTCTTCCAGTGAGGTACAGAATTTGTTCTTAGCATGGATGTGTCACAAGATGTTAAACCTTCACAGTGTGACACGATGACATGCAGATAGCTAATTTAGAGACTTCTAAGTGCTGTAGCTGTGTTTTCTTTCTGTCAGAAAACTGAAAAGTTTTTCCTCCTTAGAGAGTGAAGGGGATGGAAAACAGTAGCAGCACAATCTGAAATAATTACTTCACAAACTTGTACCATACATAATACATGCTGTTGTAGCATAAAGATTTTATGGCCATTCAATTAGAGTGATCTGCATAAGCCATTACTGATGCAAAATATGTACTTTTCCTCTACCCTACTCTCTACAAACTGGCTCTCTGAAACTTTCAGTTAGTTATAATAGCCAGAAAGGCATCTCCAGGCTGCACGTCTAGATTTTGTTTCTGTGGTATAGTTTGGGGATCTCTGTGTTCTTTTCCAGGTAAGTTGTCCTGGAGTTTTCTTGTTTAACCTTTTCGCCATTTCTCTCCCAGGTACGGATGTATAGGGGTCTCCTGGACTGCATAAGGCAGATCATGCGAGAGGAGGGCCCGGGTGGATACTTCAAGGGCCTTTCGCCCAGCTTGCTGAAGGCTGCTGTCTCTACTGGCCTTGTCTTCTTTTGGTATGAGCTGTTCTGCAGCCTGCTGTGTGCCCTGAAGAACACCGATAGCACTACGAGGAAGGGCGGCTGAAAGGGGCATGTATGTGGCTACCTGGTGTTCTCCTGGAGGAGGGGAAACTGAGGGCTTTGCTCTGTCACGAGCGTGTTGGAAATGTCAGAGCTCCGCCAGCCTGTAGGAAATCACCTCCTGGGACCAAGCAGAAGGAGAAGGCGACTGCAGTTCTGCTGAAGACACTGAACTGCTTTGCTGGAAGCTGTTCAACTGAGCACTTTTTTACTCGATCTCCTCTAATATCAGCACATGTTTAGTGGGGGGAGAGAGGAACCAAGCAGACAATTACCTAGCAGAGACTCTGCTCTGAAAAGGCACCCGATAAAGTGGGTGAATTCCTGTGCTTGCCCTGGATCACAGAGAGGGATCCTGGCCTAGCTAGTGCTGCTTAACCAACGTAACGTCACTTCCTATCACTGCATCCGCACAGTTTTATTTCCTTGCTCTATGGCCTGCTGTTTCCACCATATCCTTTTCTCAGTGTTGCACAGGTAGCTCTGTCCTGCTGTTGTGAAGTCAGATAGAACCTCTTTAGTGTGCACAGAACCTCGGTTTTCCTTTTCTTTGCTGCCAGCTGCTGCTTCTTGATTACCACTCGCTGGCTGCGCATCCTCAGCTACCTTAAACACAGAATCTTCTAGTGGATCGCGCTGACCCAAACTTTCTCTTTCTTTAACTCTGGTGAGCTTGATTGTATCCTAAGTGCCCATTTCTCTTACTGCGTGTCTTGCCACACATCCCTTAGAGTTTTGCATTGCCTCAGTCATGCTTTTTACAAGTAGACCTGCAGATGAAGAACCCCGCTCTAAGGGGATTCAACGCACAAGCCCAATTCTTACTTCAGGGTTCTTTGCTTCAATGCAGTGAGTAAACAAATGCTGTATAGAGTTTTAGAAATACTTAGTCTAAGTTGGAATAATGAAGGAAAAGTCCTGTGGAAACTAGTAAATGTCTTTTTTTTTCTTCTTTTTTTTTAAATACCACTTTTGAATGTTTCTAGCAAGTATTTCTGTAGTGGCCTCAGAACATTTCTGAACCTCAGTCTTACAGTGGTGCTAACAAATGAAAATGTTTTGACAAGATTAGCTGAAGTGAGAAGACTGAACATCAAATCGCAATTGGTTGCTTACCATGGTGTTTGACAAGAAAAGGATGATTGAACTAGAGCTGGAGAAGTGTTTTTCTGGAGTCTCAAAGGTTTTGTGAATGGTTATGAAAAAAACCCAACCCAACTCTGATTTACGTAACAGGGAAAAAGAGGAAAATTACTTTCTTCCTCCTCTCTTCTCTGTTTTTTCAAGCTGAGCGGGGTGTGGTTGGACCAGCGTGTGGAAGGCAGACTTCCGAGGAAGAGCCTCTGTGATACAAAAGCATGTTAGTCATCTGGCGAGCGGTGGATAGGGCAGAGCACTGCAGTTATTCAGAGGGTGGTTTGATGGGTCTTCTCTTAATGCAGAGCTTTTTGTGGGTCTTTTGCAATATTCAGGGTGTTAATCCCAAATGGCCTGGCCAAATTCCAGCGTGACCAATGCCATTCTGTTGACGCAACTTCTCCTGGCAATTTTGAGCATATCAGCGTTGCTCTCTTATCCTGAACTATTGTGAGAGGCTGTTTTTAAAGAGCAGCTGTTTCACTGGTGGCTGAGATATCTAGAGAGATTCCTTGCAAGCCCAGGCCAAATAACTTTGTGTCTGCTGTGGTATGAGATCTTGGAGTGCAAAGTGACTGTTTCACTGCAGGTGACTTTGAGAGCTACGTAAAATTAAATTCACTGAGCAGTGTCAGGCAGGAGGCTAATATATGAGCCTCAAAGAGGGAGTGTTAGCTGCATGTACTCTAAAAATGGGCGGTTTTGCTTAGAGGAGAAAATGCAAAGAATGTAGAGTAAAGTTTCTCAAAGTGCCTCAATCCTATTGGCATTTTCTTGTGTTATTTAGGCTCTTCTGAGATTCCCCCAAAAATCTTCTTAACAATATTTTGCCTTTGTTTATTGTTCATCTGTTGTTCTTGGAAAGACATCATAACCAGTAATGAACTTAGCTTCGTGACATCCTTCTGAGGGAGAGAAATAGCTCGTTTTGAAACTGACACAAACAGGTTGGGATTGTTACTGTCTTTTGGCTGCTGGTAGAGAGGAATGCTGTCATGGTTAGCAGGGACAGGACTGGCCACAGCAGAAAGTTTTCTGTGCAGACCTAGGCTTCCATAGGAAATCGGGACCCATCCATCCTGTCTAAACATTGCAAGACTCTTGTTTTCCATTTTGTGTCAAAGAGCTGCTGTTAAACTGCACAAAATAGGGGGAAACTGGTCGGGAACTCGGCGGTGGGAATTGCAACCTCTGGAGTAGGGGGTGAGTTGCTTTGGTTGTCACAGGGTAAAGAAGAAAGAACAGAAAACTGTGTGCTCTGCTAAGACGATGTTCCTTGAGTGTGCTGTGGAACTTGAGGTGATGCAGGCATGCAGCTTTAGGGGCGTGCAGCTTGGCTGCTCCGCAGAGAGGGCAGCAATGGAGAATATAGAGCAGCTTTTCCTCTCTGGGATGTTTTTTTCTTCCACTCTGCATTAAATGAGCTTGCCTCCATCTAACAGATGGCGAAGTCGGAGTTTTAGTTGTGCCAGTTTGGCCCAGGCTGTGGACGAGACACTCCCTGGTTGGAGGGCTCCAGCACGCAGCCTGGTTTATGCATCCCTTTGGGCTGTTAGTCATAAATGTTATAGGCCCATAAAGGCAGCTGGTCTTCTAGTGAGTGAAGGAGAAAGAAGTGACAACCTCAACTATACAACATTAGAAGTTGCATCTAACAGTCGCTTCATCACTTGCCTCTGGTCAGCAGCGTCTGTCTCAAATTTCCGTGGACTTGGCTAACTGGGAGTCGCTGCTGGGGAAAGGACTGTAACAGGAATATTGTTTTCTCTTTGGGAATGAGACTGGTTTAGTGCAAAGCGCTAGGAGGACGAGTCTTATTTCTGATGCTGTTCTGGCAAAACACACTCCGTTTGAAGCTGAATGTCCTAGAATAAGAGGAGGGGGAGACAGGAGAGATCTGTAGTCACCTTGTTCTCCCGTATGCTGGGACAGATTTGCTCTCGGAAACTACACACCAGTTCAGTTTCAAATGACTCAATGCGGTGAGTGACTCGCTGTGAGACTGCGCCGGATTTTGCCCGTTGGGATGGCTGGGATTTCACTCTGATGTAATCCTATCAGCGGGGATTTGCGTTGCCTGAAATTCACCTCACAAGCTGCTCAGCAATTGCGTTTGTTTTCTTCTAGTGCCTTTTACCATCAGAACACCCAAAAGCACTTTAGCAGGCAGAGTGTTCGAGACGAGTTGCACTGTGGTGGTTAGGCGATCCACCATCGCTCTTAGCTGGCCTCGGACGGGAGAACATTGACGCACAAGTTCTGTGATGAACACACTGTTTTCTGCAGTGCCGGCTGGCTCGCCGAGTTCCTAGGACAGTCCTGTTCTCAGGATGCTCATCCAGAGCTGCATAGCATCATTTTTGCAAAGAAATGAATGTTTTACAGTCGGGCTTGGAATAGATTGTATTTAATTTGGGTTTAAGTTTCTCTTGTGATGTAGAACTGTAATTCTGCGGCATTTCGCTGTGTTGCCTGAGTGGATCTTTTGCAGCTGCTGTTGTCTGAAAGCATCCGAGCACAACGCGCGCAACGCCTGCCCACCTTTGAGAAAAGGTACATTAAATATTTTGTTACGCTCATGTCTGGCTGCAGTTTGTTTATTCCTTTCCTCCTAGTGCGTACGTTTCCTCCTGGACCCCGCAGGACTGCCGTGGCCCTCCTGCTGCCCAAAAGGGAGGATAATCAGGGTGCAGAGCGTGGGGCGGCAGGAACCATCTGGTTTTCCCTTCCCATCGCTGGCTCCTGGGTGCTCCTCAGCAGCAGGCAGAGCCGTCCCATCCCCTCTGCGATATGGGGTGGTGCTTTGGGTATCACCGTTGAGAACCGCACCAAGGGGGGATCGGCCGAGGGGGTTTGTGCAGCCTGGTCCCACCGCTGTGCCCAAGAGGGACTGTCAGAGCCATGGCAGCTGGTCCTGAGCCACGCACGCGTGGTGGATGAGTTCAGGCTTTGTTTGTATCTAGCCAGGCCACACAGCGCTGCAGAAAATGTTCCCAAACTGCTCATTCTGCATTTCCTGAGCTGTTCTCTGGTTTCAGCAGCCTGGCTGCCCTGCTGTCCTCCAAATGCTGCGAAGGCTTCACCCCCTGAGGGGTCTTCCCCTGTGAAATGGTTGGGAGTTGAGAGAAAAAAATGTGAAGTATGTTATACCACACTCCGCTTTTGTTGCAGTGAGTTCGTTTAGTGCATCTCCCCTTTCCTGATTTTTTTTTTTTTTCCTATGGATTTTTTTATGCCACTTCGCTGCAGCCTGCCCTGGCCTGGAGGGGAGGGCGGATTAAACGCGGTTTTCACCCGGAGAGCGGCAGCGCGGTGCAGCTCTCACCCGGAGAGCCCGGCCGGTGCTCGGCGGGGAAGCCCCGAGGGGGAGCGGGACAGAGGGGTAAGTGCCGCTTCAGCCCGCCGGCGGGGGGGGGACCGCGGCGCGGCCGGCCGTGCCTGGGAGCGCCCGGGGCGCAGGTGAGGATGCCCGGGGAAGCCGGGAGGCAGCCGGCCGTGCCTGGGGGGGGGGAGGGGGGTTCCCGGGGGAGCAGGGGTCCGTGCCCGGGGTTGGCACAGGCGGGGGCGCCGGGGACCAGCCCCCGCGGGCCGCCGTGGCCCGGCGCTCGCAGGCGGTGGCGCTGCGGCGGCTGCCGCTGCTCTCCCGCCCCGTCCCGGCCCGTCCCTCCCCCGGCTCGGGCGAGGAAATGACCTAAGAGGAAACCTGAGCCGTGCCGGGAGGGAGCGGGGCCGGGGCGGCGGGGTCCGGGACGCTCCGGCGATGCCCCGGCGGCCAGAGGACCCAGCGGGGGCGGCCGGCAGGTCGGTGGGGCTGCGCCCGGCTCCCCCTGCCCTGCCCGGGAGCACCGGGGGGGGGGGCTGCTTTCCCCGGGATCCGCCGCTCCCTCCGTCCCGGCGGCCCTTCGGCTTGTGCCGCCCGCGGAGCGGCTCCCCCGCGGGGCTGGGGCGAGGCGAGGCAGCAGCGGGGGCTCCCGGGGGGCTCCGGTGGCCCAGGTGCCCCGGGCAGGAGGTGTCTCGGCGCTGAGGGTTCCACCTGCGGCTCGGCGGGGATGGGACGGGGGTCCCGGGCGGCTGGTAGTGCCCCTCGGGCGGGCACGGGCGGATGCTCAGGGGCGGCAGGGGAGACTCGCTGCTCTTCTCCCTCCCCTTGCGATGGCTGGGGCATGTCCGGCCAGGTATGACCCCCGCAGGGTAGGGCCCTGGCACGCCAGCCGGCTGATCACCGGCAGATCGAGCACGGTAACCCCAACCACGTCAGCCCCTGGGACAGCTCGTCCAGTGGGGACCACTTGCAGAGGAGGAATCGGTACCCACGGGTGATGCTGTGCCCGGTGTCACCCACTGCCACCAGCCTTTCAGGCAAGGTGGTCCTGGCAGCAGGATCTCTAGTGCAGGCGGGGCCTGGCTGGTTTTATGCTCACACACTGTGGTTTGCTCTGGGCAGGGTTATTTGGCACAGCAGTTCAAAGCAGCCGTGCCCGGCCCAGGGGAGCCGTGGGGAAGGATGCTCTGGGAGAGGCGCCGGGCAGTGGCGGCAGAGACGCTGCCAGACAGGCTTGGGTGCTTCCTGCTTCACTGCATGCAGCGTTGAACTCTCACCAGGTTCCTTCCACGCAGCGATGCTGCTGGTGGGACGTGGGGCTGCTGGTGAGCTCGGGTCGCTCTGCTGGCAGCGCAGAATGGCGTGAGTGCAGATACAGAGGGAGAGAGACGGTGCAGAAGGAGGAGAGGTCGGATGGGAAGGCGTTTGCCAACCAGACGTGGCACGGAGGGCACCCAGCTGCTTGTGAATCCATCTGGGAAAGAAACCTCTGTGCAGGTTCCAGGGCAGGTAACCCTGCGCAGGTGAGAGCTTTGGCTGCAAGAGCAACATGAGCAGCTTGTCACCCCCATGTGACAAAGTCTGCCCTGGGCCTTGCGGGGAGGGCAGAAATGGTTCTCTACCCACCCGTGAGCTCCACTCTCTCCTCTGAGTTATTACGTGTTGTGCCACGGCTTCATGGCAAGTGGTGTGTCCGAGGGGTCAGGCTGCCTGCGATATGTGTCCCATGCCCCTAAAGGGCGATGGGCTCTTCGGCTTTAATCCAGATAGGGACCTGTTTGCAGAGAGGGGTGAGTAATGGCCCAGGAATTTCGATGAGCTGGCAAAACTTATTTGGCCGATTGCCTTCTGCTGTTTGTGCTGTGGGTCTGGCCAGCCTGGCATTTTGCATCCAGCAGATCATCTTGCGTGCGTGTCAAAGAAAGCCCTTCCTCTCTGTGCCGCGTGTACCCTCTTGCTGTCTTTGCTGTATCACAAAGCAGAAGAAAATTAATGTAGAGACTATTTAGGAGCACCGTTGGTACTGCGGAGAGCTGTGCTTGACTGCAGGGGGATGAGACGGGAGCTGTTGCTGTTGGGGATTTGGCTGCAGAGCTTGCTGTGTCTTGCTGGGAGTTGAGGGAGCCTGGCTCCGGCGCTGGAGAGGTGCTCTGCTCACTCTGGCAAGTTTGTGTTGGATGCTTACGTGCCGGCTTGGATTCTTCCCAGGCTTGTGTGTGAAACCAGCTGAATTGGTGTTTCAAAGGCACAAGGGAGCGGCTCCGTGGGGTGCTTCTGCATGTGCTTCCCTGTGATATAGCCACGGGGAAGCCTTCTGAGGGGAGATCGGTGTATTTTGGGGTTGCCTTGGTGCACTGTCCGCTTTGAACCTGCAGATCAACAGACTGAAACACATTTTTCTTATCAGAAAAATGTAAAGGCTCTGAAGATGGAGTCCTATCATAGGCTGGTAGAAAGCAAGTGTTAAAAAGATGTGGGAGCGAGGCTTTGCTCAGATCCAGGGCCAGAGTTGGGTGCCCTAGTAACAGAGGAGTTTCCTTGGGGTGGGGGGCTGTCAGGATAACAGCCTGTGCTCCAGCACTAGATGGGATTTGCCAAATGGCTGGGTGAAGGTCTGCCTCTCTGTCCAACCAAGCTCTGTGTGCTCTTTCCCCAGGGACTGTCACTAGCCCATCCATTGCCCTGACTCTTGGAGGAAGCCAGTCATGGGCGAAACGGGCAAAGAAGAGTATAAAATACAGTCATTCGACACTGAGACTCAGAAGCTGCTGAAAACAGCCCTCAAAGGTCAGCAGGCTTTTTACTAGCTCCTCTGCCACGGGCAGCTTGGCTGGCAGATGAGGCTGGATGCTTGGACCCCTTTAAGGAACACCGGTTGCTAAGTGTAGAAAAGCTCTTTCACAAATGCTGTTCATCCCTGACTGGGTCCCATTGGTGAATCTTCTCCGGGAAGGTCTTTGCTCCCTGCCTCTTCTTGCCCCCTCTCACCTTCTCCCCGGTGTTCAGTGGTGCAGCTGTTCAAACTCAGCTCCTGGTTCTCATCGTTGGGGTTTTCTCTGATTTTGCGGTACCCTCCTCTCCTGCTCAAACCCAGCATCTCTTCCCAGACCTGGTGTCTCACCCCTCTCCAGTTCCTGCTCTCTGCCCCTCCCCGCTGCACGGCTGTCTCGTCCTCCCAGCCCCCGGGATCTCCTGCTCACCCGTCACATCTCTATTCAAAGCCCAGTGGGAGTTTGCACATCTGGCTCCCGCTAACCCAACTTTGAAGCAGTGCTGGGATTTCAGATTCAGATCAACTTCTTGCTTCCCGTATTATCTGCTTTCCTCCATCACTTTCCCATTGTGATGGCTGTGTCTCCAGCCTGGGAGGACCATGCAGTGTTGGAGATGGTATCTCCAAAGCAGCTGGTGTGCAAGAGGGGCTGTGACTCTTGATGTGGGAGTGAGCATGAGGTTTTGCACAATATAACATGGTTGTACCAGGCCCTGCGCTGACCTTGATTGCTTTCCAGGTACCCCAGAGCAAGCAGGACACAAAGGGTGCTGGGTCCTGACAGTGTTTCTCCTCTCGGCAGAGCCCAGCAATGTGGACCTGGAGAAAGTGGCCAATATTATAGTGGACCAGTCCCTCAAAGACTGTGTGTTCAGCAAGGAGGCAGGGCGCATCTGCTACACCATCATCCAGGTGAGAGCTCCTCGTGTCCAGACAGCAAAACACTTAAGCTGTGTGAGTTGTCCCCAGGCTGGGCCAGGAGAGGCTTCGCCCTAGCCCTGCACTATGACCCCTCAGCCAGCTTTCCTCTTCTGCCGCTTGCCCCGTGCAGTGGCAGCATCCAGACGAGCAGCCGGCGAGCACAGGCAGTTCGTTGCAGCTCTCCTGCCTCTCTGGGCAATCACAGGAGGTTATCTGCGTCATCCTGCATCACCCACATAGCAGCATCCCCCTGCCCCTCTCACACTCCCATTTCATCCCTCCATCCTGCTTTTGTGGGCTCATAGGCAGAGAGCAAACAAGTCGGCCAGAGCATCTTCCGGAGGAGCCTGCTGAACCGGCTGCAGCAGGAGTACAAGGACAGGGAGGAGCTGCGCACCCGCTCACTCCAGGCATGGATCTGCTACGTCACCTTCATCTGCAACATCTTCGACTACCTGAGGGTAAGGAGCCGGAGCAGGAGCACCCGCCTGCTGCTGCCTAGGGGTGCCAGAAGGGTCTGGGCATCCAAAGATGCCAGGGCAGGGGTGTTGGATGGGTGTTGTACGGAGCCGCAGGGCCGTGGCACGGCAGTGGGGGCCAGAGCCGGTTCTCAGCATGAGGATGCTGCTGCGGCTGGTGCTACCTACAGGCAAGTGAACAGGCTTGGAGAGGCAGAGCTGTCTCTGGTAGCACTCACGAAGTCTGAGTTTCCTCATTTTGTACCTGGTGTTTGAAATCCCGATTTGCCTGCTCCCAAATGTCCCAGATTGAACTAGTATAGTTGCTATGAGGTCCCAGGGGGGACCCGTGGGTGCTCACATAATTTCTAGCCCACATACTGACGGAGTTTGTCTGCGAGCCTTCGCTGCAGTGTGTGTACTTGGATGCCTGCTTGGAGTAGATGTGAAAATGATGCAGGTAGAGCTGCAGGCAGGAAAAATGCTGTTGCAACAAGTGTATTTCCCATGACTACCTGCTTACATTTAAAAATAGATGTTTTTTACATCATTTGTTCAGCTTCTCTGGCTCCTGGAGACTCGAACGTCTGGTCTCCTACGTAAATCCCACCAATATGGCATTTGGCAGCACAACTAAATTCTGCTCCCTTCTCCTTTGAAGAGCAGCAAGGGAACAACTATTTAAAATAGCTGCAGACTCCTCCCTTTCTGGCCCCAAGCTAATGATGGCTCCTGCCTCCTTACAGGTGAACAACATGCCCATGATGGCTCTGGTGAACCCCGTTTACGACTGTCTGTTCCGGCTGGCACAGCCCGACAGCCTGCGGAAGGAGGAAGAGGTGAGTGCAGGGAAGAGGGCTGCTAATGCGCCTGTTGTGCTGCCAAGGACCAGCAAAAAGCACAGCCCGGGGGGGATGCAGAGGGTGCTGGTGCAGAGGAGGGAGAGCTGCCTCCCCAGTATGTGCTGGAAGGAGACCCGCCAGGCAGCCCAGAAGGAAGCAGGATGGAGGTGCTGGTTGTGACTCCCTTGCCCAGGCTGCACATCCTCACTTGGGGCAGCTTTTCTCCCTATTGCCCAAGTGTCGTCACTGCAGACCCAGCAGCCCAGCCGTCCCTCAAAGCAGGGGCTGTCTGATGTTACACAGGTTCACTTCCCATCAAATGCAGACGACGACTCTCCCCCATTTTCACAGAAACCAGCTGCTTTTCCAGCAGCCCTGGTTGCTGGACATCTGGAAATGCAGCTGTCACACAGACCTGCCGAGGCACCACAGCCGAGGGAGGTGATGGCAGATGGCTGCAGCGACCGCAGGTGTGCAGAGTGGCTCTGTGTCCCCGCAGGTCCCGGGATGCGCTGTGCAATGCTTTGTGTAGCTGCCGCTCACCTGCCCGGGCTTGCGGCAGTGATGCTGTGCCAGACCCCAGCAGGCTGGAGAAGGCTCTTCTGGAGCTGGAGCTTCGCACACGTCTGGGTGTGTGGCAACCTGCATGGGGCATGGCTGAGTCGCCCCTCAGGCGAGGGGTTCCTGTAAAATGTAGGGGCCCTTGGATGGTCCCTTTGGAGGTTTTTTCCATCTTAGCACAACCCTCCCACCGCTGCAGCCCATCGACTTGCCCCTCTTCTCCAAAGACCCAGTTAGTGCCCCTGTTTCCTGCAAATCACTGGACTTTCTAAGAGCTTTAGCACATGTTCCAACCACTTCCCTCTGTTCTTGGAGGCCCCTCCTTGCTCCGGCCTCAGCTTCAGCCTTGCCATCATCTCTTGGACATCCTGCAGGAAATTAACGTTTTTCCGCCTGTTGCGGGTGCATTTCTCTGGCAGTTTTGTCTGAGAGACAGAGGAGTTCAGATGTGCTTTTCCAGTGCTTTTGCCAGAAGAGACATTCAGCCTCTCCTGCCTCCTGTCATAGCGACTTGGGGGAAGCAGAACTGTCGCCTGTTGGAAATCCAGAACAGAGGGAACAGGATGAGTTGGTCCAGAAGTGACTGACGGGGACCTCCACAGAGATGAGCCAAAGCTCCCCATTCCTTTGTACTCAGCCATCTTCTCTTCCTTCTGAAGGTGGACTGCTTGGTCCTACAGCTCCATCGCATCGGTGAGCAGCTGGAGAAGATGAACTCCCAGCGGATGGATGAGCTCTTCTCCCTCCTCCGAGATGGCTTCCTTCTGCAGGAGGGGCTCAGCTCCCTGTCCCAGCTCCTGCTGCTGGAGATCATCGAGTTTCGGGCTGCCGACTGGAAGATGACGGACGCTGCCCAGAAATACTATTACAGCGAAGTGATGGATTAACCTCTCTACAGCAGTGGTGGAGAGATGTCCCCAGCACTTTCACCAGCAAGCTTCTTACCAAGTTTGAATTTCTTTTCACGTTAATGGTTTTCTAGCACTTCCTGTAAATAGGATTTATACTGGCTAGAGCCTCTGGGCACGTAACCATCACGCTGCAACTGGTGCTAGCCCGACCTAGGAGGTTTGGAGAGGTGGGAAGGGCAGGGCATATTTAACTCAGCTAGTTCTCACACTGATTTTGTCTAATATTGGGCTGCTGCCAGCGACGGGCAAGGAAGGCTTCTAGCTCAAACCAGCATTTTATATGGGTGTTAAGGAAAGCACAGTTTAGGCTGAGAACATTTTGGTTCACTCGAGAGCCAGCGGAGCTGCACGAGGCAGAGGGGAAATCCTTCACAGCTCAGGTTGTACCTGGTTCTCTGGGACAAGTCACAGAAAACACTGTGGCCTCACAAACAGCTCAACCAAGTGCTATTTTTTCCAGACTCCTTCTAGCGCGCTGGCTGCACCTGCATGCACACAGCCTCCCCCACAGGTCACGAGCCACCAATACCTGCCACAGGGCAGCCTGCAGCAGGACAGGTCCCTGAGCACACGTAGCTAGGGACAGGTTTTATAAGTTTTATACAATAACTGTCATGTTTTTTCAGAATTTAGCGAGTTTCAACTATGGTATGTTTCTTATAAGAATGGGAGAGGAAGAAAGGAAACAAAATAGTCTATTGAAGGATTTTTTCTAATAAAAGTTTTCCACTAACATGTGCCCTGCTTTCTCTCTACGCAGCTGCTGAGCTATGAACAATACTTAAAGGTTGCTCCTGACTGAAGCCTTAAGGCTGCAATATTCATTTTCTCCTCTGGTGTAGGGTGTCCGCGTGGCTTTACACAACCAGGGTAGCTGGAAAGAGCAGTGTGAGATTGGAACAACAGAGACAAAGGTTTGGAATCAAGAAACCTCCCCTATAAAATTGGTTTTATTTTTTCTGTTAACATTCACATCAAATCTGTGCAGACAATGTTGCAAAAATCAAAAAGGGCCTTTTATTGCCTTTTGTACCAATCACGCTAAGGCTGGTTATGGTACAGAAAAAAATCCAGCTCTGCTCTTAGCTGTGCAGCCAAAAAGGGGAAAACATTGCTGATTACAGGAGCAGAGAGACTTAAAAGACCCCAGGAAACAGCTAAGTGGAAGATTATTTTGTACAGCATTGCTCTAAGAAAAACATCTAAGGCTTCTCTTCACAGGAAAGTGATTATGAAATAACTAGAGTATCCGTGCAGGGGTCAGTAACTTTTTCAGATTCCCCCTTCCCCCATCCAAACAAGCACAAAGGAAATTAACTTTGTGGGGATCGGATGAGCTTTCCCCGGCTTAGTTCAAAAGCTGTCTGGAAGGGATCTTCCACCCTTCCATCTTCTCCCCAGCTTCTCCCAGGCAGGCGGCCCTGGGGCTCTGCTCCCCAGGCCCTGGGGCTGGTGGCATCGTGTCCCGTGCACAGAGTCCCTACCACCAGCGGAAGTGGGCGTAAGCCCGGTTGGCCTCTGCCATCTTGTGCAGCACGTGCTTCTTCTTGATGATGGGTCCTTCGTTGTTGAAGGCCTGGAGCAGCTCCTGGGAGAGCTTCTCGGGCATCAGCATCCGACGGTTCTTGTTCTCCCTGCACTCGGTGATTAACCACTTCATGGCCAGGAAGCGCTTCCGATTGTCCTTCAGAGGGACAGGGACCTGGGAAAGGTTTAAACCGTAACAGTTATCACACTGGGAGGGTGCAGTAACCTGCTCTTCTCCAGCAGTCATGCAGGTCCAGCTGGACACGTGCAGATTTACACTCCGCTGCAACTCCAGCGGCAACATGCTGCTCTCTGCAGTAAGACCAGCTCCCAACAGCTGATCTGTGCCAATTCACCTCCTCTGTCCATAGAAACTGGCCATTGCTACCAAAATGGAAATTCTGATCAGCCTTGGGTACTGCCGGCAGACACTGCCCTTTGTAAGGACTTCTGGCCTGTTTGGGAACTGGATCCAGGCTGGTTTGTGCTAGCAGAGATGGGAGATGGTCACCACTCCCCTGCACTAAATGACAGAGAAATGCCTCCACATCTCATTTCTCTATCAAGTCTCAAGTGTTGCAGAGCCCATACTTAGAGACAGGTTCTGCTCATGTTTTAAATATCACACTGCATCTCGTTGCTTTTCTGCACCTTTTCTGCTCTGCTGACTCACCCCAGGGCTTTGGGACCTCTACGCAAGCAACACGATGCAGCAGAGAGGATGGGACTGGTAGTCCTGGGACTGCCAATTCTTTTGCTGCCCGTCACTGATCTCTGTCTCACTGGACATCATCTGCTGCATACCTCTCTTCTCATCTAGTCAGAGAATCAGAGACTGCTGCTGACAGGGGAACTGCCATGCTCACAGGCTGGGGTTCTGATCTTGGACAGAGTTTCTAGGTGCTGTTTTAATCCAGATTGCAAAGTTGCTCTCTTTCCAAGGAGAGGAAAGCTTGAGCTGAAGGGGTGGAAACCAGTTCATCAGCTTCCCTAGCTAATTCCCTCCTGACCAGATGTGCTCCCAGGCCCCCCCTTTCACCTGGTAGGTTTTGCCTCCTTTTGTGATGCTGCTGAGCCCAATGATAGGCTGGCAGTTTTTCAGAGCCTGGTGGAAAATCACATAAGGGTTGCATTCAATTGTCTCCTTCTCATCTTCTGGAGCTTTGTGGTACTTCTCTAGCTGCTTCCTCTTAATGGCCTCTAGGGTCTTGAGACAAAGAGAAGAAAGGAGACATGCAGAGCAGATGGATTATCCCACTCCATGAAGTTACATCACTTTTACAAGCACCCCATTTTCACTTGAGCAGCTGGTTTTCTAGCCCTATAGGCAACAGGCCAGTCGGGGATTCTCTAACAACTCAAGTTTTACTGCACCCTCTTCCAGCTCTTCAGTCTCTTTATCAGACATTGCATTTGGGGTGAGGAGGCCGAGTAGCACAAACCTGGGCCAGAAGCCAGGGAAGTGCAGGGACAAAGTGGAGACAGGAATACAGGTCTGTGTGCACTAAGCATCCTCCCCTCCAAAGCCTGGACTCAAGAGCCCAGAGCCTCTGTGTTTTTCTGTCACAAGGAATCAGCAGTTACTTGGGGAACATTTGGGCAACGTGTGTCCCTGTTTCAAGGGCTTGCAAGGGTGGAACACACCAGATGGGACCACCAGCTAATACCAGTTACTGTAGGTCAGAGCAGGGGTCAAAGCTGCGTCACATAGGTGACACATTTGTGGGACTTCATTGGCAAGTTATACAGAAGATAAGGCATGAAAGAGAGCTGGAAGGAAGATCTTTTGAGAAAATTATGCTTTTAAGGCTATTCTCTGAGTTTATGCGATACATAAGGTCCAAGAGATACTGAAGAGTGGAAAGAGAATGTTCTCCGTTAAGCTATCACCACCTGGTCTGTGAGGTGAATGAGGTTGGGGCTTGTACAAAATGTACGTCTTATCAGATAAATCATGGTGGGAGTAATGTGTGTGCAGAGGGAAATGCATTAGGACGGCAGAGACGACCTGAGTTCCGGTAATTCCTAATTCCAGTGGGCTTGACGTCCCAGCCTTCCATTTTGTATTGTTTTAATATAATAGTGAGAAGAAATGTGAGTTCTCACCTGAGCCATGAGGCTTCTGGCCAGCACTTTATTTCCATCCTTCATCATCATATTGGTGAATTTACTGTAAACACAAAGCCAAATGCGATCTGATTTAAATTCTGATTTTATCACCCACAGAAATAAGCCCCCCCCTTTGTGTTGTTCCCATGGTTAAGCCTGGGTTCTGCTAGATCTGCTGTAATTATCTCTAATCACTGTCAGTCAATGGACTGGCTTTGTGGGAAAAGATTAACCCAGAATAAAGGGACTGTGCTGTAACAGAAGGCAATGTGCAGCGCAGCAAGTAAAGGCTGAGGAGGACAGCACAGCTCCCAAGCCTTTTGGCTCCATGGGACCTAGCTGTAACAGAGGAGGAGATGATGTTTTCTCTGACCTGATCATAGGGTCACTGAACACAGAGCTGGAGACAGTGGGAGGAGCAGCTTTTATGGGTTGAACAGCCTTGAGCTCCAGTTTTTCCTTTTCCTCCTCAGACAGCTCCTCCCAAGGTTTCTGATACAATTCCTTGTTCACTTCTGGCTCTAAGAAACTGGGGCTGTAGCGACTCCATCTCACCTGCGTCAGCCTGCAAAGAACAAGAGAAGGAGGGCTGTAAACTGACGCACGTGATATGTCGTGACGGCGATGTGGACAGATGTGAACACGTCTCAGAAGGACATGTTAGACTTGAGAGGCATCTCTGCCTTCCTCTCCATCGCTGCTTCTCTACTGCAGCAGAGCCAGAGGCACAAATCAACAACAAGGCCCACAGTTGTGCTGCAAAACTATCGGGCAATCCCCACGCCAAAGAGACGGGCTGGAACGGGAGTCCCAGGCTGCAGCTCCAGGCGCTGCCTCCCTGCCAGACCCTGCCTGTACCCACGGACGAGCCTCCCCAGGGCCGAACGGCCACAGGCCTGACACCGTGAGGTCCCAGGTTGTGGGCGGCTTGAGTAAATACTATTCTGTGCTCGTGGGAGTGGGGCGAATACCTTAAACTGGAATTTTATTCATTTTTCGCAGCAAGAAGCGGCATTTTGGTGTGTTTTGGAGAGGAGCAAGGGAGGTACCAAGATCCCTGTGCCTCTCCGACACCGCGGGCCAGCACACGCACCTCTGACGGACCCCACGCGCAGAGGCCGGGTTCCCCGAGCCCCGCAGATAGCCCACGGCGCTTGCTGCACAGACGCCCACGCGAGACCACGGCGGCGTCACGCGCAAGCCCAGAAAACAGCTGAGCCGTGTGCGGCCGGCCCGGCCCGGCCCGGGAAACGCCCCACCGCTTGTCTGTGGGTTTCCGGGTGAACCGCAGACCCCGCCCGCTCCCCCGGCCCCGCTTACCGGGGCAGCCAGGCCCGCAGCCGCCGGCTCAGCCCCGCCGCACTGGGCGCCGCCATCTTCCCTCCGCGCGCGGGGCGGGGCGGGGCGGGGCCAGGCCCGGTGAGGGAGGTGGTCCTCGCCCCGCCCCCCGCTCGGCTCTCGCGCGGCCGGGGCGGGGCCTCGGGCCGGGCCGGCAACATGGCGGAGGCGGAAGGGGAGAGCCTAGAGTCGTGGCTGAGTGAGTACCCCGCGGCCCCCACCGGCCCTCGGCCTCGCTCCCCTCAGCCCCGGGGTCCCCGCGGCCCCTCACCCTCCCTGGCCGGGGCCCCTCAGCCTCCCAGCCCCGCTGCCTTCGGCCTGGGCCCCCCCTCAGCCCACCCGGGCCCTTCCCATCGCCCCACCGCAGCCCTCCTCCCGCCCTTTCCCGCCGCCCCCCTCACCGAGGCGAGAGCCCCTGAGCTGGCCGGGGCCATGGCGGTGCCGTCCAGGGGAGGCTGGGGGGGTGGTAGGTGAGCGCCCTGGGGACGGTCCCCCGGAGCAGGGACCTCCGCCTGCGCGGGGATGCGCCGTCCCGGGTGGAAAGGGCTGAGGCCTCCCCTCTTCCCGGTGGTCACTGCCACCGACTCGCCCGCTCTGGTGTCCAGCGCTCTCGGCGCGACAGCGTCAACGAAGGAGAGATGCAGAACTGTGGTTGTAGGGGCACAGCAGCGGTTTGGGTCTGTTAATCAATTTGCTTGTTGGGAGGTGTGAGGAACGGGCAACTTTGTAGCTCACCTTGCTCGGCACCTGCAAGGCTATTGCTTTTTTTTGACCATAAAGGCTTATGGTGTGTGTCTGTCCCTGCTGTCTCTTCTTCCCTCGCCTGGATTTTGGTTAGCTAAGTGTACAGCCTTAGTGCTGTTTGTGAGGTTGAGAACTGTAGGGATCTCCCAAATAAATTGTATTCGTGTGTTATACAGCCACAGTTTTCAAGCAGACAAATTCTGCTTTATGTCTAGCTGCAGTTTCAGGGTAGGAGTTATGGATGTCCATTCCATACAGACTGGAATATTTAAAAATCCTTTGTCAAGATAAGGTATTTTTTATCACAGAATCTTAAACGTTAGATACAGGGAGAAAAAAAAACCCATGGCTTGTTCATCCACAGCCCTTGCTGAATATCTCCTCGTTGTGCGTCTGTCCGTGCTGCCCAGCTTTTGGGCTGTTGGCTGTACAGAACCTAGTGCTGCGGGATCCTGACCCAGCGCCGGCAGATCGGGAGGTGATTCTTGAATGAATCAGTCATAACAGTAATTTTTTTTCATATATTCCACACACAGGGGCTCCTGCTGGTGTCGCTGGGAGGCTATCCTGTACAACACTAGCTTGTTGCCTAGATTTTCTTCTTTTTTTAATAGTTATTTGTTTGATTACAGCAATGAGTGAAGTTCCTAAGTAGACGGGCACCAGGCAAACAGCAGAAGATGGTCATTACCCTAAATACCTTAGAGTATAAAACCTGTTACCCTTTTGGAGTTTTCCTTCTATAAACAAGATTAAATAATTCTTGTTCTTTCTTGGTATTTTTATATAAAATTCAAACGCATACATGGTATCATCATCTGTTATAGCAGTTACTGGCTAAATGATGTTTTCAGCTCACTCTTCTCATTTTAGATCAATCCCTTCTGTCCCCTTACAATTTTTGCTCCTCCTCTGAACTCCCACAGTTTGTCAATATCTTTTATTGCAGCCAGTGAGACACACGAAGAAACACCCACATCCCTTCCTTTTAATCTTTCTCTGAGGAGAACTGACTCACCAAGTTCAGTTTGTGTGTGAAAATATCTCTAGTAGGAAGGATATTTTAGGTTGTGTAGCCTGGAAAGCTTCCTGACTGTTTGTTTTGTGGGGTTGTTTTTTAATTGTGGAAGTTAAGAGAGAAGTTATCTCTCCTTGGCCAAGCAGTAGAATATTCTGCACCGGAGAACATATGCTAAAGGGTAGTGTTGCAAAGGCCTTACTCACGCTAAGAAATATTGCAGTGAGCCTCATCGCAGAGGTGTACATATTTTTCAAGGCTTGAGTGTTGCTCTCTCATTTAAGAGGATGCATTTATGCCAGGTCACTGCTACAGTGATTTGTGCTGGTGTGATTATATCGCTCCTCCCATTGTAGGGGAGCACGGAGCATTTAACGTACGTAAATTACCGGAGGAGTCATGCAGGCTAGGAAGGCAGAGTGCAAAGGCTGGTGCATCTGAGTGCTTTCACCAGGCCTCCTGAGTTTTTTTTTTTTTTCTTGTAACCATCACAAAGCTGTGCCGTGTCTAATGCTAACCTTGAGGGTGTGCACCTGCTGTGCCCTTACTAAAGGGAAGGGCCAGAATTGCTCAGCAGCACAGCCAACTTCCCAGTCACAGGAAGATGGAAAATGTCTTATTGCCAATGATTTTTTTTCTGTACCGGTAGTGTGCAGCCTTCCATGCTGCCCTGTCTCTGTCATCAGGTGGAGTTATAGACCCATGAAGTAACATCATCCTCGTGTCCTAATACTGCAGCAAGATCTGCACTTCAGCCAGTGATGATCTAGCATCTTCGTGTCTCCTGCCTCATTTCAGGCAACTGGGATGAGAGAAGGTGATCCTTTCTATTCTCTCCTTGCCGGCAGGCTCTTCTTCTGCACTTAGCTGAAATAGAAGAGGAGGTTAGAAAATAATGTCAGTTGTACAAACACAGCTGGATCCTTTGACTTTAGCGCTGCCTTTCCTACTGCATCCAAAAGGAAGCTTATTGTATCACATTCATGTCAGGCTTAGGCAATGTCCAGGTGGGTAATAGATGCAGACAGATAAAATATTATGACTGTCTTTATTTCTTTTTTCCTTGTATTGTCATGGGTCAGCATTCTGCTTCTCCTCCTGGGGGTACAAACAGAATCCAACTGTTAGACTTGACATGCTTGGGCTGGAGATTCCCAATTCATATGCTAAGCCTGATCTGGGGAAACCCTTTGTGGGGATGGCTTTTGTCTCACTTCAGTAGAGAAGTAAACCCAGAAAATATGAGCATTCATTACCAGTCAATTAAAGTTCTGTGGTTCTCTGCGTTCCAATGTCATTTCTCTATAGAGAAAATAAGCGCCTTTGTTTCATATCTAATGGTGCATCTGAATGTTGACTCATTAGCGTTTCAGAGTTTAGCAGAGCAACTGCGGACTGAATGGCTCTGACACTTAGGTCAAGCATGAAGCAACTTTATATGTCCTAAACGCAGCGGTGTCTGAAAGCTAAGGCAGAGGTGATGGCAGGACTGGGGTAGTGCTGAGACTTTTTTTCCCAGGTTGCTAATTCAGATTTGCTTGGTTGCCAATGTGAAATGGGGTTTTCAGGATGGGACCTGATGGACAAGTGTCTCTGAAAGCAAACTTTATAACTGGTACCAAACGGACCTTTGTTGGCAGTTTCAACAGAGAAGCCAAAGATTTGATATTCCAGAGCACCAAACTCTTCTTCCTGGAGTGAATCCTTTCATATAAGGGTTGAAGCATGTTTATAAGGCAGTGCAGAGGAGCTCTCTGCCCACATTTTAAGCGTTCTGCATAAAAATAGAGGATTTTAAGTTATGCCTTGATAGATGTGATGCTGCTTCATGTAGGGATGTCCTGAAAAGGTTAAGCAAGGTAATTTAACTTGTCTGGGATGCTGTGTTCACGTGGCTGTACTGAGATTGGTAATAAGTATCCATGCGTGTCGTTGTGTTGTGTCATGGAAACGCATCAGTCTCCAGAGCCAGGGCAGGACTTCTGATCAAGCTTATTAACTTTTATGAACTAGGGTTTCACATGGAGATTTTCTGAATGTTAGAAATAGGGAGTTTCTTCATGTGGAACGTAATTTCCCTTCAGTAATCTCTCTCTCCTTCTGAGACTTCACGATCTTCATGTGAGAGCTTTTGGTACAAAAAATTAGATGAATCTGAACCCAGCCTGAGACTGTGAAATAATCCAGTGTCATTCCAAGAAATCTTTGGAGATATTTGGAACAGCTTTAAAAATAACATTTGACAAGGAAACATTGGTTACGTTTTCCTGTTTGTACCATATCTCTTTCCTAATTTCAGGATGTGCAACCAATAGATAGTTTGTTTAGTTGAGTGTCTTTACTTGTTTGTGCTCGTCGTGTATTTATTAAATAAATTCCATTAACTCCAGCCAAGAACTGTATTTCTTTCATCTAGGCCTGCAGAGCAGCAGAGGTGCTTTGGAGCACCGAACCATGCACAATGCCATTTGACTTGCATGAAAAGACTTCAGATTGTTATAAGTCCGTGGTTTCATGATGCTTCCAGGGTGTTCAGCAGTTGTGAGTGTGGTAATAAGGTTTAAGGGCCACATATGTTTTGAACAGTTGCTTGACTCTGCAGCAGCAGCATTTTAAACTAAGCTTCCCTTGAATCTCTTGAGTTTAAAAAATAGCTTGGTAGCTTAGCTTGGACAACAAGATGTGATCCTACAGTTAGTCCTCCCTGGCTGCTGCCTTTTGCTTATCTAGGGTCCCATGAAAGTCAGCAGCAGGCACAGAGATTCACCTCTGCAGATGCAATCCATGGAACAATTTTACAAAACCGCTTTACAACTGCCCTTCTGTGAGGAGGAAGATATGAGCAAACTTTGTAGGACTGCCACAGTAGGAGGACTAAGTGAGGTTTCAGAGCAGATGTTTGACAGCTGTTTTTATCTGCCTGTGGAAAGGTAAAAGGATATGTTTTAACGATTATAAAAGAATGACACTTTGTAATGTAGCACGTGTTTATTCCGTTATGCTTCCCTCTATGATGAAAGTACAGGGATGTGTGCTGTTTTTTTCCCTGTCCTTCATCCCCTGTTCTATACTATCTGGCTAAGCAATATTTTCTTTTCTGTATCTCATTCTGTTGTATGAAAATTTTGAGGAAGGCTTCTTAAATGCCAGCCCTTAGATATATAGCTACAGTGCATTGTTTCTTCCCTTACAAGAAAGAAAAATCATCGTGTCCAGTCATCTTGGCTGGAAAATGAGGTTAAAGCAGGAATCTTGTCTACTGTAAATTCAGTGCTCCATCAGAGTTAAGTAGAATACATGGAGAAGATGCATTCATAACAAAAAAAGATGCTGGTAGTCTCACTATTCTGCAATCAGTACAATAAGCGAGGCCCTGGTACCTGAGGGAGGATCCTTCAGGAGCCTGAAATAGCCCTGTCAGTAGAGCATCAGTCTCTCAGGTTTAGCATATAGGATTTGAATTCCTGATCAAGTACAGGCTGTGGTGTTTATTACTTGCAAGAACCGTATAATAATAAATTTCAGTTCATAATTCCCAGAAGAAATGCTAAGGCATCTAGCAAATCAGCTGGCATTCTAAAAACAAGTGTTAATGGTAAATGACTTATGTTAAACATCTGATGTTCCAGCTCTTACTTCTACAAAACTCTCAGGGAATACAAAAATAATTTCCTACGTAGAAAGTGTGAGGGTTTAGCCTTTAAGGAATTTAATGTTATAGCCAAATAGAAAGAGCATTTCAGGTAGAGAGAAATCGTGTGAGCTCAAATATTTTATCTTGTACTCTCATTTAGAGTATGGAAATAGCATGTTTCTAAGTATTTGAGACTTGGCACCTGTTTTTTTGGAAAGCAGTGATTCTTGCTGGGTATTTGGATGTCTCAACTTGGACACACCCTTTTCCCTGAACAGACATACCGTGTGTGAACTTCTTTCTCCTTTTTTTATAGTTGGCAACAGATGTCAAATGCTTTTCTCTCGGAAATGCATGACCTTTTATACTGTTTCTTTTGCTTGATTGGTAATATGTTCTTTTTCCCTTACCAAAGATAAAGCCACTAACCCATCTAACAGGCAAGAAGACTGGGAATACATCATCGGATTCTGTGACCAGATCAACAAAGAACTGGAAGGGTGGGTGTCCCAAACCGCTCTAGACTTAATAAATTAACATTCACAGTTTAAAATATATCATTTGAACATCAAACTTTCATGTTTTCTTTTATATATACTGATACTGCAAGGAAGATCTGTCTACAAAAGAAACAAAATGCTGCAAAGTGTGGTTTCTCTTTTGTGAAAGGCAGCGTGGCAGGGTTCTCGTCTAGCCAAACTCAGTCTGTTTGCCAGTCTGTAAAATGGAGTTATAACTCTTAGTGCCTGATGAAGCTTCATGTCTTTAGAATCTTCAGGAGGCTTAACTGAGGAAGCCTCCTGGGTCACAGCATTCCTGTGAGCTAAGGAAGAAGTGTTTTCTTCTGGAAAAAGGAAACTAATGCAAGAGAAATGAAGTGATTTCCTGGGCTGGGGACTGTACTGGGAGTTGTTTGGCCCCTCCCAAGCAGGAATCTGGAATTGCTGGCTCAGACTGCCAGCCCTCGCTTCCTTTCATATATGCAAACACCCAGGCTTACGAAGATGCCCTGAACATTTCTGGTTAGCCTTTGTACACTGATGGAAAGATGAAAAGTACCAAATGGCATTTCCTTTTAATTATGTGAAAAGCATCTCGTTTAAACAGTAGAATTTGTGAAAGTTTGAAAATCCTTCGTGTTTGCCTGCTTTGTAATGGGTATCTGCTTTGTTTCAGGCCACAGATAGCTGTGAGACTTCTGGCTCATAAAATCCAGTCGCCACAGGAATGGGAGGCAGTCCAAGCCTTGACAGTAGGTAGTCCTTACCCCTCCTCTTAAATCCAGTTTTATATCGTTTTACGTCATCTGTGTGGAGTATAAGGGGGCACAGTGTGGGTCAGTGGGGTTAGCTGGGGCTAGTTGTGGGGCTGAATGCCCTGATTCCCCTCTGCTTGGGCAGAGTGGACAGTGAGAGGGAGCACAGTTACGTAACTGAAGTGTCCAGATTGCTCATTAGCAATAGAGCAGTCAGAAATAACTCTGGTTTAGTTTTAGCTGCTTTCGTTCGTTATCTTCAGGCAAGATTTGTGTTCATTGTTATGAGACCTAATGGTGAGATAACTTAGACCCCTGTCTACATGGCTGAGGGTGGGAGACCAGCCTGTCTTGATGTGTCACCCCTAAAGATGCCTGTATTGCAGAGCAGGAATACGTGTCTCACTGACATGGGTCCTTCCGTTCCCCTATAAGCAGAACACAGGTATGCTGTTATTGTACGGTTTTGGTGTTCATTTCAGCCCCTGTTTTTGTTACTTGAATGCAGGTGCTAGAAGCTTGTATGAAGAACTGTGGGAGAAGATTTCATAATGAAGTAGGGAAGTTTCGCTTTTTAAACGAGTTAATAAAAGTTGTGTCTCCAAAGGTTAGTCCCTAAGCCTTATGGCTGTGTTTACTGTTTGTTTGGCCTCCATAAGCTACAGGCAACATCCGAAATGTTTGCAGTGCTCTGTCTGCCTCATTGCATTTATTACCCT
Source organism: Gymnogyps californianus (assembly GCF_018139145.2). Lineage (NCBI taxonomy): Eukaryota > Metazoa > Chordata > Aves > Accipitriformes > Cathartidae > Gymnogyps > Gymnogyps californianus. The sequence continues at coordinate 7,624,127 of NC_059489.1, read as the reverse complement.
ATATTCAAGAGCATTTGTTAGCTAAGGTTTTTTGGGTTTTTTTTTTATGCTTTGCTTACTAGTTTTCTCCGTAAGTTGTACTTATTTACCATCAGTATATAGTCTCTGTACTGTTCTAATCCTTCGTGTAACTCAAGGGCTTCTAAAGCTTGGGCTGTGGTTTTTTTTAAAAAAGAAACAAAACTCCAGCGTCAGTGGAAGAGAGGTGTGATGCAGAGGTTAAAACAAGAGACTTGGCAACACACCATAGAGTTCTAGTCCTCACTCTGCTGCCGACGAGCTGTGTAAAGAGTGCCTGGCTAAGTCCCTCAACGTTCATGATCAGTTTAACGTGGTGAAAAATAGACAGAGGCAGCCCATGGCATGATTGATGCAGCAAAGTATTCCCAGATTCTTTCCCATAAGACAGGGGAGGGGGTGGTTATCTGTGTTGCTGTAATTTTTAAATAGCAAAATCCTGAAACCAACAGAATAGCTGCTTTTTCTTTTGCTGAAGATAATCACAAAGCTTCTCTTCACTGTTATTTCACATATATTAGAGGAGCATTTTTTCCTTTTAATAAGATGTATATTAGATCATCTTGGGACTTGGATTATACACCTTTTAATGTATATCACTGAACTTCCATTCTCTGGGTTTGGGCTTTATTTTTAAAAAGAAATGAAGAATGTGGAGAATTTGCATCTTTTTTCCACTCTTAGTACCTGGGAGACCGAGTCTCAGAGAAGGTGAAGACCAAAGTCATTGAATTGCTGTATAGCTGGACAGTGGCATTGCCAGAAGAATCCAAAATCAAGGATGCCTACTACATGCTGAAGCGACAAGGTAGGAAGTCAGCTGCTCATTCATGCATTCTCTCCAGCCTGTGCTTTAAGCAAGAGTGTCACAAAATATACAGGTTCTAATTACATGGGGTCAAGGCACGCTCTGAGGCGAAATAGAACAAGGGAGAAATTCCCTGAAAAGCTTCTCATTATATTTAAACGCCTTGGACTCGGTTGGGTTGGCTTTTTTAACTAGGTTAGTTAAACACCTTGCAAATACTTTTGTTTTGGTTTGCAGGGCCTTTTTTGAGTTTTTCTGGAACTAGTTATTGAACAAGTCTAATTTAAAGAGAAATAATAGCCTTCATATAGCCTTTTGTGTTCTTTTCACTAGATTGCTTTACAATTGTACCTTTAGTTCAACTGATACAAATTTCTTGTGTAGGGACAGTGAAAAAAGCTCAGCTGAGAAGCATGCGGCTTCAACACAAGAAAAATTGGTTCCAGGAAAGCTCTTGAGGTAGAGCACAAATCTAAGGATTTGACAATGGAACAAGCAGGGAGCTTAGCTCTTTCCCCCCTCGTGGTTAGGCGTCGGCTCATCACCCCATTTTGCATTGCTGTCTGCTTTCCTGCTTAGCTCACTTCTACAAACAAATGTCATGCCCTTGAGTTTGCACAAAGCTGGGTTGTCTGGGACTTCACTTAGTGGTTCGACAGCTAAAGTGAAAGGGGGCAAGACAAATAGTGGAGAGCTACAGATTATACTGAGCTATTAGAGGAGCAATATGGACATGGCAACACATTTGCTCGGGTTTTGGCCTTTATCGAAGAAAACTTTCTTTGTTTTTACAGCTAGCGTGCTCAGTGATTTTGATCCTGTATTGTTCATTGGAACAGTGTGCTGGTATCAATGGACAGATTGACCGTGTGTTCGCTTTGATAGCAGCCTGTGAATAACTGGGTGCACTGCCTGGTGTGACTGCATGTGCAAACCCACATGGGTTCCCTTTCTGCTTTCAGGGATTGTTATGTTTGATCCTGTGATTCCTGCAGACAGAACCCTGATTCCTTCTCCACCGCCTCGTCCCAAAAACCCTGTGTTTGATGATGAGGAGAAATCCAAGGTACAGTGAAGACTTGTATCGTAATCACTAATGAAAAGTGATTACTCAATGCACATTTAGAATAAGGAAGTATACTAATTCAGCTTTTATTTTTGGGGTGGTGGTATGGACTTTCACAGAACTCATTGCTTTGTCCACCTACCTAACCTGAAGTTCCAGTTAAAGCCTTGTTACCATTATGAGGTTATTCCTGGTTAAAGTGCCATCCTGCTGTAGTACTAGAAGGCAGAGAATGTTTCACACACAGGACCAAATATGATGTATGGGAGGAATAATTATCTAGTGTCAGAAGTCTCTGAGATTTCACAGTATATGTCCTGTGTAGAAGCAAGAATTCAGCAACTCACATAAAATAATAAACCATAAATGACTCCTGCTGAAGTCACTGTAACTGTGAAGGCAGTGTAAGCTTTGTAATAGTGGGCTGTATCTCTTTTCCCCTGAATTGTTCACTTAGATTCCTTTCACTGCTTCCCTTTGCCAAGGGTCTTTATTTGTTTCCTGAATATCCTCTTCTCGTCTTACAGCTTCTAGCCAAACTGCTGAAAAGCAAAAACCCAGATGATTTACAAGAGGCCAACAAGCTTATAAAATCCATGGTAAAAGAGGTAAGACATTTCCTGTAGGACTGGTCCCAGTCAGCAGTCTGCTTTCCAGGTTTTAAGCAATCTGACTTCAAAATGGTGGAGAGCTTTAGGATCATGTGAATGGCAGAACCTGGGTTTTTCAGGCTCCAGGAGCATTGTGTTAGTACATTCCTTAATTAAGTTGTGGGGACGGAATGAGACTGACCATCAGCAACATCCAGCCTTTTATTATTTTTTAAAACCTCTAACAGTGCTGACTTGCATCTAGTCCCCGTGGTCACCGGCATAAAGGGGGTGACATCTGATGACTTGGGAGGGCTCTGTGTGATATGAATGTGTTGTAATTTTGACTCTAGCTCGCAACTGGGAGATGTTTGTATCACAAAAATACCTACAGTTAGTGTCTCTGGTGGAGGACAGGGCAAGAAGGGGCAAGGATCGAATGCCCCTTGTTGTAATTAACTACATTCTCATCACTCAAGATGGTATTTCATGTCAGGGTTTGGTGGGAGCATCGCAGTACCAGCCCTGGATACTGAGGACTGAGTCATTGGACTGGGTCTCCTCACAAGCAGGCTTCACGGAAATACCTTCCTGTTTGTAGAGCTGTGATGCGTCCACCCATGGCACTCATTACAAACTCTAGAGTCCAGGAAATGACTCACTGTGATTCTGGCAAAAAAAAAAAGGATAGCTTCTAGACTGAAGAGGATGTATAGGTTACTGAAATGTTTCCATTCAAGCTTCTCTTGTCCCCAGGGCAGACTTTCCTACATCTTTAGTTGGAATCTCAAACCAGAGATGGGTGGACATTTTCTGCCAGAGAGTGCTTGTTGTTCCTAGTAAATGTTTTGCTTCAAACACATCTTTTTCATAAAATGGCATCAAGTGACCCAAAAAAAAAAAAATCTTCTGAAAAGGTTAGAAAGGAACTTCTGGGAACTTTTCTATTTTTAGTGGTATAATTATACATTAAAGTCTATTTAATGAGACTTTTTGGAAATGTGGGGTTTTCTATCATTTCAGAATGGTGGTGAAAAGATAATAAAATAAGCAAAGCTTCACATGAATGGAGAGGGTTTTTTTTTCTAGCTTAACCTTAAATAGATATTATTTGACATGATTTACAGATAATACCTGCTGTTGTGATACAGTGGACCTTTACAGGGAAACTCACTTTTTATGTCTGTGTTTGACACCCTGAAGGATGAGGCTCGGATTCAAAAAGTGACAAAACGCATGCACACGCTGGAGGAAGTAAATAACAACGTGAAGCTGCTGAATGAGATGTTGGTTCATTACAGCAAAGAGGACTCATCAGAGGCTGATAGGGAGCTCATGAAGGTGAGTCTGAGCTGCTCCTTCTTCCCAGAAATCCTGGAGCCAGTCCTTTCTTCTTACAGACTTGAGTTTTGCAGAGAATTACAAACAGTGCAGTAAAATGGAGAGCAACGGTGAGAAACAAGAGCAGTTGTTGGAAACTGCCGGAAAGGAAGTAACTATGTTTTTAACGCCTTTCACCAAAGGACTCAGTGGGTAATAGCTTGGTTTTGCACATGCTTCAAGTGAGGTACAGCTGTTCTCCAAAGATGCAGTGTGGCAGAATCAAGAAGCTGCAGCTTGTAATTCTTGCTCCTATTAGGACGCACTGATTGCAGATCATAACTGTCCCTTACAGCCTGTGGATGGATAAACTAAAGGCTGAATGGGGCAGAAAATATGTCCTCCCCTTCAAAGGAAGAGTTTTAGTTAGTGTTAGAAGGTTGGGAGAACATCAAGAAGGTAAAAATCAAAACAGCCACCAGGGATGGCTGGATAGGCCCGGGCCTTGAAGAGTTGCACCTTATCTAATTTAAAAAGTTGAAACTACTCATTTTTAACAACAAGCTCCTGAAACAATGGTAAGAAGCTTAAGAAACCGGTTTGTTTCACAGAAACATTTCCTTCTTGCCACCTTTCTTCTGTATGGTTGCAGACTCTCTGAGTAGTGGTTGCAGCACAATCGGAGCATAATTGTTGAAGCACAATTCTGCTCTTCCTCGGGCTTTTAGGGACTACTGTAATACAAGGAACGAACATCTCTTTTGGACTACAGCTGGCTATAAGTGCTGATGTGAGGGAGGACTGAGAGATGTTGCGTTGAAAATGCAGGTTCTGTTTAGACTCCCAGGCTAATGTAATGCTTCACAGCTCTGTTAATAGGGCAGGGACAGGGGATCTTGGTTGTCCAGCCACACTGGCACATTCAGCACAGGGAGACTGGTTTTGCTCTTCTGGGTTTTCCAGCACATGCCTGGGGAGTCATTCTGTGCTGACTGGTATTGCTGACAGTGACTCCTGGCTGATGAAAACCTTTTCTCCTAATCTGTCTTCCTAGGAGCTCTATGAAAGGTGTGAAACCAAAAGACGGACATTATTCAAGCTGGCCAGTGAGACAGAGGATAATGACAGCAGTTTGGGTAAACTAAGCTACACTTCTCCTTTTTTAATTGCTTTTGTGACCTGTGACTCTGCAAGGGTTCAGCAAGGGAACGGCTGCTGTAGACCCTTCTTCACTGTGGATGCACTTTGCTTTGAGCAAGCAGATAAAAGACATGATCCTTGCCTCTTTATTCTTATCATTTAAATTCAGGCAAGGACTTGACAGGAGAGTTGGTGGTTAGGGAGGCTGGGGGTGATAACGGGGGACAGCTGCTGCTTTGGAAGGGGAAGGGGGTCGCTGTGGGGAACAAAGCCTTGCACGCATTTTTTCGTTGTTACTGTAATGTGCATGGAGCTAGAAAGGTCGGGGTATTGCTTAGAGAAGCATGGCAAAGACAGAGGAATGAGCTCAGAGCCAAATAATTATGTTTTTTCTTGCTGATTGTTTAGTTGATAACTGAGTACTCTCAGCATTAGTGGGAGCAAAGTGACTAAAGTCTTGGAGGTCATTTTTGTGTCTCTTGCACGTAGGGGATATTCTGCAGGCCAGTGACAATTTATCCCGTGTGATAAATTCCTATAAAAAAATAATAGAGGGGCAAGTGATCAATGGTGAAGTGGATCTCCCTGTGATGTCTGTAGTGGAAGGTGAGTTCCTGGGAAGCCAACTGTTTAATTTTTGAATCATGCAATTCTAAGCCTTTTGGACAGGGTTTCCTATTAATTGTGATAAAGTAGGCTATCGATGGTTCTTGTGGCCAACAGTTTGTGAATCAGAGGAGGACAAGACAGCTCCTAAGCAGTGGATAAACAATTCTGGACACGAGCAACAGTGCTGCAGCTTTGCATTTTCCATTGCTCGTTCCACATTATTGAAACCTTTGATAACATCAGTAGCAAACCTGCATCTGAACAGTTTGTGTGGCTGGAAGTTCTCATACATTTTCCTCTCCACATTTGTCCTGTTTCTTAATGGTGACATGTAAGAAGACGATTTTATCAAAAGGACAAGAGCAGGAGAGTGGGAGCCAGGCCAGGGGTCCTCTTCCTGGCTTTGCTAGCAATTGCATTTGTGAATTTAGGCCAGTTGCCCACACAAGACTGTCCTAAATACGAAGATCCAGACAGTATGAATTTTGCTCTGCTCTCTAGCTCTCTGAAAGCCTTTGCTTATTGTAATTCTGTAGGATCTCCCAAAGCCTCATCTGAGCTCAAAAGATCTTGAAAAGATTACGAATTATGCTACAAGAAGCACTGGGGAAGGAGCAGTGGTTGGAGCAGATGTTGCTTTTCATATAGAAATTTCCTAAGTATCTGGGTTGATTTAAGTAGCTTGTGGACAGCAAATGGTTAGATGGAAAGCATGTGGGCTTTCTCTGTTATAAAGAGCCATAAGCCATGATTAAATGAGGATCTGTGTTATCTAAACCATCTCTCCGATAATTTCTTCTGTACATTGGGTTTGCTCTAAGCCTTTTGCCTTCTTTCCTAGTAGTGCTCTTCTCCTGTCCACTGCAGGGAGTAACTCCACAAGTAATCTCAACACCCTCATTGACCTTGCTGGATTGGACGTCACCAGCACCCCGCCACCTCCAATGCCACCCACCACCCTGACGCCAGCCCCCACAGTAGCCCCAGCCCCGGCAGAAATCCCCATTCTCCCGCCGCCTCCCCAGACGTTCGCACAGTTGCGGAGCAGTTCTTCTAGCCAAGTGGAAGCCGCACCCACTCAGCAGAGCACCACGGCCAACTCCCTCTCCTTGCTGGATGAGGAGCTTCTGTGCTTAGGTAAGACACTGAGGGGCCCAGAAAAGGGCTACTCAATCCATGCCTAACAAAGACTGCTTTCTTCCTTCAGCGTGAGTGTGAGGGCTGGCTGCGCATGTGGCATGCCTAAAAGGAGCGTGAGATGCCTTTGGTTTCTAGAGAAGTCCGAGGAACACTCCCTTGCATCATCTGAATATAAGACCTGGTCAGTGAGTCAGTATTAAGAACTCTGATCTTCCCAGAGTAGGCTGCAAGTGAAATAACTGTTGAGTGTAACTGCAGTCTGATCTCTGTAGGTGCTTGGACATGCCGGACATGCAGGCTGTGGTTTGGTACAGGTTTCACCCCTGACTTTGCAGCTGTGCTAAAGAGCAAGGTGCCTTAGAGGGGTTGCGTATAGCAGCCTGCAGAATGCCTGCCTGTGGAGCCCAGATATGAACAGCAGCAGACGCTGCAAATCAGCAATGGTTAGAAGAGCTGTGTGCAGGGGGTGACTGTCAGCTACTGGTGCTGTCAGCCTCTTCTCATCATAGACTTGCAGGCCATTTCAGTCTTCCATCAGGTTCTTGGGCTCTGGCAGAGCTGAATCAAGTAGTTTGATGGTACTGAAACAATTGCCAAGGGATGACACCTAACGCATTTTCTCCTCCAGTCACCTACTTGTTATTTTTCCTTTCAGGCCTGAATGACCCAGCCCCTGCAGCAGTGAAGGAGACTTCAGAAAACAACCAGTGGAGCATGTTTGAGGTACAAAGGAGAGTCTCGGGGGAAGGGGAGGGAGGGGTTATCATTGCGGGAGGTCTCAGGACACGCTCTGTCACCTTGGAGAAACATGTGATCACACATACAGGCAGAGGGGCAGCTGTTCCTGAGGGGAAGTCTGGCTTAGCCCTAAAACCTGGGATAGCTGCGTCTAAACAGAGTAGATATCCCTGAACCTGGCTTTCTCAGTTTCCCATCTGTCCCCCATGATGTTAGCACTTCCTTTCCTTAAATTACGGATCAGATGTAGTCCTGACATAGGCCACAGACTTTGCTGCTTGCCACCCAGCACCTGTTTTTGCGGTAAATCTATCTCCCTCTGTAACAGTGCCATCTGTACAACAGGGGGTAGCAGTGAGTTAGAGCATCTACTTGTCCTCTCTTTCAGAATGACCAGTTGGACCTGGATTTCTTTAATCCGAAGATGGTGACTGTTGCTTGCAACCCTGCAGGGAACCCTCTTCTCCATCACACATCACAGACCACATGTGGAACATCAGTGACGCTGCCCTCTGCTTTTACAGCCTCTCAGACTGCTCCCAGCATCCCAGCACCAAACTCAGCACCATTTGTATTCTCTGCTGGACCGGCTGCCCCTGCAGGGCCTCCTAAGACTATTCCAGCTGCTCCTGGGTACTTCACCTCATCTGTGGGGAGCAATATGTCACATAAGATGGATGCATTGGGACAACTCCTTGAAGAAGCCAAAGGGTAACTAAAAGTCCTGGACTTTGCTTTGTCTCTGCAGTTAGAAAGCTAAGCTTGCTGCAGCGTCAGGTTCAGAGGCAGACTTTCAAGTCTCTGGTTTGGTAGAAATGTGTGATTGAGATTTTTCTTCTCAGAGGGTTTAAGTTTACAGACTAATACAAGGGTCCCACCTCCGGGAGGGAAACGCAGGCACTACTAGGTAGAGCACAACAGCTGTACTGTTGCTTCCTACAAATGCGCGGTGTAAAGTTGAACAGGCTGCTAAGGTACAGAGGCCTTTGCTTATCTTAGCCTTGCCCACCTTTGCCAAGGTGGGACTCTGCTTTCTTCTTGACTTAGAGAAGTAATGCCTAACCCTACCACCACCACTTTCCTTGTAGCTCTCCTTCTTACATGAGACTGTACTGAGTCACAGACTCCAGTCTGGCTCCAAGCCACTGCTTTGTCCTTGTGATCTGCTGTTTTCTCTGGGTTTGTGGTGAAATGCCTGCTTCACTTTCAGCTCAATTTCCCATGTTTTTTCTGTTTCTCTTCCAGGACTGCCACCCAAGGCATGGCAACACCCTCAGTGTTCCCTGGGGTTACTTTGCCAACCACCGTCGCCTCTGCCCCGTTAATAGCACCTGCAGGGCTGCCGGCCACTGCCCCTGGAGCCCCTCCAATTCCTTTCCCAAGCAGCTGCACTGCTGGCTCAGGAAGTCCTCTCTTCCAGCCGGCATCATTCCAGCAGCAAGGCAGTCCCATGAAAGCACCTGAAATTTCTTTGGCCAATGTCCATGTTCCCTTGGAATCCATTAAACCCAGTAAGTATCTCAGGTTTTTCACCTTTCTCTGAACATTTCTTAAAAGCAAAACTTCTTGACAAAGCTTATGAAGTAGAGAGAAAGGATGAGATGTCCCAGCCGAACAGATTGCCTAATGCTGCTGCAGATCGTCTCCTGCAGCATAAACCTGCATTCCTCTCCCCTTCTCTCTCTGCGGTAGGCAGTGCCCTCCCGGTGACGGCCTATGACAAGAATGGCTTCCGGATCCTCTTGCACTTTGCCAGGGAGTGCCCGCCGGGAAGGTCGGATGTGCTAGTTGTGGTAGTCTCGATGCTGAACACGGCACCGCTTCCTGTGAAGAACATCGTGCTGCAGGCTGCTGTGCCGAAGGTAGGGATGCGTGGCTTAGACCCACGGCGACGGGAAGCTGCGTTTGGGAAGGCCTGGGTATGAACTCAGGGACTTGGGGCAGCCTGGTTCTGCCTTTCTATAGGCTGTGCTCTGCCTGTTTCCAAAACGTAAAGGTGGTTGTCAGAGGCAGAAAACACTGAATAGGATAAATCAAGAACTGCAGGTAGTTAGTGTTCGATTTTTCTTGCTATCTAAGATCAATCCAGCTGTGTCTGTTCATGAAGGTGGCTCAATGATAGCACAATGACAGGACTGTTACATGGATAGAGCCACCCTTGAGGTCTTTAGAATCAGAATTTCTAACAGACATCCTAAATCTGACAATATGTTCCATTCTGGTCTTACTGCACCTAGATAATTTTGGATGGCCAGCTTTGTGTTTTGAAAACTGGCCCCATCTCGGCTACGATCTGCCTACCGTTGTGAAGGTGTTCGCATTAAAACCTCTGACACAAGAGCACTCAGATGGGAAGGTGCTGTTCATGTTCACCTGACCAGTGCTTTTACTCTGGGCTGACTCGTCAGCCTACCTGTTCCTATCATGTTGCACAAGCTGGGCTGGCTCTTGTTTCCTCATCCTTGCATGTGGATTGATTCTCTTCAGCTTGGATGTGTGCTGTTATCTCCCTAGCTTGTGCGTGCATCTTTCATTGTCCCCAAGGTAGGAGATAATCCCTGAGGTTCCGCTTTCTTTTTCATTTGCAGTCCATGAAAGTGAAGTTACAACCACCCTCTGGCACAGAGCTGTCTCCATTCAATCCCATCCAGCCGCCTGCTGCCATCACCCAAGTCATGCTTCTGGCAAATCCTACGAAGGTGAGAGGGGCAGATCATGATGGAATGGGATTTATCCTGTCCTTGTCAGTCAAATTTGATGGAAGCTGAACTCTGCAGGGGGGTTGGACCAAACATTTGAGCAGATACAGCTGTTTATTCCTAAGTTGCCCTCCAGAGGCGGTCACTGCATAAGGATGGTGTTTCAGTTCAGGGCTAGAGGGAGGCTGTGCGTAGTCTCTTCCCCAACAGGCTTTGTCAGCGAGGAACGGTATGAGAAGGACCTGTGCATTTCTCCCCGCAAAAAAGGCAACAGTGATATAAGGCTCAGCTTTAAAGGGTAGCAGTCAGAGCTGTATCAGGAGCTTGTCTGACTCCCTTGTGCGCTGGAAGTGCCTGGCTTTGGTGATAATTAGCTTGGTGTCAAATTAGCTGGTGCTGTAGAAATACTTTTGCTGTGTTGAGGCTATAGCCTGACAGACCTGAACCAACAGACAAATGTCAGATCGTGTCTGTTCCATTATTCTCTGAGGATGTACCTGTGACCAGTGAAACAACGTGGTTAACACTTTCTTTTCCGCTGATTGTGCTGGGAGCATCTGAGTAGCTGTTTTTCCTTGCTGTAGTTACTCATTTAAGTAGCCTGCTCCATAAAGCTCAAAGCTGTATGCTGAAGTAGTTTCTAATTATTTGACAAATCTAGATGTTGCTACTTGAGAATTACAGCAAAAGGGTCCTTAAAGTATCAGCTGAAAGCTTTGAGATCCAAAAGGATCAATGTCAGAGGGGTTTGGTGGATTGTTGAAAAACTTTGTGAGGTACATGGAGATCCCCTCATTGAAGGACTGGTTCCATCTCCTGCTTACTGTTTTACTAGGAATTTTGCAGACCAGGAACTGTTTTATCTTCCTGCACATGATGAGGAAATTAATTTTGAAAATGTTGAACTATTCCAGCAGCATTCTTCAGGCTCACTGGAGAGCAGCTGAGCAATGGGTGCTGGCCACGTATGTGCAAACTATTCTCACAGGTCATTCATGCTTTTCTCCTACTGTTCCATGCTAAGCAATAAAGCTTTTGTGGTATAAAAACTGTAAGGTAAATAACTCAGGTTTGCTAAATAGCTGAACTACTCCATGAACTTAACCTTGGCCCTCTTCCCCCTGCTACGTGCAACAGAAGTCTTGTGCTCTCTGTAGAGCTGTAACAGTGAAACGTTTTGTTTGGGAGCAACTGGGGCTGTTCTCACGTTGCTCTTGGGTTTTGTCTTTCCTGCAGGAGAAAGTGAGGCTGAGATACAGACTGACCTTCACACTGGGAGACCAGCCCAGCACAGAGGTTGGCGAAGTGGATCAGTTTCCCCCGGTAGAGCAGTGGGGGAATCTATGACCTTAGGAGACTGCCAGAGACTCTGTGACAGGACCAGGAAAGGATCCCACAGGACTGGAATGAATGTGACGTGGGGAGGGACACACATGCTATCCACTGGTGATGTTCAGCTTTGTTTACATGTCCTGACCACTCTGCTTGTAGCTTTAGTCCAGAATGTTTTGCCCCACGTTGAAGGGGTCCTGGAACATTTATGCCAAGCATGAACTGAGTGGCAGCCAGTAACAGGCAGTGCCGGCTGCTTCTGTCTTGACCTCTGGGTGAATCTGATTCTATCTTCCACTCTATTAAACTTGAAGTTATTGTCTTTTGAGGGGAGACCTGTCAGCAGAAGGGGATTTAGTTGGCTTGTTCCTGTACTGCTGTCCAGAGATACCTACAGGCTGGTGGGGTAATGATGCCACCGTGAGCTTCCTCAGTGCAGAGCCCTTACACATGCCCTCCCTCGGACTTTTACCTCCTCAGTGCCAACCGGACCTGCTAAGCATGTTGAGCAATAATGCTGGCTCCATGAGGGAATGCTTATTTTTTACACTGAAATGGCACTTAGCTCCCTTCCTCCCCCTCCGCTGCTTCATTCCCAACGGCCAATGTAAGCAGACCCTCGCTCTGTGTTGTGCAACACTGCTGTATCTTTAGTTGTTATATTTATTTTATACTGCTAGCTGCCTCCCCGTTGTATCCATTTGGGGCAGCTGGGGCTGAGTTTTGTATGCAAATGGTTACACTGGTTATTTTTCTGCCTTCATTGCGTTCCATAGCGTGGGGAAAAGAGGAAATGTGTAGCGAGGAGGTAAACAGGGCTGGAAAGGAGCCGTCAGTATTGGTGGAGGACAGCACCTGGGGTGCAGAAGTGTCTTTACAATCACTAATCAGATGCAGTGACTGAATCCAGGGATAAGGAGAGGTGCCTCCCGCGTCCCCTCACGCAGGCAGTATTATTATTGTAGTTGAATACTGTGTTTTATTGAGACGAGTACAATGACATACAAGATGTAAATAATAGAGCTATAGGATATCTAAATAGAAACAAGCAGACAGTGAAAGGAAAGAAGGCTCCACTGGGCTGTGACGATGCACGTGCTGGGTTTAATGCCCTGTTTTATTTGTTCCCTCTATTAAGTGGCTAAGTGCAATTGTCTCCACAAGGGGGAAAGCAGTTCTGCTGGACGTCAGCATTCTGCGCTAACGGGGCAGAAGAGCTGACCCCTCTAGCTACAGTCTCACAGAAACTAGGTTTAAATCACCAAAACTTGATCCCAGCAGCCCCTTCCTTCTCCCTCTCGCTTTCCAATCTCAAGCAGTGCCTCAACTAGCTTTGAGACAGACTGTTTTAAATTAATGGGTTCTTTTTAACATCCATTGACAAAAGCACAGATAGGGCGGGCCCTGGGACACTAAGCTCAGCATTTCTAGCAGTGCTGTCAAGCAACAGCTCTTATCAAACTGTGAGTGGGAGAGGTCAGCTAAAGTGCTGAGAAAATCAGCGGACAGGAGGAGACCCCTGCCTGTTGCAGAACTCCAGAGGAGAACGTGCTGCTGGAATTAATGGCGGCTATAAAACCCATTACTGCAAATGCAGCTTGGAGTGATTTGTAGTTGAATTTTCTTTACTGTGTTGCAAAGTGAAAATCCCTAGAGGTGAAAAACTCCGTGGGTTGAAAGGCCTGAGGTCCTAATCAGAGGCACCAGGCAGTTGTAGAAGCCCCTGAAGGTGGCATCAAAGCTTGGCCAAGGAGCTTGCTGTAAACTCCTGGTCTGAAGCTCATGGAGACCCCAGCCTTGTCAGCTCCCTGATGTAGAAGGCAGGTGAGAGGGATGGGTACATTGTTTGGATCCTTAAAGAAAGCAGTTTTAAATCGATGGACCTAGGATAGGGGACAAGGAGAGAGTTCTTTCTGCCTCAGACATGTTCTTGCCAGCACTTTAGACACAGTAGGCATGGGGGTAGTGCTTAGGTCACGGTAGTGTGTCCTGAGGAAGCAGGTTTCACTGCTTTAGATGCCTACACGTGAATCTCACTGTGACTTTGAGGAAGTCAGAAGAGCCCGAGTGCTTTCTGCAGAATGGCGTTGTTCTCAGTGTTAACGGCAGTGCGCTGCCCGCGCTGTACAGCAAATGGAAAGATGCCGTAGCCTTGCTGCGTGGAAATGCGTTGTTAAAAGCTTTGGAAATTAAACTATGAATGTTCCTTGTCTGTAGGGTGAGGTTCCTGCTTCATACCGAACAGCCGTAACTGTATATACATCTCAAATGCATTTGTTCTGCTGCATGTTAAATAAATTGTTTTCCCTACTTTGCTCTGTGGATAGCTCTTACTGATGACTGCTTGTGGAGTACGGTGCTGTTTCTGGAAATCCTGAAACGCAACCCGTCATCTCAAGACCATCCAAACTAAGCAAAAAAGGAGAAGTTGCTGTTTTCTGAAACCCCAGTGGCTTAAAAGGTGGGCTTTGTTTCAGTTCCGGGTATTAGAGGCAAAGCAACTGAAAAAGCCACGGTAATGCTGCCATTGGCAAGGAGGTTTACTTTACCAGGGGAGGGTTGCCAGGCCAAGTTGGAACAAGCAACCTTAACGTTTTGATGCAGCTCCTTCTTAAAAGTTACATTTACATTTTTTTTTTAAAGTTATGTTTATGGAAGACAAGAACAAATCACCAAGCAATATGCAAAACAAGACATTTATTCTTAGAAAAGCAGTCAGGTTTATGTACAGTGAGCCACAGAGGAAGAGTAAAATCACATACTGCCGTTTTCAAGATCCTTCCAACGTGCCTTCTTTGACGATGACTCGTGCAAGATTTCGTGCAAGAGCGAGCCTCAGCATTTCCACTTTCATAGTCTCAACGTCATCATCCTAAAAGCGAGCAGAGTTTGGGTCAGACTACTACCCGCAGTAATGAGCTGGCGATGGGTTCTCTGTCCGGGTTGTGGAGAGGAAGGATGCAGGTCATTAAGAGGGAGAGGAGGTGTATATTTACCTGTTACAGGGACCTCCTGAGAAGAGCAAAAGCTACATTTCCTACTTTTTAGATCAACACAAGACAGCATTGCCAAGCCTTTTCTCTTTCTGGCAGCTGCAGAGGTTTGCATGTGTAGCAAATGGCTCCCTGTTCTGCGCCTGGAACGTTTCATAGCTTGAGCTGTTAGATGGCAGCATCTCAGCTTTTCATTGCCCATGTAATTTGCAATTATTTATCTTGGAAAAGCGTCACAGGCCAATCCAAATCAGCAGAACAGTGAGGAGTGGAAGCACTCCTGTACTGGGTTTGCGTATATTTAAATATCTTTTGATGATGCCTCATTTGGCTGGCCTTTAAAAATAACACCACATACCAGCCTCGGTAACTCAGGCTCTCCCTCTTTTCTGCCCCCGCATGGGAATATAAATGCAGAGCTTGCTTTCCCCGGCCCTCCCCACCGCTTCATTATCCACTTGTCCTCAAAACAGGAGCTACCTGGAATTTCTGCTTATCCGACTTCCCTGCTGTCAGGTCTTCCAGGCATCGCATCAACTCGTAAGTCTGCTCTGCTGAAAATATGACCTGTGGAAATGGAAGTATTTACTGAAAATGACCAAGTTTAAGGACATTACAGAGTCTGAGAAGATAACTCAGTTGAGAGGAAGAGAACACGTTCACACTCCCACAGATCCACTCTGACCCTTTAAATCACAGGATCAGAGGATAATTCAGGCTGGAAGTGACTTTGGGAGGTCTCTAGTGCCACCTCCTGCGCAAAGCAGGGCCAGCTATGAGGTCAGAGCGGCTGCTCTGAGCTTTACCCAGTCATGGGTCTGTAACTGCTGAACTGTCATCTTCTTGATGGATCTTAAAGCAAAAACTGGGCTTGGAAGAAGGAAGCACACTAGAAAAATCTTCAAGCCAAGCACCAGAAGGAACTGGACGCGGCGTGTACTTAAATCATCAGCATAGAGGTACTCCAGTGCTGTTTCCTGAAAGCTAAGAGTTGATTATCCTGTCCTGGCTCCTGTGTGCTCCCACTGACAGGCCATTTGGATAGCTGTGCCATTCTGGAACTGCCACGAACAGTTCTTCTGCACTGGAAGTGCAAGTCCTAGCCTGGGGGCGGAAAGGGGGTCACCACTTAGAGATACCCTGTCAGGAAGAAAAGAAGGGGGGGGCTTTTTGTCATGTGTGACCAGCGTGCTCACCTCTTTCTGCTCCAGCAGGGGAAGGGCGTCTGTCAGCAGGGTCATCCAGAAGGAGCAAGGAGCAATGTGAGCCGTCATCAACATCAAAAGCAACTTGGCAGCTTCAGAGAACCGCTTCTCCCCATACAGCCGGTGGAATTCTCGGTACTTGCCTACACACGGGTGTTGGTGAAGGGTAAAAGGCGTCAGTGTCCGTCAGACCTGCTCAGGCCTGGGCTACCGGGTGTCCGGAGGTCCCTTTGCTCCCACAAAACCTCTGGTAGAACCACCCCCGCCTGACACGAGTCTCCAAAGCAGCTGAGTCTGGGGGAATGGGAATCTTGTGCATGAAGAAAGGTTAAAATAGAGGCTGGCTGAAAAGGCAGCCAAAAACCTGTTACTGTTCTTGCTAAGGTTTACTGTTGGAACCAGCCCGTTCGCTAACTGATGTTGTCTGGTGCTGAGTGTGCGCAGGGCGAGCAAACACTGAACACCAGTGGCTTAGAGAGACTGGGAGCGTCTGCAAAAACCAGGAACGGGAGGGGAGAGGCGGGGGGGAGGTGACTGTTCTTTTTGATATCGCAGAATATCAGGAGGTCTGAAAGGCTTCATTGTCTTCCTGATTGTTTAAATGGAAACTGAGATCTTTGTTAATGTGGAAAGTTCTGCTTTTGCTAAGAATTAGTTAGGTCAATATCCAGCACATAAGAACTGGCTGAGGATGAAAGTGAGTTTTATTCTGCGGCTTTGTTTGTATCCACTAAACTGTCAAAATACTGCAAGTAATGATTCCTGTTCAGATTCACCTTTGACTCATGCTTGAGCTCCAGACAGAGACATGTGCAAGTTGTCCAGCAAAAAACCTCCAAAGGAAAAACAAGTAGAAATACTTTCAGGCCTTTCAGGCTTTTTTATAAAAAGCAGAAAGGGAGGTAATTTCTCTATAAACACAGTTTATAAACACAGTCACACAATTAAACTACAAATCTTGGGGGCTGATGCAAGGGTCACTGGGTGACACTGGGCATACAGGGATACGAGGGATTACCAATTTGGTAAGTTACAGTTAGCTTCTAGGCTTAATTTAGGATAAGGTTTAAATGAAGGAAAAACAGTTCCAGTTTTGCAAGCTTGGACCAAATGGGAACAGATGAAATTCAGGATCACCCTGACTGTAATGCTGGTGTCAGCCAGAAGGGAGCCAGTCCAATTGGTGACAGCTATTCCAAATTCCTATTAGATTCTGGCCCCAGTAACTGGGCTTGCTAACTGCCACAGCTCCGGAGGAAGGTGCATTTTAGCTCAATTTCCTGTCTTGGGCCATTAATGGAAGGCCACAGAGGAGCTGCAGCCAGATGGGCAGGTTACCACAGCCCGCGCCTCTGCCAGCCAGGAGAAGGAAGCTGTGGTAGGTAAAGGAAACTAGCTGGAGGCCCTCCACTGTTGTTTGGCACAATTGCTACGGTGAAAGGGCAGGAGAGATCTGTTGTTTGAGTGAGCTTGAAATTGGCACGCTGAACCAACAAACGTTGTTGAGATTTTGCAGAACTTTGTGAAGTTAGTAAAATTATCGCATTGTCAAAATAACTTAAACCAGTGGTTTACTCTTCCAAGGAAGCCCCCTAAGGCCTTCCAGACTGCGTTTGTTAATATTTCAAAGTCTCTTTAGGTAGTGATACAGTCTGGAAAAAGACTAACAAAGGGGAAGCCTGTGTCAGAATTCAAGACTGTCCTGCTCAAAGCAGTGCAGAACAGACGCCTACTGTGAGTGCAGTTGTAAATGCAGTCTCCTGATAGCAAGCAGGCTGCATCCCAAATCACCTTCAGTCATTTGCTTTCCCCTCATCACTCAAACAGGCTGTAGCCACATGGAGGAAGAGACAAATCCAAATAATTCTGTGGAGTTAACTATGTTCTAAATAACAGACCAGAATGAAAACTGTAGATGCTTCTCACCAAGAAATGTTAGCCGGTCACTAAGCAGCATGGACGGTCCCAAATTATCAATGAGGTCTAAGTCAGAGAAGCACCCCCTTTCACAATAGTCCTTAAGGAATCTAGGGAGAAAGTAAAACACAATAAAAGCTTACAGGGGAAAACATCATCCACATTCATTTTGTATCTCCTCATCCCTTCCCAGAAAACTACGATACAACTGTGTTCCATCTTAATCAGCCTCCCGTGAGGGTTTCAGAAGACATCAAAACATTTCCTGGGAGCGGCCAATGAACTGGTGTAATGTGTGTTTAACAGACACTATTTATTCTTCTAGATTTTGTGGTAGCTGAGATCTATTCTTTAAAAGGAATAAGTGAAGGAAGGAGCACAGGAAGCTGAGGCTGGGGGATGCATAAATAACACTCCCAGATCATAACAAAAGCTCTATTTTTCTGCTGTGTAAAAAAGTTGATAAGCAGCAGGAACAAAAACAATTCTAAAAGCTTTTCATCTGTTTTGTCACAGCCTTCATTATCCTGCTTTTTTCAGAGCTGCTTCCTGTGATGGTTTTCTTTCACCTTCTGTTGAAAGAAGTAGAATGATTCCCACTCCCTCAAAGAATAAATGAAAAAAACAAAATAAAATCCAAACCAGCAATCTCTTACTACTCCCTTTCTTTACTGTTGAAGACAGAGTATTGCCTGGCCACCTACCCCGAGTGTAATTTCAAAATTATACTCTAACTATGCAAAGAGATGGGTACCTGCCTATTTCCAATTAGCAAAGAAATACATGACATGGATTGCCAGAGATTAAAAAGCATGAAGAGAGTTGCCATATCTTTTGTCTAGGCCTAAGCTAAGTGTTGGCATCCTCTTGAATTTTATAACAACCTTCCCACCCCTGCAAGGCCAGATATTGTGACAAGCTTATGCAAAACCAGGGACAGGATAAAACTTTACTCTTGCTTACATATGTTATAATTGTGGCTTGAGATTTTTTGCAGAAATGGCGGCTTAAGTGGCTCCCACTGACTTGTTTGGAGACTGCATGGTGAACTAGACTGGTTAAAAATAATCTGCTGCATAAAGCACAGAAGGGGATTATCCTCCACCCAGATCAGTCCCCGGTTCACTGTACAGCCCATCAAACAGCCGTACTGGAGCAACTGAAAGGGCAGCACGTAAGACAGAGATAGTGCCAAAAGAAACGTTTATCAAAGCAAGGTCTAAGAGGATTGGACTGTTGGATAAAGCCAATCTGTTTCATCTCTAGATTTCATGAAGTAAAACAGTGTAGAAAAACAGCTAGGGTATTGCAGATGAGAGCACCCAAGGATGGCATTTTCTAGTCCAGAAGCAGGTACTTGGTCTGAGGGAAAGACAATCCCAGTCTGCCTGCAGCAGGACCTTTTCTGGTCTGTCACAGAGCCGCTGCCTTCTCCCCTTCCTACCGCCCCACTACAGCAGCAGTCGTCTGAAAGCTTCTGACTCAGACTCACCGATCGGATATTAGCGTAGCAAAAGCCGCATCCTTAGCTCTGATGCTCCACGACAGGGCAGAGCCCAAGCGATTATTCCGCAGAGCTTTCATGGCCATGATTTTACAGATGCTACGAACTTCGGAGAAAACATAGGAGAAGAGGGAAAGAATTAGTTTCAGTCGTTTCACTTGTATCACTACAAAACAATGAGATTTAAAAATCAACCACCTTGTTCATGCATCTGTCTCTGCTCGCAGATCCTCAGCACTTTGAGGGCCTTCTGTTCTGTGTTAAGGGGTATCCGCTCGATGTGAAGCTCCAAATATACCCTGCCGTATTCTGGACAGTGGTCAAAGTAATCTACCCCCAGCTGCCACAGGCTGAGAGAGGGAAAAAAATGATCAAGCATTCCAATCGTATAAATATTAAATAAGCACAACTGTAAAGCCGCAAGGAGAATCTGAGTCTGCATTAATAACAGTTAGCTCGTGATTAACTTCGTATTCAGACCTAAAATGGCTTTTACTTTCTACCAAATACCAGCTGCCTGTTATACAACTTTGGAATACCTGCATCTCACAAGTGCTTTGGTACGAGCAGCTCTGTACCAAAAAAGCCACAGTGGCAGGAGTAATTCTGCCCTGGTCAGTATGCCTGCTGGGTTCTGACAGATAGCTTTTGTCTTTCGTTCAGGAAAGGAAACCCGCTCGTGGTGTATGATCCCTTGGGGACACCTTTGCTGAAATTCTAACAGTGGCTTCTGTAATTTTTGCCTTTTTACTTCATTAACATGTAGTTATTTCCTTTGGCTGCCTCAATGTTAGTCTATCCTCTGAGTAAAAAAAACGTTGCTACCTGTGATGGGAGAAGAGTCCTGAGGCATACTCTAGCAGAAGGAATTCACGCATATTTGAACCAAAACTGGGGGGAAGAGAGAAAAGAAACAGGCATTATTATTTGCACCTCATTGGAAAAAACTGCTGACTTTATTTCACAAGTACTTTTAATTTATACAGCATGTTTTCTCATGGGCTATCTTAATAAGCTTCGTAGCTCAGGCCTAAGCGTGCAGGTCAGCTTTCTCCTTGGGGAGACCTGCCAAATATTTACAGCACTTAGCGAATATAACTGAGAGAAAGTGCTTTAAGAAACTAAAACTTCAAGGGAATTCAGATAGCAAAATTCAATTGCTCAAACTTAAATTTATGCAGAACATAAGTACAGAAACTCTTTTTAGATTAGTTTCTCACCATTCCCAATAATCACAAACATTTGGGCCCTTGATTATATTTCAGATAAAATTATATTTAAAAAAAAATCCTAACACTGTACCGAGGCACTGTTGAACAGCACATCAAACTCAGCCGATCAGCAACTGCTCGTGCTTCTCAGAGCATCTGGGCTGCCTGTAACTTCAGAGGCACATCCAGCACCTTTATTCTCCATCTTCTGTATATGCCCAAGATGCTCCTTTTCAACCAAAATCCACATGCTCTTTCAGTTATCCTTGCTGCTGGGTGTCTGAATAATCAATGCAAATAAATACTTACTAGAGATTGTGAGATTGCAGGAGTTTACAGTGATCCAGTAGGTCAGTCAGATGAGCCACAAACCACCAGTTGCTCAGGGCAATGCTGTATTTGAAGCAAGTAAAAGAAAGAAGAAACTAAGCCTACCGCTGCCAAGGAATGCGTCAGGTTTTCCACAGGCATTTCTTACCAATGCAGAAGCTATATTACAGTATAATGTCTGGTTGCAATGTCCCAGACCTAATGGAATACTTTTAATTGCTGCCTGCTTCACATATTTTTGCTAGATTCTTTGAAAGGATGATCAGGTGGGCTGCACCCATATCCTCTACCCCAAATACTACTGGAGTAAATGCACACAGAAGCAATACTGTAGAACTAGAGAATCAAAAACCTCAAAACTCAACCTGCATTCCTTGATCACTTGATGCATCTCAAATTCAAAGGCTGCCATTAAAATCGTGTCTAGAGGCTCAGGGCTGCTCTCTCCACCCAGGAACAGGTCCATACTAGACTGTGGAATGAGATTACAAGACATGATAAATGCAGAAGTTGTGAGATGGTAAAAGGAAGACATTTGTTCGGATGTAGCAGCCTTGTTCAGGTTATTTTATGGGAAATAATAGGTCATAGAGACTGAACACATTAACAAAAAAAGATTTTTCCTTATTTTAGCATAAGGAAACTGGGGAAACAATTTGCAGGAACAAGACTGGTAACATTAGACACTGAAGAGACTGGGTCTTCAACAATTATTTGTCCACTGTATCAGTCTCCCAGTCCACTTACAAATTCTAGGAAACATCTTACAGGTACGTAGTTGCTGTAAGACGTCAACCCTCTCAAAGTTCTTCTTTAAGCATAGTAACCCTTGTGTGCAAGAAATGGTAGAGAATATAAAAATAATTCTACTTCATGCCTGTGCATAAAACCGCAGTTCCATTGGCTTCACAGTTGGATGGGAATACAGGAGTCGGGTAACCAGAAAGTGGTACCAAGTAGTCATGAGTTCCTTTTTCTCCAGTATGGCATCCTCATCGCCCAGCAGGATCTAAGGGGAGAAAAACATAGGAGTAATTCTGCAAATTCAGCAAAGTACACAGCCGCACTGTAACTCTTCAGAGGCATTACTCCCATTTTGCAAAGTTGAGACTTTAATCAAAATTAAATAACAAAGGACAAAGATCCTTCTCAGAGCCCAGTTTCCTCATCAGCCTTACGGCCTTGGACATAAAGAGAAAACGATCTGCCCAGGCTTGCACAGACTGTTGCAAAACAAAGAACACTGTACAAAAGACTGGCCTGAAATCTCCTGATTTAACGAACAGATCATCCACCATATTAAAGTTACTTATGGCTACACAGGGCTCCTGAAATACACAAGGATGGATCCAATAGTTGTCCACAGTTTCCTTCCTTCCCAGCAAAAACACACCTTGCAGATGGATTCCATGTGGGAATTGGAAGCAAAAGTTCCATCCTGTAGATACCGCTGACATTCTTCATGCCAGTGCTGCCATTTCAGCTCCATCTCGGTCAGTGTCTGAGTGTTGCCAAGCTGAACAGAGATAAGATACATAAAATAATGGAAACACCAAGGCAAATCACAGCAGGCGCTTGGGCTGAACTCACAGTCATTCATCCTAAAAAGCTAAACACGGGGCTGCCATCAAATTTTTCCTTGCCCTACAGTCGCATTTGAAGTGTCTTTCTTTACGCATCTAAATAAGGCAAAGGACCTTAAGAGTGTGTCATAAAAGATTACCGGGATGCAGCTGCAATTTCTCCTCCACAAGGAGATCACTGGAACAGAGGGAAACTCTGCTGGCAAAGTCTTCAGAAAATATTCTGTACAAGAGAATAGTTCTCAACAGGAACTGTTTCAGACAACTGGACAATGTATCCTGCTGCAAAAATTATCTTTCTAGCTATGTTGGTTTGTCACCTAACAGGTTTTTGCCTGTATGGTTGGGTCTTTTGGGCAATTCAAGAACAGAAATATTATTACTGTAAAGGATTAAGACTGAGATGTTTTAATGGTCAACAAATTGTGATGTTACGGGAGCCACAGCAGAGATGAAATAGACTGGACTAATGGTGTCATCCCTCTTCTCTCTTTTCCCAATGGAACTGCATGAAAAAAATCCACTTTGTACATACACTGGGCACAGGCATCTTCTTCATCAAGTCATCCAAGATTTTGTACATGTTCACCGACGTGGGATTGGCACTGGCTTCCTTGGAGAGCAAGTGCCGTGCTTCATCCATTCGGCCTTGCAGCACAAAGACATCCACCTGCAAAAACCACCTGTCTGTGAGTGCCACGCTGTGCAAGGCTACAAAATACCCAGGAAGAGTATCAGAGGGGAGTTTTAACTTGTGATTTAGGCAAGTTAAGTGGAGTTAAAATGCTTAAACTGCAGGCCCTGCTAATTCAAATACACAGTGTAAGTCTTGACCTCTATGGAGCAGGCAAGTGAAAGGATCAGGATGGCAATGAGGGCTAGGATGATCTTCAGAATGGCTTCATCTTAAAACCTGTATAGGTAGACAGCAGCAGTGTCCTAGGTATCAGTTTCTGAGATGTAGTCGTGTCGAGTGGGGAGGAGGAAGGCAAAACACATAGGCATGAATTCTCTTTGTTTAAGAATCTTACAGGTGACTATACTCACCACGTTCCAGAAGAGCTCATGTTTTGATGGATTTTCACTGCTCAGAACTTCACGGACCATGTTGTCCACATCACAGACATGAAGTCGAACCCAGTCAAGGAGGCGAAGCAGAAGGGGACCAGCTTTATGCAGAGAAGATTTCATTCTGTTAGCTCCCAACTGTTTGTTCCCAAACTGCTATTTTACGTGCTTCTAACCTTAATGATTTGACAATCATTAGATGAGGTTTACTGATTGGATTTCTATTTGCCACACTCAAATTACAGAGGAACAAAGTTCCTCAAGTAGCCAGGCTGTGGGAGCATCAGGCTGCTGACAGATTTCTGTGTGGCAAATTTTAGACAGAACAGCAGCGGAGACTGGCAGAAAACCCTAACCAGTTACTTGAAGAAATAAAAGATGAGTGATTCAGATCATAAATCTTGCAATGCCAAAAGACACATAGAATGTTTCTGGTTAATTTAGCATCAACTCATTATTATTAACTGAATATGAAGAGGAAATCTGGCACTAGGTGATTAAGTTTTCTTGAGATTTAAGTAATCTACAATTTGTGAATCTCTCTTCTGTGCAAGTAGCATATTTGTTTGCATAATCCGATTTCCTTAAAAAGTTATTTACTACTTTAAAATGCTGGTGTAAACAAACTGACTTCAAAAATGACATCCTAAAGTTAAAGGAGTTGCATCAAAGAATGCGTAAATGTTAGTTGGCATCAACATATTTGATGCTTAAAGATGTGTTTATGCTTAAAAGTCAAACAAATTGGCAACAACTTTTGATATCCCTCTTCACTACCTTTCTGTTAAAAAGACAATTTAAATTGTAGTGAACTACACATGAGGGGAAAAAGTAGAAGGCAAATCTAATAGCTTGACACAATTCAATGTGAAGAAGGCAATTTTCGGAGGCAGAAGAGGTATTAAAAGGCTTGTTGACACTTGTCATATCTCTAAAACATATTAAAATATGACACAATGGACGCTATACACATTTTAAACAAATAAATACGCAAATAAAAAGCCCTTCAGTCTTAACATCGGGATAGTTCACTGCTCACCTGCAGCTGCTTCAACAAACAGAATCTCACACAGGTTCCAGATCAGCTCCATTGCAGAGAGAATAGAAACCTGAAAAAAGCAGGGCCATGCTTCAGATTTAGTAATTATTCCAGTTAGGTTCCACGCATCTGCTGTCCATCGCAATCAGTTAAGCTCAGTTTTTACAGACCAGAGAAACGTCATACTGGCACTTCAGAGATACCAATTAAAAGACAGAAACGGGCCACAACTTCTCTACATGCATTCAGCTTAGAAAATATTGAAGCTGTTTGTGTATTGAAATGCAGTGATAATCTGTCATCAGTGGGCAATACTAAATAGCACAGGAAGTGTTATCTTCAGCCTTTTTGCACTCCTAAGGTTTAACAGTACAAACAGCAAAGGAAGAAAGAAAGGCCAGTGAAGCAACATCAGCGCAGCTAATAGGACAAAACTACTGTGAGCAATCTGCTCTTCCTGTAACGCTCTTCTAGTGTCTGACAGTTCACGGTGAACATCTAGAGCTTCCTACGAGCATCCTTCCTCGGATGCAGTTGATTGGAACTTGAGTGTTTGAGAGGTGAAGTTTCGGACAGGTGAGTACTGGCCCACAGCTGGCTTTAAGATGACAAGAAAACATCACACCTATAACACTGAATATATGTTTAAGAAATGCAGTGAATCCAGATGTTGGGCATCTTTTTATTGTTTTAGAAATACAGGAGCTAACTATTTATTCCCATTTATTCTTGCTCACGAAACGCATCCAATATGCTAAGCCAGAGTTAAATCTAAAGCGCCTTACTGCCACAGTGTTGGCCTTGATGAATTTACTAGCCAGTGATTCATGTTCAGTTGTGACTACGTGACACGACTGCAGATTACCTGAGTGCTATACTGGCTGTGCAGGGCAGGGTCCCGGGCTGAAACTGAGGGAAGAATAAGGGAAGTCAAAGAGCAACATATTTACCTTTCACAGCCCTTTCTGGGCACATAAATAAAGACAACAATACCTGATCGCTCATCAAGCACAGACCTAAATGAGTATCCATACGGCAAAGCTAACTTTTATATAAAACTTTGTAACTTTTTTTTATAAATCCTGTGCAAGTCTGGGTATGGCTACAGGGCACGGATGGAAGGGAAGAGTAAAATCTCCCACTTTTTGGGGGGAGCAAGCTGTTAATTTGGACTGTTTCCCACAAAACTGCAACCTGAGATATGAAAAGACAGCAAGTCCCCAGAAGATCAGTTAAAACACAGCGGGGAAAAAAAAATCTCTGACCAGATTTACAAACCAACTTGGAAATCTCCCGGATGGAAATGGAGCCTTGATAGTTACTGAAATCTACTCATGCCATTTTACAGTAGTTGCAATGACTTACAATTGAAATGCTACTTTTAGAATCACATAGCATTTCCTTTTATTGGAGTAAGAGCAAACTTACTAGCTGCCTGGTGCATGTCCTCCATACAGGCTCTTATCACCGATCGGTAGTTTTTACTCACTTGTACCAATCTGCCAAACACAAAAAGGCTTCGGTTAGAGAGAGCTGTTCGAGTTTTAGTCCACTAAAGCCCTGCAAGTTTCTCTGCAGCAGCACACTCCCAGCACTGGGGCGAATCCAGTGGGGATCAGTGAGGCTGTGCATGGCAGTTATACACATGCTGGCTATATGCAGGCAAAGGCGTTGGTCAGCACAGTTATGGGAAAGATCAGGGCCTCGTTTTGTAAAATTACCCCCAAACAGTCATTTTTTCTGCGCTGCTGCTGATTACAGCAGCTCTAAGCAGCCTGGTCAGTGGCACCCGCCTCACTGGAGGCATTTCTAGGGCAATGTCATTTGCCCGGCTGGAGAAGGAGCAGCGACGGCGGGTGCTTCCCACCCTCCCGCGCCCCATCCACTCACTGCGCTTTCCTCGACTTCCCCGCCAGCTCCTCCTCGCTCCGCTGGAGGCCGATGAAGATCCCGTGCGACTCGTTGAAGAGTTTCCGCAAGGTCTGGATGTAAACGTCCTGATCCCTGCGGACCACGAAGACGCGGGAGGAGCTCGGCCCTCCCTCCTCGGTGCCTGCAACACACCCCGTCAGCGCCCCGGCCCGAAGCACCCGGCCCGACCCGCCCTCGCCCCGGGACGGGGACCCACCTCTGCGCCCGAAGAGGGTCTCGCACACCAGCACCTCCGCGGGGCCCCAGGCGAAGCACAGCTGCCTGGCGGACGGGTCCGCTCCCGGCACCACCTGTGAGGGGACGCCGGCCCGTCAGAGGCGCCCGCGGCCCCCGCACCGCCCCGCGCCCCCCGGCCCGGCCCTCCCCGGCCCGCACCATCAGCGGTGGCTCCGCATCCAGCTCCTCCATGGCGGCGGCCGCACTCGCCTCCCGCCTGCCGGCCCTGCGCGGAGGCCCCGCCGCGGCTGCCCGCGCCGCTGCCTGCGCTGCCCGCTCCGCTGCCTGCGCCGCCCCGGAGCCCCGCCGCGCTCCGGCGCTTCCCCGCGGCGCTGCCGGCCCGAACCGAGACGCCGGCAGCGGGAAGGGGCCCGGCGGGTCTCCGCCGGTTCGGGGCAGGCGCCGGCCGCTCGCCCCGGAAGCGCCGCCGGCTCCAAAGGCCCCGCCGGGGCGGGAGCGGGGACGGGGCAGGCTGGGCCCCGCTCCGCTCTCGCTCGTAGCTTCCTCGGGCGCTTCCCTGAGGCCGAGCGCGGGTGAGCCGCCGGGCCGGGCCTCCGGAGCCCTGTCAGGCAGTGGCTGCCCCGGGAGGGCCGGTGCTGCCCGGGGGTTTCCGAGCGCCGGCTCTCGGGCAGGGCCCAGCGCCGCGGCGGAGAGGCAGCAGGTGCCTCGGGCAGCACGGCGGGGCGAACTCCCCTCCGAGCAGCCCCGGGGCTGCCCCTCTGAACCTCGTACCCGGCTCGCAGGGCCCGGGGTGGGGAGGAGGGGATGGAAGGAGGCCGCCCCATCTCGATCTACCTCATTTTCTTGTCTCGACAGTTTAAGTGCCGCGTGGATGTGGTGCTGGCTGCGGGTGTGTGGTGATCTAGTTGGTCAGTCAGCATCGTCTTCATGTTCACTTCATTGACTTGATTGCCTTGTAATAACCAGTTCCTCTTATTTCTTCACGCACTTCAAACACTTGCAGATAGATGAGCCTCCACGTTGTTGAAGGTGACATTCTCTGGAGTAGAGCTGCTGGAGCTCTCAGGCAAGCTCATTGATAAAGCTGACTAATCAAATTACGTGCTTTATGACTTCAGTGGGTTGCCTGCAGGTTGGAGAAGGACTCGTAAGGAAGCATTAGATCGATCACAGCAGATCAGGGAGACGTGCTGGCAGGTGTCAGGAAGAGCTCTGCTATGCCTTATTCACTTAACTCAGGGCCGTGAGATTTTTTCCCTTCTCTGGCTGGCAGGGTTCAGGGTGGGAGTTAAGACCCTCTAGAGACTGGGCTGAGTTTGCCTGCTGAGACTGCTGGAGACTGCCTAATCAACATTCTGCTAACTCTGGGAGCTCACATACTGATGGAATTGAACTTGAATATCTGTTAATAGCTTGGTGTGATAAAAGACCACACACTGCTCCTTTCCTTCCGTTCTGTTCTCCTTCCCATCTCTGCATACTCCTCACTTTTTGCCTGTTCCTCTCAATAACAAACTTGTTCAGTGATACGCTTTTTAAGAAAAATATTAGCAACGCTGTCTTGCTGAACTCACAGCTAGAAGAAGCCAGTCCCTCTCAGACTGGTGCTTTTCAGAGAAGCTCACTAAGAATTAATTTTTCAAGATAGCTTAAATCATTTGCTGTCCTCGTATGACAAATGCTGCAACACTCCACTGCTAAATTGCCCTTTTCTACTTTATTGGCTACTGCATCCATCATTTCCAATAAAAATAAAGCTAGCAGTTGTCCTTGGTAAGAGCACGTTGTGACACCAATGGTGCTGAGAAAAGGAAGTGGTGCCTATTCAGGTCAGTCAGGAGGAGTGGCTTGTTGCAGGGTAGAAGAACTTAAATCTTCAGAAACCTGCTTGAGAAACTAAGACTCATCAGTTTTTAAGAAAGCTCATCCTTTATTGTGGGTAAGAGTCCTGTATTTTGGGGGCATTTGGGGATGTGCATGTATTTGAATCTCTGTTGTACAAAGTCAAATTCATCTATTGTCTTACAAAAGGGTGCTGCTGTATGCTGCAGACTTCTGAGCATGTTAGTGCTGATATCTAGATCCAAAATATCCTTCCACACGTTACTAAAATGGCTCCAGATGCAAATCAAAACTGGATGTCTGAAAACCCAGCAGTAAGAGGTCTTCTGCCACCATTCATCAAGGGTAAGGTGCTGCTTCTATAACTGCATCGGTTTCTCGTGACTGGTAGAAGGAGGCTTCTAATGGCTTATGCTATCAGACAGTGCGCTGGAGAAAAATACAGAGCCCACTGCTTGTATGGGCATCATAATTAAAAGCTATTAATGAACTAAAATACATAATTACTATAGAGCTGGCTAACTCTCTTAATGGAAATCTGAGACTTGCCTACCAAGTGAGATCCTTGTTAGAAGGATGGGAGTCACTTTTCCGTGTGGTGAAGCTAAGGAGTTCTCTCCACGTGAGCTCATTTGAGTATCAACCGTGATGGCAGAACTTCCCACTTGAGGCTTTCCTAGGGACACTCGAGTGCCTGGAGCATCCCTGTGTTCTTTCACTGTGCCACGTGTGTTTCTCTTGCTTTCCATCTACCCTTTTCCGCATGTAACACTTGTCTCTGTGGACCACTCTGTAGGGAACCACAGCCCGACCCACAGGGAGAGGCAGCCAAAAGGCAGGTGATCGGCCTTTACCAACTATATCGCAAGGCCTGACAACGCTGCAGAGTGCCCATCGGTCTCACTGGTCTTATTTTCTCTTCATCAGCATGGAGAGAGAAGTGTTGATTACTGAGGTGGTGGATCTAGGAGTGGGACGGTGTCCTCTTCTGCTCCAGGATGCATCCTGTGTAAAGAGACACTAAAAGCTAGTCCGGGAACGCTTTGATCCTCTCCTGCCGTCTCTTGGCACATGCAGTCCACTTTGTTCTCTCACTAAAAGCCTAAGTGGCTTTTCATATCTGCAGTGTCTGATGCTCTTGAACTGACAAGGAAGGTGGCTGGTTCCTGGGGAAGTCAACTTGGGAAAGGTGAGTTTTAGTATGAAATCTTGAAATTTCTTAGTCCTCCTTTGAACATTGGCTGGAGGTCTGCACATATCTAGAAGGGAGACCTTCCTGCACGCACTGCAAAAAGGCTTCTGTGCCTGTCCAGTCCATGTAATTAAGCAGAATTGGGAACTACCATGTCAGCATGGAACTTCGTATTGCTCAAAAAGGCTTTGGAGTGCAGGCTCTGGGTCCAGCGAGGAAGGCAAAGAGAAACTGTGTTACTGTTTTCCAGTCAGGGGAAAAAGAAAAGAAAAAGAAAAAAAGGCAAAAAAATCAAGGCCTGATGAGGAGGGGAGTTACTAAGTTGTGCAATAGGAGGTTTGGAAGCTATTGCATGACTTGGGGAACAGAGGGAATGATCAGCATCTTGAACAGGGAAGGCACAGAACAGGCAGCGCCCCAGGCAAAAGGTATTTTCTATTCCCGGTGCTAAACTAGTATTAATGAAGAGCAAAGCCTGAATAAACCACTCAGACCTTCAGGGTCCAGGCTGAGAAGGCAGCTTTAGCCCTGCTCACTTGCTTACACCTTCAAATAACACTTTGCTTTCTATTCTTGCATTGAACTAATTGCAAAGTAATGCACAGTTTTGAAGGGGCTGGAGTTGCTTTTGTAGGCTTATGCTTGCTAATGTGCAGTAGTGCACACCTGCTTGTAGCTCTCTTCATGTCTTAAAAATCTTAATGTTTTAAAGTCTCGGTGTGAAAGGGAATGTATGTTGAACGCCCATATTCCCTGCCCTCTTCTGAAGAGGGTGGAGCACTAAGCCAAAGAGCTCTGCAATATCTAGATACGTCATATTTCTTCCTTATAAAACTGCTGTACAAAAATGAAACAAGGCATGGAATTATTTTAGGAAACAACACATGGAATTTTCTTCCCAGAGATGGAATTTCTCTGGAATTCTCACTGTGACGCTCCCCCATTCACTTCCCTTCAACTCTGTGCTTTGAAGAGGAGCTCAGAGAGACAAAAAGCTTCGCCTTTGCACCCCTCTGCTGCAGCCCGGACCCTGCAGGACTGGGTCCTTTGCAGTTCCCAGTGTGGCTTCTCCCCCGCCGCTCGCTCTGAGTGCTGCTGTCTAGCCAGTTATCTTCGTGGGTTTTAGCACTCTGTTTATTGTTAGCTCCACTGAATCTCCTGTATAATGTGAGTTTCCTCTGTTGCTATATAAGAAGAAAAGCCATATAAATATGAGGTTTGTAGAAACCTGCTCTGTGACTGGGGATCTGTCTAATTGGTGGTGAGACCAATGGTGGTACAGCTGAAACAGTTTTCAGCTTTTTTGAGCACATATAACTTCTGCAGTGGTAGCGAAATCACATATGTTCTCATAAAACTTGGCGTGTTTTCTGTCTCCTTTTGAGCACATTTGTTCTATTTGTGATGCTGGCCTTAATGTATGTCTCACTTAATGCCATTCCTGCGTTCAGTTCTTTCATGCCGCTCTCAGGCCTTGACGAGTTTCATCCTACCTCCCAAAGAAATCCTCCTCCTGGACCTGCACCTGCAGCACAGAGATCTTCAAAGAGGGAGGGGGAAGAAGTGGCGAGAGCAAAATAAAACAGGACCATCGAGCAACATCAGTCTTGTGACACCCTTCCTCACAGCGGTCGCTTCTCTGTGATGTTGCATCATTTCTAAAAATAGAACTTAAGGTCCTTTGGGAAACAGCACTTGTCTTTTGTTCTGTAAAATACCCCGTGTGTTTTGAGTCTTGCTTAAAAAAGCCGTGTGTGAAGTAGAAGAATAGAGTGGGGTTTAAGACACTTTATTTCCTTGTTCTCACATATAGTCCTGCTTCTTAGTGGTGATAATGGACTTCAGAAGGTCCAAATGGCATTGCCCATTGCTCTTCAGAGCTAAAATAAAAGGTGAGGGAAGATCGTAGGAGACTGATACACTGTCAGACTGTGCGAGGGCGATTTGTACAGAAGCATGTTGTTTTCTCTAGCCACAGGTGCTTCTTGCCTTGCGGTAGCTTAAACAAATAGAAAAATAATAGCATGAGTAATTAAATGCAGGGAAAACAGGCAGGATAGACTGATTGGAACAGTCTTTTGATGATAAATCAAGGAAAATGACACAGGTAGGAGTGGAAAGTACAGCTCAAAGGAGTGTCAGTTTGAGTTGCAGTTACAATGTAAAGCAGCATCTCAGTTGCCTTCCTGGGTCAGACTGAGCTCTTCTAGTGCCTCCGATTTTTCCAGAACTGACTCATAAAGACTCTTCAGAAGGAGTAAAATACTAAAACTAAAAGGTTCTATGAAATTTTAGATGAAATGTGATCTTTCAGAGAACTGAAGCAGAGGGAAAATTTTACAATATATAGTAGCCTAGTCTACAAGGAGATGGTAGAAGACTTCACCGCCCGTGTGTATTGGGTTTCCGTGGCAAGGTTTTGGTAGCGGGGGGGCTACAGGGGTGGCTTCTGTGAGAAGCTGCTAGAAGCTTCGCCCATGTCCAATGGAGGCAATGCCAGCCGGCTCCAAGGTGGACCTGCTGCTGGCCAAGGCCGAGCTCATCAGTGACGGTGGTAGCACCTCTGGGACAACATATTTAAGGAGGGGGAAACGTTGCTGCGCAACCGCAACTTCAGCCAGAGATAGGAGTGAGAATTTGTGAGAGAAACAACTCCGCAGACACCAAGGTCAGTGAAGAAGGAGGGGGAGGAGGTGCTCCAGGCGCTGGAGCAGAGATTCCCCTGCAGCCCGTGGGGAAGACCATGGTGAGGCAGGCTGTCCCCCTGCAGCCCATGGAGGTCCACGGTGGAGCAGATATCCACCTGCAGCCCGTGGAGGACCCCACGCTGGAGCAGGGGGGTGCCCAAAGGACATTGTGACCCCATGGGAAGCCCACGCTGGAGCAGGCTCCTGGCAGGACCTGTGGACCCATGGAGAGAGGAGCCCAGGCTGGAGCAGGTTTGCTGGCAGGGCTTGTGACCCCACGGGGGACCCACGCTGGAGCAGTCTGCTCCTGAAGGACTGCGCCCCGTGGAAGGGACCCATGCTGGAGCAGTTCGTGAAGAAGTGCAGCCCGTGGGAAGGACTCACGTTGGAGAAGTTTGTGGAGGACTGTCTCCTGTGGGAGGGACCCCACGCTGGAGCAGGGGAAGAGTGTGAGGAGTCCTCCCCCTGAGGAGGAAGGAGCGGCAGAAACAACGTGTGATGAACTGACTGCAACCCGCATTCCCTGTCCCCCTGGGGGGGAGGAGGTAGAGAAAATCGGGAGTGAAGTTGAGCCTGGGAAGAAGGGAGGGGTGGGGGGAAGGTGTTTTAAGATTTAGTTTTTATTTCTCATTACCCTTCTCTGATTTGATTGGTAATAAATTAAACTAATTTCCCCAAGTCGAGTCTGTTTTGCCTGTGACAGTAATTGGTGAGTGATCTCTCCCTGTCCTTATCTTGACCCACGAGCTTTTCGTTATATTTTCTCTCCCCTGTCCAGCTGAGGAGGGAAGTGATAGAGTGGCTTTGGTGGGCACCTGGCGTCCAGCAAGGGTCAACCCACCACACCGTGGTTTGTGGAAGCTCAGCTAGCTGCGCGGGCCATCTTCACTGCCTCAGGTAGGGTTGTGGGTGTGTTATTTTCTCAACTGTGGACTCGGGTAAAGGTTCAGCTTCAGCTTCCTGTCTTCTTCAATTTCCAGGCAATTGCAATAAAACAAAAAACTCCCCGTAAGTCTGCACTCAGGAGGTCCTGGAATGTAAACTAATGTGACAAAAGGCAGAGGAGGGGGATCAGAATCCACAGAGAGAAGCAGTCTGTATTTGCTCGTAAGTTAAGTTTCTCTTTGGTTGATATTTCACTACTTGAGTAGTTTATTCTGGACAAATCCTGTCTTGTAACTTCTCCAAAATGGTGCAGGATGTG
This sequence comes from Gymnogyps californianus, assembly GCF_018139145.2. Classification (NCBI taxonomy): domain Eukaryota; kingdom Metazoa; phylum Chordata; class Aves; order Accipitriformes; family Cathartidae; genus Gymnogyps; species Gymnogyps californianus. The sequence goes on along the minus strand of NC_059489.1, from coordinate 7,590,783 downwards.
CGTTATACGCAGGCCTGGGTTTTGTCATGCCAGGAACAGAGCGTGTGTGTGACCATATGGCCACCTCTGCGTCATGATCCAGAGCGTATTCACCACACGGAGCGGCGCTGGTGTGGACTAATGCCCACCTGGTAAATCCACCCCTGAAGTATTTACAAGGGTCATTTTTGTGGTGCTTCTTTCCCCGCTGTGTGCTGTAGAGAAACAGTTGACAAATTATGGTGGCAGGTGTGATGAAAAAAGGCTCAGAAGCAGTTTTGTGGAAACCTGTGAAATCCCTGGAGTTATTGAGAATTTCCTCCTCCCCTCCATTGGAATGAACTTGAAGAGATCACATCATTAGTAGTATATCCTCTTATTTATGTATTATAATTTTTGAGGTGCTGCATCATGTCCTTAGCTTGTTGAAGAATGTAAGTAAACCTTGACTGCAATTGTTTGAATTATATTCAAGATGCATTTTTCAGATGCAGCAGAGAGGCACAGCGGGTCTCCGTTCCCTCTGCAGAAACTACAATGTATTTCAGGGCAAACTCACGCCTCACCTTCCTTGGTGGGAAGGCCGGGGATTTTGGAAGCGCAGCGGATGGCTGTCAAACCTTGCAGCCTGTATCAGTGTCATCCGTAAAACAGTGAAGGCCACGAGTAGGGGGGAAAAAATGCGTCAGGTTTGAGGAGGCCCAAGAGGAGGACAAGGCGGAGGGGTCACCCCTGGAGGAGCGTCAGGGATAGGTGCCGGTGGGGAGGAGCGCAGCAGGCCCGAGAGCGAGGGCAGCCAGCAGGGCCCCTGGGTGAGGTGCCGAAGGGGCGGCAGCGCTGAGGGGGCCCTGAGGAGGCCGGGCCGGGGGCCGCGAAGCTGGCGGGGAGGGGCGCAGGGCGCCGCGGCCCGGCGGCCATTTTGAGGAGGACAATACCCGCCGCACGGCAGGGCCCGCTGCGCCCGGCGGGCAGGCGGGGCGGGGCGCGCGCACGCAGCGCGGGCAGCGGCCGGGGCGCGCGCACGCTCCGCCTCCCGCCGCCGCGTTATGTAACGGCCGGGGCGCGCGCGCGCTCCCTCCCCCCCCCCCCCCGCGCCCGCCCCCGCCCTGTCCCCGCCCCTCCTCCCCCCCCCCGCCCGCCCGCCAGGGCCCAATGGGCGGCGGGGCCGCGCCGGGGGGGGGGCGGGGGAGAGCCCGGCGGACGGGGCGGGCGCGCGCACGCACGAGGGCAAGGCGCGGCCCCGCGGCAGTGCGTGCGCGCTCCCTCCCCCCCCCCGCCTTCCCCTCTCTCTCTCTCTCCTCTTCTCCGCCGCGCTCGGTCGTTTCTTCCCCCCCTTTGTGAGGCGCTCGGAGTGGCCCGGACATCGCTGACTCGCCATGGCCGACGAGAAGCCCAAGGTGAGGCAGGCACCCTCCCGCCCCCTCCGCCTCCCCTCCCTCGCCCCCGCCGCCTCACTTCGCCCCTCAGGCGGCGGCGGCGGGAGGCCAGGGCCCGGCCGCGGGCCCGGCCCCGGCCCGGCTAGCCAACGGCCTCGGCTCCGCCGCGCCGGCTTTGCGCGCCATTTTCCTGCGCACCCAGGCCGCGGCCGCCTTCCCGCCCCGCCGGGGGAGGGAGGCCGGGGCCGCAGCCTCCCGGGGCGGGCGGAGGATCCCCGGGGAGGGCGGCGGGGAGAGGGGGGGGCCGAGGGGGGCGAATCCGGGCTCCCTTCCCGCCCTCCTCAGGGAGAGAGGCAGGTCCGGAGGCGGTTGCTGCCGTTGCCTTCCTCCTCCTCCTCCTCCTCCTTGCGGGGCCGGATCCGGCCTCCCCTGCGCGGCTGGCGGTGGCTCGGGCGCAGCATCCCCGCTCGTAACCAGCCTTTCGCTGGGGCACTTGCCAGCCCCTTCCCATACGGTGCTGGCGGGAGCGCGCCGGGGCCTTTCCGCCGCGGGAGGGGCGGGCGGGTATCGCTCCCTGCCCCTTTTGTGCTGCCTCTCGGCCCAGCTCCCCTGGCCGCGGGAGGGGCCGCCCGGGGGGCTCCTGCGGGCGGAGGGGAGCTTCGCTTTTCAACAGCGGGAATTAAAAACCAACCACAGCGAAAAAAAACCACAGCCCGTGCTGCCGCCGCCGTCGTCGTCCCCCGTCCCCCCCCCCCCCCGTTTTTTTTTTTTTTTTAAAACTGAGTTTGAAGGCGCCAGAAAATAATAAACGGCAGCGGGCCAGTGTGTCGGGGCCGTGGCCTGGGGCGCGGCGTGCGGGGGATCTGTCACATGGCGGGGACCCGCACCCCGGCCGGGGCCATCCGACACCCTCGCCGCTTCTCTGGCCTCCGGTCGCTTCTCCTAAAGAAAACAAAGATGAAAATGCTGCTGGGCACCTCCGGAGCGGGCGCTGCCTAGGAACTGGGTAGCGTTGAATCTTATCTTTGCTTCTGCCGTGATACTGTGGATCAGAACAGGAGCAACGGAGTTGCAAGTTGGTTCTCTGCCGTTTCTGCGTGTGGCTTCTAATGGAAGCGAGAGGATCTGACTGCATATTTAGGAGGGCTTTTTCTTAAACGTTTTCTGAAGGAGAAAGCTTGGTTCTTCTCAGATTTTGTCACCTTTTCAAATACAATCCTTTAAAGTATCTTGAAGTTTTCTTCAGAAGTACCTCAACTGATATGAAAAAGTTTGAGATACAGCAAGAAAGAGACTTGCTAGTGGTTGAGATCATAGTTATAACACAAATAACTATTTCTTTTTTTGGGAACTGTTGTGTTGCATATTATCGTGCCCTCGATAGAAATAACTTTTTTATTTGTTGTAGAACAACTGGCCTCGTAAGTCTTCACTGCTACTTTGCATGTTAACCAATCTCAAGAATGACAACTAATATTAGTAGGGTTTGGGGGGTTTTTGTGTGGCTTTTTTTTTTTAAATTTATTTTCAAATTAAAAGTACTGACCTTTATTTCCTAATTCAAAGTTTCAAGTTGGTAAACAGCTATAATATCTTTATTTCTTCCTTTTTAATGACCTGTTGCACTTTGGTAAAATGTTAACTTCTTGTTTCATACCTTTTAAAAAAGTGTTGGGTTTTTTTCTTTTATTTCCTCAACAGGAAGGAGTGAAGACTGAAAACAATGACCACATTAATCTGAAGGTGGCAGGGCAAGATGGGTCTGTGGTGCAGTTTAAGATTAAGAGGCATACACCACTTAGTAAACTAATGAAAGCCTATTGTGAACGACAGGTATGGTTCTTGTGTGATCATCAGGAGAAACGGTGTCTGGGGGAGAGGTGATCTCCATAGAGATAGATGGAGACAGTAAAGTCTTAAAACTATGTAAATATGCAAAATGATAAAGACTTAACAGAAACTCATTGTGGTGTGGGAAGTGTATTGTTCTTAGGATCTGTTGCAGAGTGGACTGACAGGGTTGTGACAGGAAATGGGTAAAACACAGATCTGTTGTTATCTTTGTGAAATCTGCATTATAGGTGTAGGCTGTTAGTAGACTAACAGTTGCCTCCCGGTCAAAAATACCAGTATGGAAAGGGTGGGTTAGGAACCAGCGGTGTGAACTTAGGGTAGAGAGTTAAGTGATAATCAGAGGTATTTTTATAACTCTGAGTAACTTCTTGGTCTGGTCATAGACTTCTGATTTATTAGCTTAGTATTATTGTGTTGAGATGGGAGAATATCAGTGAGTATTTCAGGGTTTAAAGGTGTCTAATGTCTAGCTTGAGAAGGAGCTTGTACATTTAATGATGAGCTTTGTTTTTTTTCTTGGGCCTAGTTGTCAAATTAATCCTCTGAGGGACAAAAAAAATGTATTTTGCTAGTGTGGTGGCAACTGCAGCCAACCTACTAGGTTGCAGGTGGCTCTTGCAAGTTTTAAAAACACCTGTATAAGAGTAGTGCTATTTAACACTTTCTTCTGAAGCTTTTGATTAGAAAAATTTTGTCTCTGCTGTCCATGATTTTTTAATGAATGTCCGCCTTTAAAAAGTTTCATCTCTACAAAAGTTTTTGGAATTGGGGAAGGTTGTTTTTTTTTTAAACACAGATATGCAGTGGTACTATTGAATACAATAAAATCAGTGTAAAGTATTGAGGTAACTATTGCACCACCAAGAAAAACTAACTCTAATTCACATACAGAGTGGTAAAACCTCTTCGGTTTACCCTTTGCCGCAATAGGATGGTGATATGAATAGAGACAGGGAAAATCAGCTCTTACTGAACATGTGAATATGTTCTTGTAGGGGTATTCTGGGGATAAATTAGTGAATGTTTGAGGCTGTGGGCTCATTTTTCCTACCTCTGTTATACAAATTAGTGTTATATTATGTAAATCACCATGTATTGCTTTTTCCAAACATAAAGTGCAGTTATATCTGTCTTTTTGGGAGTTTGAGGATTGGTTAATTGTTTGTAAACTCCTGGGAAAGATGATTTTAGAAGTACCGTTCATACTTCAGTTACTTGGATACGAACAAAAGTAAGATTCTAAAACTTTTCACCTAAATTTCTAATCTGTTTTAAAAAAAACCAAAACCAACAAAAAAATCCAGGTGTCAATTGGAGAGGAAAAGCTTTAGAATGGGAGACATTTTTTCTGATTTAAATTTTAAGCTAGTAGGTATCTAAAGGATATTTCTGTGGAGGTGGATTTGTCTTTAAATTTTATTTCTTAGGTGCTTACTTCTCGAACTTTGTTTAAAAGCATTTGTTCTGTGTATCTCTAAAAGTTAGATTTTGTTCGTGTTCCTAACTAGGCATACCCAATCTTAAAATCCTTAAGCTGTGGACTTTAGATTTAATTTTGGAGAGGTGGAAGCTGCATATAGTAGAGAATTTAGCAGCTTTAAAAAATGAAAATCGTGTATTGCATGTAGTAGACCTAAAATGGAAGTAACTAAACCTTGAATGATATGTTTAGAAGATGAAGACTATTTGCAATTATTGTAAGTGAGAAAAAATCATCTGTGGAATATTCTTAATTTTTGTGGATACTAATCTCACCAAGGTACAGTTTTTCAGTATGTTTTCAGCTAGCATTTATTCAGCTCATAAAGTTGTCAGGAACCTGCAAAAAACCAACACTTTAGGAATAGGAAATATATATTTTAAGAAACACCATGTTGGAGAAAACAGCTCAAACCAAATGTTGCTGTGCAAAAATGTGCTGCTGCCATGACACTTAGCCACATGGTTTTCTGAAACAAGATAATGTTCTGAGTGAACACTGCAGAATCTTAGTCACGCTAGAGAAGGCATTTTGCTATGAACTATGAAGTCTTACCAAAAAGTTTACTCATACTCTTTATTAAACTATTTTTCCTGACAAATCACCTTCTCAAAAATAATTACTACATTACGTTTTCTTTTGTGTGTTACATCTGCTCTTGCATGGCTAAACGAAGGCTTCTTTTCTAATTCAGAGATGCCAAAGCAGCACTATGCAATACACTGGATTTACTTTGAAACCAACTAGACTTCTTGTATTTTTAGCTACTCTGTAGAGAGAGTAGATAGAACCGGGGAAAAAAGTAGACATGAAGGTTCTTGGTTCTCGTTGTATCCTCAAACTTCATTCATCTTCCTACGCAGAATGTAGTATGCTGTAGAATACCTTTGAAAACTAACTTGTGAATTTGAAGCTTATGTTATTAGTAGAAGGGACTGTTGCTCTTTAGTTATCTTTTTGAATCTGTTGGCTCAAGTGAGAATGAGAAGTAGCCTTCTGGGGATGGAAGAGGTCAGCAAAATGACTACTGTGTGGTAGAAATGCTAGTTCGAAATACTATTTAGTAGTTTCTGGAAGTAGAAGATTCCTTTAGTTTTTTTGAAAGTTCCAGCTGTGCATGGAAAAACCTTGTTCCATTGATTTCTTGTTAATAGGAATTCAAGGTCAAAAAGTTACCATTGCCTGCTCTTTGCTGCTGCAAACTAATAGAGGGTGGTTGCATTTCTGGAAAAAATATTTTAGAATACCTTTGCTTTTGGGCAAGATCAAAAAGGAGTATTGAGTATTACTGTTTGAAATTTGTTACCCAAAGTATTGCATCTGATTTTTAAGTGAATTATTATTAAAAAGCACTATAAAAATCCTGGCCTTTGGGGTGAGACTTGTGTACTAGAAATTGCTTTATTTTAACTTACAGTCAGCGGGGGCACTGTTGCTTCTCTTAGTTATTGGACACAATGCAATTTTTAATACAAAACAGATTGCAAGGATTTGTAGTGAAATGCCTTAAAGTCAGTGCATGAGGGGAGTACGAAAACTGTATCATGCATTATGAATGGTGGCTTTTAATGACCATGCTGCAATTCCAGTGAGAAGTTCAAGAGAAAACTAGTGAGTACTTTTACACCAGACTTACTTCCCTTTGTGTTACTTCTCTTTGTCCAGGGGTTGTCAATGAGGCAAATCAGATTCCGGTTCGATGGGCAGCCAATTAATGAAACAGACACACCTGCACAGGTAAACAACAGAAGCAAGACTAAAGAACTGTCTTTGAAATTTGCTGCAGGAGTTGATGCTTCTGTTTCATATAAAATACTTGTGTAACTGCATATATCGGTGATAGAACTTGATCTTTTTTAACCATTATTTTGGTATAACTAATTAAGAATTATTGGAAATGGAATCGTAAGACTTCTTCAGTGTTTTGAATGATAAGCCTGTATCACTGTAGTAATAAAATAAGAAAATGAAGTACAGTGTACAGATGGTGAGTCTTGTAAAACTGTCGCTTTATTGAGTCATGGCTCTGAGATAAGAATCGGTAAGTTAAGAATTGAGTTTTTCCTGGAGCAATGGCTTTATTTTTTTATAAAAGCTTGCCAGGATGTTATCAGAGATCCTGTTTGCAAACTTGAATTTGTAATACGAAAGTAATTTTCTGTTATTTGTAATCTGAAGCTCTGTTTCAACGGCATAAAATTAATGAATACTGTAAAGTTTGGGTTGGTTTTTTGTTCTTGGAATGGCTGTCATTTTAACCAATTACAGAATGGTTCACTGTGACTCTTCTGTATTTTTCTGTATTGTTCCACGTAGCTGTGTTTAATCAGCCTTTCCAAGTGATACAGTTTTCTATTCTTTTCAGAACCACTTGTTACAAAATAAGGGACTCGTGTTTTTAGAAGGTTTATAGTAGGTCTGTATTTTCTTAGCAGCTGCTCCAAAGAATGTGCCTCTTATGGCCACAATCTATGCAACTTTTTAAGTTGGAATACTGATAATTGAGGCAACAGGGTGCTTTTCTCTCCATCCATGTTATGCTGAAGCTAAGGATCAGTCTATTTATAGCTGTGGTAAATGCCATGGACCAGTTTGTTTTCCTGGAGCAGAAATTGAGACTGTTTTAGAAATATAACTTACATTAGTTACAGCAACTTCTTCAATCTTGGTACAGACTTTGTCAGTAGGTAACATTAACATCCCAGGCATATCAACTGTAAAAATTATGGTGAAAAAAGAGAGTTATATTAATGAAGTATTGCTGTTCCTCACTGGCAGTTTGCTACATGGTTGACCATGTAAAGTGGTTTTTGTGCTTGCTGATGTTTGGTTTTACTGCCTGGTTGGGTTAGGGGCCTTAATTATAGTCTGCTTTCTTTAGTGCTGTAGCTGAAGCCATTTGCACATTTGAACAACAACAGCAAAGTAGAATGTTGGCAATGTTCTAAGGTAAACTGAGGAAGTAAATAGGAGAAAGAAGATGCAAAGGCAAAGAAGGCAACAGAATTAAAATATTATGAATGCCTATCTTTTCCATAGGAGTCATACAATGCACCCTGAAGTTACATACTAGAATTCATTCTAGGACAACAGCTATCAACTGGCATTTTTTTTCCCATGTAATTTTTTTGCTTTTGAGTTACGGTGAAGTAGGTTAAATGTACAAAGTGATGATGATGGAGGGGGAGCGGGGCTGATCTGGTTAAGTTGCATAAAAAGTAAACATGAAGGTAGGAAACGTAAGAACAACCCAGCCTATAGTAGATATCTGAGAAGAGTTGAAAGCCTTTTTTCTCTTTTCTGCTATAGTTGGAAATGGAGGATGAAGATACAATTGATGTGTTCCAGCAGCAAACAGGAGGAGTTTACTAAAAAAAAAAAAACACACACACAAAAAGAACCTGCTACTTTCCTCTCCAGAACTGTGCTCCCACAGGCGACACATTCACAATTAGAAAAATGAGACTTGGTTCAGCCACATCCTGACTACTGCAGTATAGTTTTCTCTCTTCTCTCTCTGATTTTTTTCCTATTCCTTCTATTGTACATAAAGTAACTGGTGTATGTGCACAGACATAATGCATATTTTTTTTAACTAAATGGCCAATGGTATGTTTTGATCAACATTTAATGGAGATGGGGTGGGAAAACAAACTGGTTCTGTGAAAATGCCCCTTTCTCCGTTAGTGGCATGCTCCTTCTACTTTTATCTTTATATTCCAGTAAGTTATTTTGCTCTCACTGTTTAAAAACAAAAACCTTGCATACCTTGTTTGATTGGATAATTTCAATGTTTTTCTTTTATCATTGTAAAACCAAGGACAATTTTATAACTTTTTTGTACGTAGCTGTTACATGTAGAGCAATCTCTGTCTAAGTAGGGGTAAATTACTCTAAAAAAAAAAAAAAAAAAAATCCTAGATAGTTTTCCCTTCAAGTAAAGCGTCTTGTTGTTTAAATAAACTTCTTGTTTAAAATAACCAGTTTTCTTTATTTTTCTGTGGAGTAATAGTACTCGGCACTTGTATTTCTTTCTCTGCAGCACTGTATGCTTCTCAATTCTCAGCTTTCTATGTGGTAAGTAAGCATAATCCCCCTTTTACAGTCAGAAGACTGTTGGAAAATGAAAGGCTTCCTTGAGACCTCTCAGTCAGTCAGCAGTTGAACTGGAAATAGAAGTCAGCTTTCTCTTTTGATTTTTTTTTTCTTTTTTTTTGGTGTATGTTCTGCTAAGCCAAAAATGTTTGATTAGGCAAACTGCAAATACTGGACTACTTACTAATATGTAAGCTCAGCCTTTGGGTTGAGCTCTTTTTGTCAGTCTTTAGTAGAAGCATCAATATTGTTGTTACAGTAGCTTATTTAAAACTGTATTTGAATGCTTTTTGATGTAAACATTAAGTTAAAAAGAGCAGATAATTTCGTTAACCATTCAGTTTACCGTGATATCAAATGGGAGATGCTCGGAAATGTAAAGCAAAAATAAAACATTGAGTTCTGGTTTTGGGTGTATTTAGCTATGGTGGCGTAGATTCCATGCTCTGCTTTACCGTTGTGGTATTCCTGCTTGAAAGGGGAAGAGGCTTGAAGTACTGAAGGGAGCTAGTGACGATGATGTTTTTCATGAGTCTTTTCACAAGGCTGCTGTTCTTGAGTTTTCTCATGGGGAAGTTTAGAGGTTGCAGTGAAATCCATGGACGTTCATGAAAGATTATATCCTTGTCTACGCAGCAGCCCCAAAGCATTCTCTGATGTCCTATGAATGTTCTAATATTTTGTAGTGTTTGCAGTAAGTTAATGCTCTTTTAGGTATTAACTTGTTAGCAGAGTTCACTTTTTGGTGGTAGTTTTTGTAATAGTTAATTTGAGAAGTAATTACTACATGCTAGGCCTGTGCCTGCTGGATCTGGAAATTCTTTAACTTTGTGGCAGAATGATGGGTCTGTGCATTTAGCTAATGGACAATGATCTATTTGACTTCTGTCACGATTTTAACGTTTGATATTACATTAATTGCATCTAATGTAGCTATAAGAAAAATAGCATCTGGTTTTGCAGTTGCTTTTGACTATGTAGCTGAAGGATGTAAGCTACTGTATGCTATTGTTTTAATTCTAGGAAATTCTACTGCTAAGCAGATTATTTTTTATTCTGGTATGTATCTTGTAGACTTCTGTGGTATATTGCAAGGTTGGAATTCCCTCTTGTGCACAAATGTTTTCATATCCAAACCCACAAAGGCCTGGAAAAAACTTCTTTGAAATAAAGGGTGGTGGTGGGAATATATTTCAACACCTTTCATAGGTTAGATGTGGAATACATTCCTCTTTGGCTTTAGAATCTCTGGCTTTCAACCTGACTAGGCTTCTGATAACAGTATATAAAATTCTTTCAACTTGATGTCACGCCAAGATTTCTCCCAGGAGAAAGCCGTCTTTATCTTGTTTGGCCAAAAAAGATGTTTGGACTTGCTTTAGTTTCTGAAGAAAGGGCGAGGTCTCCTGAAATACAGTTTGGTTTTTTTTTCAGCCCCACTTAAGACTGTGAAGCTCAAAACTCCCTGTTGTATCTTGCCTACTATTTTTTCTTTCCTGAGGCAATATAAGTTAAGTGACAGGTACTGAACAGTATGCTTTCAAAAACAATGTCTTAATTTCCTGAATTAGTAGACTGGTACTTCATCTGTCATGAACTTATGTACAGGATTCTTGTAACATAATGGTCCATTAATAAAACAAGACCGTTTAACATGAATTTTGATTAGCTGTGCAAAAATGAAAAACATAGGCTTTTGTACCTTTCAATTTGATGTGGTAGCTTTGGAAATACACCTTAATTCAGCATAAACTGAAATTTCCTCTAGTATTTAGCAACAGGCTATTAAAAAGATGGAGAGGCATTGATCACCTAAATTTCTCCATTTCTAACATCTTTCTGCTATTCACCTGAGCTTGCTCCTCATATTTCTGAAATAATTCCTCTAACAGTGCTGAATGGTGTTTATCTAAGATGGTGACTGCAATCAAAAACTGATAAAATGGTCTTTTTTGAGAGTGTTTCCTTGAGTAGATAAAAATCAAGAAACTCTCAAAGATGTTAAGTGACTTAGTTCCTTAAGAGCCTCAAACATTTAATTTCCATTAGTCTAGCAAATTGTTTAAGTGGACTGGCACATTCTGATACATAATGCATTTGTGTACGCAGCAATGCAGAAATACTAACCTGTGTTTTTTAAAACCTATTTTTTTAGAACGCTTCTTGCATGGTCTTGCAAATACTCTCCTTATGACAGAACTTGTTGCTTGTCGGTACTGCTCCTCTGCTGCTAGAGAATTTGCCTGTTGATTCCTGTTTGCTGGGACCTAAGTGGTTTTGCTGTGACTTCATCTTCACTAAGAAAGCTACTGCTAGGGGTGATGATTCAGAAGTGGTATGAAGTACAGGGATACAAACAGTTTGGATGAAATTATTTGGAGTTCACTTAGCCGTTTGGCCTGGCTTGATTTGTAACGGTTCTCATGTTTACACTGGTAGCCTAATGGACTACTAGAAGTCCACGTGTCGGAGGATAAAGGAAGACTGGGCAAAGAGGTCTTGTCACACTAGTTCAAGGTAAGTTTTTCATGTTTATTAAACAGCTGGGATCTTTCAAGAGCCTGGGCAAATTATATTATTACCCACAATTTTCAAATAATGTATTCTAAAGTGATTGCGATGCAATTTAGTTAATATTCCTCTCATGGTTTTTAAATGAAAAAGAATGGAGTAAGTCATAATTGGATACAATACTCTAGCGAGTTGTTGTGAATAAGACCTTGCCTTTAGTGTATGCTGGGTCTTTAGTCCCTCAAACAGTTTCAGTTTCGGTGGTGGAATGGACACAACCTTAAGCATTATTTGGCTTGCCAGTTATTTAAAAAGATGTAACCAAAATTGTTTGTTTCAGGCACGGAAAGTAAGGCATTTTTATTCATGTACAGGGGGAATAATGACAGATCGAAAGCACAGCTGGTTTTGGTGGGACCCTTAGTTAACACCTGAAAATCAGTGCCTTAGTTTATCTGCACAATGGGGATAATACCCACTTAAAAGAGCTCTTGTGAGGATCAATATTAAGTGGCCTGAGATGCTGGTTCAAAAAGGGTTCTGGGAGTGCAAGGCTGTTTGAAATGGAATATGCTAAACTGCCAAGAGTGTAAGGAAATACTCCAAGTGGTAATGTGAGAGAGATTCTTGTACTGGCATATGGAGGTGTTCTTAACAAAAGAAGAACCCCTGAAGTAGTACTAAGATAATTGCTGCTTCAAGATAACCACAATATCAAAACAGATAGAGCGTCTCTGCAAAGGTTATGGTCAGAGTGAGATTATTTTCTTGCCAGAATATTCCTTTCTAGTACCTTCATTACTTCTGAGTCAGGCAATGTAATGTAAGTGCTGTCATTTTGTCTGTGGGATACTGGTTCTATTGTGACCGTTGCTGCAACATTAATGAAAAGGTATAATGTGACTGGCTCAAAGAAAGAATACCTTCTATGCTTCAGCCAGTTGGAAAGAATTGAATTTCTAAGGAATAGCAATTTGTTTTCAAAGCTAAAACTGAAAAAAGTAGATGCTTCCTTCATCATCATCTGTTAAATTGAAAGTGAACAATGAATTGAAGGATTTGTATTAGAGTTTTAGATTGTAGCCTCTTAGTACATTTGTATCAGCTGGTGTGATGGATTGTTGTGGAGTACTGAAAGACAATCTAAAAGCATTTAAATAACTTGAATTATTCTTAATTATATTACCACTGTAATTAATAAATTTCATTATCTGGATTATTGATTATTTGTTCATTCTGGCTGTTAACCCGTTGCCAAACTGAATGTGTTGTGATAGTGAATAATTTAATCCTCTAATTTATCTTGCTTTTTTGTACTTGGTGTCAGAATGAGTTGGTAGTACAGCACTTCTCCCTGGTGGTTAGGATGTAGGAGTGTGAGGATAAATGGGAGACGGAAGACTGGATTTCGATCCCTGTTTTCAGTTTTTGGTTGGCCTTCAAGATGCTTAATTACAGAGGCTTCCTGATTTCTTCACTAGTAGCATGGGACTAATGGTCTTACTTTAACATGGAGATGCTGGGAGGCCCAGCTGGTGTTTATGAAATGGTTTGAGCCCCTTTGAGGGGAAGAGTTTTCCTCTTCTGAAGAATTTCAGCTTGTGCGGGAGGCATCAAGTAGGGCTGGTGGTGCTATGAAAGAAGTGGCTCGTTGTCAGCAGAGATCCTAGCAGTAATGAGGGTCAGTGGGGTGCTGTAGAAAGACAACAGAAGTGTGTGAGTTGGCGAGGAGCTGCAGTGGGAATGGGGACTATGGGAAGAGCTGTAGGTTTTGACAGTTAATTAATCCTGTTATGAGGATGACTTCAGAGCGCTGGCGAAAGACTAAGGTGGTGGATGCCCGAATAAATACTAAATAGATTGTTGGTCCTTAGGAAAGGAATATTCTCCGGGGGGACATGGATGCAAAGGACACCCCTTGTGATGAGTTTTGTGCTGGTTTTGGTGGCTTAGATCCACCCCTTCAGCATCCAGTGCATGGATCTCATTAAAGCACATCTGATGCCCTGCAAGGGCTCTTGAAGGATCGCTTGATTAAGAAAACTTCACAGTTTAAGCAAACTCGGACAAGACAAAAGTGGAATGAAAGGAGCTCTTTGAGGACTCTGTCAGGATACTGACTTCCCCTTCCAGTGATGCTTGTCTTTTTTTCCACTAAGGAACAATGGTTTGGAGTACACTGCCAGCCTTGGTAAGGCTGGATGCCCAGACAAGAACAGCAGCATGAATTGGCCACTGTGGTTTTTATGATGTTCAGAACTACATCTTTGCAGCTTTGAGAGGAGTGTGGACGTTGTGATTCAAGCCTCCTTCCCAAACAGTACTTACTGTTAGGAACTTTACCTGAAGATGTAGAGAGGCTCCAAAGCAGCTTTCACAGCTCTTGCAGACTACAGCATCTGCTTGGTAGGACAAACCGTTGAACCTGTAGGGTACCAGTCTTCCACTGAACTTCCACCACGCATCACTTCAGATGCGAATGTCTTTGACAGCTGCAAATCCAGCTGTAACAAGGATTATTTATTAGCTGATGCTTACTTTTTACCTTCAGCTGTGAATGAATTGGGGGAAGAAGAGAAGACAAAACTGAGTCAAAACCTCTTTTTTGTATGATGTGCTTGGGATGAGGAAAGAATGCTGCTTGTGACTGTGCCGTAAGTAGCAGAGACTGGCGTGAAGAAGAAACCCATGGTCATGGGAGGATGACGAAGCTGAGGTTTTTCTCAAACCAATGGTATCTCTTCTTGCCTAACCCTTGCATTTCGTGGAGTCTTGTTCAGACTTCCAGATGCTTTTTGCATTCATTGCCGGTTGAATTTCAACAGGTGGAATTGTTTGGTGTCTGAGTTTTTCAAACAGCTGCTGAGAATTGTTCTGGTCTAATGTCATCATCCAGGGAAGGATTGTAAGCCCAGTTTCTGTAGCCATCTTCATAAACCCCTTCATCTTGTTATGGGTAAACAGTCAGCAAAGCAGCTTTTATTTAAAGACAATCCTGCAGTCAGGACTGTCTGAGAGATCAGTGGGGTCCCTTGGAAATACTGAAGGTTTAGAATTTGAAAGCTGCATGTTAAAACTAGCTTTGTCAGAGGGAACAGGTTTTTCTTCATATTGACTTTAAAGAATGGCTCTGTATGTCTCAGGGGTACAAATTTAAGAGTCAAATCCTGTGGGTTTGAATAAAAAGCGTTTAGATGACAAAATACTTTGAAAGTTTCCGAGAGAGCAGATGCTTACCTGTGTGCAAGTAGGTATCATTTGACTTCTTAATGCCCAAGCCTAAGGGATAATAGAATTAAAACAACTGTGTCATGTTACTTAAAATTTCCCTTTAATCTACCTCTGGAAGGATGTGATGTGGCAGAGAATTCCCTGGGGACCTAAATAGTGGTTGGGCCTTTTTTTTTTTTTTTAAATAAGAATTTTTTATAGATCCTAGATTAGAAAAAAATAAAATACTGTGGTCCTGTTTGTGTAATTTTAGCAGTTCAGGTCTTCCCTGAGTTGTGTTGATATTAAGGCTGGTGATAATTCAGACACTTGACCTCATGTTGTACATAGAGTGAAGTAGCACAAACAAAGCTTGCATTTTCCAGACCAAAAAGAAGTATTTTCTAGAGAAAAGTGTTTTGGGGGTATTAAGGGCTGTTATTAGTGCAAACTGGGAGGGATGGATAGAACAGGTAGGGATTTTCTTTCCCTCTCCTCCCTCCTTTATGCAAGTACTAATCAAGGTAACATTTGCAGTGGGAGATCCTGATGCATTAATTTTGGAGTAAAAGTTGGGTGATTAAGGAACATCTATGTGTCTGAAAGTTGCAGAGAGTTCAGGAAGCTCCCAGTCACCAAATCAAATGTGGATTTGACAGATAGGTCAACAGCCAGCATCTGGTAATTTAAATTATGTGCTGTATGAGGTTTGTGCTAGCACTTGGTGGAAGATAATGGCACAGAAGCACGCAGCCTCGTGCTTTTAATACACAGTGTTGCTGGGCTTTGTACTCCACCTCCCAGAGCTGTTCTGGGACTCGCCTAATTTTCATGGAATAATCCACTGCTCCAGAATCTTCTGATACTGCAAATTATTTTATTGCACCATGTGTTCTGCTCTGAGATGACAGCGTTTCACACCGTCCCTGCTGCATCAGCCCTGTGTGCCTCTGCAGGTCGTTGGATGTTTCTCCATACTCATTGGAGCCAACCTCTAATGCCGCAGCAGCCTTGTGCGGACACCTCCTGCACCTTCGTGGCCTCTCTATTGTTCATCCATGTACTCTGGAGTTGCGCCATCACATGCTCTGAGGCAACTTCAAGGCTGGCACGGGCCAGGCTACCTACCAGCATGGTGGTAAGTGTGAGGGAGCAGGGCCTCAGCGGGGATGGCCAAGTCGAGTGCCAGGGATGGGCGTTGGTGGCCCGATGGTACTTGAGGTGATGTCCTCAGAGGCGGCTTTGGGGGCAAGGTGGGGCATGAAGGGGTGCTTGTCGAGGAAGGGCGATGGTGGGGCCGCCCCCCTCGCCTGGGTTCTCCTCACAGCGCGGCCTCCCCTCACAAGGGAAACGCCACCGAGACTTTTGTCTCACCTCGTGTGGCTAAGCCAATCACAGCTCACGTGATAGGAGTGACAGGCTTCCCGCCAATCATCAACAAAGGGCGCCACCGCCCAGGCACAGCCAATCACCGTAGAGCAGACGTATTGCTTCACCAATGAGCTTTTACGGATGAGGCAAGGCGCCTCAGAATAGACGGTGAGGCGGGCCAAAGGGCAGAGTGGCAGGGCGCGGTCGAATAGGAGCTCGGGATTGGGTTTGAACCGTCGAATGAGCGGGCCGCTGAGGGGCGGGCCTTAAGGTGGGTATAAAAGGCACGGCCGGTGCGGGCGGCGGCTGCAGTTGTCACCGGCAGCAGCAGGGCAGGGCAGGGAGGGGGGCGTGCTCCGTTCCCGGGACCGTCACTCCCCGCTGGCCTCTCAACGGAGCCCTTTCCCCTTCGTCCATCTCCTCCGTCCCTGCCGCCATGACCACCACGACCACCTTTTCGGGCATGGACCCCAGTGGCAGGAACAGCTCCAGGTCCGGCGGGAGCTCGGGGACCGTTGGGACCACTAGGGCGGCGGGGCTGAGGGCGCTCGCGGCGGGGCCGTCACTCCCCCTCGCCTCAGGGCCTGGGGGCCCGGCCGGGCCCGGAGCGGGCTGCCCGGAGCGGCTCTGAGGGGGGTGGCGGGACGCGAGGCGCGGCGCGATGCGATGCTGGGGCCGAGGGGAGCGGCGGGCGCCGGCCGGGTCGGGGCTCGGCGTGTGGGGTTTTTCCTCGCCGTTTCCCGGCCGCGGCGGGCGGGTCGGCAGGAGGCGGAGGCGGCCGCACCCACCCGGGGGTAGCAGGCTGCCTGTCGGCTCGGGGAGTCAGCTGCGCTGACGGGGAAGGGGGGGCTGGGGGCCAGGCCGTGGCCGTGCCCTGCCGCAGCTGCCCGGGGGAGGAGGGGGTGTGTGTGTGGAAGCTGCAGGGGTGGGAGCTGGCGAGACCCACCTCGGGCTGCTCGGGTGTGCCTGTGCGTCCCTGCCTCTTCCTAACAAAGAGGGGAGGCGACTCCCTGCCTCGCTGCGCGGCCACGCAGCCACATCGCGGGGGCGGGGGGGGGGGGGGGCACACACACGACACTGCACCCCTGCTCCTCTGCCCGCCGCCTTCCCCTCCCTGCGGCTGCTAAGACCGTCCTTACCCCTTGGCCTGGCGGAGCAGCCCCGGAGGCTGCCGCGGTCTGGGTGGGGCCGAGCGGGCTCTATTGTCTGCTCTCCCCGGCCTCCCCACCTGCCCGCTTCGGCGGGAGCCCGCGGGTCGGCCGGTGTCGCGCCCGGCTCTTAGCTCGGTCCTCGCACGCCGCTGCGCTTGGCGGCCGGCCGGCCGGCACCTCGCCCTGGCCGGGGTGGCCGTTTTGTTGAGCTGCTGCTGCTGCTGCTTGAGCGTCGGCTCGCAGGGAGCATGCTCGGGGGTGGGGGGCGCCCCTTCCCCGGCTCCGACCCTGCGGCGGGGCCTCAGCCGGGTTCCCGGGGGGCAAACGGGGGCTGGGGAGCTGCGGCTGGGAAGGGGGGGTGGGGGGGGAAGCCGTAGCCTGTCTCGAAACAAAGAAAACTTGGCAGGTACGTCTGGAAGAGATGCACGGCACTTTGTCGGGCACCCACGTTTCTGCAGGAGTAACAGCTGGCTTGGAGAGGATCGTGTTGGTTTTTCAAGCTATCATGTCTTTTTTCTGTAAGGTTTTGGCCTGACAAAGCAGATGCTTCCTGTTTGCTTTTAGCTGTTTGGGGTACATTTTAAAACAAAGCAAAAAAACCCCTAAACCCTTTACAAGAGTGCTTCCTGGATGGAGCTGTGGATGAATTTTCAGTATACATCACTGGGTATCAGGTGCAATTCTGAGAGCGGTTCATTGCTTGAAGTGTTAAATGTGGCTTTCATGAAGCATGTTACAACATCTCGAGGCTGTGAGAGGCTTCTAATAAAAATCTGTCAACCTTTAGCTGAGGTTGGCAAGAGGGATTATTCCTTTCTAACAGTTTGAGTGATGGCTTTTTTCCTTCAATTGCCTCTTCTGTTCATTTCATTAAGACTGTCAGTGGAAACTGTTGTGCCGTTAAGAGAGTGCTGGTTTCACTGCTCTGGTAAAATGAAGGTGATCTAAGATGTGGGAACAAGCCCTCCTTTGAACAGACTGTTCTTCAAATCAGCAAGTGCAACAGATGTAACTAAGAAAATAAACCTTCTACACGGGGACAACTGGAAAAAAAGATAAGGGAGCGATTCAAGACTATGGTACCATATCTCTTAATTCAGAAGGGAGACAAAGCAAGTCGTAAAAATGTTCTTGGATTCTTAAAACACTGCAATCTCCTGGGATCCTCCCATTAGCAGCTGACAATTAGTAATTAGAACTTTGGAGAAGAATTTTGTAAGGAAAAGTAGTTTGCTAGTTAAGTAACACTAAATATCCACGCCACACACCTTTGTGAATTTTTTCTTGCCATTGTGGTGGTTGAGCTCTGTAGGCTGGAGAAGTGGTTTCATGTTGTATCTGGAATGTAATAGGCACTAAGTCTCAAAAGATCTGAATGCTCTTACCAATGGTGATGACATTGTAAAATCAGACATGTTCTTTGTGTTCAGTTCCTAGGTTTGGTGCATTAACAAGCTGTGTACTGTCTTCTGTTGCGAAGTTCTAACTTTAATTTATTAAATTATTTGTAAAGAAGAGGAAGTGTGCACCATCCCGAGCTTATTCTGGTCTTCATTTCAGAGCACTGGATGTCTTGAAAGCCCAGTTCCGTTGGTGTACTCGCATCTCTCTGGGGCTTGTGACAGTTCTCATATGGCCTTATACATTTTTATTCTCCTGGCTTTTGTCTGGCTTCTCTAGCTAACGCAGCCTTGAAAAGATCTTATGCTTAAGAAAATAGGATCTGAAGGAATTTACATTTAAAGATTTATTTTGCTGCTGCTGTTAATTTTGGTTGATTTCTGCAAGTTGGAAAGCAGACCACAGTATAGCTCATGAAGTACCGAGCAGGCTTCTTTTGTGTCTGTCTAATAGAAGATTGTTAGATTTAGGTTATGTATCTGGAGCTTGTCTCTCCTAGTAATAGTCTAACTTAAAACTGTTTAATTGCACCTTTTAAGTCTAGTCCAGTGGCATGCTGCAGACTTGAGGGTTTTTCTGATGAAACAAATCTAGGTAAAGGCTGCAGCCCCCAGTCATCAGTGATGCAACCGGTACTTTGGCTCATATGCCAAACTTTAGTCTTTGCTGTACTGCCAGTTTGAAGATTAATGTTAGCCTTCACAGGGTTGTCTTAAAAAAGCTGGAATTTGACATGCCCACATACTTTTTTTTGTTTTTAAATTGGCTGAAACTGAAGACTGGTAGCAACAGCTCTTATTGACACTGAATGAAGCAAGGGCACAAGTAGAGTGCAGGAGTATTTTATTTTTATAAGTGTCGCTAAAGAGAAAAGTAGTGGAGATACAGTGCCTGGATTGAATGCTGGCAGGCAGCTTGCCTTTATAGTTCAGATTATGCACTGAAGACGTGACAGTCTGTGTCATTTGTTAAAAGCCAATGCGTAATACAGTCATCTCGCGTAGTTTCTGTTTGGACAGAATTTAACCTGTATGACTGCCCATTACAAGAGCCAACAATGATCTCTTGGCTTATTAGTCTTGTTTTATATGTTGGAGTGCAGCTTAGTAATGGTAATGGTACACACAAGGTTGTAAAGCTGACTCTCTCTCCAGAGTCCTGCGTCCTCCTGGTGGTGGGTCCAACTTTTCCTTGGGTTTTGACGAACCAAAAGAACAACCTGTGCGAAGGAACAAAATGGCATCCAGCATCTTTGGAACTCCTGAAGAAAACCCACCTTCCTGGGCTAAATCATCGGGTAAGAACGTAGTGCTGTGTTTCCAGATCTGCTGATGTGCATGAATTCATTTTTTGTATCAGCCTGAAGCTGCCGGTGGCTCAGTGTGGAAACCAGAGTTCACTTCCTGCTTGGTAGTTTAGGGCTATAAATGATGTCTACTTGCATGGGATTTTTTACTTCTCATTTTAAATTGCTTCCAGAGGGTTTTTTTTTTATGCAAGTCTTGGGCATAGATGTTGCAAGCAGAGAATTGTATTTTGGATGCAATTTCTCCAAGTTAATCAAGTCACAGTAAGGTGAACTTGTGTCTTAGTATTTGGAGTAGCACTGATTGGTCTTGATTATTCAGAAGAAGTTTAGCTTTGTGTTGTACTTGCAGCTGGGATTAAGCTTCCATTTCTGCAGAGCACTGCCAGTATGGATGGCCTTGGACCCTAGTTTCCATCTGTTCAAATGACACCCTCAACTGCATGAGATGCTGTTGTAAGACAGTAATTTGTGAGTTATTATCTAAATGACCAGGACTTCTTAGAATGGTGAAGCTTGAATCTTAAAAAACCAAACAAAACCGCCCAAAACACCCAACCCCCCCAAACCCCTGACTATTTATGATCTGCTTTCCCAGTAAGTTTATCTTGCAACCTGATTAGAATGAATATCTGCTTGTAGGGACTAAGCCAGGTGAAATCAGAGACGACTGTGAATCATCTGGACCACAAAGAAGAAACTCAACTGATGCAAACTGTGGAGACTTTGTAGATCCCAAGGTCAGTACATTAACTATGAAGAGCCTGATAATGGGACAATTCATGCTTTGTGTGTGATTGCTTTATCACCGATATTCACACAATTGGAAGCATTGTAGGATTTGAAGCCTTATTGTCAAATCTGTTATTTTCCTGAAGGTTCTCTTTTCTACGTGATAGTCTTACAGTATGTTGATGATGGGCTGCATTTTTCTAAAAGGACCACTTTCTAGAGCTCTTAACTCTTCTTATTGATGAGACAGTAGTGAAGTGGTGTGAAGTCTAGCTTCAGCTGTGTGTGTAATTGTGTTTTAACAGATTTTACAAACCATAGTTACCTACAACAAACTCTGTGTGGATCTGACAAAGGACTTGGTTTCACATCCCAACAAGTACTTACCTCAGTAGCATGAAGGCCTGTTACTGTCTTTAATAATATCATCAGCTGTGTTACTTTCTATATAAACTGTCTACTTGGTAGCAATATGCAGCATGATTTGTAGTGTAAACGTGGGATTTGCTAGATGATTACATTAAATGGGAGAAACAGGATGAAGAGTTGTAATTCCTCTGAACTTAGAAAAACAGGAACCTAGGGTAGACTGCACTTAAATAAACAAATTCTAGAGGAAAAAAAGAAACCTTGTTCCTTAAAGCTCTCCAGCTTTAGGTTTTCTGAAAAGAACTGGGTAGGTAAATTGTTGATATCAAATGTTGTGGCAGATACCTTTTGCCTCATGGGTTATAAACAGCAAGTTTTAGTTTGATAATTGGCATCGATCTTCACAACCCATTTTTGTTATTAATAGATGCTTTGAGCCACAAAACTGTTCTTTGTTGCAGAAAACATCTTGTTCCAATTTAGCAAATATAAGTGACATCAAATTTATAGCTGCTACCACAGAAAACCAAAATAAACTGTTTAGTCTAATTCTATTTTCTACTTAATTGTAGTAAATACTATGGTTCTCAGCTTTGCAAACAGATTCTTCCAATGCGGAATACTTTAATTTTATGCAGTATTTACAGCTACAAACAGCAGAAGCTGGAGCTAGTGTACTGTAGCCCAGTCTGAGATTTAAGGCGATATATTTGTGTGAGTTTCTGTGCATTTATATCCTGATGACTGCAGTTTCACTATGTAATTAACAATGTTAAATCTATAAAAGTTGATAAAACGTCATGCCATTGAGGAGCCTTGGCTGCTGCTGGAAGACTTTCTGTATCTTTGTGTCAAATTGCTGCCTGTGAACAGCTTCAGTATGAAAAGACTGTTTAGCTGTTTATGTGGTGAAGTAAACTTTATCAGTAACATTGCAAAAAACTGATCTGTATTTCACAAATGAAGTTAAATATCCTGGATAGAACAGCTCTTGGCCTTGCTAACAGATAAAAGTTTGGTGTTGGAAAGAGTCGCTGAGTAGAAAGGACAGGACACTGAACTATTGCTAATTGCTTACAGTACAACTTTCTTGTCACTACTGCTCAGCAGTTACAATGTTCTGGTTACTGTCAATGCTGCCTAATGTAGGATGCTGTGTATAATAAAGTATTCTTGCCCACCTGCGTCCTTCACGGTGTGGGAATAACAAGTATGCTACATGTTACAGGTCGTCAGGATTACTTCAGTAGTATCTGTCTATTTAAACTTCTAGAAGTATGCTAGGTAAACAGCTGATGAAATTGTATTAGTCAGTCCGTAAGAATTGGTGCTTACAAACCCATAATAATCTGCAGAAATATGTATGCAGAACCAAGCATGCCACTCTGATATCTGTCCCTAAGAGCCCGTTGCCGCTCTAAAAGCGCTTCGTTGGGTCTGTCACTCAGAAAGTGTTGCTAGATAGAGCAGTGTGCCCAGCCACCATGGTCATAACGTGGATTATTGAGTACCCTCTCGATGGAAGGGGAAAATACATTGTGAAGTGTGGAATATAATGTGTTTCTCTCTCTTCTAGGGAGGAGACGGTGGTGGTGAAACTTCTGGTGAGTAACTCCTTTGGACTCTGCCAGTAAAAGCCTTTTGCAGTTAGGTGCTTTTGAAATAGAAGAGGATATAGGATGTATAAATGGTCATGTATTAGGAGAGAGACAGCTTGGGGTTGTCCCTTGAATCCATCGAATCAATAAAGTGACCTGACTACTTCAGTGGAAGTGTGGATATGGAATGGAATGGCGAAGTGCCTGTTAGTCATCAGCTTAAAAATGAGAACAGTCCTGTTCATTTATCATGCCAGCAGCAGTTGGTGTCAAGATTTGTTTAAGTACTAGAAGGCAAGGTGGATACCATCTTGCAAAAAGTTCAATGATTGAAAGACTGTACTGCTGTTATAGTAGCTTATAATTAAATAGTACAGTCAACTTACTTGATTTTAGTTTAGCAATTTACTTCTTTCTGTTGTCTTCTCATACAGCAAACACTACATTCACAGAAATAATCAAAACCAGCTACTGCATCTGAAAGTGTCTGCATTAACTAGCTTTTAAGTTCCTGTCGCTTTTTAAATGCTGATTTTTGCCAAGGAAGTTCATATGCATACTGCAAATTTCATGTAAACAGAGGCATTTCCCCTAGCAGCATGCATGTTAACCTTGAAGTGTTTTTTCTAGCTCTAAGGCTGGAAATCTCTCCTTTGTAAGATTCACCTTAAGAATAGCTTACTTCCTGATGAGAGGAATGTGTATATTGACTGCGTGCTTTCTAAGTGCTACTTTCAACACCTAAGAGTTGTGGGAGATCACTAAAGCCATTAGCAGTTCCATGTCCTGAAAAGACTTCTGCTGGGAGGGTGAGAGTTTTTCCAGAATGTTTTTGACTACCTCTGAGTGGCATCTCTGCTGAAAATAAGTCTTGCTTCTTTAGCAGGCTGCTTCTAATCAAACTATACAGGCTGCTTTAGTATTTCTTTCCCACGTCTGTCTGATCTTAATTAGCACTGTAGGCATCTAGAGTTTATGTCTCGAGTAGGAGGATGTGGTTTGATAATAGAATTAAACTGATCTAAGGGCTCCGCTGCTTCTGGTATTTGTTTAAACCAGCTCACCGTGGGGTCAGATGAGAGCCTGCAAGAAGAGACGGGTTGGGAGGGAAGCAGAAATAGGGCTGCTTGGGTTAGCAACAGCTGACTGAAACTTTGAGTACAAAGTGATATTCATGACTCTTAGAAAAAGTTCACAT
Source organism: Gymnogyps californianus (assembly GCF_018139145.2). NCBI lineage: Eukaryota > Metazoa > Chordata > Aves > Accipitriformes > Cathartidae > Gymnogyps > Gymnogyps californianus. Next base: position 7,567,152 of record NC_059489.1, on the reverse strand, counting down.
TTTCACAGGTGTCATATTTGTTGGCTTTTGGTTTGTTTCTGGTAGGTGACAGTGAAAGAAGTTCTTATGAAGGACGAAGTAAATGTGTGCTGGGAGGTGGTTTAAAAAAAAAAAGTGTTACTGGAAAGTAACTGGGGTTGTTTACTGTTGTGGTGCCACATGACTAAATAATAAATTTTTGAAGATGGTCAAGATGAAATAAAAATGACAGGCAAAGGTTTGAATGTTTAAACTTCCACTGATGGTACTTAGGAAGGAGTAGAAAGTTAATTCTTCCTGGAAATGGTGTCTGTGGCAGATACCTGAGAATCTTGATGGATTGTTAAATTAATTTCTACCATTGATAGCTTTGGGTATCATAGCTTAATGGAGCAGAGTCTTGTTGAGCTAGCTGTGTCACTCCACCACTTGATATTCCTGCTGTGTGAGATGGCAGACATGAGCTGGTGAACATCCCACCTGTCGTATATGTGATTATTGTACTCGATGTTGTAGAGCTGTCTCTGGGGTTTGAAAGGGGCTGAATGAATACACCTCCAAGTAAAAACTGTCTGTTTACAAGTTCACAGCATAACTAGATTCTTAATAGGTTTCCATCATTAAAAAATGTTTTTTCTTTTGATTTTGGAAATTATTTTCTGTATGTAACTGATTATAAAACCCCAAGTAGGTGTCAGGTGGGGTATGCATATTTATTAATCACACCTGTCTAGGGGAAGAAAACTTGTTCCTTTTGCAGCAGTCGTCTTGCTTCCTGTTTGGAAGCTGTAGTTCCTTTCTGTGCATCAAAGTTTCCAATGGTTTGCAGGATACTCAGTAAAAAGCTGTTTTGGAGATTATGCCCTTTCTGATAAGGGAAGAACTTTAGCATTTGATCTGATCCTGTTGCGTTTACCACTTTAGTTATTGGGTTGGCAAACTTATCTATACCTTGATCATGTGGGAAGTACTAATGTGTATATCGGCTGGCTACGTAAGCCTCTAAATGTTACAGAAACTTCCCCCAAGGTCTCCTGTTACAGTAATTCTTGTTTCTTTTGTGATTCAGTTAGCACTGTGTACTTAATGAACGTGACTAGCTAAGGAGAACTAGACAGCACTCGATTGACTGTCACCAATGACCGACTTTACATGATACACAGGAAGGTGGAGTCTGGCATTTGGTGGACAGACCATCATCATGAGTACTGCACAGTACTCCGACTGTCTGCTGAAGGCACAGACAAGGGAGCATTCAGCGCTGTACGAACAGCGGGCATGGCCGCAGTTGTTCTCGGCTTGCTGAGTAAGCAGGCAGTGGTACGCATGAGCAACAGAAGCTTCAAGCTTAAAATTTCGCATTTGTTGAGATGTGCCTGTGGGTTAATGAATACAGCAGAGAATGAGTGGGTTTTCAGCGTTTCTGATAAAATTCTGCATCAAAGATTATTTAAAAAAAAAAAAAATCAACTGAGTTGCCACAGCGTTGGAGGAAAGCTGCTCCTGTGGATAGGAAGGTAGCTCAGTGGGTAGGGCTCAGTGATTGCTTTTCAGGTTGGAAAAATGAGCCATGGGAAGTGATGCTGGGGCTAGTTTTATTCAGTGCCTTCTTCCGTGACCTGGAAAAAGTAATGAACAGTGAAGTCTCCAATTTTGTTGGTGGTATTAGCTCTTTCAGGTAGTCAAATTGTGCTGATGGTGAGAAAATCTTACTGTCAGAAGGACTCAGCTAAATAAGGCAGGCAGGTAAAAAGGTGGCAGGATAATCTTTGTGTAAGTAAGTATAAAGTAATGCATCTAGGGGGGGAAAAATACCCAACACCTAAACTATGCCAGTCTTGTGTTCAGCTCTGTGCAGCGGTTAACTCCCAGTATCTGCCCTGAGTCTTATTACTGAAAGTTCCCTGAAATGTTTGGAGGCACCGGTGAAATACAGAATGTCATCAGGGAGGGAATGGGAAACAAGACATCATTTTGCCTCTGTAAACAATGATATACCCACATCTTGAATCATGTATACAGTCCTTGAAATGTAAAGACCGGAAGGTTGTAGTGGAGGTAAAGAAGGGGCAGAGAAAGGTAATGGGAAAGGTAAGGGGGTGCAGTCGCTGCCTTATGAGGAGAGACTAAACTGGCTGTGCCTTTCCAGTTTGAAGAGAAGGCTGGGGGAGAGGGAATACAATAAAGATTTAGTAAATCATGAAGGTGGTGGTTAACGTGAATGTGCAGCTATTCCCTGAATCCTACAAACCAAGAACTAGTGATCATTAGATGAAGCTAGGGGGTTTGTTAAAAACAGATGAAGTACATCTTTGCAGAGCTGGTGGTGAAGCTCCGCTCCCCTCATCCCCTCAAGTATCGGGGGGCTACCTGGTGCTGATTTGGGCCTTTGGCTCATAAGTGATTGTGTTAATCTATAAAAATGTGAGATGCTAATGTACTTGCTGTGCTCATTAATTAATTGTCAATGAAGCAGATACATTAGTTATTTGCTACGGTATCTAAAGTGCTTCCTGTGAAGAATTCCTACTGTGTCCTGTCTTCACTTGTGGTTGTTCAGAAGTATTTAAAATAGATTAAACTGTCATGTGCTTTCCAGGGAATGTACGATCAGAGCCTACCCATGCATGGCTATTCCCTAGTCTGTTCCCTGTGAAGCCTCAGAAGTGTCTGTCAGATCCTCTTCCCTCTAGTTGTGAAATTGGGAATGTAGTTTAAATCTGAGCTCTTGCTTACAAGTACTGGTGCTTCTGTGACTTGGTTTCCAGCACCTGCTCAGACTTGAGTTACAATTGTCAGTCATATGCTGACTAATAATATGTACAAGAGTTAAGACTTAAACTGCTTGTCATGGGGAAAAAAAAAAAAAAATTGCTGAGGTCCCCTAATAGCAGCTGCGTGAACGTGGCTTTTGAATGCCTGAAACTGAACTGTAAGGCATCAGAGTTCATCTGAAAAACACTTCAGAGGGCTGAAGTCTGTCCTACCAGCAGGTTACAGCAGCACTCTGAGTGTGTACACCTGGAGAAAACTTACAGGAGTTGATCTTCTGTCTAAGCCAGCGAAACATCTGGCTTTTATCATCCACATCAAACACTTTAAAAGCTTCTTTTCTTCTAGAAAACACTGAGGCTGATGTAGAAGCTGCCCCAGGTCAGAATGAAGAAAAATCCCTGCCTGCTGCACCTGTTCCTAGCCCCGTAGCACCAGCACCTGCACCGTCCAGGAGAAATCCACCCGGTGGCAAGTCCAGCCTAGTCCTCGGTTAAACCTTTCCCTTCCTGACTGTTTTGAACTCGTGTCTGTTTCTTTCCCCCATGCTTGTGAACTGCACAACTTGAGCCTGACTGTACATCTCGAATTTCTTTCATTAAAAAGAAGCACTTTATGTACTCCATCTTTTTTTGAGATCAAGGTTTTTTTCCACTTCTGTCCTGTGTTTCCCCCAGATCTACTGGAAGTGACATGAGTGTTTTCTAGTGATAGACTTGAGGGAAAGTTTTATGAAGTATAGTAATGTAATTCAAAGGAAAGTAGATTGGTTCTAAGTGTGCTTAGAGGGTTTTTGTACTGAGATTTTTTTAGAACCCCTTAGCTTTACAAGGGTCTAGAATCCTGGTTAAACAGGCCAGCAAACAATCAGCAAGAGCAGTCCCTTCCTCCACACGTGGGATTTGGGGATCTAAATGGCTTCATTGACTGCATGTGGTAAATGCCTTGAGCCCTGCTGTGCCATATAAATCATAAAGTGGTTAGTGTACACCATGCTGCCTTTAAAAACAAAAATTTAAAAATCTTGATACTGGACTACTATGAAGCAGGGTATGTGCCAAATAGAGGGCTGATGACCAGAGCCACCTGGCCTAATGCTAGGAGGGGATTTATTCAGACTTTATACAGTAAAGGTGGAGTGGATCATATAAATAAATAAAAATTACAGGGCATTTTTTTTACAACTGACTCAATGCTGTGCATGATCATGCTGGTGCTTGACCATGAGGTGAAAATCTCATCCTTTAAAGTGTGTGTTGTAATTTCACGAAGCTGGACTGTTGCTTAAAAGTAAATAATATAGAAATTTTGAAGCAGTGTTTCCTGTGTGGGTTTTATTTCATGGGTTTGGTTTTGCTTTGTTCTCAGTTGTCCTTGTCTCAGCCAACCTGCCCTACTCTAATAGAGGTGGAATGCAGCAGAGGAGGAGAGTTCTTACACCCGGCTTGAGGGCACCATCAGTGCCATCTTCCCCTGAAGAGAGTGGCTGACTTGCCTCTTCATTTTTATCTTCTAGATCAGAGAAGTGTGGAATATGGCTTGATATATAGAATCTGTTTTATCCAAAATACTTTTTTCTCTCAAGAAAATAGAAGAAAGTCTATTCTCACCAAAAAAAAAAAAAAAAAAAAAGACCCTAACAAGGGAGGGGGTGGAAGGGAGACCAAACCATGAAGTTCTCTGCTGTCCTGGAGGGGACCTGCTGCACTATAAGCCAAAGCAGTGGATTTGTGCAGAACCAGTGTGCCTGCTGGCGAGAGTGTGCCTTTTCCACTCTCCTCCTGGAAGAACCAGTGCCTAAAAATACCCTGGCTTTCCAAATCAGTTTTGGAGAAGCCCTAGCCTTAGGTGCTTAACGTATAGAACTGGATTTGCTCTAACGTACTCCTCCTCTCCTCCATCTGGGGGTGGCATTCCTTACAGCTGATAGGAAATGCGGTATGGCTACCGGCTAGCATGTAAATCGTGCCTGCCTGTTTTCTGGCCTCGGAGGAGGAAAATAATCAAATTGTATTTCCTTTGCAAGCCCCACAACCAGTGGAACTTGTTAATGCTTGCTGAGACTTTGGCCGAGCGAAGCTGCCTTTCCCTCCGCCCTTCTCTTTGTCTCGGTTGGAGCATGGCAGCCGCGGCCGCGCTTCGCTGCAGAGGTGCTGAGCAGCGTGAGCAGGCTCTTGCTCGCTCTTTTCACCCTCGGCAAGTAAGCCCGGTTACCGGTAGAGCCCACCCGTGTTCCCCCGCGGGTGTTGGGCGAGGGGATCCCCACCGAGGAGCGCCTTCCCCGGCTGCGCCGCCCATGCTCATGCATATTCATACGGGGAAGGCCCGCCCCGCTCTCGCGTGTGTTGGCGGGGCCGGGGTACCGGGCACCGGGCGCGGGCGGCGGCATGGGCGGCAGGGCCGGTCCGCTGCGGGTGCTGGTGGACATGGACGGCGTCCTGGCCGACTTCGAGGGTGCCGTGCTGCGGGGCTTCGGTGCCCGCTTCCCCGGGGAGCCGCGGGTGGAGCTGGCGGCGCGGAGGGGCTTCTCGGTGCGGGAGCAGTACCGCTGCCTGCGGGAGGACCTGGGGGTGAGCGCGGCGGGCAGGGCGGGCAGGGGCCGGTTGCAGAGGAGGGTTTGCAGCGAGCGGGAAGCGCTGCGGCGTGGCTGGAAAATGGGGATGTTGCGCCTTGCTCGAAAAGCTCTCCCTCCCTTCCCTCTCTTGCCTTGTGCCCTGCTGTGAGCAAAGGAAATCTCCTCTTCCTACCGACCGTGGATATGCAAAGCAGAGGGGAGGGTTGGGGTTTTTTTTAAGAGGGTGCTACAAAGGGTTGTTTCATGCTAGCAGCCTTGATTTGTATAGTAATAATTAGTGACTTCTTCCAGGAGGATTGCCAGCCCTTTACAAAGAGATGTGTGTGGGGGAATTGGCAATGAGTGATTCTGTCATAAAAATAACTGGATGAAACTGTTTGCTGAACCATCTTCGGCTTGTTCTTTACCTACTCGTGAACTGCTCTTGCTATGCAGCAGTAGTAATAACTTACCTAAAGCTCTCTTGAGCACTCTGCTGCTGTTAATGTAGCTCCATAGCAGGACAAGAAATATAAATATTATATATGGGTTTGTACAGCTAATAAAACCCTGTATCTGTATCATTCCCTCTGCATGCTCCGACAAGCAAAGTGCACGGTAGGTAAGCGATCTGGAACAGTATGTAAAAAGCTGGTGGTACACCCTATATCCATGCAAATTGTTGCTATTTTTAATGTTTGCTAATGACTGAATGAGTATCAGACATTTGCAAGGCAAAATTAAAAATAATGTGAATCCAGACTTCACACTTCCTTCTGGTTACCACAGGACAGTCAGGGACTCTGTAAGAAAACTGAATGGATGCCGATCCAGGCTGTGCCATACACTTTCCCTGAGAAGTTCATTGTTAATTTTAAGCCCCTCTACTGAGCCTGTAGGTCTTTTTTCTGCTAAGAAGTGACAACTCACACTCATTTCCCTCCTGTTCCATAGCGAGGTACAGGCTCCTGCACCAGTGTGATGGACGGGAGTGCTGGGTCCAGGCAGCATTTCCACAGGCTCCAAACTGACTGGGCTCTCATCGATGACTATTGATGCTCAAAACTTCCTGGAACTAGGAACTTGTAAATATAGGGAGTAGGCATGATTTGTTTATCATTTTATATAAACAAACATGATTTATTGCTTAAGCGAGTATTCCTTAAGTGAATCCCATTTAGATATACTGGGACAAAAAAATTGCAGGTAATTTAAGGGGTCATGGCTTTTTATTTGTTCTTATTTGGAAGGTCTACAATCTGATCCGTCTTGAAGGCTGTGTTCTGTTCCATTTCTGGCATTCCCATTCCCTAATTTGGCTCATGCTCATCCTGTTCCTTCCCAGACCTTAGGTGTGTCAGTGAAATAACCAGGTAACTGGTTTGAATCCCACACAGATCAGCAGTGGCAGAAAGCTCTTATCTTACCGTTCGTTATTAGCCTGGCTTCCTAAGGAAATTAGGTTTATGTAGTTGTATGTCTGTCTCCCTCGTCAGTAACTTCTGGATCTCTGGGCTCGTTTAGGTACATTTGACAGAACAATAAAGTTTTAAAGATTTGATGCTCCTACAGGTTTTATGTAAATACCACAGCTGGTTAAAAATAGAGACCTTCTTATTTCTGCCACGGCGGTACAGGGCGTCTGGGATGCAGGAGAATCCCTGCAGGAGAAGGTCTCTCCTTGCCCCCAGCTGCAGGAAAAGCTTTGGCAGGAACCGGCAGCCCAGACACCAAGAGCAGCTTGTCCGTCCTGTGCCAGGGGTGCACGGGGGTCTGCGGGGCCGTCTGTCCATGCAGAGAAACCAAATCTGCAGTTTGTCAGCTGTTGGAAGGAGTGGGATCAGCCTGACACCGAGCGCTTTGTGGCAGGCGTCTGCTGTGTCCGTCCAGGAACAGCCAGTGCGTTAAGATACTATCGTGAGAGGGGGTGTGGGAAGTACGGTGATGATGATTTCTCATTGCCCTCTTACTAAGTGTTGATGCTTTGTTAGTGCTCAGCAGCTGCCTCTTGAAACGTGAACCATTACTTTGCTTTTTCTTTCTTTTTTGATCGTAAGTCGATCATTCATTTCACATTGTAAATCCATTTAATTTACAAAGTATTTTGCTCAAGACTTTCTTTACTGTACTTGCCTATCTGGCCTCCTGTGTGTGTAGCAAGTTCGTCAATGGGGATTTATCTCCCAAGCGTTTAGGATGTGTTACCTGGCCCCAGACAGTTTCAAAAAAGGATTCAACATCTCCAGTGATGGCAAAAATTTCTAAATTATTTTTAAGTATTGCAAATGGGAAAGCTTAGGGATAGATGTAATTCCTCCAGTTTTGTATCCAAGTTGTTATCTTGCTAATGGAAGTTAGAAGGAAACGTTCAGCAATGATGGTGTGAGAATGAGGAAAGAAAATTGTTTTACTTTCTTTTTCTAGTTGCTTTTGGGGGGGGGGAGAAATGGCTTTTGGTTCTAAGAGTCATCAAATCAAATTTCTTTCTCTAGCAAAGCCAGACTTTTTTGTGACGTGGTGGAAACGTGCCAGTTTCTGGTGTCTTGCTGTAGGATAAAAGCTTTCAGACACAAGCCCTGATTCTGTAATTGGATCTCCTTGGGAAGAGCTCCAGGGAATTGTTGCTGAGATCAGTGAGGCTTTGCATGGAAACGGAGATCTGGGCAGATCTGATTGCCACGTCTTCACCTAGACTCGTTAACCTCTTCTGATTTGCATGTGAAATCAGGCAGTGCTTCCAAATTTTTGGCTGTTGAGTATTTGTAAATTATGACAGCTGAGTGAGCACCATGATCTGGGAGACTTGTTTAATGCTGACTCCTCATTGCTGCTTAATTGAAATGTTTTTTATGTTGATGTTCCACTGGTGATACAGAGCAAGGAGACCGTCAGCTGGACTATAAAGCAATCTTGTACAATTTCTAAGCAAAGGCTGCCAATCTGCCTTTGAAGAATACTTACCGAGAACTAAGTTTTCCAAATTGTTTGGTGGCATGGGAACGTACGACTTTAATGCTTGCAGAAAAATGCTATCTTGACACCTCTGAAGTTCCTGTATGACCCCAGGGAAGGTAAGATTCGTGTGTCTTAGGGTAGAAGAGAGATTGGAAGCTTAACCTCTCTGTCTGAGAATGAAACTTAGGCCTGGAAGCGGACCTCAGCCCTTAACGCTGCTGGGATGGCGGCTGCCGCGGGTGCTTTGTGATGATGGGTTGTGTGATAAGGGGAGCCGTCTGCTGTGACCTGCACTGAAATGCTCTGATCTAACACAGGCCACTGAACAGTCACCAGGTAGCAATTTTTAAAATTAACTAACCAGAGTTGGATTCAAACCAGTAAACTTCCTAATAATAAAAGGTGCGAGAATGTCTTATCAGTAAATTATGCTGTGGTTTAACCCCAGCCAGCAACGAAGCACCACGCAGCCGCTTCCCCCTCCCGCCTCCCAGTGGGGTGGGGAGGAGGAAAAAAAAGTAAAACTCGTGGGTTGAGATAAGAACAGTTTAATAACTAAAGTAAAATAAAATACACTACTCAGAATAATAATAATAATGTAATAATAATAATTGTAATGAAAAGGAATATAACAAAAAAAAAAAAAAAACGCCCAAGAAAAGACAAGTGATGCACGATGCAATTGCTCACCACCTGCTGACCGATGCCCGAGCAGCGATCCGCGCCTCCTGGCCAACTCCCCCCTGTTTCTATACTGGGCATGACGTTCCATGGTATGGAATACCCCTTTGGCTAGTTCAGGTCAGCTGCCCCGGCCGTGCTCCCTCCCAGCTCCTTGCACACCTGCTTGCTGGCAGAGCATGGGAAACTGAAAAGTCCTTGGCTTAAGATAAGCGCTACTTAGCAAGAACTAAAACATCAGCGTGTTATCAACAGTATTCTCACAGTAAATCCCAAACACAGCCCTGTACCAGCTACTAAGAAGAAAGTTAACTCTGTCCCAGCCGAAACCAGGACATTTTAAAAAAAAAAAAAGGACTGGAAGGACAGTCCTACCTAGAGGCACAGGAATTGCCCTGGAAATACTACTTTTCCTTTTAGAGATTAAAGATGCCACTGTACTGTATCATATTAAATTCCTTTTACCTTTTTGCACCATTTTTGGCCAGTTTAGCCTGGGAAGACATTGCTCCTCCAGTAATCCTGTTTCTTTCCTACTTACTTAAAAATTATTCTAACTTTAGAGAGAACCTCCTTTCCCACTTGTTTATCATTAGTGACTTCTCTGATGCATGTGGCATCTCACGTGCATGTATGGAAGGTGGGTTTACCACCGAGAGCAGGTGCAGAGAGAAAAGGGATAAAGCTGTAGGTCCCTTAATCGCACTGCTCAGTCCACCGCTAAGGTTGTGTGCTCTGAGTCAGATGAGGGGAGCGGTAGGTGGGACCCACCCGTATCACCACCAAACCCAGCCCAGCCGGGGCTCGCCGGGGTGCACGGCTCAGTTCCCGAAGCCAAAGGTTCTTGGGGCAGCACAGGGATCCACCTCTGAATTTCCTGCTGCGGTCTCCCACTCTTTTGAGGAGACTTTGCACCAACATGTTACCACAGAGGAGCAGCTGTCCATGCTGAAGTCAAGATCTGCTCCTTTAACAACTGTTACTTTAGTGTGTGATTGAAAATCATAGAAAGCAGCAAAGAAACGTAGCTTCCTAGCTCTCCCGTCCTCTTCCTTTCCTCTTTTTGAGTTGTTCTGGTCTAAAAGGTTTAACCCCAAATGTGTGGGTGTGCTGACCTGGCTGCTCCGCTGGGGATGGTAGTTAGCGTGGTCACCATATTGTCCTTTTTGTTCTGAAGGAAAAGAGGGCTACTAGATAATACACGTGTCTGCCCACTCATCCCGGGTAAATTCCTGAGCCATAAGCAAATTTTAGTCAAATGTGACAGAGGAGCAGAAGCCTCAAGCTTGTTCCTTTGATTTTCACAAGAGTTAGTAGAGAGAGACCTGCTGGGAAGGGGTGAGGCGTGAGCTCTCCCTCTGTCAGACGTCAGCAAGTCAAGCTGTATGTAGATCAGTGCTGCGTTTGTGATGCTACTCATGGAGCTGCTTGTAGAAACAAAACCAGGTCAGGCTCAGCTCTGCCTCCTCACTCCAAACAAGCCACCAGAGAGTAACTCCTCATTCTTGTACGCCTGAGCTGGATTTTTCCTGGAACCCTAAAGGTGAGAAACTTTATAATCCACTCTTGGTGTGAAGCATCACCTCACTCCCTAAAGCGCCGGCCCTTTGATGGCTGTTACACACAGGGTAACTGGGCAACTGTTGTGCACAGAGCTCGGATAAAAGCACGGGCTTTGCTAATGGTCCTCCTGTCTCTTGCAGGCTAAGGTAGCCAGTGTCTATGAAGCGCCTGGCTTCTTTCTAGGGTTGGATCCAATTCCAGGAGCCCTTGAAGCCATGCAGGAGATGGTCCACATGCAGGAGTAAGGACACTTTGCACTCTGCAGCCCTTTCCCATTATCTTAAGCACTTTCCCCGACTGCTAATGAAGGCTGTTTCTTTTCAGCACCGAAGTCTTTATTTGCACAAGTCCTCTCCGGAAGTATGAGCACTGCATCGTGGAAAAGGTGGGAGAGAATTTATTTTACTGCTTTTAATGCTGCTTTTGCAAGGCCTTGCTATTTCATACCACCCGAGTCGGAGTCATTCATTAATAAAGACAGTAGCCGGCACAGGCTGCCAGGCTTCCCTGCGGTCCCTCTGTTCGAGGGGCAGCTGCCCAGACACGGTAATAGCGCAGGATGGGGAATCTCGGAGCGCCACGATGATGTCTTATTGCTGGGCACTGATGCCAGCCGTATTGCGGGGCACGTGAGCCCTGTGCTCTTGGAGCTGGCGTGTGACATTGCTGCTCCAGCTGTGTCAGCAGGTGATAGCGAAGGAACTGTTGTAGCGTGGTCCACAGGGATGGGATATTCCCAGGGGATTCCACACTGGAGAATCCTTAACCGACAAAACCTTATTCTGTCTAAATCCGGCACATGAGATAGTGTGTTTTATCCTGAAAGAGGCCAGTGCTGAGTTAAGAGGAGGCTATAGCGTTGGAATTAGTCCTGTTTGCCACTGGCACAAGAACGGAGGGGGACACCTTAATCACTGGAATGACTTAGATGGGCACAATCCACGTGCGCTGGGCAAGCAGCCAGCGCTGCTTGCAAACTTGACAACAATTAGGCACGGCAAACGCAGTGCTGACTGAAGGCCGTTAAAAGTACAGGTTAAATCAGTGTCCTGGGCCACAGCCAGTCTCTGCGGCGGGGATTTGTAGACACAGATGTAGGTTTACGGGGGAAAAATTGCTGTACTAGGGCTGATCTGACTTGAGCAATGTGCAAACCGAAAGTACGGCAGAATTTTCTCCTATCTTATTTCTTGCCTCCGCAGTATAAGTGGGTAGAAAAACATTTGGGACCTGAGTTTGTAGAGCGGATTATTCTAACCCGAGATAAGACCGTCGTATCTGCTGACTTGCTGTTTGATGACAAGGATACCATTAGAGGTTTGAAAAGCATTTGCATCGCTTGCTGTTAGCTGGGGAGGAAACCCCCCCCCGCCCCAGCTGACTCCGGCTTGCCCTCCCTTGCCCTCCTCAGGCGCAGAGCTGAACCCGAGCTGGGAGCACGTCCTCTTTACCTGCTGCCACAACAGGCACGTCCAGCTGCAGGCACCGCGCAGGCGGCTCCTGTCCTGGGCGGATGATTGGAAGGCCATCTTGGAAAGCAAGCGCAGAGAGTAATGCAAAAAGGGGATGCTGTGCTCTTCCCGCTGCCGGGGGAACGACCAGCTCATCCGCTGGCGGGGAAACCCATTGCAAGGACGCAGCGAGCACCGTCACCCGGGCAGGGGCACTACGGGGGTCAGTTATAATAAGAAATGAGCTGCCCTTGTTAGACATGCTGCAGAGCTGACTCCTCTCCGGGTTTCTGGAAGATTGCTCTGCATTCAGTTAGTTAATCTCTGTACGGTTTTGGCTGTTTGCTGTCGGTGAAGAGAAACTATAAAATACAAGCAGTTGTGGGTTGTTGTTTTTTTGTCTTGTGTGCGCGTGCTTTTAACCTCACTCCCGTTTGTTTTGGGCTGACTGAGGGCAGAGGGGAAGAAAAAAAAAAAAAAGAGGAAGAAGTACAGCTGTGAAACTTGAGCAGACACAGCGTGGGTGTCTGTCAGGGAGCGCTGTGCTCAACAGCCAAACTCTTTTAAATTTTATGTATTTAGCCACCCTGGCTTTTGGGTTGCTTTTTGCATCATTGGCTGATAATGAAAGGAGACCAAGCTGGCTTCAATTTCTGGCCCATGTGCATGAGTAAGAGTGGGCGAAGGCTGGGCTGCAAGTGCTGTACAGAAATATTTATGAGCTTATACAAAACTGTTTACACAGCATTTAAGTTAATGTTTTATTAAGAGAAGGTTTTACAAGACAGCTGTTCTCACGAGCCAGACTGCCACGAGCCCTTTTTTTAATCTTCACCTTTCTCACCAGTGGTAATGAAAGAAAAATAACTTTCCACTTCCTGATTTATAGGATAGCAACAAGCTGCCCTGTGTAGTGATTTACTAGCTGGGTGCCTATGCCATGATAGGATGGCGTATTTAGTACCAAAGGGATGCAGTAAGATGGCAAACTGCCAGGGCAGGGAAACGCCTTTCTTCTGCAGGAGAAATAAGGTTTATAAGAGATTTCAAAGTCATTTGAGTTGACACTGAAGAGGAGAGCTGCAGCAAAACCAGCCAGGAACTGGAGGGGATATAAGCTGCCCAATAACCCAAGCAGAAAAACCCCTAATTGCTGGGAAGGTTATTTGTGCAAGCTGGGTGCTGGGCTGCACTTGGCAACCTGCTCTCCAACAGCCATGACCTGTTTTATTTTAAATATTTGCTTGCCGTTTTAGCTGCGTGCTTGGCCTGACTGACATCGTAGTGCTGTACCATCCCCTTTATCAACTAAAAGCCAGTGCTGGTATGACCAGTTTCCCTCTATAATGTTGTTCTTGACACACTCTCGACCTGCTGAGCAGAAAGTGGAGGCCTGGGAAAACAGAGGGAGATCTCCCTCTCAACAGCTCCACGCTGTTCTGACAGCTTCAGTCCTTGGGGAGAGGAATCCCCACCGCTGTGTGTTTGCTTAGACTCCTGGCCTCTTCCACTTGCGGAGGTGTGCAGTAATCCTCCAGGAAGACGGTCGCCAGATTGCTTAGCCTTCTGCTGGCTGAGAGAGAGAAGCGAAGCATGCACTCCACCACTGGGAGAGCCGTGGTCTGCTGGCGCGACTGCGGCGTTGTCAGGTACATCAGCGTCGTGACTGCCGACATGACCGTCTCCTCGTTGGAGCTGGAGAGGCAGTTGATGATGGGCTCTACCCCATTTGCCTCCAAGATGTAGTCTTTATTGGTTTTATCCAGGCACAGGTTACAAAGACCGCCTGAAACAGCAAAAGAAAATGTTCGACACACACAAGGCAAACTTCTCTACACACCCTCATCTTTTTCATACTAAGATTCAAATTCACTGCTGATCCCTTTTTTCTAATACAGAAATAAGCATCCAGATTTTCTGTGAGATTTGGATGGAAAATTCTTAATGGCTTCCTGGGCAATGTTTTCTTGATTCTTTCCAGAGATTTTCCACCAGAACATTCCTCCTCCTGTATGTCATTAGAGGGCACTGTTACTGCTGGACATAATCTCCTCCACTGAATGAAGAATTCCAGTATCACTTAACCCTAACGGAGGCTACAAGCCAGCAGTTTATTGCAGATGTTTTAGAAAAACAGAGAACAGAGCTAACAGTGCTAGCCAAGAGGCACAGAATGTTTGAACTTGAAACTTTAAGATGCAGCCATATCCTGGTGTAGCTCAGCCACAAACCTTAAAAATCAAATATATTTATTATCGTCTCATGGAATCACTCACAATTAGGATCTGGCCTCTTAGCTTATGTTCAGACCATGACAAATCACCATAAGGCAGTTCCTCAGAGGACTTACTAAAAAATTTCAAGTAAGTATTCTAGAAGACTGGTTGCCAATAGCAGAATGATAACATTGGACGTGCACGTTATACATGGCAAACTTTATGCATTAATGGCTGCTGCTCTGTAGGAGAGATTTCATTAAAAAGTCATTCAGCTAGTGTTTACTTACAGTCTGGGGAAAAAAAAAAATCCTTTCCAGAAAGCATCATCTTTAAGCACAGCAGCTCTATTAGGATGAAGGGGAGATGCCTGCCTCCTCCCTCTCCCCCCATTCCACTCACTCTCCACTAAATGAGGCCTTATCAGCACCGCGCGGGTCTGTTCTCACAGCACAACTATCTGCTGCTCGGGGGGGGCAGATGAACCCCCAAACCGCAGCGTCAGGCCCCGCATCTCGGGCCCGTCAGCCCCTTACGAGGGTCTTCAGGTGCAGTCCTTACCGATGGCGAACTCCACGAGGGTCTCGTTGTCTTCGGCGAGCATATCAAGGAACAGATCCAGGACCTGGAGTTGCCGGAGGTACTCGTAGTTTTTGGGATCGTAGGCGAAGTTGGCCAGGTTGGCCAGTACCTGCTCCTTGGCCTCTGCAATGGAGAAGCATCAGGGGTGTGAGGAAACACACTCAACATGAAGAGCATTAGCAAGCAGCGGTGCCCGGGGGTTACCTGGGCTGTCTGTCACCTGGAACTCGGTGACGAGGGCCTGCAGGTACTCCAGCCGCCCCAGCTCCATCCCGGGCCCAGCAGCGACGCGATGCCCCAAGCTCAGCGACTGAAGGCCCGGCGCCTGTGAGACACCCCGCGCTCGGCTCTCGCCTCCCCCGGGAATCCCCCGCGGGTGGCCGGGAGGCGGGCGGTGCTTGCTGACGGCGAGGCTGCCCCACGGCCGCGTTCCCGCGGGGCGCAGACGAGCCGGCGGCCTCAGGGCGGTGGCAGGGACGCCGGGACGGGGGAGGCGGCCGCCATCTTGTGGGCGTGGCGCGGCGGACCGTTGCTCTCCTCAGGCGGGAGGCGGCCGCAGCGGCGGCTGCTGCTCCGGGGCCGGCGGCGTGTGGGGCTGCGGGGCCGGCTGCTGTGAGGCGGGGACAGACTGAGAGGCTGTGGGCTGCCGAGCGCCGGTCCCCGGGTGGGGTGTGGGGCGGCAGGCGAGCGCCTTGCGGGGGTGTTTCCTTCCCCGTGGACCGTGTCACCGGTTACCGATCGCTGCAAATAAATGAGTGCGTGTCGAGGTGTTCGACTCTGTGTTCCGCTATACGGCAAAACTTCGATATTGACACACTTTGCTCTGGAAAGGAGCTAACCTTTCCCCACTCACTAGTTATTTACTCAAAAAATTTTCGCCTGTATGTATTTTTTCCTGCTCAATTTCAATACTGCTGGCCTTCCAGGTTCCCCAGAGTTAGTTGTGGTGCTGGTCGGTGTGGATAAACCCCAGGCCGCTGCCCAGGCCGTGGCTCTGCTGACCGGCTGACCGGCGCAGGGATGAACGGGTTCTGGACCGAGCTGCTCGCTGGGTCTCGGCGTCTCTCTGGGTGGTGGGTGTTCACCGTGGTAAAATACGGGACGTGCAGATGGCAAAGGGATGGCTGTGGAAGAGTGCAGGGATGGCTGGGGTGGTAGGGAGAGACACTGGAAGGAATAAAGGTTTAGTTAGTTTTGGTTTTAATATGGGGTTGCAACTCATGGGGTAAAGCAGGGCAATGGAAAGAGATTTTTTGCCTTTTGTGAAAAGGCAAAAGGATTAGAAGCTGAGGGAAAAGGTAAAAAGAGGGCATAATACACGCATGGTAAGATGAATGACCTGGGGAAAAAAAATGAAGTGAAGGCAAGAAGTGGTGAATTAAAAGAGCAGCAGGTGATTCCACCCTGGTTGAACAATGCACTGGTCTAAGCACAAAGCAGAGCAATTACAGGATTCTGAACTAGCACAGTTCCAATGAAACCACTGTGATTATAAGCGCTGCAAGTGGATTCAATTGTGGTTCATGCCATGTAAGTATATAAGGTACATAAACATCATAAACTGGGGGGGTAGACTCTGCAGAAATTTGTGTTGCTTTTATTTAAGCAATTAAATGCATGGAGGTTCTTCTGTAGATAAGGTAGGAAACAGGCTGTGAGCAGATGTTGGCTTTTGTATTATCTCAAATACAGTTGATTTTCATGTAAAGCAAATTGAACATGGACTGATCCGCCAAATACGTGGCATCAGTGACAAGCATGTTGGGCTGATAATCCCTCCTACCACACAGCTGGGTGTAGTAAAATACCTGCCCATGACCACATTAAATACAAGGATGAGCAAAGCAGCTGCACTGAATGCAGTGATGCTAAATCTTTTAACATTGCAGTGGTGTGGGAAGACAGAATGTGAAAGTGAAGGTATTTATTTCTACCTGGTAGAAAATTTTAAGCTGGGCCTGTGCTAGCAACTTCAACTCTTATCATAATTATCAACGGAAGTCAATGTATATCTATGTATATGTGTGTATATATATCTGTATATGTGTGTATATATACGAAAATGATCAGTAAAGCTGCTAAAGACTACTTCTGTATTAGACTGTTTTGCTAGTGTATTAACAAATCTCTTTTAATGTATGCCTTTGCAAGTGGTAAGTGTTGACATACTTTAAAGCCACATCTGTCGTTACATAGAAAGTGAATGACTAATGTGAGAAAGCGGGAGAAGAGAAAGCAAACACAGAGGAGCTAGTCAATACAAAGAGAAGTGATTAAGGATACTGGGATTGACTAATAAGGGGTGAAAAACAGTATTTAAAGAGAAAAAATGCAGTGACTTCTGTTTGTAATTACTACATTTGTGGTCAGTCAGTATAATTTTGCATGCATGGAAGCAGTAGGAACTTTGTCCCCTGGAGTGGTTTCACAGCGGTGTTTAGAAAAGGCTGGTGTCTGTGCTGGCTGAGTTTCAGGTGACGCATCTCCAGGTCACACTATTTAGTGCGTGGCAAGAAGTAACCAGGAGGAGAGGAACACCTGCACTTGTCTTCCTGGGAACTGGGAACTGTGCTCCTTCTGGCCTTTGTCTTGCATTGAGTTTAGTCAAAGCTGGTTAAGAGATGTGAGAAACATTTTACATTTAATTTGCTGTGTTGGAGCTGCCTCCTGGAGGAGAGTTTGATAACGTCCCCTGGTTTTGTAGTCCTCGGAGATCTTCTGCAGGAATCGCAGACCGTGCTAGTACTGATTACACGACCTGCTTTGTTACTAGCTGTGTGCTTGTTGTCTTTGTGCTGACTTACTGTGGGGAGTTTGGCCTGATCATCCAGAAAGATCACTTGGCAGTAGGCAGAGTTGGCTGTTTACTCACCCAATATTGGCTATATTGTTTAATTGTATAATGCTCCAAGCACTTGCTGTTTGCCAGAATAGTTAGCACAGACTGGGCTAATATAGCTGGGGTATTCACAGCTCCAGGGGCTAGCCTGGTGACATTGATAGCACACCAAAGTTAGAATTCAGTGAATTTTCATTTCTCGTAGTTATGTTTCTTCTCTTGCAGTTACTAGCCAGGTCTGCAAACAGCATGCCAAGCTCTTAATTTAAGAGCACTGAGGTGTTTTAGAGTGTGTAAGTTTACTGTGACCTTTCTTTGGGTTTTTATTAAACTTTTCCAAGAATTACATTAGCAGAGTGTCTAAGGCTTTTAAGGATCATGATCTTGCAATATTTCAGTGTGAACTCCCTGGTCAATGTTTCGTTGCAGTAAGGAAAGGTGCTTGTTGCAAAAATGCTTAGCTTGCAAGGTTAATGGTACTTTAAATGATAAAGGGAGCAGGAAGGGGTAAGAGGGGACTAGGGGAGCGAGGGACATTTATTTCTTGTCAATTTTTGTTGCTCTGCTGGCTCTCAGAGGTTCATAACCTGGCTGAGGTATTAGTGTTTGTCCATAATGAAAGTCAGGGTTATTTTACTGTCTGTAGGTGCTAAAAAACTGCTTTAGGGGGGCTGTGGTTGCCTTGCGTAATGGGACGACCTCAAAATAATGAAAGGAACTTTTATTGCTTTATTTTTCTTCTGGGCCTCAGGATTCTTAAGGACTGAGTATTACTGCTCCTGTACGATAGCTCTGAGGGGGAATATCTGTTATACTGTAGCGTGCTCAGTATGCATGGTCCCTTCAGTTACGCTTTACAAAGCTCCTGCTCAAGGCAGCTTGGCATTCAGGTTGAAAAGAGAGGTAGAAGAGGAGAGCTGTGGAACAGGGGAGGAGGGGGGTAGTTTATTATGGGAGCTCAGACACCTTATTCACCTGTGGAAACACAGCCTAAAATGTTACCTCTTCTCTCTCCAAGATTTGTTTCCAGCCTGTGGGTTGTGGATTACTTCTAAAGGGTCTGTGGAAAGTAACCAGGGGAGACAACCCTGTTTTCAGACAGCTTAAATTCTGTAAGGCTGTTAGAAAGCTTTTAGTCAGCAAGTTGAGAAACATTAAAATAATGGATTTGTGAATTCATTGTTTTTCTTCCCAGAAACATCTCTCTGCCTCTGCAAGTAAGTCCCAGTCACCCTGGTGTTGAGTCTGGGAGTATCAAAAAGCAGTTCTACAAAGCACTCTCCTAACTTTCCATCCTAAACTATCTTGCACTGCTGTGCACAGTTAAATAGTCAAAAGAGATTTCTTTGCCATGGTGTAGGAGGAGCTGATCTCTGTGTGTCGGCTTCAGTTGGTGAGTACCTTTTTTTTTCCTCCCTTGTACCTTGCAAGCATGCAGATAGAGCGGTTGGCTCCACACAGGAGATGCATTCTGTTGCTCCTTCAACTAACCTTTGTTTTCCTGCAATAAATTTTCATGAGTTGTAGCTTACACCATATCTTGCCTGTTTTGCCTAGGACATCTGTAGCAGCGGGAGGATTTGGGACAATATGAACACATATTTCTGGAAGAAAACAGAAAGGGAATGTAGAAAGGTGAACAGAATTTAAAATTTAAGAATTACGCACGGAAACAATAGCAATCTGTTCAGCTGCTTAGCTGCTTTATTTGCAATAGCTAGAAGAGGTTTGGGGCTTGATCCCTTTTCATTGGTTTTTTTTTTTGAGAGGGAAAAAGCCCCATCTTTTTCCTAGGAACATACACCAGTCATTGTTTCGGTAAGCTGAGAAGCACCAGTCCCTGTTTACTTCATAGTTATGGACCATGTAAGCATTACACGTTAATAAACATGTGTGACGAGATTAGATATGTATGTCTCCCACTAGTCATCTTATTTAAATATACGTTTGAAATGCAGAGCCTACTGGTTCAGTAATCCTAGAGCAGGACTGAAGAAGATACTGAGCTGTGGGAGCAGGAACCCTTCTGAAGGGCTGATACCTTTTCCACTGTAAAAGCCAGCTGTGAAGCCATTATAGTCTCTGAAGACCTTGGAGTCAGTTTTCCAGCGGTTTCATCCAGTGTGGGTTTTTTTGGTTGGCGTGTTTGTTTTGTCTGGGGAGCCCACAGCTCTAACGAAAACTGTGGTTTTGTTGCTAGGAATTTGATATAACAGTTCTCAAGATAAGCACTGCAGTTGAGTTGAAAGCTGTTACTTCTTCCATTTCACTCCCATTTTAGGCTTCTGTCTTTCTGATGGTTCTAATGTGTTGAGTAATCTTCATCTGCAGTGCTTTGTGAGCTGTTACCTGCTTCTGTCAGATCAGGAATGATACAGAATATAAACAGTTTGCAACTCGAGCTGATGCTGAGGGAGGCTGGAGGCTGATGCAGCTATCATCTTCGTACTTACAAGTGTAACTCCCAGGAGTGTAGCAAGAAAAGCCACTTACAGTCAAGGCTGTATGGGTATGAAAGTCAGTAACAGTGACTTTTCTCAGTATACTTTTCCCCACAGATTCCTTTGTAAGTTATGCTTGTGCTTATAAGAAAGTTAAGTTATGCTTGTGCAAACTTCTCTATAATGAGAACGCTGGTGTAATTAAGTCTGAGAGTCTAAGACTAAAGAGCTAAATTCATTTACACAAGGGGGAACTACAGTGGCTTTGAATTTGGCCCTATATAAGGATGCATACACTTATTCTTAGGTCTAGTAACACCTTCACTGCCCCTCCCCCCCCAGTGGGTCCCAGTTCACGCTGTAAAGAAGTGTATTTACACAAGCCATGAATCCTGTTTTATGATATATCAAGAAGCACTTGAGATATCAGTAGTTATGCAAAGCAGGCACTCTAAGGTTTGGGTTTCTTTCTTTTTCATGCTCTGGAGTTGAACCTCTGAGGCTTTCAAAATGTCCTTGGCATGAAGAACTCATCTATATACCTCATAGGAGAAAATATTTGATCTTACTAGAGACTTGCAGACTGAGTTCTGCAACCCGTGCAGCAGCCTCCATATAATATTTAGAGATGTGGAAAATAATAACACGTTTCCTGTGGAAAGTGTTTGTCTTGCCACTCCCAACATGGGAAGCAACCAGGAAACTTCATATAAGTCTGCACCAAAATTGCATGTTCAGACGAGGCAATAATACTTCTTTGTGAAAGAACTACCATTGTGCATAGCCCTTAATACCTATTGTCCAGTGCTACCAACTGAAATGTGCACGTGAAATTCCAGTGACTTCTTAAAGGCACTGACTTAAACCAATTGAACTGACACAGCTTTTGTCTCTCAGCGCTGGTTACCATGGCTCTTATCCCATGGTTTGCTTTAGGAAAGCACAGTTCTCTTTGTCCTTCAGCTCTTTGGCTGGCGCTGGGTTCTGGGCTCAGCCTGTGGTCTAGATCGCTCACTTGGAGTCTGACACGGCCCCGCAGAGTGGAAGTGCAGGGCAGAAGGATGACGACAGTTGTGGAAAGCAGACACTTGTTTTCTCATCTGCCATCAGTGCTGGGCCTTGTGTAGCTTTGTACAGGCCACATAATTGTTTGTGTTCCCCCCCCTTTTTTTTTTCTTCTTTTCTTTCTTTTCATATGCTTGTGATGTACACGACTGCTGGAGGGGATTGACTTTCAAACTGTGGTTCAGTTGGCATTTCATTGTATTGATATCTGGAGGGATTATCCAAAGGTACTTTTGAAGCCTCTTTCAATTTGTTTTTTTTTTCCAGAGCGCAGAAGCTGAGCCCCATGAATAATGCAGCTGATATCAGGAAGAAACTGGAGTTGTAGAAGACGTAGTGGAAATCACTAGTTATGTCTACCAGGAGACCTGAAATAGAAGCCACAGCTTAGTCAAAGAGAAGATGCATACTAAAGGCAACTGGGTGACATTTACATAAATGTTAAACCTCAATCATTTAGCAAAATGCCAGATACAAAAGATAAGCATTCACAGATGAGTTAAGTTCTCTTCTCTAGATTCTAGGGGTTGTTTGGTTTTTTGTAGTCACCACTCAGGTGATGTTTCTGCTTCTGTATAAAGTATTTCTCAATACACAGAGAAATCAGGAAAGAAAGGAAATTGTAACTTTTCCCCAACCTGCTGATCCATTTTGTTTACTCAGCAGATGACCCCTGTGCCACCGCCACTCACTGGATTTTGGAATGAGTGACCCTGTTACATCCTAGGTCAGAAAACAGAACAAATAAATAGAGAAATCTCTCAAAAATTGACATGTTAGGGTCTCTAAACTGAAAACTTGTCTCTAATAGTGTGTAATCAGGGACGAGAAAATTCACAGCACAGCAAGCATTATGGCTAACTTTAAGTGCCCTCAATATAAGACATTTAGAAGTGTGGTATATCAAATGAGTAATTTAACACTAATGTTAGAGATGGAAAGGCGACACTCAGGTCAAATATATGATGCCTTCTGTAGGCTGCTTATTTATATGGAAATACTGGAATAATGTTTGTTTGCTTGTATCTCCTATCAGAGATGCCTAAGAAAAGACCTTTTTTGCACTTTGAGAAAAGTGACTGACCACTAATGCCAGGGAATACATGAAATATGGTGCATGTTATCATCCCATTCTTTGAACAGACATTATTTTCCTGCTGAATAGCACATAATTCATTGTCTGGAGAAGAGAACTAAAGCCTGAATTGAGGTTTCATGCTCAGGTTCACATTTCTTGTTAGTCTTTTGAATTTGCTGCTGTACTGCAGGAGCAGGTGCGTCTTGGACAAGTCACTTCGAGGCATTTGGAGTGAACTGTGAAATCTGTGAATAATTTATTGGATTGGGGGCCATAACTAGCTCCTTTCTTGTCTCCAGAGAAAAATTAATACACTCTAGAACTCAGAAAGAAGAGTGAACGGAAGCTTTGACTATAAGGCTCTTGAATAATGTAGGACTGGTAATAATTCTGATCATAGTTAATTTGTTTAATGGGATGTTCGCAATTCCTTGAGACTTCATAGATAAAACAATGTGAACTGGTAAAGCAGTGAAAGAGTTCATAGAAAGCAAGATCCTGCCACGGTAATTCCTCTCTGTGTCTTGCCTCTCACTGGAAAAAAGCTCTCATCACTCCCATACCTATCAAAGCTGCCTACCAAATGGGGAGCTTTTTCACTGTTTGCTGTTGCTACAGTGACACTTGGGCAGCTGCAGAAATGACCCTCCTTCAGCTGTGAGAAGGGGCTGATCATTCCTTTCCGGCTCTCCCTTTTATATTGCTCCCTTTGCATAACTCACCTGCCTGCATGGGTTTGGAAACTCGCTTATTTTTCTTCTTTATGCTCCCAAACGCTTGTCACCAGTATCTAAACAGCCAATTTTTCCCCAGCCTGCTTTAATAGCTTCTCTCACCTGTGAGAGGAGGTCCGATGAGGAGAGTGATGCTCTCCAGGATGGTGAAGAGCCCTAGAGCACTTGAGAACCTGTCCATCTCCACCACATCCATCAGCACCTGGAAGATGAGTGCCCCGATGCCACTCATGGCTATACTGAGGATAACGCAGTAAATGATGAGCACGCTGAACTCGGCTGAAATGACACAAATGAAATTGCTGAGCCCGCAGAGGAGCACAGCCAGGCTGAACAGGTAGATGCGTCTCCCTGTGAAGACTGTGTGTCCTGAGAGCAGCCCCGTCAAAGGGCGTATGAAGATGTTGATGAACCCAATAACGGAGATGAGGAGGGCTGCCCTGCGTTCCTCCACCCCATTCTGGATGGCATAAGGCACAAGGTAGACATGGGGTAATGCAAACCCCATCATCATCCAGGTCACTCCAATAGTGTAAATCTGGTAACCTTTGTTTTGACAGAAGATGTCAAAAGCCAGGTACTTTTGCAGCATCTGGAAGCATGCAGTCCTTCTGGTTTGCTGCTGGAGCTCAGGGTGGGGAGAAGATGCTCCATTGGGCAGCTGTGCCTCTTCTGATCTTCTCCCTGCCTCCTCTCCAGGCTGGGGTGACTGTAGTAGTGACCCTGATGCAGGCTGAACTGGTCTCATGATGGCTCCACAAACACAACAGTTCAATAATATTCCTCCAAAGATAAGAAAAGTGTTTCTCCAGCCCATCTCATCCAGCAAGTATTGAGAAAGCAGCGGCCACAGCGTGAAACCGAGAGAGACGCCAGTGGATGCCACGGCATTGGCCAGCGTTCGCCACCGTACAAAGTAGTAGCCCAGCACAGTCACTCCTGCCTGGAAGCTGAAACACGATCCCAGACCTAAAGGTAAGAATAAAAGAGAAAATGACAGCGCATGATCCCTCTGTGTTGTCTTAAAGGGTGAAAAGAGCCCAAATCCAGGATGTACCCACCGATGACTTCGTCTGCCACTGAAGCATTTCCTCACCTGCCAGGCTGCACAACCCCCAGTGATGAATACTCAGAAACCCCACACAAGGGATGAAGAAGGATGTTGTGTGTAAATTAAACTACCTGTGTTCTTGAGTATACTAAATATACTGATCTAAGCTGACATTTGTCTGGGGCACACTGCCATTCCTGAAATTGTTATGGAATTGTTCATTAAAAACTTGGGTTTTATACCGCCTGCAACAAGCAGTGCTGCTTTCCTGACACTTTCATCAGGGCTCAGGGAGTTACTTGTTTTTCTCTCTATGCAGCGGACACAGCTTAGATGATTGCAAAATCCAGCAGGATTGGTCCCAAAGTGACCTGGCTGAAGAAATTAATTTCTCTGTGTTAGAAAAGAGCAAGAGTTGAACCACAGTCCCGTAGGAGAAATATTTGGAAAGGAAAAGTTCCCATCTGTTACTTCGGTTCAAAACCAACACGTTCTTTTGTTAGAAAAAGATGTCTCCACATTTCCCCAGATTGGGAGTGGTGAAATACAAGCCCAGGGAACTTGGGAAGGACATTGTCCCAACAAATTACGTTCCAAGATTGAAAAAACCCTCCCTTCTTCAAAGACGAAAGGCTAGAAGCTACTAAAAAGAACAGACATCTTTGCTCTCCATTTTCCCCTCTGGAGACCTGTAGCTTTTTCCAGAGAGAAGCACTTTCCAGTAAGCTTGGCTGGATGAGGTGTGTGGTAAAGGGGTGTGAAGGGCACGTCTAGCTGCTATACAATTCCTGCTGCGCTGTGGGACTTTTGATTTATCCTGTTTCACAGATGAATGGAAAAACGTGAGCACTTAGTCGAGACTCTCACCGTTTCCCGTCTCTCCAGTCAAGCAGAGCAGCTGGGTTTTCCTGCTGTTCTTTGGTACTTACCAGTGATGAGGCCAGCGGTTAAGTAAAGCTGGCTGATAGACTTGCAGAAGGAGCTGGACACCATGCCCACTCCGCTGAGCAGGCCGCCCAGCATCACAGCAAACCTGCAGCCAAATCGCTTCACCAAGATGCTGCAGAGGGGCCCTGGAAGTAAAGGAGCAAAAGGGAAGCAGTTAGGGAGGAAAGAAATATTTTGTACCTGCTGGACTGCTGCAATTATCAAATCATTTAGTCTGGAGACCCTGAGAATTGTCCCAGCAGCATAATGTAATAGGGGAGCCAGGAATAGAAAATATATCCCCTGATCCTCCTAAGTGTGTGGTCAACTTCTTAGCTGAAGGGAAGGCTCCTGTGATCTGCTTGGTTTTTGGTCATTAGGTAGGATTTCTAAGCTTCCCTGTGATGGATTTTAGTTAAAACTCTTGGAATGGAAGACGGACCTTCAAGTGTAATTCTGTTCTCACATGATATAAATTCTGGGAATAATTTGAAAAAGCAGAGGACTCATATTTCTATGCCTCCAAGTAAGAGATGTTAAGCAGCGTGGCATTTCTGTTTGCATATTTCCACTCTCATTTCACTGTGTTTTTCAAATATTCTGCCACAAAATCTCCTAAATTGCCCTTGGTGTCCCGCTACCTAGGTGAAATTCCTTGCAAGAGAAGGCAGATTGACTCTGAAATAGATCAAGAATGGGAGAGAAATAGACGTCATTGAGGAGGATTATTTGCAAACGGCTGGAGAGGTATATTCATGTCTGCATGGGAATCAATCTAACCTTCAGGCAGTTGCAGCTTGTGGAGTCTTGCAGCTGTCCTGCAAGTCATCCTCCCCAGGAAAATAATAAGATGTTATTGTCAGCACAGCTCTTTGCACATGCCTGTCCTGGCATACCTGGGCAGGGATGGGTAGGGTTAACTGTGTCCACTTCCAAGAGGACACAAGCCTAGGAGCAGACCGTGCACATCCCGGGTTCCCACTCCCACACCTCCGGCACAAACACCGCAGAGGTGGGAGTGAGACCCGGGTGGCTCCGATTTCTTCTTGGGCAGAACCCTGTGTTGTATTGTGTGCCTACCTTGCTGGCAGGCTTTACTAGGAACGAGTTGTGTTATTTCATCAGAAAAAGCAGTGAACAAATAGGCATGGAGGTGTGTGTTTAAGGTCAGTTAATTCTTTAGTTTTCATAGACTTTCGGTGAATTCCATGAGATTGTGGTAAATTAACAGTTTGTTAATGTCATTTAGCATCCTTCATTTTGGGGTAGGAAAAGATTAGTTCAGACCTGCAGACCATCAGTGGGAAACATGCTTCTCTCTGCATGCTCTGGCAGAAGAGGATCTGAAGGTAGAGTTTCTTTTCCTGTTCCTTTGAGGATCCTCAAGGTTTTCCAGGTTTTATTCTTTTTCTCCCTCTTCTGAACACTTAAGGTTATATAAGCAAATGCAAAATGACTGTAAGCTTCAGAATTAGGAGTCAATCAGTGTAGGGAAAATAACCTGTGGCATATTTGTGACCTAAATCAATGTCTGGTTTGAAATAAAATCCACATAGTCAAGCGAACAGTGGAACAACATTAAAATTAGGAGTGCAGCTGTCTGTATTTTGATCTGCTTGGGAGATTTTCACCTCAAGACTTCAACTGGCCTTTGAAAAAGTGTTCAGCAAACTGGCAACTGGATTATTTTTCCTCCTGCTGAAGACATTAAGGATGGTACTGCTGTTTAACTAACCCAAGCAGCCAGAAGTCATAAACTGAACACTCCAAAATAATGAGATTTGCTCTAAAAATCCTAAGGGTTTTTCATTATTTGTTCCTGTTAACTTGCTTTCTAGGTTTCAAACATTATTTCTCACTTGCCTGGGGCTTTTGTGCTTTCCTTTGCAAAAATAATGCCAACAAACGTGCTGCATTTGCATGAGTGCAAGTCCAGAGAGTTACATGTGCATGAATAGCTAGGAGCAGGAACCTGTAAGGGCCTGAACTCCCCTTTCAGAGATGGCCATAGGATCCTGAGATCTCTCAAATGATTCCTATAACAAAATAATTGTTAATCGCTTTTACCTGGGCATATAGCATCAGTAATGAGATATGTTTGGCTTACTAAGTTAGGAGCTATTGTTTGCACTGCACCCTTCCTGCTTCCTTCCATGGCTTTGCTGAGCTGAGGTTAGCTCTCCTGCATGGGACCTTCTCACTGCACTGACCACTCTGAGAATGGGCTGCTCTGTCCATTCCCCTTCCTGTTTACCAATTTTTGCAACAAATATTTTCTTTTCCCCCCTTCAGTTCCTCTGAATTAAAAAGAATAAAGGAGAAGAAAAGAGAGAAGCACCTTTAAGAGACACTGCAGAATGCAATTTTGGAAAAGTTTCAAGGGCCAAGATGATGGGTGTAACTGGAGAACCTGAATCAAACAGAGCCTGGCCCACCGCAAAGGAGGTCAGAAGTTGCAGCAAAAGCCATATGTGCTTGGCCTGAGAGGGAGTCTTTTATCTCTGGTTTTTTGGTTGGTTTTTCTTCCTGGTTTACGGTTGTGTTACTCCTGCCTTACAGCACTCCTCTGCTGTAACAGCCTGCAATAGGAGACATAACTGGCAAGCAAAGTAAAAACTCTCTTGCAATTCACTGGCTATGCCCTGACAAATTCTGGTAGTGAATATAATTAACATGAGGCTATTCTTTCCTTGTCTAATTTATAACTTTTGGATCTATTTATTGGCTGTCTTAATATTACCTCTTGCTGTGGTTCCAGCCTCCTACAGAACAATTACTTCATTAAAGATAGGATAGTTGATATTTTCTTGCAGATACTGCCAGACTTGTCCTTCCTGGACATGTTGGGACTGAGCTGCTTCAGAGACCATTTCCCAGAGCCAGCAGGTCCCATTTGGCTCCTTCCCACTAACCGCAGGGACCACAGGGGTTGGTAGGCAGCACAGGGAATGCCCAGCAGCTTCCAAATTCAAAGCCCCAAGGACACTGCTCTATTTCTGCTGACCTTCAGTGATAATTCCTCCTGTAGTTGCTTCCCCTGAGGTCTCTTTCCATCTGCACCTCGCAATTCTGGACCCAACTGCTTCTGCTAAGGTGCAAACTCTCTCTCCCATGTCAGGTGGCTGTCAGCCAAATCCTGCACAAGAGAGGCTAAACCTGCCACAGCCTTCACATCAGCATGACTCAGGGCTCTGCTTTTTTTTTTCCCCTTCATATTATAGTGTCACCTTTCACCGGTATTGGAAGGGGGCAGGTATGAACTCAGAGAGCAGCTCAGATACGTGGGCGTCACTGGGTATTTTGCTTCTTTTGCCTGGGTGGGTTTGGGTAGTGTGTTTTTCAAATAAGCACGAGAGTTGCACGTGGAGGGGTCAGCAGCAACACGGACCGCTCGCTGGGAAATCCTCGAGCTGCTGGGGATTTGTTTTTTTCTTCTACGCAGAAATATCCATCTGGGTGGGGGATCTGGGGACCCTGTCCTGTGCAGCTCCCACATTTTCTTTGGAGGGAAAAAACAGCGATTCATTCCACTATCCGTAAAGCACAACCCTCCTTCCATCCCCCTTCACCTGGAGGGTGCTGCCTGACCCACATGCTGCATTAATCCAGCTGTGCTCATGTCCACCCTGATGTCTGCTTGGGTGTGCGCTCTATGCCACCGCCCAAGGAGCTGCTTTTAACACTCTGCCTCGGCTCGCAGCCTGGAGGAGCTTGGCTTTTGGCATCTTTTCAGCCATGAAGAACGCAGTCGTCATGTGGCACATGGAAGGAGATGTGCTTTCGTGGACAGACGATAAATCAAGAAAGCACCCAAGCTCCAGTGCTACCTGCCGGCTTATTCAAAGAGCTGCTATGGGAAATAATTAAGTTTTTGCTGGTCTGGAGGAGCTGTTCTGAGAAAGGGGTTCACCTCCTTTGACCAAGGGTCTTAGTTGTCTCTTAGAGTGGCAAAAGGGAGCTTGGTGTCTGTGGACACTTAGCTTTGGACGGCGCGGGCATGGATCAAAGTGGCTAGGAGATGCTGTGCACTGCCGACCAGCCAGTCTGCTCAGACCTCCCAGTCCCTTCCACCGTCCGCCTTAATGAAATATGAAAAGGGCCCTCGTTACAGCCCCTCGTCAGCAACACAACCGCAGGAGGTGGTGGAGGGCATTCCCTGCGGCCGTTACTTACCGCCTCCGTGCAGCACGGCCACCATGATGGACGGGAACCACGACGTCTCGCTATTGCTGGCCTGGAACTCATGCTGGAGGTCCGTGAAGAAGACACCGATGCAGGAGGGGAAGCCCAGCGTCAGCCCCTGCAGCAGCACTGCGGCAAGCAGGACCATCCATGCCCATCCCCGGTCCTGGGGCTTGGCAGCTTTGCGTGCTGCTGCTGCTCCTCCTTGGGACATGATGGCTTCTTTCTCCTCTTAAGCCAGGCTGCTGGGGAGGGGAGCACAGCTACCATGCAGCCCTCAGCCCAGCGAACGGACCTACAGAGAAGAGCTGATGGTATTCCCGAAGCTCAGAGGCACCGGTGTGTCCCACACCTTTTGCAGCTGACACTCTAGACTCCTTGCCCTGCATTTCTTCTGGCACCTCCCTTCCTTCTCACTGCAGGATCCTGCCAACAGATTGCTTGAGAAACAGCTGCCTTCCCCTTTTATATTTCACAAGACTGTGACCACAGCCAGGTACAGAACAGGACCACACCTCCTCGGAGGTATGAATTGGCCTTACCTAGTTCCCGCCCTTATTTTCCCTTTCACCTGCTTTCATCATATGGAGTCCCCTTGCTGGCATTTGCTAAGGTCACTCAGTCCTCGGCTGAGAAGAGAAGGAAAAACTCTGCAAATGCCAAGAAAAATAGAGACACATAAAGCTTGCATGTCGCAGCAGAGCTCAGTGTGAACCTTCAGGAAAACCGCACCTACCTCCAAAGTACTAGTGGTGAAAAAACATTTTTAAAGCCGTTAATTAATTAGGGTCCAGTGATCACAGCTAGGCTTTTGCTTTACCTCTGTTTAGATCTAGAGCTTCTTCTGAGAGATCCCAGTTTGGTTTCTTTGAGACCGGCAGCAAGAAACATATAGCAATAGCATTCCCCATCCTCTCCACATGAATAAACACGCATTAAAAAAAAATCTTTGGCAGCTGGATGAGCTCAAAAAAAGTGCCCATAAGGTCACTGCACAGTGCAATATTTATTTAGCACTCAAATAGTGTTTTTTCCTTAAACAATACCTACATTTGAGTTTCATGTGCAGCTTTAAAAATGAATAATAGTTTGATCTCGCTCATTATTTCAAATTCGCCATGGCGGCACACTCAGAAAGTTAGTTTCATACCTCAGGCTGAGACCAGAATTGGTCAAACGAAGGGTAGCGAGCGCGTGGCTGCCTGCGCGGCGCGGGCAGCTCATCCCCTGTGTGCGCAGCCCGGTCAGCTCACGGCCCACGGTTAGATACTTCTGCTTCAGTAGCGACTAAAAGCTTTGATGAAGTCTTTTGCAATATTAACCTAGGCATCACTTCTGTAAACAGGGCTCTTATGCCGGCTGGCTCACGGCCAAAAAAAAAGAAAAAAAAAAAGGCTGGGAGCGGAGGGGGCCCGTGGGAAGGGGCTCTGAGATGCAAATCACAGCGGTGTCGCTCAGCACACTTTAATCCTTTGTCCACTTCAGCTGGGCGCAGATAATGCAACTAATTCAAGTGCTTGTCTCTCTGGTGTGAATTAGCTGGATGACAGCCTAAAACCTCTCCCCGGCAACAGCAAACCTGCAAAAAAAGGCAGAAGCACAGCTCCTCTCTGTTCCCAGCTGCCCTGTCCAGCTCTTGAGTTTGTCCAGCAGAAGGTTTCTGGCTCCCCTCACGTCTCCCTGTGCGCCTGCTCACTGGGGAGGACGCTCCAGCGGGGCTGCAGACCCCATGGCTTTTGTCCACCTTCTGCCCCTGGCTGCGGGACACCTTTTCCCCTGGGCAGCCCGACCTGCACAACCACTGCAAGGACCCTGGAGACGTGCTGCCAAGCGCTGCATGGCCGCCTCGCTGCCTTCTGCCTGCATAAAGGTAAAGGAACAAGTTTGTTCCAGCGCTGGCTTAGCTGGCGGTGCCACACCGAACAACAGCAGCGCCACAAAACCTTGTTTTAACCTTTCCCAGGGCAACCAGGTAGGATGGACAGTGCAAACGTGGAGGGCTAGTGTATGTTTTCATGCTCCTATGGGCTTGATGTTCTCAGGCAACCTGCTCCTGGTGTCGAGCAGTGAACACGAGAGACCAGGGACATCTGCGAAACACAGGCAGATTTTCACATGCACGTGATCATCTTGTGCTAATAGTGTTGGGAATAGGATTGAAGTTCACAGCAACAGCCACACCTGGGTGCCTACTGCAAACAGCGTGCTTTTGTTGGGAGCAGATGAACCGGTGCAAAGTTGCTTCCCTCTACCCGCCCGTGCAATGCCTGGGGATGGAA
Source organism: Gymnogyps californianus (assembly GCF_018139145.2). Classification (NCBI taxonomy): domain Eukaryota; kingdom Metazoa; phylum Chordata; class Aves; order Accipitriformes; family Cathartidae; genus Gymnogyps; species Gymnogyps californianus. The sequence continues at coordinate 7,535,803 of NC_059489.1, read as the reverse complement.
TGGTGCCCTGGATGGGACACAGGGGAGCACGCTGCTGGTTTCAGTCTTCCTTTTCGGCTGCTTTCTGCCAGTCACTGTCTGCCCTGATGAGCTAATTCTCTCTCGTTCACGTCTGAATGTTTCTTCGTCTTCCAGTGACTCCCAAGACACCAGTATTCAAGCCTTCTTGGATTTCCCTAGCTGTGATGGAGCAGCCCTAGTAGTTGTTGTTCATGGCAGCAGGCCAGGAGTGCTCACACAGTAATTCTCCCTGCTTCTTCTGTGCCTCAGTTTCCTTCAGCTGTGATGGGGGACAAGCAGTTGCTGGGATGAGAGCACCCGGCAGGGTTGCTGGCTGCTCCCTGCAAGGGCAGGCAGCCCTTTATGCTGAGAAACACAAGGGCCTGGGGCATTTATGTAGCTCACTGCCTAGGAAGAGGTTTATATTTAGCCTGCAAATGATGATGATATCTATATATTGTCCTCAGTAAGAGCTTGCAGCTGGTGGGTACCTCCGTGGGGAGAAGAGCAGCCCACTTCTCCCCTACAGCCGCTCAGGAGGAAGACCCAGCAGCAGGGTCCAGCGGGGAAGTCAGGAGTGTGGCTGGGGGCAGGAGGCAGAACCGGTGCCCCCAGCGATGGGGCTTGGAGGGGCGTTCAGAGACCGGACGATGCCTGTGGCTTGGGAGCAGGAAGAAAGTTTCTTATTCATGGCACGTTAGGTCTCTGCATCCTGCTGCGTGGCTTGCAGCAGCATCCTCCTGCCGCCCCAGCTCAGCCCCGGTGTGTGCTGGACATGTATTTTATGAATGTGTAAAATAAGCTGCACGCACAGAAGCGAGATGTTTACTGTAAACTGAGCGGGGTGGTAAACTGTTTTTTGGGGTCACTCAGTGTCTGTTGGGGGTAGGAAAGCCAAGCACTTCTCTTAGTAAATGCCTTTGTAAGTGACGTTTTAAGTACCTTTTCATGTACCTTTTCATCCTGAGATCTTGGCTTGCTTTGCCATCCTCTCCCAGGTACATTGTATTATATCCCAGCTGACTTTTCCAAGGTCACCCAGTAAGGTGACAGCAGAGAATCCAGATCTAGCTCTGATTAAAGCATTGGTCCAAGTGATGCTTCCTGGCCCAGTGCTATGGGCTTGTGTTTGCGGGATGTCACTTGTCAGCAGTTGCTCGCAGCCCTTAAGGGACAGGCTGTGCCTGGGGCACGGTGGAGGTGGCTGCAAGTCCCCTGCTCTATGCATGTCCTTATCGGCATGTTACGGCTCTGTAAGCCAGTCCCGAGCTCAGGAGCCTCAGCAGCAGTTTTAGGGCAGACCATGTGCCTGGAAACCAAAGTGCAAATGCCTCAGAGCTTGCAAATTGTTTTTGAGAAAGACTAGTTGAATTTGTTCCAGGGATCCAGATTAGCAAATTGTCTGACAGATTGAATCTCACAGAGGAAGTGGGGGGGGTTTGTTTGGTTTGGGGTTTTGTTTTTTTTTTAAAAGCAAGGGAAACTAAGTGACATTTCAGCTGTGGGATTGCAGAGCAGTTCGGGGTAGGGAGCTATTCCTGCCCCAGGTTCAGTCCCAAATTAAACTCCTACTCTGATCCTTCCCTTGAACACAGACAGACCCAGCAAAAACCAAGCTCCAAGAGCACCTGAAAACAGATTCCTGGCCTGAGACTGAGGCAGGGACAGGATCTGAACAACCCTGGCAAAACCCCTATGGACCAGCCCTGCTGGTGCTGAGAAAATGGGACTGTGCCAAGCATGGGGGAAGTGCTGGTTTATCATGAGTTTCCCAAGCAGTTCCCATAGCATCATTCCCGTGTCCTTCCCCTGCAAAGGGCATCGGGGTCCTGCCTGCACTAACGGGTCTCAATCAGCCTGACCAGCCTCATCTGGGGCCTCCTCCCACACCCCCTCCACCCCATTTGTTCCCCAGCTGCATTTAAGCCCGGTGCCTTGCATAGATCAATCTTTGATCTGTCTCACCACTGCTTTCTGCTCTCCTTGGTTGACTCTGGATCTGCCTGGCTGCTTTGTGCTCATTAGTCACCAATAATGTGGGTGTAACACCAGGTGAGAAATCCCACTTTTGGGACCAGGTTTAATGACCATTAGCCAGTGTTGGGGGTAACACTGCTTGGTGTGGAGATGGGAAATGGGGGATGAGGAGGCAGCTGGCATCAGAGCATGCACTGACGGCTCCCATCAGCTTGTAGGAATCCAGCAAGATGTGGCTTGTCCCTGCTCTTTACCTGGGTGGCAAATCTCCGGCTGGTGGGTGATTGCAAATGGTTTGTGTGCAAGCTGGCCCTTGCCCTCCTGACTGCCCCTGTCCCCCCGGTCGCTGCCTGTGGCTTTCCCAGAGCCTGTGCTTTGTGCAGTAGGTGGGGAGGCCGGTGCCGAGAAGGGCAGCTCTCCCCAAGGCAGTGGGGGAGGCTCCGGAGATGAGTCTGAGAAAGATGTGCTTGCATAAAGTCACGCTAGAGGTGGTTTTGGAAGTGGCTCTGGCTCAGGCTGTGTGACACCCTGACCTGCCACCGTACCCTGTGCTGTGGGTTTGTGCCGCCCTGGGAGCGGGGCAGAGACAGGGACCGACGCTGGTGCAGGGCTGCCCAAACAGATGGAGGTCTTTGCTAGGAAGCTGGCTGAGGTTATTGAGGATATCTGGAAGCTGCTGGTGCTTTTCTTCCAGCAATTTCCTGCATTTGTGAAGGTGAGGGAGGGTGGTGTGTTCCCTGAACAGCGGGGCTTTTGAAGAAATGGAGTTACCTTATTGTTAGCTGCATGAAAACTCTAGCCAGCAGATGAGGATATGGCACAGGGAGGGGGCAATGGGCTGTGTTGGAGCTGTGGGTGGGAGTCTAACCCTGCTGCAGCCCGTCTCTCCCATGGATTGACATCTGGGGACCCTGAGCAGTGGCAAGGGGGTTTTCCTCTAGCAGATCTTACTTATCAAGCTCTTAACTGTCATTTACCTTGGCTTTTATTAATGAGGAATAAGGGACTTAATGGGGGAAGGATCAGGAGAAGTGTTTTCCTGTGCCTGGCTGCTGGATCCTTGGAGCAGGTGGAGGAGGTTGTGGGGGACTGAAGGTCCGCAGCCAGAACTTGTGGAGTGTGGTTTTTCAGAAGCCAGGAGGTTTTTGGGCTCCAGCTAGCCAAGAGAAGCAGCTTTGGCTGTGCTGCTCTCAGCAGATGCTCTGCTATTCCAGCCAGGTCCTGCTCAGGTCTCTTGTCCAAGGACAGTTGCTCTAAGGAAGGTGCAGGTGATGCCTAGAAGTCACAACAGGGCAGGAAAGGAGATAGAACGACTTACTGCCAACACCTAGGCTCTTCCTGCCCACGCCCAGAGGGATCACGATGTTCAGCCTTGTGATTCCTGGAAAAGGAAAGACAGGAGCTCTTCATCCCACTGGGAAGTGCAGGTCGCTGTGCACCTTAGGGTCACGTTGTCAAGGGTGTGTGTGGAAACAGCAAAATGTGGCCTTGAGCCTTTGTTTTGTGGGCAAAACCCCTTTGGTTTGGCAAATACAACCATCCCCTTCTTACTTTTTACATGTTTCTCTGCATTCAAATTTTAGATGAAAACCCACTGAAATATTAGGATGAGGATGACTGTTCATTAGGTATTTTCTAGCCCTTTAGTGACTAATCTGCCTGCTTTTCTGAGACATCTTGAACTCAGCAGCTGGGTTAAGGTCCTGGCTCTTTGCTTGGTTGCCCAAATAGTTTTCCTCATTTTTAGCCACTGTCATTTGAATTCATCAAGATCGCTGGTGCGTGTTTTCCTGGCCGTGCTGAAGGACCTGCTGCCCAGACTGCCCTGAGCAAAATCACGGGTGGAAGGTGCTCACCTTTCCCAAGGATTTTCTTGGTGACACAGAGACCAGCTCTTGGCTCACTGAGGATCTGTTCGAGACCCATGAAACTTGAGAACTCCTCGCACTTCAGACCGATGATGGACTTGTATCGCTCATCTGCTGAAGTGTGGGAAACCCCTAGGAAGGATGGAGGCCTCTAATAGGAAATATTGCCAGAAGGTCAAATATCGATGCCTTTGCTCATCTGTTACACCACGATCTGAAGGCAATTGCTAGGGGATTGCACAGCTCCTTCTTTACTGTGGTTTGGAGAAACCAACGTGTTTCTCCAGCCCTGGAAGGGCAAGGGTACATGAGGGTTATTTGCCCATATGAAAGTTGGGTTAAACCTTCAGTGACTGTCTCAAAACCCAATCTAGGTGGAAGGACATGGCTAAGGTCCTTGTTTCCCAAACAAGTTAGCTGGGTTGAAAATATCTGCAGGCTTTCTGTCTGCAAATAGATCTGGCTTGATTACTTTGTTCCTGGTGAAGGCGGGTGGGTAAGTGACGAACTGACCTTCGTCTTTACGCGAGAGCCTGAGGCAGAGCAGAAGAGTGTACGTGTTGTGCAAGATGCACTTGTGGCTGTGGCCAGACCTCTGCACCGCCAGCTTTCACCCTCCCAGACGTGTGCGGAGAGGGGGCAGTTTCCACTGCTTGTTGCTGGAGCCCCAGGCCAAGCAGGCGGATGCTGATGGGTGCCTCGACACTGCTAAAACCCTTTCCTATCTTCAATGTCAATTCAGGTTTCCTCTTTGTCCACAGACATGAGCGGGCAGGCCAGAAAAACAAATGAATTGTGCTCCAGGCAAAACTGGCAGGGGCAAGCCGAGCTGCCGGCTGGGGTGACTAATGGGAGTTTTGCGGTGTTGCAGCGAGGTGAGCCCCCAGGGAGCCAGGTGGCCCCCAGACACAGCATGGTGGCCAGGGAGGGCTCAGCCCCGGCGGGAGCCTGAGCCTTCCAGAGGAGGGATGTGGGATTGCTCCTTTTATGCCCTTTCCAATGCAGAAAAGGCTGATAAAAGGGTTTTAAAGTTCCTCTGCTGCAGCTCGGATGCGTGTGCTCCTTACTGACTTTACTCTGTGGCTATCGGAAAAATCTCAGCAATGTTTTGTTAGTCATCTTCCTCCCGAGCACCTGGCAAAGCCACCTGGGGAATTTATTTCCCCCAGTTGCCTCTGGGGGGTAGGAGGGACCAAATCCTGCCACGGGTAGGTACTAAGCTACTTGGGTGTTTTTGTGCTGCCATCCACGTGCTGCCATCCACCTCCTGCCTTGGTGGTGGCACAGCCCCAGGGACAGAGCCCCTCGCCCACAGGAGCTGCTTGTCCCTCGGGAGGTGCCTCCACCGGGCATCCCCCATCTTCTCGGGGCAGCGGGGTTTGGAGGCAGCCTGGGGTGCTCTGACAAACCCAGCCAAGAGGCAGGGCCTTAACCCTCTGCTGAGGCCAGTTCTGCTGCAAACTGTCCCCCTCTTTCCTTGCTCCTGCTGCTGCAACAGGTCTAGAGCAGCCTGGGTTTTGGCAACAGGGAGAGCTGAGCTTTGCCCTGGCCCCTGCCAACAGCAGGACCTGCTTATTAAGAGACGGCGCATAGGGTTCGTTTTTATTCTGGGTAAGGGAACTCACGCAGCGCTGCTGCCTATCCAGCACAACCTCTTGCCGCTTGGCAACGCTGGGGCATCGCCTGTGTTTTCTGCAGCAAGAAGTAAAGAAATTATTTTTAAAAGGAGTGAAGTGGGTTGCACAGCCTTGGATGGGAAGGCGAGGGATGGTGCAAAGGCCTGGGGGCTCCAGATTGCAGTTTCTGCAGAAACCGCTGAGTGACACTTGTGTCTTCTGGATGGTGAGGTAGCATTGTGTTAGAGGAACCGCCTGCCTGGCAGACCTGGAGCTGGTTAAAGGTCCTGCACAAAGGCTTTTCCAGCCTACGTGGCCTTACGGGACAGTCCTAGAGTGGGAGAGTAGGGAGGTTATGGCTGCAGGCCTGAAATGCCGGCTGTAATTTGAATTTCTGCTGACAAGTCCTGCCTTGTGAACGTGATCAAATATGCATGTGGTGTCAGCAGGGCCAGCCCTGCAGTTTCCGTCTCTGCCCAAGATGCTGCCGGCACTTGAGCATGGCTTTGCTTTGGGCAAGTTCACTGGCAGTCCAGACCTGCAGTCAGGTCTGGCACAGAGATATAGGGATGGATCAAGGAGGTTTGAAAAGTACCGTCTTAAATCAACCCACGCTACGTGGTGACTTGGCTCAGCCGTGGTTTCTGCCCCCCGTGCCCATGAGCTCCCCCTGTGTGGCCCCATGGGGGGAGAATCTCATCTTCTTCCACTGCGTTGGTGTTAAACCCTGGTTTGGGGATGTGCCTGCTCCGTTGCTTTGAAGCTCCTGCCGCGGCGGGGATGGAGGCAGGCAGCGTGCCTGCAGGGCAGCCTTCAGAGTAGCTACAGCAGGCAACAGCTGCTTGTAGTCAGAAGTAAGACTACATTAATCCAAGTTTTTCCGTTCTTCACTTATGTCCTTGCTCTTCCTCCTTTTCCCCCTGTGTTGGGCCTGAATTGTCAATGTTACCTAACTTTTGGCATCACCACAGCTCGACTATCTGGTTTGCGCCTCTGCCTCCCCGCTGCTTGTCCATCTGTTGCTACCTCTGTGTTTCAAGCATTTCTGACTTGCAATGCTCTGTAAACAGGAAAGAACCTAAATCTCAGCTAATCCACCGGTCTCGCTAAAGACACAAACACAGGGAAGGCTGGCAGCTTTCGGGGTGGAGGTAATAGAGCAACTATTTAAAACATCCTCCAGGGTTTCTGGGCTAATGCCACACGCCCCGGGCAGTCTCTCACCCAGCAGTCGGTTGCCGGCTCAGAACACAAGGGGAAGCTAGCTTTAAGAAACTCCACTTGTTTTTCTCATGTTCATTCCATTTCTCTTGGTAACGGCAAGACCCTTGTATCTTTGGTCTTGTGTGGAAAGCAGAGAGCTGTTTGCAAGCTTCTGCAGATGTTCAGCGTGGCAGAGGAAGGGGCAAAGCTGCCTGAAACGGTCAGACCTTTCTGCCATGTGTGCTGGTCTAGAGTCAGGCAGGGGTTTAGCAAACGGAAGTTGACAAAAAATCCTCTTCCTTTCTTAGCTACTCACATTTAATGCCTGTATTAACATTCTACTTGCTTGTGGTTGTCAATGGAAACGGTAAAGATACATGTAGAAGTTTAGATTCTTTTGTGTAACAGAAAACCAGAAACATGCTTCAGTTTGCCTTTTTCTCTGAAAGTAACCTAGGAGGACTCCAAAATCTAATTATATTCTCCTCCTGGCAAATCCTTGTTATAAATTAATTGGAGCCAGAAGCAGGTACCCAATTTGCACGTTTCTTTCCCCATAATGCAGTATTTGTGTGGTAAGGTGGCAAATGAATGCAGAGAAAGCAGCAGGCTGCAGACTGTTTGTTCAAACTTTTCAAACCCATTTCAGAATCTTTATTGAAAAAAAAAATTAATCACAGCATCTCAACTGTTATTCAAACACATTTAATAAACAAAGAGAAACAGTAGCAAAGGGCACTGACACGTGACAAACTGTACAAAACCTCCGGGTTTGCAGGCAAACGCGAGGGGAGGAGCCCGTGGCCCAGCTGCAGGACTGGGGAGCTGCTCCGTCCCACCGCCCCGCAGCGAACCATGCCCCCTTTGCCTCAGCCCACTCAGTCACCCCTGAGAAAAATCGATTTTTTTTAAAAATGTGCAGAAACAAAGACACTTTAAGAAGTTATTTCCAGTCTTGCCATAATGGAACAATTTAGGCCACTGGGACAGTTTAAAAAAAAACCAAAGTGTCATACTCTCCATTCCCAGGATTAATGTTTTACAGTGAACCTTCCCAAGAGGCACAAGCACTCCTGGATATCCAGTAGATCTACCCCTGCTCACCTACCCTACTCACCGCAACATGCTACCTTTTTTTAAAGTGAATGGGACAAATTTCATCCTAATTCAGCGCTAGTTTTGATATAGTTGTGACTGAGTGAAAGGCAACGGAAGGAAAAGCCCTGTCTTGAGCACAGAAGGGATGCAACTGGTGCATAATGCTGAGACCAGCCTTGGTCTCGGGGTAAAGGTGACCTAGCAGTCGGGAAAGGAGAAATCCTCCACTGGGAATGTACCTGCTCTGGATGGACTTCATGCCTGCTCCTAAATATCGCCCGAGAACTCGAGTGTCCAGTACCAATGATTGGTTTTCTACCATAAACTTGTTCTGTTGAACTTAAAGACCCTGCAGCTGAATGCAGTCTTCAACCCCCTGGCATGTCCTTGCTGCAGGAAGCAGCGTGGAGGGGAAAACCAAGATGCAACTTTGATAGTCCTTCTTGTGCATGTGAGTTAAAGAGCTGTTCTGTTCAACTGGCAATGGTAATTTTTAGGCCCTCTGTGGCTCAGAAGGGAGTGTGATGGCATCACTCTTGCATCAGGCAATCCTCCGGTGGGCTTCACCACGTATGGCATTTTTGGTGATACAAAAAAGCAAGGAGGTATCGGTTTTTATCTACTTGAGCTGTACTGGACAGGAAGTCTCCCTTTGCAACTAGCGTTGCTTTGAGCTCCGTGGTTTGAACAGCAAGGTGCTCAGCTGGCATCGATGTGACATGCAGCTCAACCAGTTCCTGTTGCCTTTAGTTTGATATTTCTTGACCAGTTCCCAGAAACTCCCTCCTCTGAGGAAGGGAAAGAAGACAGATGAGAGTGTTAAAGGGCTTTTTAGGCTGCTAACTCGCATACGTGTGCTTCTTGATTTCGTAGCTGTCAGCACAGACGGACAATGACTGAGGCTACAAGATACTGACAGAGGAGAGATATCTATACACATCACAGTGTTATTTAGGCCCAGCCAAGACGTACGGTCTAATCACACCAATACCATCTCACCACATTATAAACAGGGAAGATGGAGGGAAGAAAAAGAGCTGGGTTCTTCAGCGTGATGGCAAGCCAGCTGCATTTCAGCAGCCTGTAACTGACACAACGTGAATTCAAAGACATTTGGCACGGTCCATTGTTACCAGGATTAAACTAGCACAGATAATTAACCAGTCTTTCGCGAGGGAAAGCCTCCACCGGAGGAGGTACGTTGGCAAAGCAGGATGGGAGAGGACAGGCAAGTACGTACAGAAGGACTGAAAAGAGGCAGAGAGTGCGGCGGTGTCACTCAGTGTCTTTGCTGCACGTCTTGTTTGCTCAACTGGTTGTTGGACCGTTGGTAACGCTGCTGCGAGGCCCTGTCAGCAACAAGTGATAAGATGGGAAACCTGCCTAATTCTATCTCAAAACTTTAAGGAGACCACAGGTAGCTGAAGTCCTCCAGAAAGGAGCCCAACTCCTCAGTCCAGGTGAGGAATTTTCTGATACCTTAGTGAGAAACATCTGCTCTGAGCTTGTCAATGTCTGTGAATTCCAGCATCTCTGAAGCTTTGCGTTTAATGTCAGTTTGGGACTTGACTCAAAAAGACCCAAGTGCCTGGACACTTAGGCTACAAAGAACAAAGCCAGGATGTAAAGGGAAAAACATGCAGCAAATTCCTAAGAAATTCCATTTACCAGCCTAGGAGGGACATGCCCTTGGTTAGGGATGGCACAGATTAACAGAGGGGAACCAGTGACTGCAGTTTGGCTAAGATTAGAATTCAAGAGAGGCACAAACAAACATTTTGCACACCCATCCAAGGCATTCCAAAAAAAAAAAAAAAAGAAAGAAAAGTCACAGAAGTCGACACATCACTTTGGACAAGAAACATTACAACAGTTTGGCAACTTTTCACCAACCCCCCCACCCCAACTCTGTGATGCCCCTCTGTAATTTGAGGTGATCGCTTAAAGGTGGGGACATAAGGGGGCTGCAGATAAATCCTTGCATCTAAATAGGGGATCTCTTCCGCAAAGGATCTCATGGGTTAAAACAAACCTACCTGCTTGCTACAGTACAAAAGAAATTCTGCCTGAAGTCCTCCCTTGGTGAGAAGGAAGGAGACAGAGAGCCCACGCTGCTGGAGACAAACAAGGCAAAGCTGAACTTGGCAGCAACAAGTCCCTAACCTTGTGACTTTGCACCAGGCTAAGATATGGCCGTGGCAGGGTATTGGAGGGGAAGATGTCACCACTCCTCTTCAGTCGAGAAGTGTAAAGGACAGAACTATCACTCTATCGCTCTTCTGGGTGAACACAGGTCTCTTTGTTTATGCATGCGAAGTAATGGGCTTCGGAAAATGCCAGGAGCCCGTGTGTAATAGCGTTAACAGCGAGACCCGTGTTAGATGTACACACAACTCCCCTCCCCTTAGTATCTAAACTCAGCTTTTAGGAATTGGAACAAGGAACAAATACAAAGCAAGAATGGAGAAGTCTGTGTGGTGTTTTTTTACAAGTGGCTGTTTTGTTCCTCCTTTTAAAGCCCTGATCTTCTGATTTGGGGGGGCTGGCTGGTCAGGAGGGGGAGCATCGCAAGGTCCCTGCACTTTCTGGTGGCAGACCTGGGTGCAAGAAATGGCACAGCTCAAATACAGATCTTCCCACCTACGCCAGCCTGTGGAAGGTGGGACTGATTGCAAGGGCCTGTGGACCTGAGCAACCTTCGCAAAGGCTCCGACTGGGAATCCGGCCCAGCCATTGTTGGAAAAATTCAATACAGTGCTGGCCAAGAAAATAAAACAAATACTTGTGGAAAGGACTATCCAGCTGGAAGTCTTTTCCTTCCTTGGTTTCCAGGGTAAGAGGGAAGCCTTTGGTTATGACCAGAATTATTCGCCATTGGCAGGACAGGCTCGGCTTTGCTTTGCATTAGCTTGGTTACTGTACAAGGGCAAGGTTGCACTGCGGAGAGATGCTCTGCCCAGCTAGACTGCCCTTTTGACATCTGGGAGTTTTAACGGAGTGGACACTTGAATTACATCCGGGATCCTCGCTCTTGAAGAATCTGAAAAAGAAGAGAGCTTCTATAAATACCTTGGACAAGTTTAGATGCAAAAGTTCATGTTCAGAGTCCTTGTTTTTTTGCAGAGAAAGGAAAGATGGACTAACGTGAGAGTAGCTTGCTGGCTTTTATGCTACCATCACAAATGACAGGCTGGTTAAAGCTGACTGAGCCCCTTCTCTAGAAATCCTGCTTAGCTGCCTGCCAGGAGTTAAGAATGTCGCCTTTTGTTGCTATCCTGGGGAAAAAAAGAGTGGATTGAAAGAGGAAGAAAAAAAGCTTGTCTCTCCCTGCAACATTCAACCACAAAATGTGACCAATCTCAAAGGTCCTTGCTATGCTGTCCTCCTTTCTCAAGTCTATCTCTTTCCTGCCATTTTTTTAATTTTAATTTGAAACGTACAAAGAGCCTTAGCTCTTGTCCTACAGTAAAACATGAAATCTTCCAGGAGGGGAAGATCATGCGTACAGGAGGAAATAGGAAAGCTGGTACACAGAACTGCTACTGCAAATTACGGATCTGCTAGTGTAAGAAGGGCTTTTTCTTTGCATAGGGGAATTCAAGTCAATACATCTGAGCAGGTGCCTTACCTTTGCCTTCTCGCTCGGCTCCTTGACAATGCCATTGGTAGAATTGTTGAGCTCCCTGGACACAACACAGAGGAATTCTGCCTGGTCTTCGTTTCCGTAGTTATAAGAAGATCCAATGCTGATCAGCTGTGCAACAGGAGACAGCCGAGGTAACCATCAATAAGTCTTGACTTTTGCTTTATTCCTACAGTTGCTTTGTGAGGGTACAACAGACAACAGTCTGGACCCGTAGCCTCCTGTGTCACAGGTTTTCGTGTGTGTGTGTGTGTGTGTGTGTGTGTGTAAGTGTGTGTAAGTGTAAAGCAGGGACACAGCCGGGCTCCAGAGCCCTCTAGTGGCACCTGGAGCCGCAGGCAGAAATTCCAGCCTGAAACTGTAATGTTGAACACAACAGACATTTTCCAATTACTGAGGGCGGAAAAAGGAAAAACACGTCAAGTTTTGCAATCTATAATATCCAGCTAATTCAGATATAGGGCAGGCAGTGCACTTCCTCGTCCAGATGACGTTGAACTCGGTCTCAGCTTGCCTTGTGACTTTGATGTGTACAAACTGGAAAGGCAATTCTTTACCACAGACAGATGTTAGATTAACTAGGGGACATGTGGCAAACTGGCACCATTCTTTATGTAGATGTTGTCAAGATGGAGTTTGATATCTGTATAAATGGGATTATATTCTATTACTGTTGTGATGAGGGGTCTGGACTCGATCCAAGAAATCCCATCTGTCTCATCTATCATTATTACATTAAAAGGACATCCTGGAGTGCAGAGCTAATTTGTCATTTACCACTCAGTTTGGCTTTCCAGGTAATAAATCTAAGTAATCTGAAGAAAGCAATGTGAATCTTATCAACTGTGTATATCTAGGAAACTTTAATAGGCAGCGTGCACCCTAACTTCCACGTCCTAATGGATTTTAGAAGAGACAGCTCCGTATTTATATATGAGACAGATGCAGTCAACAGCCTTCCTAGACAGATGACTATCTATATGGTTACAGTGCAGCTGCAGGAAGACTTGGGGGCTGTCGTACTGCCTGACCTCCGGTACTGGTTTAAATAGGTTTTGATGTTTGTGCTGAGGGCAAAAGATAGACACAGGATAAAAAAAAAAAAGATTTTTTTTTTTTTTTCCTTTTGCTTCCCTGCTCCCTGTCTTGACTGTTTAAGCTCTTGGATATTTCAGTACCACACACCACTATTTACTCAACAAACACAAAGTATCTTTTGATAAAGATAGCAATTTTCCAGACTACTGAGCTGTAGGTGGACAGGAGAATGGATTTCTGTTTAAAATAGCAAATTTCTATTCCATCCTTAATTTAAGCAGGACTGAATGGCACAAGGCAGAGAACCTGCAAGGCCACATGCTCCTCTGAGAGCCCAAGCCTGACAGACAATAAGGCTGCAACAGCTTTTACCACTTCTGGCTTTCCTGCAGGTTTCTGAACCAGTCTTTTTGATGTTACGAAGTGACTGGATCCAAAGAGCCCATGAAGGGAATGTCTGCTCTGTTCAGTCGGTGGCATCCAGGCTAAGATTTAGCAATAGGCTCTCTTTGTCCCCAGTATGTTACCGTCTTTCCTAACATGTCTCAGCACGCCAAGTGATGTGATTTGGGGGAGGGTAGAAGCCGTGCCGGGTTGCACATCTGTGGAAAGACCTTGGCAACAGGCTGCAGCTACAACGTGCCTCCCAGCAGGGCCCGTTTCAGCGCAGGACATATCCCGGGCTGCACCGCTGCCACGTTCCTGCTCTGTGACCCAGTCTGGATCATCTCACAGCTGGAGAGAGGCGGTACTGCTGTGTGAGGCCTAGCCCTGACCAAAGCATTGTATCTGTCTGTCCCGTTGAGGCTTGCTGCCCTTGGGGGTGTCTGAGCTGAATGCAAGTCCTGGGGAAGGCAAGAACAGCTCCTGACGGTGGGAGCGCGCTGGAGTGGGATGTGCAGGAAATTTTCCTGGTGCCTGCGGTGTACAGGAAGGAAGCTGGTAAGGATCTCAGTGGTTTGTGCAAAGGTTGTGGATGGCGGAGGGAGGGAGGGAACTGGAAAGGAACACACTAGCATTTGCTTGTAACTAGTATCTTGACCCTATCATTATAGATTTGAAAAGCAAGACTAGGAAAGATGTAAGGGTGGAGATTCCCGTGTAGGGCACTGCCTTTTGGGTTCGCGGGTGTATACTTGCACGTGTGAAAGGCAAATTCTGTTAAGTAAATTTCTGGACAGGAAAACCTGGGTGTTGGAGAACTGCATTTCCATAAAGCAGCTAGTGGTTCTTGGTCACAAGATTTCGCTACTGGCTCACAGGGGCAAGAGTTTTTGGCTGCCTCTCCACTGTCCAACAGGAGTTTTCAGGCATTACAGAATGGATATATATGAACAAGTGACGCAAAGTGCTGTTGCTAATCCTATGCCTCACTTCATGTCAGCACATTTCACACAACATCCACTTGTACTGACGCTGGACTAATTGGGAAGACAGTGGAGCTGTAATCCACAGAGCCTATTCTGCAGTTTCTTAATATAGCATTAACATGCAGGCCAGCTGGTTTCCAGTTCTCCGTCCTCCTAAATAAGCGGACTGTGTTTGATTCCAGTAAACCAAATCTGGAACTAATGCCATGTGCAACTTCAGTGACGCCTAGCCCCGAAACCGGCTGCATTACAAAGGCATCTGCAGGAAGTGTATTTCTCATGTCACTCAGCGCCTCTTTAGCAAACGCAGGGGTCATGGCTTTGAGCTTCCAGAAAAGTTCTGCTCTGTTTTTTCATGGCTCTATTAATTTTCCTGGATAAAACTGTTGTACTGGGGCCTGGTATATGTGATGAAATGCAGGAGAAGGGAAGAATTGCTCTGGGATTTGACAAGGATACAAGAAGTGCTGAGAGAAAATGAAATCTCTCTTGGCAGTTTGAGTGAATTCTGCCTTTCCCTGTCAGTTATTTTACATAAGTGGACTGCTGCTCAGTTCAGACTGCTTATTCAGAAGAGAAGAGCAGTGTGAAGTGCAACTCAATAGCAAACTCTGCTTATTTCATATGCAGCCTTCAAAGGGATTCTGCCATTCTTCGGTAACGGTACCTGTTCGAATTTCCACCCATCAGACATAGTGGACACCATCTGCGTGAGCTCTTCCTCTTGGCACTGCAGGACTCTGTACACATGCTTCACAGGTCCCTAAAGCATGCAGAACAAAAATAAACATGAGTTTAGTAATTGTTATACTAGTATCAAGGTAGAAAATTAGTAAGCCTCTCCTGCTCTGTCATCTTGTTATTTGAGGAAGTCTGAGCCCCACACGCTTTCTGAGGTTTCATCCTTCTGACCATCCAACCGATTCTAAAACAGGTACATACAGCTGGCAGGCTTCTCTTAAAAGCCTTCTAGGCATCTAAGGGCCAGTGAAAGCAAAACTTCTTTGGCTTTCAAAGCCATTTACTGCTTTTTGAAAACATTTCTCCTCTGAAATTGAACCTACTGGGTGTGTTAATATCAGCTGACCAGCAATGGGAAAAACTGCCACAGACAGATAGAAAGGGAAGAAAATGGTTTAGAGAAGGAGTTTGAACTGTTCTTTACCTACCAAAGCAGTATGTTTTGCTTTATAACTACCCATCTTTGCTCCTGGCCCCTCTTGTTTAACTGTTCATTGCCTTTCCCTACAATGCTAACAAGATGACTCAGTGGTCTGTGCTTATAAAACCGTAATGGATACTCTTTCCTAGCTGTGCCCTGGCTCTACCTAAAAGCACTTATTCCCCCTGTTAAAGATGACTACTAAACCAAAGAACTGTTACTAGAAGTGTCTACAGCAACACTTGTCCTTCTGCTGCGCTACAGAAAACGACTGACTTCATAACGCCAATGTTCCTGTGCATTACTTGAGAGGTTCTGTTCTCGTTGTCCCGTATCCGCTCCTTCACCAGCCGCACAAGAGATGCAATATTGTAAAACTCGGCTTCTTCCAGTACCCCTAAGGAAGGAACCAAAAGCAGAGACAAATTCTCTCACTTTGTACAGGGTAGAATGAAGATGATTCTCCTACAAGGGTGCAACACCCGCTCCTGACTCCAAGTCTAGCCCAGATGTGAGAAAATCCCCAAATGCAGAATAGACTGTGCCACCGATCTCATGCTCCCAGGCTGGAAGAAAATGACCAACTAGCTGTCACCTCCTTTTGTGACCTGGAGGATCTTTAAGAAAGATTATTCCCCTTGCCCTGGGGTTATCAGAAACCTCGTGGTACAATCTCTATTTTGTTCGCACAGCCCTATTAGGGGAAAGTCACCAAAGCTGCCTGCTTGTAGAGAACTGCTGGCTGTGGAGAGAGAGGAGATGTGCTAACAGATCTTTTGCTCTGCTAACAGAAGCCTTTGAGCTAAGCAGAACAGCGATGGGTTGTGTTATAAGCTGCAGGCCTCTGCTTTCAGGAACATAAGGAATCTAATGAGTTAATCCCTGTTAATGAGCATCCTTCTGAGAAACTAACGGTACTAACGGCACTACTGGAAATGCGGCTTGCTCACACCCTTACACATCGCCACGTCAGGAACCCTACGCACTCGGGCAAGTTTCTGATGAGGGCTCTCGGATACTGCTGTCAAACAGCGTTTGCAGTTCTTCCCCTGTATTTTTCTCTTACCTTCTTCTGCAAGCTCCTTGTTTATGATGAGCTTCCCATGTCGGAGGTAGTTCAGTATTGGACCAAAATAGGTGGGGTCTCTGTCGATGAGATACGCCCCTGTCTCATCCTGTTGAGTGTGTGCAGGAATGAAGTGGGGATGGTTACGTGGTACCAGGAAAAAAATACTTTCAGTTGAAAACAATAAATTGAACGGTTTCTTTTTGAGAACCTGGATTCATTTGCCTGTGAAAGGTGTACTAATGACTCCACGTTTAAACCAACTTTTTTTTTTTCCAACTTCTGAACTCAGCTACAAATGTTGCAGCTCACTAATGCTGGCAGATGCTTCAAATTAAGCACTTCTACCAACAGAGTTTATATACCCAGAGAGAAAAGCAGGGCTTAGCAGTGTTCCTTCACTGCAATAATAAGAACCAAAAGCTGGCAGTTGTGTTCTGTCTAAATTGTTTTTCCAGACTAGTTTAGGAGACTTTGGAGGAAAACTGGATCTCCAGTTCTAACTAACAGCACATGATAGTTTAAGTAGCTCTTTTTTTTCTCCTTTCTTCTTTCCAGTACTGAAAATGCACGTTGCAATGCACCAGCCGTGTCTCTAGCAATACAATAACTATTGCCATCAAATAACCAACAATTCACAACCAAAAGCATTTCTTGAGCCAGCTCTGAAGTCTTTCATATCACTCCCTTAAATTACTTTAAAGCAATGTTTGTCCTACCAATCAATCTGCTCTAATGCAATAAAAAACTGTGAAAAAATATTCTGAAACATCATCATCTCTACTCACTGATGCCGGTGACTGCTATTTTGATCACAACCAGGATTTATCTTTTGATTAAACTCTGAACGGAGTGGCAAGAGACCTGACTAATTCTCAGTCTGACCTACCCATAAAACATTTACAAAACCTTGTGCAGCGGATCCTACAGAAAACCTGCAATTACAAGAACAACTGTTTGCAAAATCCTTACGGTAAACTGCAATGACTTCAAAACCATCCACCCATGTAAGGAACGTGCACTGTGATCTTTTATGAGAGCAAAGTGAAATATATTAAAAAAAAAAAAAAACAAACACATGCTCAGGGTGAGAAATCATTAAAATTCCTGCTTCTAGGAAAGTTTCCTTCTAGTTCCCTCTCTGCTGTAACCAGTGTGGGAAGGTTCTGGTTTGTTCTTTGAGGGGAGTCACGTCACCGTGGGAGGTGGAGGGCATCAGTGCCTGCAGCACCAGGGTGTTACAGGCACGCGGGCAGACTCTAAGCCCCCTGCTTGGGGACGAGGCCAACTCTGTGGCCGTGTAACAGGACACGAGGGACAAGGAGATGGCGTGTGTCAGAGCAACGTGTGCCCCGGGGACCGTGGGAGCGGGGCTGCTGTGGAGATCGGCCTAGCCACGCCGCAGGGTCAGGGGCTGCTAGGGCTGTCAAGCAGCGTCGGGGGTGCTGGCCCTGGGGACACCGGCAGCCGGTGCTGTCGCCCTGCCTGTACAGCAGGGTCAGGGGGTGCTGGCCCCGGGGACACCGGCAGCCGGGGCTGTCACCCTGCCCGTACAGCGGGGTCAGGGGGTGCTGGCCCTGGGGACACCGGCAGCCGGTGCTGTCACCCTGCCCGTACAGCGGGGTCAGGGGGTGCTGGCCCTGGGGGCACCGGCAGCCGGGGCTGTCACCCTGCCCGTAGAGCAGGGTCAGGGGGTGCTGGCCCTGGGGGCACCGGCAGCCGGGGCTGTCACCCTGCCCGTACAGCAAGTCGGGGTGCTGCTCCCCGGTGACACCGGCTGCCGTGAGGACTAAGGCGGCTCAAGGAAGGGCGGTCACCGCCCGGGGCCTCGCCGTCGCGGGGTGGGGTGGGGGCCGGCCCCCGCCGCGGCCTCACCTTGTCGGAGCCGAGCTCGGGCCCGTCCTGGCAGCAGAGGCGGCACAGGAAGGACTTGGGCTCCCGGCACAGCGTCTGCCGGGTGCTCACGAAGTACGTGCCGCCCACGTTCAGGCGCACCCACTTGGAGGCGGCGGGCGGCCGGGCCGCGCCGGGTGGGGACAGCGCCCCGCCAGAACCCGCCGCCGCTCCGGCCGCGCGGGGGCTGGGCGGCCCCGGCGCCCCCCGGGACCCGGACTAGGCGTGCGGCCCCGCGGCGGCCCCTCCGCTGCCGCCGCCAGCTCGGCCATAGCGGTACCGCTCAGCGCCCCCGCGTCGCCATCACCGCCCGCTGCGCCGCCGCCGCCGCTTCCGTCGCGCAAAGCACTTCCGGGGCAGCAGCGGCGGTCACCGGGAAGGAGGGGAAAGACGTTTTCCGGTAGGGCTGCGCTCTGATTGGGCGGCGGGGGCGGGACTTCCGGCGCTGCTCGCGTCTGCGCCCGGGGTCGGCGGTGGCGGTCAGTGAAGGTGAGAGCGGGGAAGCGCCGCGGCGGGGCTGGGGGTAGCGGGGCCGCGGCGGGGCCGGGGGGGGCCTGGAAGGGGGTCCTGGGGATGGGGACCGGCCGGAGAACCGGGGAAGGGGAGGGAACAGGCCGGGTCGGGCCTGGGTGTTGGGGGTCCAGTGGAAGGGGCGTGAGGCCGCGGCGGGGCTGGGCTGAGGAGCGGTGCCCGGTGTGCCGGTCCCCCCTTCCCGCCCCAGCCCCGCGGTTGCTGGGCGCTGCCCGCTCCCCTCTCCAGCGTAACCCGCCTGGTGTCATGTCCCCTGGGTGCAGCCTGGAAGCATGGCGGGCCGCAAAGCTGCCATCAAGGCCATTGACTGGGCAGCCTTCGCCGAGAGGGTGCCCCCCAACCAGAGGGCCATGTTCAACGCCCTGAAGACCCGCAGCGACGCGCTGTCGGCCCGGTGAGTGTCTGCCCCGCTCCTGCGTGTGGGGCAGTTCAATCCCTCAGCTGAACCATTCAGGTTTTGTGGTACTGGCTTGAGCCGGTGTCGGTGACTGTGGTCTCACAGAAGTGTCCTGACAGGCATTAAAACAAGTCACCTTCAAGACAGCTGGTGGCTTTTTTTGGCAAATCATCTTTACTTAATCCTCCGCAGAGTAAAACAATAGCTGCAACGTCAAAAAAGCAGTTCTGTGAAAGCAGTTTGCTTTGGCATGTTCAGAATGTTTTGCAAGCTTTGTTATTCTGTTAAATGCTGCACAAATTCATGAGTCTTCTCAAATCCTTCAGCATCCGGTGCTTGATACAAATGTTGTTGGCTGTTGCAGTTAATATTGCTGATTGCCTCTAGCTCATTATGAAGACTGCCTGATCCTTTCCTACAGGGCTGCACCCAGAGATGCTGTGTAGTAGTTTGAAGTGGAGCAGGGCTGCAGGCTGAACTCTTCTTGTCTGTATAGAGAAGTCTGTTTCAAGGGCAGAGGGATTTGCAGCAACAGTTCATCACTGCTCGTTAATGACGGACCTGAAAATATTTAAACTAAACTTAGCAGGCTCTGTTGACCCTCTGGAAAGTAACTGTGGCAGAGAGCAAATGCTAGCGCAAGGTTACTTCTAGCGCTGGTCATGACTGCTGTCCTCCGTCTCTTTAGGTTGGCTGCCCTGCCGGAGAAACCCCCGACCATCGACTGGGCCCACTACAGGGCTACTGTTGCTAAAGCTGGCATGGTGGATGATTTTCAGAAGAAGGTCAGTCTCTTTGTCAGCTGGGTATTGCTCTTTGGAGGTTTAAATGGGGAATGTCGTTGGTGTTGAGAGGAAAGCAGCAGAATTGGCAGAGGAGGTTGGTTTTGGCTAGGAGGTGCTCCAGCTTTGCATCCTGCAGATCAGTGTCGCTAACCTCGAGGAGGTCACTTCAGTGCGATCTTTCAGGAGGAAACCTGTGGCACCGTACGGTGAGAAAGCTGGTGAAAGAAAACTTGATAAATTATTTTGGCTGCAGGAGTGTATTCGGGTAGTGCCTCTCCTGAAGCAAACGTTCGAAGTATTTCTCTAACTCACTGAATGGAAGAAGGCGGCCAGCGTGGCTCTGCACACTGTGAAACGTGTGAAGCTAGCGGATGCCCGCAGGGGTTGCCATCCTCTTTATAAGCAGGAACTGAAAAGCACGAGCGAGGCTTTTGCTGAAGGACACGTGGTGTCACTGGCACTATGAAAATTGGCCTCCCGGGACTGGGAGGACCCACTGACCTCAGATGGATCTGGGAACTTTCTCTTGGGGGAAATAAGTCTGTGATATGATAAGTCTTTGGTATTAGACTTCCTTGCTTCCTTACAATGCTGTGCTTTGCTCTTTACAGTGCTGTGATGAATGTGTGTAGTAGTATGTGTCCTGGTGGTGGCATGCAGTACAGAATAGATTGCTTTAAGCTCACAGGTGAGCAGTGCTGCTTGCGAAGGACACAGTCAAGCTGCAGTGATCCGTTTTACAAAGCTCGTTAACTTACACGGTTGTGAGCATATCCTAGGAAGAAAGGAGGGAATGCTCCTGGGCTCCTAGGGAAAATGACCTTGGTGTGAAGGATTATTTCAATCAAACAAACCGTATAAAAACTTTTCTCTTTTGATTTACAGTTCAGTGCACTAAAGGTTCCTGAGCCAGTCGATACACAAACTGCCAAAATTGATGCCCAAGAGCAGGAAGCTGTAAGTGTTTAAACTGTTCCCTAATGCCGGGGTTGTCTCTGACTTCTGTGAGGCTGGGAAGAGGCGAGAGGGAAGGGATGTTCTGTACGTGCATCTGCACAGGCAGGGCAGCCTGAGCTAGAGCGTGGCTCTGGCCTTCGCACCCATCTCTGGCTTTTGGCTAAGCAAGAGGATCGCTGCCCATGGAAGGGTTTGGCTGTTTGGGATTTGATCAAGATTCTGTCCGCTTATCTAGTGTAACGATGATGAATTTTAATGCCAACTTAAAGCATGGGGTTGCAGGTTCACTCTAGGTCACTGTCTTTATCATAACCGTATTCACCACGTCCTCTGCTTTCCTGCAGGCAAAGAGCACGGCTGAATATGTGCAGGCTTCCAAAGCTCGTATTGTCCAGTATGAGCAGCAAGTAAGTCTGGACTTTGCTTAGTGAATATCCTCTTTAACCCAGCCTGGCACACACCTTGTTCTTGTGTGTGCTTTGCTCTTTCTTGCTGACAAGTGACGTGTAACGTGTTTGTCTCTGCTCCCACTTCAAGCTTCAGAAGCTCAGAAGCATGATTCCCTTTGAACAGATGACGTTTGAAGACTTACATGAAGCCTTCCCTGAAACCAGACTGGACAAGGAGAAATATCCATACTGGCCCCACAAACCGATTGCTGATCTGTAAACTTGTCTGGAAGCAGTTTGTCTAACGACTGTCAGACTCTTATGATCTTTTAAATAAAGTACTTTCCCTCCTGTCTGTGGCTTAGATCTTAGACGTGAGGTTGCAAGGTTTTGAGAAACGTGGAACAATACATTAACTTGCAAACAACCCACTTCTGGATTTTGTCTTTTCTACCTGCGAGCTTGTTTTTGTAGCAAGGACCAGGATCCCAGCTGGACCTGTTGATCAGACTGAGTCCTGTTGCATCTTCTCTAATGCAAATAAACTGTCTGTTCATCTGTGTAACCACATGGTGCAGGGAACGTAGTTCTTCTGCCATTGCAGGCAAATAGTTGCTTAGAAGTTGAACGTATAAAGCCTTCTGAGATGCTGGAGTGTATTTAGTAGTGATCTGCGATGCAGTGGGAGATATATCTCAGTAGTTCTACAGGCAGAGGTCTAGGGCTGTTTTCTAGCTTGCTTGTGATGGTTTAGGTGCAGCCAATTGCAAAAGGAGTTGAAGGAGTGTAGGTGTGTTGAGATACGTTTAAAAAAAAATTAAATTTTTTAAAAACATCCCAAGTATCACCCCTTTAATCCTGGTGATCCTATTATTCTCTCTGTCCTGGGTTTCTGAATGATGTGGATCTAACTGAAACTCACAGAAACAATAGTACAAACGCTTCAGACTTGCATTGTTTTATTTAATTATCTGAGGTGGAATTCTTAAGCACCTTTCCCCAAAATGGAAACATCTCCATAAGAGAAGAAGGGCATTAACTCCCTTTTCTGTTGGTCATGTTTGCCGTAAGAATTATAGACGGATAGAATGAAGGTATTACCCCCAGATTTCACAATTGTTTTATTCAAATACCTTGCTAGCCCACAGAATACTTTAAGAACATACGTTGTTCTACTGAACTAGAGTACAAGGCACTAAGCATGCAGATCTCATGCCCCGTGGGTTTGTTTCTTTAATTTTATTTTTATTTTTTTTAGGCAACTGAAATAACTGCAGCTTTATGCATCAAGGAGGGGGAAAAAATGACAGCGGAGGGGTGAGAAGCAATACAATGGAGAACAACTGAACTAGCACTGCGCGGAGCTGGTCTCTAGCTGCTCCATTTTATAGAAATAATAGCAAAAAAAACCAGGGACAGGAAGAAGTGACTGTAGAGAAGCACCTTCTCCAGAATGGGCAGAAATGGGTCCTGCTCCTGCGGTTGCCACTGGGGCTTGGCTGGCCGCCCTCTCTCCTGGGCCCTCTTGGGAAGGTTCAGCAGCTGGGTGCCTTCCTTGGCGAGGCGTTTCACGGTCTGGTTGGTCATGGCTCTCATCGCCAGCTCGGCGTGCGCGTCTGCAAAGAGCAGATAGCACGTGTCACTGCAGGGGGGTGGGTTGGTGGGTGACGACCGCGACTGATGCTGCCGGGGCACTGGTTGCCCTGAGGAAACCCACCCTCGCTCAAACGAACCCGCAGTGAAATGCGCCGAACCTACTTGTTTAAGAGGTTGTGGGTTGCTTTACCTTGCTGGAAGCTTCTGAGAACTTTGTCTAAGCGTAGGGATTTGTGCTGCTGGTGCAACAGGAAGAAGGTGTCTAACACAGCCATGATCATGAGCAGGAAGGTGCCTAAGAAGAATACCACTGCAGAACAATACGAAAACAAAGAAAGCCCTTGAGAATTGGCATCCTTTCCTTGAACATAATCCTGCCTGCGTTCACTTGCCTGGTGGGGAAGGGGGGAAACTTCTAACACCAGCAAGCTGATAAAGCTTAGCTGTTCATGACTCCAGTGTTCATGAACATGTCCGTAAAAGCCCAAAGACCTTCCTTAGGGTTGGTACCTGTGTAAAAATCAGTTAGTTTTTATTCAGTAAAGATGGGTACCTATTATGGGTGGTTTGTTGGAGGAAGTTGGGAGGATGTTGTTGAGAATCACGGCTAACATGGAGCTGCCAAGGATGATGGCAATCTGGAAATTGATTTTCTCCTCGAGAGAGCTGGGTCCAAACAACACAGCCATATCCAGCAGATACAGGGCGCACGTTGGGAGGATCAGGTTCAAAATATACAGAGTGGGTCGTCTCTCCATGGAAATCTGTTGAAGAAGATGGACAAAATTTAGGTGAGCAGGAGATAACTTACTGTGTCGGGCGAATGCTTGTTCCCTAAGGTAGAAAATCATCTTGTTTCATACTTTGGGGTTTTTTTGGTGGCAAATCAGTGCAATATAATATGAAAGTACTGCCGTACCACGTAGGTGACCACAGAAAATTCTTCTTCATCCAGCTCTTCTATGTATTCAATGATGCTCAGGTTGGTGAACTTCCATTCTCCATCAGTTAGGAAGTAACTCTGGCTGTCTTTCATCATCTCAGCTGGTGTCCGTCTCGTCTTCATGACAAGGTCTGTTACTGTTTGGGCAGGAGGCAGAGGAGGACAGAAGTTGCAGAATTTAGGTATTTATTAGAGGTCAGTTATTTCCTCTCCCTCTCCCTCCCAACCAAGGGTGCGTACAGATGGGGAAAGGCAACGTTTCGTGCACTGCTGGGGTTTCTTAGCCCAACAGGGAGAAATTAAAAAGGACTCTGGTGAAGAGACTTGGCTGGACCTCTGGGAATGTGGATCAGAGGGGAAATCTCTGGTGAATTAGGACAGTTGTCCTTTGCAGATGGGAGCTGGAGGGTTTCATGTCACCTCTGCTTATATTTCAACCCTTCCTGTTTGGATGAACTCTGACTGCAGTTTGGATCCCTGAAACTGTCCTTAATTTCCTCTCGTTTCCATGGCTTTCAGGTATGTTTAAAGATCAGTCCTGCAAAATTGTATGTGAACAAGTAGCCTTGTTGCAGAAAGCCTCCTAGTCTCTTGGTTTGTAGAGACCAATCCTGGGGGGGACTTGCCACAGAACATCTAGATGCTTCTCGAGTTGTTGCTGGGAAACGTGCCAAAACAGAAAGACAGTATTTTAGCTCATTTTCCTTGATGTTACATGACCTCAACCCCGCTAACCCAGTGTGAGCTTGTGGTGCTGCTAAGGGAAGCCAGGAGTTAGCCAGGCTCCATCTCATCTATTCCTCCTCCTCCAAATTTAGCCCAGCTGTGGCAAAACTCAGCTTGCTGCTGTACCTGTGTAGAGAAACGAAGCTATGCTCAAGTTGCACGTCTGGGTGTCAAAGGGAAACCTGACGATCATCAAGCTGCACGTTAAGGTAACCTGGAAGGGCTGGGTGGAGTTGAAGCTGCCGTTGTGCGTGACGGCCATATAATCCAAGTTCGAGTTTTGTCCGTTCACTCTGGAGGAAACAAAAGTGGAGAGCGACCGAGCTCCGAGAGGCTGCAGTGCTCCTCAGTCCCACAAAAGCCTGGGCTGTAAGCGTCCTTTCGGGGCGGGCTCTGCGCCGTCACCCAGCCACGGGATGTAGCAGTGAGGAGAGGAAACCTGGGGCTTGAAGAAGGGCTGGTGAGTGCCTCTGGACTAAGGTTTGTAGTAGCTCTGCACCTCCTAAGGAAACTCCTTCCTCTCCTCTCATCTTCCTGCTCTCACCTGGGGCAGGGGCTCATTGCTGGCTCTGCTGTGCTGCAGAGCTGCCTCCCCCCCAGCCGAAGAGCTAGCGGCGGTGCCCGGCCCTCTGTCAGACCCACAGTGCTCTGTCCTGTATCTTACAACAAACTGCTAAGGGTCCTTTCATTCCACGACATTCCTGGTCTCTGCTGCTTCCTCAGCTTTAACTACAGCCCAAATGGGACATTTCTGGAGATGTTACGGTATTACAGAGCCACAAAGTGTTTTGTATAAACTGTGGTCGCCATTAATCTAAATTATGAGGTTCTTGGTTACAGAGAGCTCATGGGAACAACTTTTAACCATACGAGTTTATCCCATTTCCTGCAATAACACCAACAGTTTGCATCCATTGCATTTCTCTTAAGCCAGTGGATAAAAAAGAAAGGGGAACCTACCGCTCTAAAATGAAGATGGGGGGAGACCAATACGTATCCGTGGGCAGAACGACTTTGGAAATGTTACAGAAATTCTGCGGGTCCCAGGTTGCAAAAGTGTTTTTCCACTCCTGGGGGAAGAAGTTGCAGGAGAGAAATGAGTGCTGGGCTCGGCACCAGCCACCGTGCTGGGCATCGCAGGAGAGAAACGCTCTCGAGGGACCTACCAGGTTCAACACAAAGTAAAAGGTGACTGTCTGGAGCTTTTCGACCTGGAGAAACAAAAGAGAAGACATTTAGCTGATGTTCTTAGGTACATCCAATGCAGAGCCCAGAAGCTCTCCCCTGTTGCTCTTGCAGTGGACGGCACAGATTGCAGAAACTCAGCTCAGGAGGAGAGCTCGAGGATCTTGGTCCTACGGCTGAAGAGTGGGAGCATACATTCCAATGGTTTGAAAAAAAAAAAAAAAAGATTCTTGTTAACATTTACATGCCAGTGCCCTGCAAATGCATTGCTCAGTTCAGGCACTCCGCGGGGCTGTTTTTAGAGCCTGCTATAAAGCAGGCTGTTTGTCTGAACCTGCCTCTGAACTTTTTCCTGGAAGTAGGTGGGAGAAAATACTCCAGATCTTCCAAAAATGCTTTAAAACAGCAGAAAGCTGAAGAAGTGGAAGGGGCTGATTCTCATCCCTGTGGCCTTGCTGGCCCAGCCCTGCCTGGCAGAAGACTCAGACCCCAATCTAGCAATCGCCCAGCTTTCCGTTATAAAGACTCGACAGGAGTTTTGAGTCCTTACCACAGAGAGAATAGCCACCAGCATAAAATCCATCTTCACTTCCACAGGCTCCTTCAAGTTTGTCTTGGGCAGTATGTGTGCGTGCAGCTTGCTGCGAGAGGAAATGTTCAGGTACTCAATAACATCGTAGTAGGTGCAGACGTACCTCGGAGCAGCCCCTGCTAGAAAAAAATTTCCACTTGAATCACAAAAGGATCAGGCAAGATCTCAAGCTGAGAGAGAGATGTACCAAAAGAGAAAGGGTATGGAGCTGTGGGTATGAAAAACATCGTTAACACAGGCGAATCCCTTCTCACATAGATGAGAACAGAATTCCTCAAAGCTTTTCTATCCCTCTTCAACTTACCTGTCCCAAGAGAAAAGGTGAGGATAGCTATAAAAGCTCGCTGCATCGTCTCCTGCTTCCAAATAAGGAGGCAAATGGTACCGTGTGTCTTATGAACAGTTCCAGGACACGTCATTTGTTATGTAGAAGTTGATTTGATATTTATTAATGAGGGACGGATATTTTGTAAACAGAAGCTAGACTTTTAATGTATTTATTTGCATTGGAAGGAAGAATTTGCTAATGGTTTGATGCACTCAGCTGGCTCTTGGGAGCAGCCTTTAGTTGTGGTAAAGGAAAAATAAGGTCATTAAAAAAAAAAATCCAACAATTTGAGGGAGAGGAAAAGAAAGGGCCCATCTCCACAAAGAAAAGGCGAGGAGCCAGAGCCACTCAGAAGCAAATCTTGTCTCGTTTACAGGGCTGAGAGTCTGCTGCAACCCCAAAGAAATGGAACGGGAATTAGTGCCAGTGTGACGTGAGGGGTGCCGGGGAGGCGGAGGAGAGGCTGCTCTCCTTCGAGCCCGGTCCTGCTCCATAGCAGCCCAGGCTGCCAGCGTTAGAGTATGTCCTCACTTCCCAAAGCACGGAGCCTTTCACGCACCCACTGATTTTCTGTTTCTCCCTCCATGCTGATCTCCTGTGCTCTCGAGGTTCTTCTCCAAGTCCTCACAGTTAAGATGAAAGGCTCAGCGACTTTTTTTTTTTACGTCTCTGTCTTTCTTTCCCTCAGCTGCCCTCCTCTCCATCGCTGCCTGTTTTTTCTGCTGTGATTCCAGCGATATCTCCAGGTGGTCGAAGTGATGGTTCCCTTGTGGGGGAGCAGCTCCAATTCTGTTGTGCTTGGAAAGTCCCATCCCTCTGGGACATCGTAGATGGCACCTTATTACTGTGGCCTCTGGTTGTGTCTGAGACAGAAGGTGGGAAGCGTATGGGCCATAAGACAGGGTTTGAATCGGACATAAGGGGCACGAGGAGAAGTAGGGGTGACCTCTGTGCTGGGGCTTGAGGGCTGTGTTGGTTGTAGGAGCTTATGCTGGTGGGTGACAGTGTCACTAGAGGTGGGACAACGTTTAGCCCCCAGAATGGTGCTAGAGGTGACTTGGCCTCCCGCAATCCCGTACGTCTGCCAGCAGCTGCTGGGATGTGAGTACACAGGAGCTGTGCATCTGTCCTGTTGCTCTGCAAACTTTTGGTACCCACCGTGTCCTGTTGCAGGAAGGTCCTCGGCTCCACTGCACGCTCTGCACAACAGCCCTCCTGCAGCCGCTCGCCGTGGGGGGCAGAGGAGGGAGGGAAGCTGGACCCGCGTGGCCCTTGCGAGGCTGGGTGAGGCGATGGGCTGACTTGGGTGCTCAGCAAAAGCCCATACTGCGCAGCACCCTGCTTCTGCCTCTCCCCAGCAAAGCACCCAAGCCCTGGCTGCAGGACTGTCCCCCGGCTCCAGCGCAAGCGATCGCAGCCGGCGAGTCCCACGCTTGGTTTCCCCACGGCCTGGCTGTGGCAACAGATAGTCCTTCCCCGGCAATGTCTTCTGGCGTCCCACCGTGGTCCCCAGCACCCGGGGTGCTCCAGCGCTGGTGCCCCGGCAGCGCAGCCGCTGCCCGGGGGCTCCGGTGGGACTCGGGGGGGGGTGGGAGTGATGCTGGGGGTTGGCAGCATCGCTGGGGGGTGCCGCACCGGTGACCGCGTGGCCTAATGGATAAGGCGTCTGACTTCGGATCAGAAGATTGAGGGTTCGAGTCCCTTCGTGGTCGGCCCTTTTTCCCCCCACTTTTAAACCCGCTCCAGTTTTTCCCTCTTCTCCCTTCGCGCCTCTTCCCCTTAGGAGCGGGGGTGGAGGGAAAAAGCAAACCCAGGTTTGGTGCCGTGCCCCCCGCCCGCCGCTCCTGGTGCAGCCCAGCTCCGCTTCCCCTTCCTCTGCCCCCCCCCCCCCCCCCGCGGGGGATTCCCCCGCGTGGGTTACACGCGCGACCACGTTTGCGCCCCCGCAGCACAAGGTCCCGCGGCGCGGGCGGGCGCCGCAGTCGGGGCCGTTCCCGCGGGCCGGGGCGCGCGCCCTGCGCAGCCCCAGTGGCCTAATGGATAAGGCACTGGCCTCCTAAGCCAGGGATTGTGGGTTCGAGTCCCATCTGGGGTGGGTTCCCTTTTGCCGGTGTCAACCCCGTTTCCGTGCTGCTTCTGCCTATTTTAGTGCCACCGGCCCCGCGCAGCGCTGCCGGGCCTCCTCCTCCTCCTGCTGCTGCCCGGTGGCCGCTGGCTTTGTCTGCTTGGTGGGAAGACGTTCCCCATCCTGAGTGGCAGATGTCAATTAAGGAGGTTAATGCACCAGGAGAACCCAGAAGTGCAAATAAAACAACGCTGCTGAATGCATGTGTCTGAGTGTAGCCGCTGGAGACAGAGCTTGCAGAGGGAGAGACTGAAGAGGGTGGTTGGGGTGATCCACGATGTGTGTTTTGGGGCAGTGAGATCCCCACAGCAGCTCCGGGCTTGCTTGCTGTGCCAACAACTGCTGTACACAGGCTGCTCTACACGAGCTGTACGCAATGCTGTTGAGTCGATGTGGTTATCTGCTCCTGGCCAGCGGTCCCAATTTAGATCTCATGAAAAAGGCAAACAATGAGGAGCAGCTACAAGCTGCCCCAGGCTTCGGTGCAAAGGCGGATGCTTTATCCGGCAGGTTGTGTGGTCCCGTGTGCCGAGTGCTCAAGTGAGGCTGTTACTGAGGGAATAACAACCAGCTTTTGCCTTGGGACCTGTTGATGAAAGGATGGTTTTCGGAGAGGCGTTAATGAAAGGATGATTTTCGGAGGGGTGTTAATGAAAGGATGGTTCTGGCTGGGGCACAGGCATCTTTCAAGGTGTTCCAGAAGATGCGAAAGCAGAGCAGTTAAAGCTGTTTAATTAGCCTTGTCTGGGCAGAGCTGGGTCAGGGCTGAGCAGGAAATCTCCGCTGCATTTTTAACCCCTCTGGGTGCTCTCTGTATCATCATCTGCATCTGACCCCCAACAAAAAGCTGATTGATGCTGGGGGATGACTACCTTGCAGGTGTCATGCAAACCTCTTCCTGGAGCAGGACAAGCTTTAATGGGAAGAAAGCTTTACTCCTCTACCAGAAACCACATCTCGATGAGGGGCTTGTGGCTGGGGGTCATGCAGTTTGGCTGTGCTACTCTGGGACCAGAGTCCTCCACGTAAGTGCCTTTGGGATAATGCCCTCTCAGGTTTCTTGCATTAAAAAGCTGCTTGGAGGGTCTTTTCCTATGGACTTAATGGATTTTAAAAGGCAGCTGCGGTCAGGGTGATATCACACTAGTAAAACCTAAAGTGAAGTTTGTTTCTAAGTAATTTTTCTGTCTTAGGTGTGGGAGGAAATGACTCTGCTGCCTGGAAAGCAGCAAACCTGCCGAAGCCCCAGGCGCTGGACTGCTGGCAGCCCCAGGCAGCCGAGCTGCAGGTCCCTGTGCTGCTCAGCAACCCCTGCCTGCTCTGGGGGCTGGGGAAAGGGGCTGAAGGGATGCCTCCAGGCTGGTATTACCTGGGACCGTTGACTTCCACCTCTTTGGGTGACCAGCTTCAGGGCTGTGACTGAAAGCATGGCCAGAGAACAATTTTGCATCCTTCTTAGGAGTTTGGATAGCATCAGGTGGCTCTTGGGGGTGTTTGATCACTGGGCTTCCTTCGGGCAGCATTTTCTTTGCATCTCCTGGAGATGCTGTACCCGCACTCCTGCTGGGATGTCCTGGTGGCAGCATCGCGAGGGGCCTGGGCTGGTTCACTGCGTGGTCAGAGGGACTTCCATCAGCGATGGCCTCGCTCGGGCGGCACCAAGTTCCTGCTGTTTCTCTCCTCTACCCCCTCTGGAGCGCTAAGCCTCAAGGCAGCAGAAGGCTGAACTGGTGCCGCTCCTCATGAGCAGGAGTGTCTTTGCCAGCTGGTGGGTGAGGACTAGGGTGCAGAGACGGAAGAAAACAGCCCCGGGGGGAATGCCGCAGTGACACATGGCTTTCCCACGGCTGCAAATTCCCTGGCGCTGGGCAAGAGCAGGCAACGGCTGCCAGCAACAAGGAGCTTCCTGCAGCCCTGCCTGTGCCCTGGGGTGAGACCCTGGGGCCACGTCCCACCCGGGAATGAGCCACTTGGCCATGGGGGGCTCAGACACTTGACCCTCGCTCCGCAGTCAGGACCCGCTTGGCCATGCCATCCCCACCGCACATCTGGCTTGGCGCTGCTCACCCATGCCCCCCTCCCATCGCGACGGCCTCCCTCCATCTGACACCGCTGGGATTTGCACCCTACACCCCCATGCTCCCCGTGCTTTGGCGAGCTCTCGGGGGTGCCGGGGGTGAAAGGAGCCAGGGCAGCTGCTACGTGCTCTGGTCCGTCTGCTGGCTGCTGCCACCCACTTTGCACAGCCGCAGAGCACCAGCGCTCTTCTCGTGCAGCCCTTTCTCTCCAGCACATCTCTGCTCAGCTTTCGTTTGACGGACACATTGGAAAAGACACACTGGTTGAAGCTGAGATGAACGTACCCCAGGAACCAACATGTCCCCAAAACCTCCCGTGGCTATAGAAGAGGTTAAAATACCTTCCTGCCCTGTGGCGGGCTTTGGGAAACTCTTTTTTAGGATTAGATGAGAAACGCAGGTTTTGGGGAGAAGCTAAGCTGCACCAGGAGAACGCAGGAGGCGTTATTGATAACGAACAGGAACTTAAGAAGGCCCATGGTGTTTCTCCTTGCGTCACACCGTTATGCCGTAGCGGTGCTACATCACAGCGGGTGCCCATCACCGGCAGCTCATTGACACTGTGACCATCACACTGAATGCTGTCACGGGAAAGGAGGAGTTGTCTCCAGGGTCCCGGCTGTCCCCGTCCTTCTTCCTTCCCCAGTAATGCCTAACCCTGGGAGTCAAACACTCCTTCCCTCCTGCTTAAGGCTCATACACAGCTTCTTGGCTTTGCCTTTCTGTGGGGATGTGGCAGGGAAGGCCTGGACTCGCGTACCCCCGGCAGCTGGAGGGTGAGGGTGACCCCAGCTGCTCTGTGTCGAAGGATGTCTCCCGGATGGTGTCTGTTCTTTGCGTTTTGGGTTATATTTGTGTTCTGAATTGCTGTACCCTCAGCAGCATGGCTTGAGCAGCGGGCAGCGAAGCTGGCGGCAGGAGGGGAATGTCACCGCTCCAGCCCGCAGGATTCCTGCATGGCACAGTCTCCATCAGCACATAGCGGGTAAACTGAGGCTGGGGGGGGGTGTCTACGATGACCCACTGGCACACGGGGTCCCGTGGGAGGAGGGACCCCCGCCCGCGCACCCCCATATCCAGCGTTGGGCCAGGAGGAACAGCCGCAATCCCAGGAGGGATGGGAATGTGGGTGATGCACAGGGGGTGGCAAGGACACCCCCGGAACCCCCCCAGTGTGTGTCACTGTCCCCAGAACAGAGTTATGGGGGACCACGTGGCCTAATGGATAAGGCGTCTGACTTCGGATCAGAAGATTGAGGGTTCGAGTCCCTTCGTGGTTGTTTTAAAGCCATGAGAGATCCTCAAATCGTTTAATTTCGCCGTGCCACGGGCTTGGGGGGGACAGATTGATGCCCCGTGGGGTGAAAGCATCCCCGGGGGTAGCAGTGGGGCAAAGCTCGAGGGAACGTGCCCGTGCTGGGGGCAGATTTCGGGTGGGATCTGCCCTGCAAGTCCCCGGGGATCTCCTGGCCGGGGGGCTTCGTGCCCACGGGGCTCTGCCCCACGGCGGGGTAGCAGCCCACGGCGCCCTGTCCCGGGGCTGGAGGCGAACTGGGGCCGGGCAGAGGCTGAGCCCCAGCTGGGGCCCGTTCCCGGCGGAAATAAAAGGGCGGGGGCGGCCCGGGCTGGGGCTTTTCACGGCTGCAGGGAGCGCCCGGTGGGCTGCCGCGAGGTACAGGGGTCTGTGTGTGTGTAAGAGGGGGGGTGTCCCCACGTCGCCCACTCTTTGCGAGGTGCGCTGCTGCAAGGAGTCGGCCTGGGAAAAGTGGCTGCCACCCCAGGTGGGACTCGAACCCACAATCCCTGGCTTAGGAGGCCAGTGCCTTATCCATTAGGCCACTGGGGCCGCGCAAAAGCTACCCCACCTCCTCTGCCCCGCACCCACCCGCGTTTTTTTCCGCGGGGATCCGCAGCAAACGGCCCCGTCGCTCGGAGCGGCCGAGGCGTGCGTGGGGTTGGCTTATTGCACCGAAAACCAGCGGTGAGCACCGGCACCTCCCGCCCCGCCGCCGCGGGAGAGCGGGATGAGGCCGTGCGGGCGGAGCTGGGCCCTTCGCAGGGGTCTCCAGCCCCTCCTTCCCCCCCCCCCCCCGCTCCCCGCCGGCATTTCTGGGCTGTGCAGAGAGCTGGGGCTGCGCTGGGCGGTTTTACTGGGAGACGGAGGGAGGAGAGCTGCGTGGCTTGGCGGGGACGGTGCTGCCTTGCTGCGGGGAACGTTCAATCCCGTGGGGTCCTCCCGCGGCTGCGTGGGACCCCCTTCTCGCATGCCGTGGCCACGCTCTCCTCTGGCCATCAGAGAGTTAAGTCAGGGCACCAAAAATACGCCTGTATGCAGCCCCAGTGGCCTAATGGATAAGGCACTGGCCTCCTAAGCCAGGGATTGTGGGTTCGAGTCCCATCTGGGGTGACTCTTTTCTGTTCGGGGGATCCACGACTGGCTCCTGGGGTGCCCCCGGCTTCGGGGAGGGCGCGCTGCTGCGGTTAGGGGCGATTCACCCCTTTCTGGGGCGCCCCCGGGGCACCCCCGTTCCCTGGCTCAGGCATCCTGGTAGGGAGGAGGCTGGGGTTTCTTGGGGTAAAAAGAGGCACAGTCTCGGCATGCGCTTTTAATCCCCGGCTCCTCCAAACGCCGGTGTCGTGCGCTGGCTTTAAGCAAAATTTTGCAAATCTTCCTGTAAAATCTGGGGAGAGAGACCTGAGCGGCAGGCGATACGCGGCAGTGAGGTCCCCTGGTCCCGGGAAGTCTCAGCTGAGGTTGTTGCAGTCCCAGTTGATGCTTGTGTGATGACTTTTGGCATCAAAAATATGCCCGAAGCAGTGACACCCATGTTGCTTGTAAGGGCGAGGGCACAGCACGGAGCTGCAGAGACCTTTGCCTGTGAGAGGGGGAGCTGGCAGCCACCCCCCTGCCATGCAGAAAAGCTTTAGGCAGGAGGCAATATCTTTGCTCCCCTTGCTGGGCAGGGCATGCACAGAGGTGGAGGCGGCCAGCCTTGGGCCGGGTTTCCTTGGGAGGGATGTCAGGATGCATCGGTGTGCTCCTGCACCCCCCAGTTTTGGGGAGAATGTGGGATTTGAGCTCTCTGATTTTTGCAAAGGTAAATATTGATCTGGGCTGTGTAAGGGGAGAGCGCTCAAAAGTCCCCCTCTTCCAAAGGGGACGAGGGCCTGGCTGTGGCAGAGCCATGAGCGTCCAGAGCAGAGCCCCGCACACCTCACTGTGCCCCAGTTCAAACTCCAGGGACCAGTGGAGAGCATTTTCCTCTTATTTGGGTTTTTGTCTAAAACAGAACCCCTCTCCTCACCACCCCAGGTGGGACTCGAACCCACAATCCCTGACTTAGAAGGCCAGTGCCTTATCCATTAGGCCACTGGGGCCCTGTGAAAAGTGGAAAAAAGTGTAATTTCAGTATTTTTGAGACACTCCCCCCCCCAAAGTGAAGCAATCTGGCAGTGGTGAAATCCACCACATCACACCACAGCACTTCGTTCTGTTTCAACAGGGTCCACTGACGGGCGACTCTTCAAGCCTGTAAGACTCAGCCTGAGGTTTGTTTTTTTTTTTTGGCGTTCCACCTCAAGGGCCAGAAGCCTCCTGTACTTACGGGGTGGTTTCTGTCTTTTAGCGCTGACAGAGAGCAACTGCCTCCTGCCAAATTCCTGCCATGGCTTTAGGTTAATTTAACAAAATGACATGCACTTTTTTTGGTTAGGAAAAAATCAACTAAAACGGAAGGGAAGTGCTTGAAATGGTGAATACTCTATTTGTTACTTAGGTATGTAGTTAAGACTGCTTTTACTCTTCCCTTTCTTTCCCCCAAAATCTACTGCTGCTTTTGTGTTTAGCAGCAGAGGGTGCTCTCATAGAGCAGAGGGCTGGATGAAGGACACAAAGAACTAAAAAAAACACCCACCAACAGTAGCTCACAAAATTTAGACCATTTTTATTCAATATAGCTCATGAGTTTAGCATCATCTACAGCTGCCAATGCCACTTCTTTAAAAAGACGGTATGCCAAGGACTTAGATCTCTGCTGTTCTCAGTCAAAGTCTGCCTTCCTGCTCTGTTTTATATTTGAGTGTATCTTTTTCTGTCGTAGTCGTTCACGGTTCATTTTTTCCACCCTAAAACAAAATGAAAAGATCCTTTAGTGTACAAAGAAAACATTTAAAAATTCAACTTCAAGCACAGTTATAATGTAGATTTGATGAGTTGACAAATGTCCACAGATAGAAAAAACAGTCCCTGTTCTTGGGACGCTACCCAGGAAAGCAGTTAAAATCTAATGGACCAGTGATTTTTTCTAAAACAAGGAAAACCAAATGAGTATGAAGATTGTTTAAAGATGCTGCAAACTAAATCACGTAACATGATAATCAGAATCCACCTCAAATAAAGGCCATTTCAATAAAGATACCTCTCTATGAGTTTCTGTGTTGTCTCCTTAGACACCACCTTGGGCTTCTCGGTAGCCTCCATGACCATCGTTCTGATTTTTTCTAAACAAATTGCCAGATTCCTCATTTGGTAGCGACTCTCTTCAGAGTTCACAATCAGCTCACCAGCTCGATTTATCTTATTCCTGTGCTAAAGAGGGGAAAACATGATGTGATCACTGACACCTCGTTAGACTTGTCACGTTCTGTCTGAAAGTGTGACATTTAAACCGTGCCTGGAAGGGGGAGGGTAGTTACCATCGATGCCATTTTTTCTCTCACAGCTTCTGGAATCCAGTCTGCTGATGCCAGGTGGAACCGAACTTCTGCCTTGGTATTCACTGGGAGGAAAAACAGGATTTTTTTTTTCAGTGTAATGGCTTGCCTTCCTAAGTTTTATGAGATAATTCAGTCTGTTCACTGCTGGTTTTGAACATAGGATGATTCCAGTATTAATTTCCTGAAAGATCACAATTTTTTTCTTGCTATATTTTTACATACCACTCTACAAGACAAACTCTAAATTTTTATGGAGACTCTGTCATGGTATTTGCCTTTCTAGACACTACAAGATTGCCAGTCACTAACTACCTTATTTTTAATGGCAATGGCAGACCAGGAAGTATTTTCAGTTTATTTGAATTAAGCTGAGAATTTATTGCACTGTGAAGTTTCAGAATCCAGTTGGCTTGTTGTATGTTTGATCAATGAACAGATCAGACAGAGGTGGTGTTTCACGTGGCACGGGTAGCGGCAATGATCCCAGTAAGAGTGTTTCTAGGAGAATCCAATATGTTACCACTGGTCTCAAGCGCTATGAAGCCTGAGATGTTGTGTTAAAATGTAGGGCAATGATAATGGAAAATTAGCATCGGGCAGCACGCAGATGCTCTTTAACTTCAAGTTCCCAATATTTTACCACAAAGTAGAGGGAAACAACTGAAGACTATGATTTTTCCTTCAAAGTGGGAGAACCTC
This sequence comes from Gymnogyps californianus, assembly GCF_018139145.2. Lineage (NCBI taxonomy): Eukaryota > Metazoa > Chordata > Aves > Accipitriformes > Cathartidae > Gymnogyps > Gymnogyps californianus. The sequence continues at coordinate 7,499,822 of NC_059489.1, read as the reverse complement.
TTCCTCACCTTTATTAACGTTCTGCCCGCCAGGGCCGCTGCTCCGGCAGTAGGACACGGTCAGGCGAGCTGGAAGAGAAGAGCAGCAGCGTGCTGACCCGGAGGCACCTCCCCAGCTGGCTTTGCAGTAAGCAGCAGGGAACAGGGACGATCCAGGCTGCAGCACACGGGCCTGAAGGAGGCCTGTGACTCGGTGGTGCTTTCATGCCGAGTTTAGCTCTGTGCATTGAGCGCGGACTCCGTAGTCCGGAGCCTAACCCACCTCTGGGCGCTTAACCCAGGACAGGCCCGTTTCGGGGGGAGACTCACCCAGGGGGATGTCGAGGGCGGCCGGCTGCATCTCCTCCTGGAAAACACGGCAGGGTGCCCGCGTTAGGCGCTGGGCCGAGGCCAGCGGGAGGCAGGGCCGCCCCACCGGCACCCCGGGCCCGGCCGCGCTCGCCCCCGCCGGGCAGCCCCGTCCCGGGGGCCTGGGGCTGCCTGGTCCCGCCCACCCGCGACGGCACCGCCCCTTCTGCTAAGCCCCGCCCACCCACCGCAAACAACTTTGTGCTAAGCCCCGCCCACCCACGATGGCACCGCCCCTTGTGATCAGCCCCGCCCACCCCGCAATAGCAGCCCTTTCTGCTAAGCCCCGCCCACCCACGATGGCACTGGCCCTTGACACAAACCCCGCCCACCCGCTCTATGTCACTCCGGCGCTAAGGCCCGCCCCACACTAAGCCCCGCCCCTCGCTTGTTTCCCCCCCTCCCCCCCCCCCCGCCCCACTCACCGGCGCGCTGGCGGCGGCGGTGTCGTCCTGCCGCGGCGGGTACAGCTTGTCCAGGCTGTAGGCGCTCCGGTACTCGGTCCCGGCGGCGGCCCGCTGCGAGAACTGGGCGCTGAGAAGCCCTAGCCGCGGCCGGCACAGGCACCGCAGCGTGTGCGCCGCCATCTTGGCTCCCGCGGTGCGCCTCCGCCACGGCGTTCCCCACGGAAACGGCGGCCGCGCGCCGCGTTCCGGGGCGGGGCCTGCGGGGGCAGCGGTGCGGGGGGGCTGCGGGGGCCGGAGGGGTTGTGATATATGGGATATATGGGCTGTGTGGGGTCTGTGGGGTGTGCGTGTAGTGTACGAGGATGCATGGGATCTATGAGGTGTGTGATGTCCGTGAGGTGTGGGGTGGTGTGTATATGGGGTCTGTGGGGCATTATGTGGGGGGTGTAGGAGGTCCGGAGGGGTATATGAGGTCTGTGGGGCACCGTGGGGGGATGTGGGAGGTCTGGGGGGTGTATGGGCTCTGTGGGGTGCTGAGTGGGGGATGTGGGGCGTCTGGGGGGAACCTGGGGTCTGTGGGCACTGAGGCAGGCCCTGCTGTGGCAGGTGGTGGGATAGCTGGGGACAAGGGTGCTGGGGTGAGGTGGCCGTCTGGTGCCACGGTGTGACCCATGGGGGGCCCGGGGTGGGGTGTGGGAGGCCCTGGGGCGGGTGCCAGGGGCTGGTTTGGGCAGGTCGTTTCCACCTCCTCGTGGCGCAGGCAGCGGTGGGGGACAGCGTGCTCCCCCCCTGCACCCCACACCTTCGCGAGCCGAGCGGTGACGGAGGGGCGTAGAAGTGAAGATGCATCCAGCATTTTTAATGTACTCTCTAGTTTTTGCACCTGGGATGTTTCAGATTTTTATCTGCTCAAGAGTACTAAAAAGTTATATATACATATATATATATAAAATTATTTTTTTGAATGCTGATACAGCAGCACATACGTGTTTCCAGGTCTGTAAGAGAGACACCGAGGTGGATGGGGGATGCAGGGGAGTGAAGCACTTGTGAAAATCCTTCAGCTCTTACTCCTGTTGGAGCTGTCAGGTTGGCTTGACAAGAAGGGTGTGCGTTCCAGAGGGGCAGGGATTGCTATTTCTGGCAGCGGGAAAATGCAGAGGCACGCATGGGGCTGTCTGGTGTTTTGACAGGAGCTGACGATCTTTTGTTTAAAACTGTGGGTGAAGTCAAAGTGGGTGTTTCGAAGCTGGTATAAAGACAGCGTGTGATTGAGGATCTGAGCTGGGTCCCATCTAGATAATCAGTGCAAAATCAGGAAACTCAGTCCTTGGAAAGGGAGCAAGCCCTGAACGTTGATGGTCGGTTTGCCCTGACTGTGGCTGAGCAGTGCTCAGGGGCCAAGGAGGGCTCCATGCTTTGTTTTAATCGAATCTCTGTGTCCTGGGGTTCTTCTGCTCTGCTCCCCCCGTCCAGACTCAGCTGAAAATGGAATGCGTTAAGAAAAAAAAAAAAGAGAACTGTCAGAGACAAACCATGCCATCTGGTGACCTTAATTTCTAACAGGGAACAGGTAAAGTTTGTGATTTGTAGCCAGAGGGATGGGTCAAATATCCAAAGCAGGATGACTCATTTTACCAACTGTTGTCAAACATGTCGGCGTTGTTATTGTGCTGGTAACACACGCCAAGGACGGTGTCATTGTGTGGTGCACAGAGGGGCTGGGAAAGGAGCTTGAAGGTCACACAGTTGAGGCCAGACCCATCTAAAAGGACATTTCTCTGGTTTTGCTTCATTCCCACACGACGTTGGTGGACGCAGATGTCCAAAGAGCCTTGGTAAAAAGCAGAATGATGTCTGCTTGGATGGTTGGAAACGGCTCTCCCTGGCAGGCAGGGCTTGGGATGACAAGATCTTACTTTGGCGTGACCCAAGGTGAGCCAAGCTTTTGACATTTAAGCTGGAGAAATGAACTGCCTTGGTACTGGTGCTGGCTTAGAAAGCAAGCTCACCCCATTTGGTGATGGTGGTCACTGGTGAGCAAGAGCTGTAAGGAGCCATCCCTGAAATGTCATGCAAAAGCTGAAGTGTCCAAGGAGCTGGTCACTCCTTGTGTGAGCGAGGGCAGAAGCCATTAATGTAGGAGCAAGTCGGGACTTTGAGGGACCTTCCAGGAGGTCTCAGCTCCTGTAAGAGAGGGAAGACTGCTGAATCAGGAAATCTCCTTCCCTGTGAGAGGTCGAGCTCTGTAAAACCCTTGAATTTGTGTTTCAAGTGGTCCATCCCTATTTGTAATGACGGGTGCTTTTCTGAAGGGTTATTCAAACTGGTGGTAAGGTAAGAAGCCCGACTAGATCTGATGGAAATGCACTTGTCTAAATGTCATCTTTCAAATTCAGCATAAAACTGAATTCTTGACAAGCTGTGCCCTTATTGACCTTAATGGTGTGAGCTGAATAGGGTCAGTGGTTTTGCCAAATTCTGAAATGAATCATCATTTCCTATTATATCGTACTTTTTCTCATCCATTTTAATTGCATGCAGTATTTTTCTTTCTGTCTTGAACCGTGAGGATGTGCTATTAAATAGCCGCAGCTCTCTATTAGACCTGTTTCTGTGGTGAGCAGTGTGGTTGCTTAATACTCTCTTCTTACCTCTTAATGGAGCTGTGTAGTTTTCCTTGGTGTTTTCAAAGCAATTTGAAAAGTTTAGATAGAAGGTGGGATAAAAGGCCAGAAGATGCTTATTTTTTCCTCCTTTGATCGCTGAAAGCCTCACTTAAGAAAAAAATCAAGTGACTCTGACTCACACAGTCATCAGGACGCGTATATATGGCCACTAATGTTTTTGGATGCAGAAAAAAATGCCCTCAGCACTTTGCTGAACAAACTGCTGTTCTACGGCAGCTGTTCCTTTGTTAAGCCAAATACTAATATTGTGTTACTTACATCAGTCATTTTTGGCTGTGTGGCTTTCAAGAAAGACCAAAACAAAAATAGCATTTGAATTGCAAGCTTAAAAATTGTGCGGTATTACAGAGACTTCAGAGCTGACAAAAGGAGGGTTTTCATCGTGTGGCAAATGTTAGTAGTCCCGAGTGCATAAAATGTATGTTATATAAATAATGCAGCAGTATAGTTTGGCATATTCTCTCTCCTTTCTGCAAAGGAGCCTGAAGCATTTTCTTGACCCAAATCGTACAGGAAAATCAAAGAAATAAGTCTTCTACTGTTCTTAAAAGTAAAAAGAGCTGTAAAGAAAGTCTCAGCTTTGAGAATACTGGTTTTTCTTTTTATTTGAGAAGAGAATAAAGCATTTGAAAATATATTTAATCTGCTGTACACTTAACTGTGATGCTGATTCACACAGGATTGTTTAAAACGGAAAGTGAAGGCGATCCTCTTCCCACACCTCTGCAGCAACCAGATGACTGCAAGAGTAAACATTGGCTGACTTAAACCAACATTGCTTCAGATATCCCCTGCCACAAATGTTGAAGTAATAGGGTGGTGAATGCTCCGAGAAAATCAACAAAGCTGCTTTTGTTGCTGCTGTTGTTCATTTTTATTTGTTTTATTTTATTAGACAACTGCTTTCCATTATAAATAAATAAGGCATGAAGGTTCTCCATACTGTTACAGAGCTGGTAGCCACAGTCGTGCGTATGGCTCCTAATGTTTCTCGAGTTTGGGGCCATAGGGCACCTGAAAATGCAGCGCGTGGAAGAGCGGAGCGTTTGGTGGTGGGTGGTTTGAGGAGGAGACCTCTGGAGCGGGTACGGTTTGGGCATCGCACTCCTGCCAACTTACCTCTGGGGTACTCAGCTTAACAAAAGAGGGTATTTGGGGGGGTATTTTTGCATTAATTCCATGGTGAGTGAAAGAAAGGTAGCTCCTCATAACATCAAGGCCCTAGACTCAGAGGATAATTACATTTTAACAGTCTTCCCCCTCCAAAGCCACGTTCTCATTTATTTATCTCAATGTTGCAAAAACCCCAACCATTTACCCAAGATTTTGGGATGTAAGCTGGTGAAAATAGAATCCAAATCTGGCCTAAAGTTTCTCCAGGCAGGTACAGAATAGGTAGCTTAGACTGAACTGCTTGATTTTTGTGGCTCAATGCTCAGGGTGTTGCCTAAGCTGTAATGAAATGCTGCTTCTCTGCCTAAAACGCGTGTCTGGCCATACAGGGTCAACATCTAATTCATGAAAAATGGAAACTGGTGATTCCTGAGACTGCAGTGGCCTTTTGGCTGTGTGTTTGCATGTCTGTGGAAGCAAAAGTGAGGAGATCTCAGTGCTGGAAAGTGAACTGGCACATGAGAGCTGACAACCTTTGGAGACAGTATCTCAGCCAAGAAAGATTATTTTCAGCAGAAAACTGAAATCTGTCCTCTCGACTGGGGAGATGTTCAGAGCAAAAGTGTGGGGCAATGTGTGATCAGCGCTACTGCCAGGGCCAAAGCTCCTGACGCCATAAGATGCTTTATCCTTCTGCTTGCATGCGAGTCGCCGGTAGTCAGTTTTGCAAGCCCATGCAAGCTGTATTTGAGGAGTTTGCTACAATGGGGCGATGACAACCTCTTTTAGAGCACAGCGCAGAGGGCTGGTACTCAGACCATGAGATGAAAGCATGTCTCTGAGACTGTAATAGCACTTCTTGTCTAGCTTATGGGAAAGCCCTGGTCATCAAGTTCCTACCAGGCACAGTGCTTCACCGGGGCTGAAATACTGGGGCAGATTTAAAGCGAGGAAATCCCATATGCCTGCAAAGTCTGGAGAGTATGGACGGAAATACTAAGCGACGCTGATGAAGACAGAACAATCAGTTTTATGTTTCTCTTCAAGTTTTTCCAGTTGCAATGAGCTTGCATTGTAAATAGCTGAAAAACCTGACTGATAAGAGAATGGCTTAAATAGCAAGAACGTACTGCCCTTTGGGGAAGGGGAAGGCGTAGACAGAAGTCTCTTGGCTACAAGCATAGGTTCTTAGCCATAAAACCAAAGTGGAGGGTTGGGCTGGTGTGCTGCAGCAGCCCCTGAAGTTCTGATGGCTTTTTGTTTTACTTTGAAACACTGCGTTCCAGCTGTGGCAGGATGCTGCAGGACATCCAGGCTTTTGCCTGCAGATAATCGGGCTGTAAGACAAGCTGAAAAGGGTGGAGGAAGTGATCGGTTTTCTTTTTTCGTGGTGTGGTTTACGTTGCTGTTGTGATGTCTGGCAGCGGCAGTAACTCATGCAGAGATCCGTCACACAGTTTCTGAAATCCTCTAACTACAATGTACAGTTGTCCCAACGAGTTGTCCAGAGCCCAAGCTTAAAAAAGGGAGTTGAGTCTCCGTGACGTTTTCTTGCTTGTAGACCTCTCGAACCTGCAAAGCAGAGGGGCCACGTGGCGTTTCCTGGGGCTGAAGAGAAGACTTGGCTGTTGCAATTGCACGTGGGAGTTGCAGAGAGGCAGGACTCATTTGCTGCTCTTGTTTTTCACCTTTGTGGCATTGATGTCTGCTTTTGTTTTCTGGATGCGGGAGAAGATCTCCTTAAAAAGAGCCTTGTACTCGGGCTGGCTCTGCTCCAGCCGCTTGTCCACAGCCTCCACGTGTTTGCTGATGGTCTTCTCCATGGTTTTCCGCTCTTCCAACTCGTGTCCCTCTCCTCGGAAGTCTCTGAAGGAGCTGTCGCGAGAGATGGGCCGGGATGTTTGGACCCCTGTGTGGCGCACACTGTCCTTGTGCTGCCGGCATTTGCTCAGAAGCTCTTCGTACTTCTCCAGCAAGGCGTGATACTGCTCGTCCACTTCCCTCAGGATGGACATGCCCCGCTTGCGCACGTTGTTAGCGTGCAGCGTGTAATTGCCCTCGTGCCGACTCACGGCATCCTTGGTCACGATGGCATTGAGGGCTGTGTCACTGCAGCTTTTCCGGACAGGGTGGTTTGGGGAAGGCGTCATTGATGGCCCATGACTTTTTCCTCCCTCCTCCTCAGAGAGGTCGATGTAGTCTGCTTCTGGGGCGTTATTCAGTGGCTCTAGGAGGGCCTCGGACAAGTTGTCTTCTCTGCTGAGCAAATACTTCTTGACTTGTTTCATCTGTTGTAGCTCTAGGAGCTCTGCTTCCAGTTCCTTGATGCGGAGTTTGCAGTTCTCCATCTCGCACACCCGCTGCTCGAGGTCCGAGTACTCCTGAATAACGGAGGTGTACTCTCGCTCAACCCTCTCCTTCCGCTGCTTCTCCTGGTTGACTTGGGACCTCAGGGAATTCACCATGGCTTGGAGGCGCTCATTCTCCCTCTCCAGTGGCTTCTGGTTGAACTCTGTGGAAGAGCTGTGGACCTGGAACGCGTCCTCATACCTGAAAGAGAAGACCGACCCTTGAGAGAGTCTGACCAAGTGACAGTCCATGAGGGACTCATTGTGTCTCATCGTTATGTAAGTAATTCCACTGATGCCCAGAAAGGAGGTAACCTTAGCTCATGGAGTGAGATATGCCTCCTCCCGTGTGCCAGGAGACCACAAGGTGTGGCTGGGGCTCTTCTGGACACAGAGACCAGGCTCTGTCTCAGAGAACCTGCAGTCTCATTTGATAGCAGTGATGAAAGACAGGAGGGAAATGAAACCCTAAAAGGTAAGAGACTCATCTGGGTAATGGACAAGCCACCAACGTTGCCGTGAAGCAAGGATGAATGTTCAAGTGCTACCAGTTCAGGAGCTGAAAGTAGAAGGCTTTGAGTTGTTCCTGCTGGAGTTCATCAGCTACTTACTGTATCATGGAGTTCATCAGCTACTCGCTGCCCCTGCCAACCCCAAACCCCACTCAACCAAAAACCAGAAGCGCAGGCTCTGCTGTCCTGTGTCTGGGAGGTGCTCCAGAGAGAGTGGGAGAAGATTTGGACAGCAAGGGAGGCAGAAAGAGACTTTTGACAGTTACCTCTTCTTCATTGCTCGCTGCCTGGGAAACGAAAACACACACTTCCCCCTCCCCTCATGCAGCTGCCTGGAAATCGGATTTTTCTCCTCAATGAAGTGCCCATGGCATCCTCTCTGGTTAGAACAGACTGGAAAAGAGCAAGCACCGTGGCTTCCCCTGGGAGGCATGACTGGTGGCGGGGGGTATTGAACAGATTTCCAAGTTACTGAAGGGCAGCCTGACCTTCAGAGCCAACTGCAGAGCTGCAAGCTGAACTGAGGTCCCGAGGCACTGGGGGGAGAGTGGGATTGGGGGACTGGGAGGAAAAGAACCATGGAGACATTAAGTGGATTTTGCTGGGGGTTAGGTTATGGCCTCATAAACATCCCCATTGCTGCTGCAGTAAAAGGGTCTTTTGTTTGTGTCCTCTGGCAGAGGATGCTTTCAGTAACAAAGTTTATCGATTGCTTATCTATTTAAAGAAGCCTCTGTTATGGACAAAGCTGAGCAAGAAATGCCCTCACGAGGTCAGTGAACTAACACAGTGGCTGGGTTTTAAGGAGGGTCAAGTGTGCAATAGTGCTGAAGGTGTTTGTACAGCACTTGGCAGCACGTGGCGTATCTTGGTGTGTAACTGGTGCTCCTGGGGGGTACTGGAGTCGTACAGGGCAAAACGCACCATCTCAACTAGTTTCAGTGAGCCAGAGATGCTGGTACTGTGCTGGGAGGCAGCTGCAAAGGGAAAATGGGCTGTGCTGGTTTGGGAAGGGGAGCTGCGTAGGCAGCTTGAGCTAAGGGTCCTCTTCGCATGATGTATTACTGGGTGGGCTGTACTGGGAGAGGCTGGTTTGAGCTACCTAGAGCTCGAGCAATGCGTCCTGTCTGGTGTGTGTTCCTGCACAGCTCCCTGCCAATGTGCCAGGAGAGTCCCAGCCCCTCCAGGCAACGCCTGTCCCCTGCAGCCTGGCCCACTGCAGCAGCGTGAGGCATCCAGGTCCTCCTGGGTAGCTATTCTGGCCCTCTGAAAAAGAGCTTATGTCTCCCCATTCGAGGCGTCACTGATGCTGGGATCATGGAGGCTCTGCTTCGCCAACGCCACCTGCTTAGGCGGGGGGGTGGGAGAGAGGGAGGTCCTCCCTTCACCTCCAGCATTGAGTTTCAGGCTCTGATGCAGAGCCTAGATCTCTGTGGGGGTGTATGGGGGTTTTTGTGCACCCCCAGAGGGGCTAACCCACCGCATCCCCTGTTCACGGGCAGAGGAGTTGGGGGAGAAGGTTGGAGGGGTTGCTAAAGGCAAGGCTCAGTACCTGGGGCTGGAGCACAGCTCCTTAAGGCAGGGGAAGGTGTGGATGGTTCGGCGCCGCTCCCTCTTCTCCCGCCGAATGCGGAGCTGCTCCAAGCTCCGCATTTCCTCCACCTGCTTCTGAAGCTCCTCCACTTGGTTCTGCAGCCCCTCGATCGTTTCCGTCAAGCTGTGGAGAGAGGAGGGAGCACGGATGAGTTGTCAGGTACTACAGGTCCTTGAAATGTGGTTTTTTCCCTATAGAGAAAGCCAGTCTATGGAAGGTGCTTCCAGTTCCTAGCGTGTGCTCTGGGAGCATGACAGTGCTTGCTTTTCATGGCAGTGGTTGGTCTTTCTCTGCGTGGTCGCTCTTGAATGGGGGTGTTTGTAGAAAAGAGTGGGGGATTGAAGCAGCGGCAAGGGATCGTACTAATTTGAGACCTTCTGTCCTCAAATCAGTTGGCTAAAACAGTCACCTCTGGGACATAAGGACTATCCTGGAATAACTCTGCACTAAAAGCAAGCAGGTGAGCTATTCACCCTCTTCCTCTTGTTTATCTTCTGGAGATAAACACAGAGAGACCAGGCAGAGATTTAGTTTTGTTCTAGCTGTGAATGCAGTTTGTAAAACTCCCTGCTCTGAAACTCCCTCTCTGCGTAGTCGTTTGCAAAAGATGCTGCATTGCAAGGACATGGCTTAGTCTGTTGTTTCCAGGGATGACCTTGATCATGGGCTTGTTTTAGGAAAGAAATATTGTTGATAAACTGGTGTTTTAGCATGGACTAGCCAGGGTGTCATTAGATGCTGGATCTGTGCCTAGTGTTTCTGCTGGTCTGCGTGCTGGGGACCTCCCTGATATGATTGTGTGCCTCTTCTTCAAGGAAACACATCCGAGGAGAGGCTGCTGTGCCCCTCTCCTGGTGGCTTCAGACACTCCTTTATCCAGCCCTTGTCCCAGGGTTGTCTGTGCTGTGGCTGACCTCTGCTAACCGGCATTGGTGCAATGAGCTTGTGCTGTAAATAGCTGCAAAATCTGACTGATAAGAGAATGGCTTAAATAGCAAGGACACGCTGCGTTTTGGGGCAGGGGAAAGGTGAGAGCAAGGACACGCTGCGTTTTGGGGCAGGGGAAAGGTGAGATGAAGGTCTCTTGGGTACAGCATCGCTGCGGTGGGAGGAGGGGAGGCTGTACCACTGTATCTTCTGTTGGGATGTCTTGCTTTCCAGCACGAGCTTCTGGTTAGCTAGCTCCAGGTCCCGTGCTGTCAGGTCCAGCTGCTCGTAGACTTTTGCATGCTGTTCGTTCATCTGCCGCAACATCTCTAGTTGCTTGGTCAGGTACTGCAAGAAAAAGCGAAACAGAAACACTCCACATCCAAAATCCAGGTTGTTTCACAGGCAGAAATTCCTACAGCCTTTGCTTCCTCTGATAATGTGTTTTGTGGCTGATTTATCCTCTGCCTGTTTGAAGCCTTTTCCACAGTTGAAATAGTCATACCCCCTGCCCACTGTAAATAGTTTTGTGTCTAAAATACGATTGAACTTCCCCTGCCCTCTGTGAAGGGCACTAACCTCAATCTCTCTCTATTCACCTGCTTTTTTTATTCCCAGTACCCAAAGAAAGTTGATATCCCTGGGACTGTGACCCTTCACCAAAGTTGACTGAAATTGGCCAGTTGGTTACCGGATTGTCTGACAGATCGATTGCAGAAGCTACGTTTCCTTGGCAATTCAGGCTAAAACTCTGAGTCCGCGAAATGTGAGGAGACTCGTGGTTTCTGCGTGTTCAAAGACCCCTTTCTGTGAGCCTGTCGCTGCAAGATTTTATCCTGGGAGAGGGGCATCTACCCAAGAGCTCACCCTCAGCTGGGACCAGATCCCAAATCCTACGGTGGACGGACTCCTGAAGGGCTGCCGGGGGGGGTGACTAAATCCATCCACCAATATCCTCGGACATCAGATGTCAGAGCCCTGCAGCCATCACGTGCTGCACTTGTGAACTCGCAGCCCTCCTCTGCCCTGCGTCTTTTTAAATCAAGGGGTTTCCGATCTTTTTTAATTCACAGATCCCTAGAAGTTTTCCAGTGGATGAAAACCCTGCCAGCACAGCAGGTTTAAGCCTCTAAGCTCAGTTCTGTGTGCTCTTAGAAATACTGCCCTGACCCCAAAGGATGCTTGAAACAGTGGTATGGATTGCAGCTCTTGGAGAAAGAGCTATTTTATGCCTCTAACAAAGGGGGCTGTGTTACAGGGGTGCCGAGGGGCCAGCTGGGAACAAACGTGATTATGAATAACTGAAATTGAGGGAAAGCAGCAGCAGAGGAAAGAGAAGCAAGCGTGAAGGCTGGCGGATGGGCAGGGAAAGGCCAAATGTGCCCCAGATGCATCCTGGTGCCAAAATCTGGTGTGCACGTCTGGGCAGGGGGTGGGGATGCGAGAAGGGGGAAAATCCCAGTTGGTGGGGAAAGGGGATCCTCTCCAGGGCTGGGATGGGCTTTAACTCCCATCCCCATGGCCCGTGCCTTCCTTTCTCCTGGCATCTGAGCTGTTGGCATTGGTGAAAGTGCCCCTTCCCCATCATTGCCCTCAGGTGACAGTGGTGGCCGAGCAGCTCTTGTCCCCACCCCTGGCCCAACTGTGTTCCTACCTCGATTTCCTGCACTTGTTCCTCGTTGGTGGCGTACATTTGCTGCAGGGAGTCCTCCAGCTCTTTGTTGCGCTCCAGCAGCGTCTTCCCCAGCTCCGCGGCCAAATGCAAGTCTGAAAAGCAGACGGGACAAAGCTGCTACAGTTCCTGTGGCTCTGCGGGTGGATGTGGCGGGGTCCCCGAATGCCACCACACCAAACACAGTGGCACGTTTTGCACGGTGCTGGTTTTATTGGCAAGTTTTGACAGGGATGCACGCTTATGGGACGTACAGGCTCAGGCCTGTTTTGTCTTGCCGGGCTGCAGGAGCAAGGGGAGGCTGAACTCAGGGCATCTGCAGCTCCTCCATGCAACGAGGATTTGGTGCCCGGCTGGCTGCATAACCCTTCTGCACTGCACTGCACACTGCGCAGCCAGGATCAGGCCCATGGGGCCTGGCTGTGGCAGGCACTCAGCACCTCCATTCCCTATCGCCAAGACCTGTGCGGCTGAGAGGGGCTCAGCATCCATCAGAATGAGAGCGAGGGTTGGTAAAGCCCCGTGGGGCCTTGGGGATGCTCTGTAAATTATATTATTATCTCTAACGAAGGGAGTGCCTTGCCTTCTCTGTCAGCCTCCATCCATCACCCGCTAATAGACTGACATGAGTAATAAAACCACGCGTGGCCCGAGGGGGCTGGAAGAACCTCCCGCATCTGCCACCCGGGCAGCGCTGCGTCGGCCGGGTCTGTGGCTCTTTCCTTGGGGCAGCTCCAGGGTGAGGACAAACCACTTTGTTCGCTCACTGCCACCTCTAAACACCCTTAGGAAGCTACTGAAATAGTTGGGCTTTAGGAGAAGTGCAGGGAAAAATGGATGTTGACAGTGTAGTCAGCTTAAAATACTGGGTTTGCTGCCTCCTGGGTAAAAAAAAAGCCCCAGGACCCTGTGAGTTCTGTAGTGGCCAAAGCTTGAGCACCTCAGGTGATGCTGTTTGTGGGCCTGGGGTGGCACAGCCGGCTCTGTAACATCCCTTTGCTTTCACAGAAATTGGTTGTCGTCTTAAAGCCTGACCTCCTATGATCGTGTGGGTTTCTATTTTTCCTGGTGCTTTTAGAGGTGAGTTTCTAGCTCTTATGGTGGCAGACTGAAAATCTGACCTTAAACCTTCAAAAATGTAAGGGAACAGGTCCTGATGTGTGTTCCTGCTCTTTCTCTCTCTGGTATGGTTATCATGCAGCTTTAGATAATTAAGGAGTGGCAATCCTGCAGTGTGTGAGGGGACCTGGGTCTCCTGCCCTGGCGTTTTCTCAGCCCATCATAACGCTCCTCTTTAGTCTGCAGCTAATGATGTGTTTTGCAAAGGCTCTGCCAGGGCTGAGAGCAGCTATAATTTCTTCCAGTGGTTAATTTGGCCATGCAGTTGATTGGGAAAGAGGGATACTTGGTCACTACGACAAGAAGAAGGGGAACCAGGACGCCTAGGATGTATTCTGAGCCTGGGAAAATCACTGATCTCTCACACTTCAAATGGCACATCACAAAACAAGGCTCACACTGGCCTCTCAGACACAAGCGCTTGCCAGGAGGAGTGCTATTAGTGCTGTCAGTGCTTGGGATGGGGCTTTCCTGATGGATAATGCTGCACTGTGGGAAGTGCTGATACGTTATTAGTTTGGGTGATGGCCGTGTTTCTTCCTGTGCAGCTCCAGCAGTGCCGGAGGGCTGGCTCCCCAGATGTGGTCCAGCCAACAGCTGCTCAGTGTGTCCTCGAATCTCCCCTTTACCATGGGAATGTGCTCGCCAGCTGTGGCCTGCATTGCAGGGTGTTATTCTAGGCTGTGACCTTTTTAATTATAATCCTCATCATTGCACAGTGACCCGGTCTGAGGGCTGCGATCGCAGCTATCGGTGCAATCAAGATATTGGCATGTTTCCCCATGGACAGACGTCCTCCAACTATTTTTTTTTTTTTTTCCAAGCACCAAATTTCCCCAGTTGCCAAAATGCCCTTGGGAGACTGAATGTTTGCTACACCAGCTGGGGACGGGGGAACAGCCAGATGCCAGCAGAGATGGAGGACAGTTTGTGCCTTTAAGCTGCTTGGGGCTGTATTTAATGGCACCGCCACCTTGGCAGAGCCGATGTCGTTGCTGCAGACCGGCACCTTACAAATTGCATCCCTTGCGGCAAGCAGGGCCCCGGCACAGAGGCGTGCAGTGAGAGGGCTCCGTGCTGCGCTCCAGGTAATGAGTCAAGTGTGTCCCCATCCCTGTGGATTACACCAGTGCTCTCCCACCATATGGCATCCAATTTAATCAGCTGGGGTTGAGTTAAGTGGATTAGGCAGTGCAAGATCCTGCATTGTAATTTAAAGGGCTCTGTCAGCAATAATTTAATGGGGGAAATGGGCAGCGTTTGGGGACGAGTGGGAAAGAGGCAAGAACGGGGCTGAGCTCTGAGGAGGAAATTGATTCTTCGTTTCCATTTTGAGCGTAAGGGCCTGGGAGACTCCAGGCTTGAAGGACATGGGGGAATTGATTCTTTTAGTGTCTTTTAACTGCCTCAGCTGTCGTCACACACACACTCACTATCTGCCTGCCAGCCAGCCAGCCAAAGCATCCTCAGTAATCCTGTCTCATCCACCCCCCCTTGCGCCTGAGTCCTCTTCCCCACCTGTTGGTCTCCCCCAGGCTGTGGGACTGTGGGGAGGGGGGGGATGCTGTGTGGAATTGCTTTAATGTTGTCTTTAGACCAGATCCCTCTTGATCTTTGCACTAATTGTGGCTCTGCATGAGCTGGGGGAGCACACAGTTCCTCTCCTTGGAGACCTCGGAAACCTGAGGCTGAATGTGAAATTTCAGTAAGTTGTTTGGGGGGAAAAAGAACTATTTAGAAATTTGGGAATTCTCTCTGCATAGCACTGTGGTTTCCCCACAATTTTTTGTATTCCTCTTTGCTTCTCCACTGTCAGATCAGCCAGCCAGTGCTGTACGACTTGCCCTAATTTAGCAGATACGCTGATGCCTCCCTTCCCCCTCCCCTCTTGACGCAGAAGGAGAAATAAAGTGGTGGGGAGCGGCTGTGCCCGATCCCTCCGCAGCCTGCCTGCGCTGAAGGTGCTGCCGTGAAACGGCCAACATTCAACTTCAAAAAATGAGGGTCTTGGTGTTGTGCAAATCCTATTTGGGAGAGAACTGTGGATGCAAACTGTCCTGGACAGCACCAGCGTGGTGCCCTCTGGCTCTCAGTACTGCAAGCGCTGACGTGACCCTTCCAATTAACACCAGCCAAGGAGGCACCCCGCGTCCCCAAACAAAGAGCTGTGCCTACAGAGCAAAGCGGAGGGAGGGACAGAGGCTGCATTTCCCTGCAAGCTTCTGCGGGAAAGGCGCCTGAGCAAGGAGGGAGGAGAAGAGAAGAGAGACCATATGGTGGGAAGGGAGCAGGAGTTGAATGCAAGCAGCGCTTGGTACAGGGGAGCGTGGCTGGGCAGTGCATCCAGGAGGTAGCTCTCCTGAAGCTGCAGAGATCATCGTCAGCCCAACGATAATTCTGCTGGCAAACTTGAAAAAAAAATCCGGATCCACAAGCTGCAGCAGGTTGTCTTTGACTGGAAGAGGCTGAGGAACAAACCGCAGAGTATTCCCCCGCTGCAGCATGCCGTGGCAATGCTGGCACAGGCAGATGTGTACTGCACAGGGCTGCCATGGAGCTGAGCGCTTCCCGGCTGCCCCAGCCTTTGCAGCAGCTTGCAATGAGGCTCCAAGAGGGTTTGGAGCCATTTCTGCCTTCCCAGTGCTGGCCTGCATCTGTTTGGGCAGAGCAGTCTTTGCCATAGCCCGCTCTCTGAAAGGGTTTTTCCCCTCAGCGTCTGCTGGTTGTGGCTTTGGGGGAGTGTAAGCTGGGCAGAGGAGGTTTCGGCTGCTCTCAGCTCAATGGTGATCTGGTAGCTATTCAGACGGTCCTTGTAAATACGGCTTTCTGGAGGAAGCCACCATCTGGAGCAGCCGCTTTGGGCTTTCCCCCGTCGTCTCTCTTGCATCGAGGGATTCATGTGTTTAGGCTGTGAGAGAACGTGCCCACTGCCCCAAGCGCAGGCGAGGGACGCTGTGCTTTGCTCCTCACCTTTAAAAAACCCAACCCTCTCCCCGTCCTGCGAGACAGGCAGGCTTGCGAGGGGGTGTTAGAAGTCCTTTGGCTCGTAGAGCTAAAAAGCAGGGTTTTATGGAGTATGTTTTTGCAGGTTCTTTTCAGCTAAGCAGCTATTAAGGAATTACTTGTCCCTTCCTCCAGGGTTGGGGCTGGCTCTGCAGAAAGGGCTACCCCTCTCCTACTGCTGCAGACAGTGAATTCACCTGCTAAAGAGCGGGGAGGAGCAGCTAGCAGAGCTCTGGTGTGGAGGTCTCTGGAGGAAGTTCAGGGTGCTTGTTAGCTGATGGATGGGGTAGGTTGAGAGTTAAGAACTGATGTTTAATGCTGTTGACGTTTAATTTAATTGCATTTGCTGTCTGCTCCATTACACACGGGTACTTAGAGTCAAGGGTAGGTGCAATTATTCCTTTCAAAATCTAAATAAATGATGCTGTGCTGGTTTACCCCAGGGTAGGGTGTACTTGCTACTCATTTATTTTTCTTCTTAGTTGCAAGGGATTGTGCTGTCTGGGTATATTACAATGAAGATCAGCTTTTGTATATCACTTACTGCTGCTCCATGACAGGTGATGGAGGCAATCTATGTACTTAGCCCTTATAAGCCTTTGCAATGGAACATGCTGGGGTGCAGAGAAGCAAATGCCATCTGACAGCATCTTGCAAACAACCTGGAAAAGCCTTTTCAACATGACCATTCCACAGATGACAGTGCGTCCCATGGCCAGGCAGAGCTTATAGAGAGCCACCAGTGTTACTGCTGAGGCGTGGATTCTCCATCCCTTTTGCACTGGCATAACTCGGACATTGCTACCCAATTCAGCTTCATTCTTGATGTTCTGTGTGTTTTTCGTGGGGACCTGACATTTTGGTGTAATCAGGGGTACCGCAAAGGCAGGGTTTCCTTCGCAGAGCAGCCCAGTGCAGCAAGGGGGAAAGATGCCTCTGGCAGGGCTGGGTGAGAGCAGGCAAAGGGTGTGCGTGAAGTCCCTGGCAGCACAGCCGCCTCCTCCCTCTTCCTCTCCTCGTTTCAAACCATGGCTCTAGCTGGGCTGAGCTGATGTTGGTCACACGGGCATTTCTGTTAGCCTAATGAGATTTGCTGGATTTCCTGCTTGCTTTTTTCTTCCTTTTCTTTCCCTTTCCTTTCTCTTGTGTAATCTGTTACGTACCCCTGGGCTGCCTTTGGCTTTGCAAGTGTCCCTGGTAGGGGGGGAGCTCAGGTGGTGGCAGAGAGAGGTGGTTTGCAGGGGGACGAGGCCAGCACAGTGCAATGAGAGCAGCTCCCTCCATGCTGTCTCTAGTCCCCTGAGCTAAAGTGGCACCACCAAGGAGTGGAAAACCCCGACAAAGGGCTCAGGGATGCACTTACTGGACTGTGCTGCGCTGCAGGGAAGCCCTCCAGCCTTCTCAGCCCCTGCTGCTCCCTTCCTTGCCTTCTGTATTTTTCAGTCCTATTCAGTATTTCCTATCAGCTCTTCTTTTTTTATTCTTCTCAGATACTCATCAGGCTTTTTTGATTTAATTGATACTCGCCTTTTCTTTCTGCCCTGTATCGTTCTGTGCCCCAAAGCCTCCCCTACCTGTTAACGTTTGAGACCTAGGATGGTTACCTCTGCTTATAAGCTGTATGTGTCTATACAAACACATAAACAGCAGTCCCATCCCTGTGCCCACAGCAATCAATGTGCGTTTTGCGAAGTTGTTAGAGCATGATAACATGGAGGATGTTATTAGACCATGGTTGGGGCCCCATCTGCGTCTTTCCCTGCTGTTCTCTTATCTAAACAGCCTTGGTGCCTGTGTTTGCCTTGTAGGCTAAAATGGTTTCAAAGAGCTCGGTGACTGGTGACTCAGGGGCTCTGGTAGTGCACCTGGATCAGAAAGTGTCCTAAATAAATACGTACAAGTGGAGTTGTTGGGGAGGAGAAGCGAGGAAAGGGGAGGGAGAAAGGCAGCCAGTGCTTTCCTGCGTGCAGCCCTCCTCCAGGCAGCAAAGCTCCAACTAATTAATTATATTAGGATGCAGAGAGCCATGAATAGAGGCTTTTGCTCTTTTAAAGCTAAAGACGCAGACATGTGGATTGATGCCATGTGGGAATCTCATCTCCCCGGTGTGTTTTGGGGGCGGGAGGTTGTACCTGATCCAGGATGGACAAGGAGGATGAGCACCAGGGAGACTTTTACATGTTGTCTGTTGCTGCTGCTGCACCACAGTACTGTGCACGTGCAGAGCCCCAAGCAAAGGTGACCTGCGAAGGACAGGTCGGCGTGCTCGTGTGGCAGGGAATGGCACCCACAGCAATGGGCTGCCACAACCATGTTGGCTCTCCAGCCCCGCTTGTGCTCACACAACGTATTCTCCTACTCTGAGCCATTGCCAGCCAACTCGGCCGCCCTTGCTGCCCTCTTGCTGGGGGGCGGCAGGCGGGACCACTGATCCTGAGTGGTTTGGTCTCTCGGGGAGCAACCAAGTTCCAGGACAACTGCCATTTGCAGCTGCAGCAGCCCCCAAGACCACTGCCAGCACCGCAGCTGCTGATTACTCCTGTCTGCTACTTCTCATGTGCCAGAGGCACGTAGTTACAGAGAAGATCCTTCTTCCACAGCTATGTGTTACAGCTAAATGCAGAAAACAGCCTGGCCTTCTGCAGCAACACCAAAAACCTGCCCACCTCTTCTCTAGCAGCGCCTCTGCCTAGCTTTAAAGAAAAGTGTATCGTCTTGCACACTGCTGCCCCATTACTGCTCCCTTCCCATCCACTGCTGGGAAATGCTCTGAAGCCCTGTTCCTCCAGGTGCTAAGCTCACACACAGCTCAGCTGCCTTGTGCCTGGCTATTGGTACTGGCTGGAGATGCTGCCCATGTGGGAAGAGGTCCTGACCTCAGGTGAGTGGTTGGTGCCATTTGTGGAGCTGCGCAGGAAGAACACAGTGCTGTAGCCTTCCAGTCTGAGTTCGCAAGGAAAGGGAGCAATGAAATACTTGATGTACTCTCAAGATGGTGTTATTTATGTCCATCGCTAGTCCTGAGTAGGATGCAGGGCAATGCCTCTTTCAGGAGCCCAACACCAAAACCAGTGTCCCTGAAGCAGCTCTGCTGCAAAGACTGATGCTCGGGGGGATGTGCTGCGCTGCTCCTTGCTCTGCCTCCTCCTGCACAGATGCGTGCTCAGCCACCACCTCCCAGTCCAGTGTGCCTTCCCAGGACTCAACACTTGCTTGTGGGGCGAGAAAACTTGGAGGACAGCATGATAATGTCCTAGCTCCAACTGCCATCGCTGCAGCTGCAGAATTGGAAGGGGTCCACATGGACCTGGATACTACGCACTTGAAGGACTGAAACCTTCAGGGAGGAGACAAGTTAACTGAGCAGTGCCAGGGCAGCTGCACTGCACGCAGGATAAACTAGAGTGACTTCCCAGAAGGCTGCAGAGGAACGGGCTGTTTAAACCATTAAAAGAACTGTCACCTTTTGGAGAGAGGGTTTACAACTGTTTGTTAAATATGCATGGAAAAAACCAAAGACCAAACTCTAACATAAAATCACTTTAAAATTTCTAGCTGTGCAAAGACCAGCAGTTGTGTAACATCTGGTCTCATTCCTCCAGGGTATTTTGTATTGGAGATATTTTCCTAAATTCTTGGCCCACATGTGTTTTGAGCAGGTTAAGTAGAAGCTTTGGAAGCCCTAATGATGCATTTGGTGTGAGCACACAAACTTATTGGTTGGATGAGGTGGGAATATACCACTGTGTTCCTCTGGGAAAGGCCTTTTAGCAGAGGAGATTGAGTGTGTACAGAAGCAAGCAAGCCGTATGTTAGCCTGAGCGCTGGCACTGCTTTTAGCAGGATCGGACCCTGGCGCTGTCACAGCTCTAAGTGGTTCCTGACTGTCACACTGAGTCAGTGCATCCGCCCTGTCACCAGCCAGCGCTGGCTCGTACAGGAGAAAAGAAAGAGGATTGGAAAATGTCAGGGAGGGGGGACAGCCTCCACGTGCAGGGTGTGAGCGGCCAGTGCCTTGGCTCCCAGTCCCTTGGGCTCAGGGCTGCTGTGGGGGAATGTCCTTCAGGACTTGGCCCATAAATCCTTTGCGCACGGCCTTGCCAAGGAGAAATGTCACTGTTACCTAATTGTTTCAGGATGGGAGATATGGAAAACTCTGATTTATTTTGTTTTTTTTCCCCTTTGCCTCTCCTTTTCCCTCTCCAGCAGTTCCTCTAATTTTGCTCCCTCCCACAGCTGGAATTATGTGCCTTGGGTTCAGCAGATGTAGAAAGGAGCTTCTGTGAGAGACCAAGAGGGAGATCCTGGAAGTTGCTGTGTGGGGGTCTCTTATGCCCCTTTTTCTTGCCGCCTTCACATAACAGGGGAATTTTTATTCTAGGAAAATACATCTCTATAGATATTCTTTTTTTTTTCCTCTCCAGATTTGGAGGCTCTCATCCCTTCCTCAGACTGACCTAACTGTCATCTTATTTCCTTGTCTCCTGTGACTTTTCTAGTCCCTCTTGTCATTCCCAAGCAGCTCAGCAATTAGTCACTGAAAACTTTCCACTTCCATAAGCTACCTGCTGTACTGCGCTGCTAAATAAGTAAGTGGCTCAGCTACTGCAGGCAAAACTCCGTCCTTCTGGCTTGCCGCTGGGGAGGAAGGACAGCAAGTTAACCGCTGTGCTCCTGGAGGACAGGCAAGCTGCGTGGCTTGTCCCCTGAGCTGGACTGCTGGAATAACTGCATCACGAAGGACAGAATTTGGGGTACCACCTGCTCCCCAGCACAGTGAGTCCTTTGGGCAAGCTGATAGTGAATTGCAACTCTGTGGACCACCCCATGTAGGCTGGGTGATGCAGAAAACAGGCAGGTATGGGTGCTAGCGGGTGCTAGCACTGATCCCCTGGGTTCACCCCAATGTCAGGAGCCGATCACTGGAGCACTGCTGACCCTGTGTCTTCACATGCATGAGTTGGGAGTGGTGCAAGCTCAGCACTTTGTGTGATTTTCCTTCTTAGCATGCAAGCAATCAGATGCTTGGCAGGAGGAGGAGGAATTAAAATAAGATCCTTAAATCTGGAGACCTTTAGAGGTTACAGCCGTAAAGTCCTAAGCCTGCATTGCAGATGGTTTGGCCCAAAAGTTTCTATGGCTGCCCAGGAGGAGAGGACTATCAGTCTTGCAGTGGCAATGAGGTGATGTGCTGGTTCTTGTACTACCTCTGGTCCTGCTGGCTAACTCAGAGCAGTGCCAGGCCATTTTATTTACACAGGAGGAATTGCCCCAGCACTTAGGCTGTATTTAGGCTCCAGAGACCACAAGGGTGGCTTTGAGAGCCCTCCTCTTGGGCTGCACTCTGCTCTTTGGATTGGATTTGAATGCTGGCAGGGGGATAGGGAGGCTGGGAAGATCAGGGAATGCAGCGGGGTGACTGCAAGGAGGACTCATCTTGGGAGATTGCTGCGGGGGAGATGAAGGCTGGAAGTGGCTGGCAGAGATAGCTGCTGGGTCTGGTCTCTGCTCTGTTTGGATCCAGATGCGATTGAGTTGGCACGCAGCCGTTCTGAACACAAATGCTTCTGATGAACAGAAAAGGTGTCCCCACTTATCCCCAGCTCAGGCTCTCTAATTTTAGCTCATTCATTCTCTTGGGGTCTGGCTGCACGTACACTCTGTGCACAGGGTATGATGCAACTGGAGCCACATCATCAGTTCTCAATGGCTGGAAAAAGATTCACCATCACTGTATTCTGGTTTTAACGCTTAGAGGCACAGATTCCCCAGCCCATGGAAGGTGAGGCAGTGGCTGAACCAAAGCAGCGCTGACATCTATTCATGCTTAGAAAGCCTGGCAATAAGCAAAGCCGTGCTACCAAGCAATCGGAGCTCCATTTTTACCACTTTCTTCAAATCAGAAAGCCTTCCCAGAGGGAACATCATAAGAACGAAGCACCTCAGAGGATGCTACTACTGTTCCCATGTCACTGCTAAGTATCCTGGCTGGGATTTGAGTCTCTGCTTCTATGCGCTAAGGCATCTTGGTACAGTGCCTTGAACCATGCAAGCTTACAGCATGTTAGGAAACAGGTAAAGGAATCTGAAAGGCACCAGTTTCATTTGAATGAGGCTGGAAGGGCCTTGAGGCTGGGGACCAGATATTGCTGCCTCCAAAGCACATGGTGGATGCAGTCAGTCGTTGTGGGCACTTCAGGGGGGAAAAAAGAGTGATTGGGGTTTATTTTCTTGAAAAAATTAGTTACTTCAGCAAGGCAAAACTCTGTGGAGGGTGGGGAGGAAAGTAACAGGTGCTCGGAGTGGAGCTGGAGGCATGATTTCCTCTGTGGTGCTCAAATGGTTAATTAACATAATCATCACAGAGCTCCCAGTTAAGCCATCTGTTGCTTAGCAAACAGTTTTGGATGTAAATATAATAAATATTTGATGATGCTGTGAAATGACGATAAAGGCCCAGCAACCAACTGGTTCACAGAAGAACCTTCTCTCCTCTCCTAGCCTAGGTTGTTTCTTGTCTCTCCCACCCCTCGCTCCTAAGGAACAGTCTTTAAGCCTATGCTTTTGTCCTCCACCTTCCCGGCACTGCTGCCAGGCGTGGGTTTCTGTGCGACCCTGGGCTGTTGGCATGCTGATCCTCTTAGTAATGCCAGCCCGCGACTGCCTCGTAATTGTGCTACGCTGGATGTCTTGCACCGTACTTCCACCCCCCCATTTCCAAACCAACAGCTTCACGGCTGTGCCGTCACCGGAGGCCTCTGGATACTGCTACGGCTGTAATGCAAAGGCGCAGTGTACGTGGACAATGTCTAGCACTGTCCTTCATGATGCTTTGTGCATCATGCAAATTAATTACGGGTGCAATTACCCCGTAGGACCTTTCCAGTTGGCTGATTTTAGTTAAAGCCTTCCCCGTCTCTCCTTCTGAGTTTGTGCAAGGCTGTGCAGCCCCCATTCATACAGGAGGCGGCAAACCCTACAGCTGGGCTTTGTTTTGGGTCTGTGTTTTCCTCCAGTCCTGTATGTGCTCAAAGGTGGAGTCTATCCCCAGCATCAATCCATCATCTGGAGGCAGTTATTCTGCATTTACACTGCCAGGGCAGAGCTAGGAACCTGGCCTGCAGTGGGAAGGTGGTTTTATTGCTGTGAGCCAGTTGTACGGTGCCAGTGCTGACTCATGAACCTGACACCAGGGACAGCGTTAGACTAAAAATCAGTCGGTCCCGTGTTGTTCAACACTCCCTATATTCATCCGTAGTTCGGCTGTTCCTCAGCCTGCATCCTGCCCCTGGACCAGTGCCCAGGCCCCTTGTGAGCCATGGGAAGACGTCACCCAGAAATGTGAATTTCTGAGCGTTCAAAGGCTGCACTGTTTATTCAGCTGATAGCTCCATCTCTGTGCTCTGCCCTGGCTTAATTTGAGCGTTGTGTTTCAAAGAACAGGGCCCAGTATCCCGCTATTGATGCTTCCTGTTAACTGAGAAATTGGGGTTAAAAACCAGCTGCAACAATCCCTGGGGGACTGGTTATCATTCCTTGCTGGGCCTCTGCCCTGCAGCTGAAGTTGTGTAAACTTTAAATCATGACGAAATGTATTGGAGCAACGGTGGGCAGAGGCACTGCGGCTGGACCGCACGTCCCTGCTGACAGTCAGCTGGCTAAAGCAAATATATAACTGTACCGTACCTATAGTGCAACGCATCGGAGGGGTACTGTATTTAGGTAGGAATGATTTTTCCCTATGCGTTGACTGATCAGTTCAGTTCCTTCCTGGGCCACTGGCCTGAAACAGGACTTCTTCCAGTTATTTACTTACTGCATGTTGACTCAAAATATTAAGATAAGCAAAATAAAAAAAAAAGCCCCAAATACCCACAGCCACCAACTGTCTAGCCTTAGGATAAACATTACATAGAACTAGTGCAAACGTAGGTACAGTTACTTCAAAACAAACTACACAAGTGAATGTTTATCCTCTAACAAGGCTATTTTTGCTGTTTGAAACTTGGCCTTGATTTTTTTTTCTCCTTCCCAATTTCTCCTGCTTTTATGGCTGATTGGAAAAATCTCCAGAAGTAATTAGGTGACTTAGAAGCTCAAGATCCCTTTGGATTTGGGCTTGGACAGCAAAAGCTTTTGAGAGACACTTTCAGCATCCTCAGCTTAGCAAAATATTATTTCCACTGTATTAATTTCTAACTAGTGTGCCTGCTAACTCTACCTGCAACTGCTCTGAGATGAAAGCAATGTCATAACTACCCACGTTTGATTCTGCCTGCAGCAAGTTTTCTGGGGAACCAGCTTCCCTGTGGATGTAACACACCAAATTTTTTACCCCCCTGGTGCTCAGAACAGATCTGGGCTCCCTGCCTCTGTGTGTCGGGTTTAAACTTTCCATGGCCGGGACAGCGGTTTGGAGCAGCGGAGCCGAGATTTCCACGGAGGTGCTGCCGCAGGACGAGGCGCTGGCTTTGCCAAGCAAGTATGAATCTTGAGAGAAGGTATCCCATTCTCCTGTACCCCTTTTTGCCCCGGATTTGCCCCCTTTTCTGCCCCTGCATCCCCCTGGCCCGCCATCCCTGGCAGCTTGCGGCGTGCCCCCATCCTTACCCTGCTCCAGGTCCTGCTGGTCGTACCAGGGCTCCTCTTCCTCGCTCTGAAACTCCTCCATCCTGTCGGCGCTCAGCATTTAGCACCAGCGGCCCGGGGAGACGCGCAGCATCCGCCAAAGGGGACCTCGCCGCCGCCGAAAATGCGGAGCGGGGATGGATGCGGGGATGCGGGCGGGGATGCGGCCTCGGTGCCCCGGCCGGGCCGGGAAGCGGGGGTGGCACGACGTGGCACCCGGCGCCTCGTCGCTGCCCCGGCTCTGCCTGCCCCGGGGGGGGGACGGCTTCCTCCTGCCTCCAGGGCCAGGGGAGGCTCCGGGGCGGCGGGGATGAAGCAGGGATGTGGCGGCCGGGGCGGGGGGGGGGGCACGGCTTGCACAGGGCTGGGGGATGCACAAAGGAAGGAAGAGGGCCCGGCGCAGCCAGGCAGATCCTCTCTCCGCAGCTCGGTGGAGACCTCTAGCATGGAAATGCTGCAAGGAAACCCGGCAAGAGGGAAGGGGGAGGCGAGGAAAGACCGGCCTCCTCCTCCTCCTCCTCCTCCTCCTCCTCCTCCTCCTCTCCGCCCAGCCCTGCCGCGGACAGCGGGGCGGGCATGGGGCTGCAGGGAGCGGGGTTTGGGGTTGGCAAGGTCGGGGTGACCCGGGCTGCAAGGCGGAGGGAGCTGCCGCGCAGTCCCCCCTGCTATGATGCCTCCGGCTGGGTCCCTGCACCCCCGGGGAGGTCAGCCAGGAGCAAGGCTTGCTCCAGCACCGGTTGGGATGCGGAGGGTGTCCTGGCCTTGCCATGGGCTTCCCGGTGACTTTGGGCAAGTCTGGGGTCGCTTCGGTGGGGATGTCAGTGCCTTCTCTGCCTTGGTGGGTTTGGATGGGTTGCTCTTCAAGGTGGGGGTGTTTCTAAGCTCCCTAGCTGGGGCTGTGAAAGGGGAAAGCCCATACAAACAGCCCCATGGCATCACCTGAGCGTTGTGTCTTCCCTAGCTCTTCCTCTGCCTCTATGTTCTCCCTCTTTTGCACCCTGATGAGAAATCGGTGCTTCTGATGCAGGTTTCTCTCTTATTTTTGAGGACAAACTCTTTGTGTCTTTCTGAAGGGTGGAAGGAGCTTGAAATTGAGAGAAATGAGGATTTGTAGAGTTCTGAGGAGGAAATATGTCTATTACATACAAGTAAGTTCAGAAAAGACTTGGGATTGGTACTTGCTTTTCAGCTCAAGGGAATAAGGGTTAGAGAAGGTGGCCTTTCTCCTACTCGCTAGTGTGGAGTTTGGTCCAAGGGGGTTTATTTGTCATTGTCAGCCCTGGAATCCATCAGAGACTCTAAGGTCCAAATTAACTCTTGTGACAGTGGGTTTAGATGATTTCCCCCCCCCCCCCCCCCTTCTGTGTGATGGAACTCTCTGGATTTATATTTGATTGCATTACCTTGCACTGGTGCCTACAGAAAAGGCAATATAAGATGTTTACGCAAGAGCGGCAGACTGTGCATCCAGAAAAGATGGGATCTGTGTCAGAAAACTCTGTCCAATCCAGCAGTGACAGGCAGCTGAGAGCCCCTGGGTGATTCAAGCGAAGGCTAGTACTCAGCTCTCGTGTGCAGCAGCAGAGGAGGGAGATAAAGCAGGGAGTAAGAGAGAAATTGTAGACTATTCCTCTCCCTTTCTCTCCTCATAGACCTCTCTATACACATCTATATATTCCCAAAATTCAGTGACTGCCTGGAAAGTCTTCTGCCTTAATGCAGTTGCAGACCAGAAGCAAGGACTCTCTTTTAACCTGGTATTTATAACTCAGCAAAGATAATCAAGCGCTTTTAGTGTGTCCGGGAGAAAGCCATCTCTGACTGGCTCCTAGATCTTTTTCTAAGCGATTTTAATGTAGAAATGGGAAAATCTTAATTTTCTCATGCCTGTCAGGGTTGAAGAGGCATTTGGACAATGCCCTTAATAACACTGGTCAGCCCTGAGGTGGTCAGGCAGTTGGACTAGATGATTGTTGTAGTCTCTTCCAACTAGCTATTCTATTAATTGTGAATAACAATTGCCTGTGAAAAGTATTCTGTTTCTAACAACAAATTATTATCATTTATCTGTACAGTGTGGCCATACTGAGTGAGTGCTTGGATGCAAAGCCCTAGGCTGTTTGGCAGCAAAAGCCAGGTGACATGATTTTGTGAAAATATTTTTTTCCTGTAGGTTTTACAAGAATGTCTCGGATCTGACCTGTCACTCGATATAATCAAACACCGGTGATTTCTGTACAGGTTACATGCCAACAAATGAGAATTCCCACAGTCTGCCCCAGCTGGGGAGTCAGCACATTGCTTTCTTTCGCAAAACGATTAGAATTACCTCATTTCCTCTGAAGAAAGGAGATTTGCAGAGCTGAGCATGTGAAATGTAACTCAGCAACACCAAAAAGACCTGCTTGCAGTTCATAGAGCTGCTCGGTGCAGAAAACAGTGACGATAGCTTCAAAGGCAACACTCAATCGCCTCAAACAGCTGCTTTGAGGTGTTCAATGAGGGCCAAATCCTGAATTCCCAGTCCCCAGGGTCATAAAACATCCTCTCCTTGCATGTGGGTAGAATTTCATTAGGGTTAATGGGCCGCCACATGCAACGAGCTCGTTATATGGTGCTTGCACAGGGTACTTGTTACAAGCCTGATTGCTCCCAGCCCCTTTCTACCCAGGACTAGGCAGAGGCCAGAGCTAGCCATTCCCCTGGTAGCCCACTGCACCTCCGGACCATCTGGGCTTGGGGCCAGGCTACCGAGAGTGGCTGGGCTCTCTGGCGGTGGCTAGACGGAGCTGTCGTGGGGCTTGTGCCTGAGAGCAGCCGAGCAAAGGGGCTTCAGGGGACAAAGGCTGCGGGCAGAGGGGAGGGAGAAGGGGGCAAGGTGGGGGCAGAGGAAGCTGATGGGGGGGAGAAGGCAAAGGTTGGGGAAGAAGAGGAGAAGGGGGCTGTCAGGGAAGGCGAGGGGCAGAAAAGGCAGAGGGACCCCAGGCCAGAGGGGAGAGTGAGGAAGGGCTGGAGGAGGAGGGTGAAATGAGGAAAGCTGTGCTCTGCCGTGGGCCCCCACGGAGAGGGGAGACAAGGGAAGGTGCGGGAGGAGCACGGCCATGGGGAGTGAAGTGTGGGCGGAGAGAGGATGGAGGGAGGGAGGGGGCTGCCAGGAGGAGGATGAGAGGGAAGGGGTAGAGTGGGGAAGGGGTGGCAGACGGAGATGGGTAAAGGAGGGAAGATTGAGGCAGGGGGAGCAGGAGGAAGGTGCCCGCGGGGAGGCGGCGGGGCGGGATGGAGGGCTGGCGGCGGGGCCGGCGGAGGAGGAGCCGCGGCCGTGGGCGGAGGGAGGGATGCGGGCGGAGGGGAGGGAGGGCCGGGACCTGCGAGGCCGGGTTTGACAGGAGGGAGGGAGGCAGGCAGGGAGAGCCGCCGGTGCGGGGAAGGGGGATGGCGGCCGCGGCGGCCCGAGGAGGGGAGGCGGGATCGGCGGCGTGAGGGGACGGCCCTGCCCTGCCCGGCCCTGCCCGCGGCGGCTGGCAGGCTGCAGCCGAGCCGGGCCGCACCATGGGCAGCGCCGACTCCAAGCTCAACTTCAGGAAGGCGGTGATCCAGCTCACCACCAAGACCCAGGTGAGGGCCGCCATGTCGGGCGGTGGGTGAGGTGAGGGGGGGACCGCCATGTCGGGAGCCGCCCGCCTGCCCTGAGGCGCGGCCTCCCCCGGCTGTGAGGTGGCCGGGGCCGCTGGGAGGCAGCCGGGGCGGGCTGACAGGCCCCTCTCCCCCGGCCCTGCCCCGAGGCACCCCCGGTGCTGAGGGAAGGGGGCGGCCGGGCCGCTGCCCCCGCAGCCCGACCCTGGTGAGTAGGGCCGGCGCGGGTGCCTTGTGCATGGGGAGAGGGCTGCACGCTGCTGGGGACCCGCGGGGCTCGGGGCGGAGGTGACAGCACCGCTGGGGGCCTCGGCCATGGCTGGCTGTGGTCCAGGCTCTCGTGGTGAGGCCTTGCCCTGAGGTTGGGGAGCCGATGGAGGGTTCTGAGCAAGCTGGTCCCATCCGCCGTGTTGCTGGTCTGTGGAGGGGCACCAGTAACGCCGTGAGGCCGTGCTCTGCCTCGGGGCACCCGGTTCCCGGGGACAGCCGTCAGGTCTGGCAGTGCCGTGCCTGTATCACGGCGCTTGCCGCCTCTGACATCTTGCTAAACAGCGTGCTGTGGTAGCAGACCGAGGCGCTGCTGTCGTAAGGGATGTCCACAGCTCCTAACGTATTGAGCTGCAGGTTTACATCACCACAATGTTTGCTAATGCCCCCTTTTCTGTATCTCCCCCCCCCCCCCCCCCCCGAATAATTGGTGGAGAATCTTGCCCTGTTTTTGGGTGATAGCTGATTGAAAGGGCTGTTGGCCGACCATGCTGTTGGGACAGCTTTTTGCAGCAGAAGCAGCTTCCATCTGTGACCTGTGAAATAATGCTTTATTTCTGCAGGCTGTAGAGGAGAAAGAATGAAGTGAAAGGAAGTCAGAACTGTGCATAGGGAGGGTGGTTGCCTGGAGGTCTAACAGGTGTTGTGCATGTCCTGGGAGCTAGCTTAGTTCTTGTCTTAAGTTGAGAGCCCAGTAGCAGCAGCACACTGGCAGAAAATCAGTAGACTGTCCTTCTGTCTAAGGAGCAGGGGGATTTTGCTCTATTGAGAAATCACAGCTCAGGTTCTGAGCTACAATGGAGAATTGCTGTTATGATCCACCTTTGGCAGTGAGGGAATAACAGCTGCTAAGAAAACTTGGGGATGATGGCAGCAAGATATTTAACGATGGGGAATGAATTCAGAAGAAAAGGGTATGGATACAAAGGGGTAAAGGGTAATAGGAGAAAATCTGTGAAAATTCAAGAGACAAAGACTAGGACTGGGAAAAGAATCATAGACAGTAAGGCTGGAAGAGCCTTTGAGAAACTGTGTTTATACTTTCTAAAGCAGTATCACTTCTACCTGCATTGCTCAGGAATGGCTTTTGTGAACATATTCTTAAAAAACCCCAATTGTAGATGTTCCACGACATCCCCAGGCAAAAAGAGAAGTGGATGAATTAATGTTTTAAGGGATTCTTCCAAAGTCTCTTCTGGATGCCAAATAGTTCAGAGTGCCTTCATCTTTGGAGTGTCCTTCCTCCACTGGGAAACATGCTTATAAAATGAGATTGGGGGGGGAAATCAAGCCTATAGGGATCTTCTCAGTCTGCTGTTCACAAAGAAAATCCTGTATGAGGCAATCCTTCATATCACCAGCCAAGAAGAGAGCACTTCTCTCCCCCGGTTTATTGAAGTGTGTAATGAAAGAAGGTTCACTGAAGCCCTGAATAAAGGAAGGAGAAAAAGCTTCATTCTTGCTGGATTCATTTCACATCTTTGTGGTCTAGGTGAGACTAACTGCCATGTGGAAAAAGGGTGGGGTGTTGGCACTCCCGTATTTACATACCGTAGAAGGGCACCGGTGTTTGCTTGTGCAGGATGCATGACTGGACTCTCCTGGAGCCTTCTGAGCTCGTACCAGCAGCAACCTCTGTGTAACCTCCTAGTCCATGAGACCCTGGATTCAAAACCAGGCTGCAATAATGGACAGAGTCAAATCCTTCAAAGCTATTAGCTCAAAATACGCTTTGCTTCCTCAGCAACACGTCTCCTTTTTTGCAGCCTTCTCCTCTGACATTAGGTAGCTGGACAAATAGATTTTCATTAAATCATCAGTAACATGAAACCATGAGCTTAGTAATGCACTATGCGGTGTTTCCTAAGGCTCTGATGGAAGGAACTGGTCGAGGAGAAAGCACTGTTCACTCACTGGTGAAGGTTAAGAGTTGGCACAGAAGTTAAATTTTTCTTAAAAATAAGTTCTTATAATCTCCAGGCTTTCATTAATTAAAAAATATGAGTGTTCCTGTGTGAATATTTAAAAAAAAAAAAAAATCTGTAAGGAACATGACATTTGAATGCTTGTAGCAGATGTGGAGCCCAGAACTTGAAAGTCGAACCAAGTCTGGACACAAACGAAATTGACTTAATTGATTTTTTAATTGCCAAAGAGAAACTCTGAAGGTGTAAGAGTGTGTAGAGAGTGTGTGAGCCCTCCCAAATTGCCCATAAAAATGCTGTCTACTTAACAGGTGAAGGGAAACGTAGATTGTGGGTATGACAGCTAATCAGTGGCAGAGCAGGGAACCGAAGCTGGGAGTCTTAACTGCTGGGGAAACACACTTTCTTTTCTCAGCCAGTTGGCGATTAAACGGTTCCTGCAAGCAACCGACTGGAAGATAAGAAATTTTGATCTTGTGAACCAGCTTGTTAGATTTTAATGCTAGCTGTGCCTCTGCTTTTAAAGAGACAGGAAGGATCAAACATGAGGGACAAACTCCAGTTCGTTCTTTTTCCCTGACGTGCAAATGCAGTAGTACAACAAGCTGTTAATTTGAGCCTGATGAAAGTACATCTTGTGCTTAGACAGAGGTTGGTTTCTGGTAGCCTATTCCTGATAGTATTCAAGCTTGATTCAAGTATCCACATCTCTCAGGTTGATCAAAAGCAAAGTTGTTGTCTTAAAAGCAAAGCTGTAACTAACACTTCACCCAGCTGACTTTTGTTCTAGGCTTTCCCTGCTGGACTTCCACAAATCCCATTTTCCAGTTTCCTTTGCAACACTGTCTCTGCTGTGGGAGCAGAGAACTGGCAACAGACTTGTGGAGCCTCTCCTTGATTCTGCAGTGCTGACTGCAAAGATCCTATAGAAAAACATACTTTTGCTCTGAAATCTGTGTGGAGCTGCTGTCCTTGGCAGCAGGGATGAAATCTTGCTAGTTATTAATGTTTTGAAAAATCTGTCCTCAGACTTTCCTTTTGCACAGTGGCTCACAAACAGGTGGTACAAAGGTGCGTGAATTGCCTCAAACTAATCTGCTGGCCCTGCAGGGTTGCCCGATCTCCTAGGGCTCAGTCAAGTGCTGCATGAATGGCTCTGTGGTCATTACACTCCACAGTTCTGCCTCATTTGGGGTGGAAAGGAGCACGCTGCTGTTACATACTATCTGAGCTTTTGTAGTACTGGCTAGAAACCCTGGTTAGGAATGAGGGACCTGCTCTGCTGTCGAGTCCCAGAAGAAGGAGGGTCCCTGCCCTAAACGCCTCGCTGGTGGAATGCTCAGTTGGCCTGTTGGCAAGAAGCAAAAAGAGAATACAGTGAGCGAGACTAGTGGCTGCTTGCCCCCTTGATTCTCTGATGATGGTTTGCAGCAACCTTAGAATTGGTTTAAGGACAGTCCTCTGGTAGGGACCTATTGGAGGAATTGTTGGGAACGGGCATTCGATGTAAAGGTGTAAGTGCAGAGAGCTCTCGGTTGGGAGGAGGGTGCAAACATTCACCCTGCCTGAGCTTGTGGGGGATTGTATCTGAAAGAGAAAGCGAAGGTGGTGCTAGCATCAGGCTGAGGACAGTAACGAATGGGGGGAGGCTGTGCCTTGGGACCTTTTCCTGTTTATAGGACATGGTCAGCTCCACTCTGTTTTCCTGTTTCCTGTGACATATCCTGTTTGCCTGGGGATTGCCTGTTCAGGGCTGTGATTCTCTGTTCAGTAACTGGCAAGATGCTTGCAAACCAAGCGTCTTCCTTTTCTGAATCCTACAGCATGTGTGTGTTGGTGTGCTTTAAAGAACCTGAAACCCAACGTTTGTAACTATGGGGAAATAAAGACTGGAGGTGTCCAGTAGAACTGGTTCCACCTTTACGTAGCCAGCGTGCAGGTGGGAGGTCTTTACACCTTGCCCAGGTGAACTGAAGGCAAAAGTCTCCCTCCTTGCCCGCTCTGAGATGTCACATCACCTCGGCTCTGCCCACTGTGTTCTCAGCAACCACTCTGCGCTACAGTGATCTCATCCCTTTGGTGTGGAGAGCTTTGTTCGGTCAACAGCCTCTCTCTCTGCCAGTTAGCTCTGTAACTTCAGCAGTCTCTGTGGTGGGGTGCATGGCGGGTCAGGAACTTCCTTTGCTCTCCAGATATGCCAGTTGTGTTTCCAGAGTACAGTTGAGCTACTGGTCCCTCAATTCTTCCGGCAACGATGAAGTTCTCATTCTCATTGCACTGCTGGTGGAGAACTGGTTGTCTGCACTGTGCTGGAGGAACATAAGTCTCTTTCTTATCTGTGCTGCAGCTCCCTCCCCAAAAGAGGACAGATCTGCGCTCATCTGGAGGATCCAGAGTGGCCCCCCTCACAGCATTGCTGCTGAGGATTCAGCTCCTCGTGAGCTCTTCTGGTTAAAGCACTGTCAAGGCTAGCTGTGGTGCTGTGGGATTTGTTACTGCAGCATATGCAGTACCAACACTTGTAACTAAATCTTGACATTTCCATATGAAGATATCCATGGCTGGTGAACAAGACTGATCTAGGTATCTGTATTTCCCTTCTCTGTGAGCTAGATACAGGCTGTTGGGTGAGCTCAGGATGAGGAAATGGATATTTAGATCCCCAGAGATGCTGTGTGCAGAATACAATCAGCTTAAAAACATCCAGTAATGTTCTGTCAAGGAGATGAATATTGTGTGGATCGAGTAGCTTCATGATGCCAGACTGTTAATTAAAACAGGGGGGCTGCGGGGATGTGAGTGACTCAGTACTGAATCTGTGTCCCAGGATTGTACACGGGATACCATCTGTTGATGAGGAGCTGACTTGCTGCAGCTATTAAAAAAGAAGGAAATGGTGTTTTAGCGTAATCTGCTTGCCAAGATGGCAGCCGTGACGTTAATGTGGCTGCAGCATCCAATGTTGCAGCCTGGGTAATTGCTGCTCTGCTTCTCTACCTCCATGTAATTTTAGTCGGAGTCTGTGTTCTTCAGTCCATCTTAGCTGTTGTGTTACCATCTGTAAAATAGCGGCTGTGTTCAACCTCTGAGGAGGCCTCAGGCTAGTGGGAGGTAAAGGGATCTATGTCTACTGGAGGGAAATGGTTTTCTGCTTCCCCTCTAGATGAGAGTGAAGCCATTATTTATGCATGATCTCCAATTAGCAGCAATTGCTGCTCACTGTTGTCAGTGGGAGTGGCTGTGGCAGGCAGCCAGTAGGTACATGTGGCAATTATACGTGTGGTTGTGGTACGTGGTTTAAAAAGGGGGTGTAGGAAGTGTAGGATGTTTCGTGCATTACATGGATCGGATTTCCAAATACTTGGCTCTTTTTGAGGAGTATAATTAGAGATGAGATTTGCAAAACAGCTTTGCTTCCATTTAAGCATTTCATGCCCAGGTTGCAAAGAGCACAGCTCCTTCACACACTCAGGAAGCTGAAGGTCAGGCTGTAAACACTTGACTCTTCCTATAGATCGCCTCTGAGGAGCTGTGATCTTGAACCATTTGGAAAAAGTCTCTCTTCCCTTGGGAAGAGGTTTGGTGAGAACTTGCTTTGGTGGCCAGGTGATAAAATGAAGAGGGTTTCAGCACTAGAGCAGAGTTTAAAAAGATGCCTAAACACGTGTGGATTTTTTTGTAGTTTTGTTTTTAAAGACTGAAGAGTTTATTGGGCTGATTCATTGCATGGCTGGAAGGACCAGACCAGGACAAGCAATAGGCAGCCTCTACGGCACTGGAGCGTTAAGGCAGAGAGCTGCAGGGCAGTAACCTGCTGTACCAGTTTGGGGGTGGCCTGCCCGCCTGCCCCTCTCACTTTTTGGCCTTTGGGCGGTAGTGACACATCACCTGTTTGCAGACTGTGGCTGTTAATTCAGGAGGTGATAGCAAAGGGGGAAATGCAGCACTTCTTGGTGTCAGAGCTGTGAATGGGCTGTTCTCCCCGGAGTCGTGTCTTAGCTGCATTTAGAAACAGCATAGAGCTGGGCAAGTTTGCTGCCTACTACAGCAGAGCTAGGAGTGGGCAGGAATTGTTTAAGTTAAACACACATTCATATTTTTGCCCCTTTCCCATCTGACATGGTAGACCCGCCCACGGCGCTGATTATCACGGTTAGCGAGAGCTGCTGTTTGCTTTAGAGCCGGTGCACGTCTTAGGCGGGAGGCTCCTCCTCGCCCCAAGCCGAGGGCTGGGGTTGCTCAAGCAGATGGCTCTTCTGACCTGCTGAGCGTGCCACCACGCCTTGGCATGGCTGGGGAAACTCCTCTGGAAAAGTTTTCATTTTCCTCTTCTGACTGAAATCACGGATCTGTCTCTTTCACACTGCTTGGCATAAATAGGTATGTATTTATCCCACCCCTGTAGCTGGACCCTTGGGCTGGATGAGCACTCCTAGCCTTGTTTGGGTGATGCCTATCTCTTGGCAAGTATTAGCATTCAGATGGGAAGAGCTGTGCTCAGTTTTAGACTGGCTGAAAAGTTAAGTCTTTCCTGATTATTCAGAGCTCCTAGGCTTTGGATGCCTGAGATGTTGTGTAATGGAGATGCCTTGTTGTTCAGCAAACCGTGCTGGCAAACCTTTTGGGGAGTGGCAGGTCATCACCATGCTTCTGCAGGGTTGGAGGCACTGCTGGCCCTGTGTGTCTGAGCCTCTGCTTCACCTTGAATGGCCAGCGCTGCTCTCTGGCTCTGCAAAGCCATAAAGGGCAAAGCAAGGTCCAGTCTGCTTTGTTCAGCTGCATATAACCTGACACCCAGGTTGTCATCATTCTTGTTTTGATTTCTAAGTAGGTGCCACGCTGTCAGGAAGAAGCTTAGGGAAATAACATCGGGACTCTGCGGCCAGCTGTACAGAGCTGTCTTTCCAGCTGCAGTCTGGCAAACAGACTGTCCTTATGGCCAGCATCCCTAGCAGTGGGGTTTCAGGGTGGGCTCGAGGAGAATACTTATTCTCTCGCTGTGAAAAGAGGACAACAGTGCTGGTAAAAGAGGAGGTCGTCTGCACCTGCAGAGCCAGAAAAGGTAATGGGAAGACGTGTGTTCCCAGGCATGTGGGGGTGGTGGGCTTCTCAGACCACAGGTCTGAAATGGATTGCTTTTTTTAGTATATCGGTCTCCTTCCATCTTCCTCTTTGGATTGCACACTTAGTACTTTTTAAGAACAAAGTCTTGGCAGCAACCAGCTCCACTGAGTCCAGTTCCCTATAAATATTTGATTCAGAAAGATCAATTCCGTTGCATCCGTAAGTGCTTTGAGGTGGGTCTGTCAGTTCCATGGGTCTGTTCGTGTCCTAATGTGAGATGTCCCTGATTGCTTCCTCGAAGCTTTGGTTACAATAGAAGTAATTCCAGTGCACACTCAGGGCATCCTTGGCTTACTCTGAAGGTGACAGAGTGCGTGACAGTAGCCTGGCCCATGCATGTTGTCAAAGACCTTGTAATACATGCCCCAGGTTGCAGACAAGCAGGAGGCCTCACATATGTTGTGACTCCATGAAGGACTTGGAGATTCCCAGTCTGATGCAGTTGGTCACATAAATGTCTTGCTGCTCACCCCTTGCTGTTTGGGAGATCAAATTGGCCAAAGCCCTGGTAACAAAGAGGCTGAGGTACAAAACCAGCGCCAGTATGTTTTATTGAACCTCTTCTGTGCCTGGTCCCATCCCCAGGCCAGGCGTAATCACTGATGTATGGACCTCATAGAATGCATCTGTAACCATGTATGTGTCTCCACAGCCCGTGGAGGCAACAGATGATGCCTTTTGGGACCAGTTCTGGGCAGACACAGCCACTTCAGTGCAGGATGTCTTTGCCCTTGTACCAGCTGCAGAGATTCGAGCAGTGAGAGAAGAATCGCCTTCAAACTTGGCCACTTTGTGTTATAAGGTAAGGTTTAGTGCTGTCTTACTCCTTGGTGCTGTGCTAGTAGGGGGGTGTCCCTGGATCAATAGCCCTATGGCTCCCAAGGAGAGACAGATACCATATTATTTCCTGTACCACATGATGTGCTTGCTTGTCCCTGTCTCCTTCTGATGGTAACTCTCAGTCCTTCCTCTCTTGGTTTAGCACAGACCACAGCTGGCATTTGCTCACTTTGGAGCCTTTTTCCTCTTGTACCCTTCCTGTGTTTCTCTCTGCCCTCTTGGGTCTTGCCTGCTGTATAAACTGCTTCCTGCTTAGGGGACTTTGTACCAAGGCTGCATATTTGTGGCGAGGCTAGTACATCCGATTCCTTGTCTGCATCTAATTGCTCCTCACCGTGCATCAGTCTGGCTTCAAGCTGATAGATCCCAGAGGGATGTGGAGATTGTCACTGTACAAGTGCCTGGATGAAGTTCGAGGGAGATCTTAAGACTTTTCTTCCTTCTGCTGTGACATCAGAAGATCCCTGATGCTGCTTCTGGTGTTGCTACATCCTTGTGTGGAGCACAAGGGACATTGACGCATGTTTCCTACCCTGCCAGGTTTGGCAACTTACCAAGTTGGTGAGCAACAGCCTGAGACTTATTCTGCCTGGGAAAGTGCATGTGTTAATAATGCTCCTGATTTGAGCCATGCAAAGAGTAGCCTTGAATTTGTAGTACTGGAAACATTTGGAATGGCATTTTCCCAGTTTTAAATGGTTATTGCTGTCCTGTTTTTCTTTCCTGCTCTACAAAATGTGAACGAGACCTACTGAATCACACTGAAGGTGCCTCTGACTGGGAATCGTGCCTCAGACAGATGCCTGTACTGGATACTGGAGAAAGAATACAAGAATGAGGAAAAATGGAATGGTTCTTCTCTAGTGCTGTCTCCTGGCTTCTGGCAGTCAGGAACTTGGGAATCGAGAAGGGCTGAGACGACCTGTACCGGCTACGTAACCCCTTTGACTCTGTGTCCTCTTTCCCCCCAAACCAAGACTAAAATATGGGCTGTTCTCCCTACTGGAAACAGATGTGTTGGGAGACCTGGTAACTGCAGGGCTGTTTATCCAGGAGCCCTAGATCTTGGGATATCAGGTTCAAAGGAGCTTGCAGACTCCTGCAGTGCTTTTGCCAGGCTGAGGGCCCTGACCTGTGCCATATGCGGTGTGCCACTGGACTTAGCAATGCTGCATGTTCATGGAGAGCACAACAGCATGGCTGAAATGTCATTTGCAATCATGGCTAGAGACTCAGACTGTACGGAGTCATAAATGTGCCTGAAAAAATAGTTAAGCTCAGTCACACAGTAGTGTGTGGACAGACTGAGGCTACGCAAACAGCATTTAAATACCCATTAAGGCAATGACGCAGGCTAGCAGAGTCAGTGACCCAGACAGTCTGCTATGAAAATAAGCAGGGACACATGACCTCATGAATTAAAAAGCAGCAAGGTGAATCCTTGGTAAATGTTTTGGCTTTCATTCCCCCTCTGTTTCCCCTTGGGATCAGGGAGTAAGAGCAAGTGGGTGCAGCTGCTGGGGGAAGGAGCTGCCTTTTTCTGTCTGTGGATAAAACCTCCTGCCCCTGC
Source organism: Gymnogyps californianus (assembly GCF_018139145.2). Taxonomy (NCBI): domain Eukaryota; kingdom Metazoa; phylum Chordata; class Aves; order Accipitriformes; family Cathartidae; genus Gymnogyps; species Gymnogyps californianus. The sequence goes on along the minus strand of NC_059489.1, from coordinate 7,462,103 downwards.
CTCCTGGGGCTGTGGTTGCTGCCTGGCAAGACCCACATCCTATTCTGAAAAACCCAGTGACTGTCTCCATTGGCAGTTTCAGCAGCGATTGGATGGACTGCAGAGACTCAGCCCAGAAGCTCTTTCCAGAGCAGCAGTCCTGTTCACAGAGTCAGTGGGGGAAACCTGGACTACCACCCTCCTCTGCAGCAGGACTGTGACAGACTCTGCTGGAGGCCGTATCCGTACACTTAATAGTCACAGGCAGCAGCTCAGCTCCCACCTGCTGAGTCGGGAGAGGTCCCTGCTGTAATCGCAACAGCACATACAGGTCTGTCAGAGTTTGTGTGTTTCTCCGCAATTGTCCCCTGCCAGCGCCTCACACCATGCTGCACAGTGCTGCTGCCTTGGTTCTGCCTGCGTCTCATGTACGTGATGCGGCTGATTAATCTGATCTGCTCTTTGCAGTGTGTGGTGTCATGGAGCAGTGCTGGAAGGAGCCTTCTGGTGCTGTGGTTGTCTGTCTCGCATGGCGTGACACGTGTGCTGTGTGGATTAGCCCTGGCATGTGAGGTATCTTGCAGTGCAGCAGTAGAAATTCAAGGAGGTCTGTTTAAGATCATTAATCCTATTTCTGCAGTGTTTCAAACAGCAACAGCACCTGTACCATTGAACTCGGAGAAAATGGGCTCCAAGAACTGCTTATAACTCTGTGAGGGTGTCACCAGCAGGACAGACCTGTCCAACTCTTGCTAACTTGTGTCCAGGCTAATGCTACCTGCCTTGGTTTTGTCTCCTTCAGGCTGTGGAGAAGCTGGTGCAGGGAGCAGAGAGTGGCTGCCACACGGAGAAGGAGAGGCAAATCGTCTTGAACTGCTGCCGGCTCCTCACCCGTATCCTGCCTTACATCTTCGAGGACCCAGACTGGAGAGGTTTCTTCTGGTCGACTGTCCCTGGGGCTGGCCGAGGAGGGGTCTGTCTCTTGGCTCTTATTCTTCTTTCTGGAGGGGGAAGGGGAGGCTGCAGCGAGGAGACCCTATGTACATTTGGGGGCAACTTTATTCCAGTTATTTCTATTTGGTCAGAAATTAAGTGGCACCTTCTAGGTTCTTTTCCTTCCTTTGATTCTTGCTGTTCTTCCTCTCACCCTCAGCTGCTTTGTTTGGCACAGGTTGCTGCATCATCTGAATATTTCACTTGGGTGTGTAGCTGTAGGAGAGCACTGGTATTTGAGGGAAGGCTTCTCCAGTATAACTGAAGGTGTGAATCGAAATGAACATGAGAGCGCTACTAAAGGCTGCATGGCTTCCTTAAACTGAAATGACCTTCTTCCATTAACTAAAGTTGATTTAAGATTCAAGTCAAACTTAAATAGGGTGTAATTTCCACTGATGTTACAATGTCACACTTAAAGCAAACGGTGCCAGAGAAGCTCTCAGCATCATGACTCAATACCCTGCTTATGAACTGAGTGATACACTTTTAACCAGGGGCCAAGCCTGATAGGTGAAGCCCACAACTGAGCAAGAGTGGTTAAAGAATTAGGTACTGTTTCTGGCTCCATCAGTGACACATATAACCTCAGGGGAGTCTCTGAACCTCCCTACATTTCTCTGTCTGGAGAGCAGGCACAATAGTGCTCTTCTGTGTCTCTCGGAGGAACAGGGCAAAAGTGCGTTAGGATCTCCTGCAAATAGGAGAAATAGTGTTGAAAACACAGTTGACTTAGGCCAGGAATACATATTTGCCTGCTTGCTCCCTCAGCAGCTGCATGCTCTCTGCATAGAAAGCCCTCTCCTATGAGTTTCTGAATCTGCAGGTCAGTGTGGCAGTACTGAAGAGTGTGGTTTTCCCTGAATGTTAGGTGTACTGCAGTGTTTTTGGGGAAGGTTATAAAGCATCAGCAGTGGTTGGTACAGTACAAACCTTGCACCTTGCGCTGTCTCTGCTTGTCACCTCTAATCTGTTTTGCCTGAGGTACTTCAAGGGGAAGTTCTGGGTGGTGGAAAAGGAAGTCTTTGCTAGCCCTGCTGTGTTATGTGATCTGTGTGATAGGGAGGGTGGTGGTTGTCCATCCTTTCATCCTTGCAGGGGCCAGGGAGTTCTGGAGGGGCTTAACAATGGAGGAGCTTGTTTTGGGAGGGAACACGTGGGGTGCCTAGTGCTCTGATCCAGCCAGGCTGCTGTTACAACTGTTTTTCCACCTTGTCCGGCACCTGGAAGAGAGAGTTTCTCAGCCTTAGAGTGGTGAGGTCACCCCAAGGCGATCCAGCCCAGTGCATGTGTGCTGGGTTTGGGAGCCCTCCTACTGCATTATGCCTCCTGAATGTCGGTGGAGCTGTTGTGGTTCAGTGTGCTCCATCATTTAACCACGTGCAGAAGCAGCTGTAAGGTTGGCTGAGCTGCCTGGCAGGGGATAACAAATAAAGCCCTGAGACATTAGGGAAGGTGGCGCCACGTCTAATCTAGGGGCAATGACTTTGCTGTCTGAAGGCTGATTTCTCCCTGGGAGCTGAAGGGGAAGATGATGGTATGCCTGGACCATTAGTAAATATCTCTGCGATTATCCTTTGCTGGCTTCATGATGCAGTGATGGATGGCAGAGTTCCTGGAGCACGGGTGTCTTCCTCCTGTAAGGGAGTCTGTATTGTGTACAGATCTATTGGTTTGTTGTGTGTCACCCATTTTGGATGTGGTGGTACCCAGAGCCTGCAGGGACTTTTTCGGGCAGCTGAGGTTATGTTAGCAAAGGTCATTCTTGGAAAAGAAGTCCCCTTGTACCCTAACGCTTGTCATTTCATCTCTGACGGCAAGCTCAAGTAAAAGCGTCTTTGCTGTGCTGGCTCCATCCATCCTCTCTGGGCCTCTCCTTACATCCGGGATCTGTTTGAGGGTAGTCTTCCTGCTGTCACTGAGACAGACGTCAGAGCCACACAGGCTATTATCTCCGTTAGCTGCCTGCTGTGATTTAAGAGCCATGTGTTGTGCACAGGCTGACAGAGGCCTGGCTGAGATAGATAAGCTCCTGCCATTCCTGCTTTCTGCCTTTCCCTCCAGCACCAGTGTGTGGTGGGGAAGGCCTCCCATCCAGGATGCTCTTTGACAGGCAGGATCTGGCAAGGTTTCCCATGGCAACGGCTGCAGAGGAGTAGCCATGCATGATTCGAGTGATTGCTTTGAACGCTGGAGACGGCAAAATCCCCTCTGCTGTCATGCTTGCTCTGCCATGGCAGGCTGGGGCGGCCCCTTGCATGGTGCGCTGCAGCCTCTCCCGGTTCTGTCGCGTCCAGTTCTGGGCAGCCCATGCAGGACTTCGAGAGGTTTACACCTTATCGCTGCTGGCTGGCTTCTTCCTATTGCTGTCTCTGTGCACCATCCAAATCGCCCTCCTTCATGACTGTAAAACCCTCTTCTCTGTAAATGGTTCCCTTTCCTTTTGTCTTCAGTAAGTCAAGCATCTCCACATGGCAAGGTCCAGTGCTACTCTTCTGTTTCCCCAACGTCTCTAGGCCTTTGTCCACTCAGTTTGGTGTCATTAAAGAGCTTGTTCCTGTTTAGTCATCACCTTCCAGGGGGGAATTTCTTTCCTGTGCTGGCTGGATTTTGTGTGTTTCTCCCTCTTGTTCCTTTGTAACTTTTTGCCTCCCTGCGTGTTCCTGGGGAGTGTATC